>NC_141696.1:941257382-942491296 GCF_964263255.1 Lissotriton vulgaris
AGGGCATGTTGACCACGAGGCAACATGTTCACGTAAATGGAGGCCAGAAATACAAAATGGCCTCCGCAAATGTGGTCAAGATAAGAAGAAGTTCGTGTAGCTGAGCTAAACGCTAACCCGATCATTGTCAAATTACGACAGACAACCCTTTTAGCGTTTAGCTGAAGCTACCTCATAATGGACGTAATCAAGATACTCGTCATCAGTAATAATCAGCATAATATTCGTTATTTCTCTATTAATCATTTGCTCATTTTTAGCAATGGCTCGTTTGGATGGTATACAGGCAGTAATACACATAGAACATAACATAGGGCCACATTGAATACATAGGCAAAAGAAGAAAAGTACCCCAATTATTATACATAGAATAGTTAATAGTTTCCAACCCCAAGTGCTGAGCAAAGTCCAGAACCAGTTTGAAAATGTCCATGTACCGTTTTCAGGATGTATTTCAGCAGCTATTTTATGCAGGTTAGAAATAGCATCATACACAGAAGGCGAATTATCAGGGACATATACGCAACAACTACTACCGATAATGCGGCATGCACCCCCACGATCAGCTAATACTACATCTAGAACCATATGGTTCTGGAGCGTTACAATTCTAGTAATTTGAAGTTCCTCAGTCAAATTCCCTAAGGCAAAACTGTTTCATTAGCAACAGCTTCCACAACACGTGTTAGCCGTCTTATTTTTCTGCTATTTAGGGCAGCACCAACAAATGAAAAGAGGCCTAAATTAAATTAACATATTGTTGCAGGGAGGTGTCTGTTTGGTCAATGTCATCAATTGCTAATGTTCTCTTCACTTTATTTAATATAAAATCATGATATAATACAAAGTCATTATGATACATAGGTGGGGCAATAAATACAGGTGGTAATACAAAGGATATGTAACATGTTCCTAACCATCCAATAGGAAGACGGTGATAACCTTTATTTCCACAAATGAAGTAAGTATTTCGGGAAGCTACAAAGGCAATAACATTTGGCGTGTCAAAGGTGAGAGTAATATTACATTCACTTCTCCCTACCAGGATAGTACCTTGATTTCGAACACATAGATCAGCTTTGGTGTCAATAACTGTAATCACATGTAAACTAGACATATTTATATGTCTTTGATTGGTATAAATACGAGGCAACAACACATTATCTGGTCAATATTCTTCCCACTCAAATTTGGTTCCTTCTGCTTGCGGGTAACCATCTCTGTCATTGTAACAAACTTTTATAAGTCGGAAAAGCAGTCCACCTTTTGTTGGCCATCTCAAAGTAAACAGAAGAGTGTACCATGCATTGCAAGAACCATTGTGAGAGAACGGAAGAGGAATAAGTGGGGTGCCTCCTTTCTTTTGATGTCCAGGCAACATTCCACATACCCAACAGTTCGAAGTGTTCGTCATATTATGGGTGTGATGCAGAATTTGGATAAAACTGTTATTTAGATAAGTCTGTCTATGTCTTTCTTCATGATACTGCAAAGTGAAATGAAAATGTTCAGATGGAATTGGAGTAGTAGGCAATAAATATTCTCTTACCGGAACCAATTGTTCTACAACCCAAGCTATCACTGCTATTATTACTATGGTCGCAACAAAAAGCACAACACCAAGAATTCTCTTGTTTCTCTCCATAGTAGGTGCCATAGTTCAAAGTACAAAAAGTCTCGAAACAAAAACTAATAAAAATGTGAGTGCTGAGCTCCGAGGTAGCCGCTGGTTTCTTCTCGGAGATTCAAGACGGGTGTCACTACACTGGGCAGAACTGATCCTCCCCCCCCCTTGATATTCTCCGCTTCCGTTTTCACAAACCTCAGAGCGGTAACTCAACCAGTCTTGCACAAAACAACTGCTCTCCTTGGTCGTAGATTATATCTTTCTCCACCAGAAACAGTGTGGTCCGGGAAGGCTCCTTCCGATTCAATAGACGTAGTAGCTGGGCTCTTCTCTGCGTCCAGTATGTCTCGATAATCAGACAACACAGCGGGGTTCACCAGACCTGGAGAGACACGACGACAATGAGTAGAATGCACCCACCGCTTCTTGTTCGAGTGGCCAGCAACACTTGCTCAGGGCCACACCACCTCGGCTCCAAGCTGCTGGTTCTCTCAAATGTTCATATCATAACATGATCCCCAGGACGAAGATTATGAGCCTCTCCAATGGAATTGTCGGGGAGCGCTTCTCGAACCTGTTGATGAATAGAAAGTAAATCATTTGTTAATCGTGCCAAATAATCGTTCATCATTATACAAGGCACGTCATGTAATAGACGAGGCTTAGGAACTCCCCATATATTCATAGGCCTTCCAAACACTACTTCATAAGATGTGAGGCCAGTTCGGGAATGTGGCACTGATCTAATAGATAACAATGCTAGAGGCAGAGCATCCGGCCATTTCAAAGACGTAGATGCCACGATCTTTGCTAGCTTCAACTTTAGAGTAGCATTATACCTTTCTACCAGACCTGCTGACTGCGGATGGAATACAGCGTTGAACTTTTGCTGAATCCCCAATCCTTTCAGGACGTACTCCACTATTTTCCCGACAAAATGAGGACCATTATCACTCCACAAAAATTTACAAACACCATAGCGCGGGAAGTACTCTTTGAGCAGAACCTTTGCTGTCGTTAACTCTGTATTATCCTTCATGGGGAAGGCCTCAATCCATTTACTGAAAGCACACACCACCACTAAGACAAACTTAAGATTATTGCAATGCTCAAGCTGGATGTAATCCATTTGTAGTACTTCGAATGGTGCAGTAGGTGGAACAAACCCTCCTTTCGGAGTATAAGTCCCTTTAGCAGGATTGTACTGTAAGCATATCAGACAGGTCTGTACTACTCTTTTGGCCGTACTGGCAATCTCAGGATGCTCCCAAACTTGTGTAAGCAATTTAGTAATTGCGAGAGCTCCAACATGTGCCAATCCATGTGTCATTTGAACCATTGCTTGCAAGTAAGCAGCAGGCAATTTCCATCTCTCCATATCCTTGCTCCTCCAGCAACCCTCATCATCCAACACTCCCTCCGTTGCCCAGGTTGCAAGTTCCGCTTCAGACGCTGATTTCTGAATGTCTAAGATCTCCTCTCTAGCATCATGCCATCGCTCAGCCTGCGATTTCACCACATACATCGGTGAGACATTTTGTAACATAGCAGTTTCCCTCGCTATGCGGTCTGCAAAAGCGTTACCTTGTCCTACTTTATCTGTCACTTTCTTGTGTGCACTACATTTGATTATCGCTACTTACTTTGGATATAATAGCGCATTCAGGAGATCATGTACTAATTCTCCATGCATAATGTGCACTCCGTGTGAAGTCAAAAACCCTCGCTCCCTCCAGAGTAGGCCAAAATCGTGCGCTACTCCAAAGGCATACCGGCTATCAGTGTAGATGTTCACACATAAACCAGCACTTAATTCACATGCTTTCGTTAAAGCTATCAATTCAGCTGCTTGGGCTGATTTTTGCGGTATTCGTGCTGTTTCTACCACTGTCTTAAGTGTCGTGATCGCATAGGCTGCAGAAGTTGTACCATCTGGCAACCTTAAACACGATCCATCAACCCACAGTTCCCCATCTACATCTGGAAGTGGCGTATCCTGTAAGTTGATACGACCCTTTGTTTGTTCTTCAGTCAGGAAAACACAATCATGGTGTTCTTCCTCCTGGGTCTCACCAACTGGATACGGCAATAAAGTAGCAGGGTTCAAAGTGGCACATCTCTACAGTGTAATATGTGGCGCCAACAGTGTTAACTCATATCCTGTTAAACGTGCACTAGTTAGATACTGGGTTTTTGTTTGGTTAAGCAGAGCGTCTACCGCATGGGGAACTAACACCAACAATTTGTGTGACAAAACTATTCCCTCACTCTGTCGTATAGCCACTGCTGTTGCTGCAACTGCTCGAAAACACCCAGGTAATCCTCGTGCTACAGGATCAAGTACTGCTGAGAAGTACGCACAAGGTCTCTGTTTATCAATTCAATTCAATTCAATTCAAAGATAGCTTTATTCGGTATTTGACAAACACCATATAAGCAAACATTACAAAATACAATTGAAACACAAACATTAGACATTTAAGTACTAAAAAGGAAATCATTGCAACAAATTCCTATTCATTACGCTTGTCATTCAATTAATCTAGTATTAAAAAGCCATAAAAAATTTTCCTAAAAACGTTTGGTACAAAAGTTAATTCATTAACTTGATAGAGAGGTTGAGGTAAATATAGCATATTTATGTATTATGTGGTGTTATTAGGCACAGAATAATACTCCTACAAACCCTCAGCCTTCTAATCGCTTCTCATGGACCCTCTACATTTTATAATGAACGACAAAAATTTTATCACCACTCCAATAGTGAGCTCATCTTGAAGCAAATACAATCTATGGAGGGCTGCTTTACAACTTCTCAAACCCCACAGCTTTAGTAGTGGCAACAGGTGTTTTTTCCTCCCCCACTGATAATACTTGCAGAAAAGGATACAATGTATATTAGTCTGGGTGGCTACTCCATCACACGGGCATTTTATCAGTTTCACAGACCAATCATTTGGGACAGGGAACGTTGTTAGCCTGAAAAAGGAATCCGTCCTCAAACGTGCTAAAAGCATTCTGTGGTAACAAGAAAAATTTGGCGCCAAATAAGGATGAAGGCCATGGTCATGGAGGATCTGGCGATGGGCTATAATGGTAGACTTATTCCCATCTAGATAATATCTCCTCTCCTCCAATAGACCAAGACATGTCTCTTTTAATACTTTTTTTGAGATTTGGGCACATGAGGTTGGGTTTGAAAAGAATTCTGGTTGGCCGATGGAATTCAGAAATTTTTTAACATAGGCCAGCCATGGCTGTTTAGCGCCGTTAGCTTGCTGCAGGCAATCATGAATTACTTCCCTGTTGAAGTTCGTGTCCTCGCATGTCCAGATCTTGTGCCACAACATGACTGGCGCTATCATTATCAGATCACTAATATGGGATCTGTCAAGTTCATTGTGGCAGATAGTAGTAGATGTGGAACGCGGAACTCCTAAAAGATACCTCAGGAAAGCATTCTCCACCCTTTGGATTTCAGAGCTATCTGCAAGTCCCCAAATCCCCGCCCCATAGACAGCTGTAGACACACATTTTGCTGCATAAATCTTAAGTAGTGTGTCTACCGGTTTCCCGCCAAGTTTTTTGGCAAATTGCTTGACCGCCCCTATTGCGCGGGCAAAGGCCAAATTCCGGGAGGTAATCGCTGCAGACCATGTCCCCCTATTATTAAAAATAATACCCAAATAAGAAAAGGTTTTAGACATTGCTATCTTTGAATCATTAACAAAGGTTTTGCAGTCCGGAACTTTTTTTCTGGTGGTACATGACATCGTGAAAGTTTTCCCCACGTTTATTTTTAGGCCTCTAGAGCTCATAAATGTTGCAAAGCCCGTTAGTGCCTTTTGGAGTCCCCGCTGAGTGCGGGCCATAATCACCGCATCATCAGCGTATAACAATAGTGGGACTGCGAGACCGTTTATCTTGGGGTAGTCCACCTCCAGATCATTCATGGAAGCTGCTACCTCGTTGATATACAAATTGAATAAAAATGGTGCAAGTATGCAGCCCTGGCGAACACCCTTTGCTATTGGAAATTTTCTGGTTTGCTCGCCATTTTTGCCAAATCTCACCGTGGCGCCTGCGTCTCTATACAGTTCCTGAATAAAACTTAAGATGTTTTTATCTATCCCCATTTTGGTCAGGGTTTTCCACAACATTCCATGATCCAAACAATCGAACGCCGAGGTTAAGTCGACGAATGTTAGGAACAGGTTCCCTTTTTTTGATCCAATGTATTTATTCATTATGAGGGACAGGTTTAAACCCTGCTCTATGGTTCCCAAACCCGACTTAAAACCGTATTGGAATTTTGAAAGTATCCCGTTGCTCTTGGACCAGGTTTGTAATTTGGTTAGCAACACCCTGCCTGCTACCTTCATTAAATTATCTAACAGGGAAATGGGGCGATAACATTTTGGGTCTTGTCTGTCCCCTTTTTTAAATATTGGGATGACTATCGCTTCATTCCATGTGTTGGGAAAACCTAGTTTAGTGTAAGCATTCAGAACATTTGCTAGTAAGGGGGCCCAGAGATCTACGTTCCCTTTAAACAAATCAATGGGGACTCCATCAGGCCCCGGGGCCTTTAAGCTTGCGCTCTGGGAGATCGCTTGTTCCAGGTCTGCAGGGGTAAACATTACTTTTAGTGGAAAATTTCCCTGTGACTGTGAAAGAAACTCTCTCCCCGCATCCATCTCCTCTTGTGGGATCAAAGCAAGTGATTCTTTCTTATAGAGGGAGGTAAAATGATTGACCCAGACATCTTCCAATATGCCTATTTCCAGGGAGTCTACCTTCCTATCCAGAAAGAAGGGGGCATTAATTTCTTTCCAGAAAGACGTGTTGTCCCTTAATGCGCTTGCCTTTATCAGGGCTTCCCAAGCTGCGTTTTTAAGTTCTTTCTTTCTGGTTAGGAGGGTCAGCTTGTAAGCTTGTCTAGCCTCCTTGACTCGGCCGCTATCCCTAGGTACGGTCTTTAAAGCCTGTAACAGTACTTTGTGTGCATTAGTACAGGCTCGATTGAACCAGCCATGTAATCTCGTGTCATCCCCTACCTTTAATTTTTTAGTTAGCTTAGCGTTTATTGTGGCTTTAATCCCATCATACGCCTGTATTATTTGCTCGGGGTTGGTACTTAGTTCCAGACAGGTGGTAAATTGTCTAGATTCTTTCTGTAATAAATCTTTCAGAAAGTTGGTGGGTTCAATTTTTGCCCATTTAATGGCGTAGCCATTTTTTCTGGCCAACGCCACTGAACGACCATGCAGTATATTCGTAGTACTTATTTTTTGGGTACCCGATTTCCCTAGACTAAGGGAAGTGCTGATAGGAAAATGGTCGCTTATTGCTAGACCCACCGTATCAAAGCCCCCCACCCAGCCTTGATTCCTGTTAGAGACTAAGATAAAGTCAATTACAGTGCCTGCCCCATGGCCAAAAAAAGTTGTTTGAAACGCTACGGGTGGCTGACAGAGTTCATTTGCAAAGGCCAAATCCCATTCATGCATGAATTGATTTAACAAATTTCCCCCTAAGGAATGTTCAAAGTGCGTAGTGGGATCCCCTTTTAAGTCAAAAATGCCACAGTTTTTTGTTTGACTATAGGGGCATAGGTGACAATTAAAATCCCCTGCTATAAGTAAGCAGTCTGCCGCCTGCCCGCCTCTCTTTAGCAGTGAGTCCAGTTCCACTATTAAGGTTTTAACCTCAACTTTTGGCGCGTTATTATAAAGGTTGATCAGAAAAAAGGAGCGCCCATTTGATTTAACGAACAGGCCTTGTAATGAGCTCCCTACACCTGCTTTTGGCCCGCTTGCCTCATACATACTCTGTTCTACGTTACAGAGGTTAGAAGTAAAAATACACAGTCCCCCAGAGCCTCTGCCTCGGTTACCCTGGATCGAAGGAACGTAGAAAGTGCTAAAACCCTCGATATGGGTCTCGTCTGGGTCCCAGCACTCCTGTAGGCAGATTATGTCCTGCCTTTCCATAAAAGTTAGGAATAGCTGGTCCCGCACTTTTTTCGCCAGCCCAGCAATGTTCCATGATGTTATTTTTAGCAAACATTTCCCCTCATTGGTTGGGCGGGATTCTTCCTGCCTAGTTTGTGAGACAATGCCCACGGGCGGGGCTTCAATCTCGTTATCAATTTGGGTCTTAGTCTTGTCTACTGTGCTCAGATATGGATTTGTGCTGATGGTTTCGATTGTGGGCTCAGGTCCGCTCTCCTTCCATGGCATACTAGGTTTTTCTATTAGCTGCTGGCCTAACAAGTTTCCACCTCCCGTGTCTTGCTCTAGTGTAATCTCTGTCATCACGGGATTAGTGGTTTCTACCTGGGGAGAGACATCATGGGTCTTTAGTTGGGGGGCAGTGACTTCTGATACCCCTGTGGTAACCTTTATTGGTCAATCGACCATGTCTAAGCAATCATATCTGTTCCTTGTGGGAACCCCCCCCCAATAATCAAAATTTGGGTTGCCTCTACTATGGTACCAGGGGCGAGAATCCCAGCCTCTATTCCAGCAATTATTGTTGTTCCTATTTCTGCTTCTATTGGTGTACCCCACCTGTGTCCAAGGCCAGTCTTGGACGTCATCCCAACCAGTTGTATTCTCATAATTGGGAATATTTAACGGTGGATAAAAGAAGGAAAGACGCTGTACGTCCACCCCCCCCCCTTTTTTCGAGCGCTGGCCAAGAAGAGATATAGTCAACCATGGCAGGATCGTCACAATTAACTATAACACAGTCACCCTGTAGGCTTTTTTTCGTGTCCCCAATCCAAAACACTCTTCTGACTGAGTTGATTCTGCTAAGATGCGATGGCTGTATAGGTCTGTTTTGACTAAGCCATTGCAGAACTTTATTTCTCAGTGACCACGGGGGCTCATCCGAGCCATCTGGCAATTCTGACACCCCTGTTAGGACAACAGTGTACGGGGTAGCCTCAGGTGGGAGGTGGAACGGCCGCCTGAATCTAATACCCGTCCTCTGTTTCCCCTGAGCTTGGAGGGACTGGGTTTTTTGTGATTTATGTGAGGTCTCCTTTAGATTGGCTAACTGAGTATTTAGAGCCACTAGGGCTGGGGTGGGTTGTGCGTTATCGCTGGTGGTATCGGATTGGCCCTTCCCCTCTACAATTAGGGGTTTGGGGGTATTTTGTGAGTTTTGTTTGACGCTTTTAGTAGTCTGGGTGTTTCCTTCTTTATCTTGTACACGGGGCTTTGGACACACAGCTGGTAAAGTGGGTGGTTGAGTTGGTTTAGCCGGTTTGGCTGGTTTACTTGGCTGTTTGGTTTTCCCCTCCCCCGTATCTAGGGTACTCAATGACTTCTGAGTAAATGCAGGAGTATTTAATTTAGCGAGTTGTTTTTCGATTATCCTTATACTTTTTTCCAGGGGTTTCAGATGGTATTTTAACAGTTCCCCCATACTATTTGTAAGAAAGTCATGTAGTGTCACACATGTGGTGCATGGTTTTTGTATACCACCTACTGCTCCTAGTGTATCTAAGTTCCCCAGTGGCGTGGTGTTCTGTGGGGGCGTGTTAGAGATCACACTATTGGTTGGTGGTGGGGTTTGCAGCACTATGATGTTGTTACTATTCTTATTCAGGTTACAAGGGTTCACACCGTTTGGTGGAGCCGATGTGAGCTCATATGGATTCAACCCCTTATTTAACCTCTTAGGTATGGCACCCTCCCTATCCCCCATGGAGTTGGGTGCTAATGCCATATCTTGATTGTGTAGGAGTTGTAAATCCGGTGTTTTTTCCAGATCCTCCACAGAATCAGAACCTAAAGATAATTGTGTTGCTGACAGGTCCACAGTGTTTGGAACTGTGTGAACTAATGCACTTGCTTGATTCAACAGGGGTATGATCGGACCCTTTTGAATTGGGGTTTGTGCTGAAGCCAAGGGGCCCATTGACGATCTTTTTCTGGCAATCTCCAGTTCGTGAGACACCCGTCGATCTATCAATTGGATGGTATTATCAATGACGGCATTGGCCTTATTTAGGAATAAGTCAATGGGTCCAGTTATATCAGTAGTTTTATCTGTCTTTTTGCTTCTGGTGGCTCTAGTCATGATCGCACGCTAGACGTCTCAGTCGTAAAATGAAGGACGATAGGGCACGAACAGACAGGTCTCACTGTTGACTAATAACTGAGATGTTAAACCCCACAATTTCTATCAGATCAAATCTACAAATGGCTGGAAAAGAAAACACAAATACCGTGGCCCAGTCCAGTCTCTCACAGTCTGGAACGGGCTGAAACGGGCCCGCCCTTGGCCCGGGCTTCGCCTCGCGCTTCTCCTCGCGCGCGTCCCGCGTTGCGTGTGATGTAGTTCAATTTGAAGGGAAATTTACGCACGGGGGCGTTACCGCCGGGGGAAGAGGCACCAGGTGTAAGAAGCAAAGGCTTCTGGTCCTCGCAGTCCCCCGGTGCAGGCAGCCAAAGATGATGGGGTCAAGCGCACGCTGGGAGCTGGTAGGCACTCCGTCGACCACAGGAGAGCTCCCACCAGCGGCGCGACCTCGCTGGAGTCAGGACACAAGGCAAGAGTTTGCACCAAAAGCGCCCTTCGTTTCTGATGCAGCAGAGTTAGGTTAGTGAGCGGCACCCGCGGAGCGGGTGTCGCGAAACGTTAAAGGCGGCAGGTAGGGGGCGTTACCGCCGGGGGAAGAGGCACCAGGTGTAAGAAGCAAAGGCTTCTGGTCCTCGCAGTCCCCCGGTGCAGGCAGCCAAAGATGATGGGGTCAAGCGCACGCTGGGAGCTGGTAGGCACTCCGTCGACCACAGGAGAGTTCCCACCAGCGGCGCGACCTCGCTGGAGTCAGGACACAAGGCAAGAGTTTGCACCAAAAGCGCCCTTCGTTTCTGATGCAGCAGAGTTAGGTTAGTGAGCGGCACCCGCGGAGCGGGTGTCGCGAAAAGTTAAAGGCGGCAGGTAGGGGGCGTTACCGCCGGGGGAAGAGGCACCAGGTGTAAGAAGCAAAGGCTTCTGGTCCTCGCAGTCCCCCGGTGCAGGCAGCCAAAGATGATGGGGTCAAGCGCACGCTGGGAGCTGGTAGGCACTCCGTCGACCACAGGAGAGTTCCCACCAGCGGCGCGACCTCGCTGGAGTCAGGACACAAGGCAAGAGTTTGCACCAAAAGCGCCCTTCGTTTCTGATGCAGCAGAGTTAGGTTAGTGAGCGGCACCCGCGGAGCGGGTGTCGCGAAACGTTAAAGGCGGCAGGTAGGGGGCGTTACCGCCGGGGGAAGAGGCACCAGGTGTAAGAAGCAAAGGCTTCTGGTCCTCGCAGTCCCCCGGTGCAGGCAGCCAAAGATGATGGGGTCAAGCGCACGCTGGGAGCTGGTAGGCACTCCGTCGACCACTGGAGAGCTCCCACCAGCGGCGCGACCTCGCTGGAGTCAGGACACAAGGCAAGAGTTTGCACCAAAAGCGCCCTTCGTTTCTGATGCAGCAGAGTTAGGTTAGTGAGCGGCACCCGCGGAGCGGGTGTCGCGAAACGTTAAAGGCGGCAGGTAGGGGGCGTTACCGCCGGGGGAAGAGGCACCAGGTGTAAGAAGCAAAGGCTTCTGGTCCTCGCAGTCCCCCGGTGCAGGCAGCCAAAGATGATGGGGTCAAGCGCACGCTGGGAGCTGGTAGGCACTCCGTCGACCACAGGAGAGCTCCCACCAGCGGCGCGACCTCGCTGGAGTCAGGACACAAGGCAAGAGTTTGCACCAAAAGCGCCCTTCGTTTCTGATGCAGCAGAGTTAGGTTAGTGAGCGGCCCCGTGTGTCTGTGCTAAGACTGACAATGCACACCCATCTTTCTCGTGTACATATAATGTAAAAAATGTTGTGTAATCTGGTGTACCTAGCACTGGTGCAGAACAAAGGGCTTGTCTCAATTGCTCAAAAGCATTCTGACATTCATCTGTCCATTCAAGGGGGATCGGTGTAGATTTGGGCAACAATGCTAACAAAGGTTTTATAATGTGTGAGAACCCCATTATCCACTGTCTACAAAAATACGTTAAACCTATAAAAGCACGAACATCTTTCTGAGTGCGAGGGACTGGTGTATCTAAGATTGCTTGAATTCGATCAGATGTCAATGCACGCCCCTCCTTAGACAAAAGATGACCGAGATAGGTCACCTTTGGTCTACAGTATTGTAGCTTTTTCCTAGAAACTTTGTGATTATTCTGGGCAAGAAAAGAAAGCAGGGAAAGACTACTCTCTTCCCATTGTTCCTGCGTGTCTGCTGCAAATAAAATATCATCAACATATTGAATGAGAGCCACTCCAGACTATAAATCAAAAGAATCAAGTTGTCTTTTCAAAGCCTGGCTATAAATGCTAGGACTTTCAGTGTAACCTTGAGGAACTCGACAAAATCTATATTATTTATTATTTAATGTGAAGCCAAACAAATATCTGCTATCTGGATGGATGGGGATCGAGAAGAAAGCATTCTTCAAGTCGATAACAGTAAAGGTAGTGGCTGTGGGCGGAATCAAAGTGAGTAAAGTGGTAATATCAGACACCACCGGGTACTGCGGCACCACTATCTTATTAAATTCTCTCAAATCAATAATGAAACGATAGATTTTAGTGTCTGTATCTTTCTTTAAAATCGGAAGAATATGGTTGTTACAGACATTATAGGGGACTTCTTCCACCACACCTGCAATAATCAAGTCATGTACAATATGCATTAACGCAATTTCGCCTTCCCTGGATATTTTATACTGTGGTACACGGGGCAAAGACGCTCCCTCCTTTACAGTAATACGTATAGGAGGGATAATCATCTGTCCCACATCTGTGTCCGAAGTAGCCCATAACATTTGTGGAAGAGAGGCTAACGCCTCAGTCTCTTGCATGAGGCACAACCTCACTACATCTGGATAATTTTCATTCAAAATAACCCGCACCCCTTCAGGAGCACAGCGTATCGTTGCTCGACAATATTTAAGCATATCCAGCCCCATGATATTATCTGGAGTGTTTGGTGACAACAAAAACGGACATTGGGCAACAAATTTGTCAATGTGAAATGTAAGGGGTTGTGACAATGGGCTAAGAGAGGGTGTTCCATCGAACCCTATTGATGTAAATATTTCGCCAGACAGGAGAGCCCTTGGAACCAAGTGTTTGGACAGAGCACTGCGAGTAGCTCCTGTATCGACCAGAAACTGATCAGTAGAACCCAAAACATGTGCTGATACATATGGACCCCTTTGATCTACTGGTATTTCAACCGATTCCACACCCCATCCTACGCAATCCTATGCATGTACAGAATCCTGGTGCTCAGTAAACTCACCCTCAGCTATCTGATACTGATTCCGTCGATCAAAAGTATTATAATCAGCCTGACCACGACCCCTCACTTCAACCCTACCGCGATCATTCGCTCCACCCCTTGACCCTGAATAACTATTCCGCGTCCTTCCACTTCCTCGACCACGCTGATTACGCTGTTCTCGAAGCACCGGACAGTCTGAAGCCCAATGTCCAAACTGTTTACAGTATGCACACTGGTCCTCAGAAATATCAGAACGAACGGAAGACGTACCATACGATCCACATCTACCCCTATCATTCCCTCTCGGCTGTGTAGCGTAAACCTGAGCCAACATCACCTTCGTCTTTAACCCCTTCGATGCTGGTGACTGAACCATTCCGTCATCAGTCACGGTTGAGCTGTGCTGATGACGGAATGGTTCCGTCATGACCACACCCAGTTAAGAGATGTTCAGCACCGGGGCGGAATCGGGGCAGCAGGCAAGGTGTTAACTCCTTCGCTTTCTTATCACTACTTTCCTTAGTCTCCAATTCCTGTCGTTCATAATACTGAGCCATAGTCAATAAAGAAGCTGGACTCGCCGTGGTCCAGGAACTTTCACTAGTCTTTAAATGTTTTGCAATCTCCGGTAGGAGATTAGCCACATACTTGTCAACGAACAGATGCCTGCCTGTGTCCTCTGTTAATAATTGCCCATTGTAATCATGGAATGCTTCCTCAAAACGTGAAAAGAAGTCAGAAACCGATTCATCCGGTTTCTATTTGCACGAGGCTAACATAGTCCAATCAATCTTCTTAGGGGGAACAAGCGTTTTTAATTTATTCAAAATAGCCCCCGGAAGATCTAATATTAATTGGCATGGCTTGCACGCGGGCTCTCTTTCCAAATCAGCTTGAGCTAACTCTTTCCAATCTGCACCCAGAATCGCTCGATCATCAAACTTACGAATCGCCCTCCACATATCAGGAGGCAATATTAACCCAAAGAAAAGATCAATATCAACTAATGTCATAACACACGAAGAAATAGCCCCTTCCACTCCTTCATAGAAAGCTGCTGGATTTTTACGGGGGTCAGGCAAAGCAGTCTTAAGTGCCATAACATCTGTTCTATTCCAAGGCGTGTAGACCCAATTATATATAAAATAACCCTTTGCATTCACGGACATTTTATCATCATCTGTACCTTGCCCTTTAGGAGGGACATATAAAGGTGCAGCTTCTCGCATAGGCATAATATGAACTGTAGAACTCTTATCTGCTCCAAAGATAGGACACTCTTTGGATATCTCTGTCGATCCAGGCGCAGCCATGTCTGATGCTTTTCTCGCCGCCTTCAATTCTAACGCCTTATCCCGTAGATGGACCAACCGATGAAAAAACGAATCCGCATCTGTAAGAACAAAAATACCTTTACGCAAATTCTCACGACCAACTGATACATCCTTTGGTTCCAACTCAGGTGAATATTTTCTAAACCGTTCTACAACTTCGTCTCCAAAATGACTCAGAAAATACAACCGTTCTTTCTCGGACCACTTACGCATATGGTCATTAATCTCTGAAATAGTTATAGATCTAAGATTAAGTTTTTGAGCAAACCCACGCAATTCCGCAGCCCGATCAACACTTAGCCTGGTACGACTATCCTCTTGATCGTCTTCATCCAATTCCGCATCCGGAGCCATAGGTGAAACGTACGGAGGCGGGCAACGGTCTAGCAATGAAAAATCATCAGATTCATTAGTAAGGACAGGATAAAGAGGGCATCGAATAGGAAATTGACCATTAACTTGCAAATTACGTTCCCGTGTCTCCCTCTCTTTCTTTTCCTGCAATTCTTTTTCCTGCAGCTGTAAAGCTTTATCACGAGCAGCCTTTCGCTGTTCTTTGTCCGCCAAGGCTTGTTCACGCTTCATTCGCTCATGCACCGCTTTCTCCCACATACGTACACAATCAAACATATCCTGTCTAGACCTACGCTGAAACAAACATTGCTCCACATATTAAACCTTTCGCAAATCAAACGACCCATGTAGTGGCCATTGCAATTCATGATCGGCCTTTGTATATTTGTGACACAATGTACTATACATAATAGGGGGAAGGCCAAATTTGATATACATTTCACGATTAGGTGTCCCCTCTGGGGGAGCCGGCTGAGATTCATTTAATCGATAAGTGGTACCTTTTCCAAGACAGCACACTCCTCGAAGTGTGCTTAAAACAGGCATGTCAAAATATCACGAAAATGCAATATTACATAAAATGGCACTTAATATGTTTTACACATGGTGTGCCGTTCAAACAAATTCAAAGTCAGAGAAATATCTCTACACTGCCTGCCTATGTGAGGTGCACTCCACATATACTCAAATCATAGATCCAAATGTTAGCTAACTCAAACAAATCTAAAAAGCTACAGTAAGTGTCAGTAGACCATCTTACCAATCAAAAGCTTACAAAGTTCTCAAATATCCAGGTTCCAGCTGCCAAGTTCTTTAATCGAATCAGCCAAGCAGGCACTGTACGACAACCCAACCGATCAAGATCTCAGTCGAGGACCGGCGCCACCTGGAAGGTCAGATCAGAAGGAAAGGAAAAAACACCCTGGGCGCCAAGACTCGGGTCACTCAGTGGCAGCGTACGCGTCCAGGGCGAGTTTCCAATCCTTTGTCACAACCTCTCCTTCGGGCATCCGAGTCGCCGATGAGTCCCTTCGTGGTCGCCAATTTGTGGTATTGGGTTTCCTCAGATCTACATACTCTGCAAAAACTCCTTCACACCGTATCACAGAAGTTGGCACGGAAACTAGAAATGCAAAAGACAAGTATATTAAGACCCCATGGGGTGGTGGTACATTCCTACAGCACCCTTCGGTAATGCAAGAAGTATCACACTGAACATCGGTGTGTGACCTCTTTTATACAGTTTTACAGTAATAAAAAGGTAGGCGGAACACATTTGCTCAGTTTAGGTACATATAATGACATTTCGCGAACACAGCCAACGTATGGGAGGAGTTTCAACACCACCGGTCTGTTTAGGGGAACATTCCTGAGCGATGACCGTCCACTAATACAGAGGTTTTGACTACGCATGTGCAAGCTTGACCAGTACTAAAAATAGCCTGTTGCTGGGCAAATTAGATGGCCATTGGTATAGAGGAAGGACAAAAGGGCATGTTGACCACGAGGCAACATGTTCACGTAAATGGAGGCCAGAAATACAAAATGGCCTCCGCAAATGTGGTCAAGATAAGAAGAAGTTCGTGTAGCTGAACTAAACGCTAACCCGATCACTGTCAAATTACGACAGTGGGGGTGTAGGATTTGCTAATAACAGTATCAGAATGTTGAACCCATGATGACTGGAAGTGTGCCATAAAGCCTTGTTGAGGCTTCAAATAATTTATGGGTCATTAACCTCTCCAATGCCACACACAATGCCATTTTTTCTGACTGCCATGGGCTCAACACAAGACTGCATAAACCTCACATCAACATGCAGCCGCCATTCAAGGGTCCATCACAAGCGTACGCCACAGAACTGAGTTGTCAGTCACTCGCCTCTCATCCGGCCCTCATTCAACTTGCATACAAACACACCTCAAGGAAATCTCTGCTCTACTCACATCTCATCAGACATGTTGTATGTCGGTGCTTCGACATGCTTCACAACATTCAAATGAAAAGAAACCTAGACTCAGTTTTTACTACTCATCAAGTACCTGCCACCCTTGAAGTCCTGAGTGATACCATATGCATGCAAAGTGAAACTTCACTAATGCCTCCCATGACAGTCACCTGAGGCTCAGACCGAGTGGTCTTACATGCGTCTTTAGAACCTTCACTATACTAAATGACACTTCCAGTGTCTGGATGAAATGTAGTGGTGTCATAGGATGGCTTTGGAGCTTGATCTACATTCCTCAGACTGTGAAAGCATATTTAACTTTGAAACTAAGGCAATCATGCTAGGCACAACTGTTCTGTTTCCTAAAGAGCACTTAAAATACTACGATGGGCTTTTGTTGTTGGCACTTGGAAAATTTCCCATCCACTGTTATGTGGAATGGTGATACTGTATGTACTTGTTATAAGCCAAATTGAACATCTACCATGTTCTGATCGAAAATGAAAATGGTATGTAGGCCACAAATATTACCCATTTGTGTAGAGTTGGGTGCAGTGCTCTGTGTGTCTCTCGTAAATTGACCATCTCCAATGTATCTATATGATACCCCTATGAAAGCAAATCTATGTTAAGTTTTAACTGCCTCTTCATGTCTCTGTCTACGTGGAAGTCCTGAATAAAACAGTATGTGTGCCAAGTGAATGTTTACTAATGCCTTCCCCTCTGCAGCTTCCTGTGACTCAGGAAGATGTGCCTTGTATGCACCTTTAGCGCACTCGCTTTGCTAAATCTAACTCCTTACAATTTCTGGATGCAAGTTGAGGGGTGCCCAAGGATGCCTTAAGGACTTGTTCTACATTTCTCTAACTGCATGAGCCTATCTACTTCAAACTAAGATAAACATGCTAGGGGTGACTGTTCTGAGTTCCCTGAGGAGAACATTAAAAATTATTAAGGGCGTTAAGTTTTAGTGCACAATATGGTTGTATGTTCTGTACGCCATCATTTGCAGTGCTCTGACTATAAAGCACTTGAACCTCTGCCATGTTCTGACTAAGAAAGAAGGTGGCAAGCGGGTAATAAGGAAGTCCAAGTTGTAAAGAATTTCCCAACTAGAGGGAGCAATTTGAAAGGCTACTTGGCTAATCAACTTGTAGCTGACAGAAGGTATGTATCCATGCACATCCATTGTAAAGTACATACTATCAGTATCACAGCTTCACTTCAGTCAATTTCCCAAAATAACACTTTTGTATGGTAAAAACTGTAGTGAGTTGGAAAACACAAGCGTGGCCGGGATGGGCACTGGGTCAGTAATACTGATTCCCCTGCCTTTCATTGCCTACAGCAAACTTTGCATTCACAAGATGGTCACAGTTTTCTGTATGTTGGTGGAAAGCGGATGGTAGAGTATCAATCCAGCAGCATTGCAAACTCCCCCACATCAGATCAAGGCGAGGGTACCGTTTTGGTAGCAGTAAGACTTTCACTTATGGTCACATGAAATTCAAGGAAAGACATTGGTCTTTTTGTGGCAGTCCAACCGTAAACAATGTATGCATTGTATGTTGCCAACCGGATCAGTTGGGTAAACAACTTCTTATACCATGAGCAAGTTTTAACAAGCTCCTGCCAGAATCATTTACTGTGACATTGAACTGTACCACATGCCACTGTGCAAGAGTTATACATATTACTGAATAGCTCAACTCCTGTAGAAAGGTTGTCCACATAAAGGTCATAATCATTGTGAAGGAGTATTTGGACAAGATCTGATGCGATCATTGCACTGATTCCTAGCATGTAAGGGTAATGTGCATAATTTCTAGTCCTTCCCTGTGTATTATTCTCACAGAGGATTCTAAGGAGCAAAAAGTTGAAAAAGCAAAGCACAAGTGCTTAGAACAGTGAGGTGAGAATAAATTGGGGTAACCTGACGGAAAACATGGAATCTGGAAAATCACAGAATTCTCTGGGAGAAGTGAGAGATAAGATGAAAAGGGAAGTGTGAATAGAGGGGCACTGAGAAAAAAGACATTAGCAGACAATGTGAGCATATATAATAGAATGATGAACAAAGTGAGGGAGCGAAGGTAAATCTTATGTAAGGGAAGGTGATGTTTCACTTCTTGATGGGCATTTCCCTTTTTAACTGAATCACATAGGAGAGGAAACTTAGGCATTCAGCTCTAATAGTTATGTATACAGCCTGTGAGTATATCAATCAAACAATCAAGCAGCGCTCTACAAATACGACTTGATTGACTAATTGTTATACTCGCAGGCTTCCCTCATTCCAGATGAAGGTCCCTGCATACCATGAAGAGTGGGGATTGTGGATCTCGGGATGTGTATGGGAAGGTTATGGAAGTAGTAGAGGAGGTGTGGGAGCATCACCATCTTGGATAATGAAACATAGCCCTTTACTGTAAGTGGAAGCGTACTGCAGAATGTCAGTTGCCCTGATAAGTTTTCAATCTATTAAAACCTGGGTAGCATTATAAACCTTAAGTCCCAGGTAGCGGAATGTATGTGACTCCCATCGCACATGGTGGGGCTCCTATTATTAGTTGGTGTGGTGGGCAATCAGGGCTCAGAGGTAACATCCAGTTCACACCTATTCCTGAAGCCTCTCGGGATTCTTCTAGGGCTATCGGTATTCTTCAGAGCCCTTGTCTGATGTCTGCATATAAATGAGGAAGTTGTTCACGTAAAGAGAAATGGCATATAGTATGTCCCCTAAGAGATTGCCCCCTTCCTCTCCATCACACCACAGCTGGTGGGCAAGCGGTTCCATTCATAATGCAAAGAGGAGCAGTGATAGTGGGCATCCCTGATAATCATGGACGGAGCCAAAGTCAGGGAACCTACTCTTACACAGGCCATGAGGTCCATATAAAATAGGTGGATGAGGTGTAGTAGGGGCCCTTGGATGCCAAAACCACCTGCGCATTGCCAACATGTAGGTCCAGTCCAAAGTGTTGAACGCTCTTTCCAGGTTGATCACTAAACAGGCTGAGTATCACCAACTGGTCTGGGCCAGCTCCATCACTCTGTGGAGTCTACGGATGTTGAGGATTGTTGGATGGTTTGGAATGAAGTTGTTTGTTCTGATCTCCATGGACTAGTTGGGGCATATGCTCTAGGAGATTGCCCACAATAACTCTGCTAAGCCTCTCATAATATGCCCCTAACATGGACAGAGGACAGGTCCTTCTCAGGCTTTTGTAGTGAAACTATAAGGAAATCACATTTTCTAAGAGGTGGGTGGCCCTCCTCCATGTGCAGCCTGGTAAAACTCCAGCATCTTAGGGACCAGTACATCTTCGTAGGCCTTGTAAAACTCAACTGGAAGGCTGTCCAGTCCGGGACTTTTACAGGCAGCTGATACCCGAATGGCTGCTCTAATCTCCTGTTCTGTGATAGGCAGGTGCAGATCCATGTGGGTCGGTGGATCGATAGTTGGTAGCAAGACGCCCTAAAAGAAGGCCTGTATGCTGGCAGCATGATCAGCGACCGGGGGGGTCATACAATGATCTATAATATGTTTTAAAGCCTGCATGAGTGTCTACTTGACTGGTAATAGTGTAGGTTGGGAATAGGCAAAGCCTTATGATTGGAGTGGGGGACTAGCACTTTATTTATTTATTTATATAGCACCTGAATCACCCCCGAAGGGGTATCTCTGGGCTTATGGACATACGAGAAACTGCTGATACTATCTGAGGCGTCTAGATCAGGAATGTTTTAAGGGACTTTCTAAAGTGAAGATGGTCTGGGCACTGCCTCAGTGTAATGGGAGCGAATTCCAGTTCCATGGGGCAAGATATGAGCACTGCCAGTTGTTGTAATTGCAGGCTTAACTACAGGCATTCGTTCTCTGGGATAACATTTAATTATACTACCAATGGTGTGACTACTAGTAATACAACTATTAGTGTAGCACCTTAAATGATGCTACAGCTAGCATTAGTGAGGAAACATTTGTCTACAGTCAGACCTTTGAGTAGAATATAGCAGAAAGTAGAATGAATTCTTTGTCTTAAGTTGTACTTGTGCAAAAGGCAAAACCTTTTTTTCTTTTGAAAGTTGACTTGCAGTTATTGCATTCAGTTTATACACTATAATATTTGCAAGTCATCCATAACCTAACTTTGTCTTCTTCTAAATGTGTTATGCCTACTCTTTTACTACAACCTTAGAAAAAGGGAATTCTTCTTAATTCTTTTTATTTGTTTTTATTAATTCTTTTTATTATTATAGTCTCTTTAACTTCTTGACTTTAGTTCGGTTAATCACTTTTCCTTGAAGCTGTTTTCAGTCCTAAGGTAAAATAATGTTTGTCAAGTTCAGAATTGCAGTGTTTTGTTTCAAATTTTTAGTTTTAGTTAATGCTGTTTGTCAGTGTGGGTCTCCTAAAGGCGAGTGATTCAGTTTAGGGCTGTGGAGGCTGGAATCAAGATAAAGTTGCCGCAATGCAATACTGCCCAGACCATAAATTACAATTAGTTCTTGAGTAGAGATCTACATGAGTACCCAGGTCCAACCCTGAAGGTCAGAAAGCATCAGCTAATCCACACAGAGGTCAAAAGCCAACATGAACAATTAACTGGCGCACACGAGGCACCACAAGGAAAGCGTAACTAAGGACGCTTGCACAATGTATCTATTAATGCTATGACCTCCAAAAGACCTCACAATACAAGTAGCATCCATAGGTGTACGAGGACACAAGGGTATCGGGCCCCAATATCAAATATTAGTAGGACACTTGTGTTTAAGTTGCATAAAGTATTTGTAAATATATGACGTATATGTGCAATGTCGAAAGTCATGTATTGGCATTTATATAGCTCACTACTTACCCATAGGGTCCCAAGGCGCTTCGACCGCTGCGAAACCCTTCCTGGCTTCCCTGAGAGATGGTCCCTTAATGGGTATCTCCAGGGTGAGACCAGGCATCCCCGGCGGTCTGGTGGGGCCGTTAGTGAAGATGAGGCAAGCTAATGCCCAGAGTTGCCGAGTGTGATCGCTGATCAGAGTGGGCACCGAGGCGAGAGAATTATCGAGTCCGCTGACCCTGGTCCAGAAACCTGCCGCGCCGGGAATCGAACCCTGGTCCCGGGCCGTCCTCTGCTCTCGGGTCTGCCGCCTCTAACCAGTGAGCCACACTACTTCACCTTGTATATGGAATGTTTATCTGTAAGATGTATTGTTATTCAATGTTCTGATCGTCATCACACATTAATTGTTTGTATGTTGTCACAGTTGTGTTATGTCAAGTCAAATATGTAAGTCTTCAATATTTAAATGTGAAAGTATGAGATGAAATCTCGAAAAATTAAAAAAGATAAACTCATGTAGATCTCTTCACAAGAACAAATTGTAATTTATGGTCTGGGAGGCATTGCATTGTAGAGAGTTTGTCAGTGTGGCATATTATAGATGCTTAAACAACTATAATCTCAATTCAGATCGACTTTGTTGTTCATACTTGGCACATTTATCAAGTAGTTGGTCCATTCAGATCCTGAATTCCTCTGGCAAGGTACTCTCCCTCTTTTGGATCGCCTCAGTGTCTGTTGATTTTCTTTGTGTCACTAATACCGCAAGATTCCTTTCTTTGATGAAAGTAAGCAGTATACATTTGATTGACCACCTTCATTTCAATTGTCTTTTACCACTTGGCCATTCGATTCTCCAAATGTGTCCTTCTTATCTTACTTCTTCCTTCTACTGGGTCATTCTTCTGGCTTTGACAAACTCCAACAGTTTCTTCGGAGTGTACTTTCACACCACTCTGCAATATTTCTGGAACCTGCACTGGTGTGAAATCTCCCTGTCCTTCACCCCTTTCTTATTCTTCTGAATGTGCTGTCACTCGTGCGTTCTGACCTTGTTCAAAGAACACTGTTTCTTTATGTGGACACCTTACTATCTGAGTGTACAAAGCATGCACCCATTTAGGAATCCTAGCACATTTGACAGCAGTATTCATGATCAAAACAACTTGGTAGGTGCCTTTCCACTCTGCCTCCAAACAGGACTTCTGCACAAGCATCTTCACCAAAACCCAGTCACCAGGAATAGGGTCATGGTACTGTTCCTGATGGGGTTTGGCAGTGGCATCTCCAACCTGATGAGAAACAGAATGCAGCACATCAGCCAGTCCTTTGCAGTAATCAAGTATTGTGACATCTGTGATGTTCACAATTGCATTTGCAGACACAGCAGGCAGTCTCATTTATGGTCCCATGAGGATTTCATGAAGCGATAATCCTTCTCCTGTCAGGAGAGCTTTGAAGAGTCATCCGAAAAAACGGTAATGGATATGGCCATTTCAAAGAAGTGGAAGCACAAACTTTAGCCAATCTGGATTTCAGGGTTCCACTCACCTGCTCCACTATTCCTGAAACCTCAGGATAATAGCTACAGAGTAATCCCTTTTCCAGTTTGACACATCATTTTAAGGACCTCCTTAATAAAATGTATCCCTCAGTCTGACTCAGGAGAAACTGGAAATCTGGACCTGGCTATTAATTCACACAAAAGCAGTTTAGCTACAGTTAGACTGTCATTCTACTATGTTGGGTAGGCTTCCACCCATTGAAAGAAAATGCACACTATAACCAGGATATATAACAGCCTGTTACATACAAGCATCTTTGTAAAGTCAAACTGCTTCCTATTGAATTGTCCATCTGATCTTCCTACATGACTCATTGTTACGGTGTTCTTCTCCCTACAGTCATCTGTTGACATGTTACAAGTCTGTGGTACAGTTCCGCTGCTAGACCTCTGAATCGAAGTTTGAACAAATTCTGTCGAAACAACCTAACCATTGAATCTCTTCCGATGTCTGTAGGACCATGGATATGTTGCCTCATAGAAAACAACAAACTGGCTGGCAACACAGGTCTTC
This sequence comes from Lissotriton vulgaris, assembly GCF_964263255.1. Classification (NCBI taxonomy): domain Eukaryota; kingdom Metazoa; phylum Chordata; class Amphibia; order Caudata; family Salamandridae; genus Lissotriton; species Lissotriton vulgaris. The sequence goes on from NC_141696.1 coordinate 941,280,880, forward strand.
CTTTAGCTGAAACCCAAATCTCATTCTCATCCTTAATACAGATTGCTCCAATCCAGACTTGTTATTCTGCTTCTGAAACCTCCTCTTGCAAACTGTTGATCTCTTGCCAAGTGTCAGCTACTGACAACAGCATAGAGAAAACAGTGTCTTCATCAGATTGCTTTGTGAAACTTGCACTAAATGTGTAACCCACAAGTGCACAATACGGTGCAACTTCATCTGCATATCGGTTTCCAACTGTACAATTCACTACTCCAATTTCTTGAGGCAGCTTTAATGCATCTAGGAATTCTTTTACATATTTCTCATTTTTAATAGGAGATGCTGAAGATGTCATAAACTCCCTTTGTGACCATAATGTTCCAAAATCATGGACTACACAAAAGCCATATTGACTATCTATAGATTTAGTCACTCTCATTTGTGCTGAAAAGTAACATGCTCTTGAAAGGGCAATCAGTTCTGCTACTTATGCAAATGTAGCACCTTGAATCTATGAAACTTCTGCCACTTCTTGAACTGACAAACTGCGTAGGCTGATCACAGAATTCCTTCATTGTTTCTTAAACATGAGCCGTCAGCAAACTTTACCTAATCAGGGATTCATCTTTCATGTCTGGTCTTGGCTTTGTGTATAAATCTGTGACGTCTAGACAATTATGCAAAACTTTATCCCCATCAAGCTCATTATTAGGAATGGGCAAAAGGATGGCTGGATTCAGTATGCAGCATCTCTTAAGTGTCACATTGTCAGCCACAGGTACCTGTTTTTCATATCTAGTCAGTCTGCTAATTATCAAATAATGTCTTTAAGTTTGGTGAGCAAAAGCTCATCCAAATATAGAACCATCACTGTAAGAGGATGTCCCATCACTATACTCTCACGTCTCTCGATACTGACATGAACTGAGTGACGACTTTAAGGTAGCAGGGAAATCCTGCGGCAACAGGGTCATGTATAGTCACAAAATATGCTACAGGTATAGTCACAAATATACCACAGGTCTTTATGAATTTCCATGTAACTGAGTGAGCACTGACAGAGCTCATCCCTCCCTCACACTGTAAAATAATGTGAACGTAGTTCTGTAATCAGGCCATGGGCACGACAGAGACTTTCTCTCAGCTCTAAAAAAGCTTTCAAGCAATCATTGTCACATGGAAGCAGATCAGGCACACCTTAAAGCCTCTATATAGCCTCTATAAAGACTTGGCTACAAGGGAAAAGTTTGGACTCCACTGTCTCTAATAGCCAACCATTCTACAGAACATTTTGATTTCTTTTTAAGTTCTTGGAGTTCTTGGAGGACTCATAGTCAAATTGTTTCCACTCTCTCTTGTAACACCTTTCGTCTTGTCCCAAATACTGGACTTCTTTTTGACAATATTCAAATGTGTTTGGAGACACTTTGTGTCTGTTCTCAGCCAACTGATTTAATACGGCAGTAGTATCCTGTCTGCAATTTTCTTGTATACTTGATGCCACAAGTATGTCTTCAATGTATTGCGTGAGAACTGAGTTACAGGGCATATGCAGAGTTTCAAGATTCTTTTTCAAGACATGATTAAAGGTCGATAGACTCTATGTATAACCGTTTAAATTTTGTGAAATTGTTTGTAAATATTGAAAGATCAACTCTATTTCATGTCACATTAAAATAACCTCCACCTATTAAGGTGTAAATTTGAGACTGTGCCCAGCTCCTCCATCCCATCCTCCCACCATAAGTCACACCTCAGCTCCCATTGTGTATTTCTGTCTAGGGGGAATATTCAAAGTCCGACCGTCACCCTCCCCAGGCATGCACCAGAGACAGGCTGCAGGCAAACAGTGCTAAGAGCAGGAAAATGAGACCACACTTCACACACAACAAAATAGAAACTATCATTTTAAACTGAGAATGGGGCAAAAATAGAAGAAGAAAATGGCAAATATGTGAAATTGCAATTTGAAATACATGTTAAAAGTACAAAGTGAAAATTGAAATTACATTTATTTCCGAGGCTAACCAGAGGGAAGGAATGGAAGGAAAATGAGGAGACAGTGAGTAGTTGTAGTCGGAGCAGTAGACGTATTAGCAGCAACAGTGCTATGCTTACAAATATTATAATTTCTGTAAAAATTAATAATAGTTGCAGTACTAGGAGGAAGAGTTGTAGTAGTAGGAGCATCCGTAACTTAGTTATTATAATTAATGTTTTTAATAGTAATTAATAGTAGTGCTAGCATTATTATTATTATTATTATTATTATTATTATTATTATTATTATTATTATTATTATTATTATTATTATTATTTTGTATTATTATTATATTCACACCATTGAAACAAAAGCATGCAATATTAAACCACTTGAAGTCTTCTTAGCAAGAACATTAAATTGCCTTGAAACATTTGACTTTTTAAAGCCTTTTACTGGCATCAGTTATGTTATGTTAATAAAAAAATGTATTGAGCGCACTAACACCGATTGGTTTCCTGGCGCTGACGAGAAACAGAGAACGTAGCCAGAGATTTTCCTTTCCTTTTTTGTGTGGGCAGAGTTTATTGATATGCTTGTTTGTAGAGCCAAGTCTTTAGTGCTTTCCTAAATGACATAAGGTCCGGGCAAGTCCGGATCTCCAGAGGGAAGGCATTCCACAAGCGGGGGGCCAATGTTGCAAATCTACAGCCGCCTAAGCGCTTGCGCTTGAAAGACGGGGTCTGCAAAAGACCCAGGTGGGCTGAGCGCAGATTACGTGACGGAACATGCTTCGTAATAAGTCTGTTGATGAATTTAGGACTTTTGCAATGTAGGGATTTAAAAATGATGCAGCCTGTTTTAAAGGTGCAACGTTGGGCCACAGGGAGCCAGTGGAGTATCATAAGCAATGGAGTTGCCGGTTGACATCTAGGTTGGCTTAGGATCAGCCTGGCAGCATAGTTCTGTACCATCTGAAGGCGTTTCGACAGGTAGAGAGGCAGGCCCAGGTAGACAGCGTTCGCGTAGTCCAGGTGCGATAGCACAGTGGCGATCACCATCTGGATAATGGCCTCCGGGGTAAGTTACCAGACATTTATGAGTTACTGCAAGGTCAGGGTTCTTTGCAACAAACATATTTTATTGTTTACATGTATTCTACACTTTAATAAAAATTTCATTATATTCCAATTTGTTGGCAATATTCCGTTTGCATTTTCGGGCAATTTATGGGTGTGTTGTTTTTTGCCTGTTTATTTTCTTTAAAAAAATACATATTCTTCTTGCTTTTACTTTTGTTAACTGCCCGTCTTTCACAACAACCATCTGAGCCGATTGGTCATAACTTTTTGATGATGCTCCTGATTTATCAACGTTCCACATTTTTATCATGAAATGGAGCTCCTTTGAAATGATTTGATGAAGAATGAGTTTGATCATGTTCTTCTCGAGAGATGTATCCTTGTTTTTAATCTTCCTTGACAGACAGCATACAGATCCAGTCTTCTGAATATCTAAATAGATGCCAAGCACTGTAGCGCAAATTCTATACTTACTTCACAAACATAAGCTAAATTATATCTGAAAGCCAGCGCATTAGACTTTGCAAATAATACATGGCCAGGCTCACATTCTGTGTCGAGTTTGCTTTACTTTTTTTTAATGCAAATTGGATGCAAAGTGTTGTGGTGAGATTTACAATCCAACACAAATCACGATTTGCCTTGAATTGTAACCAAAGGTAAGGCAAAGCTGCACAATGCACTGCCCTAGGTTACTTTGCATCACCCAGACTTTCCATGTGTGTAGTATTAGCATTCCCCATGCAATTAACCAGTTGTTGTGATGTAAATCCCTATCCACATAGGATTGTAGGCAGGGATTGTGTCAATAGCTCCACCTCGAGGCAGGCGCAAAAGAAGGATTTTTTTTATTTCCTCAAATTGTTCCCACTTTGCATGACTGTTCCATTGTACAGCGGACATCCATCCCTTCCATTGTCTTCTTTGGGCCTTAAAGCGAATGATACCAAACAGGACCATTCTGTAAACACTTATTGTTCACCTTTAAGTGAAAATCAACACACTGATACAATTCAGTTTGTAATAAAGAGTCTCTAGTGCGCTTTCTGCTCCTACCTGTACATATAGTTGAAATATGGGACACATTGCCAATCACAAACCTATTTTATGTTTCTTTTCTGAAACTAGGCTCCATCCTATGACCACCCCATGTATTTCCATAGCCATCCCCACAGATTGCAGTTTACTCAGACTAGATAAAGTAATAAAAAAGGGGGCGGTATGGCCATTGCTTTTCATAACAGAGTGAATGGGCCCGATTCACAGAATGAACTTAAGACTCAATCCTAAACTTAGTACTGTTTTGGTATTCACAGATTGCACTTACTACTTTTGGTATTCACAGAATGAACTTACTACTTTTGGCATTCACAGAATGCACTTACTACTTTTGGTATTTATTCACAGAATGAACTTACTCATTTCGGTAATCACAGAAGTTAGGACTCCTAACTTTAGGACTCCAAAATGCCTTCGGTGAATACCGAAAGTCTTAAAATTAGGATTTTTCTCAATTTAGTAGTAGTAAAGTTAGGACTCCTAACTTTATGACTCCTAAATGCCTTCTGTGAAAACTGAAAGTCCTCAAATTGGGATTTTTCATAATTGCACAGTCAGACAGGGCGGTCGATTCTTTTCTTATCTGGGTACTTTTCATTGGAACAGGCTTCCACCTCTCATTCGAATTTGCTCTAATTTTGTTTGCTTCAAGAAGCTACTTTTTCTTTTTAAAATCATATTTCTTCTTTCCTTTCTCATCTTGGGACTGTGCTTCAGTGCTGAGGTCACCCTGTGGGGGTTGATTCATTGCGCTATATGAAATTAGGATAACATAACATCCATGCCTTAACCGCTTTCGTGCTCATGACAGCTCCACGCCATCATGAGCCAAGGGCGAAGTGTTCTCATGACGCCGTGGAGCCGTCATCCAACTGCCGCTCCGCCCACACGGCACTAACTCCCAGCCTGTGCAGGTGAATTAGTGAGTGGGTAGGGTCATGAGCACATGCCGCCCATTACTAATGATGGCGTGGAGCCGTCATGAGTAAGGGAACACTGCGGTCACACCCACACCGCCCGCGCTGTGGCCGAATTTGCGCTGTGGCGGAGGGGTTAAAACTTAGTTTTTTAATGGAAGCGGCCCCTTTCACCACAAAATTATGTTTCCACAATGCAAAAACCCTTGAACTAAGGCGAAAGGGTATCTACGTTGGTGCATGGAAGTCAACCGTGCACCAGCGCGCAAAGAGAGCAGAACAGTGCCACAGCTCAGAAGATATGCACTGGTCGCTCTCTCCCATTCACGTAATTCAGCGCAGCAAATTTACTCTGCTGCCCTGTGTGTCATATGTAAAACTGAGCAACAGTTCATGAAAGTGCATTGCAGTTTGCAGTAGTTAGTACAGATCATAATTTATTATTATTTGAAACCCTCCTTTGACATTCAAAGAGACTGGGAGGCATAGGTCATTAACTCCTCTCGTGGAAGACATAAATTCTTTTTTTACCATTGTTGCTGGTGTAAAGTATTCAAAGGCTTCCAGCTTCTGACCTAAGCTGTAACATTCACATTTTATGAGATATCAGTTTCTGTGTGCATAGGCTACAGGCATTAAGAACAGTAGGAAGCAGTGCCAGAGATGGCTGCAAAACCATCACTAATGTGTTTTCAATGGCAATGAGACCATCTCATTATCACCACGTGGCAAATTCAGATGTTGATTTGGAGGTCTACTATTTCACGCAGCCCTCTAATGCAGCATGTGCTATTTATTGTGCACTATCAGACCCCTCAATCCATTCCCACCACATTAACATTAGTGAGCTGGGCATATTGTGCTTCACTGAACAGTGTTGCTTTGCAGAGTGGATGATTAGTGAACTGTTGGCTGTTCAATAACAGAGGCTTCAGGTATCACAATGCACCCTCCAGAAGCTATGTTGTGTCTGATGTAGATATGATAGAGGTCTAAAGCTATCCAAATAATCTGATAAAAAAGCAAATCCATACAAACAAATAAACCAATATATAAATGTGCTAGGCAGTGAAATTTCTCTAAGGAAAGTGGGAAAAAATAAAGGCAACATAAGACGGAGACAATTTTGATTTAAATTAATTATACAACTGTAAATAATATGTATATTTTTGAGGAGCGATGGAATAGCTTTAGGACTGACACTCTATGCATAAATGACACTTAGGGGTCGATTCACAAAATCATTTAAGAATACATACCGTGGGGTATTTTCTACATACACTTAAATACCTCCATGAATGAGCCTCAAAATGTCCAATTTCCTCCTCATAAAGTGCAAAGAAAACACATTCCTCTGTAATTTGCACTACTTGTGCATGAATATTCACAGAACGTTCCTGTTGTATTCCCATTTTTAATGTTATGGGGCAAATCATCAAAGGCATGAAAAGTATGTAAACAAGTTTAAACACAAGACTATTTTTACTCAATTCAAAATGCCTTTCTGAATAAGTCCCATTGAACTGTGCATCCCATGTGAAAGATTACACTTTCTTAATTTAGGTGTTTAAAATTATGAGGCCAATGCAGCACGTTTCAGAAAACTAGAAGTGTATATGACTTACTTGCATTCTTTCATGCCCTTGAGGCCTATCATGTTGGGCTGCTCTGTCTCAGCACAGGGCCAAGCGCTTGTTTTTATGCCGTTGCAGTTTATAAAGCAAGACAATATTTCTGCTTGTGAGTGCATTATTTTAACACAGCACATCTCAAAAACAGAAACAGGCCAACCTTACTGGCTTTTTCCGAACTGGATATTCTGAAAATAGAGTCCTAACTGGGGGAATAATCAGCTAATAAAATTCACCTAACACATTGCAGGCACATAAAAAATGAGCTCAGCTCTACCCGTGTTTAATTTCTAACAGAATAAGAGGCAAATTATCAAGAACGGCCTTAAAAATTATCGCTGGTTAAAGCGGCGATAATGGGCTTGATAATATGCCCTTGATATTTCAAATCGAAGTCCATGTTCTGGTGTGAACATGGGCTTCTATTGGAATTCTCCAGGGCATATTATCAAGCCCATTATTGCTGCTTTAGCTAAACCGGCGATAATTTTAACGCCGTCCTTGATAAAATACGCCTCTTAGTGGAATATCTGAAATGTGGCTAATTCAGAGCCTTACTTCACGCATGTACCACTTACCATGGTGCAGAGGTGACGCAAGGCTCTGAATTCAATTCATGAAGACATGCAATGCCACTTTGCGTGGCTTTGAATGGCCCATAAATCTTGAATAAGGCAATGCAGCGCAAATTTCTATGTTGCCTTATTCTGCACAAGGTGGGTGTTCCCATGCAACTTACATGGTTTTTGATGCATTCCCAGATTTACAAGGACTTTTGAACTTGGTAATGCATTAAAATCTTATGCCTCCCCAGGTGAGGCATAAGGAGGAAATATCTCTATTTATCCTTGTTTTTCATCTTTCTATGTGTGTTGCAGGATGAATCAGACATAGAAAGAGAAGAATTCCTCTATGCATTATTTTGATGCCTCTTCCTGCACAAAAACAATCCTGCCGCCAACACAGCCATCTTGCGCCATAGTGCATGTGTTCCTGCTTTGACACTAGGCTGCCGAAATGACACCAGCGCACGGAAAAAGGACAGGAATGATCCGTTTTCGATAAATTCAGTGCATTCTTGTCTTTCACTATGGTGCGGCGCAGCTTTGCATCTCCCAGCTGAAGAGCAGCACTCACCGGGTTTAATGTGGAGATAATGGAGGTTCCGGCTGTCAGGAAATAAAAGTACCTTCAAGTTTTGGGAAGCCCGAGGATGTGGTGCAGGCCAACCCTATGCTGGAAAGTGTGGTTCCAGGTTTATGTTGGGAGGAGGCAGCCAGGAAACTGCAGCATTGCAGGTCGGACACGCGAGGATGGGTGGCAAAGGCAGCACAAGTCATGCTGCAGGTTGGAGCTCCCCCCAGTCGCCAGAGTAGCAGCCGGTCTTCCTCATTAGGGGACTTTAGGTGGGGAAAGTGGATACAGAGGAAAAGCTGTTAAGAAGTCACCAGCTTCAGCCTATGGAAAAAGGTGCCTCAGTTGACGTAAGGCTGGGGACAGCCCTCAAGATACACATTGTGTACTATGAAAATCGGGGCTGGCAAGGTGGGACAGGTGCCGGACTTCTCTCTTGTGACCCCCTTAGGTACTATGCAAGACGTGTTGATTTGGGCGACATAATAACAAAACGTACATGTGCTATAGCGTGGCAAAATTTGTTGTTCAGAGTTTTGCTTGATTTTCCCCCAGGGTTCCCCAGGGAATGGTTAGAGGGAGGGGTAGGGGTGTTAGTGGCGTGATGGTACACGGGTGGGGAGCAGTTTGGAAAAAAGCAAAAAAAATCCTCAGCATCACCAAACAAGGCATGTTCACTTAAATGGAACTTGGGGCAGGAGGTGATGATTCGAGTATGGGGATGATGGCTAGAGTAGGAAAAGTTATAGACTTCCTAACCAACCTAGAATGTGAATGGTCTCAGGTCTCGTGCCAGGGAGAGGGTGGGGTTGAGATATCTGGAAGAAAGCCATGCTCCCATTATGGTCTTGCTGGAGACACATATATTTGCAAGTGAGAGCAAGGAGTTATTCCTTAGGTATGGATGGATTCAGAGCTTCCTAGTGTCAGATCAAGAGCAATGATGTAAGGAGGGGCTCTGTTGTGGAGGTTAAGTATTCCAAAACAGATAGCTCTGGAAGATAGGTCTTAGCTGGAATGAAATGTGTAGACTTCTAATTTATTTGTCTTGGGTTCTGCGGTCTAAATGTGGACGATCCACAGTATATTGTAGACTTTTAATTTACCTTAGTGAAGGCTATGGTACTGCTGATTTTGATGGTGATTTTAATATTTTGTTGGATCATATTTTGTATCGGTCAACTCAGAGTAATGGTGCTCAGACTCCTACAATAAGACGAGCCCTTAGAAGCATGATGCAGGACTTAAGATTGGTGGATGTATGGTGATACTTAAAAGGCCAGATGAGAGGGTATACTTTTCAGAGTAAAAAATACGGACATTACTCAAGATTAGATTATTTTTTGGTGGAGAGGGGTTAAGCAGAACATATAAAAGAGATCAAATACCATGCAGCACATATCTCAGATCATTCAGCCAGCACTATGACATTTCATGTTACTGGAATTAAGCCTAATGTAAGGTGGATACTAAAGCAGGCTCTCCTTTTAGATAATGAGGTTTTGCAAGCCTTAAAAAAGGCTACATCTCAGTATCTTCAGGACAATACTGGAACAGCTTCCCCAGGAGTAGAATGGGATGCTTTTAAATCATGCATTCGGGAGGTATTGAAAATGTTGGGGTGCTCTAAGGGTAGAATTGGCTGGGTGTAGGTATTCTTGAGGCCTCTTTACAGGCGTTAAGTGGAGGGTAAGACACAGAAATCCTATCAAAATGGCTTAAAGAAACACAGCTGAATTATATAATTAAACTGGAATCTAAGTGTACGGCAAGGTGGCAGCCTGGAAATATGAGATATTTCAAGGTTGGGGAGAGAGCTGGGGCATTATTGGCATGGAAGGCTGGGGGATAGATCCAGAAACATGATTAAGGAATTGGTAGGCTTCCAGAACGAGGTGATAGACAATATGGAAGATATGCGGAACCATATGCTCTCTTCATTTGCTGCGCTCTAAAAGGAAGACATTTTCTCAGAACCTCAAATACTTAGAGAATAGTTGGGTGAGGTTGGCCTCCCCGCACTTACAGGAGAAGGAAAAGAGGGTTTGGAAGCCCCTATTATCCACGAGGAGATCAGAAGGGCCATGTGGGAAGGCTGCTGGCCTTTATGCTATTCCCTTGCACATCTATACACTCTTAATGGAGGAGATTGCACTACTTTGGGAGGTTTTGCTCAACCTGGTGTATAAGGGGAGGCACGGGTACCTGGGTCATAGAAGGAGGCTACTACAGCCTTGAGCCTAAAACCAGCTAAAGACCCTAGGAAGACGGGCTTGTATCATTCGATATTCCTTCTAAACTCAGATTATAAGATTTTTGTTAATATTTTGGCAGGGAGATTGGCTAACCTGGTACCTCAGTTAATACACTTAGACTAGAAGGGATTTGTCCCAGGGAGGCATATTCATGAACTTACCCAGCAACTTATAGGTAGTATAGATCTAGCCACAGCCCGCTCAATCCCCTTGGCCGTAGTTACATTGGATGCGGCTAAGGCCTTCAATCATGTCTCCTGGGATTTCCTGTGGGAAGTCCTAGCGGTATTTGGGTTTGACCCCTTCTTTATCGCTACATTAAAAGCTTTATATAAGCACCCCACAGTTTCTTAATGGTTCCTTTACAAGTAGCTTTTCGATCACTTGGGGCACTCAGCAGGGTTGTCCCCTCTTCTCATTGTTGTTCGATATTTATATCGAGCCACCTGCCCAACTTTTGCGGCTAGACAATCAGGTTATCCCTTTTAGTTCAGGTCGTTACTAAAATAAAGATACGTTGTATGCGGATGACCTAACACTATTTTCTTCGAACCCGGTCCAAACTATTCCTAGGGTGAACATTTTGGTGAAAGAATATGGAGCATTATTTGGATATTAGGTAAATAACCTGAAGTCTGGGATAATGTTTTGGAATGTATTAGGCTACAGAGTGGAAGTACAGGACGAGCTTAGGTATCTTGGTATAATTATTTAAAAGTCATTAGAGGCAATACCCCAGTTCAATCTGGAGAGGGTAGTAAAGGAGGTTGAAGCTTCTTTTGTTTGGTGCCCTTGACTTTAAATTGGAGAGTAAACTTGAATAAAATGGTGATACTTCCCACATTTAATGTACCTTTTTAATTGTATCCCCTTGAAATTCCCAAAAAGTGCAATAGACAAGATTCAGGGGAAAATTGCTAGTTTTACTTGGGTATCGAAAGGTGCTCGGCTGGCCTAGAAGAAATTGAGGCGTAGGCTTGAAAAGGGAGGATTGGTTTTTCCAGATTTGAAAATTATATTTTATGGCCTTCCAGGTTAACAATTGTAGCTCACTCCTGGATAAAAAGGGGCCCCTAACATGGGGAGATATGCTGGAAGAGACGGTAAGGGAGTGGGACTCTAAAGGTTTTTGAATACGTTTGAGGAAAGGAGGTTCTTCAAAAAGGTTCAGCTAAAGATTTTAAAGGTTGCACTCACCCTTTAGCTGGAAGTTCGAGGGATTCTGGGCATGGGGTATTTTTCCGATTGCTCCTCAATTTGGGACTTACCAGGCACACATGAGTGTCCTAAAGATTGGCTGAGTCTTCTATTGAAGAGGGCTGGAATTGAATTTTGGGGAAACTCCTAACAGTGCAGGGTGTGTTACCCTGGGAAGTGGTAGTAGCAACAACTGGTAACTCCCTTTCTAGATTCAAGTACCCCAGTTATCATCTTAGGTCACAGGCAATGTACAGGAGATTGGGGGTGTTTTGGAATTCAACTCAAAGCTGCAGCATGAGTCCCAGGAAGAAGGAGGATGATTATTGGTACTGGACACTAAAAGATGCAGAGAACAGGAAACTGAAAGCACTATACTCAGTTTGGGAAAGGGTCATTCAGGGGGCTGAGCTACAAACAACTTGGCAACTTTATTTAAAACTGTTGTACTCAGTGTTTAAACCAGCCAATCTGAAATTAAGTGACTTTTTTTACCATCAGTAGGCTCTGTTGGACGCCCCAGAAGATAGCAGTTTGTACACAAACCAATACCAAGATGCCGGAGATGTTGTCTTTTAAAAGCCGACGACAAACATATGTTTTTTGGGTTGCCCACAATTAAAGGCCTTTTGGCAGGAGGTGGAGAAGGTGGTCAAGGATATTCTCTGGGGCAAACATAATGCTGAGCTCAGCATTGGTGTTGCTGGGGGTAGAAGTCCCTTCCAGTCAGCAGTTAATGAGAGTTAGGAGGGCTTTAATATTTTATGTTATGCACTTAGCCAGAAGAGAGAACTGTAAGTGTTGGACAGATCCCCTACTTTCCAAGCGGCTTGCTTGGCTCCAGGAGTTTAGAAGTCTATGCAGAATGTATATCGGATTTGGATCCGGGGAGGATGTCCGTATCAGGATATGGGACATTTTCCAAAGATGTTGTGGATTGGTAATTTCTTAAGGAGGTGTCCTATGATTACACCTGTGTGAGGCTAGTAACCAGGAAACTGGTAGGACTGGATCGGCAGAACAAGAGTTATAATGCAACTGGCCAGAGGTTGGGACAGGTTTTAAGGAAAGGCCTGGTTTTGCAGATATTGGTGGTATGAGGACATCAAAAAACAAAAAAGGCACCTTTTGCAAAAATAACACATCAGCCAAGCCTGCTTTACATTGACTCACATGTGTTTCTAGGCAGTTTAAAAAGTGATTAATACAACTGAGCTGCTGTATTTCCTGTTCTGCTGTGCAATTCAGAGCTTAATATTTTCATGTAAAGTATGAAGAGCAGCCATGTACAAGTTGTGCCATTTCTTTGGAAAATAGATATTTAGCAAGAGTCATGGCGGAGGACAGAAGCAGCTACTATTGTATTGTATACAGCAAGGACACACAGTGCTGGGTCTAACAGCGATGACACTGTTTTCAATTAACCTCCAGAGTCAAGTGCACCCTGTGACATTTTCAACATTGCCAATGCATATTGTGCACATTCTATGAGTAGCTCAACAATGCAGTTATCCATTTCCATAATGTTAAGTGCAATGCTTTATTAAAAGAGACTATTATTTGTTATACCTGAAATGAAATATCCATGCTGTTGCTTGGATATGAATTTACTTTAAAAAATAGAAAGACAAGAGGCGTTTCTCAAAACAGGAACAAGCAGCCAGTAGAGTGTCATCAGAGTCTCATCGGAAGGAAGTCTCTCAATGTACAAAAGTTTTAGTTGAAAATAATAAACAGTTTTGGAGGAACAATAAACAAATCTTGCATTCTTAGGAAAAGGATCTTAGTCATAAGTAACAAGTACAACCATCTGATAAGAGGGACACAGGTGCCCTTGACCTCGGGGATAGCTAGTGTGGGCTAGTGTGTATGTGTCAAGATGTTCGGCGTGGGGAGGGAGTGATCAGTACATAAGATGTGCATGCTTTGTCCCGATTCGCTGTGTGTTCTAACTTTATGTTGCATCTGACTTTGCAGTAATTTGGGAACAATCACGTTAGGCCAAATGTGTCTTATTGGGGCAAATATACTTGGACCTGTTTGTGGTGTAATTGCCGATCTGTGGGATCGATCAGGGCTTTCCCTCGGTGTGCATGTGTCTTTGGGCTAAGTGTAGCTCCACCTGTGACCTGTCAATCAGGAGGCTTGGGTCACAAGGGCCTGCCTGGCCATGCATCTCTGACTCTGGGTTGATGGGGAGGTCACCTTAGGTGAATCTGACAGAAATTACAAGTTTATTATAACGGGAACAAATAATATGGCAGTCATTGGTATCATTTTTACTGACATTCTCAGTATTGTCTATGCAGTTGTCATAGCGTACATCAATAGTGTGTTTCCTGATTTTGACATTGTCATGCGTGCACAGTTTATGGCATACATTGACATTGGTTCTCCTGGTATTGACATATTTATGCAGTCACAGTTTATGGCGTTCATTGAAATTGCATTTATTGGGTTTACCCTTGCCAGGCCTGCATATGTCATTGTGTCTAATGACATTGTAATCATAGACATTAACAATGCAAATTAAACACCATTTAAAATGTTCAACATTGGCTTGAGGATCATCAGATGCAGGCGTGATTGTATACTCAGAGACATACATCAGTGTTTTGTTTTGTTATTTTTACCTGGTGCAATGATGAACTGCATTGTGTATTTATTTTTGGGCCTGCTAGGTCCTTGACCTCAGGCCAGATCCTATGCTCCTGACAAACTTCCCAATTCAATCCAGCTTTAGACGGGCATAGCTATCAAAAGTGCAGTGACCTCATTGAGAAACCACTATTATGATGGGCACACTGATACACAAATCGTTCCTACTAAGTTGTATTATAGGGGGCCATGTTCTATGCTTGCATTAGGGCCAAGAGCACTCTTGCTTTTCCACTGGCTTTATTCCCTTTTTTCTAATCAATGCATGCTACAAATAATATTTGCAATGTATCATTACCCTACATCCAACTCTATTACTCATGGAAGTGTCAAGCACTCTGTATAGTATTGCCCTGGGCACTCATAGATTGCCCGTAAAGCACCTGTCTTGACTGTAGGCATCCAGTTGCATGCCTGTGGATTGCTCCTCTGTTGGTAGGAGATGGACCATAGAATATAAAATCAGACATTTTCATAGTGTCATGTTGTTTAGGATAGCCCCATCATGCACATACTGATCACATACATTGTGTCCAATCCACATGACATAATGGTCCTAAACACAGGTGACCTTTTTTCCTATAGCTTACTTCTGTCTCTTTGAAAACCAGGCTCCCAGTACCCTACCATAATTCCTGTACGTGACGTACATAAACATGACCCCAGGTATGGTAGATTTATTCTGTATAAGGATCACCACCTTTTTTCCGTGGCCAACAGTCAGCTGTGCATAAGTGTTTTTGGTTTAGAAAATGATTAGCAAAGGATTAGTATATGTTTTAAAAACATATTTTAGTATAAAATACACTCACTTCCCCTTACAGAGAGAGAGAACTCATCCCTGTGAAAAGTGAAAGCTAGCTCCTTTGTCATTTCTGAGTAGGAACATGGCTTCACTTCTACTGTGAATGCCTCTAAGTTACAGTATATCACCCATGACTAGACTGCAATATCAATTAAAATTTATAATGACTGTGTATATGCAATTCATGTAGTGAGCTCATTGGCTATCACTCTTAAATGTATCATATAGAGTATGTTGTATCCAGCACTCTCTAATGACTCTATTATCTGGATCCAGACAGATTCTATGTAGCATTTATTCTGGCTGATTGTAACAACTGATTTCCTGTGGGTCCCTCTTTTTCCCTTAGATAGTACCTAAAGATTTACTATGGCTACATTACAACACCGCCTGCTTTGAGGTTCCCGACCTCACTTTTGGCTGACTTTGGGATCTTTTAGAGTGGATGGCCATATACAGTGCATGTCTTATGCTTCACTCTCTTGCCACTCCCAGAGGATTACATTGAGTATATGGAGTGGCCAGCGGGGGCAACAGTGCCCCCAGGGTCTTGGAGCCATCAGAAATTCAGGGCACTTTTCTATTAAGTGTGAAGCATGGGTGAATAATCAGGCATTGCATTCAGCAAACTTACAGGCTTTTATTGGGACCTAAATCACATGCATTTTACTCAGAAAGCATAAGTTTCCCTTGGTCATGCTTGAGTAGCTCTTCCAGTACATGATTTTATTTGAAATTTAGGACTTGTGGTTTTAATTAAAAAAAAGAACACAACTCATAGGATTCAAAGGAATACATTTTCAATTAATGAGGTGCTTACTCGTGGAACTGGGAAAGTTGAGAGTTATGTTGGTTGAACTAATATCTTCTGGGCATAGAACTTTTGAACCGGAATTTGACCTAATGGAAATTACATTTTTTTCTGACTGATCAGTGATTTTACTGATGAGAAACGGCTCAATCCTCAGTACATAACTAGTCAGTCAAAGGCACAATCCATGTCATCTGGGACCGAGACTGCCTTGTTGACCGTCATGGACGAGCTTCAGAGGCGGGCAGACAGGGGAAAGACAGCTGCATTGATTCTGCTTGATCTGTCTGCCGCCTTTGATACGGTCAACCATGAGATTCTGCTGAGAAGGCTGTGCGAGTGTGGGGTGAGGGGTCCGCCTTGCGGTGGTTCCATTCCTTTTTACAGGACAGACAGCAGGCGGTATCCCTCCCCCTTTCAATCCGCCTTCTCCAACGTGTTGCATGGGGAGCCTCAGGGATCAGCTATAAGCCCTATTCTTTTCAATGTGTACTTAAAACCTCTGATGGCTGTTATCAAGGCCTATAATATTGACATCATAAATTATGTTGACGACACTCAGTTGATCCTTTCATTTGAGGGTAAGGAGTTGACTACAGTAGAAGTGTTTCACAACTGTTTGCAGGACATGGCCCGCTGGCTGCAGGATAACTTATTACAATTTAAACACAGGAAAGACTGAGGTGATCTTCTGCTCAGCAAACAGGATCTCTACTATTCTTTCTAGCAACTTTTGGCCTTCGGGCACTGTGTCCTCAGTTCAGCCGGTTGCTAGTGTCCGCAACCTGGGCATTATATTCGAAGATAAGCTTACTCTGGAAAGTCATGTTACAAAAACTACCGCCTCTTGTTTTACGATCATCAGATCCCTCAGAAAAATATTGCCGCTACTACCTTCTCAGGTGCGTGCACAATCCCAAACGGGCTTTCGCCCCGGCCAGGGGACGGATACTGCCCTGCTGGCAGTCGTGGAGAATGCCAGGAGCATTTTGGATTCAGGGGGATCGGTGGCAGTGATCCTCCTGGACCTTAGTGCGGCATTTGACACCGTAGACCATCAGGTGTTACTCCAGCGGCTGTCGGGGGTGGGGGTCTCCGGGATGGCCCTGAAATGGCTCGCGTCTTTTTTAGAAGATCGGACGTTTGAGGTCTGGTAAGGCCACAAGAAGTCAACATCGGTCCCTCTCCAGTGTGGTGTGCCACAGGGCTCATCGTTGAGCCCCACACTGTTCAACGTTTATATGGCCCCACTGGAGAGTGTGGTACTTCCACTGGGTATTAAGATCATCAGCTACGCTGATGACACCCAGTTGGTGGTAGGGCTCCCCCAGTCGGTGAATAAACCCGACGTGCTGCACACATGCCTAGCTAAGATCTTCACTTGGATGTGTAACTCAGCACTTAAACTCAACGGTTCAAAAACTGAGCTGATGATGCTGGGGAACTCCCCTCCCTCCCTGTCCCCAAGTAGCTGGCCCAGTTGTCTTGGAGCGCCACCCACCCCAAAACAGGAGATTAAGAGCTTGGGGGTGTGGCTGGAGCAGGACTTTTCCTTCAAGTCACACGCTAAAAAGACCGCAGGCGTGTGTTTCGGCCTGCTCCGGTCAGCCCGGAAGATCCTACCCCTCCTCCCGATGGCCACCAGGAGATTACTAATCCAGGGGCTCATTATTTCACGGCTGGACTACAGCAATGCGCTGTTTCTGGGGGCTCCAGAATCAACTTTAAACAAATTGCAGCAAGTGCAAAACGCTGCTGCAAGGCTGTTGACGGACCTTCCCAGGCGACAATCAGCCCGTCCCGCGCTGAAGGCGCTCCACTGGCTCCCTGTTAGAGAAAGGGTGAAGTTTAAGTCACTCTGCATGGCCCATAAAATCTTACAGGGGAAAGGGCCACCTATCCTGCGGGACATGGTCCAACCTTACAAAGCCCCCCGCGCCCTACGCTCAGACCACCATCATCTTCTGCAAGTCGCGAAAGTAAGAAAGGCCAGGACCGGCGGGAGAAGATTTTCCGTCAATGTGGCAACGTTATGGAATTCCCTCCCACTTGCCCTGAGCTCTGAAACTGGTACTCTGCGATTTCGCAAACTCCTAAAGACCCATCTGTTCCCTGCTTAATGCTTTCTCTGCTATGGTGTGTACTCTGGATGAGCGCTGGGATGCCCAAGGGTAACCACGCGCTATATAAAACTCAGTAATAATAATAATAATAATAATAATAGACAGATGCACAATTCTTAGTAGGCTTGACTATTGCAACTTTCTCCTGCTGGATTCCCCTAACTTTCTGTTGGACAGATTGCAAAGAATCCAGTCGGCAGCTGCCAAACTAGTATTAGGCTTGCCTAGAAGCTCCTCGGCTTCTGCAGCCTTAGCTGAACTTCATTGGCTCCAACTGAGACAGAGAGTGCAATTTAAGTCTCTCTGCCTTGTTTTTAAAGCCCTTCACAGGATAGGACCTGTGCATATGTGCCAAGATTAGTGAAGGTTCCTAGGTTTCGTAAGGCCAGATCAGGGGGCAGATCATTTGGGGTGGCAGCCGCTAAACTGTGGAACAGTTTCCCCTGAGAAATCAGGCAACTCAGAGAGCTCCTTCCCTTTAGAAAAAGTGTAAAAACCTGGCTCTTTCCCAGGACGTAGTGGCCAGTCCCAGTTTTTACTCGTTCCCCCTTGAGTCACTTTTTCAGCGCCAGGATGCCTGCTAGGTGATAGCGTGCTTTATAAATTGAATAAATAAATATAAATCTGTTCATAGGTGTCAACTATTTTTGCATGGGTTGTAATTAAATTGGCATTTTATTTCCAGTGGCATTACAAGAGTTTTCAAAAAGTGCTTTTCTGGTGAAGAAAAGGTATGTATTACACTTATTGGAGTAGCTTCATCAAGCAGTCCAGAACAGGCTCAAAGGAGGCTTTGTGAGGTTTAGTCAGAGTGCAGCACAGAATGTTACCGCAGTTGAAAATAAGGTTTAAATGTCAATCTAGGGTTCTGAATTTTTGTAGACATAATAATATTTCCAAAGATATCAAGAATGTCCAACACAAATGCCAAAAAATAAAGCACACAATCAATTGTACAATGAAAAGATATCAGTATTGGGAATCTAGCGACCAGCAGCGTTCCATGCAGGTAAGCGCGGTGGGGTGGGACAAAGTGGGGGGGGGGGGGTGTTAGACAGACGATGAAATAGGATTTCTTTATTTATTTAATCTTCCCCTTTCCGTTATCTGTGAATTTCCCCCCTCCTGCCCTGCCCCACCATGCTTACATGCACGGACCGCTGCTACAAGTGACTGTCGGTCACAAATACCCCAAATCATAGTTTGCAAACACAAAATGTGTTTTTCAATGTAGGAATACTATTTTAGGAGTCAGGAAAGGTTTACCATAGCATGCCACCATTCATGGTATCGCCATCAATTGGAGTGAGTCTCAATTTGGGATCTACTTCATTTATATTCATGAGGTACTTCAGTACGGCCCACTGCAAATCAGAATTATATGCATTGACCTATTGATATATAGTTTGGTTGATAACGTATTTACTGGCTGCAAAAATACTGGCTGCAAATCGCAACCAGTTTGCTGTGAGCAGAATTTCATACATCAGGCCCATACTGATCAAACAGGGTGCTTGACTTGCACTCATCAAGAAACAATTGCAAACACTATATAATCACACATATTGGGGTTATGCAGGAAAAGATATAATGCAACATAAAGTAATTACCTTTTCAAAACAGGAAAAAGTTTAGTAGACAATGTCCAGTCCATTAGTGTGTACATTTTGGGATCATGAACACAGAGCTCATTGTAAAGACTGAGAATCACCATCTAACTTCCAAACCACCAGCAGGCATATGCATCAAAGTAAATACCGGGAGCAAAGGGGCAGATTCTCAGAATCTGCCCCTTTGCTCCCGGTATTTTTGCATTTAGGATGCATCATCCCAAATGCAAAAATCGCAATTTAAGGAATCTCTAAATTGAGATTCCTTAAATTGCGATTGCATTTAAGGAATCCCAAATTGAGATTCCTTAAATGCAATGCATGAAAGTTAAAAAAATAGCGAATTCGCTAATAAGAGTAGCAAATTACCATGAAGTTCAACTTCATGGTAATTTGCTAAAACTTTGAAAAAAGCACTTTTGTGCATTTTTCAAGGTTTCATGTTGCGCACACACCTGCCCTTAGGGCATGTGTGTGCGCAACATTTGTGCACAGATCGATTTCAGGGGTGCAACAGGGTGTCATTTTGACACCCTTGAAATTGCATGAGCAATTTGCAAGTACCTACCGGTACTCGCAAATTGCTCATGCAATCTCCAATTCATTCCTATGGGCCTGTAGGCCCCTAGGAATGAATGGGACAGCATTCCTTAAATATGACTAGCAATTTGCGAGTAGCAATTAAGGAATGTTTAGGAATCGCTATTTTAATAGCGATTCCTACATGCATAGGCTTTTCCTATTCCTAAATAGCGATTCCTTAAAAATCGCTATTTAGGAATAGCAAAAGGCTACGTTGATGCATCTGCCAGTCTGGTTGTAAACCTATCCTATATGCTATGCTAACTATCACATCACAAAAACGTGTAGAAAGGAAAAAAACACAGTGGCAAGCTATCACACAGAAAAACTCTAGCTTAGTACAATGAAAATGAAGGGGCTAATTCACAAGCTCTACCGGAGTACTATTTTATGTACTGTTGCATGCCTTCGTGAATCAAACTGTAGATGTGCGATTCCCAATAAGGAAAGTTTTAAAGAGGACGCAGACTTTTATGTGCTCTCATTCTATATGAATATTGCCATAATATTCAGATTTTATTAACATTTTAGTAGTGGTGGCTCCTCCGTTATGTTGGAGGGCGTTGCCCCTGCTGAAAGTTAGCAGAGGCAAGGACAAAAAAAAAATGATAACAAAACATTTTTATTATCATTTTATTCTGCGTCCTTCAGGCTGCCTGCCAGCCGGGCCGAGGAAGGGGCGGGACAGCACAATGACGCTGCAACACCAGGGAGGATGGGGGAGTGGTGAGCACTGCTAACTGCGCATTATGGTTTGGCCGGCCCCATAGGGCACTTCGACTTTCTCCAACTAGCTGTGTTGTACAGCTAGGTGGAGAAACCAACACTGGCTTCCAGTCTATGTCAGAGCACCGATGTGCTCAGACCAATCCCAGAGCTGCTCACATGCTGGGAATAGCATTCCCAGCTTGTGAGCAGCAATGGGTTTGGGAAATGGGGACCTGCACAGTTCTTGACAAGGACGGGAGGATCGGGTGGAAGGCAGTGGCCGTCGCAGTAGGCAAGTGAAAGTTTTTTTTAACTGTCTTTTTTGTGTCCCCCCACTCTCCCTGCTCCACCACTTCATAGTATGAGTGGCCGCTCCTTAATTTTAGAGGAGCCAATGCTGAAAGGTGTAAAAAGTTATGTAAAAGTATACTCCTGTACTACTGCTTCAAGCTTATAGTGGGGAGCAAGCCCTTCCCGTACTGCATGGTCAGCCCAGATTGTTTGCATTTTTTAACACTTTTTCTGTTGGCTTTGGAACTCTGTGCATGCTACCTATGCTAACCATGAATAACGTTTCTGTATTCTTCCTTTAAACATGGGTACATTAGCTTATTTCCAACTGACATACTTGAGGGTTCCTAGTATATGGTGTACAAAGTGGACCCAGGGCATTGAATTTAACCCCTTCGCTGCGGGAGTTATTGCCCCGCTGTGCTGGGGGAGAGGGGGGCACACACAGCGCTCCCATGCTCATGACGAGCTGAGCTCGTCATGATCTACGGCGCTCCTATGCTCATGACGAGCTCAGCTTGTCACAGGTGCATTGGCTCCGTGGAACGTTCAGCACAGCGAGGGAATTCTCCCCGCACCTGAGCGTTCCACGGGCCATGACAAGCTGAGCTCGTCATGAGCACCGGAGCGCCATGGCTCATGACGAGCTCAGCTCGTCATGAGCATTCAAGGAGTTAAAATCTGCTTGTAGACTGCAGCACCTTGTGCGCCGTCCACTACAGGGCGATGCAAACATGGTTACAGGTGCACCCTGTGTAGCCTGACGGTTGCAATGTAAAACCTGCAGTGTACTCTGTCAACATCATCTGTTTTGACAGGTAAAGACTTCTTTTTAAATATCAGTAAGTCACCCCTTTTTAGCCTTTCAACCAACGAGGCATGTTGTATGTGCTTTTAAAAGTGGGACATGTAAAACATTTATATAACATTTATATTATCATGTCCCTACAGTGACAAGACCTAAAAAGCAATTTTCTCTGTGGCAGGCCTAGCTGTCCTATGTAGAAAACTGAGTGCAGAATAACATACCAATAATGATAGCTCAGGAAAGGGAAAACCTAGAACTATAAAGCACTATTTTTAATAGTAAATAAATGCAATTCAATGGAGAAGTCATATTTTAAAAAAAGATTAAGTTAAAGTAACTTTTAGAAAGTTACTCATTACCTATCCGAACTTTCAGAAGGCTAATTAGCATTAACCTCTGTTAGATCCCAAGCTGTGCTCAGCCCTGAATGAGGTGTGAACAAGTTATAAAATTGGTCTCATGAGCTAAACAATAGGCTGGCCTGAATGGGCAGAGATGATCTCTAAAGAATTTTCATGGTGGGGTCTGTGGGCATCCTGTTGACACTGCAGTATCACATCTTCCCTGAAAGGTCTTTTCGAGACACATATAACACGTTTGTGCACTGAAGAGGAAAAAAACAGGATGCCAGGACAATTCCTTTATATTCCTGATCTAGGTGTGGTAGTACAGTGCTTTTGTCCTAACAGATTTCTGTCTCCTTGTATGTTGTGGGTAGGGGGCCCTTATTCTAACTGGATATTAGGGTTAAACGTGGGAGTACATTAGGGATTACCATAGTGTTCTCCTCACATATCCACAATCCTCAGAGCCTAAGGGATTTGGAAATGCCCTGACCATAGCATTTTGGGCCTAGTTTCAGTAAGCAGGAAACAGGAGCTACTGAACAAGTGGGTAGGGTTGTCATGGGAACTATTATACCATTGGTTAAGGAGTTTCCAGGAGTTGTCCCCACACATAAGTTAGTGCCAGACATAAATGTGGCACCTTAGGGCACCTCATCTGAACATTTTCTAGGTCTGCAGATGAATAAAATAAGACTGGACCTTCTATCTGTTACCTAAGTGAAGCCCAGAAGATCGGAAACTGCTACCTCTTGTACTCAGGGAAATCCAAGGGTCAGTTGTATGACCACCTGTGTAGCTACAGAAACACAACAAGCTTCAAGAGTCCTTTTTCCTGAAGTGCCCAACTGAGCAGTGGCAACTGGAGTTTTGGACTAAGCTCTCCTGATGGCCTCTGCCTGATACCCTAGTAGTCTCTAAATACCCTCTCCTGGAGTCCCTGGGGCCCACAATTGTACTACTGTGGTGATTTGTGCATCAAGACAATGTTTGAAGACTTTGTAAAACTTTTGCTGCCGAACCTCAGTGGAACACACCGTGCAAAGTACTCGACTGGCATGTCCTCGGCGCCAGACTGAATGTCAACATCTCCAGTGCAAATAACTGTGAACCTCTGAAAAAATGTACCCTTTCTGCGCAGTAACTTAGGAGACTGCTTCATTTCTGCTTCATCTCTCGATTGACCTGCAGTTCTACAATAGGGGCTACATTTTCAGCTTTAACCTGTATGGAGAGGCTTTTCAACTCCAAAAAAGAAGAAGGCTATGTTTGAATTAAGACTTTTGCATTTTTTTTAAAGATAGACTTCCATACTTTTCAGTGGTACCAACCCACATGTTGCTCTAGATCAGGACTTCATTGCAGTCATCCTCAAATACCATCAATGTTCTGGTCTACAGTGACCATTGACTATCATTGACGCGCTGCCATTTTTGGTGCTATTTCTTCTTAAAATTTAATAAAGTCAACTCCGGTTACCCTTATTGAATCTTTGCTACTTTGGTATTATTCCTCTTATTAAATGTTACCCTCTTTTCTATCATTTGGTTTGGGACTTTTATTGCTTGGTGTGTTGACTTTATTACTGTTTTGGTTCTACATAAATACTTTACACATTCCCAAAGGTAAGCCTGTCTATTCTGTGCCATAGCTATCAAAGGTTGAGCTCAGTTTAAATGAGTTACTTTAATAGTTCACCCTGATAAGTGTTGTGATTATTCCTTTAGGAAGGCAGTCGCCCAACCCAATTAATAATTCAGTTTCCTATATAGGTTAAATAAACACATGAATTTGATTCCTTGGTATTGAATGTAATAATATCTATTGGGAATCCGTTTATTAATACCTATGCACATTCCATTTGACTCAAATCTTTTCTTACTTGGTTTTTGTGCCAGTGGATGCTTCACTCTCTGGGTGTTTTCCAATATGCTTCCTGACAGCTGTTCAGTACATGTTTCTTTCAAAGTTATGATTGTGGGAAATGTGTAAGGAGGTGTGCATATGATGAGTTCCAAAGGTGTACATTAGTTAACATCGGAAGTTTCCTGCAGAGATCTTGCATATCTCTAGATGCATGTGAAAGTTTGCACCCATCTTTGGTTGGTTGACATTCCATCTTTTCTCCATAGAACTATCACAGTATCAAGAGTTATGCAAAAAATATGTCCATATTGCAGCTACCGATTTGTTCATTTTATTATGGGTGATGATCTTTATGATTTTATATGGGTGATGAGCTCCCTGGTTTATGTTTTCAATATCACTGCTCATGATGTGAACTTTACTGCCAAACACACACCAGCCGAGCTCTTAAAATTCACTTGGCAACTTGTTTCAAAAAATTGTTTCTTACAGCCCAACTGCTATTTGGCGAGGATGACATACAGTTCAGGCATGTACCTGTATCTCATCATTCCAGGCCTGGAAATCACTGGAGGACTTGTAATATTCAGAAATCTGCAGAGGAAATCTCTCTGGTTCTCATGAGATCACAATTATTTGCCACTACACAAACACAAAGGTATAGGTTTACTAACACTTCTGGTGACAAACGTGATGCAACCCACAGCAAATTTCTGTATTGGAATTTACGCTCCAGTGCAATACTTGTGTTTATAAATGAAAAAGAGCCATTAAGCAATGCTAAGCTGAGCCGCGCACTACTTTACTCTACTTTACTTTAAGAGGCTTTACTTGAGTGGTATATGGAATTTTCCATAAAACTATTCATAGGTTTTGATGCCAATCCCTATGTACTAAAATTGGTAGACTTGGGTTTGCATCAAATGGGTAACTTTATATTTCAAACCCTATGCTAGACATAAAGATTACACCATGAAACTACAATGACACAGTGTGCAGGTGGTGACATAACGCAGCACCACTACTGTGGTTGCTGCACTACTTTGCAACAAGCATTAGTAAACCTGCCCAAGAGTTTCTGAGAAATGGGATCAAATGATAAGGATGATTTCTATGTGCAAGTACTCTCGTCGTGTTCTCTGGGTTTTGACGCAGACTTTTTGGAAGATGTTTTTTTCTGCAACCACAGTGAACCTGCTGAGTGTAGGGATGGGTGGGGAGCATTATGCTAAAGCTGGCTCAAGCCTTCCAAATCGTAAGAAATACTGCAGCATAATTTTCTTCTCTCAAGGCATAGTCGAGACTCATATGGTCATGAGAATTCAGAGTGTAGAAGTCCACGATAGTGAATTGCGGATACCATGTTTAAGTATAAAATGCTCTTATTTGGCTGCATAAATAAGTAATTGTTGTGCTAGTGTGATGCTCCAGTGTTGTACTCAGTGTAGATGTAAGGGATATGGGAGAGGTCCCTATGCAAAAACTGGAAAAAAAGTTCCTGGGTGGAATCCATTTGACTAGACAGCTCTTTGGCGATGAATGACAGCGGCAACACCCATAGTAAACAGGGTACATAGAGCTGCAACAAACATAACTTATTGCAGTTTGTGGGATGAATGGTATGCAGACAGAATATCGTTGGAAATGTCAACCTACACAAATATCGAGTTGGAAATATAGTGACACAGAAATATGAACAGCAAGAATAAGGTGTCAAGAATATCGAATTCAAGATAGGAAATAATGTTTTCAAAAATATAGAAGTCCTTAATATTGTTTGCAAAAATATAGTGGGTTGAAAATTTGATTTTTTAATTAGTGGTACGTATTTTAGTTTCTATTTTAAATGTATGTGATGTATGTTTTTTTATAAGTATTGTTTTTTTTAATATATATGTTACATTATTAGTAGTTATCAATTTTTTTAAATCACATTTTGCGTTTTTTAGTTCCGCAGCAGGTTGTAGATTGTGGGTTTGTAGGGGAATAATGTGGGAAGCAATTTAATTATAATAAATTATTGATTATTTTTTATTTATTAATATTTAGTTAACTGAAGTTTTATAGTGGGAAGAAATTTATTTGTAATTAATTGGTTGTTAATTAATCTTAATTAATACATTGGTAATTAGTTATGGTAATTGTGTAAGATCGTGGGGTTTATAGGGGTAAAGTGCGGGAAGTCATTTATGTTTATTTAATTAATAACTAGTTGATAAATTATATTAATTAATTGATTGTAAATTAATTCTGGAACTTGTTTAATTAATTTTAGGTGCAGGTTGTGGGGTTTTTAGGGGTAAAGGGTGGGAAGTAAGGGGGTCATTACGATTGCAAACAGAAAACCCTTCCATTTGCCGTGCTAACGGTAAAAAAAGCCTGCATGTACCGCTGCATTGCCGCCGGTTAGATTACGATTCAATGCATGTAAAATCTGACCTCAGCAGACAGAATGCCCAAAAGACCAACCACCACGGTCAGAAAAGCTGCAAACCCGATAGTGGCTGACGGGGAAAGCTGTTCAATTGACTAAAAAGGCCGCTACCTCTGCGGTATGACTGCACGGCTAATTACGATGAGATTTCAGAGTTGGCGCAAGAGCATTGCGTTCCGTCCTCCGCGGTATTGCTTATGCAAAATGAATGGCAGTCGTAAAAACTTCACAACAATGCTCAATGTGTGCCTGTACTCTGTGCTGCCCTCAATAACATCAGACACGCCCTAGTGATACACCCCAACTGTTTCTGACATTGAAAGCCACGGTCAACATGGAACACACACCTGGTGGTCATCACTCATGTGGACGTACCCACATACCACAGTATAAAACCAACCCCTTCCTGGAACGGCATCCTTTGCAAAGCAGGCGCAGAGAGACAAAGACAGATAGAGACAGGATACCATTTTCACAGACATAACACACCATCACACTCACCTATTTCCACACAACACCACTTCTCATCCACACACCTGACACACCACACATATCTTCACCACCACCTTGCACCCTGCACTTTTCACTCATTTGCACCATGCCCCCCCAAAAAATGACCAAATACACAGACACAATCAATCAATCAATCACGGCATTTGTATAGCGCGCTACTCACCCGGGAGGGTCTCAAGGAGCTGGAGGGGTAGGTTACTGCTCGAACAGCCAGGTCTTGAGCTGCTTCCTGAAGGAGAGATGGTCTTGGGTTCGCCGAAGGTGGGTGGGGAGGGAGTTCCAAGTCTTGGCTGCCAGGTAGGAGAAGGATCTTCCTCCGGCGATGGCTCTGCGGATGCGTGGTACGGTGGCGAGTGCGTGGCTGGTCGATCGTAGCTGGCGGGTGGGCGTGTAGAACGTCATGCGGTCGTTGAGGTTCTTGGGGCCCAGGTTGTGGAGAGCCTTGTGTGCGTGGGTGAGGAGTCTGAACGTGATTCTCTTGCTGACGGGGAGCCAGTGCAGGTCTCTCAGGTGTCCGGTGATGTGGCTGTGTAGGGGGATGTTGAGGATGAGTCGTGCGGAGGCGTTCTGGATGCGTTGGAGTCTTTTTTTGAAATTTGGCTGTGGTTCCGGCGTAGAGGGTGTTTCCGTAGTCTAGTCGGCTGGTGACGAGTGCCTGGGCGACGGTCTTCCTGTTTCCGTGGGGATCCATCTGAAGATCTTGCGGAGCATGCGCAGGGTGTTGAAGCACGAGCATGAGACGGCGTTGACTTGTCTGGTCAATGACAGGGAGGAGTCCAGGATGAATCCCAGGTTTTGTGCGTGGTCCGTTGGTTTGGGAGCGGTGCCCAGGGCAGGGGGCCACCAGGAGTTGTCCCAGGCGGAGGGTGATGATCCCAGGATGAGGACTTCCGTCTTGTCTGAGTTCAGTTTAAGGCGGCTGTTTCTCATCCAGTCGGCGACGTCTTTCATCCCTTTGTGTAGGTTGGCTCTGGCGGTGGTGGGGTCGTCGGTGAGGGAGAGGATGAGCTGGGTGTCGTCGGCGTAGGAGATGATGTTGAGGTTGTGCTGGCGTGCGATGGCAGCAAGGGGGCTCATGTAGACGTTGAAGAGGGTTGGGCTGAGTGAAGATCCTTGTGGTACGCCGCAGATGACTTCAGTGGCCTCGGATCTGAACGGAGGGAGGCAGACTCTCTGGGTTCTTCCGGTGAGGAACGAGATGATCCACTCCAGCGCTTTCTCTCGGATTCCGACGTTGCTGAGGTGCTTCACTAGGGTGCGGTGGCAGATGGTGTCGAATGCTGCGGAAAGGTCCAGGAGGATGGGGGCCGCTGTTTCCCCATTGTCGATCAGGGTTCTGCTGTCGTCGGTGGCGGCGATGAGGGCGATCTTGGTGCTGTGGTTGGCCCAAAACCCGGACTGCGAGGGGTCGAGGGATCCGTTTGTCTCGAGGAAGGCGGCAAGCTATTTGTTGATGGTCTTCTCGATGACTTTGGCCGGAAAAGGATGGAGTGAGATGGCATGGTAGTTCTTGAGGTCGGTGGGGTCCGTCGTTGGTTTCTTCAGGAGGGCGGTCAGCTCGGCGTGCTTCCAGCTCTCCGGGAAGGTGGCAGTGTGGAAGGAGGAGTTGATGGTGTCTCAGAGAAGGTGTGCGATGGTGGCGTCGGCTTTGTTGAAGACGTGGTGTGGGCACGGGTCGGTTGATGATCCGGAGTGGATGAGTTCATCGTGCGGGTGGTGTCTTCGGTGCTGATCGGGGTCCAGTTGCAGAGGGTGGTGGTGGCGGGCCCTGGTTCGGTGGTAGGGTGCGTGGTCTGTGCGTCGAAGCTATTGTGTATGTCGGCGATCTTGCGGTGGAAGAACAAGGCGAGTGAGTTGCAGAGGTCTTGCGAGGGAGTGATGTCGTTGTTTCCGGCGCTGGGGTTGGAGAACTCTTTGACGATGCTGAAGAGTTCCTTGCTGTCGTGGGTATTGCTGTCCAGTCGTTCTTTGAGTGCCGTCTTCTTGGTGGCGTGGATCAGCTGATGGTGTTTGCGGATGGCGTGCTTGAGGGCGGTCCTGTTGTCTGTGGTGTGGTCGAGCCGCCAGGCTTTTTTGAGGGTGCGGCAGTTCTTCCTGGATTCATGGAGTTCGTCGGTGAACCAGGGGGTTTTCTTGCTGCCGGGTCTGCTGGGAGGGTTCTTTAGTGGTGCGAGGTCATCGGCACAGGCGGTCAGCCACTTGGTGAGGTTGCTGGCTGCTTCGTTGCGGTCCGTTGTGCTGGCCGGAGTGTTCTGGCTGAGGGAGGCGGTGAGCTACTCGGAGGTGATCTTGCTCCAGCTTCGGAACCTGTTGCGGGTGGTGGTGGTTCGTTGATCTCCTGAAGCTGAAGTGGGCGCAGCTGTGGTCTGAGCACAGAGTTGAAAGGGATGGTAGATGAGATAATCAGGTTAGGAAACATATACAGCTAGGCACACTGTATGCTACAGCACTATGAGTGTTTAAAGTGCTAGGGGTTACAAGTATGTCTGATCTCTGTACAATCGGCACCTCTAAATGTCAGGCAACATCACTGGCCCTTCATAAGACAAACCATAGACGAGAAATCGTCAGTCAAATAGAAAGGGCTATTCAAACAGTGTTCACAGGTTGAATGTTTCAATAGACAACATTAGTACAATGAGAGCGGCCACTGTCCTTCTTCACTCTTAACTCATTTCATCCAATGCTGGCCATAAGCATGACAAAGAATGTCATTTGACTCTCCTTTTCTTGGACATACCGTGTGTGGAGACTAAACTCATAGGTCACACTCTATAATCCCTTTACAGAGTGTACAAATCACTTTAGGCAAATGTGTTGGGATGCGTATTGCAATTAGCAAAGCAAGAAGGGAAATGCAAATTGTGTTCACAGGCGCTGCAGCTGGCATCCACTGCGGTAGCACAAATTGGCCCCAATTGAATGATGTAGGATTGCGGTCGCTGCTTCCTGACCGCCGCGGTGCATCACTGCCTTTGGGAAATAGCCATCAGCCAATGGGAACCACCAGCGGCTAACATTTTTAATCTTCCGGTAGGCGTGCTCCACCACAGCGAGGCCCGGCATTGGCCCCAATTGAATGATGCAGGATTGCGGTCGCTGCTTCCTGACCTCCGAAGTGCATCACCGCCTATGAGAAATAGCCATCAGCCAGTCGGAACCACCAGAGGCTAACATTTTCAAATCTCGCGGTAGGTGTGTTCCCCCACTGTGGGGCCCGGCATTGGCCCCAATTGAATGAGGCGAACCAGGCTGATCAATGGTATCAGCAGAGCAACACTAGAATAAGCCCAGGGGCCTATATATATGTCATCGAAATATCCACACCTGTCACTTGCCTAGAGACACTGCTGCCTGCCATTCCTTACCAGGAACTGCTGCTGTACCTCATCTCTGGAACCAGTCATGGCTCGTACTGAGAACCTGAGGGCCCGTCCCTTCCCCAGAGAGGAGCTTGAGGTCCTGGTAGACGAGGTCCTTGGACAGTACGGCCAGCTCTATGGTGCTCCAGAGGGACTGGTAAGTGGATGCTAAACTTACTTAGAATGCTCAAAAGGCTCACAATATGTTACTGTATAGTGCTATGTGCCCCAGACTGCGAGCCAATCTAGGTGCTTTCTGATTTTGTGATCTGCATTTCCAACACATCACGTACTAGTTGATGCACTTTAGTATGTGGGGAGGATGGCACACTCGTCTATGTTGCAGCTCCATTGGTGCAAAACATCACACATGTGAATCTCCAAAAGGATAATGTATAAGTGTTAGAGTCTGTGTAGCCAATCAAGTTCAAGTTCATGGTGTAGAGCCTTGTTACCCCTGAGCCGTGAGTGCATGCCATGACTAGTTTGCAAGAACGTGGTTTATCAGTAGTACAGTTACAATGATGACTTTATGAAATC
Organism: Lissotriton vulgaris; assembly: GCF_964263255.1. NCBI lineage: Eukaryota > Metazoa > Chordata > Amphibia > Caudata > Salamandridae > Lissotriton > Lissotriton vulgaris. Next base: position 941,311,573 of record NC_141696.1, read on the forward strand.
TCTTTTTGAACACACATTTCCTGTGCCATGTCCTCTATGAGTTCATTATATGTACATATGTACATTAGTGAGATGGTAAGAGTCGATTGGGCAGAGGCTAGTGATTATGGGGTGTGCTCATTCTACAGGGATACTATGGAGATGCGCCCAGTATGCACAAGAGTACATGGCCTGTTAATGTCTACATTAGTGGGAAATTACTTCACACATCTGATAAATGTACAGTGGACATGTCATCCTTCTTTTGGTGTCATTATATGTAGACTCACTCAGGTGTATGCACTGTGTACTGACACACAATGCACCACTACAAAGTGTTACAAAAGTTTCCTCTTGCCTCCCATACCTACAGCTCAAGCTCCATCAGCAGAAAGCAATATGGAGAACCATCACCCAGAAGATGTGGACCCTTGGGGGCTCTAACTGTTGACATAACCACTGCCTCAAGAGGTAGGATGACATCTGCCGCCTTAGAAAAAACTACGCCGAAATGACGCTGGGCCTGGTTCCTCGGACTGGTCGGTTGGCGTGCCGGAGCAGGACCCCACTATTGACCCGCATCCTGGCAGTGACACAGCCAGAGCTGGATGGATGCCTGAGGGACCAGCAGCAGCAAGTTGGGGGTGAGTATAGTACAAAGTCTGATGTTGCACATGAAAGACTGTATGAATCCCAGCCCAGAGCAAGGCAGTAACCTATTAGTTGTCTCTAGTGTAGTGTAATTTCCTCTAAGTTGACTCAATGGTGAGTGGAGATATTCTGCACCTGTACAACGTCTGAATTGTCATGTGGCCAGGTAACATCAGCATAAGTGTCAGTATCTGTGGCATCAACTGTAAGTGAACATCAGTGAGCATCATTTCAGGGTGAATTTCGAGATTAAAGTGCATGTCCATGTAATTGATACATCTACCAATTGCTTACCATTTTTAACAGTAGTTGTGTTTCAGTACTTAAATTAGTGAATGTGAGGATGTCATGTCACTTACCAATAGTTTCCTTTAACTTTCCATCTATGGGGTTCTATCACCTCATACTTCAAGTGTGACACACACAGTAAATTTAGATGTGTAGCTCTCTAAGCTGAAGGCACGTAGATGTGCCTACAGACAATAGGATGTGATGTTGAGATGCCAACACATGCCGAGCAATTTGGCAGTATGAAGGAAACATGGAGCATGACTGTCCAATACCCGCATTCTTCATTCCGTTCTATTATTCACCGCACGGCGCCGTTTATATGATTTATTTCACCCTACCCACCATTTAAGCACTGCGCTGTATGTCACTTTTTGTTCAAACTTCACCAATACCTTGATTTCCTTTCCTCATTGCGCCGATTCAAATATGACTCCATGAGCTCTGCTTTAAATGCTAATTCACACAGCACCAATTGTCCCATTTTGTTCAAACTTCACTAATACCTTGATTTTCTCTCCTCATTGCGCCATTTCAAATATGAGTCCATGAGCTCTGTTTTAAATACTATTCCGCACTGCGCCTTTCCTGAGCTTATTTGTTTTCCCTGGTAGTAGTTACCCTCTTTTTATGTTCACAACGCCGCCTACGCCGGGCATTAGTCACAGTACCTTGGCAATCATACCTGTGAACTTCAGTACTGCACCAGATTTCTTGCACCGCACTTCGCTGTACTACGGACACCTCTCTAGTCTAGCACTAGTATGTTAGCAATGACTTGTCCTTACAGTACTAATATTAGTATGTTGCCATTTTAATCTAGTAACTATTGTCACTAAATGCATCCATGTCACGTTTGGTCTCTAAAACATGCCCAGCAACATAATCACAATGTTCCCCATTTCCTTTCTTTCTTCCTCATTTTTTCCCCACCATGTTGTTTGTATGTAGTATGAAAGGCAACTGTTACTATTTCCAAGACAAACATGATTTATATACTTGTCCTGAAGATGATTCCATGTACCTAAGTTTTCAGCATCAAAACGTTGTCGACATATTAGTATCAAATGTACCTAAAATGCTTGTGAATGCTTTGTACAATGGTATCCTAAAACTTAATCAAGTCTGTTCACTGATTATAAGTAAACAGACCGCTTTGTTCGCTCTTGCCTGAATTTTGTTGTTTTGTCTTGTTCACTGTAGGTCACGGGCTGTGCCCTCTTAACATTACATTAAGATTCCTTTTCAATTGTGTGCATCTTTCAAATAAATTCCTGTCCGGCTGGACAAAGGACATACTAACTATTTATTGTATGTCTATTCTTACCCCGGAATTACAGCGACACTGGGGGGACCAGTGCATTGAAGTGGGACAGGAGTGCCCTAAAGGACTCTGCTCCAGAAACGCGTACATCCACTTCCTCACAATCCAGCGGTGAGTCCTCAGTGTTGTCAGGCAAAGGAGGATTGACCTCTGCTTCATCGTCTGCCACAACCTGTCCTGTGTCCACCCTCCCTGACGCTCCCCAACTGGTATCCGGGCCTGCTGCCCTAAGAAGGGAAGGGTATCTTTTTTGCCTGGCACCATTGCTCCAGCCCCTGTGTCCCCTGCTGTCCTTAGTGTATAGGCCAAAGACATCTTGCAGCAGGTGTCTTTAGGGCAGACTTTGCTCCTGAATTACCTCCAGGATCATGGCAACAAGTTGTCACAGGTTGTTGCTTTCATGGAGGGCATTAATTCGGTGGTCGGTGGCCTGCACAGAACTGTCCAGTCTATGGCCTCCGCACTGACGGCAGCTATTCTGCAGTCAGAAGCTCACAGTCTGGCTCCTTTCCCTTCCACAACCACTCTGCCAGTGATCCCACCTGGCCAGGGTACCCACACACCAGAGCACTCAGGCACAAAGTCATCCCCGCGCAGCACATGACAACAGCAGTCCAAGTGACACAGACACAAGACATCCTCCCCAAGGCACACAAGGACCACACATGCCAGCCCCACTACGAGCACATCACAGGACACGGAGAAGCAGAAACACAAAAAACATGCATCTACATTGCAGACCTCACATTTCTCGCCCTCCAAGAGCCCTCCAAGAGCCCTCCAAGAGCCCTCCAATATCCAAACCTGATCATGAATCAGCACAGGACGTTGCCCTGGCTGCCGTGGGCCTGTTGCCTGCCGCACCATCTCCACCAATTCAGAGGGCCGTTGTTCCCTACTTTTCCACACCCACACCCCCTAAGAAGCATGAACAAAAAAGCAGTGAGGTAGTAGTAGCTCCAAAACAGGGGAGGCAGGGTAAAACCCCACCCACAAGCGTACCAACAGATCAGAAGGTTTTTTCTGGAAGGATGCACGAGCACTTGCTCCACTTTCTGGGAGAAGAAAGCTGTTGTGGCCACATCACCTATCCCTTGGCCAAAGACACTTGAGGGATGTCGTATCCCCAAGCAAGTGAGACCCAGCCCTCCACATGAACATCAGCCACTGAGCCTCCCCACTGCATTTCACCACCTTCCTGTGCTACGACTCCACCAGGTCCAGCCACCCTTCAGGCTCCCAAATCCAGGGACCCCTCTGCCTCAACCAGTTTTCCCCCTCCCAGGTGCATTCCTACGACTAACCCAGACAGTCATCCCCCACCCAATACCAGTTCTCCCCAAATTTGAGCAGAGTCCCCCTTCCCACCCCATTCCTCTCTGACCGGTGCCTGACCTTCCCATTTGCTGGCCCTATCCTGGTGATTTTCCCATGGTGGTGGACTGTGTTTCAATCATCCGTGTGAAATTTCAAAGCACACATGTGCAGATCTGAGTTTGCACTTTACATGCTGATACAGAGTTTATGTAATAAAAAATATATTTATGTTCTGAGCGTTGTCTCTGGCCTTACTAATGAGCAGGACAATGTATGTGTATATGTTAATCGGTACTCCAAAAAGAGAGATTTACCCAGGTAAACCAGAAAGGACCAGGAATGGCAAAGTGGTAACAAAAAGTATTTCTTACTGTGTTCCTCAGTGTTAATGTGACAAATAACATTCAATATACAGTGAACCAAAGGAAATCTACTTATAAAATATAGCAACACGTAAACTAGTAATCTTCATTTCAGAAAATCTGTTCATGGCAACAATATAGAGATTTATGCAATTCTTTGTGCAATTCTTACTGTAATTAAAAACATGTATAATAAAAAAATCAATACAAAACCTTGATAAAAATGCAACAAATAGATTTTTCACTGTTATGAAATATTTTCTACAATGATTCTTTCAGTAATGGAAAGCACTGGATCTGATACATTTCATGCAAAACTCATTACATTGCTTTGTATAAAAACAATACATTAAAAACAGATAACTGTGTCCTTGTGTCGACGCGTTTCCGTGTGTCTTGTTGGTTTGAAAAACACCTTCCTCAGGACGCAATAAGATTAAAAACACCTAATCTTCACTGTGCCAACCAATGTATCTAAAAATAAATACATACAATTAGACGCATGTTAGACGTGTGCTTATTTAACATATAGAAAGTGCTTTCTTTGGTTCAGTGTATTGGGCTACAACATGCTATCACTGTAAGGTTGGGGGTACAATTTGGAACTCACAGAGTAGATCCCCACCAGAAAAGGCCCTTCTCCTTATTACTGTATGACATCTTAGGCGAGGCCTGTGGCTAGGGTCAGAGTAAACTTATAACTCTAACGCCATGGATGACAGTATACATGTCAGATATGCACAGTCCTACTGTATCCCTCTAAGGTTCATCCTTAGCCCATATTAATAAAGGGTTGTATGGTTCCACAATCCTATCCAGTATCCCTAAAATCCCCTTATAGAGGCTTAAATACCCTCGTAGCTTACCCTAATTTGTTGGTCAGCATATAGTGTCGGGTTTCGGAAAAAATTAATTCTGTTGTACTTCTTTATGCCTCCATCAATGTAAGGCCAAAAAGTTTTAATATGTTGGAAATATCAGTAGGTAGTATTTTACTCCGATTGTCCATCCAACTACCAAACTGTAATTTTTCTATTATGACAGTCTATTAATATACGGCTGAACATACTCAGATCATTGTGTAATTCCCACTTGAATTATCAGCGATGCTGGTGTTTAAAATTTCACCCATTCAATTTTGAACGCTGTGGGGTTTTAGTCTTTCACCTGGAAGTGTAAATTCATATATATGTTCTTTTATTGACTAAGTATAGTCCAATTTGGCATAAAACACTTACCATTATAGAGAGTTAGTGTCCTTCACTCGATGTCCCTCACAGAGGTAGTATTGAGTAGATCTGAGAGCCTGTTTAATATCCCACTGTGGTCAAGCACCCACCACTTTTTGCAATTTAGGGTGATGCACAATCCTGTATGGTAAAAATAAAATCACGTACCAAATGCTATTTTAGAGTAAAGTTCTTAATGGGGATAAACATTTTTTATCAAGGTAGCTACTCTTATCTTTGACAGAATAGAGCTTTTCTTCCATGAGCCTTGCTATATAGAAATTAATTAGTCATGAGTGCAATCACCTACTGACACAATTTGCCTTAACAATGAACCAAATACGGTCCACTTCCTATGAGTAGGCCCGCAGTGTTGCCATCAATTCTACGTGTGCTTGCGTTTCAATTTAAATCGACGCAGCACCTTAAGAAGTTCACGACTTGTTACCCTAGTCAGCAATAGTAGTAGTACAATAATGCTAACTACCCGTGGCTTGACCCTGCCGGTTGGCGCGGAGATACTCAGCTCAGACCTCAAAATGTATTAACCTCGGCTCCTGCTTAATCCCCACGGCTCATTCAATTTGGCATAACCCGTAGATCATTTAACCTTTACTGCAATAGGTGCTACGCGTCCCAGATTGAAATGACGCAGCACCTTAATATTTTAAAACAATACCCTCATCTGCACTATAATGAAACAGCCGTTACCACCCGCTGCTCGAGTCTACAAGTCAGCGTGGCAGAAAGACAGTTTACAATATAAACCGCCACTGTGAGCATTTATGAAACGCTTGCTGCTCACCCCCCACGTTCACCCAGAGTCTAGAAGCGTGCGATCTCTCCTCACCTTTAATACATGTAGCGTCAGCCGCCTCGGGGATTCTGTGAAGTTGTAAATACACGGAACACACCCCAGACCCCGGTTCCATGCTCACAATTCAAACTTTCCCATTGGCATGAGCTTACGTTGATAATGCAGGTGTTACCAAAGGTTCCGGCAACTAATGTCCACTTTTGACTCCGAGGATTGATGGGGGCAAGCTGTTTTTCTGTGATGGTCTACTTTGGGCCTGTTCATTATGTTGGCTTAGCTCTACTTATTCAAAACTGTCAGATTTGTTTGATCTCCATCAAGAGAAACTATTCCAATTTACATGATGACTTGAGGGGTGGACAGGGTAAAACATATCTGTGTGATATATCATGATGTGTACACACCAGTGTAGGTGTGCTGTCATCTTGGATAGGTACAGCTTCATAGTCAAATGGATGGATGTACATGTGCTCATTGGAGTCATCAGACAGTGTGAGTGTCCTGTCATTAGCAGATGTGCTATGGTGTATGTGCCCTTGGGCATTGCCCTTTCACACATGTATGATCTAGTTGATGAGTGCCTGCTCGTTTCCATGAACAGACACCTTCTGGAGTGTTTGTGCACATGTTGGTGTGGTTGCCGGAGCAGTGTGTAGTGTGTCATTGTAACCTCGCAGTCCTAGGGTACACCTACATCTTATCCACATTGTATGTGAGTAAGCAGAGTGTGTCACTGAAATGTATGTGTTGTGAGTCTTGGGATCCAGCCTGGCTCTTGCTTACCTTTGTTCTTACTGTGCTGCATGTCGCTGGGATACAAACAGGATATGCGAGTTTTCACATGCATTGCTGTCACTTTCCACTTTATGGGCTCCAATATGTGTTGGTCTGATTCATAGCAGTCACAGTCATACCATTGAGGCTTCCACAATGTGAGATACTCCACTATGGCTTTTTGCTCTGTACCCTCCTCACCTGTAAAATTCTAGTGTATACACCACTTCAGTCAAAACATGTGCCCCTGCATGCCATGCAATGTATGTCCCTTCCTACCACTCCATGGTGTTACACTGTACTGTGTGTAAATTATTTGTATCCAGAAGCATTGTGGCCCTCAGCACTGTTTCAGTATGTAAAGTGTACTCTTTGAGCCTAGTTGATTTCAGTCATCGTTGCTGATGTACAGTACAGATGGATTTCCAGCACACTCTTCTTGTCTTGTTCCAGCATGGATGTATGCCTTGGTTGTGTACCAGTAGGTGATAGCAAATGTGTGTAGCTGTTTGCTGTGACACTGCTAACCATCCTGGGCACGCATCTTCCTCTTTTTGCAGCCTGCAGTGTATACACTCACAGCCCCCAAGCAAATCTGCCACCTTGAGCCCGATCGGAGCTGTGAGTGGTGCTTGTAGGTGGGGGAGGGAGGAGCAGCGTGCCAGGAGGAGTCAGCACAACGTAGCCTTTGAGAGCCCTGAGGGTGTCACTCATGTAAATTGAGGAAGTCTCACACATTGCAGGTTTCCTCAAACATCCTAGACCCTGCCTGCGCGCTTGCTGGGAGTTGTTGTTGTACCGGGACTGCATGTGTGGAGATGTTTAGGATGCAGCTCTGCTGTAGAGCGTGGCGGCGTCTTATCTACTGGTAGTGCATCAGGTAGCGCAGCGGAAAGGCCGGTAAAACAGGATCCATGGCGGCTCTGGTAGTATGGAGGTGTTCTGGGTCGAATTTTCTTATCTGTAGTTGTGCTTTTGCCATCCACGATGAGGAGGTTTTACTGCCGTGGTGGGATAGGCTGTTTGATACATCATGATCTATTTGGCGGACGGAAAGTCATTCTGCATGCCGGTCTTGCTCTATTGGCTCTCTTCGGCACCCTTGCATAATGAAAAAAAATGTGGTGCCTAAAACACCGTGGCGGTCGGAAAATAGGCTATCTTGGGTCATTGTAATATGGCGGTCGCAAGGATCGCTGCCGCAGTGGAAAAATCAAACTAAACAACCAGAAAGCCAATACTGAGACCGCTATTTCAATAAAGTTCCCTACCCGCAAAGAATTAAACTAAGTGCGGGACAGTGACACAGTTCACAGATTAAATCTCTTTTATTTATGAAATACATTTTTGGAAAAGAATAAGTTGGTTCAAAGTTTACCAAAGATTCAACACAATTTAGAACACAAACAATACAGGGAACAATATTCATAAAAATGACATTTTCTTAAAACAAACATTGATAGCACAACAATTAGTGAAAAAACATACTATCATACCAAGTTGATCAACATTTGCAATCATAACTCACTCTCTCATACACACACACACTCACGACTATATATACAATTGTAATGTCACGCACTAATTATTTGAATGCAAATGAATGGGGAAAGAGAGCACCATAGACAACAGCTCTAGAGAAGCAAATCAGCTTTTTTTTATAATTTCAAAAAAAGAATTGTTTAAATTTGACAGTCTTCTGGTGTTGTAGAATGGTCTACGCGTTTCAAACCCTTAATAATTTCATAGGGTTCTCATCAGGACCTCATGGCTGGAAAAGAGAAAAAATAAGTGCTGAACCAGAATTGGGGAGGATTATGAGGGGTGGTTTCATTTCTAGCTGCATGGACAGGCCTTCGCTTCCTACCTTGTATGAGAACTCATACTGTGAATAGACACCCAGACGTTGGCCAACTGAAAAGACAAATTAATTGGGACAATAGGTAAGCCTACCATCAAGTATTCAAAAACTACTATGCCAGTGTTGAATGTAAAACCAAGGTTGTACTTACATACACAACGGTGGGGGATAAACGGATTATCTGTGGGTACAAAAATGACTTAATGAGCACTGGGGAGGGTTTTGGGGAAGACGCAGTTTTTTGACATGCGGCGTGTGCCGCCTGGCTTACTTGTAAGATGTGCTTGTTTGTTTCACAATGGGGAAGTGTTCAAATGCAGCGATGCTCAACTTGAATGAATCACGGGCCTGTGGATGAAAGAAGGAGCATGCATTACTCGCGTGTGTGCCTCGATGTAATCGGCGGAAGTTTTTGTGTTTGAGCTTACATTACATGCTTGGTGCAGGCTTGCACATACCTTGAATAGAAGCCGCGGCCGGTCCTCTGTATTGAAGTCAGCAAGACACAATCCGTGTGTTCTCGCGCTGAACGGGTCAGATATTTCACGTCTACTTCTGCGATATTCAGGCTTCTGGGAACTGTAGTTCCACTGGTGGTGGAAACGCTGAACCGCTTGTATGTGGATGCTTGCGAGCGATTTCCGGCACTAATCTGCCTCCATCTTTCGGATGTATTAGTCGTGAGTGTGTGTTGTGTATGAGAGAGTGAGTTATGATTGCAAATGTTGATCAACTTGGTATGATAGTATGTTTTTTCACTAATTGTTGTGCTATCAATGTTTGTTTTAAGAAAATGTCATTTTTATGAATATTGTTCCCTGTATTGTTTGTGTTCTAAATTGTGTTAAATCTTTGGTAAACTTTGAACCAACTAATTCTTTTCAAAAAATGGATTTCATAAATAAAAGAGATTTAATCTATGAACTGTGTCACTGTCCCGCACTTAGTTTAATTCTTTGTACGTAGGAAACTTTATTGAAATAGAGGTCTCAGTATTGGCTTTCTGGTTGTTTAGTTGTATTGATGAGGCTTGGCCTTACTGTGAGAAGCCCATACCCAGTGTTGTTTTTTCGCAGTGGAAAAATCGACATTTTGTGTCACCGCCACCATCGCGGATGCACTACCGTCTCCCATAGTAATCGGCCCCTAAGTTATTTGTAATTAATTCTTAATTAGTTGTTAATTAATATTGCATAATTAGTTGAATATTAAATATGGAAATTGCGTAATTAATTTTAGTTGTGGGTTGGTGTTTATTGGGGTTAGGGGTGGGAAGTAATTTATGATTAATCAATTAATTAGTTGATCATTAATATTAATTAATTAATTGATATTTAATTAGGGTATTTGTTTATACTTTTTTGAGTGCGGCTTTTAGTTTTATTTGGTTAGGGGGGAGTAAATTAATTTTACTCTATAATTAGTTATTAAATTCAGTTTTTTTATTCAAAATAAGTTTTAATTTGTAATTATTTTTTTTACATTTTAATTTTAGCTGTGCATTGTGGGGATTATGGGGGTAAAGTGTGGGAAGTTAATTAATTATTATGAATTTTAATTTCTTTTTACTTGATAATATTTCTTAAATTAGTAATTAATATGTTAATTATGGAAGTATTTTTTTTATTTAGATGTGGTTTGTGAACTGTGTGATGTTACAGGGAAGGACATAAAAAAGTACATTTATGTACTAATTCATGTTTTTTTTGTTTCTAATTAATTTGTAATTACAAATATTTATTTATTTGATTTATTAGAATATTTGGAGGTATTTGTCATATGTATTTAACATTATAATATATATATATATATATTCTTTTTTTAATATGAAATATGTTTGTATTTACATTTTTACATATTTATATATATTTTTATTCATTTAAGATTTAAATATTTTTGTTTTTAATATTTTATTTGTTTTTCATTTTGAACTCACTGTAGTGAGAATATTAATTGTTACCCCTCTGCCATCCAACGCTTTCCCTACTGTTGCACTCATTGGAATGGGACTAGTAAATGTTATCCCGCCACTATTCAACACTTTTCCTACTGCTGCACTCACTGGAGTGGGAATAGTAATTTTCTCCCCTCCGTTATCCAACACTTTCCCTACTGTTGCACTCATTGGAGAGGAAATAATAATTGTTACCCCTCTGCTATTCGACAATTCCCCTACTGTTACAATTATTGGAGTGGGAATAGTCATTTTTACCCCTCCACAAGCCAACAATTTCCCTACTGTTGCACTGAATGGAGTGAGAATAGTAATTTTTACCCCTGCGCTATCCAACACTGTGCCTACTGTTGCACTGATTGCCTACTGTTGCACACAGCACAGCCTGCCACAATGCTGTGGCTGCACACTGTGCATTTTGCATGCACTATGTGCCAGGCACTGCGTGGTATCTGCCATGTTGTGCATGCAAATGCAGGGGGGTACCATAGGTACCCCCCATTTGCCCCCACCCACTCAACATCCTGGGGGCCACCAATAGGCCCCCAACTGCGAAATCCGCATGCACAGTAATATGGATGGCGATGTCTAATAAACACCGCCACCATATTCAACCATTTTCCGCCCGGCGAAAAGCGGCGGACGGTCTCCCCGTCTGCGGAGGTACCAACCACCATCATAGTATGGCGGGGTAAATGAGAGGTGGGCGCAGTGGTCGAAGTAGGTGGGTAGGAAGGGCAAAGCGTGTCCCTACTTCTTTTATTAAAAATATTCTGTTCCCCTACTTTTTCTTTCCAAAACTGTGTCCCAGGATGGCAGAAATAGCAAAGGCATTCAGATAAGGCTCGGCTTGCTTTCGTGGATGTTTGGCGGACAGGCAGAGAAGACACGGATAATGTCCTCTCCTGTTCTGTGCTGGCAGCTGCCTCCCCCCTCTTCCTATTATTCCCTCTCTTTTTGTCTTGCGCCTCTCTTACTGAAAACCATGACTTGAAGTAATGGTTCACAACCTCTCTTTCCTTCTTTCATTTAGTTGCTTCACTGTGAAATGGATCCAAAAAAGAAAAACACTCCTTATGGGAAACGCTCTTTTTCTGAAATTTTTCTATTTTAAAGTGCAGCCTTGGGATGGAGAGAAATAAAATGTTTTAAATATGAAAAATACATACATACCTAAATAAAGCAAGACACGGTGGTTGCAAAGTGGCCAGATTGGTTTTATTCACATCCAAACACATCAGCCTCACTTTACAGACTTTGCAGTGAAGCGCTACTTTTGTTTGCTCGTATTTCTTTAAACAGCATTGTTGTCCCCAGGTTGGGAAGTGCACCATTCCTGGATTTATTGCAATACCGGGTTGATAGGTAGATTGGAAAACACAATGTGTACCATGGCTCTGTGTTTTTGGATTTGGTCTTTTTAAACCATACTGCTTACATTTTGTAAGAATAGAAGCAATGGATATTGAAACGGTTCCATTCAGGGCCCTGCAGTCATGTGCTTAACTTTGCAGGTAAAACCACTCGCTGATTTCTGAATAGTGAGTGAGAGATTGTTAAGGTAACCATGTTGTTTCTGCTTACTTTTCACAGGTTTTACTTAATCTTGCATTCCCTATGAGTGTTTGTTTTTACTTTTTTTTTTAGGCGGCATATTACTCTTATCAAGTGCCTAATTTGAATTGAGCTACATATAGCGGGCACAATTAGGTCTAGATGAAGGCAGTGCGAGTTTCTCTTAGTGGGGCAATATGGTGTTCAGTGGGGGAGAGGATGTGGCACTATGGCCAGAGTTGTCAAATTTGGAACTGGGGAACTGGGTTCAGCCTTCATGACCAGTCCACCAGGCCACTCTGTTGAAGGAGCATATTCCCATGCTAGCTCTTAGACGGCCCCACTAGACCTTTGGAAGGCCTGATGTCTTAGCACAAGCAGGTGTACCCTAGTGGTGTCAATTGTGGGTTAACCTTGAAGGCCTGTCCACCACAACCCATACTGAAGTTCATCTCCTGTCTTGCGGGCAGGCCTACGAAGCAGCACACCCTAGAGCAGCAGTGATCCAGTCACTGTGACTCTGTCACTGAGGTCACATAAACCGTGAGCAGGTGAGGGAGGTGCGAATGGTGTGAACCGCACTGGGTACCTATTTCGGGTGGGTGCTTAGTGTTTGCAGGTATATTATGGTTTTCATAAAACTTGCTGCCTCCTTTCTGGCCTCCAGCAATTTTCAGCAACAATAAAAATGTCATGATAACTTAGGTTAATAATGTTGTTCCTAGAGAGAGATCGGAGTTTTGTCTACTGGAAGGGTTGACTCCTGGAAAGGTAGCACAGAGGGTTAATGTGCCTGCTGCAAAGAACATGTACCATGCCGATTACAAAATGCACATAATGTTAAAAAGGTTAGTAGGTTACTGCTTTTGTCAGAGAGATCCTTTTGTTACTTGCAGTTTATAAGTTAACATCCTAACATAGGACAGTGAGCTTTTAAACTATGCTGACATGGTTGTCATGTGGCTTCTACACCATGTAGTCTATTGTTTTATGTACAATTTCCTATACAGTGATTTACACACGTATAAATTATTGTCTCTGTGTAGTGTGTGTGATGTAAAGTGCTGTGACACCGTACACTGGTATGAGAGGAGGTGTAAATCAAATAAATGCATCTGATAAAGAGTGTGCTTATGGAAACTTGAGGGGGACTGTTAAAGGATGGTAGTGAGGGAGTCCGAGGCGTAGGTGATCATTGGGGGCACCAACAAACATTGTTTCACAGGGCACCACCAGCACTAAAGCCGGCCCTGCCATCGAGGCCAGTCCGCCTCACCCATTGGTATCTCCATTGGCCTGGTCTCAGCAGTAGTAGCTGCAACTCACCAAGATCGGCAATGCAGGATTTGCACCCACACCAAACATAGGGCCAGATGCATCAAGCATCCATTTTGTGATTCCTTATTAGCGAAAAATAAGGAATCGCTAATAAGGAATAGCAAAATGGAATGCATCAAGCAATCACTATAAAAATAGCGATTCCTTAGAATTCCTTAATTGCGACTCGCAAATTGCGAGTCACAATTAATGAATACCTCCCCATTCATTCCTATGGGCCTAGAGGCCCATAGGAATGAATGGGAAGACAATCTCAATTTGCGAATCGCTAATTGAGATTGCGAGTTCAAGGGTGCAGGGGTGTCCAAAGGACACCCTGTTACACCCCTGAATGTGATCTGTGCACATATGTTGCGCACACACATGCCCTTAGGGCATGTGTGTGCGCAACATGAAACTTTGAAAAATGCACAAAAGTGCATTTTTCATAGTTTTTGCAAATTACCATGAAGTTGTACTTTGTGGTAATTTGCGTGCCCTATTAGCGAATTCGCTATTTTTGATACTTTCATGCATAGCATTTAAGGAATCTCAATTTGAGATTCCTTAAATGCAAACAATCGCAATTTAGCGAATTCTCTATTTGCGATTTTTGCATTTGGGATGATGCATCCCAAATGCAAAAACTGCACTCGCAAAGGGCCAGATTCTGAGAATCTGGCCCTTTTGCGAGCGCATTTCGCTTGATGCATCTGGCACAAAGTTTGCAAACTTCAGTCTCTCTGCTTCATGCACAAGCACTTTTAACATGTGCTACCTGCTCTGGAGCCACTGGAATTATGCAGCACTGGGGGACAAAATGATGCAGCAGTGTTGACTAAATTATGCAACAAAGAAAAGACTGCAGCGTAATGCAATATATTTTCTTATACTTTATTATTTAGACATTTTTACACATGTTAAGTCTCTGCAAAGATTCCGCCTCATTAGTATCAGGATAACATACAAATGCAGTTAAAACTGTAAGATTATGCAATGGATGATGTATTATGTGGCAAATATGGCAGAGCCATAATTATGTAGAAAACATTTGCAAACTAGGATATTTTGCCATTCATGTTTAACTGCTCTTGTGGAAAAAGGGAGAAGTGCTAATAAGAGAAACTGCATGGCTTGGAGACAAATGGCTTGTGATTGCATTTCAGGCGTATTTGGGACATTTTGTTATTGGAAATATAATATATCCCACTTTGTGAATGTAGCTGTAATTAGCGCTGGCTCAAGGAAAAGGGGAGTAGAGAGACATATCTCCGTAGATATGGCGCGCTCCTTCTCCCGCCCTGTCTCGCAGCGCAGCATTTATGGCTGCTGTGCTGCATTCTGTGACTTTTGTAAATCTTGGCCTTTATGTGATACAATCCCATGTATTTCATTGGCATTCTCAGTGCTCACTATATGAAATATGGTACTGGTACCCATGTTTTGCAAATTTTCACTGACGTGAGATTTAGGACAGAAGTACAGTGGCAAGCGACGGCATACAATAGAGCTAGTCGTGGGCTTCTCCGCAAAACTTTGAAACCTGGGGCCTCATTCACCAGCAGCGTAAATAATGTGCCTTGTTGCACCATATTTACAAAGTGATGCATCTAGGTAGATGCGTCACTTTGTAAACCCCTGCGCCACATTATACCTGCGCCAGGTATAATGTATGCAAGGGGGGCGTATTGACGCAAGGAAGGGTCGTAGAAAAGACGCAGTGAAATCTATGAGATTTCATTGCGTCACTTTTAGGACGCTGTTGCGTCAAAATCTTGCGCCTGCCTCACAGCAGGCGTAAGACTGACACAGGCCCTTTCACATGGGGCTTGCCCCATGTGAAAGGACGCATTGCTGGAGTTGCGTCACTTTTGTGACACCCTCCAGCAATGCGTCAATTTTGAGCGTACAGATATGTCAGAAATACTGACGTATCTGTAACTCCTTGCGACATGATGTGTCATACATTAAATATAACGCATCATTGGTGTCGCAAGGAGTGCGCAGAGAAAAGTGACGCATCGCTGTTTTCACGCAGCGATGCGTCACTTTTCATAAATGAGGCCCCTGGCACTTATTCTCTTCTAAATAAGCACAGAGCTGAAATGTCTTGAGCCCACCAGCTAAACCATTGAGTTACCAAGTCAGTCCACGCGCTGTAGGCCGTACAATTGTTTCAGAAATGTGTGCATGCAACACAGATTTTGGACAAATTCATAATATTGTTCAAGCTTCTGTCACCTTGTATTGACGAAACAGCCATCTAAATGCTCTTTATATAGGTTTCTCTAGTCAATGGTCACTTAAAAAAAATATTGCATAACCTCCGGTTAGACAACATGTTAAATACGCCTGCGTTTATTGTGTCTTCTTCAAAGCTGAACATACATGTGGTTTTCATTGGTAAATAAACTTTTTCTGTGCTCATAATGAATACATTCTGTTGGACACCACGTCGCTCTGCTTCCACTGTTTTGAAACAGATCATTGGTCCTTTAGCATCCAATCCTAATATGTAGGTTCATGTTATAGTACTTCCCAATGGTATTAGGAAGTGTTTTGTCATTCGTTTCATGCTTCATCGTGTTTGTTACAAACATGATTGTTTCCTCCGCAGGTTTCCTTTCGTTCTGGATTTTTGACAGCAGTGATTGCTTTTCCACAGTAACTTGGAGCAGCTCCGTGTTTACAATCTTGTTAGGACACTTCTTTGCGGAAACATGTACTGCTCCATAGATTCGGATTCATTTATAAACATAGCCTTGCCTGCACTGTTTTGTCTCAGGCGAAACAATTCTACAGAAGTGTTGTCAGTGCTTGTCTATAATGGCAGGTAGTTGCTGAAACAAATCAACTTCAATTCATTCGTTTTTTTGAATAGTATGTATTCTTTGTGTTCCATATTCCTTTGCAGTCATCCGATGTAGAATTAACATATCTTTTGTGGATATATATTCATGAAGGCTGTTGACCATCGTGTCTTCCTTACTGAATTTTGAAGAGATTTAACTATTTCAGTCCTGTTTGAACAAATAGCTAAAAAGTTATCTGTGGATTATGGGATACATTTACAGTTCAATAGTAACTGAGAATATACCGGTTGAATGTCCACCATCATAAGGATAGTAATGGAAATGCTCCTGTTACTGGTGAAGGAGCTAAACCTGTATCCACTGGTGAGAGTTTTTTTATTTCAGAATCATCATGGTGAAGGAAATTAGCTTGCAGCAGTCGCCTCTGGATTGAGCACCTGCTACCCAGCTTTAATAAAGCTCTAGAAATGTCACCAATATAGTAATTAATTTGAGCAGTTTCTATTTGTTTTAAAGTTAGTGTCTTGTCCACTATATTTGAAGCTTTAAGCTAATTTAATCAGGGACAGGACATATTTAAAATGTCACCTTGACTAAGAAAATGCTAACAATGCGACTTTGGTTTCACTAGCATGTGTCTTTGAATGCTTGTAATGGTAATGGTTTATTAATTGCGAAGTATGGAGGTTCTTATTATGCTTTCGGTTTTCAGGTGTCTATTGAACCACTGTAAATAATGAAATTGTGCCTCACAACAATTGTGTGGTACACGCAATATGTCACATAGTGGCATGAAAGTGAGGGACATCTGCTAGAAAAAAAGATCATTGTTAGGAGAATCTACCCATGGGGATTTGATGCATGCTTTTTCAGCAATATACTTGAACCCATTTTTTCAAAGTGATGGACACATTTATGGGAGGCTTGTTTAGCGTTGTGTCACATAGTGTGATGCAACAGCAGCACAAGAAGTTGTTCTTATTTTAAAAATGATACATCTGCAAAAATGCATTGTTTTTTAAGGGTTGCATGGGGCAAAAGCTGAGCTGAAAGCACCTGCGTCACGCAACATGTTGAATGTATGCAATGTAGGTGTTTCCAGCAAAATCTGAAGAAACTGTAACACAGTCGTATTTATGGGTCTACCACTGTGTCACACTTTATCGGCTAGTGCAATGCCGAGCTTGAAATGTGCCAGAATTGATTTTCATCGGCAAATCAGGTGTAGGACATAGTGGCTGTTGTAGAAAATCCCCAACACAACAGAACACTTTGACAAGCTCAACTATGCCATGGAGGCTGTCATACTGCAACTGGGAGTAGTTAGGAGGCAGAGAAGGAGGATTGAGAAAACATTTCCAGTAGCGCTTATCCCTTATTGACCTCAGAGAGGAGTAGGTCATGAAGTTCTACAGATTCTAGAGGGAGTCCATCATGGAATTGTTGCACCAAGTCTCCAGCCATCAAACGCATTCAAATGCATGGCTCAATAATAATACACAGCATGTCAAATCAGGGGCGGCCTTAGGCATGTGCAAGCTGTGCACCTGCACAGGGCCACCAAACCCCAGGGGCCACCACACCAATATATATCCTTAATATAATAATCCTCTGAGGATGGATACATATTTGCGTGGCGGCCCCTGGCGGATTTGGCGGCCTCCAGCTCTGTTCCACTTCCAAACACCCTGACCACCCCCTTTTCACTGGCCTTCACACTCCGCCCTGTCCGGACCCCTTCTTCCGGGGCCCCTACCAACTCTCCCTGCCCAGGGCCACCATGAGCCTAGAGCCACCCCTTGTCAAATTGATGGCTGTGCACCACATGCTGGCATCAGGTTCCTTCTAAGCCGCAACAGCCAGATTGTCAGGAATTTCACAGGGAGCATTTTCTGCTTTTCTCTGTTCTGTTTAGGATGCCATTATTAAACTTACACCCCAGTAGCTTCTCTTCCCTAAAACTATATGACAACTGGCTACCAAGCAAGGATTCTGTGCCATGGCTGGATTTCCTAATGTACTTGGAGCAATTGGTTGCAAACATGTGAAGATGGTGCCCCCTGCTGCAACATCACACTTATACAGAAACCCCAGGCAAACCCCTACTCCATCAATATCCAGGCCAGAGTGGACCATCAAGGAATGTTAATAAATGCTCTGGCTAAATATCCTAAATATATATATGATGAGTTCATCTGCCACCACAGTACCATCAATTAGTGGTTTCAGAATGGCACACATGTGAATGCTCTACTCATGGTAAGAAAAGCAGAACTATACATCATACTAATCAAGAAGTTATACTGTATGAAATAATAGCCATCTTTGACTTTGTGTATGGATCTCGTGTCATATGCACATAGTGTAAAAATGTACCTAAATATGTACATAATGATGTCCCATTGTGTCAATCCCTAACTAATCCTGCAATGAAAGTAGCAAAAAGCCAACTATGAGAAGCATTGTATCAGCTCACACTGTGGGAGTGGACAGAATCACATTTTCCGCACAGGGTAACAAAGCAGCACACAAATCCTGTGGTTCACATGTATAGTAAATATGAGTAGAAAGGGTGAAAATTAGCTAAGTTTGAGCTGTGTGTATGCTCAGTGGTGTATCTAGTCTCAGTAATTAGTTAAAGTTCCCCTAAAACAATGGGTGTTGAACAAATAATGTGCTCTGAATAAATGTTTCACACATGTCAGAAATATGTTGACCAAATTATAAGGAGCACTTGAGGAGGAGGAAGTTGTAAATTCCATTCATGTCAAGCCCTGTAAGTGTAGCTTCAAATCATGTGTAAATGTCAAATCTAGGTACATATGTGATACTAAAAATACAAAGTACACAGACAACTCAGTTAATCCTACATTCTAGGTCATATAGATAAGAACCCAAGTTGACATACTTCATCAGTGTGATAGATGACCATTTCTGTGGTTTAAGTTGTCTACATTTACTGCACCTCAGTCCATCAATGTAAAACTGACACAGTGAATTAATATGCTGTCAAGTATGTCATACACTAGTGACTAGCATAGAATGAAATGCAACCAAGGTAAGGTATCACGGTGTACTCAGGATCCTAAACGATAAGCTCTGTTGCAACATCAATGATGTCACAATCAAGGAATATAAGAACTGAATCACCTATAAGGCAAAACACATGCATACATATGAACCCTGAAAGTGTGATTATAGGTCCGTAGTATAAAGTTCCCTTTATCTACATCAGTTTGTACCACATCAACAGCCTACATTACCATACCTATGTGTTAATCTAAGTTCAGCACAACACCTTGCCAAATAAAAAGAATTAGCTACTGGTTGAAAAAAACCTATATAAATATCCATGTCACATGTCAGAAATTAGTTACGTGTACCAAGAAAATAGGATTCTAAATTTAGTGAACAATCAAAGATTGTACTAATGTCATGTAGTGAAGCAAGTAAATCACAAGTCACGAAAAGACAAATGTATTTGTGATTGTCAAGCATGTTTGCACTGTCATAACATGTAAAGACCTGAATATATGCAAGATATTCTGATCATACGTTTGTAACTTTGTACACATAGTGAGTGCAAATAGCATAGTGCTGTTAAAAATATTCCAAAGTACTTATCATAGTAATCTACTGCCTAAACATGAAAGTCACCATGAGGAAGTGTCTTATGTCCCAGGACAAGGACAGTATATGCAATAACAAATAGAACTTGAAGATACAAGTGCAAAGCAATGGTCAGCAGTAAGTATGGGTGAAATTTGCGAATTTGCGGTGTGCGAATTCGTGCGAAAGCAAATTCACAGTTCGCAAAATTTGCGAATTGGTGCATATTTTTTTTTTGGGGGGGGCTTTGTGTGTTCGCAGGGTTTTTTTCATCGCGATGACCGGGAAGTTACTCATGCGGTCGTACAAGGGCGTGGCCATACTGTTCACTGTTCGCGTTGCATATTTCCGTTTCTGGGCGCTAGTTGTATGCTCGCGTTGGGCATTTCTTACGTGCGGGGTGCAATTACATCATCGTGTCCGTTTTTGCGTGCTCGCAGGGAAAATGTCGTGCAAACTTACCCACGTGGTCGCAATGGGCGTGGCCATCTTGTTTTTCATTAATTGCTATGGTTCTGGGCATGCTTTTTCAATCCTTCCTTAATCTATGCAATCCTTTGTTTCTTGGAACTTTGTTTGAATTTTTTTTACTCATTATCTATCTCTTTATTTTTTTACATCTATATTTGTGTTTTTTTCTACTTTTTATTACTTAAAACTACTTTTTTTAACTCTTTTCTTTTATTTACCTTTTCCCTATTCTTTTTTTCCTATTTTATTTTACTTTTCTGTCCAGGACCATGGCAAACGGAGCCGGGAAGAACACCAAGGGGAAGGGTCCCGCACCCTGTACCCGGCTCCCTTGTGGGCGATTAAGGGGGGGAAAGTAGTAGCCTGGGAGATGTTCTTCTCGGCGGTGGAGGTGGCCGCACTGATTTTCTACGTCCCGCGCCACCTCCCCAAGACCGTCGTGGCAGGCGGCAGGCCCGGTGCCGGGTACGGGCTCCGGGAGCATCGCTAGCTATGGGGGAAGGTGTGCCGGGGCATGTATCGGGAGTCTGGGGTCCGGCGTACCTACAAGCAGGAGACGCACCTGTGGTCTGACATCCTGGACCGGGAGCAATACCTGCTCGACCTGCTTGGAGTCGAGATCCCGGGCCCTGGGGAGTTGTAGTAGCTATTATTTAATTACTACTTTGTTTTCTCCTGCTCTGTGTTATGATATTGCAATTTGTTTTTTCCGAAGAGCAAGAATGCTGCCGATTACATTGCAGGTAAATTATGTTTCAAAAGCTTCTGTGATTGCAGGTGCTCGCCTGCTCACTGGCGGTGCTAATATGCTTACTTGTTTTCAATTTTGTGCTCATTTGCCCTGGGTGATTATGTGTGAGTGTACTTTACAGAACTGCGTAATGCTAGACACTAGAGATTACATTGCAGGTAAATTATGTTTCAAAAGCTTCTGTGATTGCAGGTGCTCACCTGCTCACTGGCGGTGCTACTATGCTTACTTGTTTTCAATTTTGTGCTCATTTGGCCTGAGTGGTTACGTATGAGTGAGTACTTTACAGAACTGTGTAATGCTAGAGTGACTAGAGACTCAAGTCTAGTCCTTCCTTTATACTCCTGCTACCACTAAGAAGAGATAGTGGTGGATTGATAGGTTGAGTATGTTATGACTTGTTATTTAGTAGTAGGACATTTTTTAGTGTTCTGCAATCATGATGACGGACTGTGTCTGTCACGTCGCGTGCTGCTGAGTGCTGGCAGTCGTAGTAGAACCTTTTTGTTGTTAGTTTAGTTATTGATTTACAACATAACTTTCCAAGTAGACGGTCTGCGAATCCAGCAATACTGTACTTTCCTCCTAGTTGACCAGTAGTCAATACAAGTAGTGAAATTGTTGGTAATTTGTTTCCCCGAGATAATTGTAGATTGTGGTCAAAGAAATCAAATATTTTAAAAAAAAACATCATCCATGTTTGTGTTTATTTCATGATCATCAGCAGCCCCTCCCAGGGGAAAGACAACAGAGACGCCAGTGGAACAAGGTGGGTAGGATCGGTCCTCAGAGGTCTCTTCTGCAGGCCCCAGTAAGTTGTTCTGTTGTTAATATTAATAATTATACTTCCCTAACTTTTAAAGCACCTATACATTCCAAACTGTTTCCTAATTCTATTTTTTACAAAACAGTCTTTGATCTTCTTGTAGACTGTTTCTACATTATCCTGCCTCTACTATCACTCTCTGTGCTACTACTATTTACTATTATTTTGAGCCGGTATGGGTAGGTAGGTAGCTCAGCTTGCCCAGTGGGCAAACGGTGTTAAAAACAAAACTCTAATCCAGCAATAGCTCTAGGCACTGAGTGCAGTCCTCTGGGTTGCCCCTGCAGTCTATTCCAGTCTTCTTAATGTTAGTGCTTTGATAAATCCCAACAACAAAATGTCAATGTCCACCATGAAGAAGCTAGTAGTTGGCTTTTTGATTTGATAGGAGCACATACCATACCGCTAGTGTTTTTTGGGACTATTCTGCACATACAGAAGTATGGACAAGATATATAGGGCATTGTTGATGATAGGTGCAGTTCGACTTTCCACATACCTCAGTCAGAACAGAAGTTGAACCCCCAATCCCCTGACCGACTATCTAGTGTTTCTGACCAATGATTGTACAACCCAGAAGAACAGAAGAAGACTACCGAGTCCTGACCTATCAGAGTCATGGAAGCATGCTTGCAAAGTGCAGTAGTGCAATGGCAAACCCTTCCGCTCACTCCATCGTGAACAAAACCACACAGTGTTTTTTTAGTTTTAAAGTTTTATTTTCAAATAACAAATAAAAAAACAATTTCTTTATTTTTAATAGCGCAGTATTCCCAACGAGCAGTGGTGATAGATGACGTTAAAGTTTAAACACCCTTCCCTAGAATATACTTCAACTTAACACATCTAATTAGCATAATAACTAAGCATGGGCGGATTTTGCTGATCCACGATCCGCGGATTTTGCGGATTTGCGGATCGTGGATCCGCAAAATCCTCGCATTTTGCGGATTTGCGGATCCACGAATTTGGGGCAGGGCTTCCATGCGAGTGCAGTCACTGAATTTGAGCATCAACTAGTTCGAGCGACCATGTGTGTGTTACTATGCAATCGCCCCGACGGGCGCAGGGGTCCCTTGAGTGAGCTGTCCATCATAGTGGGTGAATGGTGGGCAGACGGTGCAAACCGCGAGTGTGTGGGCGGGGCCAAATGGGCAGGGCTACCATGCGAGTTCAACATGCTTCTTGTGTGTATAAAAGGTCTGAGAAAGATCAGTTCAGCAGATGAAGAGAAAGAAACCCCTGGTCACAAGAACAGCACGGGTATTGTGCTTGTGAAAGTCAAGGATGCAAAGACCTCTATCCAGCATCACAGCTGATTTTCCACGATAGAGTTGGGAAGAAGGCACACCTGTCCAGCCTCGACGACGCTCACAATTGTTTTTGGGCTAATTAATGAATCACTGAATTTGAGCATCAACTAGTTCGAGCGACCATGTGTGTGTTACTATGCAAGCGCCCCGACGGGCGCAGAGGTCCCTTGAGTGAGCTGTCCATCATAGAGGGTGAATGGGGGGCAGACGGTGCAAACTGCGAGTGTGTGGGCGGGGCCAAATAGGCAGGGCTACCATGCGAGTTCAACATGCTTCTTGTGTGTATAAAAGGTCTGAGAAAGATCATTTCAGCAGATGAAGAGAAAGAAACCCCTGGTCACAAGAACAGCACGGGTATTGTGCTTGTGAAAGTCAAGGATGCAAAGGCCTCTATCCAGCATCACAGCTGATTTTCCACGGTAGAGTTGGGAAGAAGGCACACCTGTCCAGCCTCGACGACGCTCACAATTGTTTTTGGGCTAATGAATGAGTCACTGAATTTGAGCATCAACTAGTTCGAGCGACCATGTGTGTGTTTCTATGCAATCGCCCCGAAGGGCGCAGGGGTCCCTTGAGTGAGCTGTCCATCATAGTGGGTGAATGGCGGGCAGACGGTGCAAACCCCGAGTGTGTGGGCGGGGCAAAACGGGCAGGGCTACCATGCGAGTTCACACATGCTTCTTGTGTGTATAAAAGGTCAGAGAAAGATCAGTTCAGCAGATGAAGAGAAATAAGCTCCTGGTCACAGAAACAGCATGGGTATTGTGCTCGTGAAACTCAAGGATGCAAAAGCCTCTATCCAGCATCACAGCTGATTTTCCACGGGAGATTTGTGAAGAAGGCACACCTGCCTCGACGACGCTCACGATTGTTTTTGGGCTCACAGGAAGGGCATGTTGTAACTATTTTAGGATGGCGCCGGCAAGCTGCCAGCGCCATCCTAAAATACTTACTAAATTAGCTTCAACAGGAAGCTCTAATAGATAAAATAAAGCAGGTGCGAGCACCTGCATTATTTTATCTATTAGAGCTTCCTGTTGAAGCTAACTTAGTAACTATTTTAGGATGGCGCTGGCAGCTTGCCGGCGCCATCCTAAAATAGTTACAAGTTGACAGGCCAGCCAGGCTTCAACTTTTGCCCCCGGAATCCGCCACTCGCGGATTTGCGAATTCGCGGTAAATTCGCGGGAGTTCGCGGATCGCGAATTTACCAAAAATTCGCAAAATCCGCGAGCAGAACGGATTTTGCGCTCATACTTAATAATAATTGTGCGGGAGCCCTCACCTTGTTTGAATTTCAAGTACTGGCACTGGTGATGAGGATTAGGGGGTGAAAATTGAAAAGCTCTTGTTGGCAGAAGAGCAATGGAATCTTCTGTCGGTAATTAGAAAAATGGTGCAGTTAAAAAGCAAGCATTCATCAGTTGGGCCAAAAGGTGTTGCATGTTATGGCTAATCATATAAAAAGTTAACACCCTCCCCATAACCGTCACCTTTTTTCAGTCCCAATAATGAAAAATTGTTTCTGTATTAAATTTTCTTCCATTACGAGACGAAATAGGGGGTGGTGTATGGCATCTAAAAATATGACATGTTTTTTCTAGGCGTCACAACATCGGATGCGGCACCTAACACCACCAGTGCCGGGGCCAGCAGTGCGGAGGCGTCCACTCCAGGTGGGGATGATGTGGCAGCGCCACAAGTGCCACCAGGAGGAGCTGATGTAGAGGATGGCTCCGCAGCGGCGGATGGTGGTAAGTTATTATACTCCTTACTTATTGACATTTTAGAGTAGGCTCGCAAAGGGGTGTATGATGTACTGTACAGTAGACAGTACACTAGTACAAGTACACTATACTGTTAGAAACAGTTACTAATTTAAAACTACATTTATACCAATCATGGAGAAGACAGTCACCCTTGACTTAGCAATAGCAATAGCTGCAGTAGTTCTCGAGTAAGCAATGGCCCCTTCTATGTGACTTCAACTCAGCTGTGAAACTTTCATCGTGAAGCCAAGTCAGATCAGATGAACCTGAGGGATGTGATGAACTGAAAGGGAAAGAAGGGTGTAAGGAAGAACAAGCGAGTCGTAACATTTATGACTGTAGAGAATGATATACGTGTTTTTAAATGCATGCAGAGGTGGCTGATAGGAAGGAATTTATTTATTTTAATTATTGTGAAGCTTATAGAGCGCGCGGCTACCTCCGGCGGGGGTGTCCCGGCGCTAGGAATCAGATGCATGGCTGCTTGAAGCAAGGATGGTTGGAGGAGAAAGAAAAGATGACTGCCTGTGTGGGTGAATCAGAAGATGCATGTGTGATGTGCATTGCAATATATCATTTGGGTGAAACTCAAATGCAAGTCAAGACGGTGGTTTACCAAATAAAATAAAAAGGGTGTTAGTTGGTCCAGTTGAGACATTAAGAAGAATGATAGATGTTTACTTTGGAAGCCTGGATGGTATCTTCTTCCTCATAGCAGTGGTGTATATAAAGCAGACGCTCAGTGGATGAAGAGTGTTACTTTGAACAGCATGTCCGTGCCAGAGTAGCAAAGCAGAGGAAATCCAAATACTAGAAGTTGTGGTTGTTCAAAAATACTCCCTTGACTAACAGTACAGTAGTTTACTTTGCAAGCACAGCATATATTGTGTATGTATTGTATAGTTCATATTTATATCAAGTCAAGTCCCTTCCTCCGGCAATTATGGGTACCACACTCGCTCCCTATGTAAATCATTTTCTTTCAGCTGTGTCAACTTTGGGTGGCTTATCGCTGTTGTTCAATCAATCTATCAAAACAAAGCACCTAAAGTCATCCATCATATAAGCAAAGATCATGTGAATGAATAATCTTAATTTTCCTTTTGTAGTAGTCAAGGCCCGGGGGGGCAGTGCAAAATATAAATTACATTGAGCAGTAGCCCTTGATGTAACCGAGTATGGCCAGTGCCACCCCTATAGAAAAGTAAGAGCTTCCCCATGCCCACCTGCATGTACTGGTTAACGTAATGCCAGCCTGCGTCATCATGCCTTGTGTCTGTTTTTCTTGGGTGCAAGCTGACTAAGCTGGCATTATTCCGGCTACCACAAGTTCACGTACAAGTAATTTTTTTTCGCAAAACAAGAGGAAAAAACAAGAAGACTTGTGCACTCTTTGACTCTCTGACTATGTAGTGAGAAAATAGTGCTGATAGTAGAATTCCTGAAACTCCCACTAATGTTACAGGCCTACAAAGACGGCGGAAAGATACATGCCAAAATGTAATACTGTGCTTGTAAGTTGCAAGTGTTACTGTGAGACAACTTTCTGTTGAATTATTTTGTGTTAATGTTAAAGAGTATTGGTTACAGTTTTTTTCTTTCTTTCTTCATATAGATGCTCCACGAAAACTCACCCAAAAGCAGATCGCTGTCCTGGCCAGGGCCCAGAAGCTGGAGGCCATTTGTGCCGAATATCGGCGGCTGGTGGCTCGGGAGCAGGTGGAGGAGGCGGCAACAGTGCATCCTTCTCCAGTGCCCCTGGGTCCACCAGCCAGCAGCCTCCAGTGGTACGGCGCCGTGGTCTGACAGCCTCCCGCTGTCGATGCGGAGCAGCAAAAACAATAGATGCCCCCCCCCCCCGAGCCTGGATGGCACGTCAGCGCCGTCTCCGCCGGAGAGTGGACTACCTGGATCACGCGGTTGAGAAGCTGAAGTGCCAGCTCCAGGACCTCCACAAAGAGATGCGGGACCACCTTTCCACACGACACCGCCGGAAGTGACTGTCCCTTGCCCCTTTTTTAAAGACTATTGGGGGTGGGAATTGGGCGTTGGGGATTCAGAGGGACTTTTTGAGGGACATTCTTATGGACATTGGTTGGGGTTAGGGAGGGGGAGAGTTGGGTCTTTTGAATAGTTTATTTTTGTTAGGGTAAATGTAATTATTTATATTACATACTTTAACATATTGTACGCGTTCATATTATTTTGTGGGGTGGTGGGCGGGGGTTATTGTACGTTTGGTTTCCTCAAACTTACCAGCATGAATTATCTAAAACGTCCAAAAATATACAAAAGTGCTACTAACAGACTTAGTGAATTCAACTGTCCTACTAGTACTTTACTAGTACTACTGTCAGTCTCTTCTCTCCTCCGAGTCCTAGCCCATTATTCTACCTCCCCAAAATGCTTATCTTACCTGTGATTCATGTTTGAGAATTGAGCTAGGCACATCGCTGGCAGCATGGCAAATGGCGATTACGGTTGCCCATGAAATCCATCCAGGACAGACATTCCATTGTTCTGGGTGGTAGTAGGAGTGGTACCACACTAGCAGTAGCAGCATATGAAAAAAAAGGAAATGAGACATTGAGTTGCCTGAGAGGAGTATTAGAAGGAACAGTATATATTTGTAGCCTAAGCAATGCTGAAGATAAGTATGGTAAAAAAATATTTGCATTCGATGATTATGGCTACAACAAGATCAGTGACACAGCAGCGTATCATTTCTTCACGTGAAGGAGGATGCTGTTGACGATGGATCCAATCGATGATGGGCATAAAACTCAGAATGGAGTTGAAAAACTCATTGGTGTTTTTTTAAGCACAATTACAATATCCTAGTATTCAGGTAGCTGCCTTAAAATTGATTTGAGGAGGTTGCTTGCACCTTATCCTCCCCAGCAAGTATGTCGAATTATTGTTGTCATTTAGTCACATCTCAATGAAAACCACGCAGCCCAGGGGAAGAGGGTTAGGGTTTGAAAATTGGATGGGAATGGGGGTTTTTGGTAAAGTTTTATGGAGAGAGGAAAAAAACACAGCATGGACAAACAACAAATGAAGAAAAGCAAATCTTAAAATACGAAGATATCCATAAATCTTTTAAGGGACATAAAGGAAGTGCATGCACTACTGCATGCATGAAGTTGTTTGCTAAATGGATGGTTAGGTTACTGAAAAGTAATACTTACTACAACTTACTAACTATAAAGAAACAATGTGACCGTACAGGGCTGCAGTAATTACGCAATTTCACTTACCTATCTGCCCTCAGACAGAATGAACACTTATTAGTACATTAAATTAGTTTTAAAAATAGCAAAGAAACTTATCAAATAGCTGGAGGGAAGAATTTGAAGCAGAGAGCAAACAAACGCATAGAGTCACACTCATAGAAGTTCACAACATTAACATTATTTAAAAGTTAAGGAAAAGTAAAGAGGATACTGTAACTGTATATTGTAGTTGTCCTGTTTAATTTGGGAAGTTGCATGCATCCAGCCATTCCTCTTATTCGCGGTACTCCTCCATTCCATCAGACGCTCCGTCGATCAATCTTGGTGACCAGACACACTGTCCACTGCCTGCCTGGCGGATGCGAAACTGCGGATCGCTAATGGTAAGCCTGAGTTATTCGTTTTTCCCATCGCAGAGGGTAAAAGCCGGCCTTTAATTGTTGAAGGAAAAAAGGAAGTGATATTAAAATACCACGAAGAAAAAAATATAAGCTATGGTGTGTAGTGCAAAAATAACACTTTCAGTTTCAGAGGCGACAGTATTACAACATACAAGCATAATTTCTAAAGTGCATACTCTGAGTCTCCTTTTCAAGGATAGTAATTAGCACACAGCAGGCCAGGGCCATGCAGACGGTCAAGGCAGGCACCACTGAGTGAATGAAGCAACCTGATGTAGCATAACTCTTTGACAAAGACAGAGAGACAAAGCATATCTAATTGTATGCAGCAAGCCACATAGCCGCAATTTTACATGAACTGCAGTCTGGACTCTGACATAACAACACTACACTGGCTCGACCACTCCATACCACGACTAGACAGACATGTAGTTCTCCTGTAGTTGTTGTTGACTGGTTTACCTGTTTGCCACTCACGAAATGGCCATAGTTCTTCTGTAAACCGATGATGATGATCCATCCATCCCAGCGAGTGACTGTAAAGAAAAAAGATATTATGTAACTTTGATCATCAAGACTCATTATCATCATCATGATATATTGGAAAACTCAATCTTGTTCATGCAGTCGCATTCTAAACACACAGTGAGTCCAAGGACATTTTGCAAAATGCAATGTAGTGGCCCCTGCACTAGAAGTAGAATTTGAATTAAAGAAGGTAAAAAAAAACAGAGTAGACTTGAGTTACATTTAGTGTGTAAAAGATTAAATAATAACAGAAGACTTATGATGATTTATTTCATGCAGAACAAACAAACAGCATTTTTTTTATCAGAGACAGACAGCCAGTGCTGTCCACTGCATGCCATCTCATTATTCATTACCTGTTCCACTTTTTGTCCGCATCTTTCTTGGTCTTAGAGTGGAGACCCACAGGGCAGGCTCTCGTGTCAATTTCAAAAGTAACTGTCAGCACTCAGCATATAGTCAGTAATTCCAGTCCCACTTCTTTTGAGGGGACTCGTCTACGAAGCAACAGTTTCTTCATTCTGCGTAATCCAGCCATCTGCCTTGAGGGAAATGGATAGGGGGAGTCTGGAGGAGAAGGATAGAGGAGCATGACTGAGTTGTGAACTTAAGTTGTGAACTTCAGGATTGCAGATAGCGGCACCTTCAATAAGGAAATAAGACGAAGATAGTGCTGCTGATAGATTTGTTGTGATTAGAGTTTTGTTGTGGTAAAAGTTGCAAAATAAAGAAAGACACACAGGAGTAAAAAAAGTGAAAAAGGAGTCAGGACGAAAAAAAGGAAGTCAGTTTCAGGCCTAGGTGTCAGGGAAGTAGAGCTCGTCCTCAAACTCTGTGAATTGAGACGGGAGTAGGTGAGCTAACAGAGAAGAACTTCCATCACCTAAGTCAGTGTCCTCTTCTTCCTGTGTGGATTCACGTATTTTGAAATCTTTTGGTATGAAGTGCTGATTCATCTTGATCATTGTTGACCTCTCCACATTTTTGGGCAAGAGGCTGGTCCTTTTTGAAGTTACAATGGCACCAGCAGCACTGAAAACACGTTCAGAAGACACGCTTGTGAGTGGGCAAGACAAATAATTTATAGCCATCCTGGCGATTAGTGGCAGTGAGGCCTTTTCCCCTAAAAATACACGAATGGGTTGTGATCAATGTAGACCTCTGTTGGGTCATCCAGATAGGCCTGCACCATCCACTTAAGGTCATCCAGGGCTGCTCCACTTTGCGTACCATCTGTGGCCTTTGCATCAGCACTGGAACGAGCAAACCCTTGATGAGTTATTCAATCCGCTTCCGTCAATATTATGGCTGTGCCTGGTGCAGGTGAGGATGATGATACGGTTGCTGATGTAGGTAACGGTTGTGAGGGAAAGTGACTGCCTTCGGCCACGGAAGTTGACCTTGACCACGGATGGCCTGCTGATTCAGTAGTACTTGTGGTGGTTCCTTCAAATTCCTGCCGCTCTTTTTCTAACCGAGTGGCTGTCAGAGCTAGCAAATGTTTGTACTTTGAAACATCTGCTTCAGTAAAAGGAATGAATGCTTTGCTGCCCACTGCCTTTTTGTACCGTGGATCCAGAAAAGTGGCACAAATGTAATGTTGTTCTGTATGTATTTATTTAAGCCTTTCATTGTTAACTAGGCGGGTTAATAAGCTCTCCGCCAACAGATATGTGTCTTGCTTCTCAGTATCATCTTTGAACATTGAAGACACAGCCTTCAGTTGGTGCTTTAGCATGCACAACAATGGGATAGCTTTGCCCAAAGAACAGTCCTCCCTGCTGACTTCACACGTGAAGACCTCAAAAGGACAAAGCAAGTCTGTCAGGCTTTTAACTAGGTCCCATTCCTCCAAATCTGGACTCATGTCTTTCATAGTAGAACCCCGTTGAAAGACATACTCATTGATTACCATGCACTGCTCAGACAGACGCTCAAGCATGTAGAAGTTTGAGTTCAAACGTGTACCACCCCCTGGATGAGTCTTCTGACTGGCACTCTAGGTTCAAGTTGAATGTTCCTCAGCTGCTTCCAGGCCATAAAAGAATGGCTGAAATGTATGCAGATTCTTCGGCAGGTGGTCAGTAACTTGCTGACTGTGGTATCTTTTTTCAAGAAATCTTTAACAACAATAATACTGTGCGCCACCATCATGCATGGCCCTAACTATATTACTGCCATTATCCGTGGAAACATAACCAATCATGTGCTTTCTTGGATGCAGCCATTCAAAGACCTTAGTCTTAAACTCATCCAAAAGGTTTACTGCAGTATGAGATTTCTCCATGGCAAACATGGCTATTGTTGCATGTTTACGAGTAGCTTGAAAAACTGTGTCTGTGTCAACACCTGCATATAACTTGTCTCTAACCCCTGCAAAAGAGACCCAGCATGCAGCGATTCACATGTAATCAAGGGCTTGGCAACTGGTCCACATGTGTGTTGTCAGGTGGATAGTGTGAACAGCACTCTTCTGGAAAGCTGCCCCAATCACCTCCAGCACTTCTTGATGTAGTGCTGGAACCGCAACTCTGTCAAAATAGGACCGTCTGGGAACCTTCCAATTAGGGCAGACTGTTGCCACAAATTCTAGAAAACCCACCCCTTCCACGAAAGAAAAAGGGAGAAGGTCCAGCGCTAACATTTTAGCCAGCTTTGCGTTATACAGATGTACCGTTGGGTGGTTGCGTTGAAATGGCGCCTCCGACCACAACATTCCGCTAATGGTGGGCTGGACCATTTTACTTGATGATGATGATGACTTCTTCAAACCAGTTAGGCCCAGTGATGTAGTTTTTCGCATTGGTGTCTCTCCCAGACTGTTCATCAGCAGCAGAAGACACCACTTCTTGTTCGTCGTCATCACCGATAAGCCGAAGTCGGAACAGCAGGCCGCGTCTGTGGCACACGTGACGTCACGTGACGTTGTGCTGCACACACCGCTGCAGGACTTCTTCCTGGCACTGGTGGTTCTCTTGTGCATCTAAAAGCAATGGAAGCCAGAGGAACATCAGTTAAACACCCCAAAAAGTCGTAAAACACACAAAAATCACCACAATCCAATGCCATCCATGATGTTTAAATTCAAGACACCCCACAGAAAGACTAGGTCCATGCACCACTGAGTACCCCTGGGCATAATGGTTGAAAGCAAGGCAAACTGGGTGCAGGCCTGAGCACACTGCCTGGCTTCAAAATGGCCCCTTGTCCCCCACCACATGGCCAGGCCCTGCCTGTACCTGGCCTCAAAATGGCCCTCACCCACATGGCCAGGCCCCAGCAACACCCCAAAAAGTTGAAAAACTCACAAAAATCACCACAATCCAATGCCATTCATGCCCTCAATGATGTTTAAATTCAAGACACCCCACAGAAAGATTAGGTCCATGCACCACTGAGTACCCCTGGGCATAATGGTTTAAAGCAAGGCAATTTGGGTGCAGGCCTGAGCACACTGCCTGGCTTCAAAATGGCCCCTTGACCGCCACCACATGGCCAGGCCCTGCCTGTACCAGGCCTCAAAATGACCCCCACCCTCATGGCCAGGCCCCAACACACCCCAAAACATCAAAAAACACCCACAAATCACCACAATCCAATGCCATCCTTGCCCTCAATGATGTTTAAATTCAAGACACCCCACAGAAAGACTAAGTCCATGCACCACTCACTGCACCTGGGCATAATGGTTGAAAGCAAGGCAAACTGGGTGCAGGCCTGAGCACACTGCCTGGCTTCGAAACGGACCCTTGACCCCCTGCAGCATGGCCAGGCCCTGCCTGTACCAGGCCTCAAAATGTGTATTTGTTATTAAATTTATAAGGCGCTCAGCTACCCACATGGGGTCTCCTGGCGCCGCTTGAGATAGCACTAAGGTGAATCCAACAATTGTCATTGAGGGAAGAGCCAGGTTTTAAGATCTCTGCGAAATTTCGTCAAGGATGGCTCGAGTTTTAGCGCGACTGGGAGAGTATTCCACAGCCTCGGAGCCAAACAAGAGAAGGAGCGTCCGCCCATTCTCATCAATTTGAAATGTGGAATCAGAAAGTTCCCCTGAGATGAGGATCTGAGAAGGTGAGATGGAGAGTATTGTTTGACAAGAGACTGGAGGTAGGCCGGAGCTAGCCCCTGCTTGATCTTATACATAAAGCAGAGGGCTTTAAATTTGACTCGGCTTTCAATGCAGAGCCAGTGTAAGTCTTTAAGAAAGGGGGAGATAGAAGATCTCCACGGGACTTTACATAAAAGGTGTGCAGCCGAGTTTTGGACAAGCTGGAATTTCCTCTGGATATCTGCGGTAAATCCAAGGTAAACCACATTGCCGTAGTCCAGTCGAGAGGTGACCAAAGCCTGGACTACAGTGTGCCTTGTCGAGTCCGGGAGCATCCAGAGGATTTTCCGAAGCCACCCTAAGATGGAGAAACAGGTGGCCACCACTCTGACCACTTGGTGCCACATGGAGAGCGAATCATCCAGAACGAAGCCAAGATTTCGTACCTGCGCAACAGGAAGGGGTGGATGGCCCATTTCCAGGGGCCAATGGTGGGGGCCCCAAATATGCTTATGCTTGCCCAGAATAACCACCTCCGTCTTGTCTCCATTCAATTTTAGGAGGTTCGTCTGCATCCACTCCGCCACTCGGCTGAGACCCTGTTTAAGAACAAACGGAGTACCTGACTCAGCCAAGGAAAGAGAAAAGATAATCTGAGTGTCGTCTGCATAAGAGTAGAGGGAAAGACCGGCATCTTCCACGATGGTTGCCAGGGACCTCACATAGATGTTAAAGAGCATAGGACTCAGTGAGGACCCCTGAGGCACCCCATGTGCAGATGAATGAACAGAGGAGGAGGAGTTAGAAGAAACAACCTGAAATGATCGGCAGCTCAAGAAAGAGGACAACCAGGCCAGAGCAGGACCAGTCACCCCGGCCGCCTTCAATGCTTTCAAAAGGACAGGGTGCGAAACTGTGTCAAATGCAGCACTTAAATCTAAAAGAATAAGCACTGAGGTTTCGCCCTGATCGAGGCAAGAGCGTAGATTCTCAGTGACCCCCAAGAGGGTGGTCTCCGTGGAGAAGTGGGTGCGGAACCCTGACTGGGACGGGTGTAAAAATCCTGTAGTCTCCATGTGGGAGGTAAGATGTATATTAATGTGCCTCTCCAAGATCTTTGAGAACATAGGCAACAAGGAGATGGGCCGGAAATTGGAAAGCATCTTGGGGTCTGCTCCAGGTTTTTTTAGGAGTGGAACCACCATGGCTCTTTTCCATTCGTCCGGGACAGTGGATTCCCGTAGTGAGGAATTCAAGAGCTCTTGAATGAGCAAAAGCAGGTCAGGAGATAGCTGTCGAAAAATGTCCATAGGAATTGGGTCCAGGGGAGAGCCTGAGTTTACCTTGGTCATACAAGCGAGAAACGAACTCTTATCTAACAAGGGCCACTCCGAAATCTGTACCACCGAAGATGGAGAACCCTGTATACCCAGAATGGGAGGGTCATGAAGTGTCCTAGAGGGAGCTGATGAGAGAGAGTTGTAAATTGTTTCGACTTTAGATATAAAAAAGTCTGCGATTTCATTTCATTCAGTTACCCCTAAAGCAGGTGGGGTAGGGGAAGTGTTTGAGCCTGCTAGCTTCTTCACCATTGCAAAAAGAACTTTCGGCCGACTAGTGAATGAATGAATGATGAATGAATGAATGAATGATTACACATTTCTATAGCGCATGGTTACCCTAAGGCATCCCAGCGCTTATGTGGTCAGGTCATCTCCATTAACGTTAGCAGAATAGGAAGGTTTTCAGCATTTTTCTAAACCTGAGATGGTTCTCCTCCAAGCGGATAGCGTCTGGGAGATTGTTCCAGAGTTTTGCAACCTGTAGAGCGAAACGTCTGCCCCCGGTGCGCGATCTCCTGATCCTGGGGATTGCCAGTAGATTCTTATTGCTGGATCTCAGGGTTCTGCATGTTTGATAAGGCATAAACAGGGGTGCAAGAATGTCTGGTCCCGAGTTATGCAGGGCTTTGTGAGCAATAGTCATTGCTTTAAATTGGATTCGTTGTTGCACAGGCAACCAATGCAATTGCCTCAATGCTGGTTTGGCAGAGGTTCTGCGTGGGATGTTTAGTAGCAATCGGGCAGCACAGTTTTGGATGGTCTGAAGGATCTTGATTGTCCCTTTGGGGGCCCCTAGATAGACTGCGTTGGCATAGTCTAATCGTGATAGTATAAGGGATTGGACTAGGATCCTTCTAGCCTCAAAGGGAAGTAGTCCTAAAATTTTTCTGAGTGCTCTCATGAGGGCGTAACCAGTCCCCGCTACCTTCCGGGCTTGGACCTGAAAATTAAGGGCTGGGTCGAGCCACACTCCCAAGCTCTTAATTTGCTCCTTAGGGGTTGGAGGCTGCCCCAAAGAGTCCGGCCACCACATATCCACAGAGGTAGGTGGTTTATGTCCTAACATCATGACCTCTGTTTTAGCTCCATTAAGCTTCAAAAACGAGTCATTCATCCAATCCTGAACTTTACTAAGACAGGAAGATAGGTTGTTATAAGTCGTCTCCTGCCCCGACAGGGAGATGATAAGCTGAGTGTCATCAGCATAAGTTACCAACTGTACTCCCCAGGGTTGCACCACCTCAGCCAAAGGTCTCATGTAAATATTAAATAGAGTAGGGCTGAGGGATGACCCTTGGGGAACACCACATTGGAGCTGTATTGGGGCTGAAACTATGTCATCCTCAAATACTGAAAAGGTCCGATTGGACAGGAAGGAGCTAAGCCAGTTCAGTGCGGTCCCAGTGACACCTATATCACTCAATCTCTGAATGAGAATCGAGTGATTAACGGTATCAAAGGCCGCACTGAGGTCTAATAATAGTATGGCCGCACATTTTCCTTCGTCCAGAATCTTCCTGGTTTCCTCAATTACAGCCACCAGGGACGTTTCAGTACCCTGTTTACATCTAAACCCAGTCTGGGTGTAATGTAACAGATTATTAGCCTCAATGAATGTGGATAGAAGAGAGTTAACATGTTTTTCCGCAATCTTGCTAACAGTGGGCAACAGGGAAATCGGACGGTAGTTGGAACAATCGTCAGGATTGAGGTTGGGCTTTTTTAATAACGCTCTTACTCTTGCTTGTTTCCACATGGTTGGAACTACCCCTGAGGACAAGGATGTATTAATCACATTCTGCATCACAGGGGCTACTGTGTTTGAGACAAGATTGAGGATGGTTGGTGGAGCTATATCACTGGGTGATCCAGATTTCAAATTGCCCAGAAGCAGTTGGGCCTTGTCGACATCCAGAGGGGAGAATTCATTAAGCGTAGGTGGATCTTGTGCTAGAGGGGGATTAGCCCTATTACAGTCACCTGTGGCAGTCGCTTGAAAAGATGCATAGATATTTGCTACCTTTGCGGCAAAAAAATTTGCCAAGTCCCTGCAACGCGGGAGTGCCATATTTGAGTCCATAACGGGGGTAGGAGGGGTAACCAAGGCTTTAAAAATTTTAAAAATTTCCCTGGAGGAACTAGCAGCTAAAGAGATTTTTTCCTGATAATAGTTGGACTGGGTCACTTTTATAGCCTGTTTATAATTGCGTAATGCTAGTCTGTAAACTTTTTTATTATCTTCACCATAGTCTTTCCTCCACCTTCTCTCCTTCTGTTTACATATCTGTTTGAGTGTTCTCAACTCAGGTGTGTACCACGTTTTTTTATTCGCCCCTTTCCGATGGGAAAGTTCAGTCTTAGGCAGGGTCACCTCAAGGGATTCCTCTAGCCAATGATTAAAACGCGCATTTGCCTCTGTTGGGTCATTAGTATGTTCTGGTTTTGTTTTCCTAAGTTCCAATATCCATTAGTGGCACATTTGATGGACTCCAAAACATAGAAGGCTTTCGCCTTTCTGCAGGCTTGGTGGTACTGCCTGAGTGCTGATCGATATATCAGTTTATCACTTAGGGCATATGTTTTTCTCCAAGATCACTCCTGGTGTTTACATTTGGACTTCAGTGTTTTCAGATCGTCCGTGAACCATGGGGCTGGAGGAAGATGTGAGATGGGTCGTCTGGAGCATTCCGGCAGATAGCAGTTAATGTTAGAGGTCAGCCAGTGGGATACTTCCTGATTCAAAGAAGTGCACATTAGCTTAGTGTCTGGGCGGCTAGCAGATATTGAGGCGTTGAACACAGGGATATTCAGCTTAGTCCAAGCTCTATAGCTACCCATGGCACCAGAGAAAGTCGCTTTCTTAGCAGTCTCTGCGACCAGAGTAAAGTAAATGGCGAAGTGATCGGACCAATCAAGGGGGAGAGCAGGGGTATTGCAATCAAGCAAGATATTTGATATAACTGATATAACAGGATCAAGTAAATGACCAGCCTGGTGGGTAGGACCTTGATTGCGTAATATTAGGTTAGTGGCCTCACAGTCAGATAAAAATGTTCTGCTTAAAATATTTTGAGTGTCTTCTAAATGGAGGGTCAGATCCCCCAGGATGGCGAAATTGGCTGCCTTCAGAGCATTTGGGGCTACTCGCTCAGCAAATGATGATAGCCACTGTGGGGATTTTTCAGGGGGAAGGTAGATAAGCATTCCGGATAGTGTCAGTTGGGGGGAGACCGCTAGTTTAAACAGTGCGGCTTTGCAGTCCGGGAATGGGAGAGCTTCCAATTGACAGGAGTGAGTGACCTTAAAAATAATCGCTAACCCGCCACCTTTCCCAGTGTCTCTATCTTGTCTGACAATGACATAGCCAAATGGCAAGGCGCAAGCCACATCTGGTCCGGAACTGGCATGAAGCCAGGTTTCTGTTAAGAACAGAGCATCTGGCTGGGCGGAGATTAGTAGGTCAAAAATATAGTCTCTATTTTTTGGCAAGGAGCGGCAGGTGATGCTCCAAAACTTGTAGGATGGAGATCATGGCACTAAAGACACAATATTGTGACTAAATACAAAATTACAATGTGGACATTTAGCCGGATCTTTAGCCAAACAGTCAAGGGGTACACAAGAGGAAGAGCTACCTCCAATCCGGCGTAACTCCTCAGCTGAGTACGAAGCTAGGCTGCAAATTTCTGGCTCACCTTGGGCAGAGTTCCTGACCGCTGGGCGCTCCAGGGCGCGGACGGGCGCAGACGGGCTTGCCTCTGGCGCGCCTCCGGGTTTTGGCCGCCATAAGTGTGGCAGGGTATGCTCAGACATGAGTCCCTTGCTCACTTTGCCACTGGATTCAAGCAAGCCGGGCTGAAGATGGCTGGAATGCCAGAAACCGGTCCTCGGAAGCTTGTTTCCGGTCCAGGGAAGACATGGCTAAACCGCTTTTGGTCGCCATAAGTGTGGCAGGGTATGCTCAGATGTGAGTCCTTTGCTCACTTTGCCACTGGATTCAAGCAAGCCGGGCTGAAGACTGCTGGAATGCCAGAAACCGGTCCTCTGATGCTTGTTTCCGGTCCAGTGAAAACATGGCTTGGCAGTTCAGGCTGGACTGTTCCCATGAGGCACAGGGTCAGACTGATTTGCATATAGCCATGTCTGAACTGGGGTGGCAGAGTGGGCTAAAGAACGGTGATGGATTAAACCCAGATCATTTGACTGGGTGTGAGTGCTTGATTGATTCAGATGCTTCGTACATAGCCACCCCCTTTTGTCCGGTGCGCCATCGGCACGCCCGATGCACGTGCATGCTGCGCGTTTGCATCCAGTCATTTAAATAGCTGCCGGTCTGTCTGGAGGCCGGCAGAGTCCTTCCTCTAGCACGCGTTAGAAGCGAGAAGGGGAGGGTGTCAAATTTAAAGGGTGCAGTCCGCCCTGATAGCAGAGTGAGTCACAAGGATGAAGTATTGCCCAAAGCACAACACAATTCTACATTTGTTAAAAGAAATCAGGCACAAAGTTCCAGTGGTTTAAAATGTTAACGTACAAGTATGCAAATACACAAAGGGAAACAGATAAAGTTAAAAACAGGCATCTATCGCAACAATAATTCAGGACTATCCTCCACCAACATGGCCAGGCCCCAACAACACCTCAAAAAGTCGAAAAACACACAAAAATCACCACAATCCAATGCCATCCATGCCCTCAATGATGTTTAAATTCAAGACACCCCACAGAAAGACTAGGTCTATGCACCACTGATTACCCCTGGGCATAATGGTTGAAAGCAAGGCAAACTGGGTGCAGGCCTGAGCACACTGCCTGGCTTCAAAATGGCCCATTGACACCCACCACATGGTCAGGTCCTGCCTGTTCCAGGCCTCAAAAGGGCCCCCACCCACATAGCGAGGCCCCAACACCACCCCAAAAAATAAAAAAACACACAAATATCACCACAATCAAATGCCATCCATGCTCTACATGACGTTTAAATTCAAGAGACCCCACAGAAAGCCTTGGTCCATGCACCACACTGAGTTCCCCTGGGCATAATGGATGAAATCAGGGCAGACTGGGTGCAGGCCTATGGCAGAAAGTACACAGCCTGGCTTCAAAATGGCCCCTTGACCCCCACCCATGTAGCGAGGCCCTGCCTGGACCAGGCCTCAAAATGGCCCCTACCCACATGGCCAGGCCCCAACACCACCCCAAAAAAGTTGGAAAACACACACAAATCACCACAATCCAATGCCATCCATGCCCTACATCATGTTTAAATTCAATAGACCCCACAGAAAGCCTTGGTCCATGCACCACACTGAGCACCCCTGGGCATAATGGATGAAAGAAGGGCAGACTGGGTGCAGGCCTATTGCAAAAAGCACACTGCCTGGCTTCAAAATGGCCCCTTGACCCCCACCCATATGGCCAGGCCCTGCCTAGACCAGGCCTCAAAATGGCCCCTAACCACATGGCCAGGCCCCAACACCACCCCAAAAAATCAAAAAAACACAAAATCACCACAATCCAATGCCAACCATGCCCTACATGATGTTTAAATTCAAGAGACCCCACAAAAAGCCTTGCTACATGCACCACACTGAGTACCCCTGGGCATAATGGATGAAAGCAGGGCAGACTGGGTGCAGACCTATGGCAGAAAGCACACTGCCTTGCTTCAAAATGGCCCCTTGACCCCCACCCACATGGCCAGGCCCTGCCTGGACCAGGCCTCAAAATGGCCAGGCCCACATGGCCAGGCCCCAACACCACCACAAAAAATAGAAAATCCATACACAAATCACCCCAATCCAATGCCATCTATGCCCTACATGATGTTTAAATTCAAGAGACCCCACAGAAAGCCTTGGTCCATGCTCCACCGAGTACTCCTGGGCCTACTGGCTACTGTGGCTTTACACGCACACCAGAATTAAAAATAAATTCACATATAACAGTGAGCTATTCAATTCCATGACATAAATATATTTAAATTCAACAAAACTCACAGAAACAGTTGTATCATGCACCTGTGACTAACCCTGGGCCTACTGGATACAGTGCCTACCCACAATATATATATTTGTTTGTTGTGAAAAAGTTAAAAAATTGTAGTTGCAGCAACTTCAATGCCCAAACAAACAACATCAACTTACTTGTATAATCTCAAATCCAAAAGTAATCCAAAAGTGATCTAAACAAAAAGTCCTCAAATACAAATATCCAGCAGCAGCCACAAAAAGTAATCCTTCCAGCTCCAGATCCAAATGAAAAGTGACCAGGACATGGACAAAGCGCTGGGAGGAGCCTGCTGGACAGGAACTGGAAGTGGGAGACTCTAGGGCACTTCCTTCCACCCACCCCCCCCCCCCAAAAATGGACTCCTTGCACAAAAAAGTGCAGCCAAATGTCAATCTGAGGAGGTATTCTGATCCAAATCATAATTTTCAGAAGGTTTATGCTGTCTGCGGTAGATTTCTTGTGCAGAATTGCAATTTTTGCAAGTTTGGGAAAGCGAGCTGTTCAAATCTCCCGCCGGAAGTCAGCTGCGTGTCGCATCTATGTGTTCGCAAATGTTTACTCCCGCGAAGCGTGATCGCGGGCCCTTATGACGTAGTCGCGTTCCCAAACTCACGCAGTGCAAGATGGCGGGCCGCTATGATAAACTCGCGGTCGAAAAGTCTTGCGCGATCACGAAGCAAGATCCAAAATGGCGCAGCGCAAGCAAACCGGGAGGAAAAACAACTCGGCGAACTCAGAATCATGGTAAGTCAACGTCGCGCGCACGATATTGTATTTTTGAAGCGCGTCCAAGCAAAAAAATGCGCCAGCTTGCGAATTTTGGATTTTTGGGCAAATTTGCGCGATTCGCGGCCCGCAAATTTGCCAAAAAATTGCAAATTCCGTGAACGGAACTGATTTTCAGCCCATACTTAATCAGCAGTACCTCGCACATATCTGTTAAAAGAGAAAGAAATGTGTATGTGTTTAAAAGCATACATAACACACATGGCCAGGTATGTCTAAGTAAAAATGTACAAAATAATGTACAGGTTTTTTTTCTCCAATTTTTAGGTGACCAAGGATGTAGTTTCCAGCCATGGCTCATAAACCTATTCAATAATCCTCAGACAGAGGCAGAAAAACGCTTTAACACTGCTCTGACAAAGACAAGGAACGCTATCTTGAGGAGTTTTGGGGTCCAAATTAGGCCCAGTTTCTCTGCCCGGACATGTTAGGTGGAAGACTATTGTACTCACCACTTATGGTGTTTAAAATCATCGTTGTGCGTTTAATATTGCACACTATTTGATTAAAAACAAATGTGCAGACGCAAGACGACCTGGAAGAGGATGCAGTCAATGATGGAGCTATACAGAACACAATGAATGGTCTGCGGAGACAGGATCAAATAGTGCCCAATTGTTTTGTCTAATGAATAGCAATTGGTGATAAATACTGAAGAAAAGTATGTCAACTTATCATTCAATAAATACTGGTTTTGAACAAATACATTGTGCTGTGCATGTGTGAATGTCCATGGAGGAATCTAGTAACTCATAACTTCTCAACTAGGTATGGGCATCAACATGTATGAATCATGTTGTCAGAGCTGGTGATCAACATGGGGCCATAGCTCCAAATAAGAGCAAATCAAAGCTGCACGTTCACTGGAGTTCACTGCATGAAAGGGACAAGGCAGGATAACCCCATATCTAGATACATTTGGGCTAGTCCTGCCCTCACACTCTTAAGCAGTGCAGTGAAGCACAGCAAACTGTCTTGCTGTGTTCTGCAGCATCGAAATGTGTTTCATATTGTACTCAGTGTATGATGGATAAAAATCTCCCAAACTGTCAGTCCCTGAGTCAAACTCCTAATTGTTGTGTGTCTCACTGATGGACTAGCATGCAAAATGGCAGCATTATGCAGGAGCAAATACCACAGCAGAGGCTATCAAAGATCATGGGTGACAGCTGTTGCACACAAAGGCCTAGTTTCAGGTGTAGATGTCAAAATGTCATTTGGAAAGATTGCATTCATGCATGTGTGGGGATTCAGAAACCAGCATGTGTAACACCTTTCTTCGGGTGATTGATATAAATACCATATCTGGCCACACTTGACACAATACACATTTACCATGCTTTTTACAGCAGTGCAAGGAGGCTCAAAGGCCTGTAACTAAACGTACTAAACTGATGAAGTAGAAATGATTGGCATTAACTAGAGAAGTAAGTCAAGGCAGATGTTTGAAAAACATCACATCACATCAGGAAGAAATAGATGGTTAATGTGTGAAGTGTGCATGTCTAGATTCAAGCACAAATGTATGTGTACATACACAATTTCATTGATGATAACGCAATGCAGGTGTTGGGTAGGA
This sequence comes from Lissotriton vulgaris, assembly GCF_964263255.1. Lineage (NCBI taxonomy): Eukaryota > Metazoa > Chordata > Amphibia > Caudata > Salamandridae > Lissotriton > Lissotriton vulgaris. The sequence continues at coordinate 941,354,485 of NC_141696.1, forward strand.
AATTTCCCCTACATGGTAATAGTAGAGTATGCCTAGCCTGCGTGCCCAACTTCATAGTTGTGTGGCTCACGAATTCTGACAAATTCCTAAAGGTGAACATGGAATATGCGTGTGTGTCATGATATTGGCCTGTGTCATGGATTGGTGTCTGGTTGGAACAGGAGGGCCATGCAAAGACCTGCCCTTATAATTGATGTGCACTACTACTTTCAAAAAGAGTAGAACCAAACATAAGTGGGGGTGGCTGCATTCTGTGACGTGAACAGTAGTAGTGTACATGACCACTCAACTCTAGTTCACTGCAGTGAGGCCTACTGGCTGACTCACCTCTTCCAAAATTCTGCTGCCGTGTGTTACATTCACACCTGCCCAGCTTCAGGTTGACCTGGAAATGTGTGTCTGATAAAACCATGTGCAGATTGCATGTGCTGTGCAAGATATACAGAACTCAACTCAAGTCAAAAGATCTTTATTCAACCATCATCTGGTCATAAAAGCCTCAAAATAAATACTAAGTTCATATTCAAATTATAACAAATACAATCACTAGAAACCTAGAATCACAACAACACTGATATCACAATTAAAATGAAACAGTGTTCATTGGATAGGATTTCCTGAGTTTTATAGCAAAAATGACAAAACTGCATGTTTCATGGCATATTTGTGGGGAGGCAAGTGATTTTAAAAACCTTAAACCCTTTTCATATGAGAAAAAGAGACTGTGCAAAAATGTTGGAGGTAAAAAATGTGGATTGTATCGGGCCATACAATGTGCAAAATAGCATAAAGTGTGCAGTTTAGTGAGTGGAGACAGCATCTCATGGAAAGTAAGGGGCCCATTAGGAGGTAGGGCAGATCGCCACTGCCCACATGGCGGTGGTGATCCGCCCTACATCCTAGCCCGCCCGGCACCCATTTCTCCCACGCCATATTAGTACAGGAAGACCTTCCACTGCTTTTTCGCTTGGTCAACAAGTCAGCCGGGCAGAAAAGGGTTTCATATGGTAGCGGTGTCTGCTAGACACCGCCATCCATATCAGGATGGAGGCAGGAGGGAGCCTTTCCATGGCTGCAACGCCGCGACGGAAAGGCATGCGGTTTTCAGGTTGAAGGCTCGTTGCGGGCCCCCAGGATTTTGGGGGGCAGTGAGGGCACATGGGGGGTACCTATTGCACCCCCTTACATGTGCTTGCACAACATGGCAGGCACCACACGGTGCCTGCCATGTTGTGCATGCACATGCACGACATGCATTTTTGACATTGCGGTGGGCGGTGCTGAGAGCACCGCCCGCGCAACTGTTAGAAATGCAGGATGCGCCCGCCAGTGTGGCAGGTGCATTCTAATGTCACCCACGGGACCCCCGGACATATGGCGGGCGGTCCCTTTTACTGTCAGTATGCATCCTAGTGATGGCCTAAGTGTCCAAAGAGACCCTAGAGCCGGCCAAAGGAAACGCAACTAAATGATTAATCAACTTTAATCTTAACCTTGTCAGATAGCAATTAATTCTGGGACCATTACAAATTTGCATAACATTTATGGTTGCACTTGAGGTGAGAGACTTTTCAATTCTACTTTCTTCTCTAAAAGGGGAAAAAGCCTCTTTAACCCTTTCTTTTGTCTGAGGGCCTATCCTTTTGGAGAGTTAAAAAGGGCGCTCAGATCCAAAGTGTAGAAAACCTTTTTTAAGTAAGCCATCTATGGAATTCCATTCATGTTAAGTTCAAACATTCACCTCAGAATTTCCCGGGAAAAACTGTCCCGGTCAGTGTGCCATAATTTTACCCATAAAAATAAAGGGGTTATACCAGTATGGACTTCCAGAAATCTCATCCCTACTTCGCATGTGTGATAAAACATGGGATGGATTTTGGTAATTCTAAAAGTCTACATAAAAACGTAATTTCTGCCATCTGCAACTTTCTTGGGACTGGATAACCCACACTCCTGCCCTGTTCGAGTGAATAGATAGGCACTTTCTTTAGTATAGAAGCATCTCCCAAATCGATTTATGTCCCAGTCTTTTAGCAAACCTCAAAATTGTATCACAGCTACCTCCATCTTGTGCGATCTTTGACTAATTAGACTTCCCCAGGACCCACTGGTATCAATAGGGAGACCTAGGTCATTAGAAGTAGATACCTTTTCTATTGGGGTTACTCCTAAGTTAAAACAGGCTGTCTTTGTGCTTTTGGGACCACAGGTCATTATAAAAGATTTCTGATGATTTACCTTAAGGTTTAGGTTTTTCATAAAATCATTAAAACCCCTTAATAAGCTTTGTAAACCATTAGAAGTTAGCCCCAGGAGAACTGCGTCATCTGCATGCAAAAGAACCAGGTCTACAAGGGAGACGATTCTCAGGATATCCTACTATAAGCCCCTAAAAAAATATTGAGGGAGTTAATGAAGAATAAAAACCTTTGCTGACCTGTTACGGACTGCTAGAGGGATCGCTGCCTGTACTCTGCTGCAAGCGCACCCCTTCTCGAACGCTGTCCTGCCGCTGGAGCCTCCAGTCTGCCTCCCGCTGCCTCGCTAGCTTTTCAACAACGCTTGCTTGGCCGCCGAGTGGAGAGCGGGCTGGGGACTACACATCCCAGCAGCCCTTGCGGCCCCACGCATCACCTAACTGCGCCAGGAGGCACTTTAAAAACGTGTAAACCCCTGCTGAGTGGTGAACCTTTGCTGACCTGTAACGGACTGCTAGAGGGATCGCTGCCTTACTCTGCTGCAAGCGCTGCAAGCGCACCCCTTCTCGAATGCTGTCCTGCCGCTGGAGCCTCCAGTCTGCCTCCTGCTGCCTCGCTAGCTTTTCCACCACGCTAGCGCAGCCGCCGAGTGGAGAGCGGGCTGGGAACTACACATCCCAGCAGCCCTTGAGGCACCACGCTTCACCTAACCACGCCAGGAGGCGCTTTAAAAACGTGTAAACACCGCCTCGCGGGACGCCGGGCGAAGCCCGGGCAAAGGGCGGGCCCTCTTAGGCCCTCAAAGGCCGAAGGAGGCCAGGCTGGGCCCCCCCCTTTCTTTTTACATCGACGTTTACCACACGACAAGGACTCCTACCATAACTTTCGAGTAAGCAGACTCATTTAAAGTACTCTATTTGGTCTTTCGTTATAAATGCTTTCTTAGTGATTTGTTTGAGACCACCTTAGAGTTTTAGTGTGCCTAAACTAGGTCCCCATAGCGACTAGTGAATGTTATGATGTTGTCTCTTCCCAAAGACAAGTCTCTATTGGCCGGAGGAGCCAATCGAGGTACACTCGATAATTACATCTTCAGGGTTACCACAGAAACTGACAAGGAAACTGTGCTTGCAGAGCTCCGGCTGAGAGACGCCTCTCAGTGGAACTCATTAAGAACAAGTGTTCGTCACTGGGCACGTTACAGCTAGCTATCTAACCTGTTCTAAGCTCAAATTGCGAAAGGGAGGGTTGTGAGGTATCTCTCAGTGACAGTATCCCACTACTTTTGCAGACAGATCCCCTCCACTAGCTGAAACTAGTGACCCGATCATAAATGTCTCAACCTCTTCTCTTAACTTGATTCCAGAGGTAGAAGTTCTGTCGGATACTCCGTTACCAAAAGTAAAGTCTATTCAAAAAACAAAGAAAATTCTCAAAACCCCTCAAGCCTAAGGCCCACCCCCGAAAAAAAGGAGAACGAGGGGGAGTGGCCCACAGAAAAACAAGATTATCCATACTAATTTGTGAAACTCCAAAAGCTCTTCAACGAATGCACCCTTAAAACCTGTAGTAGTCACCCACCACATGTCCCAATAAAAGACTCATCTACCACTGATCTAGTGGGCAATATGGAACATTTAATCAGATCACTTATATTGCCATTATCAGAGAGGCTGAAAAGAATAGCCCAACAACTGGGAAATTTGGAACAAGCTATCGGGGAAATTAAAAGGGCTACTAAGGACCTATCAAAGTTCATACCAGCGCCCCCAATTTCTGTTTTAGCTCCAAATACCATAGCTCCAAATACCATAATCCAAAAAGAAACAAAAACTATTAATTCAGCTAAAACAAAACCGCGGAAATTAATTAATATGGTCAAATATAAAAAATAAAGACAAGGAGGCTCAAGCAGGTGGAAAATCTAATCTCCCACAAAATGCCCCAAAACTGAATGGCCAAGAAAACTCTGTGAGGGTAATTCCATCTAAGAGGCTTATAGTGGAATTGCTGCCAGAAGCAGTTCGTATGTGGTGGTTCTCACTGGAGTGCCACCTCTAGAGGAGGGTAGTACAGAAGCTCACTACCAATTGAGAAATAAAGTCATATTTTGGCTAAGACAGAATCGTCCACTACCACCAAACATAAATGGCAACATTTTACATGTCAGGCGTCTTCCCTGGTTGGGACAAAGAATAAAGGATATAAAGGGAGATATTATAATAATACATTTTAGAGATGACAGAGCAGTCAGGCATATTGTAAATTGGTTTCCCCAAAATGGCAGCAATGTAATCACTGCACATGATTTGACATACTTTTATCCTAGAGGACCAATGGCCCCTGTAACCAATGTTAGGCCCCTGTTTCAATCTCAGAGCAATCACACTGGGCCCCCATTTCGAAACCAGAATGATTGTTTTAGGACTCCATCTCAAAACTCGGAAGTCTGCTCTAGGTTCTTTTCCCAACAGCAATTTGACCATCCTATTCCCGTTTACAACCGCTATGCGGTTTTTATTTGGGCATGGAGGGAGTCGACTGACTCGATTCTGGGAATACAGCTAATGTTGCTGTCAGCAGCTTACAAGAGGTGTCTTCTATGACCATAGAACCATCTTCCAATTTTTTTTTTGTAACATCGTTTTTATTGCAGCACCAAAATAAATGTACAGACATTAAGTTCACGGTATAATCATAAAGCATAGCAAGAAGACACAGTAGTGATTGTCCTACCCCATCATGATTGGCATGTCCCCAATAAGAAGACTGTTCTGCCTTAACGCTTAGGTCAGTCCTTGCTGCATAATTCAACGTCCAACATCTCATTAGCAAGAAAAAGTGGGTTGCTTTTGTAATTTTCGCCCCTCCCCCACCCCTATCAAACACCCTCCCCCCATCGCCCCAACAGTTCCGAACTCCCCCCCCCCCCCGTGGCCGCACTGTGCAAAAATCCCAGTCAAAGTAAAGTCTGGTGTGTTGAAGGAAGGTCTTATACATTCGCTAAGGTGTGTCCCCGGGTGTGTTAGCGGGGTTAGCTGCCATTAATTCCTCCATCTACTCATCCCCCTCATCAGCATCATCTCGGAGCGCCAGTACCATCAATTTCCATGCTGTCACCCTCTCCATAGCCTTCTCATCATCCGTTCTCCAAGCCATCTGGTACCGCAAAGTACTTTCACACGCTGCCCACCGCAAACATTCACCATACCATCGCTTATATGTGGGTCCCGCTTTCGACTTCCAATTCCTCGTGATTTCCCGCTTTGCAAGGATCAGCCCCAAATCTATAAAACGACTGGTATTTTTATTCTTAGATGTGTGCGGAAACCAATGTAGGACCCCCACTGCCTTGGTGTACTGTATGTCCCTATCCGTTGCATTGTTCAGAGCCCTCCCAATCTCCTGCCAGTAATCCCCCAAGGCAGGGCAGTCCCACAGCATGTGACCCAGCTCCGCCCCAACTGTGTTACACCTGGGACAGGCCGCTTGTTCCACCCCAAAGTATTGCTGTATTTTCCCAGGTGTGAGGTATGCCCGATGGATAATGTAGAAATGTATTAGCTGGAACCTGGCATTTCTCGAGCTTTTCCGTGCCCGTCGTAGCAACTGACCCCAAGTCGCATCAGGGATCTCCATTTGGAGGTCCAACTCCCACTTAGCCTTCAAAGCCGCGAGCGGCTGCAAAGCCTCCCGCAACATTCTGGAGTATAGACAGGTTACCGCCTTAAAGGTCCCGGCTGCCATCATCGTATATTGGCACGCCATGGAGATCACCGGTTCCTGCAACCCCTCTCCCCATTGGTCCTGCATAGCGCCTGTTACCGCCGCATGCAACAAGTAGTCGCCTCGTGGGAGGTCGAACCTCTCCTGCAGGTCCTGAAACGGGAGCAGCACACCATCCTCATACAAGTCGCCCAGCATTTGGACCCCAGCTTCTTCCCAGCCCAGTAAACGCGACCAGTCCCCTCCATGAGGGAGGGCTGTAACCATCCCCAGCGGAATTTCAGGAGCATACATAAGGCGGACCCCCGCTCGTTTGCGCGCTTGATTCCAGCAGAGTCGAAATGTCTGTTCCTCCACTGTCAGATCCCTAACCAAGAGCTTCTGATGCAGTGTGATGTACGCCAGCACATGCTGCGGGGTACCCTCATCTCTAGTATGTTCCGGGCCTCTATATACCCTCGCGACCGCCTGCGTGAAAGCCTGCAACTGAGCCGCCAGATAATAACCTTCAAAATCAGGCACCACCATGCCTCCCTCATCCTTGGGCCACAAGAGGGTATCCAGCGCGATTCGTCGCCTACCTGTGCCCCAAAGAAACGCTATGGTCAGTGATCTCTGGCGTCGGAAAACAGAGCCCGGGAACCATACCGGAAGCGTCCTAAAGTAGTACAACAGCCTGGGCAGAGCCACCATCTTAAGTAGGGAGATTCGACCAGCCAGTGACAGTGGAAGAGTGGACCAAAAATCCATACTCCCTCTCAGGGCGGTAATGCAACGGTTAATATTACCATCCAGCATATCCGTTGGGGTATGGTAGACGTAAACGCCAAGATAGTGCAGACAATGCGGTTCCCACCGGAGTTCCTGCGCCCTGAGAGGGCACGGCTCTCCGTGTCTCAGGGGGAATAGACAGGATTTGGGCCAATTGACCTTCAGGCCCGACAGTGGCCCAAGCCGCTCCAATAGACGTCTCGCCCCCATTAGCTCTGCTTCCGCATCAGCCAGGAACATCAGTAGGTCATCTGCGTACAACGAAATGAGATGCGGCCTGTCCCTGTACATCAGTCCTGCATAGTGGCGGCCCGATCTGGCCTCCCCTGCAAAGGATTCCATTGCCAAAGCAAACAAGAGGGGAGAGAGGGAGCACCCTTGCCTGGTGCCTCGTCGCACGGGGTACTGCTTCGAGATCAGGGAGCCAACCCTGACTCTAGCTACGGCTTCCGTATACAGGACTTTGGTCCAGTTGATGTACCCGTCCCCCAGCCCGAAACACCGCATCACCTCGTACAGATAATCCCACTCAAGACTATCAAAGGCCTTCTCGATGTCTATGGAAAGCACAAATGGAGTAGTGGTGTCCGACCAGTGGGCCCCCATCAACCTTGTAAGCCTGCGGATATTGTGGGTAGTGTTACGCGTAGGGATAAAGCCGCACTGATCCTTGTGAACCAGACCGGTCATGTGAACCAGTAGTCTATTCACCAGGATTTTACTCAGGATCTTGTAGTCCGTCGTAAGCATGGACAGTGGACGGTAGGAGGATAGAGCAGCGCCCTCCCTGCCAGGTTTTAACAATGGGATCATGAGGGCCTCACACATTGAGCTTGGGAGCCGACCATGCGATTGCGCTTCACTATAAACCAATTGCAGTTGCGGAGCTAAGTGCTCCAAATATTTACTATAAAACTCGATCGGGAGACCGTCAAGCCCCGGAGTGTTATTCCTAGCCATCTGCTTCACTGCACTCCCTATCTCCCCGATCGTAATGGGCCGACCCAACTCCTCTGCCTCCGATTCCTCCAATTGCGGTAGCTGTAATCCTTCTAGAAAGGTGCCCAGCTCATCCACCCCGCCCGTCTCTCCGCTCTCGTACAAACATTCGTAATACGCCCTGAACCTATCCAGAATCCCGGCTTGGGTGTGGCACAGCTCCTCCCCCACCGCCTGAATCGCCATGATCGGCGTGCCCCGCCTGATCGGGTTGGCAAGCCACGCCAGCATCGACCCCGCCTTATCGCCTTCCGCATGCGCCTTTGTCATATATGCTTTATGGTCAAAGCACCGCTAGTGCTTCCCTGGCGCCACTAAGCCCCTCCTGAAGCTCGGGGTGATTCGGGCGTTCCCTCTCCTTCTCCCTCAACCGTTTCTCCGCCTTCTCAAGATCATCCAGCAAAGTCCTACGAGCCCCTGCAGCGCTCCCAATACAGTGCCCCCTGACCACCACCTTAAACGCGTCCACTCCACCGCCCTAGTAGAGGCGGAGCCACTATTCTCCTCAAAGTAGCGCTCTGTTCGCTCCCCTAGGGCCTCCCTGAAAAGCAAGTCATCCAAGGTATCAGGTTGCAGTCGCCATGTTGGTACACAGTTAACTTCCACCATCCAGTTCAGGGACAACAACAAAGGATTGTGGTCCGACATCGTTCGAGCCAAATACTCCGCGCCACCAAACCGTGGAGAGCATATGTGATGAGCACAGAAACGCATCCAACCTAACATGCAGGTCATGCAAATGCGAGTGAAAGGAATAATCCCTAGTGGTGGGGTGCAGTGTCCTCCAGGCGTCTCCTAGGGCCCAACTCTCCTGCCACTCCAGCCTGCGTTTAGCCACCCTGTGTGCTGGGGACGCGCGCAGCGGAGGATGGGATCTATCTAAATCAACATCTACCACCGAGTTGAAATCCCCCCCACGAGCACTGGCCCTGCTAGATAACTCGCCAGTTTGCCCGAGAGTGTTGTTAAAAAAGCGGGCAAATCCACATTGGGGGCATACACGCTGCAGAGAGATACCACCCGGCCCCTCAATCTCCCCTCCACCGCTACATACCTACCCTCCGGATCTACCAGCGTCTTAGTGGCTTGGAAAGGGACCCCCGCATGTATCCAAATCAACGTCCCTCTTGCAAAGGCTGAATATGTCGTGTTAAACAGTTGCCCCCTCCATCTCCTCTGTAGCGCAATTCCCTCCTGTTTGTTGAGATGCGTCTCTTGTAAGAACGCTATGTGCACACCCCTACGCTTTAGGTACGCTTGAACCTTGTGCCTTCGTGTCATAGTCTGCAGACCCCGCACGTTCCAGGTCACACATTTCAGAGCCCCCGTACTAGCCATGTCCCTTTGCACACACAGATAGAACAATAGAAGTCATCGACCATGCGCGTTTGCCAACCACGTGCTGCCCATCCCTCCCACTCCAAACAAATGAAACCCCCCCCAAAGACAACCTGAGCAACCCCAACTACTCTCGGCTCCCACCCCCCTAGGACAGGCCCCCCCACAATCTGAAGAGACCCCATCCAAACTGTCACACCCAACTACCCCTCAAAGGAAGGCACTAGTGTTCGCAGTCTCCACTGCGATGACCGTAAGGGCCAGTAGGGCGAAAGGTTTGTCAAAGCAAATCAATCCCGCACATTCCGCCCCACGATCCCCTCATCACAGAGTCACGAAACCCCAAATAACAGTGTACTGCCCTCACGGGCACAGCACCCCAGTGTCTGACCAGTAGGCCGCTCCTCCTGTCCAGCGTGTCACGCCTCAAGGATCTCCCCAGAAGTCTGCGGTGTCACTATAGGGCCTTTGGCTCCACCAAATTCCGAGAGCCCCGTCTCCGACCCTGTGCCCTGCTCATCTGAGTCCGTGCCCTTCCCCGACTGGCTCCTGGTCACGCTAGATAGGTCCACAACTGCCTGCAGAGCCGCCTTCCTCTCGGTCTCTGTTTGTGACACGGATGGTTTACCAGTTCTCCGACGATTTTTTCGAATCCGTTGGGACTTCCTGACCGGCTGCGCCACTCTAGCCTCCTCCGCCCTGGCTTTAGCTCCATCCGTACCAGCTTTATAGGTGTCCCACCAGGCCCAGGCATCCACCGAGGTCGTAAAAAAGAGCGATTTTTCATCCACCACTACTCTCAGCTTCGCCGGGAAGAGCAGGGAATATTTTATGCCCTCACCACGGAGCTCACGCTTGAGGGACAAGAAGTTGGCCCTGAGTCTCTGAGTCTCAAACGTGTAATCCGGGAACATGGTGACCCTGTTATTATCCACTTGAAAAGGTCCCGCTTCCCTCGCCCTCTGTAGCAGCCAGTCCCGGTCTCTGTAGTGGAGCAACTTGAACACCACCGGGCGAGGTGGAAGGCCCGGGGCCGGTGGCCGAGCCGGTACCCTGTGGGCTCGCTCTAGGGAGAAGAAAGGAGACAATCCCTCCGGCTCCACTTCAGCGCGTAGCAAGTTGTCGAGGTAGCCCACCATATCGTCGCCCTCAATTTTCTCCGGTAGGCCCACGAGGCGAACATTATTGCGCCTACTCCTGTTTTCCGTATCCTCGGCCCTCCTCTCCAGCACCTTCAGCCGGTCCAGGGCATCTGCCATCTGCGCTTTCACCGCTGCGTGGTCCGGAGCCAATTCCTGAACAGTGATCTCCACAGGCTTCACTCTATCCTTAAGCTTGTCGTGATCTGCTTTCAGGAGACCCAAGCCCGTCGCCACCTGGGCTATGTCCTGCTGCAGGGCGTCTTTTGTGGTTGCGATGGCCTCCAATATACGGTCTTGCATGCGTTGAAGAGCAGACTGATCACAAGCCGCTCCTTCCGCAGCCTCTGTGTCGGCCGCTCCTTCCCCCTTCCCTTTCGATTTCACCATCTCGGCTGCAAATGGTAGCGGCCTCTAGGGTCACCTCGTCACCCCCACTCCGCACTGCAAGGCTCCACTACTAGGAAATTCCCCGGACAATAGGATCAGATAGTTCGGATGTGCTTAGCACAGTGGGCTCCGCTCCAATCACTTTAGATGAAGCCGCACTCTAGGGTCCCCTGCCGCCGTTGAGCCTTCTGATGCCAGTCTGTGCTCAGATAGCCGGGACCGTCGTCACAGGGGCGCCGCCATTTTATCGCTTCTTCAGTGAACGTATGCCCAACAGCACGCATCAGCTTGAGGAAAGTTCGCCCTTGTCCGCCGAGGTGGTCAAGAGGGGCCTTGCAATCCAACCAACACCGCCAGTAACAGGCCAGCAGACTGATCACAAGCCGCTCCTTCCGCAGCCTCTGTGTCGGCCGCTCCTTCCCCCTTCCCTTTCGATTTCACTATCTCGGCTGCAAATGGTAGCGGCCTCTAGGGTCACCTCGTCACCCCCACTCCGCACTGCAAGGCTCCACTACTAGGAAATTCCCCGGACAATAGGATCAGATAGTTCGGATGTGCTTAGCACAGTGGGCTCAGCTCCAATCACTCTAGATGAAGCCGCACTCTAGGGTCCCCTGCCGCCGTTGAGCCTTCTGATGCCAGTCTGTGCTCAGATAGCCGGGAACTTCGTCACAGGGCCGCCGCCATTTTATCGCTTCTTCAGTGAACGTATGCCCAACAGCACGCATCAGCTTGAGGAAAGTTCGCCCTTGTCCGCCGAGGTGGTCAAGAGGGGCCTTGAAATCCAACCAACACTGCCAGTAACAGGCCAGCAGAAGAGTCCGGCCTCGTGCTCCCGTCGTTTCTTTGTCTCGGGCTCAGGGCGCCATCTTAGCTCGATGGCCTCACACCCGGTGCCAACTTTCAAAGTCAAATTTCAGGGCCAGGAACAGCTTTAGGTCGTCCGCTGCGAGCACCGCACCCTCCGTGATGACTTCAGATTTTGGGTTTTCCCAGTTTCGCTGGGATCCGTTCAGATAATCAGGATGATATTCGGGATCGGACGCGGAGCTCCAGGCTCACGCTGCCTACCTCCTCGGCATCCAAGCCACGCCCCCCATAGAACCATCTTCCAATGGTATCTCATATGTCCCGTTCCCAAAACAAATTTGTTTGCAGGATACAGCGATTGACCCTGTGGCCAAGTCCGCGGGTCAGAATCAACCTTGCTCAGCTTCCATCTTTGAACAGGACTTAATTTCTAAACCCATTAACAGACTGTCACTAGATAATGAGGGATATAGAGGGGTTGAGAAAAAACCTTGTATCACATTTCTATTCTGGAATGTGGCAGGACAACGGTCCAAAGTGACTAATGGCAAATGGATGGATTTCATTCCTAAATTCGACATTATAGCACTACAGGAGACCTGGTCATGTGACGCGATACATATGGAGGGTTTTAAAACCTATTTTTCACCTGCCCAACCATCCACCTCAGGCAGAGCGAAAGGAGGTTTAACAATTTATGTTGCAAATCTCCTCAATACAATCAAAGTAGTGCCCATAAAATTAGATCCAAATTTTCAGATTCTTAGGGATAGCTTCCTCGTAGTCAATTTCTATAATAGTTTGCCAGACTTTGAGGCATTGAATGTGGGATCCCTGATCCACTCTATATTATTAACTCACAAAAGAAAGGCAACCAAGGAGGAGGTAATTATCTGGGGGGGGATTTCAATCTGGGACCATGCCTTTTTGGTAGAAACAACATTAGTGGTATCCTAGATGAATTTGGAAATCCCATCACACATTTCAGGCATTCCACCCTAGGCAACCTTCTCAATGAAACAATGTTTGAGCTAGAATTATTTCTAGCAAACAATCTGAACAAGGCAGACTTGTCACTTGCCCCCACATTTCATGGGAGGGGACATCAAACAGTCATAGACTACATTTTAGTCTCAAATGGAGAAATTACCGTAGATGCAGTGTTTACCACACACACACAATTGCACTAAGTGATCATAGTCCAATTAATATATCTATGTCATTGTCCCAGAAGCCAACGAGTGGCTTTAGTTCCATCTTAGCACAAAATAACGTGGCTTTAAACATTAAATGGTTACACGTTGAAATGGGGGAAAGGAGACCCTATAGAAATAACAAAGCTAGTGGTGGTAAGGGCCTTCTCTTCCCTCATAAAATGTCTTGCCTCAGACGCAACAGATCTAGAAATCATTGCCAAATTTGAGATAATTATAAAAACGATTAATGAGGCTTTGTGGGTTGAATTAAAATATAAATCCACCCAGAAAAAGGGTTGGTTTAACCATGACTGTACGGTTGCCTATTCCAACTTAAAAACTGCTTTGAGGAAGTCAGTTAGGATCCCACAAGAGTTAATAAATTTAAGGAAGCTATACAACTCTGCACTGAAAATAAGGAAAAAAGAATTAAAAAAGCAACTATGGGACCAACTGCACGAAAGCTGCATTCATAAGAACTCGGCTGCCTTCTGGCAAGTGGTCAAGTCTCAGTTTTTAACTGATAATACTAACCTCCCAAAGTTAGAGGTAGCAATGGAGGAGAAGGATTGGGTACTTTATTTGTCTAAGATTTTTTCTCTCAGTCCGGAGCCTCTAAATCCCCAGGACCCAAAATCCAATGACTCAGTTAGCCCTTTTCCCATTGATCTACAATTTACACCAAAGCAAATTGCACAGGCTCTGAAAGCTAGTAAAAATGGGAAGGCACCGGGTCCAGATGGTGTTCCTATCGACTTGAATAAAAAGCCCAAATGGACCTCTGGACCCCCCTTCTAACTAGAGTCCTGAATGCAACTTGCAATGTTGGTCTACTGGAATCTTGGTCGAGGTCCGTGCTAGTTCCCATTTTTAAAAAAGGGGACCGGGGGTCGGTTACCTGCTATCGCCCAATCTATCTCTTAGACTCCCTTGGTAAGGTGGCTGGTCGAGTCATTTTAGAACTACTGCAAGATTGGGCAGATGACGGCAGAATCATCTCAGACCTACAGTACGGGTTTTTCCAAGGCTCGGGGACCATTGAACAGGCCTTAAATCAGGCCCGGACTGGCCATAGCGGGCACCGGGCAATCCCCCGGTGTGCTGCAAGGGTGGGGGCCGGTTTTGAGCCCCTGGGGGCCGATTTTGTTACAGGGACTTTTTTGCAGCATAGCTGCAAAATCGGCCCTGCAACAAAATCGGCCGAAAACCAGCCCTGTCAAAGCGCTCGGCGGCACCTCCTACCCCCCCCCCCCCCGAGTAGGGAGGGGGGGCGAGCAATTTGCCAGGGCCAGTTTTGGTTCCCAGTCCGGCCTTGCCTTAAATCTTTCACTCCTGATTGACAAGTATGTTTCCATCAAAGGAGGAGACCTGTACATGGTCTATGTGGATTTATCGTCCGCATTAGATTGTGTCTCCCACTCCAAACTTTGGTCATTATTGATCGACATGGGGGAACCATTGAATGAAGTAAAGTTTCTGAGAGAACTTTACTCAAATGTCACAGCAAAAGTGCGCTATGGGGTGGGGGGAGCTGACGGCGGAGTTCCCAGTAGAAAGAGGGGTGAGGCAAGGGTGTGTCCTGGCACCCTTTCTCTTTTCACTATATACAAATGGGTTGGAAAGAGAGATGTTGAAGGGGTGCCAGGATCTCCCAATGGTAAACAATCGTCCAATTCCCGCACTCCTTTATGCTGACGACACCGTCATGTTTTGAACTTCAAAAGAACCTGGACAGATACTCCACATTTATGGCAGGTCTGGACCTGAAAATAAACATCAGTAAAACCTTTGTTATGAGGGCAGGTTCAGGTAACAAAAACAAAATGAGGGGCATCTACCTTAATAACGAAAAAATAGCGACAACAGATAAATACTCTTACTTGGGCATAACAATAGACCATAAACCTTCCTGGAAACCAGCTGTGGAAACACACAAACTGCTTTTTATAAGAACTACAGCATCCTTGGTTAATTTTGCCAGGAAGTTGGGAAAGAGAGCTCCCCCAGAAATCATTATGATCTATAAAGCTAAATGCCTATCTGTGGCTTTGTATGGGGCTGGTCTTTGGGGCTTTGTGGCCACGGACAGTATTCAGAGGGTAGAAAACTCCTTTTTGAGGTTCCTTCTCGCAGTACCTGGTAGTACGGGTACTTTTGCTTGCCACACTGAGTTGGGTCTCGTATATGTGATGGACTTAGCAACAACTGAACCTTTTTTATTATGGCACAGGATTTGGACTTCAGATAAAGCAACCTTTACTCAATCTATTCTTTCCGATTGCCTAACCATGGACAATGCTAATAACTCTAGGTGGTTGCGGTATATAGCGAGGTTTCTTCATGATTTGGGATGGGACCAATATTATCTAAATCCCTCCTCAATTTGCGAGGTACCGAGGAAGGTCTTAAAAAAGAAATGCCTCGCTCATGTGATGATACCTCTTCTCAATCTACCTTGCACACCATTCTTTTCTGCAAATTTTATTGTGAACTCAGGAAAAAATGGCTCATACCTCTTTTAAGGCACACTGGTTTTAGACAATGTCGCCCAGCCTTGCTTTTTTTACAGCTGTTACAGGGAGAGCAGTTGGTATTCATAGTGGTTAGCTTTCTTAACCCCTTCCATGCTCATGACGAGCTCAGCTCGTCATGAGGCACACTTGAGCTGTGCTTATGACAAGCTGAGCTCGTCATGAAATAATGCCTTTCAAGCTTTTCCAGCACAGGAGGGGAAAAGCCATAGCAGCCAAGGTGTTAAATGTCTTGTTCGACATCGTATGAATTTAGACTGTATATTGCACAACAGTCAATTCTAAAATCTAATACTGCAATAAGCAACGCCACGTTTTTAAATGAATTAATTCTGCTGGTTGTTAATCGTCTTATATTTTAACCTGTAAATATTGCACTTTTTTAAATTGTACCATATACGATTATTCAATTGTATATATTTGTGTATATATGTATGTTTATTTTTGTATGCTTTTATGATTTGCAACCAAAATCGAAATAAAGCAAGATTGACTTAACTTGAATAAAAATAAAAAAGAAGCCAGAATGCATCCCTGCCTCACTCCCCTGTTCATCCTTATGGGATTTGTGTTATCCCCATTCAATGTATAACATACTTTAATGGTTGAGTCACAATGCATACACTTAATCAAATCCAGCGGGGAAGAATCCACACACACCTGGTTCATTAAGATCCACAATTTCTTCCTATGAACTAAGTCAAATTCCCAGGAGAGGTCCATAGGGGCCATGTGAAGGGCACCTCTCCTTGACATACTTACTCAAGATAAGATTTAAATTTAGGGGATGCTCTAAAGTCCCAAAATTGGGGGTGAAAACCATATTGGAAAGGTGCATAAAAGGAAGAGGAGTCTGTCCAATCCTCCTATTTTTCTAAAACAACCCACCTCAGGACATTAGCTGTGCTATCTAATAATGATGTTGAAGGGTAGCAAACTGGTGAATTTAGGTCACCCTTTTCGAAAATTGGCATCATTATAACCTGACTCCAGGACTCAATAAAATTTCCCCTCACTGCTGACGTCAAACCGTTCCTTAAGAGAGGTGCCCAAACGTCTGTATTATATTTAGGAAGCTCTTCTTGGGCCCCATAAGGACCTGGGGTCTTGACGCTCGCTGCTGTCTGTAAGGCTGCAGCCACAGTGGGAAGGCTAATATGGTTAACTAACAAGTCCTCCTTTATTTTCACGGGGTCTGGCCTCCTCTCTTTATGGTCGGCAATTACCTCTTTCTCTAGGTTAAAAACTGTTAAGAAGTGGTTAAACCAATCTTGTTCAAGGATATGGCTCTCAATGCCATTGAGGTGGTTGTCGGTAAAAAAAAGGCTGATTTACAACCTCACAAAATAGTCTGTTAGTTCTCAGGTTGGCTGCTATTTCTAGGTCTTCTAATGCCTTAGTTCCAGTTTCCTGTCTCCTCTTCTCCAGGGTTAACCTATCATTTTTCCTGGCTGCCCTAATATCTTCTGAGTTTCAAAGGACTTTGTTAATTGTTTATTTAAACATTTTCAGAGCTGCTGTATAGTTAGGACTAAACAAGGAGGTGCCTGGACGATCTTTCAATGACTTAGTAGTATGCAATTCAGATGCCACACATTTGATACATTTTAAAACACCCTCCAGAATCATCTCTGTGGCTATGTCCTGGGGAGTAAACTTGATAGAGGCCTTATTAATAGTATTATTAAAAAACGTATTTGGGTTAATATTCCTCAATTTAATCCAGGTCCCTTTGTTAGCTGTATAGTTAACAAGATTCTTATAGATTGCCAGTCTCCCTGCTGACAAGCTAGTTTCAAAGCATAGAGGAATATAGTTGTGATTGCTAAAATGAAGTGGGCATACCTCACACTGAAGAAGTTAATCTGTGAGGTCAGCTGTTAAAAGAAAAAAATCTTTTGTACACCCCTTGCCTCTCCCTATAAACATATGGTGACTCGCATTGCCCTGAGAGTGACAGTCCATTGCAAAAATCAGATTTTGGGGTAAAATTAGCTGATTTAGTGAGTCACCAAAAGCTGAATATTTAAAAAGATTCATAGCATCCCCCTGTAAATTTGAGGACCCACAGGTATGTTTCCCACTATAAGAGCATTTAATGATATTAAAATCTCCTGCCTATATCAATTATCTAACATTTTACTGGTGTCTTTCCGCCGTATCTTACAAAGTCATGTATTGGTGTAGGAGGAACACAGACCGTGACTCAGTCATTGCAGATAAAATCATTATTGCATGTAGAGTAAAATGAGTTGGCCCCTCAATAAAATCTGTTGAAGGAGATTTTTTCTGTTTAAAAATGTAAATACCCTGAGCTTGTGCGTATTTTGCTATCTCGCCTAAAGTCTGCCAACCAAATTTTGAGAAATATAGGGGCATATCCATTAGGGATTTTCTATCCTTCTCCTCCTGGTTACATATCTAACAATCAGACTAACCAAAGGAATAGACCCCCGCTAAATCTGCCCCTCAGGGGGAACTTTGCCCACCCCAAACGATTTGATATCTTATCAAACATTACAAAAAATGAATGATGCCTGACTCCGAGCAGTCAATTGGGGATTTCTCATCAAGGGGAGCCTGTATTCAAAGAAAAACCAAAGGTGGTGATGGACGGAGCGTTGACAATACAAACACTCACCCCCAGTCAACTGATCTGGGTTTAATCCATCACCGTTCTTTAGCTCACTCCGCCACCCCAGTTCAGACATGGCTATATGCAAATCAGTCTGACCCTGTGCCTCATGGGAACAGTCCAGCCCGAACTAACAAGCCATGTCTTCCCTGGACCGGAATCAAGCTTCCCAGGACCAGTTTCTGGCATTACAGCCGTCTTCAGCCGGGCTTGCTTGAATCAAGTGGCAAAGTGAGCAAGACACTCACGTCTGAGCATACCCTGCCAACTTAGGGTGAACAAAGAAAAACCAAAGGTGGTGATGGACGGAGGGTTGACAATACAAACACTCCCCCCCAGTCAACTGATCTGGGTTTAATCCATCACTGTTCTTTAGCTCACTCCGCCACCCGAGTTCAGACATGGCCATATGCAAATCAGTCTGACCCTGTGCCTCATGGGAACAGTCCAGCCCGAACTGCCAAGCCATGACCGGAATCGAGCTTCCCAGGACCGGTTACTGGCATTCAAACATCCCCTTCTTTTTCCATCTATGTGCACCCCAAACAAAGTAAAGATTGACATCACAAGAGGGCAAGTTTTTCAATTTCTTTCATGGAAAATTGCACGGTTTCGGAATAACTCAACCAATGAAAAATTGGTTGGTGTTCCTTCAAAACTATGACATTGTGTGTTGCCAGGAAACCTGGGCGGTTGAACCTATCACCATCAATGGATATAAAACATATTGTTCCCAAACCTCCCCATCACCTGCAGGGAGGGGTAAGGGAGGTTTGGCTACCTTTGTCTCATGTGGAATACAAAAACCTGACAGTGAAAGTCATAACATTAAGACCAAGCTATAATATTTTGTCATTACAAGTGGGTCATTTATTAAATGTGGTTATTGTAAATTATTATTTTAATTATTATACCATACAACTTGTGGAGATTTTACATGTATTGGGGAGCATTTTTTCGGATATATACAATACAAAGGTTGAAATGTCTAATAGTGTGGTTAATGTGTGTGTGTGCTGGTAGCGTGTGTTCAGCGTGACACACTGTGGTACAGTACAAAAGGACTGTTGAAGTAAACAGTGTGTATAGACTAAGGGTGCTGTATGAAAGTATGCTGATGGTAGAATGATACATGTGGATTATAATATTAGTCACTGAGGAGCATATTTATGAGATTTGTCAGGCAGAGCAGCAAGTCACATTGCTGTGCAGTACTATGTGTCAAGGAAAGGGCAGGAATGAGCTGTATTTAAAATAATACAGCACTTTCCTGCCTTTTCCCCTGCATTGGTGCCATTTTGGCTCTCTAGTGCCAATGCAGGCACCCTTGTACCATGGTGCAAGGGTACCTATGTTGCATGCTAGATTTGTTGGTGCAGGAAGGTGCCCCTTCCTGCACAAAAGCAATCTTGAGAGACACATTCTTATTTCTATGGACAGAGGCAGTAAAGAGGAGAAATAAAGATATTTCTACCATTATGTTTCTCCAGGGAAGGTGTATCTTTTTGGTGAATTCCCATTTTTACCAGTTCTAGGAAATCTGGGAATGTGTCAAAAATTATGGTAGCTGCGTGAGATAACCCATGTAACGTCCATGAAACACTTCCCTAGAGCAAAGAAAGGCAATGCAGCAATTTGCTCTACATTGCTTTACTTGAGATTTATTAAACCACTCTGTCTGGTCAAAACATGAGGATTAGAGGAAGTAGAATCAAAAAATGGGGGGAGCTAGAGGTTAAGGTTAGGTTCACCCTCCTTACTGAATGCAGTTCCACAACATCCGGAATACCGGAATTAGAAACCTAACCATAGGAAGAACAGGCATTCCACTGAACAGGAGTTGTACACACAGGGCTGGCTCTTGCGTGTTCCTGAAGAAGAGCGTGGGGGAAAGCTTGAAACATGTCAAACCCGTACTAGGGACACAATATTCATTACAGTTCGGTCTTTCCCTAGTATTAACCCCTGATTTTAGAACATTCCGACTAGGACTAGGAATAAAATATTAGCTCACTAGCTAGGTATTTTTAACCTATTTTTCCCACTCCACATCACTGCACCACACATATTTTCCAAAAAGTAAGTGCTCCTATGTAGTTTGCTTGTTGCAGCACGCCTCAATCGACAGCGGATTGAGAGGACCCCAATGATTAAGCATGACACCTAGGGGAAACCCTGGTGGGTGAAGAGACTCTAGAAATCATTTTTTCTTTCTGGGAAGGTTTTTCACACATGTTCAGTGGAATCCCTGTTCTTCCCATGGTTAGATTTCTAATTCCAGTATTCCAGATGTTGTGGAACTGCAATTAGAGGAATTACACCAGATGTAGTTTGACAGTCAAGCAAAGCTGCAAGCTGGCTTGGAAATACACTGGGGTATGGGAGAGCCAGCCTGTTTCTGTGCTTCCCTAAGTGTGTGTGTTACATATCCCATCAAAAGAGTGATTAAGCTGATTAGGGAAAATAAAAGAGTTGAGCATATGCCCCAGGATCAAACTTTATGTGCACATATGACTGTGGTGGTGGATCCAGGTGTGTACCCTGGTAAGGCATATGAAAATTGATGTGTGAGCTTTCAGCTCTGCCTTGTCATGCTGCCTTTTCAATTAGAACAGGGAATCCAACATTAAAAAGGATTAGTCAGGAGATCCTATGGTCTATTTTTAATCTTGTTCTGCACTCCTTTTTGATCCCGCACATTGTACCTTTATTTTGTGTTGTGTACGTCTTCCCCCTCCCTATTGCTCCACCTCTGGCATTGGCTTGCGTGGATGTGTGTTAGCAGCCCTATGATGAAGCATGAAACAGATTTCTGTGGGTGAGGACAGTATTAACAACCCTGTGGAGGGCCTCCCTCTGCTTTTTTCTTTGCGACCAAAAGTGTTTTATCCCCACTTCTCTTTGTGAGTTAAGGTATCTTTTGGAGGGAGAAGTGGGGCGTCTCCTCCAGCCCCCTAATTTTGTGTTACAAAGGTGTTTGCTCCAGAAGCATCCACACTTCTGTTACAGATCCTGCACAATGCCCCTATTGTCCGTGTCTGAACCTGTGTATCATCCCATTTGCTCAGTTCTGGACTGGTGTTTTGCACCAGTTGTGCAGGTTAGAACCTGAGCATCACCTCCATTGCGTGTAACTTACTGTAGCTTTTTGAAGAGCAACTGCACAGTGCATCCATCATGCAATGTACCTTTGTGTAGCAATACATCAGAAAAATCAATGCAAATGTCGAAAACATTCTGGTTGACGCAATGGGTGCGAGAGGCTGCATTCTAGGAAGTGTTAGCTTGAGTTGGCAGTTGGTGGTGTTTGGAGAGTGTCTAGTGGAGTTTTTGCTGTTTGTTGTCTAGTTGGTGTCTGGTCTGTTGGTTGTGTACTTTTTGTGTGTTTGTGGAGTAAATTTCATAAGTATTTGTTTTTGTATTGTCAGATATTTGCAAATTTCGTTTTTGTTGTTCATTAGGTCTAGTTATTTGTATAAGGGGTGTTTTTTATGGTCCTGTCTATTAAGGAGGAATTGTGTCATATTGGGGAAGGGTAGGGGAAAGAATTATACATAGGGAGAAGTTGGGGCCTAATTTGGCTCATCATACACTACTTGATGGCCTCTGGAGGTAGGGTCAACCAAGTCTACCACCAAAGAACAAGAAAGATCAATGGGAGCAGGTGCGTTGGCACATGTATCAGGTGTTTGGAAGAGATTGCACCGTCTCCCTGCTGAAGCATCGGTTGGCTTATGTCATAGCAAGTGTGGCCTATCTGGTGTACTTGCTGGGTTTGGAGATTGGAGATTGGAGGCCTTGTAGCTATCTAGTTATGTACAGTCTGCATGTAGTCTGCATGTAGTATTGTTGCTATATCATTTATGCAAAACTTAAAAATTAAAGGGCTGATTTGTTCATGTGTTGTTAACACCTTGCGTGCTCATGACGGGCTCAGCTCATCATGAGGCACGGTGGCGCAGGGCTCATGACGAGCTGAGCTTGTCATGACCACCGTGGCACTCCCACGCGGGGATAAGTCCCCTGCTGTGCTGAGCGTTCTATAGAAGCAGGCGTGGTCATGATGAGCTCAGCTCGTCATGAGCACAGCGCCACCGTGCAGCGTGACTAGCTGAGCTCGTCACAAGTACAGCACTGCCGCCTGCGGCCCTCTTCCCCCCAGCACCATGAGGGAATTAGCCCCGCTGCAGAGGGGTTAATATCGTGAGTTGAGTTTGCACCATGTGACTGGCTTCAAGTGCAACACAAGACATGAAGTGCATTTTCTTAAGCAACAAAAGGCCCATTGGTGTGTCTCGGAGTAGCTTCATAAATCCAGTATACTGCAGCACAGGGCGAATTGCTGCCTTGCTATACCCTTCCCCAGGGGCTGTTCAATGGGTTAGCATGGTTGTTCACATTGAACACACATAAACTTTGAATCATTTCCAGATTTAAAATAAGTGATGAACCAGGGAATGGTCCCAACATGCTACACCTCCTCAGGTGATGGGTGAGGAGGAGATATATATTGAACTTCCTTTTCTTTTTAACTTTCTATATGTTCTGCATTGTGAAGCACAAGTGGTCATCTTAAAATTCCCCAAGCAATTGTTTTTGTGCAGGAAGGTGTCTCTTCCAGTACAAACAATACAAACCTGCTTACAAAGCTGTCACATCTGCACCATGTTGCAAGGTTGCATGCATTGCCACTAGTCAGCACTTTGTGCACCAGCGCAATGAAAAGTCTGATATGGTCCCTACAACGTTACATATAGTATATTCTTGTCCCTTTCCATCGCAGGATCA
Source organism: Lissotriton vulgaris (assembly GCF_964263255.1). NCBI lineage: Eukaryota > Metazoa > Chordata > Amphibia > Caudata > Salamandridae > Lissotriton > Lissotriton vulgaris. The sequence goes on from NC_141696.1 coordinate 941,377,006, forward strand.
CTTTTGTCTGCCTACGGCCAATTGTTTTCCCATTTTGTGTCATGGTGCAAGGAGAGCTGTGTTGATGCTAGCCAGCAGTACTTAAAACATCACATGCCTGAGGCATCTTTCAGGGATGTGATGTTAGATACCTCTGATCTGCACCATCCAGCCAGCTCAGCCCTACAATAGGACTAGCTGCAGCCCATATTCATTCAATGTATACATATGTGTGTCGAGATTGTCGAATTTTTTAAATGCACTGGGATATCATAGTGGTGATTGTAGAATTTGGAATTTGTGTAGCTGCACTATTTACAATGCAATGTCTAAATCTTTGTCATGTAGAGGTACATTTACTATTTACCCTGGGACAAGTGGACAACCTCTGCGTTCAAATGCAACCAGTAAGTGTACAGAGTACATCATTGTAGCTCTGTGACCTCTGTGTGTGATCCATGATATTTATAACATTGTGATGTGTTTGGGGAGGTAGTCATCATCTGTAACCAAATTACAGTCAGTGTGCCAACACAATAGATGAGTCCACAGAATCATTTAGAATTGACAAGGATGAATGTTATTGTGAATGTAGAGGCAACATAAGCAGGGCCACAGGATGTATGCATTTTTCCATCTGCAGTGATTTTTGCACATCTATAGTTTTGATGCATTTGGCACACAACCCATCATTTGGAGCTTAATCTGCAGTTGGTCTACACAAACAAATGTGTTTGTTCCACAAATAACACAAGTGTAACTAATAATGTTTCAACAGATGTTGCAGAAAAGTGGAATGACCTTAGCAAAATTTGTGCGGGCATGTTTAGGTTGCCTAAGTCCATATTTGAATTTGAAACTGGTGCTGATGAGGTGCAAACAAGACCCAGACAGAGTTGCCAAGTGTCAACACAAAGGTATTATGATATTAGATTATTTCAAATTGTTCATCATTATGCCACATATTTTGCTTCATTTTACAGCATACTACACTCAAACGTTCTGCATAAATGTAACCTCTCCTGCTTCATAATTTTAGCATGACTGAATATAGTTGTGGGTAACGATTCCTGCTGATCTACACTTACAATTTTTGGTGACTCATACCTGTCCCTGTAACTGTGTGTCAATTCAAAAGCCAAACTGTTAAAACATGGAGGGCAGTGTCAGCAGGGTAGCTATCACATTCCAACCAATATTATCAATGATAGATGCTCGGAATGTGGCAGTGACATCCCACAGTGCATCCACATCATGATGTTGACCCATGAAGGGGTTCAAATGACCTCTCAACATGTTTTTCTGAAAGGGTGTAAGTACATTTGGATAAGTATAAATACATCATAGTTTTTCTAAATTAGCCTGAGGTATAGGTGTTGTATCCTGTCTCAGGGATACCTGAGCTTCCTTAAGAGAAGTGCATGTCGTGCCTATGCAAAATGGAATGACAGAGGAACAATTGCACTGATGCCCTGGAGGATACAGGAATGTTGGCCTGCTACTCTATTTATCCATGTTGTGGTACAAATAGTTACCAGAATGCCTGACTGTTGAACATTGTGTGTGTAGATGTCCACATGGCAGGGTTCTGGTCACATGGCTTAGCCAGTATAAAGCCAGTATAAAGTATCTGCAAAACTCAGTGCAATGTGTATTTTGGGAGCACACTGTGCAAATGTCATTGTTATTAAACCTAAGGTGTGCCAGTAGGCCTCAATGCAGGGATACAGTGCCATTGGCATGAGTGTGGCCAGCTGGATAAGTGAGCTAGTCTGAACCCGGATTGGCATCGAAATGTCAGGCTCATGCCCTGTATATATCACCTATTTGCCATTTCTGTGAGGCATTCATGCAATCGAATCACTGTGTAAAAGTTCACATGCAGCAATGCACAGAGTTGGATGTATGACGTTACAACGCATACTTTTACTCCGCATACCATTACAACGCGGTATTTACAACGCATACCGTTACAACGCATAGCGCTTTGGGGTGCTGGATAGTGGTAAGTATAATTTACTATTCTAACTCCAGTCCCCGTGGACCCTAGGGAAGGTGTTGGATAGTAAATTAAACTTACCTCTTATCCTAGAGCGCCCCCCAGCGCAATGCGTTGTAATGGTATGCGTTGTAATGCCTGCGTTGTAGTGGTAGTGCGGAGTAAAAGATGCGTTGTAACAGGTGAATACCCACAGAGTTAGCAGCATATGGCGCATTACTGTGGTCACCTACTGGTGGGGCAAGTGTGACTGGCTAGCAACAACACAGGCACACTTGCATCATATTGCAAAGGGCCCTGCATTATACCCAACAGTTATTGTATGGATGAGTATCGCTGCATACACACACTGCTTAAATGTGTTTGCATATTTTATTTGTGCGCTGATGCAGCCCAGGGAGAATGTGTGCAAAGGACAGTAAATATATAAAGGTTATCCTGGATTTGGTATAACTGTATACCAGATGCTTACTGTCAGGTTTCAATATTTTTTCTGGAGGCTAAATTGGTGATATGCTCAACATTAAAGTCTTGCAGGAGGGCGCCATCCACCTTCCATGTATGGAGTGGCTACCTGATGCAGCGTAAGTAAATTCATCAACGTGTGCTGCCTTGTGTAAATCCAAATGAGTTGTGAAATGCAGAGGCACAATAGCTATACTTGCTTACCTTATCACTGCTCACATGTTTGTAACCAACTTTTCCCCCTGCATGATGCCAAGCCAACACCAAAAGTGTATATATATGCTCCATGTTTACAATTTCCTATTGACGCATTGTGATAATTTTGTAATCACTGTTACCAGAAATATGCTTGTTCTCATATTGTGACTAACTTTACAATACTGTACACCTACACTGACCTCATTTGAGTCAGTTTCACATTTTGTATTAGATGTCTTTGTACTGATGGCATATGGCCATATCTCTATCTCAATATTTGGTGGAGGTCTGGACTTGCACTTATGATAGCATGACAATGTCAGCCAACTATTGGAATCCTCCTGTACATTTGCAACTTGATGTAACATGTGTTTACTTTTACTCCCTAGAGAAATAACAGAGGACATAGCAAGGACCTTTAAGGGCAGATGGGACTGGTATAAGCAATTCAAAGAAATTACCAGGGCCTACAAGAAGATGGCTGCCATACACAAAAAATGCAAAGCCCAGTGGAAACTGGAAGAGTGAGAGCAAATTGCAACCAGAGATGCCAGCAGCAAAACCATACTATACGTATGCTAGACAGCAGTCGCATGTCAGAACACATGCCACAGCGAGACCCTCAAGTGTATCTCATGTGACACACACACAGTCAAGGATGCCCAATCATGCACGATAATCTGCATTAAATTATCGATTGGTCAGACAGATGCAGAGGTTGAACATGAGGATGGCTGGAATTTAAAGGGAACAGGCAAGCATTTGAGAGATTTTGTGGACATGCCAGGAGGCCCTGGAATGGATTGTAAGCCACATTTGAATATCTTCCGCTTACCATTCAATTTCCCTGTTTTGTTTTGGTATAATCTGTTATGGTTAGTAGGTGTAGTGTTAGTTTGGGTTTAGAATAGGTGTATGTATAGTGTAGTTAAGTGTTAGTTAATCAATATTTTTCTAGGTAGTAGTATTTAAGTCTGTTTTTATAATGTTATGCTTTTAAGGGGTTGGGGTTAATGTTTTTTGTGTATAAAAACTATATATATATATATATATATATATATATATATATATATATATATATATATATATATATATATATATATATATATATATATTTGTTTAGGCTTATAAGAATAGTTAGTATATGTTTAGGATGTAGCCGCTGTTTGTATTGTACTGTATGTGTATTATGGGGGGTGGAGGGTTGATGTTTAACTTGTCATGTGTGTATAGTGCTTGGGCTAAGTTTAGATTAGTTAAATTAGGCATAAAATAGTGTTAAGGTGAGTTAGTGTAGTATAGGTTGAATCCTCATTGAAATCCAGGTCCTTGAAGGGCAGATGAAAGCTACAATCACCCCCGCATTGTATAAAAAACAACATGATGAGTCCGATAGAAACAACAAGGACTTTAATGATTCCATTTTACACACAAAAATAGACAAGTTCAAGAAAGACCGTGCCAAGTTCCAACTAGAAAGGGTTTATCCCTACACTAGTGATAACTACATGCCACCGGAGTTTAGAAAAAATGGTAGGTCCTTTGGTTCAAACTATTCGGGTTCCAGCACTGACTCTGGTAGTGACTCTGACACAGCCGGCCCTTCACCATACACGGGTAGAGGGCAGGGGCGTCCCAACCGGTATCGGAATTTTAGAGGGCAACAAAATCCACAGGCACAACGATGGTGGCCACCCGCACCATGTAGACCGCCTGGGAATTTCCAGTATCCTTTCCAGCCACCGATGGGACCTTTTCAGGGTATCCTAATTACAACAAGCAACCTTTTTTAGGGTTTGGCCAACGAAGAACAAGAGGAAAAAGAAGAAACACACAAATGCATGTACACTGGGAGGATCCGACAGGACCACTCACAGGGACGCGAAGTCAAACGAAAGGGAACCCTCGACAGTGAGTGCACACACTGAACCAAGCCTAGTCAAGTCAAGTCAAGTCAAAAAGATTTATATAGCGCGCTACATACCCAGAGGGTCTCAAGGCGCTTATGGAGGGGAGGGGAATTACTTGTCGAATATCCAAGTTTTAAGTTGCTTTCTGAATGCTAGGTGGTTCTGAGTAAGGCGAAGGTGAGTGGGAAGGGAGTTCCAAGTTTTAGCTGCCAGGTAGGAGAAGGATCTGCCTCCCATGGTTGTTTTGTTGATGCGAGGTACAGTGGCAAGAGCTTGGTTGGAGGAACGTAGCTGACGGGAGGGGGTGTAGAAGGACAGTCGTGTGTTGAGGCATTCAGGTCCAAGTTCGTAGAGTGCTTTGTGTGCGTGGGTTAGGAGGCGGAAAGTAATCCTCTTATTTACGGGGAGCCAGTGGAGGGTTTTTAGATGACCAGAGATGTGTTCTTTACGCGGGATGCTAGTATGAGCCTGGCAGAGGCGTTCTGGATGCGTTGGAGTTTTTTCTGGAGTTTTGCGGTGGTACCGGCGTAGAGGGTGTTTCCGTAGTCCAGGCGGCTAGTGACCAGTGCGTGGGTGACCGTTTAACGAGTTTCGGTGGGGATCCATCGAAATGTTTTTTTGAGCATGCGAAGAATGTTGAAACAAGACAAAGAAACGGCGTTGACTTGTCTGGTCATCGAGAGTGAGGAGTCCAGGATGATGCCCAGGTTCCGTGCGTGGTCTGTCGGGATGGGTGCCTTTCTAAGGGCCTCTGGCCACCAAGAGTCATCCCAGGCGGAGGGGGAGGTGCCTAAGATGAGGACTTCTGTTTTGTCGGAGTTCAGTTTCAGACGGCTGTGCTTCATCCACTCGGCTACTTCTTTCATTCCTTCGTGTAAGTTGGTTTTGGCGGTGTTAGGGTCTTTGGTGAGTGAGAGGATCAGTTGAGTGTCGTCAGCGTAGGAGATGATGTTGAGGTTGTGTTGGCGAACGATGGTCGCAAGGGGGCTCATGTATACGTTGAAGAGGGTGGGGCTGAGAGAGCATCCTTGTGGCACGCCACAAATGACTTCAGTGGACTCTGACTTGAATGGTGGGAGGCGGATTCTCTGGGTTCTTCCGGTGAGGAACGAAGTGATCCATTCCAGTGCTTTTCCTTGGATTCCGACGTTTCTGAGGCGCTGTAGAAGGGTGCTATGACAGACTGTGTCGAAGGCTGCGGAGAGGTCGAGGAGGATGAGGGCGACTGTGTCTCCGTTGTCCAGTAGAGATCGAATGTCGTCAGTTGAAGCGATGAGAGCGGTCTCAGTGCTGTGTTTGGCTCGGATGCCGGACTGTGAGGAGTCGAGGGATTTGTTGGTTTCGAGGAATGCGGCGAGCTGATTGTTGACCGCTTTCTCGATGACTTTGGCAGGGAATGGAAGGAGTGAGATAGGGCGGTAGTTTTTGAGTTCGGTGGGGTCAGCTGTGGGTTTCTTCAGAAGGGCGCTGAGTTCGGCATGTTTCCAGCTTTCCGGGAAGGATGCGGAGTAGAGGGAGTAGTTGATGACGTCTCGGAGGTGCGGTGCTATAATGGAGTCTGCTTTGTTAAAGATGTGGTGAGGGCATGGGTCTGTGGGGGATCCTGAGTGGATAGAGTTCATCAGACGGATGGTGTCCTCAGTGGAGATAGGCTTCCAGTTGTTGAGGATGTTCAGGGGGGGTGGGGGTCCTGAAGGGGGTTGGGAGGGTTGGTCTTCGGGTCGGTTGTCGAAGCTGTTGTGGATGTCTGCAATTTTGTTGTGGAAGAATGAGGCTAGGGAGTCGCAGAGGGCTTGTGAGGGGGTGATGTCGTTGGAGTTGGCCGAGGGGTTGGTAAATTCCTTGACGATGTTGAATAATTCCTTACTGTTGTGGGCGTTGTTATCTAGTCTGTCCTTGAAGGCGGCTTTTTTGGAGGTCCGGATCAGTTGGTGGTGTATGCGGGTGGCGTTTTTAAAGGTGTCCTTGGTGCTGGTGGTTGGGTCTTTTTTCCAGGCCTTCTCAAGGGAGCGGCAGAGTTTCTTGGATTTCTTGAGATCATCGTTGAACCAGGAGGCCTTCTTGCTGCCTAGTTTGATTTGTCGTTTTTTCAGTGGTGCTAAGATGTCGGCGCTGTTGGATAACCATTGTGTGAGGTTGGTGGCTGCTTGGTCTGGGTTTGAAGAGTGGGCTGGGGGGTTTAGAAGAAGCAATGAGGAGATCTGGTCGATGGTGATTTTGTTCCAGTTTCTTTGCAGAGTGGGTTGGGGGTGGTTGTTGGAAGTGGCTTTGTTGTAGGTGAAGTGAACGCAGCTGTGGTCAGTCCAAAGGAGAGCTGTGGTGTGGCTGAAGGAGACATGTTTGCTGGATGTGAAGATAGGGTCGAGTGTGTGACCTGCGATGTGGGTGGAGGTGGTGACAAGTTGTTTAAGTCCGAGGTTGGCGAGGTTGTCCAAAAGGGTGGTGGTGTTGCGGTCGTTGTTTTTTTCAAGGTGAAAGTTGAGGTCGCCCAAAGGGATGTAATCCTCGGAGGGGAGCGCGTGTGGAGTGATGAAGTCCGTGATGTCTTCAGTAAACTTTGCGCGGGGTCCTGGTGGCCTGTAAAGGAGGGTGCCTCTGAGTGTGGTTTTGGGGTCGATGTGGATCTGGAAGTGAAGGTGTTCAGAGTTGGCGAGGTTGACGTCTGAACTGGTAGAGATGCGGATGGATTTCTTATGGACGATAGCGATACCTCCTCCTGTGTGGCCGGTACGGTCCTTGCGTATGATCTTATAGTCTTCTGGGATGGCAATGGTGATGTCTGGGGCAGAAGAGGCGTTCATCCATGTTTCTGTTAGGAAGGCGACGTCCGAAGAGATGGTGTCTAGTAGATTCCAGAGGTCAATGGCGTGCCTGTGGACCGATCGGGTGTTGAGCAAGATGCATTGTAGGTGGTTGGGGTCGGATATCTGTTGTGTGATTGTAGCGGAGTTGTTGTTGGTGCCGTTGAATTTGCAGGAGTTGCATGAGAAAGGTCTGTGGGTGTGTCCAGGAGCGGCTTGGACGCAGTTGGGGGAGCGGCCGGGGTTAAGGGCTAGGAGGGTGGTGGCATCGTAAGTAATGCGGGAGGGGAGGGCATTGCGAGGACCAGGGGGTCTGGCGCTGGGCGCGGTCCAGGCGCGGATGGGCGGAGACGGGCTTACCTTTGGCGCACCTTCGGCGCGACTGGGGCGCGATCGCTGCGCGTGACAGCTGCGCGGAAGGTCATCTGTCATATATGGATGGTGGAAAGGGGGAGGGGCGAGGGCGGTTCAGCTGGCAAAGTTCTTTCTACTATTGAGGAGGTGGTTCTTAATAAAGGTCTAGGGTATGTCATCACCACTAATGGCGACCCTTTCAAATTACAGGTGGAACTAGCTCAGTTTTTTCACAAACTACGTCTGCACTACTTTTTTAGAGACAAAGTTAGTGACGATAACGGGATGACTGATGTAAATACGGGTTTGAGGCTATATCTTCCTTTCTACCTCCAGTACACTCTGTACCGCCACAAGTAGCGACCTTTGAGAAGGCCGTTAAAGATGATGTGGACAAACTTTGGAACACACGAAACAGCACTTTTAAGAATTTATCTAGATTGGAAGAACAGGCTTTACAATCATTGGCACAAGACCCCCTGATCACCATTAAACCCGCTGACAAAGGGGGCTCCATAGTTATTCAGGATACAGAGACATACAGAGACGAATGCCTCCGACAGCTAGTTGATAGTAGCTCCTATATCCCTCTCAACATGGATCGATGGACAGATTGGCAATCGAAATCAAGAACATGGTCGATGAAGCACTGAGTGAAGGCTGGATCACGAACCATGAGGCACAGTTCTTACAAGCACAGAATCCCATTGTGCCTTATTTCTATACTTTGCCTAAAGTTCATAAGGCCCAAAGACCACACCCTGGCAGACCCATATTATCGGGTCAGGCTCAATTCTGGAGCATCTTTCGGCTTTTGTAGACTTTTTTCTAAGACTATTAGTACAGACAATGCCCACATACCTAAAAGATACTAACGATGTGCTACGGATAATCCCAGAGATCAACTTTAATGCAGAAACAGACCACCTTGTCTCGTTTGATGTCGAATCTCTCTATACCTCCATCCCCCAGGATGAAACTCTCGATACCATTACGTCCATCCTTGAGGGTATTAATTTGGAGTTGATTACGCCAGTTCCTCTTATCATGGCGTTAGCAAGAATTGCCATGAATCAAAATTTCTTCAAGTATGAGAACACCATCTATTTACAGACATCAGGGACCAGCATGGGAAGCATTTTCGCGCCCAGCCTGGCGAACCTTTAAGTTCATACTTATGAACAGGAACATGTTCTGACCACCACAAATCCATTCTTTTCAAATATCCAATGGTGGAAGCGATATATAGATGATATCCTCGTAGTGTGGCGAGGTGACACTGAATCTATTTTATCGCTTCATCAGTGGCTAAATACTCGTAACCAGTTCCTAAGATTTACTGTGGAGAGCAGTAAAGAGAGAATTTCTTTTCTAGATCTATCCGTTTATGTGACCCCAACGGGTCTGCAGACTGAGCTATTTAGGTAATCAATGGCCAGGAATTTGCTGTTACTTTACGAGAGCCAGCATCCCAAAGCTATGAGGGACAATATGCCATTTGGACAGTTCCTACGTGTGCGACGGAATTGTTCCACACTGGAAACCTTCAATAAACATGCTGAGTGCCTGTCTAGCCAGTTATAAGTCAGAAACTACCCAAAACGGATGATTAAACGCTCCTTGAAGAGAGCAGTTAACACCATTGGTGTGGTGCAGATTTACCCTGTGGGCTAACCAACATAATTTCCCATTTTTCATGACGAGCTTAGCTCGTCATGAGTGTATGAGAGGTGTACCTCATGACGAGCTGAGCTCGTCATGAGCATCGAAGGGGTTAATTATCACTGTGAGGCATTGTTGGAGGTTGCCCCACCGAAGGCTCCTCTTGAACGCCTAACATTTGTTAGTATGTTCAATATGAAATCTAACCAAGTTCAACGTATCGTACGACACCATTGGCGAGTGTTAAACTGCAGTAATGACAAAATTGAACCACCTCTTTTTGCGTTCAAACGGTCCAGCAATTTGCGAGGCCGTCTTATACACACCCGCCCAAAAGAAACCCCTAGGCGAGCCATAGGTACACTATGGGATCTAGCGGCGGTGACCGGACATCATCCATGCGGAAACTGCTCTGTTTGGCCTCAGACCTCCAAAGTTACTCTGATTGACATTGGAACAGATCACCCCTGGATTTTGAAAGAGTTCTCGAACTGCAATAGTTCGCATGTTACCTATCAACTTACATGTCCTTGCTCAGAAAAGTATATAGGCATGACAACCAGGAAGGTCTGGAGTAGGATGTTGGAGCACAAAAGTGCTTTCAGATGCAAGAAAGTGTTTCTAAGCTAACTAAACACTTTATAGAGCGAAATCACTGCGAAACTGACTTCACATGGACGGTTTTAGAGAAACCTTTCATACCTTCATACACTGGGAATATATCTAAATATCTTTTTGCCAAAGAGAAGAAATGGAGATATAAACTGTCGACAGATACCCAAAGGTTAAATGATGAGATACCCTGGACCACACTCTGAGAGAATCACTAACATGTGTCTAGACGCAGGTTCAGCCCTATAGGATTAATTAAATCTTTATACCCTGCTCCTGGTTATATTCATCTTTAGTACTCCTTTTTGGGATAAGATGAATTCATACATAATCATGTGAAACCTTTTCCAGTGTTCTGACCATAATTTATATTGCACTTCTGTATGGTAGGAATCATCATTCTCCAATCTTACAGATACCTCGGGCTCAGCAACATAAACGTATGAATTATATTACCCTGATGTGGAACAAATCAATTGATTGTTACTATGGGCTCTATTGACAGCCCCTGACAACTTTTCATCGGAACTGGCAGCCTTCAGAACTACATTTCCAGTCGCGATGACGTCAGATTGTAGTTCTACACATCTTGCGAGATCAAACTATGATCGTGGATCTCATTGCGAGACTACATCATGCTAACGCGGGCTTTTTGTTTTGTTTCTTGTATTTGCCTTTATCTGGAACAAAGCAATCGCCCTGCACTTTGGGCTCAATTGACAGCCCCTGACAATTCACACAATCAACCGGTAGGCCTTAGAATTACAATTGCGCTCGGGATGACGTCAGATTGTAGTTCCATACATCTTGCGTGATCGAATCTTGATCCTGGATCCTACCGCGAGACGACGTCATACGAACGATAGTCTTCCCGAAACTATCCTTCTTTTATCAACTAACATGCAGTAAGTTTTTAGTGTCTACCTACTTGTTTTTAATCCTTTGCAAATGAAAAAGGACTATGCTTACAAACAGTTCGCTTTTCGCATTATCGAGCCAGGAGTGTCCTGATTGGTTGACGCTTTGGTAGACTCGTTTTACAAATAAGCCCTGCCTTCCTCCTCACGTTGCCTCCCCCAGATTTAGGTCCAGTCTGAGGCAATGACGGAGAGGTAAGGTTGTCTATGACTTGGCTTTTGCAATTGAAGAAAGACAGTGACTCTTTAACAATGAGAGCTCTTTAACAATGAGAGCACGGAGAGATATGCTGCCTTACCTTAATGCACTTTCGAACTTTATAATTTTTAAAGTAAGGTATTGAGTAACTGTATTACTCAGATGGTTGGTGGGTGAGCCTGATAGCGAGTTGCAGCAGTAGGGGATGTAAGCTAAGTAAAGGGAGAGATGGATGATTGAGGGAGTAAGGAGGAGAACTAGTTGTCCTACTCTTTTTTCAAGCACCCATTTCCTTACTTTCAAAGCGCGTGGCCTCCTCTATCCTGAGCCTGGTCCAGGTGAGGTGAGGTTCTATATCCTCTCACTATGGGTGAGTAAGGAAATTTGAATGCTAATTTATATCTTTGAATACTGGTATATCCAATGCACTGACACCATTTTTGTTTATTGTAGGTGAACAATACACCATTTGACATGGAGGAATAGTAATACATATCCTTTATAGTTTGATTTACTCACGATTTATTATATGGTTTATTCATACGTAATACGCACATGCAGTGGCAAAACATTTTTTAGAACAGAGGCCCTGAAGAAAGCCTTAGGAGTTTGTCCCCTGTTTGGCAGAAACATGTCGGTCCCTATGCAGTTATTGTTTGAAACTGCTTTTTGCGCTGTTCTTGGTTTTAATCAGAAAGAGACCAATAGCTATTAAAGTGTTTTCGCTATTTGTCCTCTATTCTACTTTTAATCACTAATATTCACACTCATATTTTTGTTTGCACTGCACTTGTTCCCATTTAATGGTCATACACATGGTCTACAAGTAATTGCGGGTCGAAACCATGTCTTTCATGGTGGGCATGGAAACTGTCTCAATGATCTAGAGACGCACCATCCCAACCTTTGGATGACCATATGATAATATTGATCATTAACAAGACTTTGATGGGAATCCAAATCTGGACATTGGGTCTCACTTACTGTTACTGGTGGTTATGTATGTTGGATTATGAGCATTTCTCACAAGACTGGAAGGTAGTTTACCTCGCACCAAATAATTGGGCGTAAGTCTTATTGTTTTTGAGTATATATTTCACTCAATAATAGACCCCCAGGTTTATTTTGGTTTTTCATTCTTAGGTAGTTTTCATAAGCAATAGGTACTTAACAGTAAACATGTTATCATTGTTCTCTAGTTTGATGTATTTTACTTTAGAAGAGTCAGTGCGATTGTGTTAGGAGTTTTTGTTTCATGATGTACCAATTGACCTGAATATTAGTAGGTATGATTGCTTTCACAGACAACTATGAGTAATTGTAGTGTGTCCTCAGGTTTGATTATCCTACTGAAGCACCCATTGAGAAAGTGAGTGGCTTTTTGACACAGAATGCTGTTCCCTGCCAGTACCATGACATAAACTGCTGTATAGCACTAGCAGCATAACTCCTTGCACCATGTGCAAGTAGGTATACTTTGTTGTGTGTATTTTTAATGTACAAAAAGTGTCACCTGCCCGGACAATGTCCATTACTATTAGAAAATATTATTGCTTAGTGTGCCACAGCATGCAGCTCACTTAGTAGAAGCCAACAACAGCAGTGTTTTTACATATGTCTCTCATTTACACAGTCCCTGGAGAAGTATAGCATTCATACAGCTTCACTGGTCTTTCACCAATGCTAAACGTATATGTGAAATGATTTGATATGTGGATGCACTTACACTCAACAGATGTTAGACCTGCCTGTGGCAGAGTAGCATAGGTCATCAATGTTGACCTGTGTTGAGATACTGAATACTTCTCGGTATACAAAGGGGGCTCAAGATCCGCTTGCATATCTTGTTCATTGTCATGCACAGTATTGAATTACCCTTGTGCATCCTTCTGTCACACAAGTACAAGGCAAACCCATGAGGACTATGGGCAAGGTTGTCTTCCTACTATTTTTACAACCATCCACAGGTATTTTTTTTTAGTATGTATTTTCTGTGAGCAGTGATGTATTCACATTTGGAAATGTTGTAAGCTTTACATTCCAACATTGATGTTAACGTTTGTTGCAGTCTTTAGACCTCTCATGCCTCTCAGATCCCATTTATATGTGGTAAGTTTGTGTGTACATTGTCAGAATGTTCTCACTGTGCGTATGTCAAGAAAATAATTTTTTTTGATACACCCTGATATGACATTGATATGGTGCACATTGCTCATCATACCATTTAAATGGGTGTACATGGTGTAGGTGCACAGACAAAGACAGCATGTGCAAATGACTTTAGCTCTATCTTTTTCAGCTGCAAACAAGTGTGTTAGGATATTACCAAGACAACATTTCATATGTAGACATTTCAGAAAAAACCAAAGAAAACTCAACATGGTTTTCACCAATTAAAAGATTTCTTTTAAATCAAGAATAATGGATCCTCACATGTATGCATGTGAGTAGCATTTCTAGATTTTGAGCGACAAAGACATGGATTTGGTACATTTTGATGAGCAGACAAAGTCCATTAGGGATACATGTCAGGTGACGTTAAGAGATGAAAAGTATTTCAGTGAGGTGGAACACATTGCCATTAGGAAAGGTTGGCTTCTTTCTAGGAAAACAAGTGGAGAAGATTAACAAATGCACAAACAAAACGTACTGTACTAGGTAACAAAGAAGGTGGCATGGTGTTCTATAAAGGACCTTTCGAAAACTGTCCAGGGGCACTCACATATTTTCATCTGGCAGTTTTTTAACTGAAACTGATGACGTCCACATCTTCCTCCTCTGATACATGTTCTACCTCCCCTGCAATTGGTGGTGTTTGAATGGGATGCAGCTGAGGCACACGCACATCAGAGAGAGAAGATGTGCCTCCCCTGTGCCTAACAGCAGTAGTGAGTGCCAGTAAGGCAGCATGGTAACCCCTGGCAAAGGTCTGATGGTTTGCCAACAAAGCAAAGATATTGCTATTGAGGGTACCGGTTGATGCAACAAAGGAGTCAATCTTGCACTCCAGTGATGCTGTCTTCCCTTGCTAAGGCCAGAGAAGAATTTTCAAAAGAGTCCTGGAGTCATTGGACGGTGTGTTCATCCATGGTTACAGCATGGTATTGCCAACAGGTTGGGCATCATGGACAGGCCCACCTAAAAGAGGTGCTGTTGGTACCTCTGATAAGAAATAGATATATGTAATGGATGGGCCACAATAGAATTTGACATAAGTGATTTTTGTAACATTCAGTTTGTTTTTACAATCACTTTCAAATACACAGGTATATATGCAACATACGTTTCTACAAGCTAATAAGGCCATGTTGCAGTATTGTTGCTTTTCATCTGGCAATGCCTGTACATTGTTCACACAACCTCTCTATTAATAAGGGGGCCTATTTGTGTCATTTCACGCAATGCAACTCAGCTGGGCGGCTTGCTGGCCTACTCTGCCTGAAAGAGTGGGTACAAGAGCAGGACACATTTTACATGTTATGGTGCATTTCTGCTTCCTGCCTACACTGAAGAAACATGTTCTTCTTAACAGTACTACTGAGACCATTGGACCATGTCACAAGGGTTCCTGCCTTTGCTCTAGCCATAAATTTGCAACCGAGCACTAACCAAGATATGTCATACTTTGTTATCTCTCTCAAAATCCTGCACTCAGCCTTTCCCACATTACAACAGACCATTGTACCTTGCTGTAACTTATTGCATGCAAGTTGTGCAACATTGTGCCCAGCTGGCAAAATTTTACACACATCCACATAACTCTATACAGCAAGCATACATGCTGCACTGCCGGAAGTGGGTAGGCATTTATATGCCTTGACTTAAATTGGTCAAGGTAATCATTTAGGGGCATTTCATCAAGCAGGGCGTTAAAATTATCGCCAATTTAGCGGCAGAAAACTGCTGCTAAAGCAGCAATAATGGTCTTGATAATATGCCCTGGAGAATTCCAATAGAAGCCCATGTTCAAACCAGAACATGGGTTTCTATTGGAATTCACACGGCCATATTATCAAGCCCATTATTGCTGCTTTAGTGGCAGTTTTCTGCTGCTCAAACAGCGATAATTTTAAACGCCCTGCTTGATAATATGCCCCTTAGTTTCCTAGCAATCACGCAGTCATCTCCAGACTCTACAACAGTAGACACTGAGAACCAACTCGGAAGGGGATAGCCACCATCACACTTTCATCAGAACCCAAGGTGCTCATCGGCAGAGTCCCACAAATCTCTTCATCATCCCCTCCTCTGAAACATGTAGACTTCTCAGGCAGTCATCATTCGGACCCAGGGACTCTATCTTAGGAGTGGGCGTAGTTTGCGAAGTAGTGCTTTGCGTAGCTACGCAAAGTGCACTTCGTTCTACGCGAGCTATGCGAACTGCATAGTAGCATGTTCGCACTGTGCAAGATGTCGTTTTCAATGATTGCACAGTACGGACAAGCATCCAGCACTGTGCAATCATTGAAAACGGCATCTTGCACAGTGCGAGCTGTACTTTTCTGCCGTTTGAGTAGATTTTTACTCGAGCTGCAGCTTTCTCAAAGCGGACTTGTAGTTTCTCATGACGAGCGGTTGCAAAGAGAAACCTGACCTCCCCGCATTCAGATTCTCGTCGGGAGGTTTATTTTCCATACTCGCGGTCGCCAACTTGACGTTGAGGACCGCGAGCAAGCAAAAAATGACCGCTGCACTACGCTACGCTACACATGTTTGCACTGTGCTACGTGCAGTTCTCATAGTGCGAAGTTGTGCAAACTTCGCAAACTACGCGAACGTAGCGTAGTGCTTCGCCCAGGGTTACTCTACATCACTTCAATCAAATAATCAGGATTTGTAGGACGCAACTGCATGAGGGTCTAGAGTTGCTTAGCGATCATGCTGCCTGTGCTCCTAGTGGTCAAACATGCAGGTCTTGAGGTCTTTCCTGAAATCTTTGAGTGAAGTTGTGGGAGGTTGTTATCAGGCTTGGCTGTGAAGTGGGAGAAGGAGTGGCCTCCATTGTTCATCTAGCAGATGCGTTGGGTGGCTGCTACAGAGAGGGATTCTAAGAGGAGTTTCCTGGTAGGTTGGTGGAAATGTAATCGATTGTTGAGGTTTGCCGGTCCTTTGTTGTGTAGTGCCCTGTAAGCTGGGTGAGCAGCTTTAACTGACTTCTCTTCGTGACTGGTAGCCAGTGCAGTTATCTGTGGAGAGGGGTGATATGTAACCCTGGGCGTAGCACTTCGCTACGCCCACGGAGTGGACGTAGTGTTGCCTACTTCGCCATTTGCGAAGTAGGCGTAGCAGGCAACACTACGCCTACCCCGCGGGCGTAGCCAAGTTGCCCGCCAGTTGCCCGCCACCCGCCTCCCTCCCTAAATACATAAATTGCATTTTATAAAATGATTAAAAACCACTTACCTTGTTCGCCGCGTCCCCGGGGCTCCCTCTCGTCATCGCGCGATTCGCGCCGCCGTCTTTGATAGTAATGCGCATGCGCGGCTGCCCGTGCATGCGCATTTCTCGTGAGAAATGCGCATGCACGGGTGGCCGCGCATGCGCATTACTATTCAAGACGGCGGCGCGAATCGCGCGATGACGAGAGGGAGCCCCGGGGACGCGGCGGACAAGGTAAGTGGTTTTTAATCATTTTATAAAATGCAATTTAAGTATTTAGGGAGGGCGGGAGGGAGGCGGGTGGAGCTTAGTGGGGCTACGCGAAGTGCGTAGGTGGAGGTAGTGTCTCGCCCACTTCGCGTAGCTTCGCGAAGCCCCACTACGCCCATCCTTAGTGATATGCATCCAACTGGGGAGGTAAAGGATGAGTCTACCTGCTGTGTCTGGATAGTCCGGAGTTTTGTCATGAGCTGGGTGCTGATTCCTATGTAGAGGGAATTTCCATAGCCTAGTTGGCTGGTGATGTGGACTTGAGTGACTGCCTGGTATCGGGGGCGGGAGCCATCTGAAGACCTTTCTGAGCATTCAGAGGGTGATGAAGTAAGTGGAGGACAAAGCACTGAACTTCTTCTTCATGGATAGCTGGCAGTTGAGGATGTTGTTGAGGTTGGGGTCGTGTTCGGTGGGTTTAGGGGTTGGGCCCAGCTCAGGAAGCTACCATTTGTTATTCCAGAGGGTACTATTTCCTTTTCAAAAAATGAATACTTCTGTCTTGTTGGTGTTGAATTTGAGACAGTTGTTGTTTATCCAGACAGCCATGTCTTACATGCATCTTTGGAACTTACTGTTGGTGGTCATAAGGTCATTGGTCAGGGAGAGAATAATTTGGGTGTCGTCAGCATATGAGATAATGTTGAGTCAGTGGCTCTTGATGATGTTGGCCAGGGGTGTCATGTATATGTGAAAGAGAGTAGGGCTGAGGGATGAGCCTTGGGGTACACCATAGCTGATGTTCTTGGGGAGTGAGGACTGGAGAGGGAGGATGACCTTCTGCATTCTTCCTTTGAGGAAGGATGCAATCCACTTGGAGGGCTACTCCTTGGATTCCAATCTGGTGTAGTCTGTTGATAAGTGTGTGGTGGGATACGGTGTTGAAAGCTGCTGAGACGTTGAGGAGGGTGAGTGCTGCTGTTTCTCTTTGGTCTAGCAGCATTCTGATGTCATCCATGGCTGCGACTAGGCTGTCTCGATGCTGTTGTTTGGTCTGAAGCTAGATTTGGAGGGGTCGAGGAGGTTGTAGTTCTCCAGATGTCTAGTTAGCTGGATGCTGATGGCTTTCTCAATTACCTGGGCTAGAAGCGGGAGCAAGGAGATGGGTCTGTAGTTCTTGGGTTATCCTGGGTCAGTGAGTGGCTTCTTCTGCAGCAGCTCTACATAGTTTGTTTCCATTTCTGGGGGAAGCGGGCTGTGGTGATTTAGGAGTTGAGAAACTTGGTGAGTTCATTGGAGATGGGTTGATTGCTGATGTTAAATGTTTGGTGTGGGCAAGGGTCTGCTTGCGTTCCGGGGTGGATGGCTCTCATGATGGATGCCATTTCCTTCTCACTGAGGTCTTCAATGAGGTGAGCTGATGTGGGTGTGTCTCAGTCAGTGTGATACAGTTGATGCTGTCCTCGGCGGTGGGTTGGGGTGAGAAGTCATGGTAGATGGTATTATTTTGTTGTGAAAAAGGCCTGAGAGGATGTCGCAGAGAGCTTGCGAGGGTGTGATGTTTTCAGTTGCCTAGGAGTTGGTGAACTTCTTGACTATCTTGAAAAGTTTCTTGCTGTTGTTGGAGCTGGGCTTGATGCAGGTGGCCATGGTGGTCTTCTTGGTGTTCTACAAGAGGTGCTGGTTGCGGTTGAGTGTGTCTTTGAAGTAATGTTTTTTCCTCAACCATCTTGCCGGCATGCCATCTTCTTTCCTTCTGTCTACAATTACTTTTCTGGATTTTCAGTTCAACCATAAACCAGCTGTGGTTGTTTCTTGATTCTGGTAGGTTTGTTAGGTACAACTTAATCAGCGCTTGCCATGAGCCAAATTGTGAAGTTTTCAGCCACGTGTTCTGTGACTTCGGTGGTGGTGGGTATGCGGGAGTTGAGGGTGTTGGTCCATCATTACTCTGATACCTTGGCCTAGCTCTGCCATGTCTCTCTGGTGACGGCTGGGCATTGGGTGTTCCGAACTTCCGAGATGATGAAGTAGACACAGTGGTAGTCAGTCCAGGTGAGCTGCTCAGTGTGGGTATATTTTACTCTGTTACTGGAAGATAGGGTCAAGCGTGGTCTTGCCATGTGGGTAGAGTCAGTGACCAGCTGTTTGAGGTTAGCCATACTTTCTAGGAGGTCAGACGTGTTCGTGTCATCAGTGTTCTTGAGGTAGAATTTGAGGTCTCCTAGGAAGATGTACAGATTCAAGTCAATTGCAATCGGAGCAATGAAGTTGGGGATGACTTTGCGGGAGGGAGCGCAGGTCCCGGAGGTCTGTAGGGGTTTGTACTTCTGATGGTTGTCCTGCTGTTTGTTTGGAGTTGGAAGTTTGTGTGCTCTATTAAGAGGGAGTTGACTGTGGGGGTAGAGCATTCAAGGTTCTCTTTGTAGATTATGTTAATGCAACCACTGTATCTGTTGGACCGGTCTCTGTGTGAAATCTTGTATCCACTGGGGGTATCTGTGGCAATATCTGGAGTAGATGTGGGGTTCAGTGAAGTCACTGTGATGAAGATTCTGTCCGGGGCGCTTGTCATGATGGTGTCCCAGATTTCCATAGCCTTTTTTATCAGTGAGCAGTAGATCTCTCCGGAGGTGTTGACCTTGTTGGTAGGTATTGAAACGTGGTGTGGCTGAGGGATGAGGCATGGGTGGTATCCTCAATGATGCAGGTGAAGCGACAATTCTGACAGGAAAAAGGGGCTTCGGTGATCCCGGGCAAGGTATGGGTGTAGTTGTGTTTGTCCTGGTACTTTGGGTTCAGGACACGAAGTTCGCCCAAGGTGAAGAGGTAGCGGTCCATGGGGGTTGGGGTCCTGGTGTTGGGTATGGTCCTGCCATTTGCATAGTGAGCCCACTGTGTGCATCTGTTGTTTGGTCATGCCGCAGACTCCATTCTGTAGGCAATCGAGGCACTGACGGTGGGGGCGGGAGGGGCAGGCAGTGGGCCTCCATGGTGAGGTACCAGGTACTGTTGATAGAGGGGCAGGAGTGGGGGGACCACAGGCTCAGAGGGGCCTTTTAGAAGGGGCCCAATGGATCTGTGAGGCAGTGGGGCAAGAGGCAGGACAGGGGGCAAGCAGGGAAGGCCAGCCTGGAGGGAGTACAGACAGGCATAAGGCAGACACTGGGCATAAAAAACGAGGGGTGGGCAAGGTGACTTACCTGGAGGTTATGGTGAAAGAGGGGTGGCCCAGCCTCTTCTAGGCGCAGATAGGCATGGACAGGCCCAATTTAAGCCCGGAATTTTGCCCTTGCACATCCCCTGATGTGGGACTAGCTTGGTTTAAGTGCCAGCTGAGGTGGAAAAGTGAGACCACAGGTCTCCTAGTGGCAGAGGCTACTGGGGGTGTAGTCTGCAGGAGGGAAGAGGTTCTTGTTTTGTGATGTGGTGTTGACTTGGCTTAAGTGCCAGCTGAGATGGGAAAACAAAGCAGCAGGTCTCCTCCCAGTAGCGGAGGCTGTGGGGGATGTAGTCTGTGGGGGGGAATAGGTTCAAGTCCCCCAATGGGGGGTCAGCTTGGATTAAGTCCTGGCTGAGGTGGGAAAATGAGGCAGCATGTAACCTCCCAGTGGCAGAGGCAGCTGGGAGGTATAGTCTGTGGGAGGGAAGAGGTTCAAGTCTCATGGTGGAGGGGGGTTAGCTTGGCTTATGTCCTTATGTCCCAGCTAAGGCAGGGACATGAGACAGCAGGTCTCCTCCCAGTATCGGAGGCTGATACAAGGTGTAGTCTGCGGGAGGGAAGAGTTTCAAGTCCTGTGATGCAGGGTTCAACTTGGCTTATGTATCGGCTGAGGTGAAAAAACAAGGCAGCAAATCACTTCCCCAGTGACGGAGGCTGCTGGGAGGAGTAGTCTGTAGGCGGGAAGAGGTTCAAGTCCACATATCTTACACTGATTACCACCAGATCATACAATAACTCATGGGAGACTCCAATACCCCCAACCTGTGGTGGCTCATTATTATTGGTCAAAAGGGCTGCGCATCTCCCCTCCTTTAATGAAGAGTGCTGCTGAGAGTGCTTAAAGGTGCACGTTTAAACAAAGAACATAACACTCTTAAGAAAATACAGTAATGGTATGCTTTTTGCTTATGGAGCAGCATATAGCATAAGAGAACACATCCAGCTGCTCCTTAAGTAAAAAGAGTAACATTATTGTCTTTTCTTAAGAGCGTTATGCTCTTTGCTTCAAACTGCAGCTGTCAAGGCGGTCTCTTCATTATCCCTAAATCACCCAGGAAGATGCGTTAAGCTCCATGAGGAAATAGGGAAGGGAAGCAGCCCGGCATAATAGAAGCTTCGTGTGCGCAGGCCGGAACAGCTCAGCATGATTCTGATGATGTCACACGTTTCCATTAATCAACATTAAAAAAAACTCTTGACTCCCCTTCCTGATGTAGTTCTTGAAGCTGGTCAAAAAAAGGTTTGCATTGGTGGATTTTGCTAGTTTCAAGGCTGCTCTGGGAGGCAATTTGTGTTGGTAAAGAGCTCTTTTGCTATTTAAGCGATCTTTATACACCAAACCGATTGCTCCTGTATTAAAAATATACTCCTCAAAATAAGAGCTTCGATCCTGTACGGGGCCGAACTGTGAGGCTTTGCCAACTTAGACCCTTTGGTGAAAGCTCAAAATAAATGTTTGAGGTCTTTAATTGGCCTTCCACAGTCCACCCCGTTATTACCCTTATTTTTGGATCTGGGTTGTTACTCAGTTGAGGATGTGGCACATTTTAGGCCTGTGGCATACTGGAGAAGGCTCTGGAGTACTCCGTAGTTCAGCCACTATGCTCAGGCTCTTTTAGAAGCTAGGGAGGCTGACAGTATGAATAAAATTCAGTGGCTAAGGCGAGTTAAAGCCACTCTTTATGACATGGGGATGACTAGTCTATGGACATCCCCTGTAGACAGTACTTTTCCTTCAAAGAGCGACTTCAAAGCAGCTTATAGAAACGCTTGCTTGTTATGAAGTGGTTTTCTGCCTTAACTGGTCCTTTCCTATCCCGGGATTTCCTTGAGCTATAGCACGAAGTGTAACTCGATCGGTACTGGGATCTAATCACCCTCCCCCAAATATAGGAAACTGTATTGACAGTTTATGGTGGGGTTTCTTCCGATCAATGTATATACCATTAAATGGTGTGTTTCGATAGGAGAAAATGCATATTTTGCCCGACCCACAATGAATCTTTGGCTCACATTTTGTTTGCTTGCCCAGCCTATAGTACTCCACGGGCTAGATGGTTGAAACCCTAATGCTCAAATTTGGGCACTAGGTCCAGTTACGAGGCACTTAGGATCTTAAAAACGTCTACCAATGAGTCTGTAGTAATTACTGTTGCTAAGTTTTTAGACTAGGTGTGGGTGATTCGTTCTAAAGAGAGGTGTATGAGCCAAGTGGTTTTTGTAGCTCAGTAGGACAGTTTTTAATACATCCTTGCACCTTCTTGTATAAAATCGAATGAAATGGTACTGGTTTGCATGTAGAACTTTGGAATCTTGACACCCCAGGCGGCAGTCTTTGTAGGAGTGTATTTTATTAGTTGTAAGCTATTTACTATACAATATGAAATACTAAGGAGTTTTAATAATTATATTGTACAAGATATTTTTGTGTTAAACATTGCAAAATCTGTTTATATAGTTCACTGTTATTGCATTTACTATTGTCTTTCATGATTTTATATCGAAATAAAGACTTTTTAACTGACTGACTGGCTATTTCAAAGGAAGTATTTTAGAAAAAAAATAGCTTTGACCGAAACTTTCAACTCAGTAAGTTAACCCTTACAACTGCCATAATTGCATGAGTGACGAAAGATTTAAAAAACCTCTGGGGACAGAGATTAAAAACATTGTCTAGCTACTGTTTCCAACCAACGGTCTCACCTATCCCCCAAATTGATAGACAGAGCATTACGCATTGATGTTAAATAATTGGTAGATGGAGCTGCTCATCAAGTGGCTGAATTGCACATAGTAAAACCCGAAACATTTCTCAATCCCGAATTTCCCGCTTGAAAGAATTGTGCTATCTGGCCCAAACAGTTGTTACATTGTGGCATTGACCAACTTGACTGCCTATATTTGAAAGTAATGGTTCAGCTCATACTCCTTCACCCTGGACGCCTACTGCATCATGTGACTTCATAATCCCAGTATCAACTCCACCTCCTGCCACATTATTAGCTTGGTCAGACATTTCTTCATATGGCTCCCTCCTGACACCTGTGAGACCATCGCCCAGGCCCTCATCACATGTACACTGGACTACACTGATACCCTCTAATACAGCATGCCTGCACAGCTGCTGCAAAAGAAGCAAACTAGATAACACACCACCTCCAGAGTATTGCTCAGCTAACCTTGTGGCACACACATCACACTTCACCTCAGAAAAATAAAATTTGTGGCACACACATCACACCTCACCTCAGAAAAATACAATGCCTTCCCATTCAGGCACAGTTGTGGTTCAAGGTGCTCAGCCACACCCACAGGGCACTATACTACCAGTGACCCATTTACCACATACACAATCTACGTTTCCACCAAACTTTCATGGCTTTCCGCTCTGCATCACTTGCACACACCCCCAATGCCATATGAGCAATACAGGAGTTAGGGTGGTACCATGGCAACCAACACAAGTTAAACCCTCACCCAGCACATCAGGAATGCTATGTGAAATATGGATTTGTGCTAGTGACTGTACACCTCACTCTTCAAGTAATCCTACTTGGAGGGCATGTACATGCTCAGCACCTTGATATCCTCTCAGGAGACAAGTGGACCCTCTGCAAGCCACATTACTTTACATTACATTACACTTTTGGCTTCCTAGTCCCTTGACAAGTACCCAGCATCATGGTGCAAGGGGTGCTGCAATCGCACATGCATTTCTGTAATTAATAATGTTATTATTAATTACACTGTAAGTCTCAGGATCCAAACCACAACCTGCAGTGGTGCAGCACATCACACATGTGCCTGAGAAACGTGGCAGTGCTGGGCTGGACTCCATAAATTGTGACTGGCCAATAAGATTACAGATAACAGTTATGTAATGACTACGTTTACATGTAAGAACTTCCTGTTCTTTCCCTTGCACACAGTGCAGTGCTGTACAGCCAAGTGGTATATTTAAAAGGGAAGCAGTGTCACTCTTAGACCACGCAACGTGCTGCAAGTTTAAGCCCTGATCTCTTGACTGGGTGAGAGCTTTCTGCTTAATTCAGAGACTCAGTCCCTCACCACCCCTTGTTGTAAATAATTTTGTCCACCCTAAGCGTGGAAGGGTATTCTCAGATGTGAGACCCTTGCTCATTGCACCATCAGGATTCAAGCAAACCGGGCCGAAGACGGCTGCAATGCCAGAAACCAGTCCCCTGGAGCTTGTTTCCTTCCCAGTGTAAGAATTGGCTTTTGTAGTTTGGTTTGCCCTGTTCCCATCATGCACTGGGACAGGAACAGACTAATTTGCATACAGTCAGGTTCTGAAACTGGGATGGTGCAGTGAGCTAAAAAACGGTGTTGGATCTAGCCCTGATCTCTTGACTGGGTGAGAGCTTTCTGCTTAATTCAGAGACTCTGTCTCTCACCACCCCTTGTTGTAAATAATTTTGTCCACCCTAAGCGTGGAAGGGTATTCTCAGATGTGAGACCCTTGCTCATTGCACCATCAGGATTCAAGCAAACCGGGCCGAAGACGGCTGTAATGCCAGAAACCGGTCCCCGGGAGCTTGTTTCCTTCCCAGTGTAAGAATTGGCTTTTGTAGTTTGGTTTGCCCTGTTCCCATCATGCACTGGGACAGGAACAGACTAATTTGCATACAGTCAGGTTCTGAAACTGGGATGGTGCAGTGAGCTAAAAAAAGGTGTTGGATCTAGCCCTGATCTCTTGACTGGGTGAGAGCTTTCTGCTTAATTCAGAGACTCTGTCCCTCACCACCCCTTGTTGTAAATAATTTTGTCCACCCTAAGCGTGGAAGGGTATTCTCAGATGTGAGACCCTTGCTCATTGCACCATCAGGATTCAAGCAAACTGGGCCGAAGACGGCTGTAATGCCAGAAACCGGTACCCGGGAGCTTGTTTCCTTCCCAGTGTAAGAATTGGCTTTTGTAGTTTGGTTTGCCCTGTTCCCATCATGCACTGGGACAGGAACAGACTAATTTGCATACAGTCAGGTTCTGAAACTGGGATGGTGCGGTGAGCTAAAAAACGGTGTTGGATCTAGCCCTGATCTCTTGACTGGGTGAGAGCTTTCTGCTTAATTCAGAGACTCTGTCTCTCACCACCCCTTGTTGTAAATAATTTTGTCCACCCTAAGCGTGGAAGGGTATTCTCAGATGTGAGACCCTTGCTCATTGCACCATCAGGATTCAAGCAAACCGGGCCGAAGACGGCTGTAATGCCAGAAACCGGTCCCCGGGAGCTTGTTTCCTTCCCAGTGTAAGAATTGGCTTTTGTAGTTTGGTTTGCCCTGTTCCCATCATGCACTGGGACAGGAACAGACTAATTTGCATACAGTCAGGTTCTGAAACTGGGATGGTGCAGTGAGCTAAAAAACGGTGTTGGATCTAGCCCTGATCTCTTGACTGGGTGAGAGCTTTCTGCTTAATTCAGAGACTCTGTCTCTCACCACCCCTTGTTGTAAATAATTTTGTCCACCCTAAGCGTGGAAGGGTATTCTCAGATGTGAGACCCTTGCTCATTGCACCATCAGGATTCAAGCAAACCGGGCCGAAGACGGCTGTAATGCCAGAAACCGGTCCCCGGGAGCTTGTTTCCTTCCCAGTGTAAGAATTGGCTTTTGTAGTTTGGTTTGCCCTGTTCCCATCATGCACTGGGACAGGAACAGACTAATTTGCATACAGTCAGGTTCTGAAACTGGGATGGTGCAGTGAGCTAAAAAAAGGTGTTGGATCTAGCCCTGATCTCTTGACTGGGTGAGAGCTTTCTGCTTAATTCAGAGACTCTGTCCCTCACCACCCCTTGTTGTAAATAATTTTGTCCACCCTAAGCGTGGAAGGGTATTCTCAGATGTGAGACCCTTGCTCATTGCACCATCAGGATTCAAGCAAACTGGGCCGAAGACGGCTGTAATGCCAGAAACCGGTACCCGGGAGCTTGTTTCCTTCCCAGTGTAAGAATTGGCTTTTGTAGTTTGGTTTGCCCTGTTCCCATCATGCACTGGGACAGGAACAGACTAATTTGCATACAGTCAGGTTCTGAAACTGGGATGGTGCGGTGAGCTAAAAAACGGTGTTGGATCTAGCCCTGATCTCTTGACTGGGTGAGAGCTTTCTGCTTAATTCAGAGACTCTGTCTCTCACCACCCCTTGTTGTAAATAATTTTGTCCACCCTAAGCGTGGAAGGGTATTCTCAGATGTGAGACCCTTGCTCATTGCACCATCAGGATTCAAGCAAACCGGGCCGAAGACGGCTGTAATGCCAGAAACCGGTCCCCGGGAGCTTGTTTCCTTCCCAGTGTAAGAATTGGCTTTTGTAGTTTGGTTTGCCCTGTTCCCATCATGCACTGGGACAGGAACAGACTAATTTGCATACAGTCAGGTTCTGAAACTGGGATGGTGCAGTGAGCTAAAAAACGGTGTTGGATCTAGCCCTGATCTCTTGACTGGGTGAGAGCTTTCTGCTTAATTCAGAGACTCTGTCTCTCACCACCCCTTGTTGTAAATAATTTTGTCCACCCTAAGCGTGGAAGGGTATTCTCAGATGTGAGACCCTTGCTCATTGCACCATCAGGATTCAAGCAAACCGGGCCGAAGACGGCTGTAATGCCAGAAACCGGTCCCCGGGAGCTTGTTTCCTTCCCAGTGTAAGAATTGGCTTTTGTAGTTTGGTTTGCCCTGTTCCCATCATGCACTGGGACAGGAACAGACTAATTTGCATACAGTCAGGTTCTGAAACTGGGATGGTGCAGTGAGCTAAAAAAAGGTGTTGGATCTAGCCCTGATCTCTTGACTGGGTGAGAGCTTTCTGCTTAATTCAGAGACTCTGTCCCTCACCACCCCTTGTTGTAAATAATTTTGTCCACCCTAAGCGTGGAAGGGTATTCTCAGATGTGAGACCCTTGCTCATTGCACCATCAGGATTCAAGCAAACTGGGCCGAAGACGGCTGTAATGCCAGAAACCGGTACCCGGGAGCTTGTTTCCTTCCCAGTGTAAGAATTGGCTTTTGTAGTTTGGTTTGCCCTGTTCCCATCATGCACTGGGACAGGAACAGACTAATTTGCATACAGTCAGGTTCTGAAACTGGGATGGTGCGGTGAGCTAAAAAACGGTGTTGGATCTAGCCCTGATCTCTTGACTGGGTGAGAGCTTTCTGCTTAATTCAGAGACTCTGTCTCTCACCACCCCTTGTTGTAAATAATTTTGTCCACCCTAAGCGTGGAAGGGTATTCTCAGATGTGAGACCCTTGCTCATTGCACCATCAGGATTCAAGCAAACCGGGCCGAAGACGGCTGTAATGCCAGAAACCGGTCCCCGGGAGCTTGTTTCCTTCCCAGTGTAAGAATTGGCTTTTGTAGTTTGGTTTGCCCTGTTCCCATCATGCACTGGGACAGGAACAGACTAATTTGCATACAGTCAGGTTCTGAAACTGGGATGGTGCAGTGAGCTAAAAAACGGTGTTGGATCTAGCCCTGATCTCTTGACTAGGTGAGAGCTTTCTGCTTAATTCAGAGACTCTGTCCCTCACCACCCCTTGTTGTAAATAACTTTATCCACCCTAAGCGTGGAAGGGTATTCTCAGATGTGAGACCCTTGCTCATTGCACCATCAGGATTCAAGCAAACCGGGCTGAAGACGGCTGTAATGCCAGAAACCGGCCCCCGGGAGCTTGTTTCCTTCCCAGTGTAAGAATTGGCTTTTGTAGTTTGGTTTGCCCTGTTCCCATCATGCACTGGGACAGGAACAGACTAATTTGCATACAGTCAGGTTCTGAAACTGGGATGGTGCAGTGAGCTAAAAAACGGTGTTGGATCTAGCCCTGATCTCTTGACTGGGTGAGAGCTTTCTGCTTAATTCAAAGACTCTGTCCCTCACCACCCCTTGTTGTAAATAATAAGCAAGTTTAAGACAAGCACAAATGTGATTTATACAGGCACGTAAGGCACCTTACGTGGCTCTGAGTAGTTTCATTAATCTGATGAAACGCAACACAAATCTTTGTGTTGCATTTCTCAGCCCTGAGAAGCTGTTCATGGGCCTTGCGTAGGTGTTCTCACACAACTTCATTTGTTTTTAAGGCATTGCCACTTTTACCAAATGTGGTTAAACTGGGAATGTGCCCAAAAAATACACTTTCTCATGGAAGACGTAACAAGGAGTACATTATTTCTTTCTCCTTATGACTTCCTCTTTTAATGTGTGCTTAAGAAAGCAAAATATACCTCTCATGATTGATTTTTTTTGTGCAGAAAGTTGCCCCTTTCTGCACAAAAACAATCATGCGTGCAATTCAGGCACCCTTGCACAATGGTTAGGATTTCTGGACAGTTTTTCTACAGTCCTGCATATGTATTTGTACCACTTCTTCTTTCACTCCAGTGCCATTGTTTTTGCTTGGGCCACACTGTTAATCTTATCCACTATTGTTTGTCAAATGGCTTCCTTCTTACCTAGTGCCAATTTTGAGGTGACAAAGAAGAGGTATGAATTTTTGTCACATCATTGATTAGTATCTTATTCTCCTTCTCACTGAAACTTGTCTGCCTCTTCCTCTGGGCTACCATATTGTTATGTTGGCTGGGGTTGTGGCCCTTCTGGCATGTAGTTGCTCCCTCCATTTTTCTTGTGTAATGACGTTCTGTGGTTTAAGGTGCGTTGCTTTTTCAAGTTTAACAACACGCAATGTTCTCCTCCATGACACAATGCTGATTTGAAGCATGTAAAGGTGGTTTACAACATGGAAATCAGCTTTGCGTCACATACAGAGTACTTGCTTTGTGGCATGTTGTGTTGATGGAGCAAGGTTTCACACGTACAGAAACTTACTTGTATTCAACCCTCTCGAAATAACAAATAATATATTAATCAACATGTTTTTTTTATTAATTTTTGCATTTTACAACATTTTTAGTAAGCTGGGAAAGCTTGCAAATGTGGTTTTACTAACATTAACCCGAGTGTCTTAATATGGCTGCCGAGAACGCAGGAACTTTACTGCGCATGAGTGTTCCACATCTATGTGGTGTGACATATCTCTGCTTTTGGTGGGAACTTCTCGCTTCTGCGCACGGGTGGCAAGATGGCTGCTTCATGTGTACTCATACTTATGCTGCTGATTGTACTAAGCTTGTTCATTCTGCTTAACTACTAATGCAAAGGTTAAAATAAAGTAAAGGGGTTCGAATAGAGATAAGTGGTACACACTGCATTCATTTATTTTTGTATTCGAATATGTTTTTCTTTGACTTTGTTACTAGCTCGTATTTGGGCCTGAGGGATGACTTGAAACTCCATTTGAATATGCACTCCGCATGTACTGGAAGAAACAAGATACCTCAAACTGTGGCATTGAAACTGTGCCAGGGATTGTCTTACCTGCGATGCGCCGGAGAACCTCACCCCCTGACCTGGGAGAAGGAAGAAGACTTGCAAATTGTTATAATATTGTATACTAAAATGAAATAATATTGGTGGGCGGAATAAAATTGTGAGAAAATAAATTCTGGGTGGGAACTTGATCAATTCAAGTCAATTGAGATGATCTCATCTTGGTAAGGTGTGATGACCTCTCCTCGTCTTTCTGACCAATCACTGAAGGGGAACACAATGATTTGCAACATTTAGGGGTGGTACATTGCCCTTGAAATGGTTTAACTAAGGTAGGTTTAGATAGAGAAATTGTCCGACTTGTCCGAGTAGCTGACCTGTCACTGACCCAACGCATGCTATTGGAGATCGAGAGCAGAGGAGAGAACTCTGTCAGAAGAACTGAGGTGTTGGTGGGAGATTATCGATTACCCAGTCGGGGTACTAATTGGCTTGCTAAGAGAGAAGGGTGTGACATTGGCGTTGCACTTAGCTGAGCTCACCTTTCCTGTTCTGCACCTGTCTTGTCCCGTGGGCACCTGATCAGTCGGGAGCCTGGTCCTTATTTGCCCCATTCCGTGACCAGGATTGATCATTGCAACAAATTTTTTTTTTTTAACTTGTAAGGCGCAACAGCTACCCAAAAAGTGTTTCCCGGCGCCGAGACACAGCACAAAAGTACCAAAGGTTTGCAAGGTCGTTACTGATTATTGCTCAAACAACCAGGTTTTGATATTCTTCCTGAATCTGGCGTGGTTTTCCTCCCTGCGGATGTAAGGAGGGAGTGCATTCCAGAGGGTTGGTCCAAGATGAGCGAAGGTTCTGCCACCCATTCTAGCAAGTTTAAACCTGGGTATGCAGAAATTGGCTGCTGATTGTGACCTAAGGTTACGACTAGGGGTGTAGGGATGGGCTAGTGCAAGTAGATATTTAGGAGCATTACCTGTTTTTATTCTAAACATGTAGTTCAGGGCTTTAAATCTGATTCGGTTTTCTACCTTGAGCCAATGCAGGCCACGTCAGTAGTTTGAGACACTGGTGGTTTTAGGAATTCTACACAACAGCCTGACAGCGGAGTTCTGGACGAGCTGCAGCCGCCGTACTACAGCTTGATTTGAGCCTAGGTGCAAGATGTTACCGTAGTCAAGCCGAGATGTAAGGAGGGAATTGACTACGGTTTTTTGGGTGGAGATAGGCAACATCCAGAGGATTTTCCTCAGCCACTTCAAGATGGTGAAGCAAAGGCCAACAACTTTGCTGGCCTGTTGTTTCATGGAGAGGGAGCTGTCAACAATGACCCCTAGATTGCGTACCTGAGTGGCCGGAGTTAGGAAATTTCCCATCTGGGAAGGCCAGTGGGAAGGGTTCCACAAGTCATGTTGTTTCTCCATTTAATTTCAGCTGGTTTCTGGTCATCCAGCTGAAGATGTTTTGGAGACCTAGTTTGAGGGGAGACAAAGATGACGGGCTAGGTTCAGACTGGGAAAAAATGATCTGTGAGTCGTCTGCGTAGGTCATGAGGGTGAGTCCTGATTTTTCCGCTAGGTCAGCCAGAGGTCTAAGATAAAGGTTAAAAAACAACGGGCTCAGAATGGATCCCTGGGGCACTCCGTGAAGGGCGTTAAAAACTCTGGAGCATGCTGATGAAGATGTGATTTGGAACACAGCGGTATTCGTACAAGCGCCTTCAGACCCTTGCGGGTGAGTAGTGCGCTATACAAGTATCAATTTAACATCCGTTGTGCCAAAAACGACCTGATCCAATCAACTGCCATGCCACAGATTCCATATTTACTTAACGTAGTTAAGAGTATTTCATGTGATATGGTGTCAAAGGCCGTGCTCAAGTGTAAAAGAATGAGAGCAACCATTTTACCATCATCAAGGAGTTTGCGGATGGTTTCGGTGACTCCTAGCAGGGCAGTTTCTGTGGAGAAACCGGCTCTGAATCCAGATTGAGATGGATGGAGGAGGGAGTTTTCTTCAGAGAAGAGGGCTAGGACCGAGTGAATGTATCTTTCCAGCAGCTTCGAAAAGACAGGGAGCAGGGATATAGGTCGATAGTTTGACAATATTTCGGAGTTTGCTGTAGGCTTCTTCAATAGTGGGCTTATCATGGCATGTTTCCAGAGCAAGGGAACAGTAGAGAATTTCAAGGAGGAATTTAACGTATTCACGATGACTTCAAGAGAAAGGACATCCAGTTGTTTTAATATTTTGAGGGGAGGAGGATCACAGGGATTTGATGGTCTTAAGGATGGCCTTCAGAGAGTCTGTCGTGATGGGAGGCAAAGATTCCAAGGTATTATTTACTGTAGGGACAAAGTCCATATCAGCCTTAGGGGTGGAATCATTTATATTGCTGTTGATATCACTGAGTAGTTTGTTGATTTTGTCCGAGAAGAATACAGCAAGATCCTGACATTTTTGTTCATTTAGCGGAGGAGCCGAAGGCACCATTCTAGGTAAATATAATCCATGTGGTATTTCCTCGTACTATTCCCCTTTCTCACCCTTCCCAGGTACCGATGTATAAACGTGTTGCTGTGATTTCTTTCAAACTTTGTGTCCTATTAATTATATTCTTGCTTGTAACATTTTTGGTCACGATATTGTGGCCTCTTTCTTTTTGACTTGCATAGAAAAAGCTTTTAAAACGTTCCCTGAGTCTGTGGTTATTACAGTAAAAGTAAATGTGTTTAAATATTGCCTGTTTATGCTAACTCCATCTTTGATCCATAGGACTTATAGCAAAGGTGACAAGGATTGGTAAGTCATGGTTTATAGGTATAAGTCCTAAAAGGACTCAAAGTACTGATAGGTGATTAGTTAGTAAATCACAGGCAGGACTGCTAGTTCAAAGTGTGAATGTTTTATGGGCCCAGGTGAGTATGGTAAAACTGAGCTAGTGGACCAGCGCGCTTTATCAGTGTCATTCCCAATTTACCGTTGTATTGGAAATATTGACTCATTTTTGGTCTTTGCACAATCCAATTAATACAGGGCAAGGATCTGCTGCAATGAAGCACAGATTTTTCTGCCACAACACTGCCACAATGCAATGTTGTGCCAGAACTCATAAATGTGCCCCTTAGTTTTTGTTTGGTGAGGCAACGTATTGTTGTTAAGTTTTTTTTATGTTATGAAAATGAGACTGAGATTCAAAGCCATTTTCTAGTCGCAAAATCAGTAATCCGCAAAATTACAAAGATTATGATCACAAAAAGGATTTTTGCTATGGAATAAAAATGATTTTGCCAATTAGAGAAGCATTTCTGACAGCCAAATTGATTTACTTACCTATTCTGGAATGCAAAAGGAAGAAATATCGAAGACATATCTCCTTCTAATTGTGATTCGGAATGGCTCCTGTCAATGTTTTGTAACAGCAATTGCAGTCATCAGCAATTGAAAATGATTGACTCCTCAAAGGAAGTGGTGACCGATTTTCATAGGAAGCTATCACTATTTGCACATTCCACTTTAAAAATTGTGTGGCAGCATTGGGAGTTAGATGTGGACCAGTGGTCTGTGGCTTGCTCCCTCTGATGTTTTCCCAAAGAGAAATATTTTTTAACTACTTCCATGCTAAGCATGTGCTAAAGCCATCCAGCACAGCATTGGGTGCTGCGAATGGCTCCAACATGTCCTTATACTGTTGCCAGCAAACCACTTGGAGGGGAGCACCTCAGGGATTTCCTTGTTTTAGGTTCACTTCAGGCTGATGGGGGAGTGCTTCCCTAGTAACAAGAGGCATTTGTATTTATTTTGTAATGATTATCGCCATGAATGACACACTGATGTCATTACAATTGAAAAATAAAGTTAACTGAGTTAATCAGCGTATTTAATTTTTACTGCTTCAGTGCTCAGGAGGCTATATCAGGCCCCAGACCACTGATACTGGTGGGAGAGGTATCATTAGAAATGGGAGAATCTCCCCTTTCCAAAGGTGCCTTTCTCTCTTTCATCCCTGCTTGGGATGGCTGCATGAGGGCAATCCCGAAGAAGATCCACCTACTTTACACCAATTAAGGGGTGGAGTGGACCCCTCACAATGGGATTGTGTTCTCCTTGGCCAACAGTTATTTCTGCCCCCTCCTGGTGCAGATTGGAGGCTGTTACCTCCATTTTCCCTCAGGGGAGCAGAAATCCAGTTCACATAAGAGATTGCTTCTGTATGTCAAAAAGGTAGGTGGTGACCCTCCCAAGCATTGGGCCTAGCCCCCATCAAATAAGCCCAAGCAGCAACTCTATTTCATTCTCAGGGCTGATGAGAGGTGTTTCCTCCAATCTGCTTCCAGTGGAGGTCAGAAAGCCCACTAGATCATAAGGGGTGGATTTTGAAGGGTGTATTGCCGCCCTTGCAATGGGCTGGTGCTTCCCCAGACCCAAAAGTATTTCTGTCCCCCTGGGGCAGTTTGGAGGTTGTTACCTCCAATCTGCTCCCAGGGGTAGGCAGAAATCCCACTAGACACCAGAGATTGATTTTGCATGTCACAATCAGTGAGGGAGGTCCTTTGAGGCTTCTGGCCTAGCCCCTCCCCCAAATAATCTCTAGCAGTCTTTCTGCCACTGTTGACTGTGTCTGAACTGTGGTGGCAATTTTTTTTTACATCTTTATTTATCATTCTTTTTCAGTATAACACGTTACAGTCACAGCATGTAAGTATCAACTTTCTTCTATTAAGTCACAAATAACCATAAACTCCCTCCCCCCTACCCCGCCTTAGGAAGGAAACAATGACTACGGGTGAACATCTTACTTCAACTTCCCATAGCACAAGGTCTAGGTCAAGTCATAGGTACAGAGGATACGCGAGTCAAGCATGATACTACAATTAAAATCCAAGAATTGCGGTTATCAGAGATGGCAACAGCAGGAAGCGTAAATGACAACCATTACAAGAACTTCATGGTAGACATAGTAAGTGAAAGTTCAAAGCATGCAGTTCATACAGGCGTCAGCACAAATGTGATAAAGAGGAGCTTACACGTCTGCCCCCCCTCCATCAGCTTCCTCTTCGTCCTCCCCTTGATGCTTCCTGAGATATGCCAAGAATGGGCCCCAATAATGTATTCAACCCAGATCTGTGATTGGGGTGAGTGTCTGAAAAGTTTCAGGGCTCCGTTCATCATCTCCTTGTGCTTGCTTTGTTCACCCTAAGTTGGCAGGGTATGCCCAGACGTGGGACCCTCGATCACTTTGCCACTTGATTCAAGCTAGCCTGGCAGATGAGGGATGTTACCCTGAACCCCTCCCAAGATGCTTGTTTCCGGTCCAGGGAAGATCTGGCTTGGCAGTTCGGGCTTGACTGTTCCCATGAGGAGCAGGGTCACAACTGATTTGCATTTGGCTAAGTCTGAACTGGAGTGGTGAAGTGAGCTAAAGATTTATGATGGATTCATCCAGATCTGTGACTGGGGGTGAGTGTCTGAAAAGTTTCAGTGCACCATCCATCATCTCCTTGTGTCCCTCAGGCCCAAAGGTCTTTCTGTCTCCCCTGGAGCATTTTAGAAGTTGTTACCTCCAATCTACCGCCTCGGGTGGGCAGAAAGCCCACTAGACACCAGATGCTGTTTTTGCATCCCACAGTCAGTGGGAGAGGCCCTCTGAGGCATCTGGCCTAGCCCCGCCCCAAATAATCTCCAGCAGTCTCTCTGCCCAAGTTGGGGGCAGATTGAGTGTGTTTTCCTCCAATCTGCCCCCTGGCAGGGAGCAAAAAGCACACTAGATCACTAGGGAGTGGATTTGGAAGGGGGAGCAGCCCCCACGCAATGGGCTAGTTATCCTTCCCCAGGTCCACTAGTCTTTCTGCTGCCCTGGGGAAAAAAACGGCTTTTGTTTAGGTTCATAAGTGGGTGTTGGCAGCCCAATCAGGCATCGTTCCTAGTACCAACCCCTCAAATGAGCCCAACAGTCTTCCTGTCCCCTTGGGGGCAAGCAAGAGGTAATTAACCGCAATCTGCCCCCTCTAGGGCAAAATGCCCAGTAGACACCAGGAAGTTTCTTATTTTGCTACAAGGTGTGGGGGTGGGTTGCCCTCACATTTAGCCTAGCCTCCACTTCCAATATGATCCCAATAGTCTTTTTGCCCCACAAGGGAAGATACAAGGTCTTTAACTTCAGCCTGCACTGCTGCTGGAGGACAAGAAGGCCCACTAGGCACCAGAGAGATGCTTGTGTGCCACATAAGAAAGGGGTTGGAGTTTGTTTACCAACAATCTGCCCCAAAGGGGTCAAAAAACTGTTGTGCCCTTTCTGCACCAGAGGAAAGGAGTATTGCATGGGTGAGCTGCCACCCCCTTTTTTAATTTATAAGAATATTTTTCCCCTGGCATCTAGTGACCTTTCTGTCCCTGGGAGGATGAATTTGGGTAAACACCCTCAATCCACCCCGGGGGAAGCAGAAAGACAGATACTCCTATTCTGGGGTGGGAGCACAACATGATGAAGGGTGAGCTGCCATTACCCCCTATTTTAATTTTTGGGAATGCTTTCCCCATGGTGTCTAGTTGCCTTTCTGTCCCCTGGGGGGCACATTTTGGGTACATACCCTAATCCACCCTGGGGGAGAAGACATTTACACCTATTCTGGGGTCAGAGCGTGGCTTGAGGCCTGGAAGAGCCGCTCCTACTCCCTTTTTTTGCCCACTCCAGAACAGGTGCTTTAGTCTTTCTGCACCCACTCTCCACCAGAGGGTGGAATGACAGTGTCTATCCAAAATGCTTCTTCGGGAGACAGAAGGGCCACTAGACACCAGGAGACATATATCACCAAAAATAAAAACAAAGGAATAAAGGGTTCACCCAGGCATCATGCAGTACATTGTGCTCCTGTGACATAAACTTCCAGAAACCACTGAGAGCCAGAAAATGCTTATTACCCTAACTTCTCCCATGTGTCCCGATGAAAATGGTACCCCACTCGTGCGGCTGGACCTAGTGTCCTTGGTGCACAATGCCCCTAAATACATGTGGAGAAATCACCAATGAGGGTAGCTCTAGTATATGGATTGGGGCTCGCTGGCGAAACAAACTTCCAGAAACCTCAAGGATCCATCAAATTCCTACACCTTGCATCACCACACTTTCCCAATATACATTCTAACCCGCTCTTGTGGCTGGGCCTAGTGCTCCAGAAAGGCACAAATTAATCAGAGTCTAAGAGAGGTGTTCTTCAAGTCTTCTTTTGACCTTGGTTTGATGTGTGCCTGTTGCAGGCACAATACATTTCTATTGGGACAAGTGGAAGAATGCTAGGTGGTAGAAATGTTGGGGATTGTTATGATTCCCAAAGTTTACATCACAGAAATGCAAGTAAATTTGCAATTTTAGGCAAAGTTTGAGGTTTGCAAGGCATTGCGGGTAAGAAAACTTTGTGGGGTCCTTGCAAGTCCTAAAACGAAACACATAAAAAACAGAAATGCTGATCTTTAGGAATAAATACCGCCCAGTGGAACAACGACTGGTGGCCTTTCAAACCTGAACGCTCACCCATCCCGACAGACTATACCAGCAACCTTGGCGTCAACGTGGACAGCAAGCTCACTATGAAAAACCAGGTCAACACAGTCCCCTCCACCTCTTCCTCGCTCTTTGCATGCTACGCAAGATATCTAAATAGGAGGGGGACATGGACTGGGCAGTGGTGGCAGAAAAGACAGTCTATGAAAGAAGTGGGTGCCCCAAGAAATGGGAGCAAATCTGGAGCAAGTGGAATATGCATAGGGGACAGATATGTGCCCCAACTGTACCTGAGAATCACAAGACCCCCAGGCAGAGAAAAAATAGGGGGAAACAAATTGTAACAAACACAAAGAAAGAACTATGTCAGTTGAGGATATCAATGTGTTCGGTGTGGTGTAGCAATGTAATGCTGTCAATTGTAATAATATAGTGCATACAAATTCGAACAATGAAAAGAGTTTAAAAAAAAGAAAATAGCTAACATTCAACACCAGATGAACTGAAACACAAGCCGTAGTCACAAGCCGGCTGTACAACGGCAATGCACTCTACGTAGGAATCACCTCTCACCTCCTGAAGAGATTGCAGAGCATACAGACTTCTATGTCCCGGATCATGCTCGATCTCCCAAAGTGAACCCACATCACCCACCCCCTCAAAGTTCTCCACTGGCTCCCCATTCGGAAGAGACGTCAATTCAAGATGCTAATCCACACCTACAAAGCCCTACACAACCAAGGACTAGCATACATCAACTACTGTGTGAACTTCTACCATCCCTCAGACACCTATGCTGTGCTTTCCTCTCCCTCACTCACACCCCTGGCATCCCCCGAAGAGGAAGCTCCATTTCCTTCTTAACTGCGAATTCCTGGAATGTCTCCCATTTTACCTATGGAATTCATCCTCTCTGCTGAAATTCAGGAAGGAACTCAAGACCTGGCAGTCCAACTGAACCCCCTTAGCAGCAGTGCCTAGAAACCCCCACAGATGATTAGCCACACTCTACAAATCATGCTTGATGATGACGAAGGCACACCCCTCTTGACTCATCTGGGTGTCTAGTTATACAAAAGTTCTGGGTATGGTAGTTGTCCCTGGGTGGTCATCACTCGGCCAAACCAACGCTGCTACCCACATTGCCAAATCAGATCATTTGTGCAACAGGAAATGTTGATGACTTAACATTGTATTTGGGGCCTTTCCTATTACAGCACTAGACCTACCCACACAACTGAGTTGCCATTTTTACTGGGAGACTTAGGGAATGGTAGATGTTATGAAATGTGTGTCTCTCTGCAGATTCCAAAACTGTTCACCAGAGAAATATAAGGAAAATATGTCATTTAGTTACTGTTTGAGGTTTGCAAATGCTTTTGGGTAGAAAAACCTGATGGGAGCCACACAAGTCACCACAACCTGGATTCCAGTAGATGTCTAATTTTCAAAAATCTTAAGTCTTGCTAGCTTCCCATAGGTGCTGGCTGAGCTACAGACCAAAATCCACAGCTAGGCACATTGCATCAGTTTTCAGTGCAACAAATGTGATGTGTCCATGTTGTGTTTTTGACCATTTCCTGTTGCAAGCACTAGGCCTACCCATACGATTGAGGTAGCATTTTATTAGAGACATGTGTGAATGCAGAATAGTAGAACATCTGTAATTATCGATTGTATTTCTCTGCATTTGTTCTTCAAATGTAAGCCAGTGTTTAAGAAACAAGACATTTTGAAAATGCCATTTAAACCTCATGCTAGCTCAAGTGCTCACAGATTCAGAGATATACAAATAACTAATGCTCCTAAACGTCATATTTGGTGTAAATTTCAGAAAAACATACGTTTCTTTGATATTCATTTGTTTACTCTTTCTATTTTACCTAATGAATCGGTCTTTACCCAGTACCCAATGAAAAACCATTAAAATTTGCAGTTCAGTTGTTGGCTCTGGGTGCCTCCGGTTGTTGGAAAACTCACAAACCCTATATACCCCTTGAACCTGAAGTGGCATAGACTAGAGTGCTCGGGAGTCAAGTATTGTGTTGCATAGTAGAGTGCACTGACGGAGAGTGCAATAATGTAGAGTGGACTGGCGTCGAGTGGAGTGGTGTACTGTGGAGTGGCATAGAATGGAATACAGTACAGTGGAGCGGTGTCCGGTGTCCGGTGGATTGGCGTACAGTGAAGCAGCATGTCATAGAGTGGAGTAGAGTGCTGTACAGTGAAGTGGCATTAAATGTAGTTCCGTAGAGCTGAGTAGCTTGTCATATAGTAGAGTTGAGTGCCATAGAGTGGAATGCTGTAGATTGAAGTGGTATGGGGTGGAATGAGTAAAGTGGAGTGATATAATGTGGAGTGGCAGAGAGTGGAGTGGCATAGAGTGGTGTTGCATACAGTGGAACAGCATAGAGCGAAGTGGGGTATAGTGGAGTGGCATAGAGTGGAATACCATACAGTGAAGTGGTCTAAATGTACAGGCGTAGAGTAGAGTGGAATAGAGTGAAGTGGCAT
Source organism: Lissotriton vulgaris (assembly GCF_964263255.1). NCBI lineage: Eukaryota > Metazoa > Chordata > Amphibia > Caudata > Salamandridae > Lissotriton > Lissotriton vulgaris. The sequence goes on from NC_141696.1 coordinate 941,416,272, forward strand.
ACAGTGAAATAGCATACAGTGGAGTGGTGTCCAGTGGATGGGTAAAGATTAGAGTGGCATACACTGGAATAGTGAAAAGTAGAGTGGCGTTCGGTGGAGTGGCATAGAGTTGAATGGAGTACAGTGAAGTGGCATACAGTTGAAAGGCATGCATTGGAATAACGCAGAGTGGAGTGGGGTATAATTTAATAGAATATAGTAGAGTGGAGTGGCGTAGAGAGGAATAGCATAGAGTGAGATTCTTACGATACATCCCAAACTCATAGGGGGATGAAATGAAAATAATATGAGTAGTACCACTAGGAAAACTGGGTCATCTTTTAGATGCTTGATATCCAAGTTAGCGAGAGTAAAGAACATGGGGAGAAGTTACCTGTATATTAGATTTTAACTTTTGTATTACTTTTTCTTCTGGTTATTATCCTTCTTTTAAAAAATTGTTTTTGCGGATCTAGGAGGCTGAGGATGCGGAAGACCCCTATTCTTATCATGGCTGGCTAACCGATTGTTTGCTGTTTTCATTTTTTAATGAGCTGTATACAATGTGAATTATGTAATCCTCTTTTAAAGATATCTGTGTTATATCTAAATAAAGAAATGTCTAGTTCTACTTCTAGAGTGGAGTGCAGCAGAGTGGAGTGGTTTAGTGTGGTGTGGTGTGGTATAGACTGGAGTGACAAAATGGAGTGGTGTACTGCGGAATGGTGGAGTGTTGTTGCCTAGAGTGAAATATCGTACAGTGGAGTGGTTTGGAGTGGAGTGGTGTAGAGTGGAGTGGCATATAGTGGAGTAGGGTACAGTGGAATAGTGTAGTGAATGTGACTCAATGGAGTGGCAGATAGTAATGTAGTATACACTGGAATAGCGTACAGAGGGAGTTGCTTAGAGTATAGCTGTGTACAGTGAAATAACTTACAGTGATGTGGCATACAGTGGAGTGGCATACAGTGGAGTGGTGTAGACTGCATTAGCGTACACTGGAGCGGTGTAGAGTGTAGTTGTTTACATTGGAGTGGTATAGAGTGGAGTGACATAGAGTGGAGTGGCATACAGTGGAATACCGTTGATCGGAGTGATTTAGAGTGGTGTGGCAAAGGGTGGAGTTCTCTTGAATAAAGTGACATAGAGTGGAATAGCATAGAGTAGAGTGGCACAGAGTAGAGTGGCATATAGTGGAATAGCGTAGAATGGAGTTGCATGGAGTGGAGTTGTGTTCTGTGGAATAGCGTAGAGTGGACTGTCTTAAAGTGTAGTGGCATAGAGTGGAATAGTGTACAGTGTAGTGGTACAGCGTGGAATAGGGTACAGTGGAACACTGTAGAGTGGATTTGCATAGATTGAAATGGCATAGAGTGTAGTGGCGTAGAGTAGAGTGGGGTACAGTAGAATACCATTGAGTGAAGTGGTGTAGCGTAGGGAGGATGAGAGTTGAGTAGCATAGAGTAGAGTGGCATTCAATCGAACAGTGTTTATTGGAGTGGCATAGACTGTAGTGGTGTAAAGTAGAGTAGCCTGCCCTACAGTAGACTGGATTGGGTAAGATGGTATGGCGTTTCTGTCTTTACAAAACTAAAAAGAAGCCATGTTGTTTTGACCACACTTTGCCTGTGTTCTGGGTTAGGGATTTAGATATAGATAAATAATAGGTTTTATGGATATTCCTACCTATTATCACTTTATGTGAGTGTTAATGGGTAGGAAAATGTATTCATTATTTTTTTAAAGTTTACAGACTATCAATCTAGTCCCTCGAAAGTACTATGGTAGTTACAGATAAAAAATATCTAACAAATGTTAAAAACTCTGTAGTACAGTATATGCATGAAATTTAGCTTAATACAGTGTATTTTTTATTTTTTCCCAAACTTAGTTAAAATTCTATTTTGAAGTAGAGTGGTGACTCGTAGGTATTACCGCCGTATACAGTGAACTTTTTTGTAAAGAATCTAATATGTTAAAACTTGATAATACACTGTAGTACACTATATTTGTGAAATATAGTATAGTACAGTGGCTTTTTAATTGTGTTTCATATGTTTTTTACTTATTGCATTACTTCCTAAATAGTACCCTGGTACTCTGTAAACTTTTAAAAAATATAACTCTAACCTTCCTTACGTATTAATACTTCAATAAAATGGGAATAGGTAGAGAAAATAACATGCAACATTCTACTAACTGAGGGGCATATTACCAAGGCAGGCGATATGAAATTATCGCCGCTTTTCGGCCGCAAAGCGGTGATAATTTCATCGCCCTATAAGCAAGCTGACGCTAACATCAGTTAGTGACAGCTTTTAGGTGATAGCGAGCGGTTTGGCGCCCGCTTTGCATGTCAGCGATTTTTATCGCTAATGACATGCAAAGTGAACCATGGTGTCTGTGCCTGCTCTCCAGTGTCCTACTTCATTTTGATTTGGAATTCTCAACCGTGCAACAGTGTGATTGGCAAAGGCCAAGTCTGAGCAACATATACCAGTTGCTAAAGTCACAGTTAAGACTGTATCTGACTAATTGCTGTTGGCCCCAGATGGGGGCTGCACCTGTGAGCTTGATGGCAGCACACTTAGAGCTACACCTAAATTTGGTCTACTGGGGGCCATAACTTCCAAGACTGCCGACTGCCTGACTAGTATGCTGACTCTTGGACTGACAGAGCTGCATTACTGAAGAGAGGCCCAGCTGGACCTGTAATTACCCAAAGTTCAGTTCAGCATTAGGGGTTGTGCAGGCTCATTGCCATACATGGCTGGATTTGATGAACTCTGTGGTTTACTTTTAGTGCTCAAAAATTCCACCCAAGTAAAAAGGCCTCCCATGTACAATATTGGATGGACTTGAAAGACATCACCCAACTCGAGAAAGGGTAAGATAATTCAAAGACTGAAGCCATTTGAACTGTGGGTACTGATTATCTCGCCTGAGTCTGTTTCATGATACTCATGACTATCCATGAGGGAGGGAACTCGGAAGCAGGGGGAATACCAAGAGGGATCAGGGAGGGAACATGGCTCAGAATCACTGAATTGTGTGTATTCATGTAAATGTGTAGTATTTAGTACTGCAGCGAGATTCAATTACTTTATTTCATGAATATATAAGCACTGTATATAATATTACAAGTATTTATGCTTTGATCTTTGCAAATGATCATGATAATAATGGAAGGTCAAAGACACTGAGGCAAGCATCATATTTGAGATGGCAATTAGTAGCAAGGAGTTTCCTTAAAATTGTATTTCTTCATGAATGGGACAGACAATTTAGGAGAGAACAAGCTGTCTTTCTATATAGTAGCAAGTAGGCCAGGAAGTGTTTTGGTTTCTTTGAAAATGGATTTTAAATGTTAATTGGATTTGTTTATCAAATAAATGTGCATCTTTTTCTATTTTTTTCTAATTTTGTAGGTTTGTGGTAGGTGTGCGTATTTGATATCTTTAATGATTCTTTAAAAATCTGTTGTGATTTACTTAAGGGTTATTGAGTTAGTTTAGTTAGACAAGGTGTGCGTGTATTGGAATTTTGATAATACTTTGTGTTCAAATAAATTACATTTATGTAAATAATCATTTGGGGGTTTTAACTCATTAATGTTCTGTTTGTTTTATAACTGCAAGTACCAATGCAGGAAGAGTGCAATAGGCATGGGGGAAGATGAAGAAGGTTGTAAACTATTGCTCCCACCCCACATTTAGGGCCCGATTACGATGATGGACAGACCGTCCGACATCTGGTACTACGGTCCGACCGCTGCTTTATGATGTGGGCCGTTGGAGGTAGCGGCACCGACTAACGCTTCCGATGGGCTCAAGGAGCCTGTCAGATCATCTGTCAAAGCGTAATACCCTACAATAGGAGTGATGCTTGCTCCGGCACTACTGTAAGGATTACGATGTTCCTTTCCGACAACCTTTCCATGGCGGTCCGACCACCAAAGAAAGGCTGTCAGAAAGGGACTTTGGGGGCTACTAGCAGGGCCCCCTTCCTCCCTGAGTTTCTGCTATGTGGCCCAAGGGGCACCCGTGGTGTCCCGAAACATTTGGGCACCCGGTGCAAGGATGTTTCCAAACATGCCTTTTTGCATTGAGGCTTGTGAGGTGGCCCTTTTCTGGGCCACAGCACAAGCCTCAATGCTAAAAAACATGTTTTTGACTGCCTACATGGTAGTTGGATTGCAATTTGGAAGTCAAAACCGCCACCTACGTGTCGGGTGGTCCAGATCCTGAAATGATGTTGGTCGGATGCTGGTCTGACCGGCATCATAATTAGTTTTCTCCAAAATCCACCTGGGATAAGTGCATCTCTTAAAGTAATACTATGTCAACATGTTTAGTGCCCAAAATAACGCAGAACTTATTCCATTTCAAAAAATTAGAAAGGCATGTACTTTCTAGGACACAACCTGATTGGGGGTATCCCATCCAGTGAACAATAGCTTGGTCACATTGTGCACCAATACAATAGAGGGTAGGGGAAAAGAACATGCAGGGTCTAAGAGGGTAATTGCTATTGGGGTACACTAGTGTAATGTAATGTGACCTGTGTGCTCACAAAATGGTTGGATTACACTGTTTGTCATTACTGGGACTTGACTCTGGCAGAATAAGTAGCCTAGAGACAATAAAGAAAATATGGAGGTTTTAAATGAGAGTCCTTCAAGCAGGACAAATAAGGAGGGGGTAATTAAAAAAGAAGAGGCACCAATATGAATGACAAACCCACAAGATGCAGGGAGACATACAAGTCTCTGAGGCCCATCATGTGTGAGCAAAGTGCAAGCAAAAAGCTTTCACATTGCATTGTAAACAATACTTAAATTAGGTTTACAATATGAACAGTAGCTTACAAAATCGGATGCATCCACAAGCATGCGCAGCAATAAGGATATCATGGGGTATCACCAAAAAACACAATAAGACTCTTAGTCAGGACAGGAAGAGAACTCAAAAGATAACAGAATGTATCTTGTTACTTGCTAAGGTCTCAATATTGTAGTGCTAGCCCTTCCTGACCGACCCTCCATGGTCCTATCAATGAGAGTCTATGTGTTTCAAGGCCACATGGGAGTGGTCTGAAGCTGATGGCCCTCTATCCAAAATGTTGAATCAAAGGAGTCAAAAAAGTGTTCTATAGTATCTTGGCACAGAAATTCCAAATTGATCTCATCAATATAGTCATCTTCTATACTATTTTTAATGTGAAATACATTTGATTTGCTGATTTACTGTAATACTTCCAAAAAAATAAGAGACATTTCCATTATTAGCTAGCTCATAAAAATGACCTTAAGGGCCTTATTACAACGGCTCTTCAATTCTCCAGGGAGCTGCTAAGAGACTTACCCTCCCATTTGAGGAATTACACGTTCTATAAAAAACACAAAGGACCTTTCATGTTTCCCCCAGAGATATTAGCCACTGTCCTTTCAGGCAAAATGATGAATCTGTTACCAAATTACTGATTTGACGGGAAAATTATTATTTCTCAGGGGATTCTCGGATTTAAACTTACAATTGACTAGATTATGCACTCCTGAAGTTAATAGGACCACAGTTTGTTAACACGTGGGGTACAGAGTTGAACAAGTAATGAGTACCTTAGTTTCATATTAAACTACGAGAGCAGGACAATCAAACTCAAAAATCTTATTTGACCATATTATCATTATCAAAATATTGTGATTACTAAAATATTGTGGACAAAATATCATAGTATAACATTTTTGTTCCAATAGAATCAAAGTTTAAAATATAATTTACTGTTTGTCAATTTTATAATACTTTTTAATGTTTTAGTATACTGTGTTGTGTTTAACTTCTTTAATTATTTTATTGTGATGTGAAATTTTAATATTTTTTTAAGTCAGTATATTTTCAGGTTATGGAGATTATTGAGAGATTGAGTGTATTATTGTGTTTTTATCGAGGAGCCTGAATCAATATTGCTATTTTATGCCCTTGTATGGCTATAATCAATAATATCCCTATAATGGCATATGCGAGAGCCCACGGACGCTGCCCCTCCTCTTTGACGCGCTGAAAAAGACCCTGTCTTTTCTCCTGCCGAGAAAATCCAGCTCCGGCGTTTCCGGCCTACCCTTGCGGTCCTGAAAGAGAGATACCAGACCTCCTGCATTCTATTACCCAGGTATGGAGCTGACTAAATCCTTAAAGAGAATTCTTGAGTCAGATTCTTGGCAAAACCTACTTAACTTAAACTGCTACTTACTTACTCCTTCCCACGTATTAGGCTTAGGTCAGGCCAGAACTGTTATAAAAGATTTGCGAGTCTTTATCGGCACATACGCAATTGGCATGCTACATTCTGACCAGGGTCCTGCTTTTAGCTCTCCAGGTTATAAGGAGGCCATGACCAGCATGGGCATTGCATTGCGGTACTCTTGTCCCTTCCATCCTGAGGGAAATGGGATTGTGGAAAGAAAAAACCGAGACATAAAGCAATCTATAACGGCAAAGGTATTAGGTTCGGGTGATGGGTGGGTCCAACATTTAACAAGTGTCCAACGTAGTCTTAACAATCTGCCAAGAAATTCTATAAAAGGTTTCAGCCCGTACGAACTATTGTTCAGAACTAGAATGTATATTCAGGATTTAGACTTCAGTGGTAGAAGATAAGAAAACATGCTTTGACATCAAAGATCGTTTGGCTGTTTTACAGGACTTAAATGAAACAAAAAAAAGCCCTGAGCAACATTAAGTTAAAACAGCAGCCAACAGCCACTGAAGATAAACCACCTGTCCCAGCAAGGCCTGTCTGGATTCCAAAGATTGGGGATCTGGTCAGAGAGAAGTTCGCGGTGAAGAAGGAATTTGGGCCTTCTTACAGAAAAGCAGTACCTGTCTAGCTGTCAGCGGAACAAGATCAGTTGTACTACCGCCCCTTGCTGGTAAAAAGGAGAACCGAGTTGTATCCATCGACCTGGTAAAACCACAATCATGTGGCCAATAATAAGTAATAGGCCCAGTGGACTCCCAAGAATTAGCAGAACTCCAAAACTTGCTACAATGCAAGAGGTGCAAACTGAGAGACTAATCACATTTGATGAACCTGCAGTGAATAAAAAAGGACTATGCAACAATGCCATGGAACTTGTGCCTCTTGAAACCAAAATTGAAACAGTTCGTCAAGAAACACCAGTCTACAACGATGTAGCCTCAGACTATGCTAATGAAAGAAAAATTGAAAAAGCAATTCCAACAATTGACAGAACTGCATCTGGCTTCTTCATCAATTTCGATAACTTTTCTGAAGATCCAAGCGAACCTGAAGAAACGCCAGTAAAAAAAACTTTTAAAGACAAAGCAATAGAACTCTGTCATCAACTCAAAGAAACCTATCTGATTTCTCCATGGATTGAATTTTGGATTGCGTTAGGTGTACTTTTCCTCCTGCTTTGGCTCATCATGGTACTTTGCTTGGGAAAATTCATTGAGGGAAAATACAGTACAATGGACACAGCAAGTCAGAACATAAACTTGGTCCTAAAGCCACACAAGTCATCTCACATCGAGAAAAGAGAACTAACATCAGTGAATGTCACAGTCATTCCAATACCCGGTGGGGTAGTTTGGGACAAAACGGATTACGAAATCTATGGCCCGGTTGAACTCTTGAAATATCCACATCAATTCAAGGTTTCATTAAGTGACTTTGTAAAACCAAGTACATTCTCTGATGATTGGGATTTTGAAAGCATAAATAATATGATGTGAGATTTAGTAATGTCAGCAAAATTTACAAAAGATGATTATTTACAAGGTTCATTGAACTATGAACAAATGTACTGCTATAAGCACTTTGCACATCACTATTTGCATAAATCTGCTCAACCTAGAAATGTTTTTAAATATAATCAATGGGAACATTGTGCAACTCCACCTAAAAGTAGTTCGAAAACATTTTATGAGAAATTCCCATACTTCTCAGGGTTTAACACAAGTGATGCAGAAACATTTTATTATAAACTGTTAGATAAAACAGGGACAAAAACTATGTTGACAAATACTAAATTGGTTTATTCAGAAACATTTTATGAAAAAATGATTACATTTGGTTTGATTTCTAGAAAAACAACATTGAAACAAAAACCATCTGGGGTACAAAAGAATGGCAGGTCCAAGGTTTAGAAGCATTATTTCGAGCCTGCATGATCCCAGAGCAAATAATGTTCTTGAATGACACCATTCAACAGACTACTTGTCTTGGCCTAGCTAAGATTAAAGACCTAAACAAATCGTCTATTCCAAAGCCAATACCTGATAATACGACCACAGATATTGAGATAAACGTATCCCATATTCTACACCAAAACAGAACACATCCTGATTGGAAAAAGTGGTTAATCTGGCCACCAGACACAAATAACTGTAAAGATAGATTCCTGAACAAAATACAGGGGTTCAAAATGACCAGACCAGACCCTAGATACTCTCAGAGACAACATCCAGGGATAGTAACAACATACAGTGTAGGGAAACTATGCCTTGAATGGCTACCGACATCCACACTGGCAGAAATTAAGCAACACTTGACTTTACTTAAAGACGGCGCTGACCTGCGCGATTTCATAATGGGACCACGCAAACAGCGTCAAAAACGTTTCATAGCGGCCAATATATACGCTGCATACAACGAAGCCGGGAAAGTGACTCAAATTGAGACAGCAGAGAAAATACAGAAATTGATTGTATTATTTTGGAAAAATTGCATTCTGTTGTGGACAATGGGTTAATGACTCTGTCCTCCAGAATATATTCACTGGACAGTATTGTATCATCTGCTATTGATATAATAGATCAGGACTAGCTAATGTTACAACATGGTCAGTCCCAATTACGTTCTATTGTACAGCTAGGCTGGAGGTTGCAAAATCTGCGTTCAGGCTATGTGCCATGGCGTTTAATCAACACAACGTCATTGTTCTCTATCTTTAACCTTACTGATAAACAAATCAGTTTGGCACAAAAAGGAGCAGACTATACGATTCTGAGCATTGAAAAACTTGAGAGATTACCATTGACAATGTCAGAAAGACCTGTCATTGAATGGATAATACACGGAATAATCACAATTCTGATAACAACTTTCCAATTTAAAAATTGCCAAGAGTATATACCAGCAGGCCAGTATGAAAGGTTGGGTAAAGGGTACATTAAGTCATCATGGAAATTACCTTACACACACACATGTTATAGTGACAAGAACCAGAATGTATTTCTTAGTGGTAATAACTGTAAACGATCACTAAGCGGTATACTTCTGTGCCAAGGTATTAATTTGCATGGGGCCTGTGAGGAGACTTCAAATAACCTTTCATGCCACCAGCACGGCACACCTGCAACACAGATAGAGCCATTCTTTAGACAACTTTCTAATGGGAGTTACGCTCTAATAACGACCACAGCTGTTGTGGCATGGTGCCAGGGAAAGCATATCTCGTAAGCGTTAGTTCCATGGTCACTTGCTGTATGGAAGTATTGTATCCAAACGGCCCTCCTGATACAGAGGCGACGATTTGGCCTTCTTTAAATATCTCTTCTATACGAATTGATACTTTAAGCAGAATGAAGTCTGTTCTTTTACAGACAACCGTGCCTTTAACGTCATCAAAAGAAAGTATGATCTTCAAGTTGCAAGGACAACAGCAGAGATACATACACTTTTATCAACTAATTGCCCCGTGCATTTCGTAGAAATGCTAAGCCAAATTCTAAATATGTCAGATACCAGTGGCATTGCACATGTATTTAAGACAATTTTTTCGGGACTGTTAACACCCTTCGAAGCAGTCCTGGGCATCTTTCCCAATTTTGTCCATTCTGTCTTTGGCGGCCTACCACTACTTTTGGGACTCGTGGCAGGAATTTTATTTTTTACTCTCCTGCTCCGATATGGCAAGTCAAACCGCAGACAAGACTCCAGCACTGATGGAAGAAACGATCCTAGCTATACGCTATCGGGACTGCATAACTAAAGTCCTTGGATTAGCCCGGCTAAGAGATCTGAATATGACTTGGTTTCTTTCATTCAGACCTATATGGCAGAACTGCATCTTACCTGTGCTTTGATGTATGCTATGCAGAGAAGAATGCCTCTTGGACACCTGTCTTACACTACAATCAGCAGTACCAATGGATATCGATACTTTGCTAAGTCCTGTAACGGCTCATGCATCGTGTTGTCCCTAGCGGTTACCAATCCTGATGACGGCATTCGTTGAAACTTCACCACTACGATTAGGTGGCAGTGAAGCACGAGATGAGAGCAACATCACCCAGGTACGACCTTCTGTGAGCATTGCTGATCCTGACATCGATGAGAGCAGTCATTCTCATGACTGCACCGTTGCAGCATTTTCAACCATGGTCGAACTTTCACCTGAAGCTGTAGACTGCTTTTATGCACATCTGTCTGAAATGATATTCTCCCCTGAACAGAAAGAATAACTTTTTAAGCAACAAGCACAAAGCGTTCCCCTGCACTCTGAATTCGGCCTTCAGCTTTGATAAACAAAAGCTACTGAAAACATTTGGAACTATTTTCTCCCCTGAAAACGAAATTATTTTTTTCAAAATTCCAAAATATTTACCCTTTTTCTGGCACATGTACTCTGCTTAAAGTAGAACTATTCTTAAAGAACAGAGCTTCTATTTTTAGTAATCCTAGAGACAAAATATTACCTCAGCCTCTAGCACATTTACAAGAAATTGTATTTATATGTGATGAAATAGTCTCGACCTTCTTTTCTGTATTAAGAGACATTTCATGTGTAATTTTCGCAAATCGTTCAGCTAAATATATATGCATCCTTTTTTACCTCATGATTACACTGCTTGATAAATGTTCAGTACCAATAATCTTTCGTGTATTTCGCATACACCATTTCAAATGCAAAAATGTATTTTGGGGCGGGTTGGAATACACATGCACCTTTAAATGTTTACTATTGCTTAGTTTTAGTAATGATGGACATTAGATCGTGGAGTGGGTATTGCGTTTTTATCTAGGAGCCTGAATCAATATTGCTATTGTATGCCCTTGAATGGCTATCATCAATAATATCCCTATAATGGCATAAGAATCAAATCCATATTTAAGTAAATAGCCCATGTAGTCCAAGGCACGGCAAAAGCTACTTCATTGGATTCCTAGAAAGCACAACAAGTTCTTTCGACACACCAAACTTCCAGCAACCTGGGAAATCCCCATTTGCTTTGTTTTGATTTGTCATAGAACTCCTGCGAGCACTGTAAGAATGGCCAGTTCTTAGTGACATCTTTATTGACGTCTTATGTCCAAACTTTACGTCAAACTCGGCACCTTTCAGGTATAAATATACCAACGTTGCCTTAAGCAAATACACGGTGGTGGTTTTGGAGCAGAGCAGCTATCTACTTGCCCAAGAGCCCAGCTGATGTGAGAGCCCACGGACGCTGCCCCTCCTCTTTGATGCGCTGAGAAAGACGCTGTCTTTTCTCCTGCCGAGAAAATCCAGCTCCGGCGTTTCCAGCCTACCCTTGCAGGCTGTTGGGATATCGAGTCCTGAAAGAGAGATATCAGATTCTTGGCAAAACCTACTTAACTTAAACTGCTACTTACTTACTCCTTTCCACGTATTAGGCTTAGGTCAGGTACACCGGGGTAGGCGTATTTTAGAAGCACCAGTTGACCACATTAGTCAATGTATATATGTATGTATATATTTTATCCATTTTAAAGTATCTTATGGCTAAGAAACCATATCAATGCTTTTACAGTATTATTTCATAATACTCCTTTTACTGTACGTACTTTACTTTACATTAAGTATTGCAATTGTGGCAATTCATTTCTCTTGCATGAGAAGGAAGACTGCTCAATAAATAATACCTTTTATTGAAAACGCCCGTCTCTCTATTCTCTGCACTCTGGTGAAACTAAGAACGCACAATTGACTGAGTGAAATAGCTGACTATTGTTTTCACACGACTCCAGAGATTTACTCTTATTCTGGGGGAGCAAAGTTGTCATGTTATATGGTTGTCGGAAGCTAATCCCTTCTTGTCTATCCAGGGAGGTTAAACTCCTCCTCGTTTATTCGAGAACGTTTCTAGTGACCTCTGAGCTAGCTGGCAAACCTTAAGTCTAATATAGTCAGTAGAGACCTAGTCGACCTCAGTCCTTCGTCTACACTGCTGAATATATTATCCAAATGCGCAGAGCCTATTGGGAATATAGGAACTACACTACAGTATGATACTTAAATATTTTAATTATATATAAATACATAATAAAGCAGAAGATACATGGATGAAACCTTTGACAGCTATTTGCAGGAATGAAGAGTTAGAGCATGCATGAACTGCACAAGTATGAAAGAGTCAGTGGCACGAGGTGGAAGAAAAAGGAGGATCTGTAAATGGATCACACACACTTCTGATTTTTAATGTATGTACTGGTACGTGCATGTGGATTGAGATATGTTAAACAAAAAACAAAACAGATGTAGGGTATGGGAACCCCACCTATCCTGTAACTAGGGAGTATGCAGAAATATATGACTTTGACATGTTATCGTTTTTTCTATATTGACAGGGTTTTAACAAACAGAATAATTGATAACAGGGTTAGGGACTAAGCATTCAGAAGAGCTAAATATGGAAGAAGAGATGGCTATACATATTCATTGAAATGGTTTATGCCATGTTAGAAAGTTTGCTGAAATAAATCACCGGATTTGTTTGGTGTAGGTACAGGTACATGTGAATTGTTATAGCTGTGCCAGAATCCTCATTAAAGATCTTGATAAATACATGCATAGTTGGGATAAATGGAAGGATGAGTCAGACACACTGACCAGAGTTAGCCTGGAGCCATTTGCACATCATCATTATACACTATGGATCTATAATGGGGCAAATTTCCAAAGCCACTGTGGCATCATATGTGGACATTGCTTTCTCAGTTGGATATCTCTGAGATCATACATTAGGGGTTCACATAGTGTTTGTATTTCAAGGAGCCCACATCCAATTCATGAGCTAAACTCTCTGACTTTCAAAGAAAAATTGTGCGATATACTTTGCTTGACTTACTTGAATCGATTGGTTCTTTAAAAATTGTAACTAATTATCCAAGGGGTTCCAATATTAAATTATGATGATTCTAAAGGAACTTGTTTTGTGATGAGAGGCATATATGACGTCTCTGTGAAATTATGAAGAGTATTGATAGCTTCCATGGAAGATTACAAAGATATCACAGAAAAGATATGACAGCATAAATACCAAGTAGCGAACAGAGCAGAATACATCTCTGAAACCATGTTTTATGTCTATAATAGATGAAACGCCCAAACAGTGTGATATGAAGAATGTAGGACAATTGATCTAGGTTCTATTTAGGTAAATTAACATATTTGGTTACTCTTTTCCAGAGATCAAGAGAATGAGCATGTGATTAATTTTAAAACATACAGTTTTTGTAAAGCAGTTTTCGAATGAGAAGCGCAAAATGGACTTTGCCAATATTTTTTGTCCATGAGTGGCCTTACTTATTTTGATTGGGTGTCGAGGACTGTTGGCCTGAGGGAAGTGGAAACACCAAAATCCATAATTGAGGGTGATGTACTGGCTGATCATCTTCCTCTGACTCATGCTTGGACAAGATGAAGGGTGTTCCCATGAATGAATGAATGAAAGAGAATTTGTAAGGAGCTACTTAACCCGGGGGCATCAAGGTGCAGATGGTGGAAACAAGCTGAATGATCAAGAGCAACCCAAAAGAGAACAGCTTACAGGTAATATTCTGACAAAAGCCAGGTCTTAAGATTTTTTTGAAAAAGAACAAGAGACGGCTGGGCCATAAGGTTGGCGGGAAGCGTGTTCCACAGTTTGGGGGCAAGGGAAAAAAAAGCTCTACCTCCCCACCTTGCCTTGGCAATTAGATTTTTAAAGCTGACCGCCGGTCCCTGCCTGGAGTGTAGAAGGATACAAGAGATCCAATGTCCTCAGCACCCAGACCGTGAAGGGCACGGTAAGTGAGGACAAGAACCTTGAAATTGATCCTTGCCTGCACTGGCAGCCAGTGGAGATATTTTCTCTTCCCCGAGACGGAAACCCGTCTGGGGGCATCCACGACAAACCTGGCTGCAGCATTTTGGACAATTTGGAGGCGATGAATCAATTTTTTGCTTATGCCAAGGTAGAGGGCATTACAGTAGTCCAGGCGAGGGGAAATGAGGGCCACTGAGATCTGTTTCCGAGCATCTGGGGAGAGGTAGTAAGCGAGTTTCCTGAGGATCCTTAATACCCCACAGCATGTGGAGACAGTCCTGCCTACTGGCTTGTGAAAAGCAAGAGTGGTGTCAATGGTTACCCCCAAATTTCGAGCTAAGAGGGAAGGCTTGGGGCAGGTACCAAGAGCAGGAGGCCACCACTGCTCTGACCAGAGATCTGGTTTCCCCCAAACACAAGGACCTCAGTTTTTTCCCCGTTGAGTTTGAGGAAATTCGAGGTCATCCAGCCTGCCACGGCTTCCATGCAGTTCTTAAAATTTAAGGCCATGGACTCCACAGAATGGGATAAGGAGACCATTATCTGAGTGTTGTCGGTGTACGACAGGACTTCCAAGCCATAAGATCTAACCAGTCTTGCAATTGGGGCCACATATATGTTGAAAAGTGTGGGGCTCAAGGAAGAGCCCTGCGGGACCCCACAATGCAAAGACTTGGCCGGAGAAAGGAAGTCACCCAGTTTGACCTTTTGGGCACGGTGGTTAAGGAAAGATGTCAGGAGACCCAAAGCTGATCCTTCCACTCCCATCTCACCAAGTCGCATGGCCAAGATGGAGGGGGACAGGGTGTCAAACGCGGCTGTAAGGTCGAGCAGGATCAGAATAGTAGACTGACCTCTGTTGACCTTAGCATGGATGTTGTTGACTACCACTGTCAGGGCCGACTCGGTGCTGTGAGCCTTCCTGATGCCATGCTGAGAGGGATCTAGCAGGCTAGCTGTATCCAGGAAGGCATTGAGGTGGTGATTCAGGTGGGACTCAAGCATCTTTACAGGGGCTGGGAGGAGGGATATGGGACGGAAATTTTTTAGAATCCCAGGATCCAAGGTGGGTTTCTTTAATAGAGGTTTAACAATGGCCAACTTCCAGGCAACGGGGAGGACGCCGTTCGTGATTGCCAAGTTCATCACATGAAGATAAGGGGAGAGTAAGACCTCTCTGCAATTTTTCAAAACTTTGAGAGGACAGGGGTCTAGGGGAGATCCCGATTTAAGGTTGTCAAGCAGGCCATTTAGCACTTCATGGGACAGTAGGAGAAAATCGGATAAATGTCCTCGCGGGGTCAAGGACAGGCTGGGTCCTGAAGAAAGATCGAATGACGAAGGGGAGTCCTGAGTGGAATTAAGGGCTTCTAAATCGGAATAAATGTCTCCAATTTTATGTTTGAAAAAACAAGGAGATCTCATCACAAAGTTTTTATGATGCAACAACGGGGTCAGGAGATGGAATAACAGACAAGGAATCCACAATATTAAAAAGATCTCTAGGAGAGCGGAGGGAAGTAGTCAGATTGGTAAAATATGACTGTTTGGCAGCTAGAATTGCGGCCTTATATCCTATAATAAGGTTCTTGTGTTTGGACCTTTCATCAGGGTCAAGATGAGCTCTCCAGAGTCTTTCCTGCCTCCTGCACTCCTGCCTGTGTAATCTAAGAGCGTCAGAGAACCATGGGGCTGACGGACGTTTCCTAGCACAGTAGTGGGGTTTAGCAGGGGCAAGAGTATCAACTGCCTCCGAGATGATATCAACAAGCTCCTGAGCGGCAGTATCCGTATTAGATTTGGAAGAGGACAAAAAGTTTACAAGAAAGGGGCTAAAGGTCTCATTGTTAAGTCATTTATAATTTCTTTTCAGAGTCCAGCTGTTATTATCCTTTAAGGGTATATCCAAAGGCCCAAAAGTAAACTCCAAGGGAACTGCCTTATGGTCGGACCATGAAAGGGGAATAGGTAGGCCTACTACCAGCCTAGGGTCATTGGTAAAAACGCTATCTAAAGTATGACCCGCAGAATGAGTAGAGCATCCCACTTTTTGTGAGAGACCACAGGAAGCCATGGACTCCACAAGGGATAATGTGTCTGGTGAATTAGAATTTTCAAGATGAAAATTAAA
This sequence comes from Lissotriton vulgaris, assembly GCF_964263255.1. Classification (NCBI taxonomy): domain Eukaryota; kingdom Metazoa; phylum Chordata; class Amphibia; order Caudata; family Salamandridae; genus Lissotriton; species Lissotriton vulgaris. The sequence goes on from NC_141696.1 coordinate 941,432,457, forward strand.
ATCGCCAAGAATGGTAAAATTAGGTTTGTCGATAAAAGGTTTGAGAATTTCTAGGAGACTGGCGGGGAAGGCCGGTCTGGGACCCGGGGGTCTGTAGATTAAAATACCCGTGAAGGATATTGTGGGTGAGGGACTAAGGGAGAAATGAACGGCCTGGAAGGAGTTCTGAGGGGAGGGGAGGGATTTGATACGGCAAGTAGAAGAAGTTTTATGTAAGATGCCAATTCCCCCCCTTTTCGACCTATTCTGTCGAGTCTTGCAAAGGCATATCCTTCAGGGATGGCGTTAACCAAGTCAGGACCAGCTGATTCAGAACCCCATGTTTCAGTAACAAAGACCCAAGAAGGCTTGTTTTCTGAGATGAAGTCTCTAAATGCAATATTATTTTTCACTAGAGAGCGAGCGTTTATAAGGAAACCTGACTCTCCAGAATGAGGGGAAGGGATTGAGTCTCCCTAACTGACGGAATAACTAGAGGCGCAGGGGAGGAGGTGTTACAAGTAGTGTTAGAGCACCGACAGTCCAGGCCATATAGAAGTTCCTCCGGTACGTACTTGTAATGACAGCAGCGACAAGGGGGTCTAAGAGCTATCATGGTGCTGTAGGAGTAAGCAGCGTTTGAGAGATAGGAGGGGTCCAACGCATCAGATGGCCAGGACTCTGGCACGACTCCAGCGCAGGTCCGGTGCGTCCGCTGATCACGTCCGCTGATCACGTCCGCTGCGCGGAGGCATGCCCGTCCCCTTTTAAGCGCGACTAGAGTGCGTCAGAGCACCAGACGCCACCCAATATGTCTGCCGTGCAAATAGAACCCGGGACCAACTCGTCAGCGTATATGCTCGGCTGCGAGTAGCCCAGGCAGCAGGGAGGGGAGGGAAAGACTAAAAAGCTTATTAAATCAAGCCAGCAATTGTGCAATAGTATTTTTAAAAAAACAAGTTTCACAAAAATGTCACGAACAGAACCTCCCGGCTTCCACCTCAAGAGGGATGCAAAACAAACAGCTAATCAGGCGTAGGGCTCTGAGAAACCCCTTTTAAGCACGACTAGAGCGCGTCAGAGCACCAGAAGCCACCCAATATGTCTGCCGTGCAAATAGTACCCAGGACCAAATCGTCAGCATCTATGCTCGGCTGCGAGTGGCCCAGGCAGCAGGGAGGGGAGGGAAAGACTTAAAAGCTTATTAAATCAAACAAGCAATTGTGCAATAGTATTTTTAAAATAACAAGTTTCACGAAAATGTCATGAACAGAACCTTCCGGCTTCCGCCTCAAGAAGGATGCAAAACAAACAGCTAATCAGGCGCAGGGCTCCGAGAAACCCCTTTTAAGCGCGACTAGAGCGCGTCAGAGCACCAGAAGCCACCCAATATGTCTGCCGTGCAAATAGAACCCGGGACCAACTCGTCAACATCGATGCTCGGCTGCGAGTGGCCCAGGCAGCAGGGAGGAGAGGGAAAGACTAAAAAGCTTATTAAATCAAGCCAGCAATTGTGCAATAGTATTTTTAAAATAACACGTTTCACGAAAATGTCACGAACAGAACCTCCCGGCTTCCGCCTCAAGAGGGATGCAAAACAAACAGCTAATCCATTAGTGTTGCTAAGTTGTGCAATAATGTACATTTCCCTACTATCTTGAAACTTGTGTCTGGCATAAATTGAAGCTTCACACTACTTTTAGGGCATCAGCGAAAAAGATTCAGTGGTCCAAAAGTCCTCTTGATCACACTTCTTATTGATATATGTGCAGTATTTCAGCAGTGATGTAGGGTTCCGCTGTGGTGTTAAAATCGTGATGTAGGGTTCAGATGTGGTGTTAATATCTAGCATAAATAAGCACTATATCCTACAATGTTAAATTAAAACTTATTTTAGTAACCGAATGGGTGTACATCCTCAGTACATATCTATGTAAATATGTTCATAATTGCGAAGTAAATATACTTCACCAAATCCTCCTCTAAGAAGGCGTAAGTAAATCCCACGATGGAGAAACATAAAGAAATCATGTGTAGTTCCTTAGAATCTGGCCACCATTTCAGTAATTATGTTTGAGGCATTGCAAACAACTTAAAAGTGTATAGGTTGAGTATTTTTTCTATTACTGAGAAAGAAATCGTTAGATGGAGGGCATATTTCAAAAGGAGTTCCAGCGATACAGCCAATGACATGAAGAAATTGAAGAATCAGATAAAAAAATGATTTTGTTAACTGCAATTCCTTTGCTGATGTATATAAACATTGATTTGAGTTTGAATAGCCCTGCATCCAGAAAAGCTCTGAAAAAACGGGAGAGTGCACTTTCTAAAACACCACCTGCTGAAGCTATCACACCTTGGTAGAAGAATGCCAGACTATGGATGGGGATTGACTTGCTCATGAGAGTGTTTCTCTAGGTGAGGTTTAAATGGAGAACGCGTGGAGAAGTGTGGCTCAATGGTTAGAGCGGCAGACCCTGATGCAGAGGTCTAGCCCGGGACCAGGGTTCAATTCCCCGCCTCGGCGGTCTTGGCTCAAAATTCCACGGACCTGATAATTCTCGCCTCGGTGCCTATTCTAATCATAGAGTCCCACTCTGCAACTCTGGGCAATAGCTTGCTTAATCTCCACAACGGCCCCCACAATGCTAAGGATGCCTGGCCTCCACCCTGGGGGTGCCCAGGAGTGGACGCCTCACAGGGAAAGCCAGGACGGATTCAACAGCGGTATTCGTACAAGCGCCTTGAGACCCTTGCGGATGAGTAGTGTGCTATACAAGTAACAATTTACAATGCACCTATCAGATATTATATATGTGTAAAACATAGCCTGTACTTGTCAAAGATTTCAGACTCTGTCCAAAAAGTAACACTGAATCTAGATATGGGCTTCTCTTCTCCCTTCCCTTCAAACCTGTTAGTTTCCTCGCCCTCTTCTCCATCAAGTATAATGCAGCCATTGTGGAAAATGCTGCTGTATTCTGAGGTTGTATTTTAGGATTCCACCTGGTTACCACATAAATTGACATGGTGGTAAATTCCACATTCGAAATGAGCATTCTGTGACTAGTTGCAATTTGTGAATACTTATGGCCTCATTTATAAGGAAGACACACATTGCAGCACAACAAGCACCTCGCTGGATTGCGCCGCATGGTGGGGAAAGTGCAGGAATATGCCATTTGTAAGGCAATACGAGGCATTACTGTCTTTTACCCTGCACAGGAGCCCTGTTGACAGACTAGTGCCAATGTAGGCACCCTTGCACCATGGTGCAAGGATACCTGTGTTACATGCTGGGTTGTTATTGTGCAGGGAAGGGCACCTTCCTGCACAAAACAATCCTGGGAGGCATATTGCTCTTTTTATGTGTGCTGCTGAATACAGCTCACATAGAGGAAGAAACAAGGAGAAATAGAGATATTTCATCTTGTTACGCCTCCTGGTTCGGCCCAATGCGTCAGTTTGTATAATCCTGTGTCACATTATACTTTCACCAGGGATAATGTATGGAGGGTAGGCACTCCCACGTTAAAAGACTGAACTGATGTAGTGACATTTACAACTTTTCACTACGTCACTCTACGACTTGACTGTGGCAAAATCCCTTCGCCTTCTCAATCCAGAAACAAGGATTAAAGCAGGGCTTTTAACATGGGACTCCCCTCTTTGTTCTGATGCATAGCTGGAGTTGTGTCAATATTACAGCCAGCTCCGAAAATGCATCACTTTAGCACCAATTGATGCAACAGAATTTATGATGCATTTGTGAATCCTTGCCCGATGGTGCACTGTAAATATAGTGCATCCATCGGATCGCAGGGGCATTTGCGACAGTTGCAAGAAATCTAAAACATCAATGCCAACGCGTCGTTTTTTGTAAGTATGGCCCTTTATTTGCAATGGGAAACATGTATGAATGAATCTGCATATTTTTACAGGTTTCTCACCCTCAAAAACATTGAATGTATGATAGTGGTGTAAGGTTAAATGTCTACTTATTTAGTGATTCCCATATATGATTGTCTGTGTGAAATGCATGTGTTTGTTAGTATGATATTTTTTTGTGCCACAGATTGTTGAAATTGACTTGCAAAGGGAAACTCTTTACACATATGCTGTAAGGTCCTTTATAGAAAAACCAAAGGTGGTGATGGACGGAGCGTTGACAATACAAACACTCACCCCCAGTCAACTGATCTGGGTTTATTCCATCACCGTTCTTTAGCTCACTCCGCCACCCCACACTCAGCCACCCCAGTTCAGACATGGCCATATGCAAATCAGTCTGACCCTGTGCCTCATGGGAACAGTCCAGCCCGAACTGCCAAGCCATGTCTTCCCTGGACCAGAATCAAGCTTCCCAGGACCGGTTTCTGGCATTACAGCCGTCTTCAGCCGGGCTTGCTTGACTCCAGTGGCAAAGTGAGCAAGGGACTCACATCTGAGCATACCCTGCCAACTTAGGGCGAACAAAGAAAAACCAAAGGTGGTGATGGACGGAGCATTGACAATACAAACACTCACCCCCAGTCAACTGATCAGGGTTTATTCCATCACCGTTCTTTAGCTCACTCCGCCACCCCAGTTCAGACATGGCCATATGCAAATCAGTCTGACCTTGTACCTTATGGGAACAGTCCAGCCCGAACTGCCAAGCCATGTCTTCCCTGGACCGGAATCAAGCTTCCCAGGACTGGTTTCTGGCATTACAGCTGTCTTCAGCCGGGCTTGCTTGACTCCAGTGGCAAAGTGAACAAGGGACTCACATCTGAGCATACCCTGCCAACTTAGGGCGAACAAAGAAAAACCAAAAGGTGGTGATGAACGGAGCGTTGACAATACAAACACTCACCCCCAGTCAACTGATCAGGGTTTATTCCATCACCGTTCTTTAGCTCACTCCGCCAACCCAGTTCAGACATGGCCATATTAAAATCAGTCCGACCCTGTGTCTTATGGGAACTGTCCAGCCCGAACTGCCAAGCCAAGTCTTCCCTGGACCGGAATCAAGCTTCCCAGGACCGGTTTCTGGCATTACAGCCGTCTTCAGCCGGGCTTTCTTGACTCCAGTGGCAAAGTGAGCAAGGGACTCACGTCTGAGCATACCCTGCCAACTAAGTGCGAACAAAGAAAAACCAAAGGTGGCGATGGACGGAGAGTTGACAATACAAAAACTCACCCCCAGTCAACTGATCTGGGTTTATTCCATCACCGTTCTTTAGCTCACTCTGCCACCCCAGTTCAGACAGCTATATGCAAATCAGTCTGACCCTGTGCCTCATGGGAACAGTCCAGCCCGAACTGCCAAGCCTTGTCTTCCCTGGACCGGAATTGAGCTTCCCAGGACCGGTTTCTCGCATTACAGCCGTCTTCAGCCGGGCTTGCTTGACTCCAGTGGCAAAGTGAGCAAGGGACTCACGTCTGAGCATACCCTGCCGACTTAGGGCGAACAAAGAAAAACCAAAGGTGGTGATGGACGGAGCGTTGACAATACAAACACTTACCCCCAGTCAACTGATCTGAGTTTATTCCATCACCGCTCTGTAGCTCACTTCGCCACCCCAGTTCAGACATGGCCATATGCAAAGCAGTCTGACCCTGTGCCTCATGGGAACAGTCCAGCCCGAACTGCCAAGCCATGTCTTCCCTGGACCTGAATCAAGCTTCCCAGGACCGGTTTCTGGCATTACAGCCGTCTTCAGCTGGGCTTGCTTGACTCCAGTGGCAAAGTGAGCAAGGGACTCACGTCTGAGCATTCCCTGCCAACTTAGGGCAAACAAAGAAAAACCAAAGGTGGTGATGGACGGAGCGTTGAAAATACAAACACTCACCCCCAGTCAACTGATCTTGGTTTATTCCATCACCGTTCTTTAGCTCACTCCGCCACCCCAGTTCAGGCATGGCCATATGCAAATCAGTCTGACCTTGTGCCTCATGGGAACAGTCCAGCCTGAACTGCCAAGCCATGTCTTCCCTGGACCGTAATCAAGCTTCCCAGGACCGGTTTCTGGCATTACAGCCATCTTCAGCCGGGCTTGCTTGACACCAGTGGCAAAGTGAGCAAGGGACTCACGTCTGAGCATACCCTGCCAACTTAGGGCGAACAAAGAAAAACCAAAGATGGCGATGGACGGAGCGTTGACAATACAAACACTCACCCCCAGTTAACTGATCTGGGTTTATTCCATCACCGTTCTTTAGCTCACTCCGCCACCCCAGTTCAGACATGGCCATATGCAAATCAGTCTGACCCTGTGCATCATGGGAACAGTCCAGACCGAACTGCCAAGCCATGTCTTCCCTGGGCCGAAATCAAGCTTCCCAGGACCGGTTTCTGGCATTACAGCCGTCTTCAGCCGGGCTTGCTTGACACCAGTGGCAAAGTGAGCAAGGGACTCACGTCTGAGCATACCCTGCTTACCCCATGAACAAACCTGTGATTGTTGGAATTTAGTCGAGTCACATACCCTAAAGTACTACAAATTGGGTGTAAATTAAACAAGATTGATTTGTGAGAAGATCTAAAATGTCAACTGTAATCAAATGATTTTGTGATTTCTTTTTTTTGTGAAACTAATTTTACATTTCGGGAACTCTTTGAAAGCTCTACAGGTGTGGCAGGTAGTATCCATACTGGTGTTTTCTTCCATTACCAATATGTTAAATTGGTGGTGACCCTCGTAGTTAAATATCTGAATAATTAATTAGAATACTTTCCAAATAGGTATAAGTTTGTCTTTTTGTTATTTCTGCAGCATTTCTGCTACTTTGATCCCATGAAAATCTGGTAAAAGTCTACTGATATTCGTTATAGAGGTAAAGGAGAATTATTTCAATAGCCTTTGAAACTTGATTTGTTTTGGAAATTGACTAAATATAGCACAGAGTAGCGCAAAGAGCCGCTTTGTTTTACTTAGCGTCTAGGGGGAATTACATGGGTGTTCCCATGCAATCACCCACCCAGTTTGACACAAAACCACATCTATCAAAAATGTGTGACAGGGTTTTGCGTAAAAAAAATAATGCATTCTAAAACTTGGTGCTTAAAGAATAAATGTTTTAATTTCTCTTTCTTTTACTACTTTTCATGTGTGCTGATCTGTACAACATAGGAAAAGTTGTAGAAGTTGTCTGGGCATAGTATTTTACACTGGAAGGTAACCCTTCCAGTACAGATCCTATGCTAGGCTCTAGCATTCACCCTTGCACTATGGCGCAAGGGTGTTTCTGTGTGTGGTGCACAGCAGCAAAATTGTGCGCCGGCGCTAGTGAGAGGGGAGAAGAATGCCAATTCTCTGTACATATGGCTCTTCTCTTCACTTCCTCCATTCAGCGCAGCATTTTTGGCTGCTGCCCTGCGTTAGGTGACAGTTTAATAAATGTGCTCAAACATTAGTTACATCTGCATGTAGGTTTTCAAGTTAAAATTTCAATTTGAATTTGAATTTACAGGAATTTGTATAGCGCTCGTATACCATGCGGTTTCATGGTGCTGAAGGATGCTTAACCAATGACTAGGGAGACGGAGTTACTGAGGTGGGAAGGCGTGGGAAAATAAGAAAGTCTTGAGGGCCCTGCGGAATTCGAGATAAGAGTTAATAGATCTAATGTGAAGGGGGAGGGAGTTCCAAAAAGAGGGGGCAAGGACAGAGAACTTCAGACCGCCAGATTTCATCTTTCTGAACCAGGGAACAGAAAGAAAAAATTTGGTAGAGGAGCGAAGTTCTCTGTTGGGGCAGTAAGTACTGATGGCGGAAGAAATAAAATCTGGGGCAGTCCCCGCCAAGGCCTGAAAGGTGGTACAGCCCAATTTAAAGAGAGCCCCTTCTTTAATGGGCAGCCAATGTAGGGATTTAAGTAGGGGAGTGATGTGATGGGATCTGGGCAGGCCGTAAATCAGGCGGGCAGCCTGATTTTGGACTAACTGAAGGCGGCGAAAGGCATATGCAGGAGCGCCATTATACACAATATTCCCGTAGTCCAACCGGGACAGGACCATTGCCATCAGAATCAGTTTAAGGGCGGGGAAGCAAAAAAAAAGGGAAATTTTTCGTATAGTGCGGAGGGCAAAGAAACAGGAGGAAAGAACAGAACTAATCTGATAGTGGGGAGTGAGGTGTTAATAGAGTGAAATCCCTAGAGTTTTTACAGAGGAGGAGGGAATGTGGAGGTGCCCAAAGAGGGAGGCCAAAAGTTGGGGGACCAGGGGCTGGGGGTGCTATCAGTGACGACAAGTTCAATCTTGTCCGGATTTAATTTCATATGGTTGCAGTTAATCCAATCACTGATGAACAGCATGACAGACTGGAAATTAAATATGCTGGTTGGGGAGTGTGACAGATGGAAAATGAGTTGGAGGTCATCGGCATAGTTATACACGGTGACCTCCATTTGCTGAAGTGCAAAAATAAGTGGAAAGATGTATAGATTAAATAATAAAGGTGAGAGAGGAGAACCCTGGGGGACACCACACTGAACCAAGTGAGGGGGAGGGGGGTGGTGAATTCAGCAAGATGAATTGCCTGGGAGCGATCTCTTAGAAAGGAGCTAATCCAGGCCAAAGCTGGGCCCTCGATGCCAGCCGCCTTGACACGGGTGAGAAGGAAGGAGTAGTCAACTGTGTCAAAGGCGGCGGAAAGATCTAAGAGAACGAGGGCCTGGGGAGTGTTGGTATCTAGCCCCTCTCTAAGCTTGTCCATCACAGAAATGACTACCTTCTCAGTGGAATGCCGGAGGCGAAAACCGGCCTGCCGGGAAGCAAATCCCCCACTCTCCTCCACCAAGGCGCCAAACCTGGGATACGTGAGCCTCCAGGGCCTTGGCCAGAAAGGGGAGGAGGGAGATGGGACGATAGTTGGAGGGAGGTGCGGGGTCAGCCCCAGGTTTTCTTAGAATGGGGATAACAATAGCGGCTTTATGAAGGGCCGGAACAATCCCTGTTCAAGAGAATTGTTGAGGAAAGTGAGGGGGGGAAGGTAGCAGTTAATAAAGATCTTGCGAAGGATATGCGCCGGGGCAGTATCCATGGGGGATCCAGATTTAACACGGGTCACTAGGGCGAGAAAGGTTTCTCTGGTCTGGAGGGGTATGTGAGCCAAGCTGGAAGAAGGGGGAGGAGGCTGGGGGTCACAGAAGGTAGGGGAGGGAAGCGGAATCTTAGCCTTAATGAGTGCAACTTTCTCAACGAAGAAATCGTTGAGGGAGTTGCACAACAGCTGGGATGGGGGAATTTTGGAAGAGGCTCTATCAGAAGAAGCCAGTTCATGGACTATGGCAAATATTTCTTTTGACTGGTTCTCAGCAACAAGAATCCTCCCTGAGAAATAGGCTGTCTTAGTGAGAAGGATATCCTTTTTATATTCGTTGAGGATGGAGGTGCTTGATGCGCTTCCAGTTTTTTTGCCTTAAGGGCGGGGAGAACCATCTGTTCGCGTCATGGGCACGCTTGACTGTGACACACTTCAGAGGGGCAGCTTGATCGCAGACCCTCAGGAGCCAGCTGTTCAAGGCATCCAGTTGCCTAGATGGCGCAAGGCCAGCCAGGTCTGGGTCAGAAGCTGATAGAGAGGAGCAGAGGGCAGGGATGTCCACTATGTTCCAATTTCTCGCCCAGGAGTGTTTAGAAAATGGAAAATTGGGGGTGACGCTAAGGTCCAGAGAAAAAGAAATCAAAAAGTGATCCGACCAAAGGCAAGGCTGGATGGAGGGGGCTGATACAAAAGTGTTAAGGGTCCAGATTTGATCTAAAGTGTGGCCGTGAATGTGGGTGGGGGAAAGGATACGGGAGACAAAGTTCAGACTAAGGAGGAGTTCAGTAAAATTACGGAATACAGTATCTTCCGCTGGGTCATTGGGCCAGAAGTTAAAATCCCCGAGAAGCAGGACAGAAGAATTATTATTTGCCAAGGTTCCCAGGAGGTCAGAAATAGCGGGGAGGAAGCGAGGGCAGTCCTGGGGAGGGCGATAAACAAGGACACACGTTAGGGGAACCTGGGAAAAGGAGGAGCGAATGATCAAGCAATCCGCCATAGTTAAGGAAGGGGAGGGGAGCATTTGAAAGTGAAGGCCCGCCCGGACAATCAGAGCAACTCCACCTCCTGTTCGACCCTCAGGCCGGTCGGCCCTGAGGATAACATACGGGGGGGGAGGGCTGATAACACACTGGGGAGAGAGTCAGTGCGGAACCAGGTCTCGGTCAAAAATAGCAGGTCCGGCTTAACGGAGTCCAAGAAGTCAAACAATTCTAACTGGTGTTTGACGGCCGATCTGGTATTAAGTAGGAAGGCTGAGAGATGGGATGACACGGGTGGCAGAGGAGGGGTGGGTGGGGGCCTGGGAGGGACCGGGGAAAGGGAGGGAGGGAAAGGATCCATGACAGGGGAAATGAAGAGGGAGGGAGAACGGGCTAGGCCAAGTTCAGTAATCCGTGCGCAAATGGCTGTTTGGGGGAGCCACTGTACCTGTAGCGCAAGTAGTTGTGCAGTGGAGAATGAATAAAAACGGGCAGAGTGGAGGGCCCCTGGCCCCGGTTGGCCGCGGACTGGCGCAGACGGGCTTGCCTTTGGTGCGACTTCGGCGCGCCTCCAGCGTGCCCGCTGCGCGCTCGCATGTGGCGTTGTTTTGTAGGACTGAAGGCGGGATGACTGGTGCGCTGCCCTGAGAACCCCGCTGCCTCACCCAAAATGGCGCCCGCTACCCCGTCAGCCCTCCGGAGCAATTGGCACAGAGCCGTGCCGGACCGGGGCTTGTTGAGCGGGAAGGAGCGAGGGAGGTGGTCAGCAAACGAGTAGAATAAAGTGCAAATTGTTATGAAAAACTAGTCATTAAAAGCCCAGTCTTTAAAAACTAGTGATCAGGCTAAAAATAAGTAAAAGAGATTCACAGGGCGCTCCCACACGTGAGCGCAGGAGCCTCGAACCCACTGCCACTGGTATCTGGCATCCACTGCGCGCTCGCACGGGGCGTTGTTTTGTAGGACTGAAGGCGCGATGACTGGTGCGCTGCCCTGAGAACCCCGCTGCCTCACCCAAAATGTCGCCCGCTACCCCGTCAGCCCTCCGGAGCAATCGGCACACAGCCATGCCGGACCGGGGCTTGGGGAGCGGGAAGGAGCGAGGGAGGCGGTCAGCAAACGAGTAGAATAAAGTGCAAATTGTTATTAAAAACTAGTCATTAAAAGCACAGGGGCATATTACCAAGCAATAGCGATAATTATCGCTATTGCTTGGTTAGAGACAAAAATTTACCGCTGAGCTGCGGCGATTTTTACCGCAAATAAACCTTGCTATTACCAAGGTTTATCGCAAATGCGATAAAAATCGCCGCAATGCATGAATATCGCTGAAAAGTCAGCGATATTCATGCATTACCGAGCTAATGCTTTTAGCCATGTTATCCACCTCCCATTGGATAACATGGCTAAGAACTGCTCAGGGCAGGTGTTAGCTTTTGGAGATATTCGCGCTTAGCGCGAATATCTCCAAAAGTTGGTAATAGGAGATAGCGATGTTAGCGACTGTTTTCAGTCGCTAACATCTTGGCACGCCCACTTTGCATATTATTAGTGATAAATATCACTGACATGCAAAGTGGGCCCCAAGATGGTCGCTATCTCCTACTAGCTGTCGCTAACTGGTTTTAGTGACCGCTAGGTAATAGGGAGATAATTTTATCTCAGCTTTCTTGACTTTTAAAGCCAAAAAAGCGGAGATAAACCCCCTTGATAATATGCCCCTCAGTCTTTAAAAACTAGTGATCAGGCTAAAAATAAGTAAAAGAGATTCCTAGGGCGCTCCCACACGCGAGCGCAGCAGCTTCGAACCCACTGCCATTGGGTATCTGGCATCTGGAATCTTTGCCCTTTTAAGTAATTTACTTGTCACAAACTCACGAGGAACGGAATTTTGACTCTATTCATGAGAAAAGTGTACATCTGTTTTAAACACCAACTAGCACTCATCAGAAACTATTGCGGTTTTTGTGAAAAAGCATCACCAGAGCATAAATAGGAAAAACAGAAAACTATTATATGATCTACGTGTAATTTTACTATGAGTCTTGTCTCCCTGGATTTTTTTTTATTTATTCATGTTTATCTCTTTGTATTTGCATGACCAAAATAAAATATTTACACAATAAACATTACATGAACGATAAATCAAAAAGTAAACCCATGTTCACAGCAAACCGCGCCAACCAATACTTCATGAACTAATACAAAATGAATCCTATTAAGTCTGACTCTGAGTATGTCGCACATTTTTAAGCACAAGATGTCCCTTTAAATCTTATTTTTGTCGTCACTTCTTGCAATTAAATATGGAAACGTGTGTGGCGTTGTATGCCTAGGACTGAGGCCAAATTGCAGAAATCCGTATTTCAAAGAGTTTCTGAGATCTGCACCTTTTACTTCATGGGAACCAAATATCCAATTAAATTGAACAAGACCAAACTTCAGGGAAGGTTTAATAAAGGATTTGCCCGACTATTATTGGAACGTCTGTAAAAGCAGCCTGGTTTTAATGAGTTCCTGAAATGAGCATGAGATGTGATATTTGTATAAGTTCCAAAAAAGCTACACAATGAATGGCCTTCTTAGCAACACATTAATGTGGTTTTCATTGACGCCTGAATCCTTTTTACCAGCGCGCTTCAGAAGATTTTTATTTCCTAAAAGTAAACCAAGTCATTGTCTTAAGTCGATGCTTGGAGAAAGTGCAGGAATTATATCTAAAGGTATGTTTTAAGACTTAAACTTTGCACTTTTTCGAAACCAAGGCAGGACCGATTGACAGATTGTGGTAACCGACGTAAATGTATCTGGATGGAAGAAGGTCTTGAATCTTGAGTCACTATCAAAGGAAACAGGAGCCCACATTTGTCCCTGAGCTGTAAATGTCTGAGAAAAGGAACTGGCGTGAGACCCTAGGCACTGTGTCCATGGTAAAGTTCCAAACTAGGCGTTGCAATGTTCCCTCTTCCTGGATTCATCACTGCGCTTTCACTCACTTTCAAAGGAGAACTCTTCTGCAAATAAAGGGGCATATTTATGTTAACTGGCGCATCCCCAGGGATGCGCCAGTTAATGTGCGCCACAGTGCGCCACAGCTCCGCCACCCATTGTGCGCCGCATTTATAATGGGGCGCACCATGGTGCAAAAACGGCACAGATGCGTGACGCATCTGTGCCGGAAATGTGGCGCATTGCTGGAGTTGCGTCGCAAGCGCGACGCAGCTCCAGCAAGGCTCGGGGGTACACCATCTGCACAATGCTGCGTTAAGACCTACGCCTGCTTCAAGCAGGCGCAGGGTTTTGACGCAGCATTGCCCTGAAAGTGACTGAGTGAAATCTCATAGATTTCACTCAGCCACTTTCAGGAGGCGTTCCTGCGCAGGAACGGCCCCCTGCGCAGGAACGCCTCCTTATGGTGCAGTGATTTACAACGCGACGCATCTCCTAGATGCGTCACGTTGTAAATAGGGCGCATTGTTTGCGCCGCAGTTGCGTCAAAAAAAGTGACGCAATTGCGGCGCAAAGAGGCGCAACGGCCTCATAAATCTGCCTCAAAGTACCTTGAAAGGTGAAATATGCTCCATGTTTCGTGAAGTAAAACAAACTCGTTAGCACTAGCAATAAAACGGTTAATTTTCGAAGCTTAAGTAGCATCATTTATCTTGCTAGTTAGTTGTTACTGTATTGCCACTATTAATAATATGACTAGTTCAAAGTACTAGTCAGTGGTGGCTCCTTTGCTAAAAATTCTTAGCAGTGGATAGAAGGAAAAATAAAATAATAACAACATTATGTTGTTATCATTTAATTTTTGGTGCTGAAGCCGGTTTTGGGGCGGGCAGGTCTCTGGCTGCCAACAGGGTGAGGAGGAAATATGTGCACTTAAGTGCGCATGATGGTTTGGCCAGCACTTTCAGGCCGGCCAGAACATCATGCGCACTTAGCATTTTCCCCACCCGGCTGTAATGCACAGCCTTGTGGGGAACATGCACAGGCTCCCGTTGCCTGTCTGAGCACCAAACTATGGCGCTCAGACCAATTACGATGCTGCATTGCAGTGTTGTGATTGGCTGGGGGAGCCTGTTTGTGCTTCCTACTCTGCTGGACCAAGAACAAGAGCCGGCGACGGAGGAGTCTGCAGCTTTAGAAGGTAAGTCCTATTTATGCTTTTTTAATCCCCCCAAACCCCTGTCCCACCACCCTTGTTCAGAACCAGCGTCGACTGCTAGCCATGAGAGCTGTTGTTGGTGAACTGTGAATGGACGTTGAGAAAGGACTTTGCAATGCACTGAGTCTTTTTTCATTTGTCCAAGGCATTCAGTACCATGGGCTGTCAAATTTAAAGACACATGTCATTCTTGTGAAACTTGTCTCAACTAGTCTCCCTTGTTCAGCATTTTTCTTCAGTTAGAAACTGCATATGTGGCGTCCTTCTCATTTCATTTGAGATATCATCAGTAATGTCATTAAATATGTCATTTAGAATGTCATGAGTGATGTAATATGTGAGGTAATAAGAAGTGCAGTGCAAGAGCAAAAGATATAGTATATAACTGATTGATTTTTCCCTAAACCTGAGAACTACTCAGAGTTCCTTGCATCTCGTTTTTTTTATCATTTATTCAGCATTCTAATCCTGAAAGTGTATTCTCTGTAGTTATAGTTAGGATTTCTAGGTATAGGAATTATTCAGAATTCTGGTCGCTTATAACTTTGTGCCCATTTGACGTATCTCCACGAATTAGCAAATCTATTCCTCCTTTTACATTGATGGAGTATGCAAGGTTTCACAGAGATTTAACAAGGTGGAGTAAAGAAAATAGAGGGTCCCAAACAGCGTTTGAACACAAATGCATTTCCCATAGGCTTTGTAATCACGCGCAGCAGCTGTGCGAAATTAAATGAGATTTGGCAGGATTACATATTATGGTGCACATATTATCCATTAGGGTACTAAAGGTAAATAGGATATGTAGTTTCCTTTTTACTGTCTCTTTTTATTAAGCAGTTGTACAGTTCACAGCAATACAGAATGAATGCAATGAACATACAGTAGGTCTCTCGCAGGAGGTTTCTTCGCTGGATAGTGGTCCGCTTCAATCAGGTCAGACACACAAGTATCTCCTTTGAAAACAGTGAGATGCAGCCCCTGGCCCTCCACAGGGGCCTCCTACACCAGTCTTTAAAAATATCTATTGAGTGTCCCTGTATCGTATCCAACCCTCCAAATTGTTTCGAATATACGAGGGCATCTCCTACCTTGATATATTTTGTGTTCCACTAGTTTACACCATTCAAAGGTCATTTCCCATTTCGGAACAATCAGGGGTCTGCCTATCCCCACTGTCCGGCTAGGTTTCGCTTTGCAACTCCACCGCCAATGTGAGCCACTTAGCTGGGTACTTGTGCAATATCACTTTCCCGGTGATAACGAGAATCGGTCTTATTGGCTCCAGTGGGAACTCCAACCCCGTGGCCAAGGCCATCAACTCAGTGACCTCCGTCCAGTAGTGCTGGACCACTCGGTATTCCTATATCATATCATAGATAGAAGGTACCAGTCTCGCCACATTCTCGAGTACACTGGGCGGAGGCACAAAAGTTCATTCTGTGTAGCCTGGAGGATTAGCAGGATCTATATAGTATGCAGAGTTGCACCAGACGGACACGGGCCCTTATGGCTATTTCTTTTGGCCACTGTAGGGCCTCCCCCAAGTCATCACCTTCTATGAGACCTACTTCTTCCTCCCAAGCCTCTCGTAGCTGGTGAAGAAGGTCTCGCAAGTTATTCATGATTTTTTTGTAGACCATGAAAACTGACTGATTCAGCATGAAGTCCTCCATGGGCAAATTGTCTGGTAGTTGTTTCCCATCGGGAAGGTGGCACTGATAGCGTGTCTCAACTGTATGTATCTAAGGTGCTCCCCCCGGCCTATGGCGTGTTCCGTCAGGAGCTCGGTGAAGGGAAGCAGTGATCCCCCCTCCAGATGTCCTCAAACTTTTCTTTCCTGATCAGATTCCATCTTATTTGGTTTCTTAGTTTGTCACATCCCCAAGGTTGTCGCTGTCTCACAGCTGGGACTTGGCATTCAACTTATCTCCCAACCCCACATAATCGTTGGTCGCTCGCCAGGTCTGCACCACCACTTTGATGTGAATCGGCAGCAACTCTCCCCTTCCCCTCTCATAGAGAAGGGTTGGGTAAGTATTTTTTAAGTTGTGCAGCATTTTAAATCAGTAATATCTAGTGCTGCTGTACATTCCTTAAATTCCGGGGTATATTGCAGTATTTCGGAGAAGTACCCCACTACATGGTAATGACAATTCCTTTCACGATCCGCTAGCAACTGCCTTTGTGAAAGTTAAAGGCAGCCATGTTGTTTTTAGGTACGCTTTGGCAGTGGTCTGTGTTACTTTTTCAGATACAGGGAAGTATTCGTTCTGATATTACCCTACCTACTTTATTCAAGTCGTACTAGATATGAAAAAATATTTGTGAGTTTCTATACATTTATAAAAGTGAATGGACTACCACGGTACTGCCCCGGGAGTACTGCAATACCTTAAATACATTTAAAAAAACTAAATATGTTAATAAAAATTACAAATATACTGTAATCACTATTTTTACAATTATAGTGCACTGCTATGCATTTTCTATTTTTAACATAATAAATATGCTCACAAAATTCTACAGAGTAGCGCGATAATGCCTACAAATTACAGAGCTACCTTATTTACTTTTTAAATGTGCAGCTCTCCAAAAACTACTGTAACAATATGTGGGAAATTATAAATACAATGCTTTACCTATTACTACTTTAATAGATGGCAATAGGTAGTAAACAACAATAAAAACTACTACTTACCTATGTCTAAAACCATAACCCAGAAAACAGCGAAATGTAAGACACAGCCATAGTGTGCTAAAAACTGCATGGCTGCCTTTTACCTTTGGTAATAGAAACAACCTCTAGCTAATCACACACTGGCTTCTCATATGCATGCACTGCAGTGTACTGCAAACTTTCCACAGTATACTGTGGCACAATATATAAATATGATTTTTCAAACATTTTACTATAAAACTAATTACACTACTCACACTTACCAACACAAACTCATAATGTATATCCCTAACACATTACATCTGCATCTGTTCACACACTTTCACACAACACCCATTCCAATTACCACACCTCGCTCTATGCCACTCAACTCTATGCCACTTCACTGTATGCCCCTCCACTCTACTCCACTTTATGGTATACCAGTGTATGCAGCTCTACTCTGCAACATTACACTTTGCCCTATTCTACTTTGTCCCTCTCCTATATGCTACTTCAGTGTACACTACTCCACTGTATGCTATTCCAATGTATGCCACTCCACTCTACACCACTCCACTTTATACAACTACACTCTAAGACAATCCACTGATGCTATTACATTGAATGCCACTCCATATTATGCCACTCCGCTATATTTCTCCACTCGAAGTACTCCACACTACACTATTATACTCTGCACTATTCCACTATATAACACTCTACTAAATGCCACTCTAATCTACGCTGATCTACTATATGCCACTTCACTCTGTGTCACTACACTGAACAGCAGTAAACTCAACTGTATTCCACTCTACAATACTTCGCTGTACGCCACTTTACTTTACACCACTCCTCTCTATGGTACTAGACTCTATGCTACTCCACTGTATGCCACTCCACTCTACTCTACCTGACAGTATGCTGTTACACTGTGCGCCAATAGTCTACCCCACTACACTCTACCCCAGTCCACTGTACAACATTCCACTCTACAGTATTTCCATCTACAACACTCTACTTTATGCCACTCCACTGTACACAACTCCACTCTACACCACTCCAGTATATGCTATCCCAATGTACGCCATTCCACTGTACCTCACTCCACTCTATGCAACTCCATGCTGCGCTACTCCAGTGTAAACCACTCACACTTTACACTATTCCACCTTATGCCACACCACTCCACTCTAGCCCATCCAGTGTACTCGATTCTGTTGCACTCCAGTCCCATTTACCACACTCCACTCTTCAAAACAGCACTGTACACCAGCCAAGGGATGCTATTCCACTTTATGCTGCAGCACTGCACTACACTCCAGTGTCGGTCACTATACTGTATGCCACTACACTGTACACCAATCCACTCTACGCTATTCTACAGTACGCAGCCCACTGTATGACACTCTACTCTATGCAATGCCACTCTATGCCACACCACTCTCTTCCACACCACTGTATACCACTTTACCTTACACTATTGCTTTGTGAGCCACTCCACTGTGCTCCTCTCCATTTTATGCAATTATGCCACTCTACACCAGTCCACTCTATTCCTCTCCACTCTACACCACTCCATTCTACACCACTGCACTCTACAGCACTCTGCTGTGTGCTATTCCAATCTATGCCACTCCGGTGAATGCCACTCCACTCCACTGTATGCTATTTCAGTGCATGCTAATCTACTGTCCATTGTTTCAAGAGATCCCACTCCAGTTTATGCCATCCCACTCAATGCCACTCCACTGTATGCCACTGCACTATATGCTATTCCACTATACACTACTCCACTCTATGCTATTCTAGTGTATGTCACCACACTGTACCTCACTCCACTGTATGATGCTCCACTCTACGCCACTGCACACTAATCTAATCACCTGCATGCTATTATATTCTACCACACTCCATTGTACGCCATACCTTTATTCCAGTGTGGTAGAGAGTAATAGCATGCAGTGTATGATTAGAGTGGAGTGCAGTGGCATAGAGTGGAACAGCATATAGTCTAGTGAGGTAAAGTGTATTGGCATACAGTGGAATAGCATATGTCAGGTTAGTAACCAAGATTCCACGGGAGCGAAGAAGAATCCCCACACCTCCAAGGCACAGAAGCAAGAATGCGAATAAATACACACTCCTGTCTACTGTCCCCTAAAAGTATGAGGGAATTTACCCTAGGAGTGTCCACCACTCTCCTCATACGAGGGGGTATGCAGGATACAGCAGGAGTCATAGGTGGATGTCCAGGCTAGAAGACAAAAGAAGCAATACACACACTATATCCTACTTCACTAACCTGTACACAGCAACCATTGACATACGTTGTAATCAAGCTTGCTTACCCCAATTGTAGATCAGGCAGACTGTATCGAGGAGTTCAATAAGGGGATCAGGATACTTAGTGTAGGGATATGTGAATTAGAACTCTCGAGGGACATTCACACCAGACAAAACCATAAACAAAAAAATGCAAGGATGTGAGGAGCACTGGCCGGCTGTTTGTGGGCAGGAACAGCGGAGCAACACTCACACACGAGGAGAGACACCCGGCCCTAAAAGTAGACATGGGTGGAGCTCTCTCGCTCAAAAGGAGGCATCAAATAACCAAGGGTTCACTCGGCATACACCAGGCACACAGAGCAAGAAAAGAAAGGAACCGAGCGAAATAACGCTTGCAATATGCGTGAGCAAAGTAAGGGTAGACGCGATAAGATTCTCGCGTAAGAAAACAAGAAATGCCGGAGCTCGGCAAAGACACGCTCACAAGGTATGAGATCAGCCAGCAGTCGGAGCGAGACAGGGCGAGAATAATCCAACGCAGGAAAGGGTCCAAGGAGCCACGAAGAATCCACAGGACGCCAAGGAGACCTCGCGCAAGGAACCAGGAAGTGGAAAGGGGGGCGTGGTACCGGAACAGTAAGCCAAGCGACGGCTACGTTCTGCCATGCCCCTTTTCTGCAGCTAAGGGAGCGTCTAAAAATTACCCAGCTGATTGGTCTTAGGGACCGGGGAATAAGACCACAGCCCAACTACTTCGTATCTCAAGGGGCTAATTCCTAACAGTACCCCTCCTCAAAGGCCTATTTAGAGGGCCAGGCTTAGCAGGATGAAGTCTGTGGAATCGTCGAATCAATCTGGTGGCATGTATGTTTTCTGCAGGTTCCCATGACCTATCTTCTGGGGGATATCCTACCCAATCTATAAGGTACTGAAGTTTGCATCTTGTTTTCCGAGAATCTAGGATTTTTTTAACTTCATATTCAGCTTCTCCGTCAATTTGGATTGGTGGAGGAGGGATTTCAGGGACAATAGACGGGATGTATTTCTTTAACAAGGAGCTGTGGAAAACAGGATGTATTTTCATGCAAGGGGGTAGTTGCAACTTCAGAGTGAGAGGGGATATGACTTTCTCAATGGAGAAGGGACCTATGAACTTGGGTTGGAGTTTTTTAGATCCTCCCATCCTTAGATTTCTGGTGGACAACCACACCTTTTCTCCTATTGTATACATGGGTTCCGGTATTCGGTGTTTATCTGCTTGTTTTTTCATTGCTTCCTTGGCCTTACATAACTCCGCCTTTGCTGTTTCCCACGTTAACTTGATTTGGGCATGGTGTTCATCTAGGGAAGGTACCGGGGAGTCTTTAAGAGGGATCGTAATAGGGATCATCCTAGGGTGTTGTGCCTGCACAAAGAAAAAAGGAGAGACATGTGTAGCTGAATGGTTAGAATTATTGTAGGCAAATTCAGCCAAGGGTAATGCTTGGAGCCATGTGGATGGAAGAGAAGTCAACAAACAACGTAGATATTTTTCTAGGGTTTGATTGGTCCTTTCTGTTTGTCCATCCGTTTGGGGGTGATAAGCAGTGGATAGTCTGTGATCTATTCCAAGCATAGAACACACTCCCCTCCAGAACTTAGAGACAAACTGTGGACCTCTGTCGGAGATAATGACCGTGGGTAAACCGTGTAGTTTGACAATATCTCTAAGAAAGACAGATGCTAGTTCTTTGGAGGAAGGCACTTTTTTCAGAGGGATAAAATGACTCATTTTGGACAATAAATCTACAACCACATAGATCGTGGTATAACCTTGACAAGAGGGCAATTCTGTCATGAAATCCATGCTAATCGTGTGCCAAGGATGAGGAGGAATGGCTATGTTTTTTAAGAGGCCTGTGGGAGCACAATGCGATGCCTTTTGACGAGCGCAAGTGGCACACGCTAGGACATATGCTTCTACCTCCTTGAACATAGACTCCCACCAAAACCACCTGTTGCATAAGTCATAAGTCTTCCTGATACCTGGATGACCAGCCAAGGTGCTACCATGACACCAGTCTAGGATTGTCCGTCTCAATTCAGAAGCAGGGACAAACAATTTGTTGTCATGATAGAACAAGCCTTCTCTAATGGTGTGTAGAGGATCCTTCAACCAGTCTTCCTGTGACAAATCTAAGAGTAGATGTTTGATTTGCTCAAGAAGGTTATGATCTTTTTCCCCCACTCCCAATATTTCGTTTTCAGGTATTATAGGACGAGGTTGTTCGAGTTCCACATATTGCTCATGACCAAGCCTTGACAGGGCATCAGCTTTTCCTTGCAGTACTCCCGGGCGATAGGTAATTACAAAGTCATATTCGCTAAAGTATAATAACCAGCGCATTTGTCTGGGCGTGAGGGCTCTAGCTGATTTGAAAAAACTGTAGATTCTTGTGATCCGAATAAAAAGTGACAATATGTGGTGAACCTAGTAGATGATGCCTCCATTCTTGGAAGGATAATTTTATAGCTAGGAATTCTCTTTCCCCTGTAGTGTAGTTTCTTTCTGCGGGCAGCAGGGTTTTTGAAAAATACGCTATGGGATGCATGTGTCCGGTCTCAGGGTCTCTCTGTGAAAGTATGCCACCCACCGCGTATTGAGAGGCATCGCCTCTACAAAAAAGGTTGAGTGTTATCTGCATGATGAAGAATCGGCGCGGAAGTGAACTGGTTCTTTAAGTCACAAAAAGCTCTCTCTGCTTTCATTGACCAGTGAAAAGGCACACCTTTTTTCAGGAGTCTAGTTATGGGTGTTATAGTGTCAGAGAAATGATTAATAAACCGCCGATAAAAAATGGCGAACCCCAGGAATGATTGGATTTCCTTCACTGAAGTAGGACTTTTCCAGTTCACCAGAGCTTCAATTTTCTTGGGATCCATCTGTAGGCCATTGGGTTTGATAGTAAAGCCCAAAAAATCCACTTCAGTAGTGTGAAACATACTTTTGCCCAATTTGGCAAACAATTGATATTCTTTGAGTTTGGTAAGAATCTTTCGTACGTGTTCCACATGGTCTTTCTCATTCTGTGAAAATATGAGGATATCGTCGATATAGACGATAACAAAAATATCGATATATTCACGTAAGATGTCATTGATAAAATACTGGAACGCAGCCGGTGCGTTGCACAGACCGAATGGCATCACACAATATTCATAGAGCCCAAAGTTGGTGCGGAATGCAGTCTTCCATTCATCGCCCTGTTTGACGCGTATTAAATGGTAAGCACCTCTGAGATCGATTTTTGTGAAGATTTTGGCTCCTTTTATTTGCTCCAGAATGACGGGAATCAGAGGCAGAGGGTACTTGTTTTTTATTGTTATTTTATTCCAAGCTCTGTAATCCAGGCAGGCCCTGAGATCGCCTTCCCGTTTATCAATAAAAAACAAAGGAGAAGACACGGGAGAAGTAGAATGTCGGATAAAGCCTTTTGCCAGCATGTCATCCAAATAACTTTTTAGATATTCATTTTCTGCAGGAGTTAATGCATAAATCCGACTACTGGGCAAATCTGCACCCGGAATCAAGTCAATTCTACAGTCGTAACTCCTGTGAGGAGGTACTTTAGTTGCTTCCTGTTCATTGAACACCTCTTCAAAGTCTGCATATTGTTCAGGCACTTTCAGATCTTGACCTGTTTGGACTGCGCAGTATAAGGGGAGTTCATGTTCTCGGGCTTCCACGTAACAGTGGGTTTTACAATACATGGACATCAAGGTAACTGTTCTTTTGTTCCAGTCTATAACGGGATTGTGTATTTGTAACCACGGTACACCCAAAATCATACCAAATTAGGAGCGTCGATGAGATCAAAAACAAGATTTTATGAATGCCCATTCTGAAACACTATAACCACAGGCGGGGTTTGATAACTTATCATCCCTGAAGACAACTCAGACCCATCTACTGCCCATATGGATTCAGGCTGGGATTTTGCAACAAAAGACAATCCCAACTGTGTAGCCAATTTGATATCAAAGAAGTTTCCGGTTGCTCCTGAATCAAGAAGGACAGACATAGCGAATTGCCTGTTACAATTGTACGTGATTGTAATAGGTAGTGTGAAATGTTTCACTAGCTGTGTTTTGTTGGTAGAGATCTGAAGAGGGCTGTAGCTTGAGGAAGTGACCTCCCTATTCCTCAAGCTTGCTAGTTTTCCGAACTGGAAAGACTGCTAGCCGATAGTCTGGGTGTTTTAGGGCACACTGAACAGTCTTTAGCATAGTGGCCCGCCTTTCCACAGTACAGGCATAAGTTTAACTTTCTTCGCTTCTCTTTTTCCTCTGTGGATAAAGGACCACGTATGCCCCCGATTTGCATGGGTTCAGGACTATCTTTGGGTACTGGTTTATCAACTTTAGGGAACAGGAACCTAGGCACAATGTTTCGTGTTCTTTCCCCCTTTCGTTCATGCAACCGATTATCCAATTTGACTTCAAGATCAATGAAAGAGGCGCAATCTTCAGGGGGGTTCACTATTTGTGAGAGTAGGTCTTTTAAGTCTTCACCCAGCCCACGATAAAACAAGGACGTTCGTTTTTCTTCTGGCCAGTGTGTTTCTGCCACCAAACGATTGAAGTTGGTGATATAAGACAATAGATCTTTAGAGCCTTTTTTTAAATTGAGCAATTCAGTATCACTTCCTTGCATATAGGAATGTTTAGCAAAGAGGCTTCTCATTTTTTCCTTAAAGATATTTAAATCGTATAGCGCTGGATCATTGTTCTGGACTAAGGGAACCGCCCATTCTGTAGCATTCCCCGCAAGATATGAAATTATGAAGGCTACTTTGGCTGAGTCATCAGGAAAAGAAGCTGTCTTACACAAAAACTGAAGTTGGCATTGGTTCATGAATACATTGTATTTGGTGCTATCCCCTGTAAATCGTTCAGGCATGGCCAGGGGGACAGGATTAGGGGTATGTACAGTGACTTGAACAGGGGAGCTTTGTGTTTCGCTGCTAGCCCCTTGGTCTGTTTCAGGTGAGGGCATGGTGAACCTAGCGGGTTGTATATAGTTTTTTCTGGTTTTGGGTATGGCGCCTATGTCTCTCTCTCCTGTTCTTAACTGCTGCACTTCAGCCATGAGCCTTTGATTTTCGACCCCCAATCTACCCACTTCTGCCTGAAGGGCTACTAAGGCTGCCGTCATGTCTTCCACTGAATGAACCTGGAGGTCTACAGGAATTAACGAAGGGTCAGGATTCATCTTCGCTCAGGGGAATGGAAATTCGTGGGCTTCGCTTTCTGTCAGGTTAGTAACCAAGATTCCACGGGAGCGAAGAAGAATCCCCACACCTCCAAGGCACAGAAGCAAGAATGCGAATAATTACACACTCCTCTCTACTGTCCCCTAAAAGTATGAGGGAATTTACCCTAGGAGTGTCCACCACTCTCCTCATACGAGGGGGTATGCAGGATACAGCAGGAGTCTTAGGTGGATGTCCAGGCTAGAAGACAAAAGAAGCAATACACACACTATATCCTACTTAACTAACCTGTACACAGCAACCATTGACATACGTTGTAATCAAGCTTGCTTACCCCAATTGTAGATCAGGCAGACTGTATCGAGGCGTTCAATAAGGGGATCAGGATACTCAGAGTAGGGATATGTGAATTAGAACTCTCGAGGGACATTCACACCAGACAAAACCATAAACAAAAAAATGCAAGGATGTGAGGAGCACTGGCCGGCTGTTTGTGGGCAGGAACAGCGGAGCAACACTCACACACGAGGAGAGACACCCGGCCCTAAAAGTAGACAAGGGCGGAGCGCTCTCGCTCAAAAAGAGGCATCAAATAACCAAGGGTTCACTCGGCATACACCAGGCACACAGAGCAAGAAAAGAAAGGAACCGAGCGAAATAACACCCGCAATATGCGTGAGCAAAGTAAGGGTAGACGCGATGAGATTCTCACGTAAGAAAACAAGA
This sequence comes from Lissotriton vulgaris, assembly GCF_964263255.1. NCBI lineage: Eukaryota > Metazoa > Chordata > Amphibia > Caudata > Salamandridae > Lissotriton > Lissotriton vulgaris. The sequence continues at coordinate 941,457,548 of NC_141696.1, forward strand.
AATGCCGGAGCTCGGCAAAGACACGCTCACAAGGTATGAGATCAGCCAGCAGTCGGAGCGAGACAGGGCGAGAATACTCCAACGCAGGAAAGGGTCCAAGGAGCCACGAAGAATCCACAGGACACCAAGGAGACCTCGCGCAAGGAACCAGTAAGTGGAAAGGGGGGCTTGGAACCGGAACAGTAAGCCAAGCGACGGCTACGTTCTGCCATGCCCCTTTTCTGCAGCTAAGGGAGTGTCTAAAAATTACCCAGCTGATTGGTCTTAGGGACCGGGGAATAAGACCACAGCCCAACTACTTCGTATGTCAAGGGGCTAATTCCTAACAGCATAGAGTTGAGTGGCATATAGTAAAATATATATGTGATCAAGGCCTGCGAAGGCCAAAACGATTCATGTCAGCAAGCTGATTTTTTAAAATTAAACAAAATTGCACTAAGGAAGAGGAGTCCATATATATATATATATATATATATATATATATATATATATATATATATATATATATATATATATATATATTATATATATATTCACTGAAAAAACCATTGGTTATAGAACATATATAGTTAGGAATTTGCATTTACAAAACCTTATTTTACTCGCATAAAACCATTGAAATTCCATATATAGTTAGATGCGCTAACTATATATCGCGCACCCGCAATCCACTGCTGATGATGTCACATATTACATCATTCATGACATGGTTAGTGGCATCACTGATGACATCACTGATGACATCTCAAATGACATCACTGATGACAACATCCAGTGACTGTATGTTTCTGTAAAGTTAAAATGTGTCTTACATATTGAAGAATGAGTGGATGTATAAGTGTCTGGAAGAAGGATTTAGTAGGTGCATGACTGTATGAGAGAATGATTAAATGTGTCTTAATGAGTGCATGGGTTAGTGACTAAACTATCTTAATTTGTGCATCATTATATCTGTTGTTCTACAAACTGCTGCATGTGTTGATCAGTAGCTATATGAATAACTGTATGGGTTATTGATTGGTTGTCCAAGTATTTGTATGGGACACTGAGTGTGTGTGTATGGGTAGCTGGGAGGTGTGTGACTCTGTACATAGATGTGTGAGTAGTTGATTCACTATATGTATGGGTTCAAAACTGCATGTGGAAACAGCTGTATGGGCGGATGACTGTGTGCATTAGTGTATTAGTGAGTGAATGGATATCTCAGTGCTACATGTCAAAGTAAGTACATATGTAAAACACAGTACATGTGAGAGTTGACATATATAAATAACTGTGCATAAGAGCCAGTGATTGTGTGAGTGGCTGTATGGATCATTGTGAACTTGTATCAGGGATTGTATAACAGAGTAAATATGTGTTAGTATATGTTTGAATAAGTAAGGTGTGTATAACTGTATAGTTGAGGAAATGGAAGTGTGATTGATTGTTTGCATGACTGACTAGGTGTGTGAGTAACTCCATGGATGAGTGACAGTCTGTGACTGTCTGTTTACACTGATTGTATCTAAGGTTATATTAGAGTCTGAAGAGGTTCATGGTATTATCACATGAATGATATCATCAGTGATGTGATCAGTAATGTCAAATGAGATGTTATCAGTGATTTTATCAGTGAAGTCATTTGAGATGTCATCAGTGATGTCATCAGTGATGTCACTAACCATGTCATGAATGATGTAATATGTGACATCATCAGCAGTGGATTGCGGGTGCGCGATATATAGTTAGCGCATCTAACTATATATGGAATTTCAATGGTTTTATGGGAGTAAAATAAGGTTTTGTAAATGCAAATTCCTAACTATATATGTTCTATAACCAATGGTTTTTTCAGTGAATTTTCAAGGTTTTGTAAATGCAAATTCCTAACTATATATGGACTATAACCTATGGTTTTTTCTGTGAATTTCAATGGTTTTTTAATAGCAAATATCAAAAGCTGTCAAATGTCAAGTACGTGATAGGTAAAAACGTTTTCGTGTTCATGCACGCTGATGTGCTTTGAACGCTGCCCCCCCCCTTCCCTCTTTTCTCTTAGTAGTACTCTCTCTTTGCAGATAGTGAAGGGTAGTTAACGCAGACCTTTACCCCCGTTGTAATCCGTCGTACCTGCTTGTCTCTCCATTTGATTGATTGTTATCCAAGCATTTACTGTTTTAGAATTGGTTCTCTTTGGATCATTCTCTATTTACAAACAAGCACAAAGTCGCAATACTCTGTTTAGTCTTTGCAGATAGTGAAAAATCGTGTAAAAAAATAAAAGTAATCGAGCAAAATCAGTAGACCACTAATTGGATCTCTTTTTGACCTCGCTAAAATACAAACATTAGGAACAACCCTTCATGAGAAATACGAAAATAGTGAGATGAACTGAGCTCCACACCATGATGGCTGCAAGACAGCTCGACTCCGCCACCCACCCCGCCCAAAATAACAACAAACCCTATGCAAATATTATAAATATATACAACACACCAGCAAAGTAACAGGGTAAAACATTTTATTAAATAACTATTTACATAACTATTTTATACTTTTTGTTGCCCGATCCGGCTAGCTCAATCGATCGAGCATGAAACTCATGCACTGATAGCAAGCGTTGCTGCTGATGCTATGCAGACAAAAATTGGTTTTCAGTTTGTACATTCTTTAAGATTTTTCCATCCAAGGCTGGTTGAGAGTTTGTAGAACGATGGCTTCAGATTTTCTACATACGGTGTGGTGGCGCGAACTGGGAGGGGGCGTTTGAATCCTGCCCCTTCCCCAAATAAGATTTTCATACGTGAGTGTTCGTTCATGCTTTTGGTCCCTGAGTTGCTTCGATGTCACTGCCTTACACAAATGGCATAAGTCCTGGATGTTGAGTGCCATACTTCAGAGTTCTAAGCAGCGCTTGTAACACTGTCTAAACCTTATTTGCACCTGCTGCAGCTTCACTATTCAAAGTAAGTGGGGTCCGTTTGTGGACCTGACTGCATTGGAAAACAATGTGATACGGTGCCTCCCTAAACCGCTTGACGGAGGCCCCCGAGGGGCAGTGAGATGGCGCGGACTGGGAGGGGGCGCTTGGCTCCTGCCCCCTCCCCAAGTCGTGTTGCCCTGGTGTGGCCTGAGATCGCCCCCGACATAGGCGGCCGGCTCCCGGGGTCCGGCGGAATTTTTTGCCTTTTGATGACTCTTCCATTCTGGACCTTGTCCCACAATCCGTTTGACCTGAAGACACGCTGTAGTGGGGCGCCCCTTTACCGTTTTAGTTGCCATTCCGCCCGCTTTTGCTACTCTGTGCCTCTTCCGCCATTCAGCTGTTTACCGCCCGCTCTTGCGACTACAGCGTCTCGCTCACCATGTAGTTGAGTTGCTCCCGCTCTTGCGATTTAACAGAACTTTTTGGACTGCTGAAAGCGGTTGTATTCCGACCGCTGGTTGGTGGAGACATTTTGACTATATTCTGGACCTGCGTTGTCGCGTAATGTGTCATATGACGTGCCGCGTTAGCGCACCCGGAAGTGCTCCGGTGCGCAAGGCGCAGCTTCCCGGAAACGATCCAGAGCGCGCCGCGCAGCGCGTAACGTACGCATAACAGGTCATGTGACTTGTTAATAAAACTTTTCATTGGTTCATTTTACTTTTGTTTTCCTAATGATGTAAGACTAGGTCATGTGACCTAAAAATAACACTTTTCATTGGATTAAAACATTTTTTTTCCCAAACGATGAAAGACCCACCTTGTTTCTGGATGTTTCAGACTGAAGCTGGCGTCACCATGAGAGCACCACCATCTCGTAGCTCCGTCGTGGCCATTCCGCAAGCAATCATGGCAGCCGCTCCCCACCGGAAGCCTGCGGGAGTCGAGGGCCCCCAAGACTTTTGTAGAATCTTCAAGGCTGAGGGGACGCTTTCGAGAATGGGACCCAAGCCCTGGCAGACAAGCGTCCGAGTTCCAAGGTGTCCCAGGGCCATTTTACTGGACCAGGCCCAAATCTGAAGAGCCGGCCGCCATTTTAAGAGTCCTGTGGCAGCCGCCTATCACTGCACCGCAAGAGTGGGAGCAACTCAACTACATGGTGAGCGAGACGCTGTAGCCGTAAGAGCGGGCGGTAAACAGCTGAATGGCGGAAAAGGCATAGTGTAGCAAAAGCGGGCGGAATGGCAACTGAAACGATAAAGGGGCGCCCCACTACAGCAGATGAGCCTCCGCCATGTGCTTCAAAACTGCATACGTATCTCGTGATATCAAGGTTGGGCAACCAGTACACAACAAGCAGTTACGAGTCCCATTTACACCGGCGCCATTTTGGGCGCGGCCGGGCAGGTCCAGGATCTAGTCAAACATAACAAATGAGGCTGACGTCTCTGAAGCAGTTGACGCACAGCAGGACATAGCAAATAAACATGAAGTCTCTAAAGCTGTTAACTCACTGCAGGACAAAACAAGTGAACCTGAAACCTCTGGAATAATTGAAGCTCAAAAGAACAACACACAAAACTCTGTAGAGCCTGAAGAAAGAAAAACAGAAGGGCACTGTAGTTTCAGACACACTTAACACTAATGACTTAACAAAGATATCGTCTGTTTATGAAGCAGTTATCATGTTCACAGAATTGACAAAGAAGTGTGCAGACACCAATGCTATTAAGAAACACAAGGAAATCCCTAACGCATCAGCATTCTCGGAAGAGGTTGACACAGATAACATCTTAAGGAACAAAGAAAGACAAAATAAGGATGAGGAAGTTATCACTTTAGTTTTTTCATCAGCTAGCGACAGCAAGAAACACATTGTAATGGAGATTAGAGAGGCTACGGATGGATGAATAAATTATCAAAAGAAATGGCGACTCCCCCCTTTAGCAGATTAGCTAAATCTTTGCGTAATTTGGACATTAAAGTTATATTATTGTTGTTGTTGTTGTTATGGTTATAGTTCTGGTTAATTTCAGCAAGAAACACATTGTAATGGAGATTAGAGAGGCTACGGATGGGTGAATAAATTATCAAAAGAAATGGCGACTCCCCCCTTTAGCAGATTAGCTAAATGTTTGCGTAATTTGGGCATAAAAGTTATATTATTGTTGTTGTTGTTGTTATCGTTATAGTTCTGGTTAATTTCCATTCAGAGTGTCCTACACAGCACCACTCTAGGTAAACACTACTTTATGTAAAACCTGGGACATAGCACTCATTGAAACTATAGTTGGTCACCATGGGGTTTAAAGAAGGGATGGTTCTTCACCTGGGTGCCTTCCACAACTCAGCACGTTGTGCTGCCTTGGGACTATTCGCACAAAAGACAGCTTCTGACCATTGTTGTTTTTTTTTGTCAAAAAATGTTTAAATATATTTACAGTTTTTGTTGCGTTCGTTATATTTAAAAGTTAATAAAGTTTTATAATCCTACTTTCTTGGAGTACTATATTTTTTTTAAAAATCGGGTGAATGGGGCCTTGAATCGGGTTATTGTCATGTGTGGGCTTTGCAAGTGTACTGCTACAGGATTGGACATTTCAACCTCAAATGCACGTTCTTTTTCCTACCTTTCCGAAGCATGGAGCGCATTAGCAGGCAGAGAAAGGGTGATGCAAGTGTTGAACACTGCCTGGCCTGGCAAGTTGCTGGCAGTGCCCCCCCCCCGCCCGCTCCTGAAAGAGGGCACACACACACCGCCGCCCCGAGTACTTCACAAATCTTTAAAAGACCATGCGCTTGTTCATGAGGCTTAAATGGTTTATCACCCCTTCTAGAACCCCTGCATCGACCCTCTGACGTTTCCTGGAAGAATTAGCACGTAACACAATACCAAGCCCTGTCAGCTGAAACCCCTGAGGAATCGTGGGGCATATTATCAAGGGGGTTTATTTCCGCTTTTTTGGCTTCAAAAGCCAAGAAAGCGGAGATAAAATGATCTCCCTATTACCAAGCTGTCGCTAACACCAGTTAGTGACAGCTAAAAGGAGATAGCGACCATCTTGGGCCCCGCTTTGCATGTCAGTGATATTTATCACTAATGACATGCAAAGTGGGCGTGCCAAGATGTTAGCTACTGGAAACAGTCCCTAACATCGCTATCTCCTATTACCAACTTTTGGAGATATTCGCGCTAAGCGCGAATATCTCCAAAAGCTAACACCTGCCCTGAGCAGTTTTTAGCCATGTTATCCAATGGGAGGTGGATAACATGGCTAAGAGCATTTGCTGGATAATGCATGAATATCGCTGACTTTTCAGCGATATTCATGCATTGCGGCCGTTTTTTATCGCATTTGCGATAAACCTTGCTAATAGCAAGGTTTATCTGCGATAAAATTCGCCGATGTGCGGCGATAATTTTTGTCTCTAAACAAGTTAGAGACAAAAATTATCGCTAGTTGTTGGTAATATGCCCCCGGGTTTTTGCTTGCAGGAATCGGGAGGCGGGAGACTAGCACTGAAATCAGTAGTCTCACGCCTGAATCGGGAGGATTGGTATGTCTGGATTCTCTACAGCTGGGGCCATAAACTACATCCGCAGGGCTAGGTGATAGCCTGGGTCCGGCCTGGACAATCGGACACAGAGGAAGAGGAGTGTCAGAGGGTGCGGTAGTGAATAGGGTGAAAGGGAGGTGTCGGGCGGGCACAGGGTGTGATTCTCAGGGAAGAGCAGCGCAGATGGGGGGAAGTATATGGCCCATGCATGAGAGAGAGAGCGGGGGTGACCAGTGCGTGGGGGAGATGCTTGCGAGGGTGGGGAGCCGTGCTGAGAATCGACGGCGTGCAGAGAGTGGGTCTGGTCAAGGCATCTAAAATGGCTGCCGTGCACGACAAAATTGTGGCATTGGACAAAAAGGCAAGATGGCGCAGACAATGTTTATCAATAAGGATTCATTTATAACAAAATATTTACTCGCAGTGACAAAATGGTGGTCAACACTTCCTGATTTCCATCGAATCAAACGTTAACAGACGTCACGCAGCAAAAAAAAAAAAAAGCTCACGCACAGCCGCTGGAAGACATGTATCAACATATATGAGCCTCCTCAGCCACCCTCAGAAAACATAAGGGATCAGGATACGTCTCCCGCACCCCCTTATACCTAGTAATTTAATTAAAACGAAACACAAAATGGCGAATTCCCGTTTCGCTACCAGTTTGCGGCCCAGTTCGCGGCCCGGGAAGCGCTTCTACCGTGAAAAATATATTTTTTTTTATTTTCCCCACGGGACCCTTTAATAACCCCAACATCATTCCTAGGGGGTCAAGAGGGGTATACCTTGCCCCCTTTCATTAAATTCCCCCTTCAGTTTTCACCTCTTCTTCTCTCTCGATCCTACTGAGAGATAAGATGGCGGCCGCTCCGGACTGTTTAGAATGTTGACAGACACCGGAGAGCCAATCAGCTTCGCATCGCAAAGTTCCGTTTCGCGAAAAGTAGGCGGACCGGAGCGCAGCCCGGAGCGCTGTTACAGATATATATCTTGTTTTGAACGTTAATTTCTCAAAAACCACTGGAGCACATATATTGAGACCTAGCAAAGGCACATCGGGCTAACAGTCCCTACAATTTTGCCAAGTTTCGTGCAAATCCATTCAGCCGTTCGAGCTAAAAGTGAGGCCAAAGGCCCTATGGAAAAATGAATGGGAAAAACGTGTTTTGGGACCCCCCTTTTTTCTCGGCCCCCCCTTGATGAAACCCCCCCGAATTTTCAGGGGCTGCTCAGAAACAAAATGTGCCATTTTCCTGAAAATTTCAGCCGATTCCGTCCACAAACGCCAAAGTTATTAGACATAGAATTTTCAAAACTTCCATAGACAAATAATCCTAACTATATATACCTACTGGCGACACGCCAGTAGGTTATATATATATATATATATATATATATATATATAAATATATATATATTCACTGAAAAAAACATTGGTTATAGACCATATATAGTTAGGGATTAGCATTTACAAAACCTTAATTTACTCGCACAAAACCATAGAAATTCGCATATATAGTTAGTTGCAATAACTATATATCGCGCACCCGCAATCCACTGCTGATGATGTCACATATTACATCATTCATGATATGGTCAGTGACATCACTGATGACATCTCAAATGACATCACTGATGACAACATCCAGTGACTGTATGTTTCTGTAAAGTTAAAATATGTCTTACATATTGAAGAATGAGTGGATGTATAAGTGTCTGGATGAAGGATTTAGTAGGTGCATGGCTGACTGTATGAGTGAGTGATTAAATGTGTCTCACTGTGTGCATGGGTTAGTGACTAAACTGTCTTAATTTGTGCATCATTATGTCTGTTGTTCTGTAAACCGCTGCATGTGTTGATCAGTAGCTATATGAGTAACTATATGGGTTATTGATTGGTTGCCCAAGTATTTGTATGGGAGACTGAGTGTGTGTGTGGGTGGCTGGGAGGTGTATGACTCTGTGCATAGATGTGTGAGCAGTTGATTCACTAGATGTATGGGTCCAAAAGTGCATGTGGAAACAGCTGTATGGGTGGTTGACTGTGTGCATGAGTGTATTGGTGAGTGAATGGATATCTCAGTGCTACATGTCAAAGTAAGTACATATGTAAAACACAGTACATGTGAGAGTTGACATATATAAATAACTGTGCATAAGAGCCAGTGAATGTGTGAGTGGCTGTATGGATCATTGTGACATTGTATCAGGTATTCTATAAGAGAGTAAATATATGTTAGTATATGTTTGAATAAGGAAGGTGTGTATAACTGCATAGTTGAGGAAATGGAGGTGTGATTGATTCTTTGCATGACTGACTAGGTGTGTGAGTAACTCCATGGATGAGTGACAGTCTGTGAGTGTCTGTTTACACTGAGTGTATCTAAGGTTATATTAGAGTCTGAAGAGGTTCATCGTATTATCACATGAGTAATATCAAATGAGATGTCATCAGTGATGTCATCAGTGATGTTATTTGAGATGTCATCAGTGATGTCATCAGTGATGTCATTTGAGATGTCATCAGTGATGTCATCAGTGATGTCACTGACCATGTCATGAATGATGTAATATGTGACATCATCAGCAGTGGATTGCGGGTGCGCGATATATAGTTATTGCAACTAACTATATATGCGAATTTCTATGGTTTTGTGCGAGTAAATTAAGGTTTTGTAAATGCTAATCCCTAACTATATATGGTCTATAACCAATGGTTTTTTCAGTGAATTTTCAAGGTTTTGTAAATGCTAATCCCTAACTATATATGGTCTATAACCTATGGTTTTTTCAGTGAATTTCAATGGTTTTTTATTAGCAAATATCAAAAGCTGTAAAATGTATTCTTATTCTAATTCACAAATATATTTTATATATTTTTGTATTATATTTTTTTAATTCAATTTATATTATAGTTTAAATAATTTTTTCTTGTTTCGCTGCCGGTCCGCGAACCGGTAAACGTTCCGTTAGTGCAAGTACTGCGTTAGAAAGCCACATCGTGACGCGTCGCGTAATCGCAACGTATCACGTTACTGCGTAATGCGCCTTATGACGCGCCGCGTTAGCGCACCCGGAAGGGTTCTGGAACGTGAACCAAGGCGCGAAACGCAGAGCCCCGGAAACGATCCGAGGCGCGGCGCAGAGAGCGTAACGTAAGCATAACAGGTCATGTGACTAGTTCATAAAACTTTTCATTGGTTTATTTTACTTTTAGTTTCCTAATGATGGAACGCTTGATCATATGACGTAAAATAAACACTTTTCATTGGTTTAGAACATTTTTTTTTCCCAAATGATGAAACTCCCACCTTTTTTCCTCACTCCGACTTTCATTTTTATGAGAGAAAGACCTGTTTTTGCTTGCTTAGTCATGGCATTTGTAGTAGCTGCAGCTGGTGGATCCCCACCACCACCATCACCCCCAAGGAAGAGAGGACCAACTCCACAGGTCATCTTCCAACAAGAGGAGGAAGAAGAGGAAGACGAGGAACAGGAGCAAGGGACAAGGGTGTTTTTGAAAGAAAACCCAAGGACGTCCCATGTCAAAGAAAATTTTATTTGGCAATTTTTTTCTTTTCCTCCACATGAAAAGAAAGTAAATGCCAGGTACGTTACCTGCCTCATCTGCCACGATAAACTCTCCAGAGGGACCGAAAAAAAATATAGTTATGGTAATCATACCATGCATTGACACATGGAGAGGTGTCACCCGATTAATTATAGTGCTGCACAAATTCGAGATTTGGTGGATAACCCCCGACCTGCCAATACATCCACCAATGAACTAGCAATAACTGAATCAGAGGCAAGGGAAACGGTGCCAAATCTTCAAAAGAACTTTGGGCAGATGAAATTGACATGTATAGCTTGTGGCAAATTAATTTCATGTGGAGAGAGGAGTGTTGCTCTAATAAATAGAGCATATGAACATCATCAATGTCCAAAACGTCCAAGAAAGTAAATTTTCTTTTTTTTTTGTTGCTCCTGTTGAGCCCTTTGAAGTGAATCATTTTTGTTTCCCCTTCCTCCCAAAAAACAAAAAAAAATATATAAAACAACAAAAATAATAAAAAAAAGTTCTTTTCAGAACTACCTTCCCTTTTTAAAAAAATTGCTAGAATGTTTAGCACTCTAGCATCCTCTATTTCTTTTTGATTTGCTTCCCGGTTAGCGCTCCGGTACACGAACTAACAAAAAATGTTTTAAAAAAAAGACGAGTAAATAAACAGAGAGTAATGTGAAAAGAAAGACAAATTGAGGGAGTAACACACAGTTACTGTTGGAAGAGAGACTGATAAAAGGAGTGAAAAGAGTAGTATAAATAAGTAATAGAAAAAGAAATAAAGGAAGTAGCAAAGGCAGGAAACTAAGGGTTAAAGAAATGAAGCAGTGGAACTAATAAAAGTTAAATCTGATAGACATGTAACGTAGAGAGTACTAAACACTTACCTTATAATTGTCATTAACGTAGTCAATTATCATTTTTATACTTTTAATCCGTGTAAGAAAGGACAAAAAAATTTAAATTAATACAAGGTAGTAAAAAAAGAGTGAGCATGAGACAAAATGAATACATATTATGAATCACAATTCAAAGTACAAAATTAATTAAACATATTTAATGGTTTATTTTTGCTGTTATCAGAAAATATCAAATTTCACTGAAAACAGTGAGTTGAAGGTATTCATCATATAACAGCGGGGAAAAAAAACACAATCAAAATGATTGTGTTTAAAAAACCCAAATAATATAACTAAGCAGAAATCAGAACTCCTCAAAAGTAGCTTACTTTCTATGACGTCAAAGGATGTCCTATGAACAGCTTATACTCTGTTGTGCTGTTACTATTTTCTGCCCGCCACTTTCTGAAAGATAAACTCCATTGTTTTAAGAAAACTGAGACATACAAAGCAATTTAAAACAGCACACTAAATTACAGCAACACCTAGAATCATTATAGTCCAATTACCAACCCTAAATTCTCACTTCAGTAATCAAGTCAAAAGGCAACATTGCTTCGTACTCAATTAGTAATGTTTGCTGAAAGACTAGCATTTTTTATATTTCAAATAAGCTGTGAAATATCCAGATGTTGTCAAAGGACCATCATAATATATAATAGCTGCAGTTGCAAATGTTCTTCCTGAAATCGATGACTGTGTAGCCCAAAAATTTTTAATTAGACTTAACAACTTTTTTTCATCCAGTTTATGTAGTTCAAATTGTAAAATGACATTTCACCCGTAAGTTTCCATAAAAAATATGGACAGCATTGCAGACTTACATTTCCTCTACTCCTTATTTTGATCTGCTGCTTGACTTAGCTTATAAAAACAAACAGTTTTCGCTCTGTACTACAATTATCCACAAGGCCATATAGAGTAGGAGCCATTAGACCCTCTGGAAATTCCTCTAAACAAATCCCAAGATTCCTTTCCTAAAATTTTGGTTGCAAGAACACCAGATAAGAATTTTGAAGGTGGAAAGGCAATCTTTTTTTGAAAGTTAAAACAGAATCATTGCAGAATGACCAGCCGTTTCCAGATTTTAAATAAGCTGTATAATGTCCTGAATTAGTTGAAGGACCGTTATGATATATAATTGCAGTAGTTATAAAAGTCCTTCCTGATATTGACAACTGCGAAGCCACAAAATTATTAATTAAAGTTGTCAATTTAGTTCCATCAGGCCTACATCGTTGGAACATTAAAATGACATACTGGCCATAACTTCGTAAAATTAACGTGGACAGCATTGCAGACTTACATTGGCTACACTGCATGTTTTGATCGGCTGCCTTTACTAGCTTATTGAATGATACTGATTTACTGTCAGGCAAAGTTAAATATATAAATCTTTCTGAGTCTATACTAGTAGTACTTGATAGCCTACAGTTCTCGCAGTCATGCTGCCATAGATAAGAAAGGCCAAACAGATAATCTACATCTACACCCTCATCTTGCAATACATCAAGCATATACATTAAAAACTCCTGACAATCCTGCTGAATATTTTCAGAGAATTCTGTTTGACCTGAACATTTGTCTAACAGAAAACGAATTTCAGACACACTTTCTACTCTCCTTCTATCAGCACTACATTTCTCTAACACAGAATTCAACAAACAGCATAAACTTTGTTCCGAATTGATCACAATCTTTTCTTTTAAAGTCTCTAGTGAAAAGAGAACATTAACAACTACATTAGCATAGCAATTGACACCAGAACTATTTTCAAATTGAAAACCAACAAAATTTTCAACAGAATTCATTTTATTCCTGCTTACAATTTTTGGTTCATCGACTTTTGGTGTTTTTGCTTCAACCTCCTTACTATTACTGATATTTCTTCGTTTCCGGCATACCACACGTTTCTCAAACAAAGGATATTGAGGCAAATGTGGCGCATACTCTCTTCTTAATCTATTGTATTCCTTAACACAATCTAGATCCGCACAAATGTTTGTGACATCACAGTCAATCAAGTACAATCCCGATAAAGTTCTGACTCGTGACAATGCTACATAAGCCATACCCTCTTTGAATACAGAACTGCCAAAATTCACTAAAGCAGTGTCTACACTTAAACCTTGCGATTTATGAATTGTCACCGCATATGCCAAGCAAACAGGAAACTGCTTACGGCGAACATATAAGTCTTTTACAAGCAAAAACCTTGCTGTGCAACGACCAATTAGCTGTACTTCCTCAATGCCATCAAATTAAATTTTTAAAAATTCAATTCCATCTCTACTTCTGTATTTCTCGAAATCAACAACATTACCCATTGATCCATTTACCAGACCTCTTTCAACATGTAAATTCCTTCTCAAAATGATACGGCAATTTAAGCGCACATTCAGAGTCTTTTCAAAACCCGCAGTTTTAGATATAGTCTTCTCTAATGAATCCAATTTAGATTTCAAATTCTCAGACAAAATAATTGTTGCTCCCATATGCTCAATTTTGTCAATAGCTTCCAGTTTCACAATCTCTTGATTTTGTAAATTCAACTTTTTTGTTGAAGATGGAACATTCTGCAAGAGTTGGCATCAAACATATTCCAGATTTCTTCACAGTAATTTTCTGAAAAATATCCTCTGGCAAAACGTCTTCTTCTGGATATAAATTTGACAGTAATCGTGCATGTAAAGCTTCTTTACCACGCTCAGTCACTTTCCCGATTCTAACATCTTGTAGAATATTCTTGTAATCTTCGTCCTTCGCCTGACGCATATTTTCACGCAGCTCAGCATAACTGAAGTTTAACCATTTGTTAACGTTGCCAATGCTCCCTAGGCACTTATTAGTATCTTCATGTGTAAGCAATTTAAACACTGGTTGTCCTTTCACTGGTGTCAGCTGCAGAAGATCACCAAAAACAATGATGTGTTTGCCACCGAATAACACATCATACTCTGTTTTAAGAACTTCCTGCATTCTCAAATGCACAAAGGCAAGCATGACATTGGAAACCATGCTTACTTCGTCAATGATAAGAAGTTTCATCTTCTTCAACACTCTAGATACTTCACAACAAGCATCCCCAGATAACTTGTGGTATTGTAATTTGTTATCATGCTCCACTGGCAGCATCAGTAACCGATGCAAAGTAATCCCTTTAATGTTATGAGCTGCCAGTCCAGTTGGAGCGGTCACCACACAAGACAGCGATGACTCAGTCATTTTCTGCAGATAACATGAAATTGCTTTAATAAGGAAACTTTTTCCAGTTCCTGCTTTTCCACTCACGTATAGTCGGACAGGCTTCAACGACGTACATGAGCACTCTTTCTTCTCATGACTTAATCCATGCTCAATTTGGCAGTGGCAGCTTCATTTTCGATCTCCTAGTGGATCCTGACTCAATGAAACAGAACTCTGACTGTCCTGAGAACTGTCTCTAGCAATCTCGGCTGCAATTGTTGCTTCCTGCTCGATTTCTGCATTCAACATTTCTAGATATTTTGGAAAAACAGGACATTCTATGGACTTCTTGGCTGCATTGAAAGAGTCTTCGTAACAGAGGAAATCCCCAAGCAGTTCCTCTTCTACACGCCAAGGTTTGAAAAGTTGCAAAAGAGCTAAATAGAAAAACTGTTTTCTTTCTGGAGATTCGCGATCCAATTTTCGATGGTTTATCAATTGACATTTTTTTTGCTTGACCAGACATCTCTCACTTCCAATTACAGCATACACTCCTTTATCAATATCTTCTTTGATGTTCCTCTTGAAAACGTAATTTTGAAGAACATCATACAGACAAACATTCTCCAGGTGACTGCTTCTATTTGGATAATATGTATCCAACATGTTGGTCTTCAAAATATCTGTACTGTTTGGCTCCTTCTCCGCCAAATACTCAATTTCCCGTACAGGTTTCAGAACTCGATTACGCGTTGCAGCAAGACCAAGACTCGTCCAAATGATACTCCTAGATTTGGCATAGAGACTTGCTGAAGATAACCGGTCAGAACATTCGTAAGCTCCGATTTCTCGATGCAACAACATCTTCAGACTGAAACTGTACAACTTCTTACTGAGGCTCTTTTCATCGGAAATATCCTCCCACATATCCTTCAGTTCTGTCTTTTCTTTTTTGGTGATGTAAGACGTCACATACCGAGCCACAGCCATACAGTTGTCAGCCACAAACTGTATATCCATGTTAGCATTCCACATGGGCAAAATCACTGGTTTGTAGTCGTTAATGTACTTGGACTCTTCGTTTCTTTTCAAATTGTATGTGTTTTTGGGTGATTTCCTCGTCACATTATGTCGCAGCGAAGACATCAAATTGTTATCTCTTCCTTTTGATATCACCGACCGTGGAAATGCAAAAGGACATTTGGTGTAGTACTTGTTTCTGAATTTACGACGACAGTACTTTCCACAACGATGGCTTTGAAACCGTAAAACTTGTTCTCTTAGACTTTTGTCTTCGTTTGTCTTTGGAACAGCACATGTAGCATACTGTTCTATGAAACTCATCACTAAGTCATCCAGATCTGTTCCAAATTTGGGTGCATCTTTGATCCATAGCAGCATATGTATATGAGGAGCACCTCTTGCTTGATACTCCTTTCTCCAGAAGAAATCCAACACCTCTCCAAGAGGTGGATTTTTCTTGTTCGTGATGAAAGACATCATAGCTTCAAATCTATGATTGAAGTACCTGCATACATTCACAGGATCCAAAGAGCACAGTTCTCCGGGTGTCTTGAATTCAATATTTTCAATGTTTCCATTTGCCTCTCGTAGAAATTCAAGTAAATCTTCCCAGCCAAACTCAGCACAGCTGAGAGTGAGGAACCATGTGGGAGTTCCTAAGTTCCTCAGCATACATTTTAAGTCACCATGACGACGGTACCAATACTCATTAGTACCACGCTGACATGCCATCAGATTAATCAGGTGAGAATCCAAAATACTGTCTTGCACATTGACTTTATCCATAAAGTCCCTTGCCGAGATATTTCGCAGTTGTACACCACTTTTCAAGATGTGGTTCACTGCATAAGACAATCCAGAGAGATCACTTTCAAACAGTAGATGAAATAAATAGGGAATGCATTGACGAAACCTAGGATCTTCTGCATACAATCGTAAAGTCTGGTATTCTGAAGCAGGAATTTGAACAGGTTGCTCATCATATCGTCCTCCTCGACCTGTGGGAAATAACTGTGGGAAACATCGAGCTTCCAAACTTTCCTCCCAAACACTAATGCGACTCCCTTTGGCTTGTTTCATTTGAAACAACTCAATAGCATTCCCCATGACTTCCTTGGAATGCAAAGGATGAACACTATAATGTTCATATATTTCTTCCTTTTTAGAGGCTTCTACTTTCTCAATTTGTCCAGGACACAAATCGCTGTCCTCTTCTTCACTTACTTCCTCTTCTGCAACACATACATTCTTGTAGTACTCATTATTTTTTATCAAATACAATGTTGCCTTTTTGACTTTCCTAACATCCACTAAATCTTGCCAGATTTTCTTACTTTTTGTTGGAACACCATTAACTATGATAACCAGAGGTTCCTCTTCCACTTTCTCTACTCCAATTGTATTAATGTTTTTCTTCAAATCCAAAGGCAAATAAACAACCCTTCCCTTTAATCCTCTCTGTAAATCTGATGGAGGCAACTTCCCTGTCTTTGGCTCCATTCGTACAATAGCCTGAAAGGGATGGACACTTTGAATCAAAATAGATTCATAAGTATTTAAATCCTTCAATTCAGAAGGAATGTCAACTAATTCCAAATTATTATAAACCGCTCTAGCAGGCATCTGGTTTTGGTTTAATTTGTTATAGCAATAAGTACACATACGTTGCTCTGCTCCCAAATCAAAACAATTTTCTACCATCAAGTATGTGACAAAATCCTTCCATTCACTATTGTTTTCCATATCACTTTTTGCAAATAAATCCACTAACTTAGTCTGATTCTTATAATAAGTCCGTCAACAACACACACAAGTGAAATTAGGCCTCTCACATGTTTTCACCATAAACGTGGAAATTTCCTTGTGAAACTTATGTGTACTGAACATCTGTACACTGCCTTCCACATTACCTTCTTCTAGTGGTTCAATATCAACATTGTTCTCTTTACCAGCAAAGTAACAGAACTCAATTTCTTGACAAATATTCTTCACATCTACATCAGAACCGTGCAAAAGAGCTCTGCTTAATTTTTTAAGCATAATTGCTGGACTCTTAGCATAATACAACATTCTAACTAATTTCCTCACTTTATTATGATGCACTGCTAGCATCCTGAAATGATGAAAAACACTCTGGCACACTCTCCTAGAAAGACAAGCCAGTGAATGACCACGCAAACCTGTCACTTGTCTCACTCTGCAAGGATCTAATTCTTGCAACAACTTTATTTTTTGTTTTAAACTTTTCTTATTAAATGTCCGTACTAATTCACAAAGCAAATTGTTAGAATCCTGTCGCACACTGCAAATAGAACTACACTTCCAGGTGTACACTGGTCCCTTAGGACGTCTCCCTAAAACCTCATCACCTAACACCTCTTCTGCATCTGCAGACACCAGTTTTTCTTTTTTAACCGGACGACCATCTTTTACCTCATATGCTCGTCCACTGCTGTCAACTGCATTCACCAAATCATTGTCCTGAAAATAACTCTCCTCATTAAAAAATGCCTCACTATTTGAACTATGCATCCATTCTCCTAAGAAAACTTCATAAAAATTATTTCGATTAACTTCTCTCTTCCATCTACTATTTGATTTAAAAACATAGATTACCTTGTTTAGTTTCCTAATTCTATTAATTACCAAAATAAATAACTTTCGCTTAATTTCGAAAGCCTGATCAATAATTTTCTCTACATTTTTCTTTTTCTTATAAAATGCCACTTTCTGTTGACCTTTCTTAAATTGTTTTAGCAAATTGACAATTACCCTATTGCGGAACATTCGCCTACGAATGTCCCTGAATATATTTTCCCTTCTACTGCCATGCACAGAGTTATCTCCTGCTCTAGCAGAAACTTTTTTAACGGGCCTTTCCTTTCCATTTAAATTGGCTCTCTTTTTCTGGACTAAAACTTGTTCTGTAGTTATACTTTTGTTTCTACAAATGTTTCTAAGGAATGATTTCGTTCTCTTACCCGGAGCTTTCTTCGTGCGTTGAGGTGATTTTAATGTAGAGGACTGCTGCAAGCATTTAGTAATCTGCTGTCTTTGACGTTTCGTAGCCTTTCGGATTCTATCCTTAGACGGCATTGTCTAATTTCTAAATAATCTGCAGTTGAATCTGTGGTAAAATATAATAAAAAATGTTATTAACCACTATTACCAAACAGTAAATCAATAACAGTAAGAATCAGATTCAGCAATGCTATAAAAATGATTCAGTAAAATGTTTTTAATTTTACTGTGATAGTGATAGTGATAGTATTACAGGGCTTTCATGCAAATGACTGCCCACCCTGCAACAAAAAGCCCACATGAAACTTTACGCACATTAAATTGTGTACTTACCTGCAATAATCCATATGCCAGTGTTTACGTCCCTCCACCCTGCCCCTCCCCCTCCCCGCCTGCCTGCCCCACCGTAACTCCCTCCACGACCCGCGGCTGCTATCTTGCAACATGGTGCATCTTGTAAATCTCTCCTGCATTATAAAAGTGACGCAACAGCAGCACAAAAGAGGCGCACAACCATCATAAATCTGCCCCTAAGACTTTAAGGGCCAGATGTAGGTTGGTCGGTAACGGCCGAAAAACGGTATTTTCGTCCGTTACCGACCAGTTTACAAAATTTGGCATGTAGGGGGCAATATATTACGGAATCGGTAAAATTACCGAATCGGTAATTTTACCGATTCGGTAAAATAAAACATCAGTAAATATACCGATTTGAAGCCACCCATATGTAGGTGAGACTCTTCAGAGTCCCAGGAGCCTTTACGAATCAGTATTTTACCATCAAAACCAATTTGATGGTAAAATACCAATTCTGGTGTGCATGCATTTGATTTCAGAAAAAGTTTTTAAACCTTTTATGTAAAACAATTATATACCTACATTCATGGAGAACTGACTTAAAATGACCTAATACACATGAAAACGTTTTTTTAAGGTACTAGCAACTTTTTTTCAATAACTTTTAACATGGCTATGTAACTCAAACAATCAAAATCAAAATTTTTCAAGCACACATGGGGGCGTATTTACAAGGGCCTTGCACCACGGGGAAAGTGACTACAAATGACCAGACACACATGGGGACGTATTTACAAGGCCCTTGAACCAGGGGGAAGTGACTTGAAATGGCTAAGCACACATAGGAGAGTATTTACAATGCCCGTGCAACACTTACGATCATTTTTTACATATACACCGTAGAGCAGCATGGGGTAATAACAACACAGATGCATCATACATCTGTTCCGCAAAAGCGACGCATTGCAGGAGTCACATCACAAGTAAATAAATTCTCATAATTTTTTAAAGCATGCCTTTTCCTTAAAAACGATTTTCTGATCATAATTTGAAAACACAGCACAGCTCCTATCTACATACACACCTTGTCAGTACTAATACTTTACATTATCTACAATTACAATTGATAAAAAAATTCAAAATCGTCTTTGAAAGCATAATGCAAACACTTGACGCAAAACATCATTTTAAATACACAGCTGGCTTTCTTATTTACGCAAAAAAGCATACCAGTCGTTATCTAAAATATAGAAACGATAACTCACCTTTACAAATTCTTTTTGAATTTCAAAACAGTCTCAGAAACACACCAATTTTTCTTTAGCAGAATTAAAGGTATGCACTCCAGAGGCTGGAACCAACAAAGGCACTGAAACGCTGATATTCATCACACATATCTCTCATGTCAGCCAATCAAAACTCTTCCCTCACTATTTTCAAATCAACACCCTTCCCCCCTCTGCCCTTTCTGCCCTTTTTCCATAGCAACTACCGCCTGCCAGACCTCTCATGTTTACAAGTTCACACAACAATGTTTCAAATGAACTCTGAACTCTCAGTACACCTGCTAATCCACTGCAATGTTTCATAACAACATTTTTAAATAACCATTCAAATTACATTTTTCAAAGAACACATCCATGCACCCTAACTTTCTGTTTTCAGCAATTGAAATACACCAATCACTACTAATGAATCATTTGCACTCAAACTCCACAGTTTTTTTTAATTACAAACTTCACTATTTCAACTGCCATTTCATTCCCACACTTCATCTGACTGCAGCAAAAACTCCTCTAGCCATGTTTTCAGTCTGGATTCTTGGACATAGCTATATCCACTGGGCTCACAGGTATGCTGATAACAGAAATTTACACAACCTCAATTTACAAAATGTGGAAATCAAATGGATTGGCTGAAGAAGATTGAAATGTCACCAATTGATACCATTGGTGAAAACCTTTTTACATTTGCCAAACCCTGACCTCATAATAGTGCACTGTGGAGGAAATGATTTGGGCACTTTGACTGGGGTAGGTCTGGAAATGCTCCTAAAAGACACCTTTGAGCAATTGATGACACTTTTTCCTCAAACTGCCTTGGTATATTCCAATATATGCCAAAGACAAAAATGGAGGTGGTACAATCAATTTTGCCCACAAATTGAGAAATCGAGGAAGCATGTAAATAAGTCTGTTTCAGCTTACATGAAAGACCATGGAATGGTTGCTATCTACAACAATAACTTGCGTTACTACATGCAAGATATCTACAGAGGAGATGGCGTGCATTTCTCAGATGAGGGGAACAGAGTTTTCATACTAAATTTAAGACTGTGTATTGGTTCCTACTTATAAGAACCTAGAACTTACACAGAACCCAAAAGCTCTTTTCAGAGCTACCTTAACTTTATTTACTCTTTTGAAATTTCGAATGTACCTTTTTTCACTAATTTTCACTTATGTTCGCTTCCCGGTTTGCTACCCAGTTCGCGTACCGGCAGCTCACCGCGCGAAAAATTAATTTTTTTTTCTCGACATACATGAGCCTCCTCAGCCACCCTCAGAAAACCTAGGGTCAGGATACGTCTAAAGTACCCCCTTCTACCCATTCTCAACATTATTTACCCTCCATCTTGTATCTCAATTCTACCGAAACACAAAATGGAGGACTCCCGTAACGCTGCAGGTTCGCGTACCGGGACACGCACTGACAAGCACTCGCTCAAAAAAGGTGGGAAAGTAATTTACATAAAAACCACTGGAGACACTTTCACCAATTAAACATTAGCTCATACTACATACCAATCCCTACCATTTTCACAAATTTCGTAGGAATTCCATTTAGCCATTTAGCATGTAGAACTCTCTAAAATCCCTGAGGTAAATTACTTCACAAAACATATCGGAAGTGTTGGAATTGACAACCAATTAAAATATTACTTTCAATTTCTACTCTTATGTCATGACATTTGATTGGTTATGTACCTGAATATATATAAAGAAAGAGAGAGAAACACAGCCATTTTGACTACTACTTCTTGAAGTGCATATCCACTACATTTCAACTGATAACTTCAAGTTGTATTTAAAAGGTAAGATATTATTTTAAAAACTGAAGTATGCTCTGTACTGTAAGCTAGCTAATTAGGAAAACATTTTCTAATATTTATATTCTATCACTCTGTAATACTTATAGAATAAAATAGACTTCTCTGTTTTAGTTATGGATGGAGTTAGACTTGTCTTGTATTATTCAGAATTGACTAAGAGTTTATTTGATAATTTTCTTCATATTTCTACTTTCAGTTTGATACCATACACTGCCCAACGAAAAAATCACTGTTTAAATAACCAAACTACCTGTCTGTACTTAAACCCAACAGTGCCCTATCTGTACTGATATATTTTTTAAAAATTCATTTTTCAGCATACAAAATGGAAGGACAACAGGAAAATAACTTGAAAATTGAAGCAGGAACAAAAAAAGAGTCAGAAATTGACCATGAATTCTATGACGATTCACGGAACAATGAACTTCTGCAATGTGTGAAAGCAGTAGATTTCCTACTGGAAAATGAAAAAAAAAATGATAATGATTTTTTAGAATTTCTTTTAAATTTTGAAAAAGAATCATAATAATAATTTTTTATTTCATAATTCAAAAATTGTTTGACACATTATTCATTTTTATATGTATATTGTAAACTAGTAGCAAATTGATTATAACGTGAAATCAGACTTTAAATATACTATGTAACTTTTTTGTGTTACATACTAAGTTTGCTCATAGTTGCTTCCTTTCTTCCACTATATTATCTCCAATGTGTATTTAACATCTCTTTATCATCTCCTGCCTCCATGTTGTTTCGGCTTTCCAGACAGACTATGGTATGAATTCCATATACCACAATAACTTCTGTAACAACATGCAAGATATCTACAAAGGAGACGGCGTTTATTGATTTTTAGACTCTGCATTGGTACCTACATGTTGCAACGTAAATAAAAAAAAAACAAAAAAACAACAAAACGAACAATCAATAAACGTACAATAAGTTAAAAGTCAATCATTCTTGTTTCCTTATAGTACGCTCCCCAGACCGCTTTCCGGTATGCGTACCGGGCGCACCCCACGAAAAAAAACCAATTTTTATTTTTTTAATTTTTTGGCCCCGCGGGGCCCTTTTAAAGCCTCCACATCAAACATAAGGGGTCAGGGAGGATCTACTATGAACCCTTATGGACATTTGCCCCTTCGTTTTGGCCTCCTCTTGTCTCTCGCTCCTACCGAGAGACAAGATGGCGGCCGCTACGGACTGTTTAGAATGTTGACAGACACCGGAGAGCCAATCAGCTTCGCTTCGCAAAGCTCCGTTACGCGAAAAGTACGCGAACTGGTGCGCTATCCGGGACGCTGTCACAGATATATCTGTTTTTTTAAACGTTAATTTCTCAAAATCCACTGGAGCACATATATTGAGACCCAGCAAAGGCACATCGGGCTAACAGTCCCTACAATTTTGCCAAGGTTCGTGCAAATCCATTCAGCCGTTCGAGCTAAAAATGAGGCCAAACGCCCTATGGAAAACTCAATGTTAAAAACGTGTTTTGGGACCCCCTTTTTTCTCGGCCCCCCCCTTGACGGAACCCCTCAAAATTTTCATCGGCTGCTCAGAAACAAAATGTGCCATTTTCCTGAAAATTTCAGCCGATTCCGTCCACAAACGCCAAAGTTATTAGACATAGAATTTTCAAAAGTTCCATAGAGAAAAAATCCTAACTATATATACCTACTGGCGACCGCCAGTAGGTTATATATATATATATATATTGGTTCACAGCCATTTCCAGCCACCAACAAAAAGAAAAAATTGGCTACAAACAAAAGGATTGGTGAAGTGCTACCATTGTAAGGCCTGTGAAATCGCAAAACCAACCCAGGAAATAACCATGCCGGACAAAAAAAACTGGAAAATCAATCAATGCATAACTTGTAACAGCAGATACACTGTGTACATGATTGAATGCCCGTGCAAACTAAGGTACATTGGTAGCACAATTTGTGAACTTAAAAAACGGATCCTCGAACATGTTCGCGCAACTGTGCATAGAGATAGAAGCAACGCAGTTGCAAAACACATGGAGTCAGAGCACAATGGGGACTGGAAGCAATTGCGTTTCTGGGGTATTGAAACATTGAACCCATCGCCCAGAGGAGGACATAATGAAAAAACACTACGCCGCAAGGAATCGAAACATATCCTTGGTTTCAGAACTATGACCCCATTAGGGTTAAATCAATCGGAGGAACTTTACATACACCTCTAAATGAACTTAATTGACTTCCGTTACAATTTCCGCCTGCCATGAACTATTAATTCCATTTTAGTCCCCCAATTATAATTTTCTCACCCCCCCACCAGTTTTCACCTTTGTTTTGAGCTCACTTGGGCGAGTACTCACAGATTAAGCCATGAATTATGACATACCAAGCCCACTGGAGGGCTATATTTAAACTACTGATTAATTAATTAATTAATTATAATGTTGAATCACTAATCCAACACACATGTGAAATGCCCACTGGAGGGCTATACCAGGGTTATTCAGTGATGTTTCAAAATGTCCAATGGCTAACTGTACCCACTGGAGGGCCACACTCCCCTAGTTTAAAGCGGTTACAGTACCAACAATGGCTTTAGGAGGATTAGTAACATCTAATTCACCCTAACGCATAGTTAGCCACTATGCCCCATTAATACACAATTAACCCCTCACATGTAATCACTAACATACACAGTAAATCATAACAAAGGGCTAGACTACAAGTCCCAGAATCCCTAAACATATGTGTCAGGGAACATGTGACACATGGAGGCGGGGCAATCTTGTTGTTTGTTTGTTGGTTGCTTAAAACTGTTGAGCGATGCACAGTATACTGACCGTGAGCAAGACAGCGGACGCTGTCGAAACGCGTTGGTTTCTATATTGTTTTACAACCCCCAAAGGATTAATGCATTAAATTAATTCGAACACTTGAGAACGTCTGCAGCCTGTTCCTTTCTGCGACTCCACCTGCCCCTTGCTGGGGAAACCTGTTGAAATTGTAGCGGTCTGGCTCGACCGCGGGAGTAACGCGACCAGACACCTTGCAGCGCCTAACAGAGGGAAAGTGAGCCGCTTTGCGAGAATATATATATATATATATATATATGTATATATATATATATATATATATATATATATATATATATATATATACATATATATATATATATATATATATATATATATATATATATATATATATATATATATATATATATATATATATATATATATATATATATATATATTCACTGAAAAAACCATAGGTTATAGACCATATATAGTTAGGAATTCGCATTTACAAAACCTTATTTTACTCACACAAAACCATTGAAATTCCATATATAGTTAGTTGCACTAACTATATATCGCGCACCCGCAATCCACTGCTGATGATGTCACATATTACATCATTCATGACATAGTCAGTGACATCACTGATGACATCACTGATGACATCTCAAATGACATCACTGATGACATCACTGATGACAACATCCAGTGACTGTATGTTTCTGTAAAGTTAAAATATGTCTTACATATTGGAGAATGAGTGGATGTATAAGTGTCTAGATGAAGGATTTAGTAGGTGCATGACTGACTGTATGAGTGAGTGATTAAATGTGTCTCACTGAGTGCATGGGTTAGTGACTAAACTGTCTTAATTTGTGCATCATTATGTCTGTTGTTCTGTAAACTGTTGCATGTGTTGATAAGTAGCTACATGAGTAACTATATGGGTTATTGATTGGTTGCCCAAGTATTTGTATGGGAGACTGAGTGTGTGTGTGGGTGGCTGGGAGGTGTATGACTCTGTGCATAGATGTGTGAGCAGTTGATTCACTAGATGTATGGTTTCAAAAGTGCATGTGGAAACAGCTGTATGGGCGGTTGACTGTGTGCATGAGTGTATTGGTGAGTGAATGGATATCTCAGTGCTACATGTCAAAGTAAGTACATATGTAAAACACAGTACATGTGAGAGTTGACATATATAAATAACTGTGCATAAGAGCCAGTGAATGTGTGAGTGGCTGTATGGATCATTGTGAACTTGTATCAGGGATTGTATAAGAGAGTAAATATGTGTTAGTATATGTTTGAATAAGTAAAGTTTGTATAACTGTATAGTTGAGGAAATGGAGGTGTGATTGATTCTTTGCATGACTGACTAGGTGTGTGAGTAACTCCATGGATGAGTGACAGTCTGTGAGTGTCTGTTTACACTGATTGTATCTAAGGTTATATTAGAGTCTGAAGAGGTTCATCGTATTATCACATGAATGATATCATCAGTGATGTGATCAGTAATGTCAAATGAGATGTCATCAGTGATGTCATCAGTGATGTCATTTGAGATGTCATCAGTGATGTCATTTGAGATGTCATCAGTGATGTCATCAGTGATGTCACTGACCATGTCATGAATGATGTAATATGTGAGATCATCAGCAGTGGATTGCGGGTGCGCGATATATAGTTAGTGCAACTAACTATATATGGAATTTCAATGGTTTTGTGTGAGTAAAATAAGGTTTTGTAAATACGAATTCCTAACTATATATGGTCTATAACCTATGGTTTTTTCAGCGAATTTTCAAGGTTTTGTAAATGCTAATTCCTAACTATATATGGTCTATAACCTATGGTTTTTTCAGTGAATTTTCAAGGTTTTGTAAATGCTAATTCCTAACTATATATGGTCTATAGCCTATGGTTTTTTCAGTGAATATATATATATACATACATATATAAACATATATCATCTGTATATCTATATAAATACAAACATAAATGCATGCATACATATACTTATATGCATACAGATGCATGTTATTTACATGAAAGTTGAAAAAACACTAATAAAAGCAAAGCTAAAAAGCCACCTCATTACAAACAGAATGGCTTTAACTTAAACGAGGGCGAGATCTATTGCATTTTCAATGCTTGTTTACTTTAGTTCCATCAAGAAGGCATTCAGATGTGTCACACATTTGCCATAAATTCTGAATGTTAGCACTCTAGTTGCACATTAGATCACTGTAGTAAAGCTACTGCTCACCAGGGACGTCTGCTGCTGGTATTCAAAGTGCATGTTTCAGTCTGCATGTCAGAATTTTTTTAATGAAATAGAAGAGGATTTGAGAAGTCACTCAAAATGATCCCTAATTTTTCTTTCTGAAGCACTAATCATACTTTCTATGGCAAAATTAACCCCCTCATGTTGTTCCTTTTTAAATTGAGTGTTTTCAGACTTACCACTTCATTCCAATCAAGATGGCTTCTGGTGTGCCATACTTTTGTCATAAGTAAGACTGTTAGCGCTCTAGTTGTTCTTTAGAACACTCTGGGACATTCTGTCATTGGGCTATACTTGGGGGACATCTGGGTGATATTTGGGCTACATTTAGGCTCTTTTGTCTCTGGTGGCCATCTTGGGAGACTGTATGTCAGAATTTTTTAATGAAATTGAAGAGGGTTTGAGAAGTCACTCAAAATGTGCCCTAATTTTTCTTTCTGCAGCACTAATCATAATTCATATGGCAAAATATACCCCCTCATTTTGTTCCTTTTTAAATTAAATGTTTTAAGAGTTACCACTTTATTCCAATCAAGATGGCTTCAGGTGTGCCATACCTTTGTAATAAGTAGGACTGTTAGCGCTCTAGTTGTTCTTTAGAACACTCTGGGACATTCTGTCATTGGGCTATACTTGGGCTACATCTGGGTGATATTTGGGCTACATTTGGGCTCTTTTGTCTCTGGTGGCCATTTTGGGAGACTGCATGTCAGAATTTTTTAATGAAATAGAAGAGGATTTGAAAAGTCACTCAAAATGTGCCCTAATTTTTCTTTCTGCAGCACTAATAATACCTTCTATTGCATAATATACCCCCTCATTTTGTTCCTTTTTAAATTAAATGTTTTAAGAGTTACCACTTTATTCCCATCAAGATGGCTCCAGGTGTGCTATACCTTTGTAATAAGTAGGACTGTTAGCGCTCTAGTTGTTCTTTAGAACACTCTGGGACATTCTGTCATTGGGCTATACTTGGGCTACATCTGGGTGATATTTGGGCTACATTTGGGCTCTTTTGTCTCTGGTGGCCATTTTGGGAGACTGCATGTCAGAATGTTTTAATGAAATAGAAAAGGATTTGAGAAGTCACTCATAATGTGCCCTAATTTTTCATTCTGCAGCACTAATCATACTTTCTATGGCAAAATATACCCCCTCATGTTGTTTCTTTTTAAAGTAAATGTTTTAAGAGTTACCACTTTATTCCAATCAAGATGGCTTCAGGTGTGCCATACCTTTGTAATAAGTAGGACTGTTAGCGCTCTAGTTGTTCTTTAGAACACTCTGGGACATTCTGTCATTGGGCTATACTTGGGCTACATCTGGGTGATATTTGGGCTACATTTGGGCTCTTTTGTCTCTGGTGGCCATTTTGGGAGACTGCATGTCAGAATGTTTTAATGAAATAGAAAAGGATTTGAGAAGTCACTCAAAATGTGCCCTAATTTTTCATTCTGCAGCACTAATCATACTTTCTATGGCAAAATATACCCCCTCATGTTGTTTCTTTTTAAATTAAATGTTTTAAGAGTTACCACTTTATTCCAATCAAGATGGCTTCAGGTGTGCCATACCTTTGTAATAAGTAGGACTGTTAGCGCTCTAGTTGTTCTTTAGAACACTCTGGGACATTCTGTCATTGGGCTATACTTGGGCTACATCTGGGTGATATTTGGGCTACATTTGGGCTCTTTTGTCTCTGGTGGCCATTTTGGGAGACTGCATGTCAGAATGTTTTAATGAAATAGAAAAGGATTTCAGAAGTCACTCAAAATGTGCCCTAATTTTTCATTCTGCAGCACTAATCATACTTTCTATGGCAAAATATACCCCCTCATGTTGTTTCTTTTTAAATTAAATGTTTTAAGAGTTACCACTTTATTCCAATCAAGATGGCTTCAGGTGTGCCATACCTTTGTAATAAGTAGGACTGTTAGCGCTCTAGTTGTTCTTTAGAACACTCTAGGAGGCTGCAGTAGAACACAAAGGAATCAACTGACAGTCTCTGTCCTTGTTGGATGTACATGTTTTACTGAGAATGTCAGACTTCATTTTCACATGACTGAGAAAGATAATGTGAATTTACAGAAAATATGGTTTCAGTTTAGCTTATAGATCCCCTTCCAAACCACTGTGGGAAAATCATGAGATATTAGTTTTCTTTCAAACAATATTCATGATATCACAGCAGAAGGTTTTTTCACATGGTAAAATCACCTTAGAACCCACCACAATTCCTAAAACGAGTATGGTACCATCAACAAATGATTTATAATGTAACTAAAGTCCTAAAACCCTCTATTAACTACAATGCTTTTTAATGAGGTGCTATCATGTATATTGGTCCCAAGATGGCTGCCAACACTTCTTGGATGAAGTGCTGACAGCCAATCAGATCAGATGTGTGGTTAGGCTCCGCCCAGATATATATCTTTTTTTGAACCTAAATTACTCAAAATCCACTGGAGCACATATATTGAGACCTAGCAAAGGCACATCGGGCTAACAGTCCCTACAATTTTGCCAAGTTTCGTGCAAATCCATTCAGCCGTTCGAGCTAAAAGTGAGGCCAACCGCCCTATGGAAATTAACATGGGAAAAACACGTTTTGGGACCCCCCTTTTTTCTCGGCCCCCCCTTGATGAAACCCCCCCAAATTGTCAGGTGCTGCTCAGAAACAAAATGTTCCATTTTCCTGAAAATTTCAGCCAATTCCGTCCACAAACGCCAAAGTTATTAGACATAGAATTTTCAAAAATCCCATAGAGAAAAAATCCTAACTATATATACCTACTGGCGACCGCCAGTAGGTAATATATATATATATATATATATATATATATATATATATATATATATATATATATATATATATATATATATATATATATATATATATATATATATACCTACTGGCTGAATGGATTTGCACGAAACTTGGCAAAATTGTAGGGACTGGTAGCCCGATGTGCTTTTGCTGGGTCTCAATATATGTGCTCCAGTGGATTTTGAGAAATTAACGTTTTAAAAAATTTATATATCTGTGACAGCGTCCCGGGTAGCGCTCCGGTTCGCGTACTTTTCGCGTAACGGAGCTTTGTGAAGCGAAGCTGATTGGCTCTCCGGTGTCTGTAAACATTCTAAACAGTCCGTACCGGCCGCCATCTTGTCTCTCGGTAGGATCGAGAGACAAGAGGAGGAGAAAAACGAACGGGGAATTTAATGAAAGGGGGAAGGTAGACCCCTCTTGACCCCCTAGGAATGATGTTGGGGTTATTAAAGGGTCCCGTGGGGCAAATAATAAAAAGAAGCGCTTCCCGGTTCGCGAACCGGGTCGCGAACTGGTAGCGAAACGGGAATTCGCCATTTTGTGTTTCGATTTAATTAAATTACAAGATGGAGGAAAATAATGTGAGAAATGGGTATAAGGGGGTACGGGAGACGTATCTCCTGACCCCCTATGTTTTCTGAGGGTGGTTAAGGAAGCTCATATATGTTGATACTTGTCTTCCAGCGGCTGCGCATGAGCGTTTTTTTTTTTTTTTTTGCTGCGTGACGTCTGTTAACGTTCGATTCGAAGGAAATCAGGAAGTGTTGACCGCCATTTTGACACTGCGAGTAAATATATTGTTAAAAATAATTGTTATAAATTAATCCGTATTGATAAACATTGTCTGCGCCATCTTGCTTTTTTTCCAATGCCACACTTTTGTCGTGCAAGGCAGCCATTTTAGATGCCTTGACCAGACCCACTCTCTGCACGCTGCCGATCCTCAGCATGGCTCCCCACCCTCGCAAGCATCTCCCCCATGCACTGGTCACCCACGCTCTCTCTCTCATGCATGGGCCATAAACCTCCTCCCATATGCGCTGCTCTTCCCTGAGAATCACACCCCGTGCTGAGGAAAATTCAGCCCAGATTACAACCGATGCCCAGGCTGCTGGTACAAGACGCCACTTAGTTCCCATCTTGAACGGTTACGAAATAAAGAGACGGGCGCTGGCAGCAGGAACACAAGAACAGAGTTTTATTTCTCATGAGGAGAGCCTGTCATTTCGGACACGCACATAGTGTCTTCAGGAGGTGCTCTAACAAGTTTCTCTGAGGTTTCGTCTTTTATACACATGTTTATGATGCACAAACATTCCTTATTGCAATAAAGATACTTCGAAGTAGGAAAAGCATGTTTGGAATCCCAGCTTCAGGCCTATTCCCATACCAGTCACTCGGATGTCATCCCCCCCCCCCTGAATGTAACAAGAGAGTGTGATCTCTCAGCCGGACATTCCTACAGGACACGAGGGCAGGAGGGGATGATCAGATCAAAGGTTGGGCAGGCGATAAGATCGAGCACTTCGGATGGTGTATCACGGTTTTGTTATGCTGGGCAAAAAGGGGGGGGTGTACTCCCACGAGGCTTGGTCTTATGACTTGGGACCGGGTCGAGAGGCCAGGTGCAGCTGGGGGGGGAGGTTCGTCAGCAGAGGGGAAGGGTGTTCCTGGGAGGAAATGGGGGGGTGTGGGTCAAGCAGGAGTGTTACTTCTAGAGCAGGGTCACGCAGAGGGAGAGGGCTTTATGGTTGATGCATGAGCTGTGTGCGCGGGAGGGGTGCTGGGGGTTTAACAAACGGGCAGAGAGGCCATGGTGCCTAAAAATGGCTGTCGTTTGCGTGCGTGCATAGGTCTATGCTGGCGGGATAATGCTGTCAGTGTTTCGCGGTATTCGTTCTGTTTACAGCAAGGGGTATGGTGAACACAAATGAACGCCGCTTATTTACCTATACATTGCCATTTTCAACAGTCGCCGCTTTTTAACATAAGTTAGTTCATTTCCGTGTTTTCCCCAACTGACGGGGTGTACATATAGCCATGTGTGGTCAATGGAAAGACATTTGTAAATACTGGCGGATTGCGTATAACCAGGTACATTCGATGCAATAGACGAGATGTAGTACATATGAGTTTACATTTGCTGGGTTATACATACAAGCCTAGAGATCGGCATAATACTTAGTCTGGGTCAATCAAGAAAAGGTTCCGACACATTATAGAATCATGTTCTGACTTTCTCTCCGGTGACATCAACGTACAGTAAAAAGTGCTCTGATACCTTCGGGTCTTGTCAGTGCTATATGAAACTTTTGGAAAACTAAATACATGAGTGACCGATGAAACATTTTGAAAGCAATACAAAGTGGTTGAGGGAGGAATTCAGTTCGATACAAGCAATTAGTCAAGGGGGCGGGTAGAAAGTTCAGAAAGGGGGTTTTCATCACAGTGTCTTTTTAGCAGCGAGCCATCACGGGTAGGCTCTAGTAGTCCGTCTTCTTTCGTTGGCGCTGTTGAGCACCGGCGGTGGAGCTATAGGTCCAGCTCGGATCCATCCTTACGCGTTGCAGGGTGCGATCAGTCCTCTGCTGTTAGATCACAGTCCTGTCTCCTAACTAATCTTCTCAGGGGTGCCTCATGCTGGGCACCTGCGTGTCTTTCTTCTTCCATGGCAAAACCCTACTCTATCTAAATGCTGTTCTTCTTTTCTGAGTCAAGATTCATACGGAAAAAGGTGGTGTTGTTGGATAATCGAGGGAAGAGAGGGCGGAGTGGGATCAGATCTTTGAACACACCAAGGGACCAAGGGAGCAAAGGATAACGAGCAGGCAGGCCCATCAGTCGGGCTCAAAGGGACGGGGACTTCAGGCACGAGTGGGTGAGCAGATCGAGGGCTTCAAGGCAGCCCTACATCCTTTCATCTTCCGAGTTCGAGAGTGGTGCCTCGTCCCGCGTCTCGTTGCTCTGCGATTCCACCTTAGGTCAAGGTCACACGTGCTTCATGATCTGTGGCCAGGCTGTGCGTCACGTCCAGCACCTCTCCTCCGGTGCTTGTGTATCTTTGAATAGGTACAAAACAAGTTTCAGAAAACTGGCAGGAGAAGACATTTATACATCTCAATTCCGCCCCCAATCCTAAGTAGTTGGGGGATAGGTTCATCGGTCACAGTCAGAAGTCATCACTATGGAGTATGTAGGAGGGCATTTCCACTGAATTCGTAAGCCTATTTGGCGTTCATTCGTGACGTATGTGGAGAGAAGTCAGACTCCCACCGACAGTAATATGGCAAGTTACAATCGTTTTAGTTCCAGTCAATTTTGCCGAACACCTTTGTGTTCGAAGAGACCCAATTAGGTTTGTGCCGGTGGGGCACAACGTTACCACACAAGGGAAGACGGAACAGGGGGACCCTCGGAGAGAGAGTCGTCCGCACTCTAAACGAACCATTCGGTACACGTACGACATGGAGAGAGAGAGAGAGAGAGAGAGAGAGAGAGAGGGAGAGAGAGAGAGAGAGACATGTACAATAATAGGCCATTTAGTGCGCACACAACACAGAACAGCAGGGGTCAAGTAATATGGAAACACAGGCAGAGGGACGACGTAGATCCATACATTACGTACACACAAACTCGGGCGGGGGGAGACAGTACATGTATTATATACAAAAATCCAAGACAAAACATAGAACAGTTGCTGGCCAAAAAGATCTCTTCCTGCATGCTGCGCATCCTTAGCATCCTACTTAATTCATCTGGGGGCTGAGCTCTTTTTACCTTTTTCTTCTCTCTTATCGTCGGCTGCCTTCACTGGTGGCTTTGGTTGCAAATACTTACACCTTTGCCAATTGGTCGGGAACTAACCTGGTCGGGCTAATACTCAGGGGGGATCTTCGAATCATTTTTAGCGAATGGGTTTCCAGGCTGAGGCAACGGTAGGTGTCAGTCGGGAGAACAATGAGGCAGCTTTGAGTTTGATGTCTATGAGGGTGCGAGAAGGAGGTGGTAAATCTTAAACATTGGCAACATTCCTAGTCCTCCAGACGGAGGGTACTTGGGTAAACCTCACCTCGGAATATTCCTTAAACTTTCCCTATTTAGTTAAACATAGGAATTTATTCATTGGTGCACGTCATTCTTGGTTGTGTTATTCGGGGTGCCAAGCGAAGTCATATTTTGTCATCCTGTAATAACCCGTCAAGTTTCTGCTTCAGGCTGCCCTCCAAAGCGCTGGGTTCAGAGAGAGACATAGTCATTGTTTGCCCGTCGTGTATAGGCACCATATTCAAACCCTTTTTCCCATCCCATCGGCCGTTAAGTCACCATTTTTCCGTACTTTAATCGACGTTCCGAAGTGACCTGCAGAAAAGATGGAAAAAGAAGGGGCGGGGGCAGCGTTTAAAACACATCAGCGCGCATAAACCCAAAAAGGCTTTTACTTACTACATACTCGGCCTATCTCCACGGGATGCAGTGCCTACCATCTCGGCGTTTAAGCCCAGGGGGGACCGGTAATGTGGGAGAGATAATTATCGGAGGCCTGTGGATAGCATAGGTCGCCCAAGTGTGGCATTACGGATCGGTTGCAGGGGAGGGTCAAAACAAAGGGCAGTCGGTGTAAAGTGGGGGCGAGCTCGTGCTCTCCTTTGAGGAAGAGAGATAACCTACAGTGGTACAGGGTCGTTTTCGTTCGTACTAGGGGGGCCAGGTGACATTCCTTCGGGGTGGCTTAGGGGCATTTAAAACAACTTCCCTGATACAGCTAGCATATAAAGTAGAGGCTAAATACCAGGATCTTTATCGATTGCTTTATGCTGTACAAAAATGAAAAACACATACAACAAACTGGGACCATTCATATTTGCAATGTTTCTGCGTACTATACTTTTTAACCCTTAACTAATCGAGCTGCTTCATTTCACCTGCTTTTTTTTTTTTTATATCGGAAACAGTGGCCATTTATTCGAAACTTACCAATCTACTCGTTACAACTACGTTTGCTTTTTCAAAAACCTTTAATAAAAATGTTGGTGCACAAATACGGGCCTACAACCCCGTGGGCCGACCACGGAGCAGGCTGGAACTGTAAATGGGGGGTGGGGGGGGTATTTATTTGTGGAAAACATAACAGAGTCAGTGGTCGTTGATTTCATAGTAAAAAGTGCGACAAGTGCAACAAAGTCATATCGATAATTCATTGTGAGCAAGTACCAAAAGTGTCGACAATTCGAACCTTCAATAAATACAGTAATCAATGATGCATTAGAACTTAATATCAATTCATTGTCCGAACGTGTAATCAGTACCCGTCCCATGTCAATTCATTGTTCGAACGTATAATCAATACCCATCCCGGATCAATTCATTGTCCGAACATATAATCAGTCTTATCCCATATCAATTAATGTGCTAAAAACTGCATACATTTCTCATGATATCAAGGCTGAGCAATCGGGGCACAACAAGGAGTTGAGAGTTTCATTTGTACCGGCGCCATTTTGGGTGAGGTCAGGAAGGTCCAAGTATAGTCAAAATGTCTCCCCCAACTCGTGGTTGGACCGGGACCTCTTTCGGCAGTCCAAAAGTTTTCGTTGAAGGGTAGCAGAGGGGACTGGCGACATGAACCATCAGTCAAAGTGGGGTGGGAGGCAACAATCTCTCCTACCGGGTCATACTGGTGTCCCACCGGAACTGATCAAGTTGGTAGTCTTGCAGGATTTTGGTCATTTCAAGACTGAGGCTGGCGCCGGCATGAGCGCGCCGACGTCCCGCGGCTACGTCGTGGTCGTTCCGTGGGTGATCATGGCAGTCATTCCCCATCGGGGGTGTCTGCGGGGGTCGGGGGCCCCCGTGGCTCTTATAGAATCTTCAAAGTCGAGGAGAACATTTCTGGACGCAGGACTCATTTTCTAGCTGAACACAAAAGCGCCGTTGCACCGCAACAGTGGACGAGACCCCCGCTGGGTGAGCGGAGCATCATTGCCTCGCAATAGTGGACGAGACCTTTTGTTGGGTGAGTGGAGCGTTGGGGGTGCAGCTGAGGGGCCCCCACCTGGAGGGGTGGGAGAGGCTCGTTCGCGCCGCCTCTCCCTCCCAGCGCACCCCACGCCGACACCTGGTGTTGATATCCGTGATGTCCGGACCAGGCGATAAGAGGGGGGGGTCTGAGGCAGAGGCAAGACCCCCCCCCCCGTGGCCTGCAGGGCGCCGCTTCAGGACCGAACATGGAGCTCATACCAAGCCGGGGCCAGACCAGGAGATACGAGGGGAGGGGGGGTCGGTGGCATGTGCAAGACATCCCCCCCCCCCGTTGTCGCAGCCATTATTGAAAAAAGAAGAGGATGGGACAAGGGATCCCGTTGGCCTTGGCTCCTCTCCTGGCCCACCTTACGCGACGACCTCCCCGGCCGACGGCTGCCAGCAGGACCCGCCCTACACGTGCCGAAGGCCTCGTCTTCCGGATGGGCGTAGCCGCGAACCTGTTGCACTTCGGGAGTTTCCGGAATGGGGTAGGTATCTGCTGATTTGTATCTATTTCATGTTACCGTTATTGGGCGTGGCGGGCGGTGGGACAGACATGTTTGGAGCAGTGGGGGGGTGGCGGAGCCTAGCTACCTCGTGGCTGCCGTAACGTCAAGCTTGGCTTCTCTCACCACTTTCATGTTTCTTATTTCTAGCGAAGTCAAAAACTCATCAGTGGCCTACTGATTTTGTTTGATTTCTTTCCCTTCCTTTTCAAGTGTGTTTCATGCTAAAGTTTCTGTTTAACAGGATACAGTGATTACTTCGTATTTTACATATGTCTTCTTTATTAGGGGTACCCTCCGGTTGAGCCAGATGATGTACCTCTAATAAATAGTCCGGGTGGAACTAGTTTATCAATCAGTGGGGAGTAGATGGGCATGACAGATTACAACGGGGGCCAAAGGTCCGCATTACCCACCCTTCACTACTTGCAAAGACTAGACAGAATATTTCTATTCCACGTTATTTGCAAACAGAGAATACCTGGAAAGAACTATTCCTTGAACAATAAATGTCCAGCCAATCAATCAATCAGTGGGGAGAAAAAGAGGCATGACAGATTAAAACGGGGGACAAAAGTCTGCATTACCTATCCTTCACTATCTGCAAAGGGAGACAGAATATTCCTATTCTTCTCTGTTTGTAGACAGGGAATATCTCAAAGAGCAATAATCGATAAAAAATTAGTAGGATTATAACACTTTAATAACTTATAAATATATACATCGCAACAAAAACAATAAACACCTTAAATTTTTTTTATTAAAACAGAAGCAACAATGACAACTAACAGTAGTGATATCCTGGGCGGGTGATGGAACTGGGATTGTTAATGGAAAAACATCTACAGAGAAAGCTATTGGTGAATTATATTTCTCCGGAAATTTAAAACTCACAAATATTTCATTTGTGTAATCGTTTCATAAACATGTACATTAAAAAGCTAAATACGCTCCACTGTTTTAGAAAATCTTTACAGCTTGCTAGATCACCCTTTAAAGTTACAACTACGAAAACCTACTTAGTTAAGCTGTTGAATTCGGCTTCAAATGTAAAGCATAAGTTCAAGCTAGCATATCATATGTCTAAAAGGTTTAACACAATTGATATGCAAATTTAAATACTACCCTTTCTTAATGGTGACACCTTATCTCTCCTATATCCCACAATTTCCATGAGCAAAGCAAAAGAAATTCTGAGGCCCTGAAGAAATAAGGCTTACTGTGGGGTTCAACTCAATCTGGTGTTTGGGAGATTCCATGTTTTAGGGTGATATTCTGTGACAGGGTGCAGGCACCAGAAGAATTTTAGCCTAGTTCATCACATTGGAGAATGAGGGTCTGGGTAAATATCTAATCTGGTGAAGAACCATCCCTTCTTTAAACCCCATGGTGACCAACTATAGTTTATTCTCTATTTCGTTCCCTTGCCATAACAAAATAAAAGTTTTGGGTTATTTATGGAAGGGAATACTTTTTGTTTCTTCCCATTTTTAAAAGAAAAGAGGAGGGGGGGGCAGCGTTCAAAGCACATCAGCGTGCATAAATACGAAAATGTTTTTACCTACCACGTACTTGACATTTTACAGCTTTTCATATTTGCTATTAAAAAACCATTGAAATTCACTGAAAAAACCATAGGTTATAGACCATATATAGTTAGGAATTAGCATTTACAAAACCTTAATTTACTTGCACAAAACCATTGAAATTCGCATATATAGTTAGTTGCGCTAACTATATATCGCGCACCCGCAATCCACTGCTGATGATGTCACATATTACATCATTCATGACATGGTCAGTGACATCACTGATGACATCACTGATGACAACCCAAATGACATCACTGATGACATCACTGATGACATCAATCATGTGATAATACGATCAACCTCTTCAGACTCTAATATAACCTTAGATACATTCAGAGTAAACAGACACTCACAGACTATCACTCATCCATGGAGTTACTCACACACCTAGTCAGTCATGCACTGAATCAATCACACCTCCATTTCCTCAACTATACAGTTATACACACCTTACTTATTGAAACACATTCTAACACATATTTATTCTCTTATACAATCACTGATACAAGTTCAGAATGATCCATACAGCCACTCACACATTCACTGGCTCTTATGCACAGTTATTTATATATGTCAACTCTCACATGTACTGTGTTTTACATATGTACTTACTTTGACATGTAGCACTGAGATATCCATTCACTCACC
The DNA here is from genome assembly GCF_964263255.1 of Lissotriton vulgaris. Taxonomy (NCBI): domain Eukaryota; kingdom Metazoa; phylum Chordata; class Amphibia; order Caudata; family Salamandridae; genus Lissotriton; species Lissotriton vulgaris. The sequence goes on from NC_141696.1 coordinate 941,495,792, forward strand.
AATACACTCATGCACACAGTCAACCACCCATACAGCTGTTTCCACATGCACTTTTGAACCCATACATCTAGTGAATCAACTGCTCACACATCTATGCACAGAGTCACACACCTCCCAGCCACCCACACACACACACTCAGTCTCCCATACAAATACTTGGGCAACCAATCAATAACCCATATAGTTACTCATATAGCTACTGATCAACACATGCAGCAGTTTACAGAACAACAGATATAATGATTCAGAAATTAAGACAGTTTAGTCACTAACCCATGCACTCAGTGAGACACATTTAATCACTCTCTCATACAGTCAGTCATGCACCTACTAAATCCTTCATCCAGACACTTATACATCCACTCATTCTTCAATATGTAAGACATATTTTAACTTTACAGAAACATACAGTCACTGGATGATGTCATCAGTGATGTCATCAGTGATGTCACTGACCATGTCATGAATGATGTAATATGTGACATCATCAGCAGTGGATTGCGGGTGCGCGATATATAGTTAGCGCAACTAACTATATATGCGAATTTCAATGGTTTTGTGCGAGTAAATTAAGGTTTTGTAAATGCTAATTCCTAACTATATATGGTCTATAACCTATGGTTTTTTCAGTGAATATATATATATATATATATTACCTACTGGCGGTCGCCAGTAGGTATATATAGTTAAGACCTAGTTAGCATAGGAAATCCCCAACATTCTATTGGGAATAACTTTGGCGCTAATTGAGGAATCTGCATGTAATTTTCCTTAAAATTGCTTCGCTCTGCTCCGCTTCTTCCCTGAAAGTTTTGGGGGGATTCGTCAAGCGGGGGCCGAGAAAAAAGGGGGACCCAAAACGTGTTTTCCCAATGTTAATTTCCCTAGGGACCTTTAGACACGGCTACAGACCGAACGGCTGAATGGAATTTTACCAAACTTGGCAAAATGGTAGGGCCTGGTATGCAGATGTGCCTTTACTATGTTTGGTGACAATCCCTCCAGTAGTTCTTGAGAAAATTGAATTTTAAATTTTTCAAATGGCATTTTCTATGGGACCTTTAGACACGGCTACAGCCCGAAAGGCTGAACGTTATTACACCAAACTTGGCAAAATGGTAGGGACAGGTATGCAGTAGTGCCTTTTCTATATTTGATGAAAATCCCTCAGGTAGTTGTTGAGAAAATTGAATTTGAGCAAATTATATATCTATATGCGCTCAACATTCTATTAGGAATAACTTTGGCGCCGATTGAGGAATCTGTGTGTAATTTTCCAGAATTTTGGCCAGCTCCGCACCGCTCCTTCCCTGAAAGTTTCGGGGGATTCGTCAAGCGGGGGCCTAAAGGGGGTTCCCAAAACGTGTTTTCCCCATGTTAATTTCCATGTGGACATTTAGACACGGCTAGAGCCCGAACGGCTGAATAGAATTACATCAAACTTGACAAAATGGTAGGGCCTGGTATGCAGATGTGCCTTTGCTATGTTTGGTGAAAATCCCTCCAGTAGTTCTTGAGAAAATTGAATTTGAAATTTTTCAAATGGCATTTTCTATGGGACCTTTAGACACGGCTACAGCCCGAACGGCTGAACGGAATTACACCAAACTTGGCAAAATGGTAGGGACAGGTATGCAGTAGTGTCTTTTCTATATTTGGTGAAAATCCCTCCAGTAGTTGTTGAGAAAATAGAATTTGAGCAAATTATATATCTATATGCTCTCACCGTAAGCGCACCGTATGCGTATGGTACGCGTACCGTACGCGTACGTGCACATACCCTTACGTGCGCAAGCGAGTTTCTGATTGGCTGGCAGTCGACTGTCAACATTCCAAACTGTCCAAACTAGGAAGTGTTGCCCACCATCTTGTTTTTCAGGAGAACTGAGGCACGAGAGAGCCCAAAACAAGAGTGGAAAACACGAAAAAGGGGGCAGGGTAGAACCCCCCAACCCTCTAGCCCTTCTCAGGGGGTCCCAAAAGGACCCCCAAGGGCAAAAGAAAAATCAAAATAATCACGGGGTATGCGCACCGTACGCGTACCGTGCGCGTACCCTGCAATTTAAAAAAAAAAAACATTTTTTGCACTTGGTGGTCCTTCTGGGACCCCCTGAGAAGGGCTAGGGGGTCAGGGGGTCTCAACCCTGCCCCCTTTTCGCGTTTTCCACTCTTGTTTTGTGCTCTCTTGTGCCTCACTTCTCCTGAGAAACAAGATGGCTGCTCAGGTGGTCCCAGAAGGATGATAACATATATAAACGTTATCCGCTAATAGAATTAGCATTTACAAAATCTTTGAAATTTATTGAAAAAAAATATAGGTTTCACGCCTGATATAGTTAGGAATTAGCATTTAAAAAACCTTGCAAATTGACTTAAAAAACCATAGGTTTCAGGCCTTATATAGTTAGGAATTAGCATTTAAAAAACCTTGCAAATTCACGTAAAAAAACCATAGGTTTCAGGTCTTATATAGTTAGGAATTAGCATTTTAAAAACCTTGCAAATTCGCTTAAAAAAACATAGGTTTCATGCCTTATATAGTTAAGAATTAGCATTTAAAAAACCTTGCAAATTCACTTAAAAAACCAAAGGTTTCAGGCCTTATATAGTTAGGAATTAGCATTTAAAAAACCTTGGAAATTCACGTAAAAAAAACATAGGTTTCAGGTCTTATATAGTTAGGAATTAGCATTTTAAAAACCTTGCAAATTCACTTAAAAAACCATAGGTTTCAGGCCTTATATAGTTAGGAATTAGCATTTAAAAACCATTGTTATGTTATGTTATGTTAATGGCATTTATTATGCGCGCAGCTGCTCCAGCAAAGGAGCGTCCCGGCGCCTGACAAGGAGGCCACACAACATAACTGAAAGAAATAAGCGATTGAGAAGGAACAGACTATGGGAACAAAAAAGTCTTGACCGCTCTACGGAAAGAAAGCAGGTCGGCAAGGGTCCGGATTTCAAATGGAAGGGCATTCCATAACACAGCCCCCCGCACCCGAAAGGAGCGTCCTCCAGCTCGGCTGCGTTTGAAACGAGGAACTGCAGCTAATTCGGGATCCGAAGAGCGAAGAGAGCGCCCAGGAATGTAGAAACACAGAAGATTGTGAAGTATCTGAGCGGAGGGACCCTTTAAGATCTTAAAAGACATACACAACACTTTAAAATGAATCCGCTGCCTGATAGGCAGCCAATGGAGGGCACGCAGGGTGTGAGAGACAGAGCAAGCCCTAGGAAGGCCTACTACTGCTCTGGCGGCTTAATTTTGCACTCGCTGGAGGCGGGTGAGCTCGGCCTGATTTAACCCTATAAAAAGGGAGCTAGCATAGTCCAGCCGAGACAACACCGTCGCCTGAACCACAAATTGACGGGTCGCAGCGTCAAAGAATTTAAGTGCAGGTCTCAAGTTGCGCAGAATGCCGAAGCAGCAGGCCGCAGTTCTTTTAGTATGGCCAACAAAACTAAGAGTAGGGTCCAGCCATACCCCCAGATTTTTAATCTCCGAGACCGGAGTAGGGGTGGGGCCCAACTCAGGGGGCCACCAGGTGTCGCCCCAAAGTTCCGTCTGTTTGCCAAAGACCATAATCTCTGTCTTTTTGGCATTCAGTTGGAGACAGTTGGATGTCATCCAACTGGCCACCGCCCGCAGTCCATCTCGGAATCTTGGGGCCTCCGCCCCAGAATCCCCGCTGATCGTGACCGCTAGCTGAGTATCATCCGCGTATGACACCATTGAAATTGCTCCTATATAGTTTGTTGTAATGACTGTATTTCCCGCACCCGCAATACACTGCTGATGATGTCACATATTACATCATTCATGACATGGTCAGTGACATCACTGATGTCATCACTGATGACATCTTAAATGACATCACTGATGACATCTCATTTGACATCACTTATCACATCACTCATTCATGTTATAATACGATGCACCTCCTCACAGTCTAATATAACCTTTGATACACCCAGTGTTAAATACAGACTACCATTCTTGAAACCATTGACACACCAATACCAGTTACTACATACGCACTCACTGATTCCTAGGTCTACACACACATTCACTCATTCACCCATAGAATCACTCATACATACAGTCACTCATCAATACAACACTATCATATGCACTCATACGCCTATACAGACACTCACACACTGCCACTCATCCATGGAGTTACTCACACACCTAGTCAGTCATGCAAAGAATCAATCATACTTGCATTTCCTCAACTATACAGTTATACACACAACACCTTATTTATTCCAACATATACTAACACATACTTACTCTCTTATACAATCACTGATACAAGTACACAATGATCCATACAGCCACTCGCACATTTACTGGCTCTCATGTATAGTCATTTATATATGCCAACTCTCACATGCACTGTGTTTTACATATGTACTTACTCGGACATGTAGCACTGAGATATCCATTCACTCACCAACACACCCATGCACACAGTCAACCGCCCATATAGCTGTTTCCACATGCACTCTTGAACTCATACACCTAGTGAATAAACTGCTCACACATCTATGCACAGAGTCACTCACCTCCCAGCCACCCACACACACTCAGTCTCCCATTCAGATACTTGGGCAACCAATCAATAACCCATATAGCCAACCATATAGCTACTGATCAACACATGCAGCAGCTTACACAACAGACATACTGATGCACACATTCAGACAGTTTAGTCACTAACCCATGCATTTAGTAAGACACATTTAATCACTCACTCATACAGTCAGTCACGCACCTACTAAATCCTTCATCCAGACAATTATACATCCACTCATTCTTCATTATGTAAAACATATTTAAACTTTACAGAAACACACAGTCACTGGATGATGTAATCAGGGATGTCATCAGTGATGTCAAATGAGATATCATCAGTGATGTCATCAGTGAGGTCATTTGAGATGTCATCAGTGATGTCATCAGTGATGTCACTGACCATGTCATGAAAGATGTAATATGTGACATCATCAGCAGTGTATTGTGGGTACGCGAAATATAGTTAGTACAACTAACTATATAGGAGCAATTTCAATGGTTTCTTAAATGCTAATTCCTAACTATATAAGGCCTGAAACCTATGGTTTTTTAAGTGAATATATATATATATTACCTACTGGCGGTCGCCAGTAGGTAGTTATACTTAGGATTATTTTGTATAGAGAATCCACAACATTCTATTGGGAATAACTTTGGCGCCGGTTGAGGAATCTGCCTGAAATTTTCCTCAAATTTGCCTCGCTGGCGCTCCGCTCCTTCCCTGGAAGTTTGGGGGGATTCGTCAAGCGGGGGCCGAGATAAAAGGGGGGTCCCAAAACGTGTTTTTCCCATGTTAATTTCCATAGGGCGGTTGGACTCACTTTTAGCCCGAACGGCTGAATGGATTTCCACCAAACTTGGCAAAATTGTAGGGACTGGTAGCCCGATGTGCCTTTGCTATGTCTCAAGATATGTGCTCCAGTGGATTTTGAGTAATTTAGGTTAAAAAAAATATATATATCTATAAGCGCGCCCCTGTACGCATACCTTTCGCGAGCGGAAAGCTGATTGGTTCTCGGGTGTCCGTCAACATTCCAAACAGTCCGGAGCGGCCGCCATCTTGTGTCTCGGTCGGATCGAGACACAAGAGGTGGCAAAAACCCTAGGGGATCATGGGTAGTCTATCCTGCTCCCTTATGATGTTTTCAAGTATTACATTTTACTCTCTTCTGAATCTACACGAAATTGGCGGTGATATGGTGCATTAGAGACAGACAGTGAGAGAAAGGAGGCAGGAGATGAAAAAGAGATGTCAAATACACATTGGAGATAATATAGTGGGAGAAAGGAAGTAACTATGAGCAAACTTACTATGTAACACAAAAAAGTTGCACAGTCTACTATAAGTCTCACTTTATATTATAATCATTTTGGTACTACTTCATGAATTACATATAAAAATGAATAATGTCTCAAACTATTTTTCATTTTTAAATATAAATTTATTCTTCAGTATTTTCAAAATTTAATAAAACTTCCAACATCAGATTGTCAGGAATGTCCTCATAATTTTGATTGCCTGATTCTATTGTTTCCAAACAGTCAATTAATTCTTGGTCCAGACAGTCATCCATGAAATCCAAGTCATCTATATTTTCTTCAGGATTGTTCTCAACCATAACTTCGAAAGAAATATTATTGGACTCTTCTTTCCTTTCCATTTTATTTCTGTAAATTGAATAAAAAATACCTATATCAGTAGAGTTAGAGTACTGTTGGGTTCAAGTTCAGACAGGTACTTCTGAGTTTTTAACAGTGAAGTAATTTTTGGGCAGTGTATGGGTTCAGGCAGGAAGTAGAACTATTAAAAAGTGCATGTGATGAAGCCAAAGTAAATTCATAATTATACCAGAGAAGCCTAACTCAATTCATAACTATAACAGAGAAGCCTATCTCAATCTATAACTATAACAGAGGGACAGTAAATAACTATCAGAAAACGTTTTTCCAAATTAACTTAAAGTGCACAACATAGTTCCCCTTACAAATTAACAACTTACCTTTGTCAAAGCAGTTGAGGTTTTGAGTGAAAATCCTTTCCAAATGTACCTCAGGTAGTACTAGTCAAAATGGCTGTGTTTCCCTCTCATTTTTCATATATATTCATGTACATACCCAATCAAATGTCAGCACATACAAGTACAAAATGAAAGTAACATTTTAATTGGTTGTAAATTCTAACACTTTCATATGTGTTTTTGTCATGTAATTTACCTCAGGATATTTAGAGAGGGCTACAGCCCAAATGGCTCAATGGAATTCCACTAAATATGGGAAAATGGTAGGGACTGGTATGTAGTAGGGCCTATTCTATATTTGGTGAAAGTGTCTTCAGTGGTTTTTATGTAAATTAACTTCCAAAATGTTTGGGGAGCGCTTACCGGTGCGTGCTCCGGTACGCGCACCGGGAGCGCTACGGGAGTCCGCCATTTTGTGTTTTGGTAGAATTGAGACACAAGATGGAGGACAAACAATGTTGGGAATGGGTAAAAGGGGGCACAGTAGACACCCCCTGACCCTCTAGGTTTTCTGAGGGGAATTTAGGAGGCCCATATAGGCCCAAAAATATATATATTTTTTTTACATTTCGCGGGGGCACCCGGTACTCGCACCTGGGAGCGTACTTTGGTGAAAAATAGTGAAAAAAGTTAGAGTAAGATAATGATTTTGAGTGATCAGAGGTAGGGTAGCCCTGAAAAGAGCTTTTGGGTTCTCTGGCTGATTTAGGTACCTACAAGTAGGTTCCAATGCACTGTTTTAAATTCAGGAGGAATATTCTATTCCCCTCATCTGAGAAGTGCACACCATCTCCTCTGTAGATATCTTGCATGTTGTAACACAAGTTATTGTTTTATATTGAACCCATTCCATCCTCTCTCATGTAAGCAGAAACAGATTTATTCGCATGTTTCCCTGCTTTCTCAAATTGTGGACAAAATTGGTTGGACCACTTCCATTTCTGTCTTTGACATATATTGGAATATACCAAGGCAGTTTGTGGAAAAAGTACAATCAATTGACCAAAGGTGTCCTTTAAAAGCATTTCCAGACCTACCCCAGTCAAAGTGCCCAAGTAATTTCCACCACAGTAAACAATTAAGGGGTTAGGGTGTGGCAGATGTAAAAAGGTTTTCACCAATGGTATCAATTGGTGACATCTTAATCCTCTCTGGCCAATCCACTTGATGTCCACATTTGGTAAATCAAGGTTGTGAAAATTTCTGATAGCTGCATACCTTTGAGCCCAGTGGATGTAGCTATGTCCAATAATCCAGACAGAATACATGGTGAGGGAAGGTTCTGGTGCAGTCAGATGAAGTGTGGAAATGAAATGGCAGTTGGAACAGTAGGAGTTTACAAAAAAATAACTGTGGAGTTTCACTGCTCTTGAATCACAAGCAATGATTGGTGGATTCAGATAGTTGAAAACTGAAATTCAGGGTGCATGGTTGTGTTCTGTGAAAGAAGTAATTTGAATGGTTAAGAAAAAGTCATTTAAAGAAACATTGCACCGGATGAGCTGGTGTATTGAGAGGTCAAACATTCTTGCTGAGTTTATTTGCAACATTGGAGAATAAACTTTTGAACCTGAGAGTTCAGTGAGGAGGGAGTTGCTATGGTTACAGGTAGAAAGGGCTGAGGGGGGAAGGGTGTTGGTTTGAAAATAGTGAGGGAAGAGTTTTTATTGATTGACATGAGGCATATGTGTGTAGAATTAGAGGTTTTCTGTGCCAGTCATGGTTGCAGTGTCTGGAGTGCATACCTTTTGCTCTGCTAAAGAAAAATTGGTGTGTGTGTCTGACACTGTTCTCAATCTCCCAAAGCATTTGTAAAGGTGAGTAATGATTCATTTAATATAGATAGAGACTTGTATGCTCTATGGAGAAGATTTGGAACAGATTGTGGTTTTTTAATGTTGCTTTGTGTCATGTTTTTTGATAATGCTTGGTAAAAAGATGTTGCTGCATAGAGGAATTGTATTTTGTAAAATTGAGAAGTTTCAGTAGTGACATGGAATGCTTGTACATAGGACCTGTGCTGTGTTTCTTAAATGTGATGTGAAAAACTATTTCGGGGGAAATGAATGGCTTTTACATTTTTGAGAAGGAATAAATAGTGTCTGTATGAATAAATAAATATATTTGAACCTTTCACAATGATGTCACCTGCGTTACCTCAGATTAGGAAGCAGATTGAGCTTCTTTCTTGTTGGTTTGTGTCATGTTTTTTGATAATGCTTGGTAAAAAGATTTTGCTGCATAGAGGAATTGTATTTTGTAAAATTGAGAAGTTTCAGTAGTGACATGGAATGCTTGTACATAGGACTTGTGCTGTGTTTCTAAAATGTTATATAAAAAAACGATTCTGGGGTAAATGAATGGCTTTTATATGTTTGAGAAGGAATAAATAGTGTCTGCCTAATTAAATAAATATATTTGAACCTTTCACAATGATGTCACCTGCGTTACCTCAGATTAGGAAGCAGATTGAGCTTCTTTCTTGTTGGTTTGTGTCATGTTTTTTGATAACGCTTGGTAAAAAGATTTTGCTGCATAGAGGTATTGTATTTTGTAAAATTGAGAAGTTTCAGTAGTGACATGGAATGCTTGTACATAGGACCTGTGCTGTGTTTCTTAAATGTGATGTGAAAAACGATTTTGGGAAAAATGAATGGCTTTTACATTTTTGAGAAGGAATAAATAGTGTCTGCAATATTAAACAAATATATTTGAGCCTTTCAGAATGATGTCAACTGCGTTAACTCAGATTAGGAAGCAGATTGAGCTTCTTTATTGTTGGTTTGTGTCATGTTTTTTGATAATGCTTGATATCAACATATGCAAGATAGAGGAATTGTATTTTGTGAAATAGTGAGGTTTCAGTAGTGAAATTGAATGCTTGTACATAGGACCTGCGCACTGTTTCTTAAATGTTATTTAAAAAATGATTTTGGGGCAAATGAATGGCTTTTACATTTTTGAGAAGGAATAAATAGTGTCTGTAAGATTAAATAAATATATTTGAACCTTTCACAATCATGTCACCTGTGTTTCGTCAGATTAGGAAGTAGATGGTGCAGATGAGGTGAGGCCTGTCCAGGAGTGTAGATGAGGTGAGGCCTGTCCAGGGGTGCAGATGAGGTGAGGCCTATTCAGGGTTACAGATGAGGTGAGGTTTGTACAGGGGTGCAGAGGAGGTGAGGCCTGTGGTCAAGAGTGTAGTGGGAGAGAGGCCTGTCCAGGGGTGCAAAGGAGGTGAGGCCTGTGTCTAAGAGTGCAGTGGGGAGAGGCTTCATGAAGTCTAGTCCACTGCACTCTTAGATACAGGCCTCACCACCTCTGCTCCCCTGGACAGGCCTCACCTCCTTTTTACCTCTGGACAGGCCTCACCTCATCTATACCCTTGGACAAGCCTCTCCCCCACTACACTCTTGAACACAGGCCTCACCTCCTCTACAACCTTGAACAGGACTGATCTCCTCTGACTGCTGGACAGGAATCACCTCCTCTGCACCCCTGCACATGCCTCACCTCATCTGCACAATCTGCTTCCTAATCTGAGGAAACACAGGTGAAATGTGCAAATATATTGATTTAATCATGCAGACACTATCTAAACCTTGTGAATAATGTAAAACCAATTCATGTGCTCTAAATCGATTTTTAATTAACATTTAAGAAACAGAGCACAGGTCATATGTACAAGCATTTCATTACACTACTGAAACCTCTCTTTTTTACAAAATGCAATTCCTCTATGCACTAACATTTCTTTACCAAGTATTATCAAGAAATATGACACACAGGAAGAATAAAAAAGCTTAATCTGCTTCCTAATCTTAGGAAACACAGCTGACATGTTTGTGAAAAGTGCAAATATATTTATTTAATCATGCAGACACTTTCTAATCCTTCTGAAAAATGCTAAAGCCATTCATTTGCCCCTTAATCATTTTTAAATTAACATTAAGAAAAACTGAGCACAGGTCATATGTACAATAATTCCATTTCACTACTGAAACCTCAGTTTTTTACAAAATACAATTTCTCTATGCAGCACAAATGTTTTACCAAGCATTAACAAAAAACATATCAGAAAGCAAGAATAAAAAAACACAATCTGATTCCTAATCTGAGGAAACACTCCTGACATGTATGCGAAAGGTGCAGAGGAGGTGAGGAAAGCCCAAATGGCTTTCATGATTGTGAAAGGCGCTGAGGAGGTGAGGCCTGTGTCTAAGAGTGCAGTGGGGGAGAGGCTTTATGAAGTCCTGTCTACTGCACTCTTGGACACAGGCCTCACCTCCTCTGTTCCCCTGGACAGGCATCACCTCATCTGCACTCCTGGTCAGATCTCACCTCATCTGCACCCTGTTACCATCAATTATACCCAATACATTGAGGCCAGTCCAGGGGCACAGAGGAGGTGAGGCTCCTCCAAGGGTCAGAGGAGGTGAGTCCTGTCCATTGCACTATTGGACCCAGGTCTCACCTCCTCTGCACTCCTGGACAGGCCTCACCTCATCTGCACAATCTGTTTACTAATCTTAGGAAACACAGGTGACATGATTGTGAAATGTGCTAATATATTTTTAATCATGCAGATATTATCTAATCCTTGTCAATAATGTAAAACCAATTCATGTGCCCGAAATCTTTTTTTAAATAACATTAAAAAAAACAGAGCACAGGTCATATGTACAAGCATTTCATTACTCTACTGAAACCTCACTCATTTACAAAATACAATTCCTTTATGCACCAACATTTCTCTACCAAGCATTAATATTATTTTCTCTTTGACTTACTTTCTCTTACACCCTTTCTCTGATTTATTCCCTCTCTCTCTTTTTTACAGCAATTTCTAAGTCATACTCTCTCTTACATCCTCTTCCTGATTTACTCCGTCTTATAACCTTTCTCTTTGTAACATTCTCTCCCTGACTTACTCCATATTACACCTTTTGTCTGTTTTACACCCTCTCTCCCTCTTTCTGACTTTTTTATTCTCTTCCTCTCTTCCTGTTACACCCTCTGTCTGACCTAATTCTTGTTATATCCTCTCTCTGATGTACTTCCTCTTACACCCTCTCTCAAACTTACTCTCTCTCTCCCTTTTACAGGCTCTCTCTGTTTTAGTCTCTTTTACATGCTCTTCCCTTCTAACACCCTCTCTCTGTCTTACATCCTCCTACACCCTTTCTCTGTTTTACACCCTTTTACACCCTTTTTCTGACTTACTCTTTTTCTCCCTTTCCTTGACTTACTCCCTCTCCTTATTACATCCCTTCTCTGTCTTACAACCTATAATACACTCTCTCTGTCTTACTCCTTCTCAATGTTTTACTCCCTCTACCTGTTTCTTTGTCTGACTCTCTCTGTCTCTTTGTGTTACTCCCTCTAGCTCTTTTTCTCTGTCTTACTCGTAGTTATATAGTTGCTGTGGTATAAACTTAGATATGTTGTAAACTAGTGTTTATATTGTTTGCTTATTGCCATTGCTTTGTTGTTTGCTAATAGTGGTCTATAATGTGTTATTTTTTTCTTTACCACAGATTGAAATCAACATTTCAATAGTAAGGAAATATGCCCTCAAGGCAGAGGAGAAGGAAAGATGCCAAGCGGAAAAAATCAAAAACAGCAACGGAATTAAAGCACTCCCCTACAACAAGTACTTCAAAAAACACAAAAAAAGCTCCTGGTAAGACAACTAAGTCTTTTTTCGGAACATATGTAGATCAAAAAAAATGTTAATGGGAATGTAAATATACAGAAGGAGAGAGCAAATTTGAAAAGGAAGGAGAGGCCCCCCAAAATTGTTACTACTGGAGCAGGAGAGAACAGTATGTATAGGAATAGAAGGCAAAACCAATTTAGGGACATTCGTAGACGAATGTTTCGCAATAGGGTAGTTTTAAATTTGTTAAAATTTTTTAAGAAAGGTAAACAGAGAGCTGCTTTTTACAAGAAAAAGAAAAGTGTAGAAAAGATTGTTGATCAGGCTTTTGAAGGTAAGAAAAAATTATTTATTTTAGTAATCAATAGAATTAGGATACTTAACAAGGCAATTGATGTTTTCAAATCGAATAGTAGATGGAAAAGAATAATTAATCGGACTCATTTTTGTGAAGTTTTTTTTCTGGAGAATGGATGCATAGTTCAAGTTCTGAGCCATTTTTTAAAGAGGAGAGTTACTTCCAGGAGAATGTTTTGGTGCATGCAGTTGACACCAGTGGTTGAGCATATGGGGTGAAAGACGGTTGTCTGATGGAAAAAGAGAAAATTGTGTCTAGAGATGCAGAAGAGGTGTTAGCTGATGAAGTTTTAGGGAGACCTACTAAGTGTCCAGTTTATACTTGGAAGTATAGTAGTATTTGTAGTGTGCGGCAGGATTCAATCCATTTGCTTCGTAATTTCTTACGTACATATTGTAAGAAAAGTCTAAAACAGAAAATGAAGATGTTGCAAGACTTAGATCCTTGCAGAGTGAGAGAAAACACAGGTTTGCATGGGCATTCACTGGCTTGTCTTTCTAGAAAAGTATGTCAGAGTGTTTTTCATCGTTTTAGGATGTTAGCAGTGCATCATAATAAAATGAGGAAATTAGTGAGAAGGTTGTATTATGCAAAAAGTGCAGCACTTAAGCTTAAACAGTTAAACAGTGCTCTTATGCATGGATCTGAATTAGATGTGAAGAACATTTGTGAAGAAATTGAGTTTTGTTATTTTGGTGACAAAGAGGGCAGTGTAGAAATTGATACAGTAATAGAAGGTAATGTGGAAGACAATGTACAGATTTCAAGTACAGAAAAGTCTGACCAGGAAATTACCAGGTTTAAGGTGAAATCAAGTGAAAGGCCTAATTTTACTTGTGTGTGTTGTCAACGTACTCATTATAAGATTCAGACTAGGTTAGTTGATTTATATGCAAAAAGTGAAATGGAAAATAATAGTGAATGGAAGGATTTTGCAACTTATTTGTTGCTAGAGAATTCTTTTGATTTGAGTTCTGATCAGCGTATTTGTAATTATTGTTTCAAAAAATTAAATGAAAACAGAATGCCTGCTAGAGCTGTTCATAATGATCTTGAGTTGGTAGACATTCCTTCTGAATTGATGGATTTAAATACCTATGAATCTATTTTGATTCAATGTGTCCATCCTTTTCAGGCTATTGTTCGCATGAAGCCTAAGATAGGGAAATTGCCTCCTTCAGATTTACAGAGAGGATTAAAGGGAAGAGTTGTTTATTTGCCTCTAGATTTCAAGAAAAATATTGATACAATTGGTGTAGAAAGAGTGGAAGAGGAACCTCTGGTTATTCTAGTTAATGGGGTTCCGACAAAGAGTAAGAAAATCTGGCAAGATTTAGTGGATGTTAGGAAAGTCAAAAAGGCAACGTTGTATTTGGTCAAAAACAATGAGTACTACAAACATGTAGGTGTTGGAGCAGAGGAAACAGCTATAGAAGAAGACAGTGATTGTTCAGCCGGCCAAATTGAAAAAGGTTATGTGTCTAGAAGTGAAGAAATATATGAACATTATACTGTTCATCCTTTGCATTCCAAAGAAGTAATGGGGAATGCAATTGACTTGTTTCAAATGAAAGCAACAAAAGGAAGTCCCATTAGTGTATGGGAAGAAAGTTTGGAAGCTCGTTGTTTTCCACTGTTATTTCCAACAGGTCGAGGTGGACGATATGACGATTGACCAGTTCAAATTCCAGCAGCTGAATCCCGGACTTTAAGATTATATGCTGAAGATCCAAGGTTTCATCAATGCATTCTGTATTTGTTTCATCTACTGTATGAAAGTGACTTGTCTGGGCTTTCGTATGCAGTGAACCATATACTGAAAAGTGAAGCACATCTGCAAAATGTTTTGGCGAGGGACTTTATGGAGAAAGTCAATCTTCAAGACAGTATTTTGGAATCTCAGCTAATCAATCTCATGGCATGTCAGCGTGGTACAAACGAGTATTGGTTCCGTCGTCATGGGGAATTGAAATGTATGCTAAGAAACTTAGGAACTCCTACATGGTTCCTCACTCTTAGTTGTGCTGAGTATGCATGGGACAACTTTCTTCAATTTCTACGAGAGGCAAATGGAAACATACAAAATATAGAATTCAAAACACCTAGAGAACTGTGTTCTTTGGATCCAGTGAATGTATGCAGATATTTCAATCATAGATTTGAAGCTATGATGTCTTTTATTACCAACAAAAAAAATCCTTCCCTTGGAGATGTTTTGGATTTCTTTTGGAGAAAGGAGTATCAAGCGAGAGGTGCTCCTCACATACATATGTTGTTATGGATTAAAGATGCACCCAAATTTGGAACTGATTCGGATGACAGAGTGATGAGTTTCATTGAAGAATATTCAACATGTGCTGTTCCGAAAACTACAGAAGAAAACAGTTTAAGGCAACAAGTTTTACGCTTTCAATCCCATCGTTGTGGAAAGTACTGTCGTCGAAAATTTAAAAACAATGACAAGTTCTACACAAAACGTAGTTTCGGGTTTCCACGACCAGTGATTTCTAAAGGAAGAGTAAATAATATGATGTCTTCTCTGCGACATACTGTGATGAGGAAATCACCAAAAAATACATACAATTTAAAAAGAAAGGAAGAGTCCAAGTACATCAACGACTACAACTCAGTGATTTTGTCCATGTGGAATGCTAACATGGATATTCAGTTCGTTGCTCACAACTCTATTACTATGGCTCGATATGTGACGTCTTACATCACAAAAAAAGAAAAGACAGAACTGAAGGAAATGTGGGAGGACATTTAATATGAAAAGAGTATAAGTAAAAAATTATACAGTTTCAGTCTGAAGATGTTGTCGCATCGAGAAATTGGAGCATATGAATGTTCTGATCGGTTATCATCAGCAAGTCTCTACGCCAAATCTAGAACAATCATTTGGGTGAGTCTAGGTCTTTCTGCAACACGAAACAGAGTTTTGAAATCTGTACAAGAAATTGAGTATTTGGCGGAGAAAGAACCAAACAGTATAGATATTTTGAAGACAAACATGTTGGATACATACTATCCAAATAGAAGTAGTCACTTCTATTTGGAAGAACACTTGTTTGTATGAAGTTCTGCAAAACTATAGTTATAAGAGGAACATCACAGAAGATATCAATAATGGAAAATATGCTGACATTGGGTGTGAAGGATGTGTAGTGAAGCAGAGAAAAGGCCATTTGATTAATCATCGAAAATTGAGTTACGAATCTCCAGACAAAAGGGAATTTTACTATTTAGCTCTTTTGCAACTCTTTAAGCCATGGCATACAGAAGAGGAACTACTTGGAGATTTTCTCTGTTACGAAGATTCTTTTAATGCAGCCAAGGATACCATAGAACGTCCTGTTTTTCCGAATTATTTGCAAATGTTGAACAAAGAAATAGAGCAAGAAGCCACAATTGCTGCAGAGATTGCTAGAGACAGTTCCCAAGACAGTCAGGATCCACTAGGAGGACCAATTATCCAAAATGAAACTGCCATGGATGAGGTGGAAAGAGCTATGGAACAAGCTCAAGAGGATGTAGTTAACTTAAAAGATTTGGTGAAACAACTAAACGTTGAGCAGAAACAGATATATGATGAAGTCACAGAACAGATTGAACATGGATTTAGTCATGAGAAAAAAGAGTGCTCATGTACATCATTTAGGCCTGTCCGACTGTACGTGAGTGGGGAAGCGGGGTACTGGAAAAAGTTTTCTGATTAAAGCAATTGCAACTTATTTGCAGAAAAGGACTGAATCACCGCTGTCTTGTGTTGTAACCGCTCCAACTGGGCTGGCAGCACATAACATTAAAGGGATTACTCTACATCGTTTACTGATGCTACCAGTTGAGCATGATAATAAATTGCAATACAACAAGCTATCTGGAGATGCGTGTTCTGAAGTTTCCAGAGTCCTGAAGAAAATGAAACTTCTTATCATTGATGAAGTAAGCATGGTCTCAAATCTAATGCTTGCTTTTGTGCATTTGAGAATGCAAGAAATTCTTAGAACAGAGTATGATGTGTTATTTGGAGAGAAACGCATTATTGTTTTTGGAGATCTACTGCAGTTGACTCCAGTGAAAGGACAACCAGTGTTTAAAATTCTCACGCATGAAGATGCCAGGAAGTCCCTAGGAAGCATTGGAAACGTTAATATATGGTTATATTTCAAATATGCAGAACTGCTTCAAAATATGCGACAGGCAAAGGATGAAGATTAAAAAAATATTCTACAAGATGTAAGAATCGGAAAACTAAGTGAGCATGGGAAAGAAGCTTTACATGCATGATTCATTTCAAATTTGTATCCAAATGAAAACATTCTTCCAGAGAATATTTTTAAGAAAATTACTGAGAACAAATCTGGGATATGTTTGATGCCAACTCTGCAAGAATGTTCCATTTTCAACAACAACATGTTAAAATTAGAAAATGAAGAGATTGTGAAACTGGAAGCTATAGATAAAATAGAGCATATGGGAGCAACAATTATTTTGTCAGAAAATTTGAAAACAAAATTGGATTCATTAGAGAAGACTATATCTAAAACTGCTGGTTTTGAAAAGACTCGGAATGTGTGTTTAAATTGTCGTATCATTTTGAGAAGGAATTTAAATGTTGAAAGAGGTCTGGTAAATGGAGCAATGGGCCATGTTGTTGATTTTGTGAATTTTAGAAATAAAGATGGAATTGAAGTTTTAAAAATTAAATTTGATGGCATTGAGCAAGTACAGCAAATCAGTCGTTGTTCTGCTAGATATTTGCTTGTAAAAGACCTTTATGTTCGCCGAAAACAGTTTCCTATTTGTTTGGCATATGCGGTGACAATTCATAAATCTCAAGGTTTAAGAGTAGATAGTGCTTTGTTGAACATTGGAAGTTCTGTATTTAAAGAGGGTATGGCATATGTGGCATTATCACGAGTCAGAACTTTATCAGAATTGTACTTGATTAAGTGTGATGAGACAAAGATTTGTGCAGATCTAGATTGTGTTAAAGAATACAATAGGTAAAGAAGAGAGTATGCTCCACATTTTCCTCAATATCCTCTGTTTGAAAAACGTATGGTAGGCCAAAAAAGAAGAAATGAGAATAATTGCAGTGAGGTAGTAGCAAAAAGACAAAAAGTAGATAAAACTATAATTGTAAGCAGAAAGAAAAAGGATTCTGTTGAAGATGTTGTTGGATTTCAGTTTGAAAACAGTTCTGGTGTCAATTGCTATGCTAATGTAGTGGTTAATGTTGTTTTTTCTCTTCAAACTTTACAAGAACAGATTGTTGAAAATTGGGATCAAAGATTCTGCGGTTTATTGAATTCTGTGTTTGAGAAATGTAGCAGTGATAGAGCAAAAATAGAAAGTGTTTCAGAAATTCGAAATCTTTTAGACATATGTTCTGGTCCAAAAAAAATTTCACAGAACATTCAGCAGGATTGTCAGGAATTTTTAATGTATATGTTAGGTGTATTGGAAGATGAAGGTGTAGATGTAGAAAATCTTTTTAGCCTTTCTTATCAATGGCAGCATGACTGCGATAATTGTAGTTTATCAAGTAGTACTAGAATAGACACTGAAAGATTTATATATTTGACTTTACCAGACTGCAAATCAATGTCTTTAATAATCTAGTTAAAGCAGCTGATCATAATATGGTGTGTACCCAATGTAAGTGTCCAAAGCTGTCCACATTATTTATACAAACTTATGGCCAGTATGTCATTTTTATGTTCCAAAGATGTAGACCTGATGGAACTAAATTGACAACTTCTATTAAAAATCTCGTGGCTTCTCAGTTATCAATTTCAAGAAGAACCTTTGCAACTGTAGCTATTATTTATCATGACGGTCCTTCGACAACATCAGGTCATTATACAGCTTATTTAAAATGTCGAAAAGGCTGGACCTACTGTAATGATACTCATTTGACTTTCAAACAACGTTTGCCTTTTGACCTAAATATTCTTACCTAGTGTTTTTAGAACCAAAATTTAACTAAAGGTAATTGGCCTATGAAGACGGGAGCAGTTAATAAAAGTTAGTCTACTGTTTAAAATTATATTGTGAGTAAAAGTGATCAACATAATATAAAAAATCAAGTTCTCATATAGGTACTGTAAGTGGATCTCATAGTAAGTGATATCAGTATTATAGGAAATGTTAAACATGAGTGATCCAGAGATGGGAATATGAAAATGTAAACATTGTGAAAATGTTGAATGAGCTTTTCTTTCAGAACGTCGGGAAAACGGTAATTTCAGAGTTTGTTTTGAGTAATTTGAAAACATACTGATATATCTGACACTATTTGGCCCTAAGGAAAGGTGAAGGAATGAGCAAAGAGTCATGACTTAACACAAGGAGGAAATGAAAACATTGAGACATATTTCAGATGTTCTTGGAGCTTTTTTTATAGAAAGTCGATGAAATGGAAGTTTTAGAGAACAGCAGAGTATTTTCCAACGAAAAGGACCTTCACGATCTACTATTTGGCCTCAAGGAAAAGTAAGTGAATCAAAAATTAGTGTATATATGTGATTTGTAGGTTTATATGTTTTTTTTTAAACACAATCTTTTAGATTGTGTTCTTTTTCCCGCTGTCATATGATGAATAGTTTGAACTCACTGTTTTTAGTGAAATTCAATATATTCTGAGAATAGCAAAAATAAACTATCTAACATGTTGTACAATGTATTCTATAGTTCACTCCTTTTCCCTCAATCCTTCTATATTATCCTCACTCCCTTCATCCCTTCACTCTGTGACTCCCCTTCACTCACTCTCAGTCATCTTCCATTCCTCATTCTTGTAAATGCATCCTCAATCAGACTCCTTTCTCTCTCACTCATTCCCCTTTTATTTACTCCTCTTTCTTGATTTAGTTTTGCTAACTCACATTCTTTTAGTATCCTACTTACCTTCAGTTCATTTCTCTCTTCTTCTCTTCCTCTCTGTCACTGAATGTATCTGCCTTACTCTTAGTAATTTGCTCTCCTTCTATTTCTTTTTCCCTCTTTTAGTCCTTCTACATTACTTGAATTCCCTTTCTGTGTCCTTCACTCTTACTTAATTTCTTAGTACACTTTTATGATTTTTAACCTCTTGACCTGTCTCTTCTATTTTAAAATATATATTTTACTAATTATAACTCATTTTTTCTTCTCTCTTTCACAGACATAAAATGTAGTAAAAACATGTAATTAAGTTTACATTAATTATATGGTAAGTGTGACAAAAAAAATAGAGTTTGTCATCGCCCTTTGCTTTAACCTCACTACTTTTCTCTCACCCTACCTCACCTGTGTTTCCTTACTCTGCTTCCCTCACTTATTCTTATACTCCATGTTTACTTCTCTTTTCCTTACTTTCCTACGACATTCAACTTCTTTCAATCCCCCTGCTTTACTTCCCTTACCCTGTGTTCACTTCGTTCACTCCCTCACTCATTCCCTTTCCCTTACTCACTTACTCCACTCCTCTCACTTCTTCTCTCAGTCCCTCTGTCCTCACAGTTCCTCACTCCCGTTCCCTCACTCCGTCTCTGTTACCCTCACTGTCTCTGTCCTCTCACTCTCCTCAACGCACTCAACACCGGCCGACGTCCAGAGTGCCACCAAGCCACACCACGTCACTCCCACGGACCCTTCAGCTGCCACGCCTGCAAGTTCTCCTGCATCCGGACCTGCCTCGCACCAACACCCGCCAAGTCAAACACCAGCAGCACCCACCTCAAGTGCATCCTGATCAACACCCGCTCCGTCCACAGACACGCCATCGAACTCTGGAACCTCCTAGACGCCACAGCCCCAGACGTTGCCTTCCTCACAGAGACCTGGATGAACGCCTCTTCAGCTCCCGACATCGCCATCGCTATCCCAGAGGGCTACAAGATCGTCGGGAGGGACCGAAACGCCAACCAGATGGGAGGAGGCATCGCCATCGTCCACAGGAGCACCATCCGTCTCACGACCAGCACCGACAACACCCTGACCAGCGCCGAACACCTGCATTTCCAGATCCACACCAACCCGAAGACCACCCTCAGAGGCACCCTGATCTACCGACCCCCTGGACCACGCACACAATTCAGCAAGGACATCGCTGACTTCGTCAGCCCACATGCCCTCCCCTCCGCTGACTACATCCTCCTGGGGGACCTCAACTTCCACCTGGAGAACAACAACGACCGCAACACCAGCACCCTGCTCGACAACCTCGCCAACCTGGGACTCAAGCAACTGGTGTCCACCCCCACCCACCTCGCCGGACACACACTCGACGCAGTCTTCTCTTCCAGCACAGACATCGACTTCAGCCACGCCACTGAGCTTCAATGGACGGACCACAGCTGCGTCCACTTCACCCTCAAGAGAACGACGACCCACCACCACCAGCAACAGGCCGCCCGCAGATGCTGGAACAAGATCACAGCAGACCAGCTCGCCACCTCCCTGAGCCAGCACCCTCCTGCCAGCTCAGCGAACCCCAGCCAGGCCACCGACAACCTCACGAAGTGGATCAGCAGCTGCGCGGACGAACTCGCCCCACTGAGGACCCCGCCTAGCAGACCCGGCAGCAAGAAGGCCCCATGGTTCACCGACGAACTCAAGAGCTCCAAGAAGAACTGCCGAGCCCTCGAGAAAGTCTGGAGAAGGGAACCGACACCGGACAACAGGACCTCCTTCAAACTCGCCACCCGGAAACACCACCAGCTGATCCGCGCCGCCAAGAAAACAGCATTCAAGGACCGGTTGGACAACAACGCACACAACTGCAAGGAACTCTTCAACATCGTGAAAGAGCTTTCCAACCCCAGCGCAGGAAACAATGACATCACCCCATCGCAAGACCTCTGCAACTCCCTCGCTTCATACTTCCACAACAAGATCGCGGACATACACAGCAGCTTCAACAACCAACCAACGCACACCATGACCGAACAACCGCCCCCCACCACCACCCTCCACGCCTGGACCCCGATCAGCACCGAAGACACCATCCGCACGATGAACTCCATCCACTCCGGATCACCGACCGACCCCTGCCCTCACCACGTCTTCAACAAGGCCGACGCTGTCATCGCACCCCTCCTGCGAGACATCATCAACACATCCTTCGACACCGCCACCTTCCCTGAGAGCTGGAAGCACGCCGAACTCAGCGCTCTACTCAAGAAACCCACAGCGGACCCCACCGAACTCAAGAACTACCGCCCCATCTCGCTCCTCCCGTTTCCAGCCAAAGTCATTGAGAAGACCGTCAACAAGCAGATGGCCGCCTTCCTCGAGACGAACAGATCCCTCGACCCCTCACAGTCCGGCTTCCGAGCCAACCACAGCACCGAGACCGCCCTCATCGCCGCCAACGATGACATCCGAGCCCTGATGGACAAGGGAGAAACAGCGGCCCTCATCCTCCTAGACCTCTCCGCGGCATTCGACACGGTCTGCCACCGCACCCTAGTACGGCGCCTCAGCAACATCGGCATCCAGGACAAGGCGCTGGAATGGATCATCTCCTTCCTCGACGGAAGAACACAGAGAGTCCGCCTTCCACCGTACAAGTCAGAGGCCTCCGAAGTCATCTGCGGCGTCCCCCAAGGATCATCTCTGAGCCCCACCCTCTTCAACGTCTACATGAGCCCCCTCGCGGCCATCGTACGCAAACACAACCTCAGCATAATCTCCTACGCCGACGACACCCAGCTGATCCTCTCCCTGACCAACGACCCCGCCGCCGCCAGAGCCAACCTGCACGAAGGGATGAAAGAGGTAGCCGAGTGGATGACAACCAGCCGCCTGAAACTGAACTCGGACAAGACGGAGGTCCTCATCCTGGGCTCCTCACCCTCCGCCTGGGACGACTCCTGGTGGCCTCCCGCCCTGGGCACCGCACCCAAACCGACAGACCATGCACGAAACCTGGGCTTCATCCTGGACTCCTCCCTCTCCATGACCAGGCAAGTCAACAACATTTCCTCGGCGTGCTTCAACATCCTACGCATGCTACGGAAGATCTTCTGGTGGATCCCCACCGAGACCAGGAAGACCGTCACCCAGGCCCTCGTCACCAGCCGACTGGACTACGGCAACGCCCTCTACGCCGGTACCACCGCCAAGCTCCAGAAGAGACTCCAGCGGATCCAGAACGCCTCAGCCAGACTCATCCTCGACATCCCACGAACCAGCCACATCTCCGGACATCTGAGAGACCTTCACTGGCTCCCCGTCAACAAAAGAATCACCTTCCGCCTCCTCACCCACGCACACAAGGCCCTACACGACCAAGGCCCGAGCTACCTCAACAGCCCAGTCAACTTCTACGCTCCCAAACGCCACCTCCGATCAGCCAACCACGCCCTCGCCGCCGTCCCCCGCATCCGAAGAGCGACTACAGGAGGAAGGTCCTTCTCCTACCTGGCCGCCAAGACCTGGAACTCCCTCCCGACCGACCTGCGCCTGACCCAAGACCACCTCTCCTTCAGGAAGAAGCTGAAGACCTGGCTGTTCGAGCAGTAGCGCCCCCCCCCCCCCCAGCTCCTTGAGACCCTACGGGTATGTAGCGCGCTTTACAAGTGTCACTGATTGATTGATTGACTCTGTCACTACTCTTTCGTCATGCTCACTCCTTATAAATCACCCACACTCATTCACTTACCTTTCTTTTCTGCTTCACTCAGTCCCTTTCTTTCACTCCTTCCTTTACTCTCTCTGTCTTTTCTTCCTGTCACTCCCCATGTCTTACCCTTATTCACTTTTATCCACCTTCTTTCACCCCTCTTTAATTACACTCACTGCTCTTTTCTTACCCTCCCTCACCTCTGTTCCTTTACTCCGGTTCCGTCACCACCCCTCATTCCCCATCCTTTACTCTCCTTCCCTTTACTTTCAACACCCACTCACATTCTCCCAGTACCTCTGCTTTAGTCTTCTTCCTCTCTCTTCTCTTCTTTCGCTCCCTTATTCATTTTCCTTTTCTCAGTTACACCCTCTTACACCTTTTCTCTGTCTTACTATCTATTACACAGTCCCTCTGTGTTCCTCCCTCTAGCTCTCTTTCTCTTAATATCACTCTCTCTGTCCCCTTTCCTCATGCTCACTCCTTAATTATTTTTTTTGGGGGGGTGCACTAACGGGACCCACACCGGTACGCGCACGGGGCGCGCTGGAAGACTGCGCTTACCGGTGTGCTCACCGGTACGCGCACCGGGAGCGCTCCAGGGCAAAAAAAATTAAAAAAATTAAAAAACATGAACAATATACATACAAAAAATAGTATTACATAAATATACAATATAGGATTCATTTTAAAAAATATTACATTTCATAGCTATAGAAGTTTGCTATTAAAAAACCTTTAAAATTCACTGAAAAAAACATAGGTTTAAGGCCCTATATATAGTTAGGAATTAGCATTTAAAAAACCTATGAAATTCACTGAAAAAACCATAGGTTTCACACCAGTTATAGTTAGGAATTAGCATTTAAAAAACCTATTAAATTCACAGAAAAAAACCATAGGTTTCACACCAGTTATAGTTAGCTGGAAATTTTACTGACATAAAACCATTGAAATTCCCACGTTATAGTTAGTTGGACTCACTATAACTTGCGCGCCTGCAATGCACTGCTGATGACGTCACACATTACATCACTCATGACATGGTCAGTGACAACACTCATGACATCACTGATGACACCATCCTTGTGACAGAGTGACAGACCTCCTTTCAGTGTAATGTAACCCTTGAAACACATATTCAAAAATAGAAACTAACATTTTCAAAAAATGGAGATACCCATACCAGTTAGAACAACCAATTCAGTAATTCCACCATCTATATACACTTCCACTCATTCACCAACAGTTCTATATAGTCACTCATACATGTACTCACTCATCATATGTAGTGATACACCTATACATCCTGTTGCACACCGACAGTCATTCAAAAGTTACTCACACATGCAAATAAACTATTGAACATCTATTTATTTGCATATACAACTATACACACACTACCACCTTACTTCTAAGGAAACATACACATACTTACTTTCTTAAACAAGCACTTATAGAAACACATACTTATTTAAACAGGAACTCTTACAATCTCTCACTCTCACATATACTCACTTATATACATCAATACTCACATATACTAGATTAAAACACATGTCGTTACTGATAAAGACACTAGTGAGACAGTCATTCACTCACTAACACACACATATACACACTCATCCACCCTTACAATCCTACACATATGCTGTCTTCAAAACACATACAAACAGTGAGTCAGTCATTGATGCATCTATGTGCTAAGTAATACCCCCGCCAAACCATACAGACACTCATTCTGATACTAAAAAAAATCTAATAACCCATATACACACACATGTAGGTACTCACCAACCCATGCAGCCACTTATACACAAAGTGAAACACTGATACATATATTTAAATATTTATACATTACTCGCTAATATATGTATTCACTAAGAAACACTTAATAAGCCAGTTAACCAATCAATGTTTTTTAAAAAAACATCCATTTAGACACTTATTTAAACATTTATTCTTCCATCGACCTTTACATATACATATATAAAACACATTTATTTTTCAGAAAGACACACATTTACTGGATGGTGTCATCAGTGATGTCATGAGTGATGTCACTGACCATGTCATGAGTGATGTAATATGTGACATCATCAGCTGTGCATTGCAGGCGCGCAAGTTATAGTGAGTCCAACTAACTATAACGTGGGAATTTCAATGGTTTTATGTCAGTAAAATTTCCAGCTAACTATAACTGGTGTGAAACCTATGGTTTTTTCAGTGAATTTAATAGGTTTTTTAAATGTTAATTCCTAACTATAACTGGTGTGAAACCTATGGTTTTTTCAGTGAATATATATATATATACAATAATTACTCAATTTCAAAAAGAAAATTAAGTAGCAATGTTAGACGAAGTCTGCTCCAACTCTAAAAGCATTATGCAAATCGTAACAGGTGAGAAAAAAAGTGTGTCTCAACATTACTTTTTAAGATAATTTGGACACAAGACTAGACTGCAGGAGTGTCCAAATACTGATGCACTTTTTATGCTGGACAGTATTGCTTCTAAACACCCTTTCACTGCTTTCTTACAAACCTTCAAAAAAGATTTCATGAATTTACATGCATAGTCATTCAGGTCTGTATAGCTCTAATGTAAAACAATCGTACTTGTTTTCTCTTTTGTAAACTGACATATTTAAACTCATCAGTCACTCCTATGGTAAGCCTTTACAATCCTGAATGCTGACTGCTGAGTTTTGTATGAGAGCATGCCCATACATAACCAAGCTAACTTTTCTTTAGCTACATAGAAACATGTAGTGTAACCTGTCAAACACTTATACTACCCTCCCACTAGTTCTAGAGGTGGATGTAGAATTCAACCGTTCTTCAAAAAATAGATTTGGATGTCCCTAAGTACAAAGTATTTCTGTATTATGGAATATCTAATGCGTCCCTTAAACATTCAAGCGAAGTCCAAACACATAATAACTGAAACACACCAACCAATAGTAACCTATAAAAGTTGCCAAACAACTCTTTCAAGGTGTGATCAATCCAAAAAATACTCCTTTGGCACATCAAATATAGTACAAAACACATAAACTACTTGCACCCCAACAACTTTGCTTGAGCCGCAACACAGAGATCGCAGGACAACCACTTGCTGCTACACCAAGCACATCAACAGCTGCAACACAATCTTTAGCAAACAGTCCATACTCGCATATTGATCTTGAGTTTCGTAAACTTACATTTCTATGCATTTATTGTGATGACCTTTTGTGTTATGCAAACACTATATCAACCTCAGCAAAAACAAGAAACAGGAGCAGCGCTGTCCTCAACATTAGTTATTAGACATTTATCAAGCTTTTTTGTTGTAAAAACTACCCCATCCGAAGGCAGTTGAAAATGTGCACACTTGCTGCCTTTCTTGGCTGGGGTTACAATTTCTCTTGAATTTCATATTCTGATTCAAACTCGTGGCCCTTTATTAAGCCTTTTTGTTGTACCTACTAACCCGGCCAAAGGCAGTGGTAAATTTAGACACTCACTGCCTTTCTTGACTAAGATTGTCAATTATTGTTCAATTTCATATTCTGATTCTAAGTCAAGGCCCTTTATCAAGCCTTTTTCATATAGATACTACCCCGGCCGAAGGCAGTAGGAAATTTGAACTCTTGCTGACTTTCTTGGCTGGGATTATCAAATATCCTTCTTGTGATACAAATTCAAATTGTAGGCCCTTTATTGAGCCTTCTTGGTGACTACTACCCGTGAATGCAGTGGGTAATTTGCGCACTTCCTGACGTTCATGTATGAAAAAAAGCTTAACAAAAGTCTACCAATATTAAAAAAGAGCCAGTATAGTCTATGGTTATCAAATCTTCTCTTTGTTATTCTAGTTCAAAGTGCAGGCCCTTTACTGAGCCTTCTTGCAAACTACTACCCGTGAATAGCAGTGGCTAATTTGCACACTTGCAGCCTTTCTAATTTTTAACATTATTCATGTTCCACTCAATCAACACATTATCTACATGTACACAGACCTACTTGCTGCCTTTCTTGCCTATGGTTATCATATTCGTATTCAAACTACAGGCCCTTTATCAAGCCTTTTTGTTGTAACAAGTCCCCCAGCGGAAGGCAGTAAAAAATTGCACACTTGCTGCCTTTCTTGGCTGGGGTTACCAATTGTTCGTGAATTTCATATTCTGATACAAACTCATGGCCCTTTATTGAGGCTCTTTGTTGTACTTACGACTCCGGCCGAAGGCAGTAAAAAGTTACACACTAACTGCCTTTTTTAGCTAGGGGTTATCAATTGTTTGTGAATTTCATATTCTGATACAAACTCGTGCCCTTTATCAAGACTTTTTGTTGTACCTACAACTCGGCCGAAGGCAGTGAAAATTTGCACACTAACTGCCTTTCTTGGCTGGGGGTTATCAATTATTGTTCAATTTCATTTCCTGATTCAAAGTCAAAGACCTTTATTGAATCTTTTTATTATAGCTTATACCCCAGCTGAACAAAGTAGGATATTTTCACACTTGCTGCTTTTCTTCACTGGGTTTGTCAATTATTTTAAAAGTACCTACAAGCTTAGCAACAATATTTTCTTTTGGAAAAAAATTTCAAACTAATCGTCTCTGTAAAACTTCTTTGACATGTTCTGTCATTTCTCCAATTCTTATTTCTTGTAGAATAGTTCCATATTCAGCATCATTTCCTTATTGCATATTTATTATAACTTCCTTATATTAAAAATATAACCAAATGTTAACATTACCAACGCTACATTAAATCATTTACTTATACTACCTATGGAGCATAACAACAAATTACAATACCACAAGATATCTGGAGAAGCTTGTTGTGAAGACTCTTGAAGAAAATGAAACTTCTCATTATTGATGACATAAGCATGGTATCAAACTTAATGCTTGCCTTTGTGCATTTAAGAATGCTGCAAACTCTTAAAACAGAGTATGACATATTAGTCTCACTTTATTTACAGCACAGACAATTGTACTATGTCCTCAGATTCTGTTAACTGTACAAAATAACATTCATCAATGTTTGTGTCGAGTAACACCTTCAATATACATTGCAGACATCAGGGTTCACAACTTCACTTCACCTTTCCTTCTACGTTAATGATATCATTAAATCCAGCTTTGCTTTACTTAAGGCAGAGACAATTATACTGTGTCCTCAGATTCTGTTATCTGTGACTAAATAGCATTCATTGATCTTTGTGTCAACAACTGCTGTCAATCTACACTGCGGACAGCTGCGTTCACAACTTCAATTCAGCTTTCCTTTTACATTAAGGACAGTATTGTATTCTTCCTTGCTTTCCTTAAGGCAGAGGCAATTGTACTGTATCCTAACATTCTGTTAACTGTGACAAAATATCATTCATTGATCCTGCTCAGCAAGATGGCGTCTGGCTAGCAGTGGACGAGAACGCTCCCGATGTCAGCATTATCGAAGTAGCTTCCTTGGTGCATTAAGCTACGTAACTTATGGAATTTACCCGTGGAGGTAGCGAGTGTTTATGGGCCGCAGAGAGACTGATTTTCGAGCTCCTGTCTGCAGCGGCAGCCGCGGTAGCAGAGGTGCAGGAGCGGCGGTCAAAGCCGTTCACAGGCGAAGTTGGCGAAGCCGCCGGAATCTGCGGAGCGACGAGCAGCGGATGCCGAGTTGGTTGCAGAGGCTGCCAGGCTAACGGAGTGCTGAGAGGAGACCTGAGCAGAGTAACGGAGCAGAGCACAGTGGAGTATCGCACAGTGCCGAGAACAGAGCAGTCTCGGCGCCTTTCCCCGGCAAGAGTGGAGCTACGAGCAGGGCAGGGCAGAGGCAGAGTGAAAACTCGAGTGGCGTTTTGGCCAGAGCATTCCCGGTGCTGTTCCCCAGCAAGAGGCTGTTGTTGGAGAGTAATTCAAGGATGGCCCGAAGAATGCGAGAGGAGGGAGAGGGAAAACTCCTGAGGCAGAGCAGCAAGCGGTTGCACTTCCAAAAACCCCAGCACAACTGAAGGACCCGGGGAAAGGTGTTGTGAAAGACAACAGGAAAGATGCGGATAAACCCCAAGGTGAGAATGGTGGTTTACAAAAAAAGAGCAAGAGTGATACCGGGACTTGGAATAATACTAGGGGCAAAAAACACAGTTGGAGCGAACGCGGGGGGACATAATAGTATTAATGGCTTTTTTCCCCCGGTCAGTCAGAGTGATTCTTTTAAGAAGAGTACATTAACACTGACAATGCCTCAGGAGTAACCGAAATGCAGAAAACAATACAGCCAGGGTCGTCACAAGCCCCAGCGCCCCAGATAGCTCCGTCCATCACCTCGGGATCGCAATGGGGGGAAATAATGGAAGCCGGCGACGCCCCTGAAGTTCTAGCTCTAGTGATTAATGCAAGCCGAGGAGCACAGGATACAGTAGTTTTACCTAATGAACAGGTAGAATGTCCCAAAGAACTGCTGGTGAACGTACAATTGGAAACTGGCGCAGGGAATTTTGTAAATGGAGCAGGAACAGAGCAGCTGATAACAGATATGCTAGTTCAAGAGATCACAGCAAGTAGCGGCCCTAGTGCCCCCGAGGACACTCATGATTTAGTTGACAAGTTTTTTTCTGTCACGGATGGATCAGAAGGCTCTCTCTCGGATATAGAGGAACGCGAAAGGGAAAATGTCTCAGATCTCAGTCTTGTTTCTAGTTCTGAAGGGGTTAAAAGGGCATCTTCGAGGGAGCCATAAGGAGGAAAAGGCTATCTCGGAGACAAAGAAATTTACACTCTCAAGAAAAAGTGGTCAACGGGCAAAGGCGCGCAAGTGGGCAAACCCTCAACCAGCCTTGAGATGGGATTACTCAGCTACATGCAATACTTACCCCGAGCAGATTTTACAGGGGGGGGCAGCTGAAGCCTCCTCGCTACAGCTTATATTGAATTCAATAAAGCAGGTACAAGACGAGATAAAGACTGAGGAGAAAAAGAACAGGCTAGTAAATAAGAACCTGCAAGGTGCAATTAGGGAGGTTGCTAAAATATGCACTGATACAAACACAAGGGGGACACAACTAGAGGATCGCATAAGTACTCTTGAAGATCATCAGGATAAAGACTCAACAAGGATGAATGGATATGAGAGACAACTTACAGATGTCCAGTGGAAGCTGGAAGACTTAGAAAACCGCCAATGGCGCAACAACCTCAGGGTCCTGGGTATTGAGGAAGGAGTTGAAGGAGACGATATCAAGGCCTATGTATTAAAATTGATGAAAGGGGCATTTCCAGAGTTAAGCCACTGGGAGTGGGAAAGGGAAATTCAGAGGGTACATCGCTTCCCCATGATTCTGAAGAAGAATCAGTCCAGAGCACGAGGCGGAACCCCGAGGCCGAGAGCTATTTTGATATATTTCGGCAACTTCTTGTTAAGGGAGGAGGTATACTCCAGAGCACGGCCTAACTCTAAACGGTCATTTGAGGCTCAGTCCTTCTTCACAACCCCAGACTACTGCAATTCGACTGTAGAAAGGCGTTGGCGACTGCGTGAGCTGGTGGATCCATGTCATCAAATGGGATTACAGGGTTATTTAATGAACCCTGCAAGGCTTAAGATTATATACAAGAACAACACCAGAGTTTTCACTTTCGAAATACAAGCGAACGCCTATATGGATTCACTAAAGCCAGGAAATACGGACCCAGCAACCCCGTGACTTCCTAGACTGCAGAAATGTCTTCCCTTTTTTTTTCTCACAGTATAAAATGTTGGGCTGGAATGGGCTGGAGACACAGATGCGAGTAGGGACAGCGGGCTAGGATTGGTGCTCTAGAGCAAAAACTACGCCTGGGTAAATATGTAGGGTATTAAAATGCCAGTGGGTAGAATGCACTAGCTAAATACAGACTGACGGAAGAAGGCTGACGGCCAGCTTCCATCACAGAGGCCTTAAGCCTGCTTGCTTCATCAGGAGGGGAGGAGGGAGGGGGGGATGGTTGAACGGTGAGGTGGGATTGGGGGGTGCAAGGGAAAAATATGGGGTTAAAAAGTCATCATCAGAGAGGAAAAGACATCAGATATGTATACATAGGAGATGGAATTGGGAATCTAAAGAGAATTCATGCGGATAGTTACAATTAATATTTGCGGAATAAATGATGCAAAGAAAAGAAGGGATCTAAAAGAATATTTTAAGGTAATGCAAGCTGACCTGATATGTATCCAGGAAACGCACGTTGAGATATCTCAAAAATATTTGCTGGAACAACTTGGATACCAGTTGTTGACTTGCACAACACAGGGGACAAGAACTTGTGGGGTGGCGATATTGGCGCGAGCAAAGTCCGTTATATTGAAAAAGCAGAGGTCAGATAAGTATGGTTGATGGGTCCTAGCTGAATGTCAAATGCAGGGCTTTATTTTTGCACTATGCTCCATATATGCACCAGCAGTGGATGATCCGGAAGCTCTTAATCATAATAACACACAATTGTCTAACTGGCCTTTGCCGATCATAATGTGCGGGGATTTGAATATAAAAGGCCTAAACGGCCTATGGAAAAACGACCCCGTCAGGTTCACTGGTAAGAAGAAGAGAAGTCACAGAGCACTGATACAGCTAATGCAGGACAATGGGTTGATTGATATATGGGAGCAGGAAAACGTCCGGGGCAGCACATACTATTCGGCACCTCACAAAATCGTAGCACTCTTGGATTATTTCTTGATATCACCTTCATTAATACCTAGGGTTAAGATTAAAAGACTGCCGAGGGTGATGTCAGATCATGACCCGTTAGCTCTGGAAATTTTAATTCCAAATCATCAAAAAGCAATAACTAGCTGGACATTTGAGAGGGCTTTATTGCAAGATGTTAATTAAGTGGCTCATATGGAAGGCTGGGTCAGGGAAATTTTGGAGATTATTAGGGGGACGGCTTCACCACCAATAGTATGGGATGCTTTGAAGGCGGGAATCAGGGGCGAAACCATTAGCTTCTCTTTCAGGCAGAATAAGCTGGAGAAGGAGGTTATCGAGGAGAAGATAAAATCAGTTGCCACACTAGAAGAAGAGCTGGTCAAAGTTATAAACGCCAAACGGGATCTGACAAGAGTTGTACAGAACTTGGCTATAGCCAAGGCAGCAAAAGGGGAGGTTTTTGCTTCGAAGGCAGCCGGAAAGTACTTAGTTTCGAAACAAGTTCAGTATGAGTATAGAGAGCAAGTTGGCCGCATCCTAGGTATCAGAACTCGGCAGGCTGCTACCAAGGGAGGAATTATTGAGCTTGTATCAGAGGCATGAATAACAGCCAAAACACCAAATAAGATATGCTCGATATTCCAGGATTTCTATCAGAAATGATATAACCAGGATGGGGGGCGAGCAGAAATGAAATAGAATTAGAACAGTATTTAGAGGTTGCATTAGTAGAGCGGCTTACACCGGAAGATAAAAATGGTTTGGAAGCCAGCTTCACATCAGAAGAAATACAAAGAGCAATTAAGGATCTCCCTTCGGCGAAAGAGGTGGGGTCTGACTCAATACCTCTGGAGTTTTATAAGAAATTTCTCCCAATATTAGAAGTAGACATTAACAAACTTATGGTATCAACACAAAGGGAAGCAGCACCCCCTGAGTCTTGGGGTGAAGCGTTAATGGTGGTTTAAAAAAAATAAATAAAGCCCCTACTAATCCAGGGTCATATAGACCAAATAGTCTTATGAATAATGATACCAAGATATACTCTAAAATCATGGCTAACCGCCTGAGATTGATAATTGGTAAGGTTATCTCTCCCCGGCAGCATGGGTTCATCCCAAGGAGTAGTACTGCTGATCATATAAGGAAGGTATGTACATTATTTGATGGTACAGCGCCTCACAAGACCCTATGGCGTTCATATTGCTGGATGCCGAGAAAGTGTTTGACAGGGTCTCGTGGGGTTTCCTTTGGGCGGTAATGAGGAAAATTAATTTTGGGAAAGTCTGCATAAGGGCCCTTAAAGCTCTGTATATGAATCCTAGGATCAGGCTCAAAGTAATGGGGAGCAGAGCGAGGCAATTAATGTGGAGCGTGGAACAAGGCAAGGGTGCCCCTGCTCCCCGCTACTCTTCGCCTTTTATAGAGATCCGTTTATAAGAAGAATTGAGCTAAATAGGAACATCTTGCCAATTATTCTGAAAACAACTGCAAGCAAAGACTACACCTAGGAACTAAGGTGATCTTTTTCCGTGTTGCAGTATGTTAATCATGTAGTCACTTTTTATTATTATCACACCTTATCCTTGCAGTAGCACTATTTAATATCTCGGTCCTGATGAAAGCAATGGACTCGTTGGTCCATTTAAATTGCTGAAACCTGTCGACCATTTCTTACATCTAGGTAGATATTTGTTAAGTCTACCTTTGCTGCTCTTTTAATATTGGTGGAGCGAGCAAAAGACAGAATAAACTTTCATTCTTGCTCCCTCACCCAATTTTATTTTCACTAGCACTCACTTTTCTTTCTCACAAGCACTGTAAATCAGTTACCCTTTTACCTAGCAACTGGTACTACTGACATTTAACTGTAGATAATGGCCGTGCACTGCGCGTCTTTGTGTGCGGTTTAAGGCGTGCTTCGTGCTCCTTAGGGTTACTCCCCACTCAGGAGTAAATAACAATAACTGAAGACAGCACTGGCACTGAATGTGCAAGTGTCACCTAGGGCACTGAAAGATTGGTGCTGAGAAATCCAGCGTATGTGTAATCCATAAAGTTTTTCAATAAAAGTTTTTTTCAAATAAAGTTTTTTACACTTTGAATCTTCTTAAGTATTTTATTCATACTTTTGTGATTTGTTCAATTTATTTTCATGATCACATGCATTGATTGTCCATCAAGGATTATATATATCCCACTTTCTTATTTTTTATGAATGAAAACCACATTCCTTCCAATGCATTTCGGCCGAGGGGCCTTCATCAGGGAAGTCTGTGAAACAAAAAATGCATCCATCACTTCTTTTCTCTAACGTAAGGAAATGTCAGTATAATATACAACACAGTGTCTTTACCCAACCTAAATATTCTAACTAAACAAAAGATTATCAGATTTCAATACAATGCAAACACTTATAAACAAGCACGTGTCTACCCATATTAGAAGATTCTGTTTCATGTAACAACCCTTCCTGTGGGGTTTCACAATGTTGCAATTGAAATTGTTTGTTTTAAACCGCATTCGCGTGTAAAGATGTGTCAAGTAAAGCGTGCTCAGTAACGGTTGATGTTAAACTATGAGCTTTCGTGCGCAAACATAATGAAATGTTACACGTTTAGTTATGGGTTAATAAGCCCCGCGTCAGTTGCTTACCGGGTTAAATTATAAGCATTCATGTTCAAACTTGATAAAAAGTTACGCGCTTAGTTATCGTATTATAAGCCCCGTGTCGTTGCTTACCGGGTTATTATTATTATTATTATAGAGGCTTTTGTAGCGCGCTCTGTTACTAAATAGTATAGTATCCTGGCGCGAGGGAGAGGGGAGCAGATCACAGTAAATGCAAGAGAGAGACAGCCATTATGCAGTGATGTTAAAGAGGTGGGTTTTTAGGCCTTTCCTGAATGCCATGATGGAAGGGGCTGTTCTCAACTGCAGAGGCAGGGTATTCCAAGCTCTCGCTGCTCTAACCGAGATGGATTGGCCACCAAGCCTGCTGTATTTAAACTTTGGCACAGTCATTTGGTGAAGATTGCTTGATCTGAGAGGGCGGTTGGGAGCATAAAGGGAAAATCTTTTTCTCAGATAGGTTGGGCCTGTTAGATGGAGTGCTCGGTAGGCTAGCACAAGGATCTTAAATAAGATCCTTTGGGCAACTGGAAGCCAGTGAAGGGTTCGAGGAAGCATTGCTCCACATGGAATACGAAGAACCTATGAAAGTATTTTTGTTGGAATTACTAAACTTCACATTGATGCACAGTTATTTCAGATGGGAAAACAATTGGTACCTCCAAAAATCAGGTACTTCCATGGGAAATCCGGCAGCACCTTCTTATGCTAATATTTTCATGCACCAATATGAGAATATTCACATTCTACAAAAAGATCAATGGAAACAAGGCTTGCGCCTATATCTCAGATACATCGACGATATTTTCATATTGTGGAAGGGCTCTAAGGAAAACTTGATCCTTAACATTCAACAACTAAACGAGATAGATCAACGTATACAATTCACTTATGAAACTCATGACAGCCAAATCAACTACCTGGATGTAACGATCAAAAAAACAAGTCACAAAATGGAAACTACACTGTACACAAAGACAACAGACCGCAACAATCTATTAACGTATCAGAGTTTCCACCCAACTCCACTCAAACAACATCTACCATACTCACAACTCCTCCGAGTTAAAAGAATTGTCTCAGACCCTGAGGAATCAAAGACCCAATCACAAATCATGTTGCAACGATTCAAAAAAAGAGGATATCCGGAGACGGTGCTAAATTCAGCATTAGAAAGAGCCCAACTAAAAGAAAGAAGAAAGAAAAACTAAGAAAGAAAGAAGAACATTACTTTCCACATCCAAAACCAAAAAAGAACCCAAAATAATGTGTGTAAGTAAATATTCCACAGTGAGTCCATTGCTCAAAAGAACCATCAAAAAACATTGGCGAATGTTACAGACTGAACCTGATTTTAACAATATTTTTGCGGATGAACCAGTATTTGCATTCACCAGAGCAAGAAATTTAGGAGAAATTATCAAGAGCGCCACCGCAATTAAACCCAACATCAAATTCAAAGGCACAATTCCATGCAAAAACTGTAGTAACTGCAACAACATAATGGAAGGCAACACTATCACGCATCCTATGAGAGGGAATAAAATCAAGTTCAAAGTAAATGCAACTTGTGACACGAAAAACATCATATATATGATAAAGTGCCCTTGCGGAAAAGCCTATGTTGGACAAACTGAACGGAAGTTTAAAATAAGGCTCACTGAGCATAAAAGTAACATCAGAACCAAGGTTCTAAAATCAGCAGTGGCAAACCATTTCATTGAACACAACCACCAAGTGAACCAAATTAAGGCTTGCATATTGGAAGTGGTGAAAAGAAAAGAAGAAAGAGATAACAAAAAAACTCTTTTAAAACGTGTAAACCACTGGATATATTACCTACAGACTTTGAGCCCCAAGGGGATCAATGACCGGACAGAATTTAGTTGCTATCTATGAACAATACAATATAAAGCACTAAGATATGTTTGGTGCTGTGCTAAATACCGATATTTTCTTGAGTTTTTATTTGGATTTCATATTATATATAAAGCATTAAGAAATGTTTTTTGCTGTACTAAAATATCAATGTTTTTGAGTAGATTATTGTATTTTAAACTTCACATTAATTTCATTGTGCAGCCACCAGGGTACCTATACAATATATACACCTTATGTTGGACTTTTAAAACGCTCCGGTACTTCAGAAGTTAGTACACCGTATAGCCCCTTTAAACGTACACGTATAGCCCCTTTAAACAAACACGCGCGTAATCTTATGTTTTAAGACACACCCAACACATCACACGCAAACTTCCTTGCACCGATGGCAGCTCACTGTGCGAACCCGTTAAGCAACCGACGCGGGGCTTATA
This sequence comes from Lissotriton vulgaris, assembly GCF_964263255.1. Lineage (NCBI taxonomy): Eukaryota > Metazoa > Chordata > Amphibia > Caudata > Salamandridae > Lissotriton > Lissotriton vulgaris. The sequence goes on from NC_141696.1 coordinate 941,532,640, forward strand.
ATACGATAACTAAGCGCGTAACTTTTTATCAAGTTTGAACATGAATGCTTATAATTTAACCCGGTAAGCAACTGACGCGGGGCTTATTAACCCATAACTAAACGTGTAACATTTCATTATGTTTGGGCACGAACGCTCATAGTTTAACATCAACCGTTACTGAGCACGCTTTACTTGACACATCTTTACACGCGAATGCGTTTTAAAACAAACAATTTCAATTGCAACATTGTGAAACCCCACAGGAAGGGTTGTTACATGAAACAGAATCTTCTAATATGGGTAGACACGTGCTTGTTTATAAGTGTTTGCATTGTATTGAAATCTGATAATCTTTTGTTTAGTCAGAATATTTAGGCTGGGTAAAGACACTGTGTTGTATATTATACTGACATTTCCTTACGTTAGAGAAAAGAAGTGATGGATACATTTTTTGTTTCACAGGCTTCCTCGATGAAGGCCCCTCGGCCGAACTGCATTGGAAGGAATGTGGTTTTCATTCATAAAAAATAAGAAAGTGGGATATATATAATCCTTGATGGACAATCAATGAATGTGATCATGAAATTACACTGAACAAATCACAAAAGTATGAATAAAATACTTAAGAAAATTCAAAGTGTAAAAAAATGTATTTGAAAAAAACTTTTATTGAAAAACTTTATGGATTACACATACGCTGGATTTCTCAGCACCAATCTTTCAGTGCCCTAGGTGACACTTGCACATTTGGTGCCAGTGCTGTCTTCAACTACTGACATTTAAACCACACTGGTCACTACCAGGTTCTCAGGAGGTTATGAGATCTGACCTTCTAAACTTACTGGTAGCGGTCCAAGCAGATGGTTCACAGGAATCCCAAATGATGAAGGGCGGTTCCGAGTGGTGACTGATGGGTATCCTGATACGTCTTATAGGGATCACAGGACACTTTTCTATGTAATTTCTATCAAGTGGGTTGTTACTGACAGTATCAGTTTAATGTGTCACACATAGATTTCTATTTCAGACCCTTTGACACTTTTATGTTTCATATTTCAATTTAGGGAATGTGTCTCTGCGTGGTCTTTAAACTCCCTTAGGCCCCCCTTTACTTTATTGTTTTTTATGTTGCATAAGTATAAACATATTAGAGGCAGAGTTGTAATGAATGATGCGTTATTGGAGCAGACGGACACCTTTACCTACTTAGGCGTGACTATGGGAAGGAGGATGAATTGGACCCCACAGTTAGATGTCCTAGTACTCAGGCATAATCAGTTAGCAGGAGTCCTACTTAAAGAGTATAGACTTTCTAGTACTAAACCGGTAGGGCCTGCTTTATCGATTTATAATGGGAAGGTTAGAGCCTCCATTATTTATGGCGCAGAATTATGGGGGTATGAAAACTTAACTCCCCATGTATCTGCACAAAACAAATTCCTGAGACTACTGACCTCTCTTCCTCAGTCTACCCCTATCAAGCCTTTATTGCTAGATCTAGGTTGCGTTTCCATTGATGAAGTGGCGGGATTTAGACCCCTAGCTTATTGGAGGCGGATCTGGACTATAACAGAACTGGCATCTTATGTCAATGCCCTTATACATATCAGACAAACTACCCAGCACTCTAAAAACGCTGTAAGATCCACCCGCGTTTTGTCTTAAAACTCAGCCGAGCCCGGCCTCCAGCGCTGACGTCAGACGCCGAAGTCAGAAGCGAGGAGAGAGACGGAGTGCCGGAATCAAAGCGGATGTAAGTGACAGAAGCATACGAGTGAAATTGAGGAGCCGAGTGTCAGACCTCGGTTGAAAACAGTCTCCTTTGGTTTAAAACGCACTGCGCACCAAGCTGCTACTAATGTTCTTGCAATTTGGAGCAACAGCAAAAGCAACGTTCATGACTATATCATTTGGATGCAGGCAAATTTTCAGTGCCTGCCTGCATGTTCTTATGTCCCGGAGATTAAGGTGAGGGTTGAGTAATGCACATCTTTCCCTACGAAGAGCAGGACAGATACATAGGAGGTGGACAATATTTTCTTCTCCACCTTTGCAAAGTCTGCACAATAGACTGGAGTTCGTTTTTTTCCATGGCAGAACGTGACTAAGGCCTGGCAGAATTTCAAATCTTGTGTTCATGAAACATTGCTTACTTCTTTCAGACCATGGTATCTCCAGGTATTCTTGCACTTTCTTTTTTTCATATCCATTTATTACTGTCCACAAGTGTTTTCTTTTTGCCAGCACGTTTTTGTCATGTAGAAGTGATAGGTAATTGGTTGTTCGATTCACTATTTTTTTAAATGATCCATTGTTTATAGTATTGTTCCATATAGTCATCAGCGAAAACTCTTCTAATGCCTTGTGACGATATCTCCAAGCAAGTGATTTTTTATTATTTTTTACTTCTTGCCAGAGTATTTGTGAAATTTGATTATCATGGTCATTCTTAAACCTATACCACATTTTAATAAACTGACCTTTTCTTGCTAACTCTTGATTGTTCAAACCGAATTCCAGTCTTATTTGTGCTGGCGAAGCATTGTTTGGGAGGTGGAAGAGAGATCTATATACTTTAGAAAGTACCTTATTAATTAATTCCGCATCCGTGCCCATTAGTGCCTCACTTCCATATGTAATAGTTGGGAGCAATTTAGCTCCTATGATTTTCAATAATGGCCCATAAGTTAAATTCCCAAGGGATTTTTGTGCTATCTTGAATGCTGCTGTTAGTGAGTTGGCTTTCCTTTGGATGTCCTGTTTCTGAAGCAGATAATTTCCCTTCTGGTCAAACAGTACACCCAGATACGTGTACACCTCAATTTGTTCAAGTGGATTGTTTCCCATGTACCATTTAGTTTTTTGTCTCACATTTTTGTTCCTAGACACCACCATGATTTTTGTTTTAGTTTCATTAATAACCATTCCATTTTCATTTGCATACAAGAGTGTTCCGTTAATTAAACGCTGGAGACCTATTTTAGTGTGGCTTAGTAGAATGGCGGCGTCCGCATACATCAACTTGGATATCAGCTTATCCCCCAACTTAGGAGGATGTGCATTAAGGTCATCCAGGTTAACTGATAAGTCTCCTAGAAATAAATTGAAAAGGAGGGGGGCCAGTACACATCCCTGTTTCAGCCCTTCCAATGCAGGAATTTCCTTTGTTAATGATTGACCATCCCCCATCCTTACTCTTACCCAGGTTTTGTTATGCAGCAACTGTATGAGATTTAATATCACAGCTGGGATGCCTTTTTCCGAAGGTTTTTTCCACAATAAGTTTCTTTGCACACAGTCAAAAGCAGACTTAAAATCTAAAAAACATAGATACAAGGGCAGTTTTATTCTAAGTGATTTTTCGATTGTTAGTGATAATGCCATGATATTTGTCATTGTTCCAAGCCCTTTAATGAAGCCAGTTTGATTCATTGGCAAAATATTGTTTTCTGTTACCCATTCATTTAATTTATTTAAGAGTACTCCAGCAAATAATTTGGCATCTGTGTCCTGTAGGGTAATAAGTCTATAGTTCTCTGCAAGAGACCAATTACCTTTCTTGTATATAGGAGAGATTAGAGATCCTCGCCAGGAATCAGGGATTTTTCCCGTCTCTATCACTTCTTTGAACACTTTTACCAAGTACGTCGACCAAAAGTCAGGATTATCTTTATATAGGGCAAATGGTATCCCATTAGGGCCTGGCGCCCCATCTTTCTGCTTCTTAATTAGTTCTATTAAGTGCACTTTAGCAATTACAAATTGTTCTTGCATCTCATCACTAGCTGTACAGCTGTTTAGCATACTCACAGCAATTTTCACTGCACCTTTGTTGTTTAGATGTTTTTATAGGAACGTTGCCCATTCTTGTTCAGTTAATGCTGATGAAACTACCAATTTGTTTGGCCGTACTAATTTGTTTATAATTTTCCAGAATTCTCTTGCATTAGACTGTTTACTTGCATGCGATAGTTTGGTCCATAATTCCTGTTTTGCTTGATATTTCTCATTCCATATAAGTTTTTTTAGGTGCTGGTTCACTGTTTTTAAGTTAGTCAGGGTCTCCTTACTGTTCGTTGTGGAATTTGTGGAATTTAGTTGTCTTCTTATCCTATTCCGTGCTCTTTTTAACTTTGTTATTGTATATGGAAGATTCATATGTGAGTCTTTTACCTCTGCTTCCTGATTCAACCTCATATTGCTTAGGTTACTCCGGGATTGGGGTTTCACTAGTTTCCTAGTAAATTCCACCCACTGGTCAACTGCTGACTCATTCCTATTTTCAATGAAGCAGCTCCTTATAATATTTTCCACCTTTTCATTCATGCTGTCCTTATTGAAATTAGTCCAAATTAGTTTTTTGTAGTTTATCGTTCCAGTATATCCTGGCACAGTATGATATTGTTGGTTAATGTTGTTTGTAATATTGGTGGTTATTATCTGCTGACAATGGTCACTGTCTTCGACTTTAACCAACCTATAAGAGATTATGTTTTGAAATATATTCAGTGAGACCATTGTATAATCAATCCTGGAGCTTGCATTATGGGCTATATATGTGTATGCAGGCGGTCTATTGTCTTTAAATCGACCGTTTAGGACTCGCAAACCGAGCACTTCGATATCCTTGACGAATGTTGTACCTATTTGGTTTCGCCCCTTGTTGCTCGTAATGCCTTGATGCTCTTGCTGCGGTATTGCCCATTGTAGGTCCTGGGATTGTGATACATCATCCCTTATAAATGGTATTAATAGGTTCAGGTTAAAATCCCCAGTCATCACGTAGTCTACTAATGGATTATTTAGCATTTGTTCCAGCAGTATAGTGTTAATGGTAGCACATGTATCAGTTCTGCTTGCTTTTGTTGGTTGGATGTATACGTTGATCAAAATTATTGACCTATCATTTTGCTCAGTATTTTTGTATTTCAGTTTTACTATAAGAATGTTGTTACTATTTGTTGCAATTTTTTCATGTTCTGCTTGCAGTCTACAGGAGACAAAAGTTGCTAACCCCCCACTTGAACGACCATATCTGTGTTTTTTGCCTGCATTTTCATAGTAACCTACATAACCATTCAACGCAAACTGGTGGGGTTCCCAAGTTTCTTGTAGAAATAAGATTTGACATGGTATGGGTATACACCTTATTTGTGCGTTGGAAAGTTTGGACCCTACTCCATTTATGTTCCATGAACACATTCTCAACTCAGTTTCTTTTGATTCGGAGATGGGATTTTTAATTCTTCATTGTTCATCGTTGTTATGCAGAGCCTTCACAATCCATTTTTCGTTTATTCCTGATGTGATATCATTTGTGGAAGGTGGTGGTGCCACACTTGATGAACTAATGGATCTACCCTGTGCGTTCCTGGAAAGGGGCGACCACTCGGTCCCCCCGAACGTATGGTGGAGTACCCCATCCCCCCGGGAAACCATTTTGGGCGGGAGGCGTGTCCCGGCTGGTATGCCCGAAGCGGCGTAGCTGGGGCGCGCCTTTTCCCGCCCAAGAGAAGGTTGTCCTAGACACCGACACCGCCAGCCACGCCCGGGAGGCGGATTGGAGGAGGGTCTACGCCCGCCCGAAGAAGGATAAAAGGAGCGACAAGCCAAGGAAGCATCCTCTTGTTCCTGTGCTCTGAAGCTGCACCTCCTCGTTACACGTGAGCTCGAGACGAACGAAGAGCCAATTTTGAAATTTGTAATTTTCTGTTTTCTCTTTTAGCGCTAGAAGCCTTGTCCAGGACCTTTCAGTCACCTATCGTGAGGAAAAATGCCGGGCAGAAAGGTCGGAAAGAAGGTTAGCACCGAGCAAATGCTCCGTATGCTGGTGAAGGACATGGCGGAGATGAAGAAGAAAATGGCGGCCAGGGATGGTACGGGCCGGCCTAAAAGAATCATCGGGCCAGCGTTGCCGGGGGTGGTCCCTTCTGGAAGAGGGAAAAGGGCCAGGAACAGGGCAAATGGAGACGAGGTTCCAGTTCCGGAGGCTCCCCCGGCGAGCCCTCCCAGACCGGTGGAGGCTCCTGTGCCGATTCCCGACGCAGGGCAGCCGATCCCTGTCGTAGTTACCCCTGTGAACGAAGGGGATATGCCACCGGAGTTGGCCGCCCAGCTGGCAGCATGGTTGGGCAGAAACTACGAGGGTTCTGTTGCTCCGGGGGACACGGCCGAAGAGGCCAAACTAATAATGAGGCATTTGCGGCAATCCCGAGATGCCGCAAAAACACCTTGTCCTTTTGTTTCCCCGCAGGCTCCCGTGGGTCAACCAGGATCGGGCGTTGGTACGGCGGGGTCTACAGTTGCGACGGCAGGTTCAGGTAAGCAGCCATTGCCGATGGTGGGGGAAGGATCGATACCTTCGAGGAGGGAAAAAATTGTTCAGCATATCCCGATCGAGGTGAAAGAGAGGATATGGGCAGACAAATATGTGAACATGTTTTCCTTGTTGACCGATCACTACGAGATCGAGCATGTAAAAAATCAAAAAGAGTATCTACATCCTAGTGTATGGCGAGCCAGGATGGCTGGTTTCAGAGTTGATGAATCAATAGGCAATTGGGGCAATTGGGGCAGGGCGTTTGGAATGTTCATTGCAATTATGGGCGAACGTAGGCCGAATTGTTGGGAGAATTGGCCGTGTACCAGACACGTATCATGGAATTTTATGAAACTTATGGGGGTAATCAATGGTTTTGGTATGATAATATATTTCGTAAATCCAAGGAGCACGATTCATCCCTCACGTGGGATTGTTTTGACTGGAAAAACCTGGCGTGGGGTAGTCGCCATTGTTGGGGGGTGATGGGGTTGAATATTCCCGCCATTCATCAGGGACGCCCTTTCGGGCAGGTTCCAGTAATGACCGGAACTCAAAGAATAGTGTCAGCTCAGGTAAGAAAGGGGTCTGCTGGAGCTTCAACAGAGGAAAATGTACTAGGCCACAGGGTTCTTGTAAGTTCAGGCACGAATGTTCGGGGTGTGGGCAGTCCTCGCACTCTGAGATTACGTGCAGAACCAAGGCTGGTGATACGGGGAGTAGGGGAGGCACCAAGCAGGTCTGAAAGAGTCCAAGGGGCGCCTCTACCTACCCCGGTTGATATCATGGCACTTATCCCGTGGCTGAACGAATACCCAGATCATATCTCCGCTGGGGTGTTGCGAGATGGTTTCTCATATGGTTTCCGCATCCCGGCGGGGGATTTTCAGGGTGAAGCACAATGTAAGAACCAACTATCGGTGCAGCAGAATGCGGCGGTGGTACAAGCAAAGATTGGTAAGGAGGTGGCCCGAGGTCGGGTTGCTGGACCATATGACACCCCGCCAGTTGCTAATTTTGTATGTTCACCACTGGGTGTAGTCCCCAAAAAAGATCCGGGGGAATTCAGGTTGATACATAATTTGTCAGCTCCGAGGGGTCTTTCGGTGAACGATGCGATTGACCCGGGAGTTTGTTCGGTGCGGTACGCATCTTTCAATGAGGCCGTCGCCATTTTGAATCGCCTGGGGCCCGGAGCGCTGATGGCTAAATCAGATATCGAGTCAGCGCTCCGGTTGCTCCCGGTACACCCAGAAGATCAGCGTCTCCTTGGTTTCATGTTTCAGGGTCGCTATTACATGGATAAATGTATGCCAATGGGTTGCTCCATCTCTTGTGCGTATTTTGAGAGATTCAGTTGTTTCTTGCAATGGGCGTTCACAAGAACAACAGGGTTTACACATGTGATGCATTATCTTGATAATTTTCTATTCCTGGGGGCAGCCGGGGACATAGAGTGTGCACAAGCTTTCAATGAATTTTGTGATCTCATGAGACGATTTGGCGTGCCATTGGCACCCGGTAAGACAGTGGGGCCGTCTACTTCGCTCGAGTTTCTTGGAATAGAGCTTGATTCCGAAGAGGGGTGCCTCCGTTTGCCTAAAGAAAAGGTGACGAAATTTAAGGCATCGCTTGAAACATGTATTAGCGAGACGAAAGTAAGATTGCATCAGTTACAGCGGGTTGTGGGTCAACTAAATTTTGCCCTTAGAGTAATGCCGATGGCGCGCCCATTTTCCCGCTCCATTGCTCAGGCCATGGTTGGCCTTAAGGAAGGCCACCACCGCACAAGGCTCTCGGCAGAGGTCCGCCAGGACATGCGCATATGGTTGGCATTCCTAGCGGATTTCAACGGTCGGGTCGTATGGACTAAGCCCGCTGTTTCCTCTGAGGAGCTGGGGTTGTGGACGGACTCGGCAGGGAGTGTTGGATTTGGCGCAATTTTTGGTAATCATTGGTCAGCTCAAATCTGGCCGGCAGAGTGGCACGAGAGTGGGCTCACAGGTAACATTGGGTTTCTCGAGCTGTTCCCTATTCTGGTGGCCCTGAAAACATGGCCCGAGGGGTTTCGTGACCGCTCTGTGGTGTTCTGGTCTGATAATATGACCGTTGTGGAGTGTATCAATAGTCAGGCTGCCCGCTGTAGATGGATCTTGAGATTGCTGAAGGAAATTGTTCTGCTGTGTATGAGGCTAAACGTCCACTTTAGGGCAAGGCATGTGCCAGGGGTGTTAAATCAGGCAGCTGACGCGCTTTCTCGTTCCCGTATGCAGGCCTTCTGGGGTTTCCTACCCTCAGCGGACCCGGTGGCGGCACCATTTCCCGAAGCTCTCTGGTCTCTCGGTGCCCCGGACTACAAGACCTCGTGGGAGAGAGTTTAGCACCCAGGACAAGGAAGGCGTACGAAGGGGCGTTCCGTTCCTATTGGTCCTTTTTGGGTTCTGCTGGGGGGGAGCTTTGGGGCCAAGAGGAGTATGTCCTGAGGTTTCTGTTATCCTTACATCAGGCAGGCAAATCAGTGGCCACGGCCCAGAGGCACCGGGCCGCCATTTCTTTCATGGCACGGGCTCATGGTATCCAGGACCCCACAGCATCTTTTGTGGTACAGAAGGCGCTGCGAGGGTGGCAATGCCTTGAGGGTCGCAGAGTGGACGAAAGGCACCCGATAGGTCTGGAGAGGTTGGCCCTGTTAATGTCCGTACTCCCTGCAACATGTTCGTCTCAATCAGAGACAGTACTATTTCGGGCTGCTTTTTCATTAGCATTCCATGGGGCTATGCGGGTAAGCGAGCTGGTAGCACGGAACAAGCAGGATACGGGGGGGGGTCTGTGCCGAGAGCACATCCAAATTAGGGGGGAAACAATGGTAGTCTCGTTTGCCAGGTCCAAGACCGATCAGGGAGCGATCGGGGACAGTGTAGTAGTCCAGCGGATTCCCGGATCTCCCATGTGCCCGGTGGCATGCGTTGAGGAATGTTTGGCGCAGAGGGCGGCATCATGGGGGGAAGCTTGCTGAGGCACGCCGACGCCATCCCACTAACGAGGTTTCAGTTCCAACAGGTACTTGCGATGGCAATTGCAGCCGCGGGCTTGAACCCGTGCGAGTTTGGGACCCATTCCTTCCAGATAGGGGCTGCTACTGAGGCCACAGCCAGGGGTCTGAGTGTCGAAAGAGTGAAACAGTTGGGGCGTTGGTCCTCGAATTGTTATAAACGGTACGTGCGGTTGCACATGTTGTGAAGCTAATGTCATGCACCCACGCTTCTTGTTTTTGTTTGGTTTACAGTTTCGCAAGCTTACGAGGCGGGGCAGACTGTGCAGTTGACCCGACACCTGGGGACCAGCGGTCAAAGATCACCGGCTGAGGAAAGAGTGGTGTGGGTCGTGGGACACTCATACGTGAGGTGTGCCGCAGACGTATTCAAAGCAGGTGACATGATTCACGTGGCTGGGGAATATGGGTACAGGGTGACCTTCTACGGAAGGGGTGGGCTCTGTATTGACCAGTTTCAAAATTTTATGGAGGGTTTGTTAGGGCGGACGAGGTCACCGCCATCTATAATCATAGTGCATCTTGGGGGCAATGATTTGGTGACCATTGGTCGACGAGTACTTCTCGAGGTGATACTATCCACTGTAAGTTGGTTGGCGAGAAGGGTCCCGGGGTGCACAATTGCATGGTCCCACATGATCCCACGAAATGTTTGGCGGGGGGCTAATTCTGTGTCTGCTTTAAATCATTCTGTGAAGAAAGTGAATAACAAACTTGGTAGATTGTTTCGTACAAGTACATTGCATTCTAGTCCGCATGGATGTATCAGGGGGGATCAGATGTATCTGGAGGACGGGGTTCATTTGTCCCGGGTGGGGAATGCTTTACTCATAGGAGACTTCGTAGCTTGGTTGAGGAATTTGCAGCCATGACCTGTAAGTAGGAGTTTTTGTGGGGGGTCCGGATAGCCGGTCAACTATCTGGGCCTGTGGCGGTAAGGTCATGATCGGTGAGCAGTAATTGGAAGATCCCTAGAGGTTTGGGCGTCACCCATTATGGATGGGAGCGCCCGGGGGGAGGCGGCCATTGGCCCCTCAAACGGGGAGGCGGTCCCCTCTAAGGATGGGGACGCTGAAAGGGAAGGCGGCCATAGGCCCCTCCCTGGGGAGGAGGGGCTACGGACCCCTCCTCGGAATTTCCCGGGGCCCGGACATCTGCGACAGCAGATGTGGTAAGTTGTGTGGGGTGGGAGGGGGGTCTACGCTACCTTCTAGACACCTCACACGAGTCCTCGGACGACCACTAAGATGGCGTTGAGTTAACAGGGGGCCCCCGCTAAGACAAGGGAAATTGGAAGTAGGCACAGAGGTACAGTTCGCTGTGCGACCGCCCCTCACAAGTGAGGGGGGAATTCTGGTATTGGGGATCTGACACCGGTTACGACCTTGCCGTTGGCCCGTAACGTTAGGATGTACAATTTCAATGTTCAGAAATGCATTTGCAGGATGTTTAGTATCGGCTAGGAGAACCTTTGTATTAGAGATGTGTTAAGGTCAGCCAAGAACATCGTAATGTGTAAATGAAATTGTACATGATATGAAACTGTTATTTTAATGTTTTAATTTTGTTTCATATTTTAATAAATACGGCCGGGAGGGTAACTCTCTCCCGCCTTCCAAAAGTTCAGAACCGTTTCCGGCTTCCCATTCTTGGGGAATTTTTGTGTGGACGGGGGGTGGCGGGTATCTCAGCCATATGGAAAGGGGCGACCACTCGGTCCCCCCGAACGTATGGTGGAGTACCCCGATCCCCCCGGGAAACCATTTTGGGCGGGAGGCGTGTCCCGGCTGGTATGCCCGAAGCGGCGTAGCTGGGGCGCGCCTTTTCCCGCCCAAGAGAGGGTTGTCCTAGACACCGACACCGCCAGCCACGCCCGGGAGGCGGATTGGAGGAGGGTCTACGCCCGCCCGAAGAAGGATAAAAGGAGCGACAAGCCAAGGAAGCATCCTCTTGTTCCTGTGCTCTGAAGCTGCACCTCCTCGTTACACGTGAGCTCGAGACAGAACGAAGAGCCAATTTTGACCCACCCACCAGCCCCTGTTGACAGCGATTTGTTTGAATAAAGTTGAGTGACGTGATATGGTTTCTCTTACAGGTTGTTTTTGAATAAAAGTTGGTAATGTGGTATGTAATAAAGTGATAATTTTCGTTTCAACATGTTTTTTCAAACAGAAATGGTTGCAATTGAACTAAACAGTGATGCTCAGTAGAGTTTATACTTTGAATTGCTTAAATGTGATTGTTTTTCCTTTTCGTTAGCTTAGATTTAGATTGTCGTATTTATTTTTTTGGTCGGGCGGTAAGGTCATGATCGGTGAGCAGTAATTGGAAGATCCCTAGAGGTTTGGGCGTCACCCATTATGGATGGGAGCACCCGGGGGGAGGCGGCCATTGGCCCTCAAACGGGGGGGCGGTCCCCTCTAAGGATGGGGACGCCGAAAGGGAAGGCGGCCATAGGCCCCTCCCTGGGGAGGAGGGGCTACGGACCCCTCCTCGGAATTTCCCGGGGCCCGGACATCTGCGACGGCAGATGTGGTAAGTTGTGTGGGGTGGGAGGGGGGTCTACGCTACCTTCTAGACACCTCACACGAGTCCTCGGACGACCACTAAGATGGCGTTGAGTTAACAGGGGGCCCCCGCTAAGACAAGGGAAATTGGAAGTAGGCACAGAGGTACAGTTCGCTGTGCGACCGCCCCTCACAAGTGAGGGGGGAATTCTGGTATTGGGGATCTGACACCGGTTACGACCTTGCCGTTGGCCCGTAACGTAGGATGTACAATTTCAATGTTCAGAAATGCATTTGCAGGATGTTTAGTATCGGCTAGGAGAACCTTTGTATTAGAGATGTGTTAAGGTCAGCCAAGAACATCGTAATGTGTAAATGAAATTGTACATGATATGAAACTGTTATTTTAATGTTTTAATGTTGTTTCATATTTTAATAAATACGGCCGGGAGGGTAACTCCCTCCCGCCTTCCAAAAGTTCAGAACCGTTTCCGGCTTCCCATTCTTGGGGAATTTTTGTGTTGAGAGGGGGTGGCGGGTATCTCAGCCGTATAAGTACAGTTCCTTTTTGTTTGGTATTTTGCTCTGTTTGAACCGAATTTGCCTCTTTAATAAATGGAGTCGGATACACTTTCGGGGCCTGCTTTGTAATAACTATTCCCCAGGCCTTAAATGTTGGAATTCTTTTAATATTTGCTCTGCTGTTGGCATTGAATTAAACGTGACCAGTGTCATTTCTTGGGAGCTGTTCTTATCAGCAATAAATTCAATGGAGTTGATGCCATCATTCTTGATATTGATTAATGCTGGGATTGATTTGAATAATATGAGGATGTTCCCTCTATTCAATGTATTGTATCTGCCTCTGGATTCATATTCAGGGTTAAATATCAGTTGAATTTTCTCAGCTACCACTTGATTTTCTTTGGATGGTGTTTCCGTTATTTGGTTTGTTTTATATCTAATTGTTTTTTCTCCTTCTCGTTTCTCAATTATTAATTGATCCCAATACGGAGGTTTACTTTTATGCTCTACTATTGCTTCTGAGTTCCATCTTGGTATATCGTTCTTGATTTCCCTCAGACATGGCTCTGTGTTTCCATTGTAAAGCCAGTCTTGTTGATCGCAGGATTTACTCATTGTTTTTAGTGACTGAGACATTCCATTCCTATGATCCTGTTTAGAATCGTTGACCTGGGCTTCAACTTTCTCCATTCTATTTTGCTTTTTAACTGGAGGGTTCATTCTAATCATCTCATTTAGTTTTATTTCATTTTGTCCTTTTTTCTCCATATTGTGTAATAGTTGTTCCTGAAAAGGTTCTTGTTTGAATATTGAGAATACTTTCTTAGGCTCCTTGATGGAAAAAGGAGAACTTTTTATTTCCTTATTTAGTTCTTCTTGTTGTAGTACTCTATTTTTTATTATACCATCAGATTTTATTGTTTCTTCACGTTCTTGCTGACTGGAATTTGTTGTTTCCTCATTTTTCTGGTGGCTAGACTTTTGATTTTTCCTTGCTTTGCGTAGTTTTTTAATTTGCCTTTTTGACATAGTATAGCCTGTTGAATCTTGCCTCTTACAATCATATTTTACTATTTCTGCTGTATTCATATCTTCTTCGTACATTGCATTCCTTTGGTTGATTTCAGATAAAAGGCCACTTACATCTTGTGTTTCTTCTTTGTCCTCTGACAACCTCACTAATACTTTTTCTTCTTTGTTCGTTTTAGGGATGGTTTTGTCATCCTCCATATTAACTATATCCATATCTTTATTTTTCCTTGTACTCACTTCCTGCCCAGTTTCTTTCTTTAGAGCATTTTTTGTATCCTCTATTATAGTATGCAGGACCTCCGGTATTGCTGCAAGTTTCTCCAGTAGAGGGGAACAGATACATTCCATGTCTGTTTTTTGTTTACCATTTTGGACTCTGATTATCAGAATATTAAGCTGCGCGAGTTTGTTGTCTATCCCTGCAACTGCTGTTGCCATCATTGTGAGGAGATCAATCTGAATATCCATCTTGTTCGATTGATATTTTAATGCCTCTAGGGTTAACGTTGATGTTTGATAGAATAGGTCCCATTTTATTCCAACAGTTGGCATTTTTGTTCCAATTGGGTTGTTTTCAAGTGGAGTTTCATTTATAGGATCTGTTAGAGAAGCAACATCTGTTTTATGGATGATATTTGCATTTGCCTTCCGGAGCACATCCTCTCTTGTGGTGTTATTTTGCCATATTTTCAGCTTTTCATGGTTTCCATAATCATTATTGTGATCCAGTGTATTAATTGGTCCAGTATGAATATCATCATTGTATGACTGAGGTTTCTTCCTAATTTCTACATTTACTTCCAATGGTATTACTGTCAGTTTTGATTCCATCATGCTGCTGGCAGTTAGTAGGTTTTGTTTTTCCAGCATTCCTGGATCCTTTAAGTTAACAAGGTCGACATTAAGTGAGTCCGGAATGATGGTTACATTTAGGATATCTTCATCATTAATTTGGAACTCATAGTCCTTCATTTGTAAATCACAATCTCCTTTTAGGGGGGTGCTTTCAATGATTTGACTATTGTGTTTTTCGGTTGACATTGGGATTATTGGCGTTTGTAGATTATCCTTTTCCATACCCTTATGCATAGTAATAAGAGCACCAGCCGGGTCTTTCAGGAACTCAAACTTATCCGGTATTTTTCCCGATTTTGCAAACATTATGGCTATTGGTGAGATTAAGGTTTGATTAAGTCTTAGAGTATTGGCTTTCACATTTGGCTGCTGTAGTTTCTTTGTACGTCTGGCAGTTGTCCCCGTCGTTCTCACTTTGCCAGAGCGCATACTTAGTTTGTGTTTTATCCTGTTTAATCCTTACTGCCCACTATTTATTCAGTTTCCGGGTCCTCAAGCTTAGGGATAACACAGTTCTAATATTTCAGGTTCTTGCAAACTATCAACCTGTACTCTGCAGTAGCGTTTGTTGTCACAGTGCTTTTCTCACAGCGCTCACACTTGCATTAGACCCACTTGCAGCCCGATTCCCACTTGAATGGTATGGAGTTCCGGGGAGTTTTTTTGTTTTGCAGTGGCGATGTCTTCCTGGCAATAAACTCTGCGTGGCTCCACACTCACGCACTCACGCCCAAATACAGCAATTAATCCACTAGCCCTCAAACTCACAATCTCTTGGTCTCTCTTTTTTTTTGTCCTCTCTCTGGGTGGGTATTAGAGATTGTCACAGGGAAGTGAGTTGGTATAGAGCTGGGTTGTAAGGTTACCTCCTCCAATGACTGCTTTGCATTGCTGCACTTCTATGCCTTCCCCCACACCCTGTGTGCGTGCCCCTCCCAGCCCGTCTGCCCTATCGATGAGGGACAGCTGCCGTCAGAAAGGGAACAGGGTCAAGGGCAGGGAGATTGGCTGAGCGCCAAAGCAGTAAAACAATAAAGCAGAGCAAGAGTCCTTACCTAGAGACAAGTGTCCTTGTGTGCTATTAGTCCTATTCACTAGCATTCACCAGCACCAACACGCCTCCTTAAATCCTCTGTAAGTCCACAGTACCACAGGGTACTGTCAAGTGATTCAATCACCTTCAATCGCCTTAGAGCCTTAGATCAATAATCTCTGTGTAACAACAGATGCCTTTGAGCAGTAGTTCGTCTCACAGTACAAATCCACAGCAAGGCAAGCAGCCCAAGGCAACCCCCCTGCTGCCTGTGCTGCTTGCTAGGAAGCCAAGAAGTCAGCTGGTGGTGTAAGTGGTACTGCAATTCCCAGCCCCCTCCCGGCAATGGAGTGGGGTGGGAAGTTACCGGCCAGTTCGTGCCGCTGTTCGTGCCTCTGTGAGCCCCTGCGGGGTACTGATGCAGCTGCCGTGGGTTGGGGGTCAGACATGCACCTATGCCGTCACCTATGCCGTCACCCTGCCCCCTGACCCCTGAGGTATGGACGCCTGACTGCCTGGCGTACGCCTGTCGGTGGGGGGCGACACGGGAGAGACACGGGAGCAACACCGCTGCAATGCCGCTGCAGTGTCACTGAGGAACCACAGAGCCGCTAGGAGCTTCGAAAGCTGCGAATCTCTGCGGGCTTTCCGTTTTCTGCTATCCGTTATGGTCTTCTGTGGGTCTCTGCGGGGTTCGGGTTCAAATCCCCGCTCCGTCCTCTGCGCGGCTTTGGGTTTCGGATCGGTGACCACGCCACGCCACGCCACCACAGCTGCTCCGCTTCGTGAGTCCGGTCTGATTCTCGCTGCTCTTGCTGCTCTCTGGCGCCACCTCGTGTCATAGAAAGTAGTTTCGCTCAATTGCTTCTCCTTCACCTTCGGTGCTGAGATGAGAAAGGGCCTCCGCTTTTCCATTAGCAGATCCAGGTTTATATGTCAAAACAAAACTGTAATCCGCAAAGAAAAGAGACCACCTCAACTGACGGGGAGTGAGGGTCCTTGCTGATTTTAAAAATTGCAGATTGCGGTGATCAGTGAAACAGTTATCACATGCTTAGCTCCAAGCAGGTAATGTCTCCAAACCTTAAACAAATCTTTAACTGCCAAAAGTTCCTTATCAGCTATTGAATAATTGATTTCTGCTGGAGACAATTTGCGAGAATGATAAGCCACAGGATGCAATTGGCCTGTCTGCTTATGACGCAGAGATAGAATTCCACCTATGGCCAAATTAGATGCATCAGCTTCAATGAAGAAAGGTTCCTTCAAATCGGGATGTTGCAAAATCGGGCCTGAAACGAAGGCTTCTTTTAAGGATTGAAAGGCCTCTTCGGAATCTTTTGTCCAATCAAAGTGCACATTCTTCTTCAAAAGTCTCTTAATGGGACTTACTTTCTCAGAAAAATTCTGAATGAATCTCCGATAAAAATTTGCAAATCCCAAGAAGCTTTGTATTTGTTTCACCGATCTAGGGGCTGGCCAAGATTTTATTGCTTGTAACTTGGTTCCATCCATAAAAACTCCTTCAGGGGAAAGAATAAACCCCAAAAATTCCACCTTAGATGTAAGGAAAAAAAATGTCTCCAGTTTTACAAACAAATGATGTTCCAGTAAACGCTTCAGAATGACTCGGACATGTTCCACATGTTCTTCTGGATTGTTGGAAAAAATGAGGATGTCATCGATGTACACCACTGCAAAACGATCCAAGAACTCCCGAAGTACATCATTAACAGAATGCTGAAAGGCGGCTGGGGCGTTGCATAAACCAAAGAGCATTACTTGATATTCAAACAACCCCAGCCGCGTCCGGAAGGCCGTCTTCCACTCCTCTCCCTCAGCCATGCGAACCAAATGATATGCCCCCCTCAAGTCCAACTTGGTATATATACAAGCATCCTTCACCTGGTCAAGGAGCTCAGAAATGAGGGGTAACGGGTAGCGGTTCTTCTTAGTCACCTGATTTAAAGCCCTGTAATCAATACAAGTCCTCAAAGAGCCATCCTTCTTCGGGATTAAGAAGAGAGGGGAAGACACTGGTGACTGGGATGGTCGAATTAAGCCACAAGCCAAACTCTGCTCTATGTACTCCTTCAAATGCTGATTCTCGGGTTCTGATAGGGCATAGATCCGACTACAAGGTAAAGAAGCTCCCGGCTCGATCTCTATCCGACAATCATACTCTCTATGTGGAGGCAATTTCTGAGCTTCCTTCTCATTGAACACCTCCATAAGATCTCGATATTCCTCTGGGATTTCGGGCAACTCCACCGCACAAATCATCTGTGCTTGATCCGCCAAACTTGATGACATTGTGGCCTGGACCTTTTCCGCTCTAACCTGAAAACAGTGGTCCAAACAATAAGTCGAATTCATTTCCATGGTGCGACTAGCCCAATCTATATGAGGATTGTGTTACGTGAGTCAGGGTAGTCCAAGGATCATCTGAAATTGCGGAAAGTCTCTTTGATTAAGCAAAATCCACCAAATCTGAGACTGAATCTTCCACCCACTTCTGTACAAGTTCAATCAGCTGAAGAATTTGAGGTGAAAAGAATTCTGGACTCTAAAAGGAGAAAGAACCGCCTGTTCTATTTGGTGGATTGGAAGGGTTACGGCCCAGAGGACCGATCTTGGGAGCCTAGTTCTAATGTTCACGCTCCAAGATTGGTTGCTGAATTTCACAAGATCCACCCACAGAAGCCCAGGGAGGGGACTTTGGTGGGGGGTACTGTCAGACCTCGGTTGAAAACAGTCTCATTTGGTTTAAAACGCACTGCGCACCAAGCTGCTACTGATGTTCTTGCAGTTTGGAGTTGGCGACAGCGGGTGGCGCAGTCACTTTCTGCTTGATGCCAGCTTTAGTTCCTGGTAGTGCCATTCATACTGGGCAGTTAGCGCTATAGTGGTCAGCCATTTCCGGTGCGCTGGTCTTTTCCTCTGCGCACTTCAACTGAAGAAATTCTGGCGGCTAGACGCTCTTTGCCGATCGCGTCTATTAATTCCGCATTCTTGTTTGCAGACATTCTTGACATGTGCTGTATTTTTGGGAAAAAACGTTCACAGTGATATTTAGCGTAGAAAAGACGATCTTGTCTTCGAATTTTCCTGTCTAGAGGCGGATTTATTTTCGGTCTCTTTTGAAGCATTTCAGAGACGTCAGCAGAATCCTGTCATATTCGAAGCGCCCCAGTGTCTACAGCCAGCTGTATCCTGTCACATACGAAGCGCCCCCTTTGTCTTCAGTAGCTGTATCCTGACTCTTCAAGGGCGCCTTCCGTACTTCAGTTTGCAGCTGGTTTGGTAGTTCGTCTCTAGCCATTCCTGGTTGGAGAATCTTCCCTTGCCTCAGTATTCAGTACAAGCGGTAAGCGAACTTGCATATTTGAAATTCCGCTTGTTTAAGAAAATATCGACGCTACTTAATGAACTTGCCTGACGACAGGGATATACATCGGAGCGGAGTAAGGAATCCTCAGTTTTGTCCACAGTATTCTGAACTATTTCAGCATTCAGTCAGTGGGAGCCAATTCACAGAACTGTACCGATGTTCAGCCAGGAGTGAACTTTGTGAATAGGAGTTTCATTTTGGATCATATTTTATTCATGCAGTCACGTTGTATATGGGAGTATCTTAATGATATGCATATGGTTGATACTGTTATATACCATCACTTCTTCTCTGCTGGTACAAGACTGAGACTTTGACCCATCATTATACCTTCTACTAAGCTGTGAAATTCTACAATTATTATCATTGGATTATTACCATAAGAGAGCAGCAAATTCCACAATAGTAAAAGGTGGGTTAGAGAGTTGGAAATAATTTAGGTTAGAATTCCCAGGGTGTTAGAGAACTGTTATAATGATGTGCTTAATGTTTTAGGTGTAACCAGACCTGTATCTGAAGAGTCAAAACGACACCTTGTGGCAGTCTCTATTGTCTCTCCACTTCCCCTTTCTCCCTCCCTCCTGGACTTAGAGTTCTCTTGGTCAAGGGGTGTTGGGGAGTTGGGAATATTTCAGCTGGAACCTTCCTTCCGTCAACTGCTCCCACGGAAATCAAAGGAATTCAGGTACACTTCGTGACACCGAGATGCTTTAGATCGAGCTAGCACTAATGCACGGCTTATTTTTCACCAACAGCCTCGAAGGAAATCTCTTACTGTAAAGCGTGAAAAATCTCTCTTTACCGCCCGTTCACGAGGTACGTGCAAAGGTGGTCCTCAGTAATAACGTGCACTAGCCAGACACTGCATATAGACGATCCTAATTATGTTTTACTCGTCCCACAGCAAACAGTCCCGGGCACCTCAATTACCAGCAAGGAATCATTTGTAAAGACCCCCACCTTGAGGTAGGAATGTTAAACACGCGCAGTTACTCAGTTTGTATTAAGACTTTTTTCTGTAAACATTGTAGCGAATACAGGTAGTCCTGACACATTATTTTGTACATCTGAAGATATACAGTATCACAGTGCCCTGGAAAAGAACACTGTTGTCCTACCAAAGCGACATTTCAGGTACACCTAGATCGGAATGAGTTAATTAGAAGTATAGAAGGGATCAGCTGTCCTTACACTATCCATTTTTCTATTACACTTTACAGTACAGGACAGTCTCCAGTCCAGGTCCTGAGGAGAACCCCTCATTAATACATGGGTTCGAAACGAGTTGACACACTACTGGAACAAGATTCAGGAACGGCATGTCAGGATTTTGATTGTGGAT
Source organism: Lissotriton vulgaris (assembly GCF_964263255.1). Taxonomy (NCBI): domain Eukaryota; kingdom Metazoa; phylum Chordata; class Amphibia; order Caudata; family Salamandridae; genus Lissotriton; species Lissotriton vulgaris. Next base: position 941,552,678 of record NC_141696.1, read on the forward strand.
ATTATTCTACCTGTTTTATGACCCTAGTACTTGCTATTGTTCCAGTATAAACAAACAAGCAGGCTAGCAAAAATACTCAGTGCCTCTTGGTTGTCTATAGGTTGTATATCAGGACTGGTGCCTCAAAACATTGATTGACAATAGGCATTTTTGTCTGTGTTTTATGTATATATTGTGTAAATGTAAATACGTTTCATTCACAGTGATTGTCCAATTTATGTTGTGAAAAGTGTAACTTTATGGGAATTTTTGCTAGCTACTGAAATTGTATCATTCTCTTGACATATACGAATGAATTCTGTGGAAAAAGAAAAAAGAGTAAAAAATACTAAATGAAAAGTGTGTCCGCTTAGATGAATTGGGTAAGTGGTACCAGACTTTGTTGTCATAATTAATCTACCTGGCCAATGTATTTTTGTTGTTACTATTAAGTATTAAACATTTTTACTGCGCTACTGTGATTACACTAAGAATTGATACAAATAGGATACATACTTTCTTTATACATAATGGTGCCTTATTTTATTACAATTGTATCATTGGAATTACTTTGTCAAACATAGAAAATCCAAAGGTGAAAGATAGAAAGTAAAGATTACAAAGTTTAGAGAAATTCTATTATTTACATATCTATATTTTATTCTCCCTATTTATATGCTTACATTAAGGAAGTATATCCGTATCCAGATACTGAAAAATTCCATCATGTATCTTTTTAATAGGTAGAATCGTTACAGTTCTTTTTGCCTCCCGATATGCTAAGGTTTAAAAACAGTGCATATCACCATGTTAAATATACTATGTCTTCCAAACAGATTTTAACGATTCATATTATAAAAAGTAAGTTAACTAAGCTAATATCTATGAAGTCTGGACATTTCTTTTACTCCTTCTCGAGATTGTTTTAAGGGAAACCATTGGTAATTACCAACGAAAAATAATTTCAATTAGTATAATTCTACCAAGATTAAGTTAATTGTTGCTTCCCAATATTTAGTGTATTGGGACTGGGTGGGTGCACTCTGAGAGTGCCTGACAGTCTGCTCTGGGGGCACATTAGGTGTCCCTGTGCATAGTGCAGTTCAAACCTGTTGCAGGAGCCATTTGCTCCTGCTCTGGCACAAAACTGGACAAAGGACATGGGTGTAGCCACCCCTCTGTCCTGACCCTCCCATAGGGGGGTCCCCAGAGTTTGTTCCACCACTTCCTTGGGTATAAAGTGGGAACCCTGACTACAAGACTTTAGATTTTCCCAGGACTAAACTCAGCAAGCAGAAACCAAGTACTTCGATGATCTACACTACGCTGGATGACCAAAGAATCTCCCTTGGAATAAAGGTGTTACTCCCATGAGAAGCAGGCACCTTTAATGCATCTGACTGGTTTGAATCTCCCAAGCTTCTGAGGACTACGAAGATTTCTGAAACACAGGACATGAGTTCCTAAGCATCCCTGAGGTCAGTCTGCCCTCTCAGCAATTCTGAGACCAGTATCCCTCGTGGGGATAGTGCAACCAGAACCCCTGTGCACCATGTACTTTTACAGCAGCATATGCTTTTTGGCAATCCCTGAAGCTGTAATGTGGGCTACATTAAGACCTTACCCCAAACAGTAATTGCCCTGAAGATTTCTAGCCTACACTCCACAAGGGCTCCGTGGACTGGTATATTGTGATTCAGCTTGAGGTCCTTTTGCTATCCCTGGTCTGTTGGCCTGTGGGTCCCTATGAAGGTATCTTTGATTTCTCTTGGGCTTTCCTGGTTGCTCCAGATGTGCCCTAACTCCCCATAGCTTAGAGGGTCTTCAGGACCTTGCTGGTCTACAGCAGGCCTGTTTTCCCTGCATGCATGGGTTGCATTTGTCAAGGCTTGTTGGTGTTCAATCCAGACACTGACCCCTCAGTACTCAACATCCTTAATAGGAAAGATCACGTCTAGACTTTGGTCATTGTCAACATCTCCTGGTCCCCGTGGCTGCACCCAGTCATCTTACCTGAAGTACCCGACATTGGTGGGCATTCGTCTACCGAGCCCCTGGTCACCCTAAAGTGACCCAGCCTCTGTCTCCTCTGCTTTCAGGTTCTTCTCACCTCGGATCCAGGCTTGGATTCCACAAGACACTTTTCATCTTCCCGGCAGCAGCACTTCTTTGAGTCATGCCTTTGAAAACGACAAAGGTTTCCGACATCACTTAACACCTATGCACCTGGCTCCCCTGGGATAGGTAACACATGTACTCTGGTACTCGCAAGGGTGCAGGCCTTAGAGGCTTCTATGTTCCAAAGGGTTTGATTGAAGTCGTCTCAGAAGTGTCCTTCATCTTTAATTTTCCAACCACGACTTTCCCATAGAGTTTTTCGGAGCTCGCGTCTGTGTTCTCACACTGTACCCGTCCTCTGTGGGTCCCCTATGTCACTACTTTGGGTGGTTCCTTGGGGTCCCAGTGATTCTACATGCTTTAGGCACTGTGTCGAGTTAAGTCGTGGTTTTTATACAACTTTCTTAGTATACAGTTTGGTCTCGCCCTGGAGCCAAATGTGTATTTTGCTATTTCCTGTCGTTCTAGTGATTTAATATTGTGTGATTTGCGCCCTAATCTCATAAAGAGGTTAGTAGAGAGTGTTTGGTAATAATACATGTATTTTATATATCACTTGTGTGGTTCTCCTTTCATTTCGTTATTCAGGAGGTTCTAATCAGGTAAAACAAGCTGATTTACATTCCTTCGAGTCTTAGCCTGAAGGCTGCTCTCCACAGCTACCACTAGGATAGCTTTCTGTAAAGGTTGTCTTTGACCTAATCATCAATGAGGATCGTTTGGACTGGTGCAAGGTGCCCACTTTAATTACTGGACAGCCTATACCAGGCCAACTTCCCACATTGGTGTGCAGTTTTTGGGATTCAAGCTTGCTACTGTTTTACCAGATAATCTCATTGGACAATTAACTGAAAACCACTAAAGGTATTTATGTACATATACATCAAGACTAGAATAAGTAAGTTCCCCTGAACTTGGAGTTGGGTTGTCAAAGGTTTAACACACCCTTTCTCCAACTCAAGTGATTTTAGTTCCCACTGGGTTAAGTAGGTGCCTACACCACATAAAACTAGTATGTCCTCTAAAGGAGAAGCCCGTGGCTCTCAGCCTTCTAGGTATGACCTGATCTCATTCCAAGAATTGAGAAACTTGTGTGCATCCAGGAAGCTGAGGACAGAGAGAGGACTCAGCACTCAATGCCTAATAGAAATCTTAATTCGAAATGATCTCGGAAAGACTCCAGGGTCTGATGAATTAAGTGGAGGGGCCGGGCAGTGGATGAGGACAGAGCAGGAAGTGATACTTCTATGATCTAGTCTCGACCACTGGCCAGGATGAACAAGATTATTCTAACCTGAAAAATTCAACTTTGCCCTTGGGTGAAGGAAAAGGCTGTGTGGGCCCTCTCTTTACTCCACCAGGTAGGGTGCAAAGTTTACCTATAAGGTCTACATCTCACTCCAGGGAATCTACTCATTCAGATACTACTGTAGGGAACTCTGCTTCTCATAAAAGAGAATCCTCTTATGACAAGAAGTGCCAACTGCTTGAGTTTGAACAAGCTAAGCTCAGAAATAAGAGAGAACAATTGGCCTTAGACAAGGAATCCCTGGAGCTCCAGAGTGCTTCCAGAATGTTGGGGCTAGAGACCCACGGTGGCAACAGTGTCCCTAGACCTGGAGAGTATACTCCTGATCATAGGAACCTGAACAAGATTGTCCCTCCCTATCAGAGTGGGGATGACACCCACAAATGGATAACTGCACTAGAGAGGGCCTGTAAAGTAAAGAGGGTCCCTCAAGAGCAATGGGCAGCTATCTTGTGGCTCTCCATTGCAGACAAAGAGAGGGATAAGCTCCTCAATGTAAGAGAAGAGGATGCTGATAATTACAGAGTCTTGAAGAGTGCTCTCATCGATGGGTTTGGCTTAACCACTGAACAATACAGGGCCCTAAGAAGGTTGTGGTAAATGCAGATCTCCCTGTTGAATGCTTGTTGGGCAATGATTTAGAAACTTCAGCTTGGGTTGAAGTGGAGCTCAGGACTCATGCAGAAATGTTGGGTATCCCCGAAGATGTGTATGCTATGACTAGGTCACAGGCAAAAATGTATTCCACTGAACAGGCCCTGGATCCTGGAATAATGGACCAGGTGCCTTCCAAAAGAAGGAGCAGCAGGGTTAAGGCGGTGGTTCCCCTCCTGCCTTAGAATGCAGATCAGTCTCTTGAGGGAGATGATCTTAATCCTGAAGAAGGAACTGTCCCAGAGGAGCTTGAACCAAATCAGGTTGAGTTCTTGGGGACAAAGGGCCCTTCCAGGGCAGATCTGAGCCAGGAGCAGCTGAGCTGCCCCTCTTTTGAACCCCTCAGACAACAAGCTGCTGCTGAGGCTGATGGGAGTGCAAGTGGGTCCCATAGGGTCTATTGGGATGATGAACTCGTATATTCGGAGAGTAGAGACCACAAGCCTGGTGCTACCAGGAGGTTGGTTATACCTCTGAAGTTTAGGGGCTCCCTTTTGACACTGAGACATGATATTCCATTAACAGGTCACTTAGGTTAAGGCAAGACTTGGGACAGACTTGTTCCTCACTTTCATTAGCCACATATGTCGGAGGACATAAAGGAGTTTTGTCGCTCCTGTATCACCTGTCAAGCCAGTGCTAAGGCAGGTGGTTCTGCAAAGGACCCCCTAATAACCCTACCTGTGGTGGGGGCTCCCTTTGAGAGGGTTGGGATCAACATTGTTGGTCCCATGGATCCTCAAACTACATCTAGACACATATTTATACTTGTGGTGGTGAACCATGTCACTAGGTATCCAGAGGTAATCCCTCTACGGATAACCACAGCTCTTGTTGTGGCTAGAGCCCTCCTGGGAATCTTTTCCAAAGTGGGCTTTCCTAAAGAGGTGGTATTATACAGAGGTGCAAACTTTCTGTCTGGTTACTTGACTGCTATGTGGAAGGGGTGTGAAGTAAATTACAAATTTACCACCCCTAATTACCCACAATGCAATGGGTTAGTTTAGAGATTCAACAAAACCCTAAAGGGCATGATTAAAGGTCTCCCTGAAAAGCTCAGGCGTAGCTGGGACATACTTTTGCCCTGCCTTCTGTTTGCCTACAGAGAGGTTCCTCAGAAGGGGTTTGCTTACAGCCCTTTTGACCTTCTGTTTTGGAAATCCAGTTAGGGATCCTTTATGTCTAGTGAAGGAGGGAATGCAGTTACCTCTCAAAACTCCTAAACATGATATTTTGGACTATGTACTTGGTCTCTGCTCCAGGATGGCTGAGTACATGAAGAAGGCATCGAAAAACCTTGAGGCTAGCCAGGAATTGCAAAAGGCCTGGCATGACCAAAAGGCTGTGTTGACTGTTTATCAGCCAGGACAGAATGCATGGGTGTTGGAGCCTGTGGCCCCAGCAGCCCTCCAAGACAAGTGGAGTGGCCCCATTACCATCATTGAGCAGAAGGGAGAGGTTACCTACCTGGAGGACCTTGGAACTCCCAAGCGCCCTATAGGGTACTCCATGTGAACAGGCTCAAACCATATGTTGACAGGGCAGACATGGGCTTGCTCATGGCTACTGATGAGGGACAGGAGTAAGAGAGTGATCCACTCCCTGACTTGCTCTCACAGAACCCTGATATTGGTTCAGTTGATGGTGTAGCCTTGGCAAGCAGCCTCACTAGCCAGAAGCAAATTGATTGTTGTCCTGAATAAGTTCAGACATATTTTCTCTTTTTATTTTTTTTATTTTTTATTATTTTCAGGAAAGATAAATCAAGTGCATAACATACATAAAGACTCATATGTAGTGAAAATAGTATACATTAATTAGAACATTATTAAATCAAAAGAAGCATAAAGGAGTGAGAAGAAAAGAAAAAGAAGCAATGGCACCAAGAAAATAAAGAGGGGGAGCAGTATGAGAGAAACATAAGCACCTAAAGGGAGGGAGTTGGAGCTGAGCACCAGGGAGAAGAAAAAGAAAAACAAACATAAACATTTTACGTCCGCTCTCTCTCCCCCTTTCCCCCTCCCCCTCCCCTCCTCTCTGCTCCCCCTGCCTCCATCCTCAACCCTGTGTCTGAAACTCCAATGGTCCCCAAATTTGCTGCGCTTTTCTCCTAGCTCTGTTCCCCTTACATTTGTACAGCGCGATCTCCAAATTAAAAATATGAAACAGTCTAGCATACCAAGCCTGATATGTCGGGTGGTCTTTATCCTTCCATTTAGAGGCTATCATTATACGGAGAGCTGCTGTTGCCATGAAATAAAAATAAACCTGTGTTATTTCTAACTGCAGGGATTCATCCCATCCCAGCATTATTAAAGAGGGAGAAAGTATGATTGTACATCCCATAATCTTAATAAGGAAGGATTCAATCCCCAATTTAACCAACCTCAATTCTGAGCATTCATCGAACATATGAGTCATGTTGGCCGGACCTTGCCCGCATCTTGGACATTCATTCGAATCCCTTTTCCCCCAGGTCCAGAGTTTGGCCGGTGTAAAATATAAACTATAGATGGCCTTAAAATGTTGAGCATTTAAGTTGGCGGATAAAAGAACCGTTTTGGACAGTTCAAGGGACCTACATAAATCCACATCCTGGTTTCAAAGTTTAGTTGCCCATGCACATTCAAATTTAACTAGATCATCCTTGCTAGCTTCGATCATCAGCGTGTATATTTCCTTCACTTGGGGATGTTTCTGAACCAAAATATTCAAAAGCAGTATGCTTAAATGAGAAGTAAGGTGACTCATAACTGTTTTAGTGGATTTCCTTAATTGCAAGTATTTAAATAAGCTTCGAGGGTCTATCTCAAAATGGTCCTGCATCTGTGCAAATGTCTTAAGACCAGTTGAATTAATGATGTCACCAACAGAGTTAATTCCCGCCTGTTCCCATTTACTACCGATCTTGTCAAACAGAAAATCTGAGAAGAATGATGACCGCCATAGTAAAAGGCGATGATGAATTTGCTGGTTTTCTGCCACACCCTCCATGCTGCTCTGAGAGGTTTGAAGCGAGTTCTTTTGTAGTAGCTATTGTCCAATTGTCTAAGTAGGAGGCCAGGGGCAAGATTTCTCATAGCTAATTCAAAAATAGATGGTGGAGTCACTGTCTGAAAAATTAGCGGGGTTGATTTAAACAATATAGACATTTGTTAAAACATAATAGCCCAATAATACTATAGAATGTTTGGGACTGCCAACCCCCCTCGGTTTTGAGGAAGGGACATGAATCTAAGCGATCTCCTTACCTTCCCATATCCCCAGATAAACTTTGAGAAGATTGCTTCAACTTTTTTAAACATACAATTAGGGGGTTCTAGTGGTATACAGCGAAATAAATAGAGTATTTTCGGGAACATAGTCATTTTTATAACATTTGCCCTACCAATGATAGATAAATGTAGATTGTTCATCCTCTTAAGGTCTGCACTTATTCTAAACAGAAGAGGGTCTACGTTAATATTCCAGATAGTATCGGCATCTGCTGCAATTGCGATTCCTAAATAGGTTGCTGCCTCTGCCCTCCCGGGATCCTGCCACAAAATTGAGCTAGAGCAGATGATCTTGGTTTTATCTGCATTTAACCCATAACCAAAGTCCTCCCCGAACTCCCAAGCTAGATCTTCCATTCTACCAATTGTCACCTGGGGGTCAGGGGTAACTACCGCAATGTCATCTGCGTATACTAACACTTTCGTGCAGTATCCCCTGACCACCACCAGTAGAATCGCCAGGTCATTTAGAATAGCTCTGATTAGCGGATCTATATATAGAGCGAAAAGGATTGGGGAGCATGGGCAACCCTTCCTTGTCCCCCTTGCAATCTTTACCTGTCCAGAATGTTGCCCCATCAGATGTATTTTTGCGTATGACTGTACATACATTGTTCTTAGAGCAGTAAGTATGCGGGGTCCAAAGCTGTTTGATTTTATATTCTGCCAGAGGTACCCCCATTCCACTTGATCAAACGCTTTTTGGGCATCTAATAATATAAATTACATTTGTTGCCCAGAGCTCTCTGCGATGTTAAATAATGAGATTACCCTAATAATATGGTCAGTTGTACTACGACCGGGTATGAAGCCGTGTTGCCACAGGCTTACTAAAGAATCCATGACCTTTGAAAGCCTCCTCGCTAAGATTTTGGAGTAGATCTTCTCATCCGTATTTATTAATGTAATAGGCCTATAGGAGGCCGGATCCTCCGCCACCTTCCCCTTTTTCAAGAAAATAACTATACTAGTCTGCCCCCAGGGCTTAGGAGGAATACCTTTCTGCTGGACACCTAAGAACAGATCCCAGAGCAAAGGGGCGAGTTCCTTATGCAGTATCTTATAAATCTCCATGGGTAGGCCATCTGGGCCTGCCGCCTTCCCGGAGGCCATAGATAGCAATACCTCCTTAACTTCTTCCATTAAGATATCTCCCTCTAGCTCTTGTATCACAGGCGGGAACCTAGTCCCTGGATCCACCGTGGTTTGATGCCTGGACTTATAGAGATCTTGATAAAAGTCTTGGAAAATATTCACTATCTCCTGAGGATCGGAGGAGATTGTACCATCCTTTCTGTGTAACTTCGTAATACTACTTGCCGCTGTTTTTTGTCTGATCCGCAGAGCCAGGTGTTTACCTGCATTTTCCTCATATTCTTAGTGTTCCTGTCTGCTAGTTTGGAATCTTTCGGCAATAGATTGATTAAACAGCCCATTTATCTTTGCTTTGGTGCTAAGTACTTTTGGTTCGATCTCTAGCTGCCTCTGTGTCTGTTTTTGGGCAATAGTGGCCATATGTTCGGTCTCATGTCTACTCAGGTCTTGCATTAGTGATCTAATAAGCTCTTATTGCTTTTTCCTATGAAACCCAGCAAAGCTAATTACTTCCCCTCTAAGACCAGATTTGTATGCATCCCAAACCATCTCCCTTGACGTACTGTACCTATTCATATCAAAAAATTGTATAGTCCAGCATTTGATATGATCGATAAACCCATTGGTATCCAGTAGTTTTCTACCGAAGGTCCACCTTTCCGGAGGTTTTAGATACCCTGAAATCTCAATCTCCAGGACAAGGGTGTTATGGTCTGAAAGAAACTTTGGTAACTTCCTTATCTGGGGTTTATTTACAAGTGAACTAGGAATGTAAAAATAATCCAGCCTAACATATTTTCTATGTGGGCACGAGTAATATGTATATCCAGGGTCCCCAGATTTATTTATAGACCAGATGTCTACCAGCTCATGGCTTGCGGCCAGTGCCTGTACTGCATGGAAGACTCGTGGTTTCCTACCTTGGTACCCAGCCCTCCCTAACCCCCCTGAATCCATATGAATATTAAAATCTCCACATATTAACAATGGAGTAGGCCAGGAGGCAAGCTCAACCTCTCGTTCTATCAATAAATCAGCATCATCTAAATTTGACCCGTATATGGTGCAGAGTGTACCAAGGGTGGTAATTACAGCAATTGCCCACCGGCCCCATTTGTCAGATAGTGTGCGATTGCTTGGAGGAAGCCGGTAGGAAGCATGTATTGCCACTCCTCTCGTATTTACGGTCTGTGTAGAGCAAATTACTTGTGTGAAGCCTGGGATAAAGTTGAGACCTCTCTTCTGCCACGGAAGGTGGGTCTCCTGCTGACAGATAACGTCCAAACCCAGAGTTCCCAGTGCTTCACTTGTCCTATCTCTCTTAGCTCGCTCATTCAGCCCCCAATATTAATCGTGCAGGCAGTTAACTTACCCATCCCAATATCTGCATTGGTGCCCCCTTCGCCTACTTTGCTTCTTGAACCATACCATCCGACTACATTGAGCCCTATCTCTAGCCACAGCACTAAGAAAACATTGATTTACTTTCCTGAAATAATTTTTTTTGTTTTCTCTCCCCTCCTTCCCGCCCAACACCCCCACACCCCCCCACCACCCGACCCCCGTGCATCGTGAAGCAACAGACCTGACTTGGTCTGTGGGTGATGGTTAATGGTGATTCCCCCGCAAAGGTGACTGTATGCAAAAAAAAGTATGACAAAAAGGAGAAGAAAAGAAAAAAAGAGGCGACAATACCCCCCCAGCATTCTCGTCAGATCGAAATCCAACCCTACCCCTTTTCCAGACTAGATCACCATTATTTAAGCTCATAGAAAAATAGAATATGTAAGAAAGATGAGGAAAGAAAAGGTTTCCCATCAAATCTAAAGGACCGTGATTTTAAGGCAGTCTTATGTCCGAAAAAAAGTACTTCAAGGTTCATTTGCCTCTGGCGACTAAGAACTCCTTAGCCATAATTTCTGATGTGAAGACTCTGACCCGGTCCTTCCAAATAATTTTAAGCCAGGCTGGGTTTAGTTGGAAGGCTTGTGCTCTCTTCTCCTGAAACTGAGAGATCATTTGGCACAGTCGCCACCTTTGTTCCACAGTAATGTGGCAGAAATCTGGCCTTGTGAAGAAGGAGAACCCATCCGCTGCCCGTTGTGCATCTGGTCGAGCCTTCAGTTGCCTTGATAGGAAGTTCCCGAAATAGACTAAAATTGCCTGGGGTTGGGCATCAGGACGGATTGGTTGACGGATATTAAATGGAACTCAGTGCGCCCTCCGGACTTCATGGGACCAGCTCCACCCTTTTAAATCTGGAAAGGCTTTTTGTAACATCTGGACCATGAACGCTCTCACATCTTGCCCCTCTTTTTCTTCCGGCACCCCCAAAAATCGTAGATTGTTCCTTCTTTGGAGGTTTTCACTCTCCTCGAGCTTCCATTGAATATCCACAAGTTGTGCCTCGTGTGCTTCCACTAACCCATTTGATCCTGCAAGATCTTCCTCAAGGGTTGCTGTTCTTGTTTCCACTTCAGACATCCGATCGCAAATATTGCTCAGACATGTTCTCAATGAATCCAAGTCAGATTACCTGGTACACTCATGAAGTGGACACAGGTGACAGTCTGCCTATTACAAATAAGATTTACAGGCAACCTGACCATGTCAGGGACTGTATCAGGACTGAAGTCCAGAAAATGTAGGATTTGGGAATAATTGAGCCCTCAGGTAGCTCTTGGGCTGGCCAAATGGTCTTGGTACCAAAACCTCACACCCAGAGTGGCAAGGGAGAGATGAGGTTCTGTGTTGACTACAGGTGACTCAAAGCAGTCACTAGGGCTGATGACCATTCTATACCCAGGGCAGATGACCTTATAGATTGACCTCAGCCAAGTTTCTGAGCACATTTGACCTGACAGCTGACTACTGGCAAATCAGATTAGCTGAGGATACAAAGCCAAAAACAGCAGCATTCTCAACCCCTAGAGGCTCAACCAATTTGTGGTGATGCTCTTTGGCTTGAAGAATGCACCTGACACTTTTCAAAGGTTGGTGAATAAAGTACTTACAGGTCTGGAAGCCTATAGTGCAGCTTATCTAGATGATATTGCTGTCTTTAGCTCCAGCTGGGAGGATCACCCAGTCCACCTGAGAAATGTTTTGGTGGCCCTGCAGAAAGCAGGCCTCACTATCAAGGCCACCACGTGCCAGATAGGGCATTGTCAGGTTGTATACCTAGGCCACCTTGTTGGTGGAGATCAGGTTCATCATGGAGTGGGTTGCTCCAACCACCCAGACTCAGGTCAGAGCTTTCTTGGGCTTGACTGAGTACTATAGGAGATTAGTCAAAGGATATGGATCCAAAGTGACTCATTAGAATGATCCAGCTACCAAGAGAATGCCTAAGAAAGTTCAGTGGACAGTTAGCTGTCAAAAGGCATTTGATGACCTGAAGCAGGTCATGTGCACTGCTCCCATTCTGCAAAGTCCTGACTATTCCAAACAATTCATTGTTCAAACTTATGCATCTGAGTTGGGGGTAGGGGCTGTGTTATCACAACAGAATGAAGAGGGTCAGGATCAGCCAGTAGTTTTTAATAGCAGAAGGCTGTCCCCCAGAGAGAAGCGTTGCTTAGCTATTGAGAGGGAAGCCTTTGCTGTGGTTTGAGCTCTGAAGAAGCTGAGGCCATACTTGTTTGGCACTCACTTCACTGTTCATACAGACCATAAGTCCTTCTTATCGCTAAAACTGATGAAGGGTGAAAATCCCCAACTTTTGAGGTGGTCCATTTCCCTACAGGGGATGGACTTTACAGTGGAACATAGACCTGGGAGTAACCATGCCGGTTGTATTCTCCAGATATTTCCACTTAGAACATGCAGACTTAACTTGTCAAGGTTAGTGTAATATTATTATGTTTGGGGGGGTTATGTAGGAGAGTAGGATCTGCGTCTTATAGTTATCCCCACTTTTTGCTGATGTTTCACTGTTTTCAACTTAGACTGACTAGGATCCTGCTATCCAACACCCCAAGTCAAGCTGCTTTCCCCTTTAAATTGATTGCATGTACATTAGGTACACTGCAGATTGGATACTGGAGTAGCCTTACCAGTCCCTATTATATGATACACTATGTACCCAGGGCATAGGTATCCCAGAGGTCTCCCAGGGGCTGCAGCATGTATTATGCCACCCCTGAGAGACCATTCAAATTGACACCACAGGTCTGCTACTGCAGCCTGTGTAAGGTGGTGCATGCATCCCTTACTTAGAAATAGGTTCACTATATCTATCCTAAATCACTGCACATATAAAGCTATCAGTCAACCCTATGGCAGGCCGTATCAATCCTGAAGGCAGGGTGCTGGGTTTAATGTGAAAGGGTGCTCCTGCATGAGCAGAGCCCCTCTTCAGCCTTTGGAACCTATTTTCCGGGGTTGTTTGTAATGCAGCCAACCATATATACTTAAGTGCATTATAACCTCGAGGTAAATGCTAACTTTAAAATGGCTGCTTAGAAACATGTTGTGTTTAGTGTCAAACACCTTGGAATCATACCTCCACACCAGTAACTGGTGTGGGAGGTAAGAGTCCTCCCTTGTACATCCACTACTGTGGGTCACTGGGCTACCTGGCACCAGCTTTCTCGACCTAGGCATCACAAAATTGATGCTGCCAGCCACAGACACGCATCCGCCTTCCTGCTTCCTGCTGCTGAGCAGAGCTCGAGCAGGGGAGGCTGGACAATAGGTTTCCTGTCACAGGGAGGTGTGACCACCTCCCAAACAGGATTTAGTGTATTGTGGAAGAGGTGTATCGCGGCGGCCAGGGTGCCTGCCTCTGGACAATGGAGTTCATGGTTGGATCCCCGGCGCTGGGGGCAGGTTAGCCCAGCACCATATGACTCTGGGCAATAGCTCGCTTAATCTTTCTGACGGCCCCCAGCGCCGAGACACCACTTTGGAGGTAGCTGTGTGCTTTACAAATACTGGTATTTCAAATACTGGTATCAGGACTGGGTGGGTGTACTCTGAGAGTGCCTGGCAGTCTGCACTGGGGGCTCATTTGGTGTCCCTGTGCATAGTCCAGTTCAAACCAGTTGCAGGTGCCATTTGCTCCTGCTCTGGCACAAAAACCCTGACTAAAAGACTTTAGATTTTACGTGGACTAAACTCTGCAAGCAGAAACCAAGTACTTCGACAATCTACACTACGCTGGATGACTGAAGAATCTCCTTTGGAGTAAAGGAGTTACTCCCTTGAGAAGCAAGCACCTTTAATACATCTGACTGGTTTGCATCTCCCAAGCTCCTGAGGACTCCCAAGATTTTTGCAACACAGGAGGTGGGTTCCTGACCAAACCTAAGGTTTATCTGTCCTCTCAGCAATTCTGAGACCAGTATACCTCGTGAGGACTGTGCAACCCGAAACCCTGTGCACCGTGTACTTTTGCAGCAGCATATGCTTTTTGGAAGCACCCGACATCAGTGGGCATTTGTCTACCGAGCCCTTGGTCACCCTGAAGTGACCCAGACTCTGTCCCCTCTGCTTTCAGGTTCTTCTCACTTCAGATCCAGGCTTGGTTTCCACCAGACGCTTTTCATCTTCCTAGCAGCAGCATTTCTTTGAGTCACACCATTGAATACGACAAAGGTTTACAACATCACTTGACACCGATGCACCCAGCTTCCCTGGGATAGATGACATGGGTACTCCAGTACTCACAAGGGTGCTGGCCTTAGAAGCTTTTATGTTCCTAAGGGTTTGCTTGAAGTCCTCTCCGAAGAGTCCTTAATCTTTAATTTTCCAACGGCGACTTTCGCATAGAGTTGTACAGAGCTCGCATCTGTGTTCTCACACTGCACCCTTCCTCGGTGGGTCCTCTGTGTCACTACTGTGGGTGGTTCCATGGGGTCCCAGTGATTCTACATGCTCTAGGCACTGTGTCTAGTTGAGTCATGGTTGTTATACCACTTTCTTAGTATATGGTCTGATCTCCCCCTGGAGCCCACTATGTATTATGCTATTTACTGTTGTTCTAGTGATTTAATATTGTGTGCTTTGTGCCCTAATCTCATAAAGAGGTAATTAGAGAGTGTTTAGTAATACATACATATATTTTATATATCTCTTCCTTGGTTCTCCTTTCATTTGGTTATTCAGGATGTTCTATTCAGGTAAAACAAGCTGTTTTACATTCCTTCAAGAGTTAGCCTAAAGGTTGCTCTACACAGCTACAATTAGAATAGCTTTCTTTAAAGGTTGTCTTTGAAATAATCACCAATAAGGGTTGTTTGGACTGGTGCAAGGCACCCACTTTAATTAGTGGACAGCATATACCAGGTCAACTTCTCACACCAGGCATCCTTCTCCAGGTCCCCCCACCATCCAGTATGCCACCATAAGTATCACGCAAAAGCACCTCTACTTCCCCAACACATCTCAGCAACAACAGGACAGCAAGCAAGGCTTTTATGCTCTTGCAGGATTCCTGCATGTGTTAGGGGCAATGGACTACACACATGTACAACTTGTGCCTACTGCTGAAACAATACACATATACCGCAACAGGAAGCACACCTTTTCAATGAATGTGCAGGCAATCGTGGACCATCATCAATGTACTTGTGAAGTACCCTGGCAGCGCGCATGATTCCTACATCTTCCATCAATCTTCAATCAATTAGTGTTTCCAGGATGAGACCTATTTGAATGTCCTGCTTGTAGGTAAGTACACCTAAAACAGTCAATAGACCACAAGGCACTCAAGCATGAGGTAAAACATTGAAAAAAGGGTCTTGTGTTGAATTCCACTGTGCAAATATTGTTGGTGTGGCCACAAATACAATTCTCATATTAAATGGCAAATGTGCAACATATAGTTAACAAGTCACACATGTTGACACTTACTAAGCCAGTGTGGCCTTTATGAACAAGTAGAATGGGATGAAGGTCTGTCATCAATTATGATGCTATGGTGGATCACATGCGCATATCATGTCAAAATGTTAATGTGAAATATGTCTGCATAATATTGCAAGGCCTATTAGATATGAAGTAAGGCAGGCCACTACAAAGTACATCATTCATTTTTCTAACGTCAGCAATGTATTCCATGGTCAATGTGGCACCCCTTCCCAGCCAATAACAATGTAGGCAACTACAATCTTGAACACATCCTACCTACAGGGACAATGTGACAGTGTGCAAATGGTGTGGCAATATAGGGAACTAGAAAATAGGATACATAGCACAGGGCATATTCCCATTCCCCCCCAATGATTTTGTCCAGCAAACTATAGCGCACATTGTAAGAGGGGATAGCACACATAATATGACAATGTTTATTTTTTTAAACTGTTACTAAAAACATAAAGTTATATCGGGACAACAATCTGACATATGTGCACCATGGTGCAATGGTGGGTGGTGGTTTTGCCAACAGACAGTTGTGAGGGAGGACAGAGAGACCGTAAGAAGAACCCCTCCTTCTAACCTCCGTATCAGGTGAAATCTCCTTGAGCCTCGTCCAGCGGGTTCCATTGAGCCTGAAACGAGTACACCGGACCTAATGTAGCCTTGGAAGAGTGGAGCGAGCAGTGGTGGTCAGCCGCCAAGGACGTACATGCCATATGTGGGTCAGGTACAGAACCACATGGGGGAGGGGCCAAGGTGGTTGTCCTGAAAGGGAGGGAAGGGGGGGAGAACGGGGAAGTCGTATAATTGGTACACACTTTTTTCTTCGCTCGTTCTCACCATAAACTCAGCCCGCTGAAATCCGGATAGTTTACCCCCGTTGTTTACATTCTATACCTAAATGTCAGAGAAAAGAAATAGACCCGAAAGTGGGTCATATAATTTTAAGGTGATTTGAGCCATGTCAGGGTGATATAGTCCAATAGCTGATGATAATACTTTTTTTTCAACATTGGAAAATTAAGGAGAGAAATGGAATAACAAGTGGAAATAGTTGGAAAGGTTTTCTCTTTCTTGGTCTTTTCGTTCTTTACACTTGTTCATATATATATATATATATATATATATATATATACATATTGTCGCTCCAAGGTTGTCCACCTTTGAGTAGCACACGAGCAGCAGCTTGATTTATGTGTAGGTGAGGACGGGGATCCGCTTGTAGATGCCGCTCCGTAATGGATCTGCCCGACGCGATTCGAAGCTCTATATGCTTATCTTCAGGGGCTTTAAGGGGAGCGGTGTGTGCAACCACGGAGCGGTATCTTCAAGCTGATCGCCGTCCTCACCTACACATAAATCAAGCTGCTGCTCGTGTGCCACTCAAAGGTGGACAACCTTGGAGCGACAATATATATATATATATATATTACCTACTGGCGTTCGCCAGTAGGTATATATAGTTAGGATTTTTTCCCTATGGGATTTTTGAAAATTCTATGTCTAATAACTTTGGGGTTTGTGGACGGAATCGGCTGACATTTTCAGGAAAATGGCACATTTTGTTTCTGAGCAGCCCCTGAAAATTTGGTGGGGTTTCGTCAAGGGGGGGCCGAGAAAAAAGGGGGGTCCCAAAACGCGTTTTTCCCATTAATTTTCCATAGGGCGGTTGGACTCACTTTTAGCTCGAACGGCTGAATGGATTTGCACGAAACTTGGCAAAATTGTAGGGACTGTTAGCCCGATGTGCCTTTGCTAGGTCTCAATATATGTGCTCCAGTAGTTTTTGAGAAATTAACGTTTAAATCAAGATATATATCTGTAACAGCGCTCCAGGCTGCGCTCCGGTTCGCTTACTTTTCGCGAAACTGAACTTTGAGCGCAGAAAGCTGATTGGCTCTCCGGTGTCTGTCAACATTCTAAACAGTCCGGAGCGGCCGCCATCTTATCTCTTGGTAGGATCGAGAGAGAAGAAGAGGTGAAAAACGAAGGGGGAATTTATTGAAAGGGTGCAAGGTATACCTCTCTTGACCCCCTAGGAATGTTGTTGGGGTTATTAAAGGGTCCCGTGGGGAAAATAAAAAAAAAATGATTTTTCACGGTAGAAGCGCTTCACGGGCCGCGAACTGGGCCGCAAACTGGTAGCGAAACGGGAATTCGCCATTTTGTGCTTCGTTTTAATTGTTTAGAGACAAAAATTATCGCCGCACATCGGCCACAATGCATGAATATCGCTGAAAAGTCAGCGATATTCATGCATTATCCAGCAAATGCTCTTAGCCATGTTATCCACCTTCCATTGGATAACATGGCTAAAAACTGCTCTGTGCGTGAGCTTTTTTTTTTTTTTTTTTGCTGCGTGACGTGTGTTAACGTTCGATTTGATGGAAATCAGGAAGTGTTGACCACCATTTTGTCACTGCGAGTAAATATTTTGTTATAAATGAATCCTTATTGATAAACATTGTCTGCGCCATCTTGCGTTTTTGTCCAATGCCACAATTTTGTCGTGCACGGCAGCCATTTTAGATGCCTTGACCAGGGCCACTCTCTGCACGCCGCCGATCCTCAGCATGGCTCCCCACCCTCGCAAGCATCTCCCCCGCGCACTGGTCACCCCCGCTCTTTCTCTCATGCATGGGCCATATACTTCCCCCCATCTGCGCTGCTCTTCTCTGAGAATCACACCCTGTGCCCGCCCGACACCTCCCTTTCACCCGGCGAATTTTATCGCACATAAACTTTGCTATTAGCAAGGTTTATCGCAAATGCGATAAAAAACGGTCGCAATGCATGAATATCGTTGAAAAGTCAGCGATATTCATGCATTATCCAGCAAATACTCTTAGCCATGTTATCCACTTCCCATTGGATAACATGGCTATATACTTCCCCCCATCTGCGCTGCTCTTCTCTGAGAATCACACCCTGTGCCCGCCCGACACCTCCCTTTCACCCTATTCACTACCGCACCCTCTGACACTCCTCTTCCTCTGTGTCCGATTGTCCAGGCCGGACCTAGGCTATCACCTAGCCCTGCGGATGTAGTTTATGGCCCCACCTGTAGAGTATCCAGACATGCCAACCCTCCCGATTCAGGCGTGAGACTACTGATTTCAGTGCTAGTCTCCCGCCTCCCGATTCCTGCAAGCAAAAACCCGGGGGCATATTACCAACAACTAGCGATCATTTTTGTCTCTAACTTGTTTAGAGACAAAAATTATCGCCGCACATCGGCGAATTTTATCGCACATAAACCTTGCTATTAGCAAGGTTTATCGCAAATGCGATAAAAAACGGCCGCAATGCATGAATATCGTTGAAAAGTCAGCGATATTCATGCATTATCCAGCAAATGCTCTTAGCCATGTTATCCACTTCCCATTGGATAACATGGCTAAAACTGCTTAGGGCAGGTGTTAGGTTTTGGAGATATTCGCGCTTAGCGCGAATATCTCCAAAAGTTGGTAATAGGAGATAGCGATGGTTAGGGACTGTTTCCAGTCGCTAAAATCTTGGCACGCCCACTTTGCATGTCATTAGTGATAAATATCACTGATATGCAAAGCGGGGCCCAAGATGGTCGCTATCTCCTTTTAGCTGTCACTAACTGGTGTTAGCGACAGCTTGGTAATAGGGAGATAATTTTATCTCTTTTTTTTGGGGCTTTTAAAGCCCAAAAAGCGGAAATAAACCCCCTTGATAATATGCCCCATGATTTCTCGGGGGTTTCAGCTGACAGGGCTTGGTATTGTGTTACGTGCTAATTTTTCCAGGAAACGTCAGAGGGTCGATGCAGGGGTTCTAGAAGGGGTGATAAACCATTTAAGCCTCATGAACAAGCGCATGGTCTTTTAAAGATTTGTGAAGTACTCGGGGCGGCGGTGTGTGTGTGCCCTCTTGCAGGAGCGGGCGGGGGGGGGGCACTGCCAGCAACTTGCCAGGCCAGGCAGTGTTCAACACGTGCATCACCCTTTCTCTGCCTGCTATTGCGCTCCATGCTTCGGAAAGGTAAGAAAAAGAACGTGCATTTGAGTTTGAAATGTCCGATCTTGTAGCAGTACACTTGCAAAGCCCACACATGACAATAACCCGATTCAAGGCCCCATTCACCCGATTTTTTAAACATATATAGCACTCCAACAAACGTAGATTTTAAAACTTTATTAACATTTAACTATAATGAACGGAACAAAAACTGTAAAAACATTTAAACATTTTTCACCCAAAAAAGCAACAATGGTCAGAAGCTGTCTTTTGTGCGAATAGTCCCAAGGCAGCACAACGTGCAGAGTTCTGGACGGCACCCAGGTGATGTCGCCTGGGTGCCGCACTGGTTTTGGGATCCTACAATGCTGCTCCGAAAATTGGCGTGGGGCATCCCGGGTGGGGCGGGGGGAGGCCTTGTCAGTAGCGGTCTGTTGTGCGAATAGTCCCAAGGCAGCAGAACGCGCTGAGATGTTGATGGCACCCAGGTGATGTCCAGTAAACTGCCGCACTGGTTTTGGTATCCTACAATGCTGCTCCGAAAATTTGCGTGCGGCGGCCGGGGGGGGGGGGGGCGTGGGGGAGGCGACGTGAACGGGCCTCCCCAGGTGGCGGCCATCCAGCTGAGTTGCGCCCGCTCTTGCGGCTACAGCGTCTCGCTCACCATGTTGTTGAGTTGCTCCCACTCTTGCAGTGCAGCGATAGGCGCCTGCCACATGACTCTCAAAATGGCGGACGGCTCTTCGGTTTTGGGCCTGGTCCACTGAAATGGCCCTGGGACACCTTGGAACTCGGACGCTTGCCTGCTAGGGCTTGGGCTCCATTCTCGAAAAGCGTCCCCTCAGCCGTGAAGATTCTACAAAAGTCTTGGGGGCCCCCGACTCCCGCAGGCTTCCGGTGGGGAGCGGCTGCCATGATTGCTCGCGGAATGACCACGACGGAGCCACGAGATGGTGGTGCTCTCATGCTGACGCCAGCTTCAGTCTGAATGATCCAGAAACAAGGTGGGGCTTTCATCGTTTGGGAAAAAAAAATGTTCTAAACCAATGAAAAGTGTTATTTTTAGGTCATATGACCAAGCCTTCCATCTTTAGGAAACCAAAAGTAAAATGATCCAATGAAAAGTTTTATAAACAAGTCACATGACCTGTTCTGTGGCATAGGGCTACAAAAAGCGTAGAAAATCCGTTGGCACGTGAGGCGGCGTCAGTAGCGGACCGATGTGCGAATAGGCCGAAGGCAGCACAACGCGCCGAGATCCGGATTGCACCGAGTTAGTGTCCAGCAAGTTGCTGCACTGGTGTGGCTATCCTACAATGCTGCGCCGAAAGACGGCGTGTCCAGCTGAGTTTCGGTCACTCTTGCGGTACAGTGACTCGAACGCGCCGAGATCCGGATGGCACCGAGGTGGTGTCCAGCAAATTGCCGCACTGGTGTGGCCATCCTACAATGCTGCGCCGAAAGACGGCGTGTCCAGCTGAGTTGCGGTCACTCTTGCGGTACAGTGACTCGAACGCGCGGAGATCCGGATGGCACCGAGGTGGTGTCCAGCAAATTGCCGCACTGGTGTGGCCATCCTACAATGCTGCGCCGAAAGACGGCGTGTCCAGCTGAGTTGCGGTCACTCTTGCGGTACAGTGAGTCGAACGTGCCGAGATCCGGATGGCACCGAGGTTGTGTCCAGCAAGTTGCCGCACTGGTGTGGCCATCCTACAATGCTGCGCCGAAAGTCGGCGTGGGGTGCCCCGTTGGCTTATGAGGTGATGTCAGTAGTGGACCGATGTGTGAATAGGTCGGAACCAGCACAAGGCGCCAAGATCCGAATGGCAAGTCCTGGATGTTGAGTGCCTCAGTTGAGAGTTCTGAGCAGTGCTTGTAAGACTGTCTGAAGCTTATTTGCACCTGCTGCAGCTTCACTATTGCCCTGGTGTGGCCAAAGGTCGCACATGACATAGGCGGCCGGCTCCCGAGGTCCGGCGGAACTTTTTTCCTTTTCCTTTCTGCTTCTTTTCCTACAATCTGTTTCATCTGAAGACACGACCAGGTCCCTGAATGTGTGCAGGGGGACGCTATTGATTGAATGAAAATGGCGGCTTGACACAAAGCTGACTCAAGCGTTGCTGTTGATGCTATACAGACAAAAATTGGTTTTCAGTTTGTACATTCTTCAGGATTTTTTTTTCTATCCAAGTCTGATTGAGAGTTTGTAGAAAAATGGCTTCAGATTTTCCACATACTACTCTTCAACATTCTTCCTAAATGAAACAATGTGAAACTCACTAGGAGAACGGCTATTTCTGTTTCCTTTCAAAATGCTGCCAACAATATTTTCTGAATGGAAGACACCATCTTGTAGCATAAAGGGCCGAAATGGGTTCTGGTCTGGCCGATGGTTGGTGGAGACATTTTGACTATATCTTGGACCTGCCCGGCCTCGCCCAAAATGGCGCCGGTATAAATGGGACTCGTAACTCCTTGCCCGCAAATGTATATCTAGAAAATGTTATTGTAAGTGGCCCTGTCGTATTTTAATTACAAAATGTACGTCCACCGATTCCGCAACTGTTAGACACCTTTGTTCTTGCAACCTAATGGCCCGCTCGTTACGTTCCTCTACAGTGTAAATGTCTCCTCATCATATACGATTTCAGTTTGCTCCGTGGCCGGCCCACGTGGTTATAGGCCCGTATTTGTATACTGACATTTTCACAATAAAGGTTTTTAAAACAAAACACGGTAGTAGTATTTACATTGGTAAAGTTTTTACTTTTAGTCACTGTTTTCGCATCAGTAAAAGGCAAGTGAAATAAAGCAGTCCAATTACATGACGGATAAAAGGTATAATATGTAGGAACGCAGTAAAGATAAATGGTCAAGGGCAGTTGTGTTTTTCATTTCTGCAACATAAAGTGATCGATAAGAATCTGATAATCAGGCGTATCGGCGACTAAGACAGCAGGCCGAATCTCTTTTACTCAACGGCTCCGTCATGGAAGGAAGAAACGCCCTTTTTCTCGAAAAAGGAATATATTTTACTTGCAGGACAGTTGTAAATTTTCCGGGAAAGTACATTAGCCTGGAATATTATAACATATGTTTAAAAAAAAATAATGTTCGAAAACAATAAAAAGCGTAATTTTTAGGTCATATGACCAAGCTTTTCATCATTAAAATAACAAAAGTAAAATGAACCAATGAAAAGTTTTATTAACAAGTCACATGACCTGTTATGCTTACGTTACGCGCTGCGCGCCGCGCCTCGGATCACTTCCGGGTGCGCTAACGCGGCGTGTCATATAACGCATTACGCGACAACGTAGGTCAAGAATATAGTCAAAATGTCTCCACCAACCAGCGTTCGGAACACAACCCCTTTCAGCAGTCCAAAAAGTTCTGTTAAATGATAACAGAGGGGACAGGCAACAAGAACCATCAGTCAAAGAGGGGAGGGCAAGTTCTTCTCTTCCGGGTCATGTTGGGGCGCTACCGGAACTGATCGAATTGGTAGTCTACAGTGTTTCTGGATGTTTCAGACTAAAGCTGGCGTCAGCATGAGAGCACTACCATCTCGTAGCTCCGTCGTGGCCATTCCACGAGCAATCATGGCAGCTGCTCCCCACCAGAAGCCTGCGGGAGTCGGAGGCCCCCAAGACTTTTGTAGAATCTTCACGGCTGAGGGGACGCTTTCGAGAATGGGACCCAAGCCCTATCAGGGAAGCGTCCGAGTTCAAAGGTGTCCCAGGGCCATTTTAGTGGACCAGGCCCAAAACCGAAGAGCCGGCCGCCATTTTGAGAGTCCTGTGGCAGCCGCCTATCGCTGCACCGCAAGAGCGGGAGCAACTCAACTACATGATGAGCGAGACGCTGTAGTCGTAAGAGCGGGCGGTAAACAGCTGAATGGCGGAAGAGGCACAGTGTAGCAAAAGCGGGCGGAATGGCAACTGAAACGGTAAAGGGGCGCCCCACTACAGCGTGTCTTCAGGTCAAACGGATTGTGGGACAAGGTCCAGAATTGAAGAGTCATCAAAAGGCAAAAAGTTCCGCCGGACCCCGGGAGCCGGCCGCCTATGTCGGGGGCGATCTCAGGCTACACCAGTGCTATAAGACTTGGGGAGGGTGTCGGAGCCAAGCGTCTTCTCCGAGTCCATGGCCATCACACCGCCCCTCAGGGGCCTCCGTCAAGCTGTTTAGGAAGGTAACATATCACATTGTTTTCTAATGCAGTCAGGTCCACAAACGACACTCACTTACTTTGAGAATAGTGAAGCTGCAGTAGGTGGAAATAAGCTTCAGACAGTGTTAGAAGCACTGCTCAGAACTCTTAACTATGGCACCCAACATCCAAAACTTATGCCATTTGAGAATGGCAGTGACATTGAAGCAACTCAGGGACCAAAACCATTAACGTACTTTCACGTATGAAAATCTTACTTGGGGAGGGGGCAGGAGCGAAGCGCCCCCTCCCAGTCCGCGCCACCACACCGTATGTTGAAAATCTGAAGCCATCGTTCTACAAAGTGAACCAACCTTGGATTGAAAAATCTAGAAAAAATTACAAACTGAAAACCAGTTTTGGTCTGCATAGCATCAGTAGCAACGCTTGCTATCAGAGTGCATGAGTTTCATGCTCGATCGATTGAGCTAGCCGGATCGGGCAATAAAAAGTATAAAATAGTTATGTAAATAGTTATTTAATAAAATGTTTTACCCTGTTTCTTTGCTGGTGTGTTGTCTATATTTTTAATATTTGCATAGGGTTTGTCGTTATTTTGGGCGGGGTGGGTGACGGAGTCGAGCTGTCTTGCAGCCCTCATGGTGTGGAGCTCAGTTCATCTCACTATTTTCGTATTTCTCATGAAGGGTTGTTCCTAATATTTCTATTTTAGCGAGGTCAAAAAGAGATCGAATTAGTGGCCTACTGATTTTGCTCGATTACTTTTATTTTTTTACACGATTTTTCACTATCTGCAAAGACTAAACAGAGTATTGCGACTTTGTGCTTGTTTGTAAATAGAGAATGATCCAAAGAGAACCAATTCTAAAACAGTAAATGCTTGGATAACAATCAATCAAATGGAGAGACAAGCAGGCACGACGGATTACAACGGGGGCAAAGGCCTGCGTTAACTACCGTTCACTATCTACAAAGAGAGAGTACTACTAAGAGAAAAGAGGGGAGGGGGGGTGCAGCGTTCAAAGCACATCAGCGTGCATAAATACGAAAATGTTTTTATCTATCACGTACTTGACATTTTAAAGCTTTTCATATTTGCTATTAAAAAACCAATGAAATTCACAGAAAAAACCATAGGTTATAGTGGATATATAGTTAGGAATTTGCATTTACAAAACCTTGAAAATTCAATGAAAAAACCATTGGTTTTAGGCCATATATAGTTAGGGATTTGCATTTACAAAACCTTATTTTACTCGCATAAAACCATTGAAATTCCATATATAGTTAGATGCGCTAACTATATATCGCGCACCCGCAATCCACTGCTGATGATGTCACATATTACATCATTCATGACATGGTCAGTGACATCACTGATGACATCACCGATGAGAACTCAAATGACATCACTGATGACATCTCAAATGACATCACTGATGACATCACTGATGACAACTCAAATGACATCACTGACAACATCACAGATGACATCATTCATGTGTTAATACGATGAACCTCTACAGACTCTGATATATCCTTAGATACACTCAGTGAAAACAGACACTCACAGACTGTCACTCATCCATGGAGTTACTCATACACCTAGACAGTCATGCAAATAATCAAACACACCTCCAATTCCTCAACTATACAGTTATACACACCTTACTTATTGAAACATACTCTAATACATATTTACTCTCTTATACAATCCTTGATACATGTTCACAATGATCCATACAGCCACTCACACATTCACTGGCTGTTATGCACAGTTATTTATATATGTTAACTCTCACATGTACTGAGTTTTACATATGTACTTACTTTGACATGTAGCACTGAGATATCCATTCACTCACCAATACACTCATGTACACAGTCAACCGCCCATATAGCTGTTTCCACATGCACTCTTGAACTGATACACCTAGTGAATCAACTGCTTACACATCTATGCACAGAATCACACACCTCCCAGCCACCCACACACATACTCAGTCTCCCATACAAATACTTGAGCAACCAATGAATAACCCATATAGTTATTTATATAGCTACTGATCAACACATGCAGCAGTTTACAGAACAACAGATATAATGATACACAAATTAATACAGTTTAATCACTAACCCATGCACTCAGTGAGACACATTTAATCACTCACTCATACAGTCAGTCATGCACCTACTAAATCCTTCATCCAGACACTTATACATCCACTCATTCTTCAATATGTAAGACATATTTTAACTTTACAGAAACATACAGTCACTGGATGCTGTGATCAGTGATGTCATTTGAGTTGTCATCAGTGATGTCATCAGTGATGTCACTGACCATGTCATGAATGATGTAATATGTGACATCATCAGCAGTGGATTGCGGGTGCGCGATATATAGTTAGCGCATCTAACTATATATGGAATTTCAATGGTTTTATGCGAGTAAAATAAGGTTTTGTAAATGCAAATCCCTAACTATATATGGCCTAAAACCAATGGTTTTTTCATTGAATATATATATATATATATATATATATATATATATTCACTGAAAAAACCATAGGTTAGAGACCATATATAGTTAGCTGGACATTTTATTGACATAAAACCAATGAAATTCCATATATAGTTAGTTGCACTAACTATATATCGCGCACCCGCAATCCACTGCTGATGATGTCACATATTACATCATTCATGACATGGTCAGTGACATCACTGATGACATCACTGATGACATCTCAAATGACATCACTGATGACATCACTGATGACATCTCAAATGACATCACTGATGACATCATCTAGTGTCTGTGTGTTTTTGTAAAGTTTAAATATGTTTTACATATTGAAGAATGAGTGGATGTATGGAAGACCGAGTGTGTGTGTGGCTGGCTGGGAGGTGTGTGACTCTGTGCATATCAATGTGTACTTGTATCAGTGATTGTATAAGAGAGTAAGTATGTGTTAGTATATGTGTGAAAAGTATGGTGTTCTGTGTTTAACTGTATAGATGAGGAAATCGAAGTGTGATTGATTCTTCACAGGACTGACTAGGTGTATGAGTGCATATGATAGTGTTGTAATAATGAGTGACTGTATGTATGAGTGATTGTATGGGTGAATGAGTGAATGTGTGTGTAGACGTAGGAATCAGTGAGTGCGTATGTAGTAACTGGTATTGGTGTGTCATGATGTCATCAGTGATGTCATTTGAGATGTCATCAGTGATGTCATTTGAGATGTCATCAGTGATGTCATCAGTGATGTCACTGAAGTATGGTGTTCTGTGTTTAACTGTATAGATGAGGAAATGGAAGTCTGATTGATTCTTTACAGGACTGACTAGGTGTGTGAGTAACTCCATGGATGAGTGGCAGTGTGTGAGTGTCTGCATAGGTGTATGAGTGCATATGATAGTGTTGTAATAATGAGTGACTGTATGTATGAGTGATTGTATGGGTGAATGAGTGAATGTGTGTGTAGACGTAGGAATCAGTGAGTGCGTATGTAGTAACTGGTATTGGTGTGTCATGATGTCATGCCTGATGTCATTTGAGATGTCATCAGTGATGTCATCAGTGATGTCATTTGAGATGTCATCAGTGATGTCATCAGTGATGTCACTGACCATGTCATGAATGATGTAATATGTGACATCATCAGCAGTGGATTGCGGGTGCGCGATATATAGTTAGTGCAACTAACTATATATGGAATTTCATTGGTTTTATGTCAATAAAATGTCCAGCTAACTATATATGGTCTCTAACCTATGGTTTTTTCAGTGAATTTTCAAGGTTTTGTAAATGCAAATTCCTAACTATATATGGTCTATAACCTATGGTTTTTTCAGTGAATTTCATTGGTTTTTTAAAAGCTAATATCTATAGCTGTAAAATATATTCTTTATTACGTGACGTATCACGTAGCCACGTGAGACGCCTCATGACGCGTCGCATAACCGTGACGTATCGGTTCTGCAGCGCAAACAAAACCCGTAACGTAAGCGTGCCGGAGCACGCTTACAGATATATATTTTTTTTTTAACCTTAATTAGACAAAATCCACACGTGCACATATCTTGAGGCCTTGCAAAGGCACATCAAACAAACAGTCCCTACAATTTTGCCAAGTTTGCTGGAAATCTATTCCCTTAATTTTTTTTTACTGTTTCTCTTGGTTTTCCCCTTGTTACGCTTACCGGGACGCTACCCGGTACGCGAACCGGACGCTCCAAAAACACAAGATGGCGGACTCCTGTTACGCTGCCGGTTAGCTGCCCGGTTCGCGTACCGGGAAGCGCCTCTACCGCGAAAAATCGCGGGGGACTTTAATATCCCCCTCATCAATCCTACGGGGTCAGGAGGGGTTTACCTTGCCCCCTTTCCTTCATTTCCCCCTTCTTTTTTCACCACATCTTGTCTCTCGAACCTACCAAGAGACAAGATGGCGGCCGCTCCGGACTGTTTACAATGTTGACAGCTACGCTGCCGGTTAGCTGCCCGGTTAGCTGCCCGGTGAGCTGCCCGGTTCGCGTACCGGGACGCGCCTCTATGGCGTAAAATCGCAAAAATGTTTGCCCCGCGGGGCACTTTAATATCCCCCTCATCAATCCTAGGGGGTCAGGAGTGGTCTACCTTGCCCCCTTTCCTTCATTTCCCCCTTCGTTTTTCACCACATCTTGTCTCTCGATCGTACCGAGAGACAAGATGGCGGCCGCTCCGGTTTGTTTAGAATGTTGACAGACACCGGAGAGCCAATCAGATTCGCTTCGCGAAGTTCCGTTACGCGTCAGGTACGCGAACCGGGGCGCTAACCGGAGCGCTGTCACAGATATATATATTTTTTTAAACGTTAATTTCTCAAAATCCACTGGAGCACATATATTGAGACATAGCAAAGGCACGTCGGGCAAACCATATCTACAATTTTGCCAAGTTTCATGTAAATCTATTCAGCCGTTCGAGCTAAAAGTGAGTCCAACCGCCCTATGGAAAAATGAATGGGAAAAACGCGTTTTGGGACCCCCCTTTGTTCTCGGCCCCCCCTTGACGAAACCCCACCAAATTTTCAGGGGCTGCTCAGAAAAAAAATGTGCCATTTTCCTGAAAGTTTCAGCCAATTCCGTCCACAAACGCCAAAGTTATTAGACATAGAATTTTCAGAAATCCCATAGAGAAAAAATCCTAACTATATATACCCACTGGCTATCGCCAGTAGGTAATATACATATATAAACATATGTAATCTGCATATCTATATAAATATAAATGCATGCATACATATACATATATGCATACATATGCATGTTATTTACATGAAAGTTTTAAAAACACTAATAAAAGCAAAGCTAAAAAGCCACCTCATTACAAACAGAATGGCTTTAACTTAAACGAGGGCGAGATCTATTGCATTTTCAATGCTTGTTTACTTTGGTTCTATCAAGAAGGCATTCAGATGTGTCACATATTTGCCATAAATTCTGAATGTTAGCACTCTAGTTGCTCATTAGATCACTGTAGTAAAGCTAGTGCTCACCAGGGAAGTCTGCTGCTAATCATGGTTTGCAGCCATTTTTCCGCATTTTTTATCCCACAGACTTTCAGTCCGCATACCATTAACCCGCAAGGTCATTGAGCTCGCATACCATTATCCCGCATTTTTTCAAAACGCATGTGCATTTATCGCGCATGCCTTTACAAAGAATTACGTTTTAAAGGCATGTATGGTAAATGCATTTGCGTTGTGAAAACCACGATGACGAGAGAGGTAAGTGGGTTTGTGTTAATTTTTTCGTGGGTTAGTGATTGTGTAGTGTAGTGTAGTGTTGTGTAGTGTAGTGTTGTGTTAGTGTAGTGTAGAGTTGTGGTGGTTGTTTAGTGTAGGGTCATGCTGGGGGTAGTGTTTTAGGGTTTAGGGCTGTGTTGTAGTGTTTGCGTAGTGTAGGGTCATGCTGGGGGTAGTGTTTTAGGGTTCAGGGTAGTGTTGTAGTGTTTGCGTAGTGTAGGGTCATGCTGGGGGTAGTGTTTTAGGGTTTAGGGTTGTGTTGTAGTGTTTGCGTAGTGTAGGGTCAAGCTGTGGCTAGTGTTTTAGGGTTCAGGGTAGTGTTGTAGTGTTTGCGTAGTGTAGGGTCATGCTGGGGGTAGTGTTTTAGGGTTTAGGGTTGTGTTGTAGTGTTTGCGTAGTGTAGGGTCATGCTGTGGCTAGTGTTTTAGGGTTCAGGGTAGTGTTGTAGTGTTTGCGTAGTGTAGGGTCATGCTGGGCTGTAGTGTTTTAGGGTTTAGGGTAGTGTTGTAGTGTTTGCGTAGTGTAGGGTCATGCTGGGGGTAGTGTTTTAGGGTTTTGGGTAGTGTTGTAGTGTTTGCGTAGTGTAGGGTCATGCTGGGGTGTAGTGTTTTAGGGTTTAGGGTAGTGTTGTAGTGTTTGCGTAGTGTAGGGTCATGCTGGGGGTAGTGTTTTAGGGTTTTGGGTAGTGTTGTAGTGTTTGCGTAGTGTAGGGTCATGCTGGGGTGTAGTGTTTTAGGGTTTTGGGTAGTGTTGTAGTGTTTGCGTAGTGTAGGGTCATGCTGGGGGTAGTGTTTTAGGGTTTTGGGTAGTGTTGTAGTGTTTGCGTAGTGTAGGGTCATGCTGGGGGGTAGTGTTTTAGGGTTTTGGGTAGTGTTGTAGTGTTTGCGTAGTGTAGGGTCATGCTGAGGGTAGTGTTTTAGGGTTTAGGGTAGTGTTGTAGTGTTTGTGTAGTGTAGGGTCATGCTGGGGGTAGTGTTTTAGGGTTTAGGGTAGTGTTGTAGTGTTTGCGTAGTGTAGGGTCATGCTGGGGGTAGTGTTTTAGGGTTTAGGGTAGTGTTGTAGTGTTTGCGTAGTGTAGGGTCATGCTGGGGGTAGTGTTTTAGGGTTTAGGGTAGCGTTGTAGTGTTTGCGTAGTGTAGGGTCATGCTGGGGGTAGTGTTTTAGGGTTTAGTGTAGTGTTGTAGTGTTTGCGTAGTGTTGGGTCATGCTGGGGTGTAGTGTTTTAGGGTTTTGGGTAGCGTTGTAGTGTTTGCCTAGTGTAGGGTCATGCTGGGGGTAGTGTTTTAGGGTTTAGGGTAGTGTTGTAGTGTTTGCGTAGTGTAGGGTCATGCTGGGGGTAGTGTTTTAGGGTTTTGGGTAGTGTTGTAGTGTTTGCCTAGTGTAGGGTCATGCTGGGGGGTAGTGTTTTAGGGTTTTGGGTAGTGTTGTAGTGTTTGCGTAGTGTAGGGTCATGCTGGGGGTAGTGTTTTAGGGTTTTGGGTAGTGTTGTAGTGTTTGCGTAGTGTAGGGTCATGCTGGGGGTAGTGTTTTAGGGTTTAGGGTAGTGTTGTAGTGTTTGCGTAGTGTAGGGTCATGCTGGGGGTAGTGTTTTAGGGTTTAGGGTAGTGTTGTAGTGTTTGCGTAGTGTAGGGTCATGCTGGGGGTAGTGTTTTAGGGTTTAGCGTAGTGTTGTAGTGTTTGCGTAGTGTAGGGTCATGCTGAGGTGTAGTGTTTTAGGGTTTTGGGTAGTGTTGTAGTGTTTGCGTAGTGTAGGGTCATGCTGGGGGTAGTGTTTTAGGATTTAGGTTAGTGTTGTAGTGTTTGCGTAGTGTAGGGTCATGCTGGGGGTAGTGTTTTAGGGTTTAGGGTTGTGTTGTAGTGTTTGCGTAGTGTAGGGTCATGCTGGGGTAGTGTTTTAGGGTTTAGGGTTGTGTTGTAGTGTTTGTGTAGTGTAGGGTCATGCTGGGGGTAGTGTTTTAGGGTTTAGGGTAGTGTTGTAGTGTTTGCGTAGTGTAGGGTCATGCTGGGGTGTAGTGTTTTAGGGTTTTGGGTCGTGTTGTAGTGTTTGCGTAGTGTAGGGTCATGCTGGGGGTAGTGTTTTAGGGTTTAGGGTAGTGTTGTAGTGTTTGTGTAGTGTAGGGTCATGCTGGGGGTAGTGTTTTAGGGTTTAGGGTAGTGTTGTAGTGTTTGTGTAGTGTAGAGTCATGCTGGGGGTAGTGTTTTAGGGTTTAGGGTAGTGTTGTAGTGTTTGTGTAGTGTAGGGTCATGCTGGGGGTAGTGTTTTAGGGTTTAGGGTAGTGTTGTACTGTTTGTGTAGTGTAGGGTCATGCTGGGGGTAGTGTTTTAGGGTTTAGGGTAGTTTAGTTGTTTAGTGTATGCTAAAGGCATATTCGTTCTAAAAGTTTTCGTTATTTTAATTTGCGGCCTAATAGTACATGCGGGATTTTTTTTGCGGACTGATGGTATGCGGGATTTCGTCATATATTCACTAATCATACTTTCTATGGCAAAATGAACCCCCTCATTTTGTTCCTTTTTAAATTAAATGTTTTAAGAGTTACCACTTTAATCCAATCAAGATGGCTTCAGGTGTGCCATACCTTTGTAATAAGTAGGACTGTTAGCACTCTAGTTGTTCTTTAGAACACTCTGGGACAATCTGTCATTGGGCTATAGTTGGGCTACATCTGGCTGATATTTGGGCTACATTTGGTTTTTTTGTCTCTGGTGGCCATCTTTGGGCTACATTGGGCTACATTGGGCTACATTGGGCTACATTTGGGCTCCAACATATATATAGCCCAATGTAGCCCAATATATATTTTTCAAAGTTAATTTTCGTAAAAACCACTGGAGCCTATATCTTGAGACATAGCAAAGGCACATCGGGCTACCAGTCCCTACAATTTTGCCAAGTTTGGTGTAAATCCATTCAGCCGTTCAGGCTAAAAGTGAGGCCAACCGCCCTATGGAAAATTGCATGGGAAAAACACGTTTTGGGACCCCCCTTTTTTCTCGGCCCCCCCTTGACGAAACCCCCCCAAATTTTCAGGGGCTGCTCAGAAACAAAATGTTCCATTTTCCTGAAAATTTCAGCCAATTCTGTCCTCATAAGCCAAAGTTATTCGACATAGAATTTTCAAAAATCCCATAGGAAAAAAATCCTAACTATATATACCTACTGGCTATCGCCAGTAGGTAATATATATATATATATATATATATATATATATATATATATATATATATATATATATATATATATATATATATATATATATATATATATATATATATATATATATATATATATCTCCTCCACTCCGCTTTCACATAAAGAAAGGATTGTCCGGGACACAGTTGAATCGAAAGCGTGTTTATTTAGGACAGCTTCGCTTGACGCGTTTTGAAGGAAAAGCCTTCCTTATCACAAGTACAAGACAACTGTTTACAGTGATTTAAATTTAGGTCACATGGTATTCATGTCATACCGAAGGACACTAGCAACAGACTCGCTGAAGTCTTCACGGAGCTAAGCCATGGTTTAACATGTTAAACAGCTCATAATTCAAACAGCAATTAATTCAAAGATGTCAACGTTTGGGATAAGCACAGTGGTGATTGTATACTTCCTCAAAGTTAATTTTAAAACAAGAGAATTGAACTGGCAATAATGAAAATTACATTTGTCATTGCATTGTGTCTGCCAGGGAGGGAACAATAAAGCATCATATTTCATTTTAAAGTTGAGTACAAGATGCAAAAACAGCCAATTCTAGTTTGAAAACATCTAAAATTCCTGATTTTTCAAACTTAGAGTCTCGCCCCAGTGGGCAAGTTTCCAACAATAACAAATGGGCCTCAAACGGCCTAAAAATAAATAACAGAATTTGAATTGCTGAAAATACAATTAATATTAAATGAGCAATAGCCAAGCGCCTACTCAAACACCCAGCCTTGCAACAAAGTCCTGCCCCAGTGGGCATATATCGACGGCATTACCCGAAGCCAAAGCTCAATCTTTTCACCACAGGCAGTGCTGAGCTTCCTCACACTCAATTCCAACTGTCATTCGTGCTCTCAACATGCGGTTTCCATGGCCATGTATGTAAACTCTCCTATTGAGACTTCCCAGAGATCTGTGAACATAAGAAAATGATAAAAACCAATGAGCATGTGACTTGAAACATGTAAAACAGCATCTCACATACAATGTTAAACAAGCACTGGCGTTGCCAATAGGTTTCGCCTTTGGAAAGTCGGAGCTATTGGTTTTGTAAATGACATTTTATATTTATATATTGTTATTGACAATGCCAATAACGATATATAAATATAAAATGTCATTTACAAAAGCAATAGCTCCAACTTTCCAAATGCGAAACCTATTGGCAACGCCAGCGCTTGTTTTAAATGACGTGGCATGGCACAGCTAAATTGGCCGCAACACCCAGCTGCGCCATTTCCTTGTAATTATAGCCCCCTGTTCCTTCCTTCCCTCCCAGGTGAGGGTCGTCCCCTGCTGATCCTGGCGAGTGCGCGGGGTCAAAGGTTGCGTTTCACTCAGTGAAAGGCAGTAAATAAACTGGAATAGCCTCTAAATCAGCTCCCACCAAGAGGTGAGTGACGGGGGAGGGGCTCAGAAGGAGGGGGGCTGCCCCGGCAGGGGGCCCACGGAGCGCTGCAGGACAGGCCTTCCGGATGGAGGCCGGAGCCAGGTGAGCAGGGCGAAGATCGTGGTGTCAAGGTGCATTATGGTGTATATTCGTATATTTAGTGGATTGCATTGTTTGATTCATATTTTCTAAACGGCCCGTGAGATCCCCGGGGCCAGTGTGGCGGGAGGAAGCCAGGCAGGACTTGCAGTTAAAGCTCACCATCAGGCGTCCGATCACTAAACAGAAACAGCAGGAAAGCCCGTTGGCATAGCTCAGTGGGTTAACGCGCCTGAAAGTGAGATGTATCTGCAACCTGCAGATTACACGCTGGAGGAGCCACTTGGGCCTTTCATCCTTCTGAGGCTAATAAAATGCTGCGCTCCGAGTTTGTATAATAAGATGACTCGCTCTTTGCAGCATTTCAAAGATAAAACTTGTAGCTGCGAGCACTACATACAAAACCTTCCATGCTGCACCCAATTACCCCACAGAGGCCAATGTACAAGCAACACGCTACGAATCCTGCACCACGAAAAGCGCCCAGGGGGTCAGTGAAAACGGTAGCGCTTCCGTGACCAGGACAGGGCCAGGAAGCGCTAGACATACACGGAGTAGCCACTTAAGAAGTGAGGAAGCGCTTCAGGCCACAAGGGGGTACAGGTAGCGCTATGTAAATAATATTAAAAATGCATCTGATGCTCTGACGAACGGGGCAGACTTGGGGGGCAGGTGTTGGATGACTCCGCCTCCTTAACGTGGCACTGGGGGCAGTCGGTAGGTAGGCGCCAAGGGATGTGCTGAGAGCTTCCCGGGCACTGTGGCCCACACGTGGGCACCGGCTGCTGCATGGTGTTCGGGCAAATTCTCCCCCCCCCCCCCCAAATCTCTGCCAGGCAGGGGCTGCCCACGGGGGAAATACCCATTTATCATGATACCGGAGCCACTGCGCATGCGCGCATTTTACTTGCAGGAAGGAATGAGTCAGTTTATTTACTTATTGAATGCAGTTTTATATAAATTTATAAGTTTACCAAAAGGTGTCAAAGCGCTAACAATAGAGTCAAGTAAGCTAAGACTCACGGAGATTTACACACTAAGTAGTTACATGTACAATCAGAATTATTAAACAAGTCAGCTTCCGGGCCAGCAGCCAATCACAGCGCGGCCCGGGGAATGACGTCACGGGGGTGTCCGGGGCGGCAGATTCGGGGGCGTGTTTTTCGCGCTCTCCCCTTCCCATTGGCTGGAAGCTAAAATTCCAGCCAATGAGGAGAGGGCGTGACTTAAAAAAAGACACAGAAACGCCCCTGAATCGCGTTTTCACGGGGAAAGCGTGATTGACAGCCACTCTCTTTCCAATGGCTAGCCTCCATTTATGGAGCTAGCCAATGGAAGAAGGGGCGGATTGAAAGTCCCCCATAGTGTAAACAAAAGTTTTCGCCTGGGCGCTACGGCCAGGTCGAAACCTAAAACAAGAACCATAAACACCTGCAGGGCGCAGGTCTTGGCCAGCCCACAACGCTACAAGCTCACACGTATGGCCATGTGCCACACAAATATAGCTTACCGCTACATACCAAAACATGCAATACAGCGCAAACGCATAGCACAGCATCCCACAGTAGATGAATTCAACAGAACTGAGCCACGCCAGTGCAGAGTCGACTCTAGTCTATTGTAGGCAGAAGGGGAGACTGGCCCTGCAGAGGGGGGGTGGGGGTACAGACAGGAGGATGCTCATGTACCGGCATGATGGGGCGGGGTAAGAAGAGGGGTGACAGGCACGAGAGATGCAGGATAATCAAAAGGAGCACCGCCAGCTGGACACAGGACAAGAGGGTGACAACACCTGCAGACAGACAGCGAGACAGACAGCGGGACAGCCAGAGATAGGTGGGGTGAGAAGGGCACAGAGTAAAGCAGAGGGGTGAGAGGCACGGGGCGCCCTCAGGGACCCAATCACTCACCACGTAGGAGGACCCGCCCTCCCCGCTGCGGGTCTCGGTCTCTGGGATGGCGAAGTGCATGTCCCCCGGTCTCGCGCACCACGCTCCTCTCTCCAGGCACGGCTCGCGCCTGCCCCTCCCACACACCTTCCCCTCTCCTCACAGCATCACAGACAGTGGGTGGGCGGGCGGGAGGTGGCACTGACTGTGGGCGGGCGGGAGGGAGAAGGCAGGACACCGGGAGGGAGAGGGATTTTATTTATTTATTTTATTTATGAAGGCATCGAACACGGACAGTGGGCGGGAGGGAGGAGGCACGGACAGTGGGCGGGCGGGAGGGAGAAGGCAGGACACCGGGAGGGAGAGGGATTTTATTTATTTATTTTATTTATGAAGGCATCGAACAGGGACAGTGGGCGGGAGGGAGGAGGCACAGACAGTGGGCGGGCGGGCGGGAGGGAGAAGGCAGGACAACGGGAGGGAGGGGGATTTTATTTATTTATTTTATTTATGAAGGCCACGGACAGTGGGCGGGAGGGAGGAGGCACGGACAGTGGGCGGGCGGGAGGGAGAAGGCAGGACAACGGGAGGGAGGGGAATTTTATTTATTTATTTTATTTATGAAGGCATCGGAAACGGACAGTGGGCGGACGCGAGGGAGGAGGCACGGACAGTGGGCGGGCGGGAGGGAGAAGGCAGGACAACGAGGCATCGAACACGGACAGTGGGCGGGCGGGAGGGAGGAGGCACGGACAGTGGGCGGGCGGGAGGGAGAAGGCAGGACAACGGGAGGGAGGGGGATTTTATTTATTTTATTTATGAAGGCATCGAACACGGACAGTGGGCGGGAGGGAGGGGGCACGGACAGTGGGCGGGCGGGAGAGAGACGGCTAAAAAAACAAGGCCAAGGGAGAGAGGGAGGGCGAGGACAGGGGAATGAATGGACGGGGTGGGATGGGAGTGCGTGTAGGGATTCGGGGGCGTGTTTTCCGTGCTCTGCCCTTCCCATTGGCTGGAAGGTAAAATTCCAGCCAATGGGAAGAGGAGAGGGCGGTACTTAAAAAAAGACACGGAAACGCCCCCGAATCGCGTTTTGACTGGGAAAGACTGATTGACAATACTGTCTTCCAATGGCTAGCCTCCATTTATGGAGCTAGCCAATGGAAGAAGGGGACATTCAAGTCCCCCATATAGTAAACAATAGCTTTCGACTGGGCGGGGCACTGCTTCGCAGTGCTCCGGCCAGGTCGAAACCTAAAAAATGGCTTTATCAGTGCATGTTGAAGCTTTCTTTTGGTATAATTTAGCTTGATTTTAAGTATACCCATGTCTGAAGATTCAACAAATGATTCAGCAGTGCCAGGCATCACGGGGCTTGAATGAGCCGAAAGGGAATAATAAATGTAAAGTCGGTCCATATAGAGGGCCCGAAATATATGTTGCCCAGGGCCTCGTAAATCCTTCAGATGCCACTGCAGGGGACTGGATGTTTATACATACGCCCAGCGTCTATGCACTAGGGAATCCACCCTAGTATGGCAAAGACAGCCTGTAGGAGTGAGAGAGTAAACCACCAGCCATGATACATGCTCTGAGGAGGGGCAGAGTACAGTCACCCAATAGGAATGAGCTTGTGTGAGAATAAAAATGGTGCCGGGCCTGTCCTGTGATAATGTCCTTGGAGCACATTTCCCTGGACTGAGACTATTTGAAAGCTCTCACAAGTGGCAGATACGTGGATAAGGGCCTAGGAATAACATGATGTGTTCAAGATCAAACAATTTGATAACTGAGAACGCCAAATTGGCAGTGCAGGGCTGCTGGTTACGCGGTACCTATTATTACCATTATGCACATTGAGGCGAGCAGACCATGAAAAAGTGTGTTTTATTTCAATTGGATTTCAGCTCAGTTTCTTCTCACACACTATCTGAGCATTTTGCCTAATTCGAAGCCACCCTCCCCCTATCCCCCCAGCCCCTCTCATCTTTGCAAACCACGGGAGCAGAGTGATAACTTGTCCAGGATCACACGATTAGTTCACACTGGGAAGCTAGCACCCTAACTCGAGGTTTCGCAGGGCCTGTAATTGAATCACTTTTAAACCAAAACTCCAACCTCCGACATGAACACGCTGGGCCGGTAGCTTGTAGATTGGGGAACAAGCGTGATTGTCTTTCAACACTTAATGCAGTTGTGTATTCACTGGCCCCTTCCGCCCTAAGAGCTGCCCCTCCCTCCCCCATACCTTGAACTCTTGTCCCTTCCTGTGACATCTGAGGGAAAACCGACCGCCCGGTGACAGCTGGGGAGAAATGTGTGCCGGCAAGGAATGTGGAAAGAGAACAGGAGGAGAGAGCGCTCTCCCAACGCAACCCGAGTTTGGAAACTTTGTTTCCGACAGCTGGTTGAGGTATGACATGGTTTGACTAGGGCGATTAACCGCCCCATGTTACAGATGTGTCCTGCGGCTGTTCCCGTCCCTCAGCTCGCACAGAATTGCGGGATGCCATGTGTGTTCTTCGACATTTTTAATCCTCGCAGAGCACAATAGTCACTCGGCCCTCTATGCGGTGTAAAAGAGGTGTCTAGTAGTCTGTCCCTGACTTGGAGGGAGGGGCAGAGAGAGGCCCTGGAGGGGGGCTCCTACGCCTTCAGCGTTAGAGGTGACAATAAGGCAGTCTTATATTAAACAGCCCTGAATGGGTGAATGGATGCCATGCTGGGCTCCGGTCTGGGAATATGCCCTTGGCATTCATTTCTTCCATTGAGCACATTTTAATGTGCTCACACATTGTCAAACCACTGAACTGAGATTCGGGGAGTACGATCTGCCCAGGACCATACAGTTTGTCAAAGTAGTAGACTCGAGACTGCAGGACACTGCTACAGGTTGCAAAGTATACAGTTACCACCATAATCTATTTTATTGGCATGCTTTATGCTGATTCTAAATGCTTACAATTACTATCTCGCCAAAAGCGAAAAGAGGAATACATTCAAAAAGTGATTGCCCAAGAGCACACAGGTAGGCCCAATTGGAGGAGCGGGTTGAAAAACATAACTCCTGGTTCCACAGTTTTCACTTCTAGATTGGTTGGCAATTATTCTGATAGCAAGGCAAAGGACTTCCCATTGAAATGTCACTCTTGAAATGTCCCGTCCAGATTTAGAATAGGGCAATTAGGATGGCGGGCGTGTTTATTTTCAGCATATTTAGGTGAAGTGGTGGATTAGGTGTCAAGTATGTTTAGTTCCATAGCTAAAATGTACCTCTGGGTCACATTTATTTATGTTGTCTGCCCGCCCCAGGGACATGACCACCTTGTTAGATGGGGGGGAGTGGGGGGGCTGCAATTTATATATGCCACTCGCTGTCTTTATTAGCAGTTATATATAGTGCGAAATCGACTCGAAGGTATTGGAGCGCTTTACGTGAGCGCCAGTTACATTACACATTTCTTTGGGTCCTTTGCATCTAGTAAATTACTAGGCACTATGTGATGTATCTACTGATATTTACTACTTATGTTTCAAAGTTTAGGTCTATTTCACCCCATTTGGATACCAGAGTTGTTCTTTTTCTAAAGATGGTTCTCAGTATTTGAACTATCCAGAACTAAAGGATTCCTTCAGGGGGAAGGGTGAGGGTGTGGGACGCTTTCTGTGCTCGCAATCCAATGGGTGTTTTTTTTTTTAGAACAGTGCTATTGTAATGTGTTTGCAACTAGATTGCATCTAATGATATCTACTTCAGGGCGATTTGTGACCAAAATCAGTATCGGGGGCGGGTGGTTCTGAAGCAGGGACCGGTGTTCTCTGCGTGAACTTGGCAGCCATGCCTTGAAGGGGTGGTAAGGGTCTGCGGCTCGTGAGAGGGCGGGATTTTATCCTCTGTGAGGGGGTGGAGGGGTCCCCGCTAACCCCCCTCCAAGTTGCTTTGATTGTAGCCTGCTGCACTGGGGGTGGGGGAGGGTACTCACAGGAAAAGGCAGGAGGAGAGAACTTAGACTTACAAGGGCCGAACAGGGAAATCCACATAAGCGGCACCAGTGAACCCAGAGCAGCACCAGGGGAGGACCTATCACAGGAGGGAGACTGGAGACCTCGCGCACGCACAGGAGTGAGGAGGGAGACCACAGACCCGCGCGTGGACACACGGGAGAACTAGAGAGGACGCACGGGAGAGGTAAGGCGGCGCAGGGCACCACGAGGTACACAGGGGAGAGGGGCACCGGGATGGAGTAACTAATTGTAGCGGGGAGGCTAACGTGGGAGCTCACAGGACCAGCAGGGGCCAAATCGAGATCCGAGGGCAAGAGAGCTCACAGGAGCAGCGAGGGAACCCCACACATCGTTCTGTCATTGCACTTTCTATCTATCTACGTTTCCGGTTGGTCTTAACCTCACACGGGTGAGTTGGCATGCTGGCTTTAGGGATGGGGGAGCACGAGTGTGGGGGTGGAGGTTGTATACATGTAAGGTGGTGGCTGCTCACACATACTCTGACTATCGCGAGTGGGGATCAAACAAACAACCCTCTTGTTCCTCTTGGGGGTCAGAGAAGTGTGCTATCTATCCCCTGTCCTATGTGTGCTCGTCAGCACAGACCCGTGTGTGTTCAAACACTGCCCCGCGCCCACTGAACGCCTAGCAGCACTGCTCGTTACCCTGCGTGTTTTGAACAGCTCCTCACAGCATCACAGACAGTGGGTGGGCGGGCGGGAGGTGGCACGGACAGTGGGCGGGCGGGAGGGAGAAGGCAGGACAACGCGAGGGAGGGGGATTTTATTTATTTATATTATTCATGAAGGCATCGAACACGGACAGTGGGCGAAAGGAGGAGGCACGGACAGTGGGCGGGCGGGAGGGAGAAGGCAGGACAACGGGAGGGAGGGGAATTTTATTTATTTATTTTATTTATGAAGGCATCGGAAACGGATAGTGGGCGGACAGGAGGGAGGAGGCACGGACAGTGGGCGGGCGGGCGGGAGGGAGAAGGCAGGACAACGAGGCATTGAACACGGACAGTGGGCGGGCGTGTGGGAGGGAGGAGGCACGGACAGTGGGCGGGCGGGAGGGAGAAGGCAGGACAACGGGAGGGAGGGGGATTTTATTTATTTTATTTATGAAGGCATCGAACACGGACAGTGGGCGGGAGGGAGGAGGCACGGACAGTGGGCGGGCGGGAGAGAGACGGCTAAAAAAACAAGGCCAAGGGAGAGAGGGAGGGCGAGGACAGGGGAATGAATGGACGGGGGTGGGATGGGAGTGCTGTAGGGATTCGGGGGCGTGTTTTCCGTGCTCTCCCCTTCCCATTGGCTGGAAGGTAAAATTCCAGCCAATGGGAAGAGGAGAGGGCGGCACTTAAAAAAAGACACAGAAACGCCCCCGAATCGCGTTTTGACTGGGAAAGACTGATTGACAATACTGCCTTCCAATGGCTAGCCTCCATTTATGGAGCTAGCCAATGGAAGAAGGGGCGGATTCAAGTCCCCCATATAGTAAACAATAGCTTTCGACTGGGCAGGGCACTGCTTCGCAGTGCTCCGGCAGGCCGAAACCTAAAAACAATCAGGAAAACTGATACAATTGCAGAAAGAGTTATCTAACCCAGATGCACAGCAAGTTCTTCATGGAGGTTGTGGACTTCAGGTTGCATTGTTCTGTATTTGATAATAAGTTTGGATTCTAGTCTCCTAAGTTCCTGAATATATATATATATATATATATATATATTAGTTATACTTAGGACCTAGTTTCCAATCGGAAATCCGCAACATTCTATTTGGAATAACTTTGGCACCGGTCAATGAATCCTCGTGAAATTCTCCAAGAAGATGGCCTGCTCTGCTCCGCTCCTTCCCTGAAAGATTGGAGGTGATTCATCAAGCGGGGGCCGAGAAAAAAGGGGGTGCCAAAACATGTTTTCCCCATGCAATTTTCCATAGGGACCTTTAAGACGGGTTACAGCTCGAACTGCTGAACGAAATTACACCAAATTTGGGAGAGAGGTAGAGTTTGGTTCGCAGATGACGCTTTTTGTTAAATGGTGCAAATCCATGCAGTAGTTCCTGAGAAAATCAAAAGTAGAATCATGGATTTATCTATGTGCGAAGTACCGTCTGAGGATTATACCCGGACCCATACGAGCATGAGCAGCATGCTAATTGGCTGTCAACTGTGTGTCAACACTCCAAAGCAGGAAGTGTTGGCAGCCATTTTGTGTCTCGGTAGAACCGAGGCACAAGAAAACTGAAAAACAAGTGCGCGAAAGATGCAAAGGGAGAAGGGTAGCCACATCCTGACCCCCTAGGCCTGCTCAGGGGGTCTCTCAAGGACCCCCAAGGCACAAGAATTATTGTTTTTTTTTTTTTTTAATCGCAGGATTAGAGTAGGATACGCGTATCGCGTGAAATAGAAAACTCGAAGCACGCTTTAGTGCTAATTAGCGTCCGGGGGTCAAGTCCCGGGGCTTTAAAATATTAATTGAGGGGCAGCTCTGAGGCCCCGCCAGCCCCAGGAACCGCCTCACCCTCAGGGCTTTAAAATATTAAAAGAGAGGGGGCTCTGGGGACCGCCACCCCCCGGGGCTTTTTGAAAGTCTTGGAGGGGGGCCACGGTGGCCCCCTCCTGGAGCCCAAGATGGCCCTGGGGACCGCCACCCCTAAGGGCCGGCTTCTGCAGTGTCCCGGGGTGTCTACTCCTGAGGTTTTAGGGGGTCTCCTACTCACACTTGTAACCAAGCTGTA
Source organism: Lissotriton vulgaris (assembly GCF_964263255.1). Classification (NCBI taxonomy): domain Eukaryota; kingdom Metazoa; phylum Chordata; class Amphibia; order Caudata; family Salamandridae; genus Lissotriton; species Lissotriton vulgaris. The sequence goes on from NC_141696.1 coordinate 941,595,263, forward strand.
AGAAAGTGGCTCTAATATATACTGTACCAAAGTAAGGTACAGTGTGTATAGAGTCCACAATCTCCAGGGGTATAACAGAGGTAAAGTCAGATCTGACTTTACTCTCTAAAGTGGTAGCTTGGTTGAGCAGTAAGGCAGTATCAGAGGACTGTGTAAAGTATTTCTTGCACAAACTCAGTTAGCAAAAGGTTTCACACACTCAAGAACTGAACTCCTGGCCAATCGTTTTTATATCAAAAGACATAGTTGTTTTATTTTTAGAACCAACAGGTATAAAAATATACTTTTCTCAATATGAGTGACTTCAGGTAGTTACTTTGCAGAAAGGCAATGAACTTTGTAAGCACAATAGTTACAGTGGTTGCAATAGGCAACGCAATTCTAAACACAATTTAACTTTGAGCTCAATGGGTTTTTCTAAATTGAACTGAAATTACTTCATATTTCACCATATCAATTCACCACTCATCCTTTGTAGGCTTCCTGAATAGCGTGCGTCAACAACCGCTATATAAATACAAACCTTTGTCCTCCTCTATCCTTCTGCTATCATTGCAAATCCAAATAACTGATTACCGTATCCACCACTTAAAATGTACTTGCATGTTTAACTATACTAATTCCACAGCAATCCTCTATGGGTCCTAGAGTAGCGTGCTACTCGCCGAAAAAGAACTTCGACAGCTCATCAGTGATAGTAAGCACTATAGAAAATGCAATAACAATACAATACCCCTGGGACACTGCCGCTTGCAATGACAGGATCGGAGCGCTGTGGCTACCACCCTGTCATTGCAAACTGCTTTCCTATTCGGAAGAGAGAGCAGGTTAAACTGCTCTCTCTCTCAAATAGGAAAGCAAATTGCTTTTCCCCAGGTGGAGCAGCATGTTAGCTGCTCTCCCTGAGGAAAAGCAATGCCGGCTCCAGAAAGGATGCGGGGAGCTGGGTGGGCCCGTGGGGTCATTGGGGCTCCCCTTACTGTCCCCAACGTTTTATGCAAGCCCCAGGGGATGGGGTCTCAGAGGATAAAAAAGATTAGTGATTGGGGCTATTTTTTTAATGGTAAATTGGTACGCTCTTCAAAGCCCAGGGGAACCACACCCGGAGTTTTATGTATTGTGGGCGGGCCGGATTTTGAAGTGTCCCGGAGTGCCCATCCCGCCGTCCCATAGGAAGGAAATATGTTTTCTCTTTCAAAATGTAAATCAGATTGCTTTTGCAGATGGGAAGCTGCATGTTAGTAGTTCCTGCTGTGGAAAGGTAATGGAGTCTCCCTAACGCATAGAAGTTGTGCACCAAAGGTGCTGCAGTCGGGCACCCTACAGATTATAAGTCGTGCATCCAGGGTGTGCACAACAGGGGCCCGCGCTGAGCTGGGTGCGAAACTTTTACTTTTTCCGTTACAAAATAGCCCCTATCAGAACTTTCTAATATTCCTGGGGATCGTATCCACCGGGTCTTATAAAAAAAATTGGGGACCGTGAGGGGAGGCACTATGTCCCCGCGGTCCGGCCGGCTTTCCGCGTTCTTCGTGAGCTGGCATTGCTTTTACACATGGAGAGATGCTAACATGCATGTGGAAATGCAACCTTGTTTGAATTTTGAAAGTAAGAACAGATTTCACTGCTCTGTCTTTCAAAATGCAAACTAAGGGCCATATTATCAAGGAAGGGCAATACATTATCGCCGCTTCTATTGAAAGGAAATTCCCAGAACACCAGAACCAGGGCTTCTATGGGAATTCACAAGGGCAAATTATCGAGCCCATTATCGCCGCTTTATCAGCAGTTTCCTGCCGATAAAAGCTGCGATAATATATCGCCCTTTCTTGATAGTATAGCCCCAAGTTTGCTATGGGAGGGCACGAGCCGGAAGACTTCCGTCTTCTCAAAGCAAACAGCAGTGTCCTGGGGGAAGGCACTCCGGGACACTCGAGGATCCGGCTCTGGGAGTGGCGGTCTCCAGGGCTCTCGAGGGCACCAGGCGGAGGACCACACAGCCCCGTCACACAATACAGAAATCTCCAGGGGTGGTTGTTCCCGGGTTTCAGAGGTGTAATCGAGGCCCACACACTTTTAATTTTGATGGGGGGGGGGGCTTGGTCGTGAAAGTGGTGCAAAGGGGTTGTAAATCTGGTACAGTGTTTTGTTTGCCTTGCTTTCCTTTCTGTCTTGTAGAGGATCCAGGGTAAATATAACGGTTTTTGTACAGCCAGTACCTTTCAACTCTACCCCCAAACGGCTTTCTGCCTGTTACCAAAGTAGTTCATTGAACACTTACGTGAGCACAGAGATTAGAAGTTCACCACACTATGTTGGTAATTGAAAAAAGTTACTGTTGTGAAGTTTTAAAGCTTTTCTAATTGGAAGCGTTAGTCGTAGCTATAGACTCTGGTACAGATCTGGTAAATAGTCTCAGAATTATACTGCAAATTATAAATATCATTTCTATTGGGGATCCCTACCCCCCAAAACTTTTTTTAATTAACTTTTATTAAAGCAACAATAAATAACTGGAGACATAACTGAAAGATAACAATACAATAAAGAACAAGAAACATAACTTTAATAAAACAATATAATGAACAAAATGTGATGTGTACTCCAATAGAAATACGGTAGGAAATGTGCAAAACAAAAAAGAAAATTAGTGTTTAAAATTAGATCGATGTGACTAAATGAGGTCAAACATTACAAGTCAAGGTAACACTTGGCGATATTTTCTTATTTTTATGTCCGCAGTGTGCCTGATATATTTCACTTGTCTTATAGGTCCGCGTTCAAGCGGTGTCTGTATGGAAGTGCCTATTGCGTCAGATTCAAATTACAGATCAACAGGTCTTTAAAATGATTCACAGATGAGACAGAATTAGGTGACAAATCAAGTCATTATGCAGGAGAATATTCTTTAGGGCTTATTTACAAGAGTCTTGCTCGCTTTTGTGTTACTTTTTTCATGTTGAAAGTGACGCAAAAGTGGCGCAAGGGGCTTGTAAATTAGCTCTTTTATTTCTAATGTATTTAATCAGAGGTATTGTATATCTAGGCCGCTCTGATTACCTTCTGTAAACACTGAGGCCAACAGAGTTCACAACTTGAAGTCACCTAAAGTTCTACACGGCGGAGTGGACAGCAGCATTCATAACTTTAAAAGAGAAAGAGAAACAATGTGAGAGAGAGTGAAAAAGAGACATAGAGAAAAAACAACATTAAAACTTGGGAGAGAGAAAGTTATAGATGGAGCTGTTAATACTTGAGAAAATACTCGTAGCTCACCTTTTGCCTCTGTTGTGTGTCCAAGCACGTGCTGGTTTATAGTGCACCCTCTAGTGATCTGAAAGATAGTATATACAGTTAGTAATAGCATAGTACATACAACTGCACACGTATATTTTCGCTTTATTTATTTGCATACTCAAGATAATGTCTTTTTTCAATTCCACTGTAAGGAGCTGTCTGTGCACTGTTTTTCTTCCAAAGTAGTATATCACATACACTCCCACTGCATATAGGTGAGTTCTCAATATTGCAGGGCAGATTTACAAGCCCCCCTGTGCCACCAGTACTTCACTTTTTATGACGTACTGGTAGCGCACGGGACTCCTCTAAATTTACAAGGAGAGGAAAAGGCACCCTGTGTGACTTTTCCTCTCCTTGTAAATATGGCCCCTTCACACGCAGCACTTTGCGGTGAAGGGGCGTTTCATGGATGTTGCTGTGGGTGTTACCACGGAACACCCATGGAACAAGACACATCTCCAGATTTACGAGAAATCGTAAATCTGGACATGCGTCTGAATGCTACACCACCTTAGAAGTGGCGTAGCAAGGCGCAATGAAGACAAATGTTTTAACTTCTCCACTTTTTTTCCTCTTTCAATGCGTGCTACATTCTACGCATGCATTGAAAGAGGAAAAAGCCTTTAGTGATTGTTTTGGTGCAGGAAGATGCCCCTTCCTGCACAAAAACATTCTCCCCTTGGCGCAGGCATCCTTGCACCATGGTCCAAGGGTGCCTGCTCCGGCGCATGGCAGTTGTTTGTGCACCAGCGGAGGGGAGAGCACAGGAATGCAACATATTCTTGTAAATATGTTGCATTCATACGCTCTGAAAGTGCTGCAGCGTGGTGCAGCCAACGGGCTTACGGTGCCACGCTGTGGCACTTTCTTGTAGGCCTGCCCCTGCGTACCTAGACTCATTGACTCGCAGAGTCTGGAGGTAAGTGTTTTACTTGAGAAGCCAGAGGCAGATTTACAAGGTCCTTGCGCTACTTTTCCCATGTTAAAGGTGACTCAAAAGTGGCGCAAGAATCTTGTAGATCTGTTCGTCAGACAGTTGTAACCTATCTATTCTCACTGCTTGGAGGTGATTGTATATTTCTACGCAGTGAATGTGCTGGACACTACCCACTCTCTCCTTTCACAGATAACTTGTTATTGTTTCGGAAACAAGCTTCTTTGCTCACCTAGTGACATTGGCGTGATTCAAAGAGGGTGCACTACGTGTCGAAGCAGGCTTCACTGTGGCCAACAGAGTTCACTACCTGTACTTAGCTAATGTTGTGCATGGCAGAGGGGACAGCAGCGTCCATAACTTTAAAAGAGAAAGAGGAACGATGTGAGAGAAAGTGAGTAAGAGAAACAGAGAAAAAACAACATTAAAACGTGGGAAAGAGAAAGTTATAGATGGAGCAGTTAATACTGGAGAAAATACTCGTAGCTCATCTTTTGCCTCCGTTGTGTGTCCAAGCATGTGCTGGTTCATAGTGCACCCTCTACTTTAGTGATCTGAAAGATAGTATAAAGAGTTAGTAATAGTATAGTCCCACTTTCTCCTTTCACTGACAAGCTTCTTTGCTCACCTTTTGTACCGCTTTTCGCCGCCATAAGTGTGGCAGGGTATGCTCAGATGTGAGTCCCTTGCTCACTTTGCCACTGGATTCAAGCAAGCCGGGTTGAAGACGGCTGGAATGCCAGAAACCGGTCCTCGGAAGCTTGTTTCCGGTCCAGGGAAGACATGGCTTGGCAGTTCGGGCTGGACTGTTCCCACGAGGCACAGGGTCAGACTGATTTGCATATAGCCATGTCTGAACTGGGATGGCAGAGTGGGCTAAAGAACGGTGATGGATTAAACTCAGATATTTTGACTGGGTGTGAGTGTTTGATTGATTCAGATGCTCTGTCCATCACCACCCCCTTTTGTACCGCTTTTGGCCGCCATAAGTGTGGCAGGGTATGCTCAGACATGAGTCCCGTGCTCACTTTGCCACTGGATTCAAGCAAGCCGGGCTGAAGATGGCTGGAATGCCAGAAACCGGTCCTCGGAAGCTTGTTTCCGGTCCAGGGAAGACATGGCTTGGCAGTTCGGGCTGGACTGTTCCCATGAGGCACAGGGTCAGACTGATTTGCATATAGCCATGTCTGAACTGGGGTGGCAGAGTGGGCTAAAGAACGGTGATGGATTAAACCCAGATCTTTTGACTGGGTGTGAGTGTTTGATTGATTCAGATGCTCTGTCTATCACCACCCCCTTTTGTACCACCTTGTGCTGTTGGCGTGATTTAAAGAGGGTGCACTACGTGTCGAAGCAGCTTTCTTAGAAGTTGTTACGATGGCCACGCATCATTGCAGAATCCTCGAACATTGAGTTTTAGAGGTGTTGGGGGGACACCAATTTGTGAAACACATCCTGTAAGATAAAAAGGAGGTTAACATTGTGTGTAATTTTTTTATCAAAGGAGAGAAGAAGTGACAGAGTGACTGTGAAGAATACGCAGCTCAACTTTCTGTCACCAGTGTGTTTTTCACCATGATCTGGGACATAATGCACTATGAAGCTCTACATCTAAAAGATAGTAAAAGCAAGATGTTATGATTGGTAATTGTTACTATCTTAATGTGGAGTTGGATAACATCGCCCTTTCACATACGTTCCTTCTCACATTTAAAATAAGTATTTGGGTAGTTTATATTCCGGACTTTTGAGCGATTATAAAAACGTTCCTGCTATTGGAAAAAATATATATACATGTAATTTCATACACTATATAGGACTGCGTTTTTCCAAATTGCTGCGTCGCTTATTTGTATCCAGTCTGCTACTGCCCTTCGACTCCCTCCGATGTGTACCCAAGCATCACTGCTCACCTTTTTGTGGACAGGACACCTTTTGCATCATGTAGTCCCGATCTACCACAAAGATGTCTCATATATGGTGCTGAGTCTTGATATCTATATGGCTAACAACATACTCGTGCTCCCATCATCATCATCGCAGGTTCTTCACCCGCTCAGTGCTTCGGGTACCACTAACTCAGTGACCAAAGAGGCCACACATGTGGTAGTGGGCCCCCTTGTTCGGTAGTTTGGGCCTTCTTGAAGCAAGCGAACCACCAGGATGGGCCATCACAGCTCTTGCGATGGGAGCAACTCTAAAATGGCGTACAGCACTTGTGCCCTGTCTTTTTTATAGGTAGGGTCACGTGTGTAGTGACGTATGTGCTGGATGTGTGTGGTGTGGGTGTATACCAGCCATGAGGGAGTGTGTGTGCCAATCTGACAACTAGACCTGGAACTAAGAAATCAGTACAATGGAAATCTGGGCCATGTAGTGTTGCTGTGTTTTCTTGGTTCCGTAAGCGGAGTGGGCTGTACTAACGTATTCAGCCTCGATCAGTTTACCACCACCCCTCGGGGCTTTTAAATGTTGCGAGGGGGCCGTGTGGCTCCAGGACACTGCAGGAGCTGGCCCTTGGGCCTGGCAGTCTCCAGGGTCTTCGAGGGCTCTAGGCATAGGGTCACACACTGTATGCCTCACACAATACATTAAAAATGAAGAGAACGTGATGATAGATGATTTGTGATGTGTTTAGGCTTGAGAGCCTGGATAATCATTAAATGGGGTCTGGCAGCGAAGTGCTTACTTATTCTGGAAGAAGCCTTTAATAATTGCCTCTCGCTGCGTGTACGTGCAAGGTTATCTGATTTGCTTGTATGTTAAAAAAAGACACTTCAACACCTCTTTTTGAATGGTTGTGAAGCATTGTAAGAAGACGTATTAGCGACCAATCCCTTTCCTTGCGCAGATTTTGAAAAACATTTGATTGACTGTTGTGTGGTTACGTCTACCTTCTTGATGCTAGTTTTGATTGGCTTTTTTTTCTATGTGACGCTACGATACACTTACCATGTATGTAGCCCACTTTGTGACGAACTTTATTTTACAATGAGTTTCAAAAACTAGTTGTGGTAGGGTGTTTTTAACTTAAACTGTGTACTCTGCTTATGAGTTTGTTGACTGTAAAGGTATTTAAAAACATGCACAAGTTTTCAAAATATTTTTATTGAGTCTTTTATATTCATCATATGGGTGAAATGCAATTTCTTTTTCATGCATTGGTATAATGCATTGGACCACATATCTTTTATTTTATCATAAGCACTTATTTCTTAAGTGTTGCCCCATCATTTTAAAAAAAATATTTGGGCTTTTTTTACTTTCAGATAAAGCAGAATAGAAGTGCTACGACAAACACTCCCTCACTACTTCATCTTTTTTTATGTATATTTCATGTCATTATTACATTTTACAATAATTTTTAAAAATTGAAAAAATTAATATTCACATTAAATATTGAAGACACAATTATATTACTGTGTTGAAAAAAATTGGTTGCAAAAATAATCCTCTTGTTCTTCACGAGTGAAAATTACTAAAAGCACTACTCAATATAAATACTTTTAGCCCATTTTCACTCTATACGTTAAAGAGTATTCTCTTTTATTGCTAAGTATTTACTCGAAAGTTTATTTATACTATGTTTTTCAATCATTAAGAAATATTTGCATACAAAAAAAAGAAAATGTTGGTTGTAAGTCATCCAACTCTAGTTGAAGGATCATGAAGTTTAATATAAATTAAAATATACATTAACGATATGATCCCTCCGTGGAAATGAAAGAAAAATGTAAGATAATGACATCGCTTCTAATCATTACTTTGCACCTTAACACCTTGGCTGCTATGGCTTTTCCCCTCCGGTGCTGGAAGATCCAGATCTGCACTGTTCATGACGAGCTCAGCTCGTCATAAGCACACGACCAGTGTGCTGCGTGACGAGCTCAGCTCGACATGAGCAGCGAAGGGGTTAAATAACCTATATTTTTTGTAATGTTTTTTTATTGAACTCGTTATTATATTCTCTTTAAAGGTAATCATATTACATTCTATAATCATTTAAATATTTTTGCTTTCTTTCTTAAATATATAAAACATATACCTATTAAGATATTTTACCTCTCCTCGATTTTTTTTCCCTCCTCCGTCGCAATTCATCCAACTCCTCTGGATTGGACATGATGTTTTATGTATTTTTAAATATACATTAACAATATGTTCCCTCTGAGGAAATGAAAGATATTGTCAAGATGCAACTTCTCACCAACACATGCAGCCATTTATACACAAAGTGAGATACTGATACAGATATTTCAATATTTAAACATTACTCGCTAATACATGTATTCACTAAGATACACTTAATAAGTCAGTTACACAATCAATTTTACAAAAAACCTCAATTTAGACACTTATTTAACCGATTATTCTTTCATCGATGTTTAGATATACATATATAAAAAATATTTATTTTTCAGAAAGACACACATTCACTGGATGATGTCATCAGTGATGTCATTTGAGATGTAATCAGTGATGTCATGAGTGATGTCACTGACCATGCCATGAGTGATTTAATATGTGACGCCATCAGCAGTGGATTATATATAGCTGAACTAACTATAACGGGGGAATTTCAATAGTTTTGTATGAGTAAAATGTCCAGCTAACTATAACATGTGCGAAACCTTTGGTTTTTACAGTGAATATATATATAAGAGTACGTGGTACTCGAAACGCGTCACTTGAAGGGTCGTGAATAAAAAAGATCATCCTGCCTGAAAACGTGGGGTCTGCCTTCTTCTTTCGCCGCGCTGCGCTGTTGGCGTGGAGGTTCGAGGATTGTGCTACATATATATATATATATATATATATATATATATATATATATATATATATATATATATATATATATATATATATATATATATATATGTGTGTGTGTGTATATATATATATTTCTACTTTTATCACTGTGCCCAAGTAGTAGGGCCTTCGCTATCACCAGGGTGTGGAAGAAGGGTCCTATTCTACGCAAACTGAAGGAGAATTGATTACTTACCGCTACCTTGATCACCCTCCTGGACGAAGTAGACCGTCTAGAAGAAGAAAGGAGAGAGAGGCAGTTGACAGGAACCACTGGCTTCAACTATAAACCTTTAGAAACTATACAACTTAATAAAATATACCATCATTAAGAAACATATTCAGCCTCCTCACTTCTTTTTCTGCACATTTCTGCCACAACATCATTATGTCATGAATTGAACATAGAACACCATGGATGTGCTGTATGTCAAAGTAAGGCACATTCCACAACTTTGCTTTTGATGCAAATTAGCTCAACTTTTTTACATACTCATCGATGTACAGTTTCAAAATAACAACATTTGGACCTATGAACCCATCCAACATTTTGCTTGGACACTCATGTAACAATACAGATGAATAATTAGGCACAAATAGACATCGCAAAAGCAAGGCATTCCCTGTGTGAAGTCTATAAGCTACAAGTCATTCCCCTGGGCAAGAGGAGAGAAGATATATCACGTTTCTGTGAGATTTAGAAACATGGCCATACATAAGCACTGCAATAGTGACCTTCAACAATGAAGCATCACATCACAAATCATAGACACACATCAAATCCAATGTGCACAACATGTAAAAAATGATTTTGCCAAAATCACTACAGCTCTCGTCCAAGGTCTCAGACTGTGCATCAGGGTGACCCTCATACACAAATGATATCCCTTATGACAGCTAACAAAAATGTTTCCAGGGACATATCATAAGTGTCATAGAGAAAAGCTACATTGTTTCAGCCAGTGCAGACACACAATAAATGGATACTGATCAATGTCAAAGCTGTAGCATACACTGTCCCCAACATGAAAAACTCGCTTTTCTCAACACTCATTCACAAGCTCATACCATCCATTCAGTAAAACTTCTACTGTGGGATTTAAACATTTCTTGACAATTGGATGTTATATATTATCTCTAAACACTGACCACTGTGTTATGCACAAAGGTTTGATTTGTTATAACTTATTGTGTTTACAATTACAGTATTGTATTACTGTACTGAATTATACTGGATTTAAAGAGATTTGTTGTCTCTCTTTTTAAAATCGCTAGATTTATTTTAAAATAAGAGTACATTAGTTATATCTTAATCTAATTTACTTCCTCTGATTGTTGTGAGCAATAATTACAGGTTACGTTTCACATTCACAGATAATTAAAACTAACAGTAAAGGATGACTCAAATATTCATTTTCAAATCACATGAAAATAATGTGTTAGTGAAATGGCGTTTCTGTGTTTTTTATGTTATCACCACCTTCTTCAGGACAAGCAATTATGAAAAACACGAGTTTGTCTAAAAAATGGTAAAAAACAATATTTACACATAATCAATCCAGTATATAAAATAAAATAAATGTACATATGCAGGATCAGAGTTTTTTTCATTTCTACATCTGGTTCAAAATCCATTTCTACTCCTATTATACCTGTTACACCATTCATTCGTAACTTTATATTATGCTGATTACAGACAAGAAGGTATGCTCCATTCCTTATTTGTCCATAGTCAAAGTCTATTTGTGAGACTTCAGTTTTCATACAAGTTACATTCATTTGTACTTATTTACTTATTTATTTACTGTTATAAAATCCCTGTTCATACTAGAACATTGGGGAACATTGCATTGTGATGTACCCAGTCTACTTTTCAACTGTTCTGTTTGCCATCCCAGCACATGTAATAACTGCTATATATTTCTATATACGGTCCTCACAGTGGACTCTGTGTACTACATTGTGTAGAGTAACCTGCCACATGTTCACATACCTCCACTTTCAGTTCTAAGCCTGATACATAGATGAAAAAAGTAGGTGCAATCAATACTATAGAAACGCTTTATGCGTAAAGGAAGACACTCCAGCAGCTACTGCCATTTATCATGTAATTGTAAAGATAAATGTTTAGCTTTAGGCATGGTACCCATACATCAACACATACATCAACGCAATAAAGGCTTGTCAGACAATAGCGCAATAAATGTCAAACAAAATATTGTCATTGGTGACTAATGATTACTATTGAAAACCTACAAGGCATTGCCACGTAGGTGAATGTCAAGAAATGGAGACATTACAGAGAAAATCACACGTTGTCTGTGTTGTGCTCTGTCTGACATTACCAATTGTGACTCGTATGTGAGTGATGCATTGCCATTGCATGTTAATGACCGTGCAAGCTTAATGTAGAAAGCTGTACACAGGAGACAATGGTGTGGTGACCAATGTAACCCATGGCAAAGCACTACGCTACGCTCGTGTAGTTTGCGAAGTTTGCGCTACATCGGACTACTTGAATTGCACGTAGCACAGTGCAAACATGCGTAGCGTAGCATCGCAGTCATTTTTTGCTTGCTTGCGGTCCTCAACGTCAAGATGGCGACCGCAAGCGAGCAAAATGACATCCCGGCAAAACTTTTTCCTCGTTCGCAATCAGCAACATCAAGTTGCCGATCGCGAGCGTGGAAAATAAACCTCCTGGTGGGATTCTGAATGTGGGGAGGTCAGATTTCTCATTGCGAGTGGTCACGTATGCTCGCGACCGCTCGCGATGAGAAACTACAAGTCTGCGTTGAGAAAGCTGCCGCTCGAGTACAAATCTACTCGAGCGTCAGAAAACGACAGCTCACACTGTGCAAGATGCAGTTTTCAATGATTGCACAGTGTGGACAATCATCCGGCACTGTGCAATCATTGCAAACAGCGCACTATGCAGTTTGCGTACTGCTGCGCGTATCTCGCGGAGTGTGGGGTGCACTTCGCGTAGCTACATGAAGAACTACTACGCTAACCATTCCCAGGGTTAAACCAATGTAGTACTCATGCTCTTCATGAGCGCTGACTAATGTAACATCTATTTTCTTCTCTCAGCTGACCAAGGGTATGCACTGTTGCTGTAGGTAGTGACACCAGTGATGTATCCCCAAAACCAAGCACAGATGACATACAATATTTTGGCCACCTCAGGTCTATTGTGGTGCAGACTTTCAGTGTCCTCAAGTCACGGTTCCTCAGTCTAGATGCATCTGGGGGTCGATCGCTATACTCCCCACCCATGGTCTGTAAAATCATATTGGTGTGCTGCATCCTCCACAACATATGTGTCAGGACAAATGTGCCTTAGCTAGAGGATAAAGTGGAACCAGAAATACCGGATGATGGAGAGGAGGGAGAAGAGGAACCTATGCAATCTGCTACTTCATCAACAGCAGGAGGGAGGAATATCATCACCTATTTATTCTCAGAGTAACATTTATACAACAATCATCCCCAAAAAATTGTATAGTGACAAATGTGCCTCTGTCCATGAATAAACATTCACAACACTAACACCATGTGAGCATTTGTATCCTATTTGCGCACTTCACTTCTGGCATACAATGTTTGTTTCACTTATGTCTGTCACACAGCAGAGTATATGATACCACCTATGAAATCTTCCGGTAGTAGAAAATAGTCAGTGCATGACAACTACAAGATGCAGATGGGGCACCATTGGTAGCCACTATGTCCTTGGAGCCGTCACATAGAAGGTCGGCACCAACTGTGTATGTGCCACTCCAGATGCTTGTCATGTGTTTGGTCTCATTCTTGTGCTTACCAGTAGAGTCCACTGTATTAGAGTACATTGCAGCACTCCAAATAGGATGTGCATGGAAACACCCTCACACAACTACAGTCAACATATGTTCATACACATTGTTAGACATGTCACAATCAGATATTTAGCTCCATTAACATTGACTAATGCTAACCATCAATTGTTGCCTATACCACGGTGTTGCATCTGTACTCCCAATGTAAATCACAAGATACACTGTCTTGTTGCATAATGTAGATATGGAGGCATGTAAGTGAACATGCTGTCAGCCCCTATTCAACAAGTTCATTTTGGATCCCTCCAATTGGTATAGCTCTAGATCAATTTCGATGCTTCCCATTTTTATCAAAATATTGGACAAACATATTAACACTCAACTTGCTGCCTTTATGGTTTCCCAAAACTTTCTGCATCCCTCACAGTCATGCTTTTGAGTGGGACTCAGTACAGAATCTGCCCTTCTGGAAGTCACTGAGCATCTTATACAGTTTCTGGATAATGGCGGAATGGCTGCGCTGATTTTACTTGAACTTAGCACAACCTTCGATACTGTGTTAAATAGCAGTCTATTGGAAAGACTGGTGAACCTGGGTCTATAAGGGACAGTTTTAGATTGGATTACCTCTTTCTTCAACAATTGCATAGTATTTTGTTCCAGCTCTACATCTAAGCCATTTTCTCTTACTTCTGGTGTCCCTCAGGGATCGGTCCTAAGCCCAATGTTATTCAATATCAATGTTTGTCTGCTTGTGGTTATTGTGGAAAGCTGTAGCCTTACCCTATCTTCCTATGCAGATTACACTCACATCATCTTTTTGTTGTCATCTGCTCAGAGCCATTATTCTGAAACCCTGAATTCCTGCCTGGGAAAGATCTCCACCTGGATGAACACCAACTAAATAAAACTTAATGGTGTTAAAACTAAGGTGATGGTTATGGGCAAGACCCCCTTGCAGTGGGGCCCCCCAAATTGGCCTGAGACCTTAGGCACACTCCCAGAACCTGTCTACAAAGTAACCAACTTAGTTTTTGGGCCGGAAGTCAATCTATCAATGAAACTCCATGTTGCTAAGGTAGCTTCTACCTATTTTGTAGTCCTGAAATGGCAGAAATTATCTTCTGGATGATCCCTTTTTCAGCCAAAAGAACAGTACTTGGCCTTTGATCGAGCAACTGGTACATTTGTACAGTTCCCAGAGTCAAACTGGTTTGCATGGGCGGTTGCTCCTTCTCATACTTGAGCCCTAAGCTGTAAAACACTTTACCTGAGTCCCTGAGAATCTGTCCCTCAATGACCACATTCTGTAAAAATCTGAAATCTTGGCTGTTCTGGTCACTTCTTACTCTGCCAGCCCCTACCCAGTTATGGAAATGCTGGAAACCCCTGCTTGGGTCGCTTTGTGCTATATAAGATCTTTTAATAATAATAAATCTGGGAATGCATCAAAATCCATGGGCGATTAATGGGGACAAAGTGGCTTTGCGTGGCTTCAAAAATCTGACTTAGAGGTTTGCCTCAAGCATAACTTATTGCGTGATGCAAACGTGATTCAGCCCTTACTTCTTTTTGAGATTAGCAAACCATACTGATGATTCATGGAAGGAAAAGATAAGACCCATTTTAAATTTGCCATATCTCATACTGTGATGTTGATTAGCAAAGATTATTTCTGTTTTTTTTTTCTGGATTCCTCTTTTGAAGTTTTTTGCTGCATACTTTGAAAGATTAGATGGCTATTTGTTTTTTGAAAGAATTGGTATTGTGCATATTGACACTTTAACCTCATATTATTTGCAGTCCAGAATCCTCAAACCTATGAGTATTACACCATTGGAAAATAAAGAAGTCACTTGGTCTGATGCAGTACTGGAGGATCTTTGGAGGCATCCATATAACCTTACTGACTGACAGCAACTCAAAACATTTCCTACTGCAGCAATTACAGGACTACTCTGTCCTAAAAAAAATATAACAGAGGTAGTATGGTGGGGTTAGAGGAATATTTCCTCTTCCAATGGAAGATAAGCAGAGGTCTAAGTTTTGCAGATCCTGCTCATAACAGTAAAGTAAATATTCCCATATTTTGGCATGGATTTAAAGATGAAGTTTCAAGTCTGTGGCTACACAAATTTCTGGTAGGTCTTTTAACTTTTGGAAAAAAAACAGCTATCCATTTGTAAATCCAGACGATTCGATTCAATTCAATAAGCTTTATTCGGTTGACAAAGCAACCATAAAAGCAGAATACATGATCAAAATACATTATCCGAAATCGGTAACAAACGGTCAGCAATCAATTAAAATTTCCTAATTTCATTAAAACATCATACAATTCCCAGAAAAATAAACTTAAAATAGATGGTACCACATCAATTCTCTTAATGTAAACAATAAACTCATAGCAGTGTTACACAAACAGTTGTTTGGCATAGACAGTTTTTAGTTGCAAGATCAGAACACATGGGCTTAGAAAGTGCAAAGTGCTCTGTTAGTGTAACCATCCCTAATCTTAGGGTGACTGGTCAATTTCATTAGAACAATTTACTTTTCCTAACATTAATTGAACTTAAAATAAATAAATGTTGTGGCATAAACACAAATCTCAGATTCTCTTAGCATAAACAGTAGGCTCATAGCAGCATTAGTGGTTTTAGCACCATATTTTTTAAACAGTGGTTTTAGATAAGCAATTCTAAAAGGCAAATACAAATGACATAAAAGTTAAAAGTGCAAGGTGCTCTGTTTAGTATGCCGGTCACAAGGGCATGGGGAGACAGAGCGCTGTTTATTGTGGGGAAAGCTACTAAATGGTGGGCAAGGCCTAACCTCATTCTTGTTACTCGTTACAAGTGATAAATAAGTTTAGACGCCATCAGTATCTATATGCAGATGGTAGAGCTGGTATGTGGCTTGCTTCCCTACTGTTTTCAGCCTGCTATCCTTCTTAAGACACAGGCAGGTGCTCTTTAACTCCTGTTTGGACAATCCTGATACTTCAATTGGATTTTCCAGGATTGTATGATTGAATAAGTCTCTATATGTATAGGCTAAATATTTGAGCCAGGGGACCTTAAGACAATTATCAAATCGCAGGCAGTCGTTAATAATAGATTTAGTAAAAATGGTCTCCTCCTTTGACCGAATAGATTTCCATACCAGAAGGGGTCTCAATGCAGTTAAATCTGTCAAATAGTTGAGGCCCACTTCACAGTGAATAAGTTCAGAGGAAGCGGAAGCCGACAGACATGAAAACTTTTTTTTAAATGAATTTTCTTCCGTTTGCAAGTCATAACTCGGGTGGTGTCCCCATACACCAGCCCCATAAAGTGCAACAGAGGTACATCTTGCTTTATAAATATAGACCATCTCTTTGATGCGGCGTCCCCCAATTCAGACGCAAAAACACCATAAGCACTTTTGGTCATTTTGGCCAGAACATTAGACAATTCATGATTCCATTTCCCATTACAGGAGAAAGGTAACCCTAGATAGCAACAATTATCTACGTTTTGCACTTTGTTGCCATCAATAAAAAAGGGTTTCATACTTCTGAGTTTCGGGCCGCATACCATTGTGAAGGTTTTGGCCTTATTGATCATCAGCTTCCTCTTACTAATAAAATCAGCGAACCCATCAATTAACCTCTGGAGGCCTACCGGCATTCTAGATAGGAGCACAGCCTTGTCCACGTAAAGCAGGACTGGAACTTCCTTGCCCTCCACTTGTGGGGAATCCACCTGTATCATTTTAAGTATTGCGTCCACTTTGTTAATAAATAGGGTAAAAAGTAATGGTGCTAGGAGGCAGTCTTGGCGGATACCACGTTTTACATTAAAATTAGGGGTGCATTCGCCCATTTTGCATTCCGTACTTTGATTGTTAGCTTATCGTACAGCCTGGCTAAAAAGTAGATAATGGGTTTCAGGGCATCAAGATTAAGTAAAACTGGCCATAAAATTCCATGATTCACTAAATCAAAAGAGCTGCTAAGATCAGCAAAACATAAAAAAGAGCCATCCTTGTTTAGCACATGTGTATTTTCCAACTAAAAGCTCTAGGTTGATACACTGTTCTATCATGCCTAGCCCCTTTCTAAAACCATATTGTGCCTGGGCCAAAATACCATGCTCCCTGACCCACTATTCTAGTCTTATTAATAGAACCCTACTCATAAATTTTACTGAAGAGTCAAGTAGGAAAATGGGCCGATAAATGTTGGCCTCAGATTTGTTACCCTTTTTGTAGACGGGGATAATAACAGACTTCCCCCAAGTAGATGGGGAACCGTCCATTACTGCAGCATTAAAAACTCTTGTTAATATTGGGCCCCATAGTTCCGGCAGAGTTTTGTATATATCAATGGGGACACCATCCGGGCATAGTGCTTTTCCCCCTTTGCTGCTACCAAGGCCTAACTCGACCTCGTCAAGGGTAATGTCCAGAGAAATGATGGGCCATTTGTTCATGTCCGAACTGGGGTGGCTGAGTGGGCTAAAGAATGGTGATGGATTAAACCCAGATCAGTTGACTGGGGGTGAGTGTTTGATTTGCTCAAACGCTCTGTCCATCATCCCCTTTTGTATCGCTTTGTTCGCCCTAAGTTGGCAGGGTATGCTCAGACGTGAGTCCCTTGCTCACTTGGCCACTGGATTGAAGATAGCCTGGCTGATGAGGGTTATGAATCCGAAACCGGTCCCAGGATGCTTGTTTCCGGTCCAGGGAAGACATGGCTTGGCAGTTCGGGCTGGACTGTTCCCATGAGGCACAGGGTCTGACTGATTTGCATATGGCCATGTCTGAACTGGGGTGGCTGAGTGGGCTAAAGAATGGTGATGGATTAAACCAAGATCAATTGACTGGGGATGAGTGTTTGATTTGCTCAAACGCTCCGTCCATCATCCCCTTTTGTATCGCCCCATTTGTGCAGGTTAACAGGGTCCTTAGTAACTAACTTGCTTGGGTTAAAAATGCTAGTAAAATGAACCACCCACTCCTCACAGCTGACATGACATGGAAGTTCTGGGAAAGAATCATTTTTAAGGAATGTCGAGTTCACAGTATCCCAGAACAACTTATTATTAGATGTATCTGCCGCTAGTGCAAGATTATCCCATGCCTCATGTTGGAGCTCTCTCTTTCTGCATTTGAAATTAGATTTGTATTTTAGTCTTAGTACATGCACTAACGCCTTATCCCTATGTGTGTTGGAAAGAGATTGTTTCAGCTGGTTCAAGGAGACAGTGCAAGAATGATTAAACTAACCCCTGGCCTGCATGTGTGTCATACGTAGTGGCGCAGTAAATAATTTAGAGATTGAATCGTTAATTATACCAAAATTAATCAAAATCTTATCTACTTCAGTCTCAACAACTAAACTGTCTTCAATCTCTTTACTACAAACCTGGACAATGTTTTTTAATATTTCACCTGAGTTAGTACCTTTCCATCTAGTTCTAGTGCTGCTTGGTCGGCACGGGGCAATATTGCCAATGACGGTACATTGCTCTACTGTTTTATTCCCCCATACAAGCAGTGGCATAATCATAAAATTGTGATCACTCAGCGACAAATCATCAACCCGCTGGATAGAACAGAGGTTTACAATATTGGCAGAAACGATTACATGGTCAATGGTGCTATTAGCTTTTCTCCCGGTAAAGGTTGGAATCACCTTCCCACACCAGTCCCTTGCACATTGCATGATGTCAAGATCAAATTCTGCCAGAACAGCATTTAGGGCATCACCATAGGCAGTGTGTGGGAAGTGTATGCAGTTGTCCCCTTCATCATTTTGGAACCCGCAAGCTTTTGTCACAGACAACGGACAAATTGGAATATTAAAATCTCTGATCCATACAATATCCAAATTGGTATTATCAGCAATAACCAAATTATCTAGTTCCAGCATTCACTCTGTGACTACATTATGGCGAGTAGAGTCAAATATATTATTGTAAAAATTGATCAGTAGGACATCCTGGCCATCCTTGTGGTGTAGCCAAAGCAGCTGCGAATGGTGCCCTATGTTAATAGCTCTTTTGACTCTCAGGGGCAAATCATTTTAAGAGAATTAACAACCCGCCCTTTCCTCTACCAGATGGTGAAGGAGTTGCCAGTAAATCATAAGAAGTGAACCCTTCAAAATGAACAATATCAGTACTCCAGGTTTCCTGTAAACAAATTATGTCATGTGACTTGATATACTTCTTCCATCCTAACATATCCTTCTTGCTTGCTATTCCGGCTATTTTCCAGGTGACAATGTTAAGCCACAAACTGAGGGGATTCCTGGACAATCAAAAGGTAGATCGCTAGTATTACTACCTATTCTGCTACTGGCGCTGGCAGCTCCTTCACTGAATTCTGGAGGCAATATGGGGAATACTGGGTTCATTACCATTCTATGTCCTATGTTCACATCTGAGATAACTCCTACATTTGCAACTTGAAGCTTTCCTAATAAGTGCTGGAGATAATGAGCGGACATATTTATGTCACATGATGGGTCTTTAGACATGGTCAAAACATCCATGGCCTTATTATACGCCAATATTATAGCGCCAAGACGCCTCCGGGCATTCGCGCGCTTTAGAAATAGATAAATCAAATCAAATCATATACTCCCTCCTTGCAGGATGCCCTGCACCCATCGGCCCAGTACCACCCGGCACCCCCTGAGGCGGATGAGCTATGACCTGTCAATCATTAATATCTATTGTGCTAAGTGTTGAAAATATATTGAATGTAGGTAACCCAAAATGTAACTGCGGGAAAATTACTGGTTTAGTTCTACATAACTCCTGATCCCCTCCTACATTGGGTGACGGTCTTAAATGTCTATGAAAGAAACCGAGGGGCAGGAGAGAAGTAATACGATCTTTATACTGGTAGGTAGCTGCTCTTTCAAGGGAGGCTCGGGCCCAATTAGGATTCTTAAAATGAATAAATATGCAATCCCCATGCAATGTTTTTCTTGAGGGACTGATCCAGTTCACTCTCTTGGTCAAGAGTATCTGATCAGCACGGCCCACAGGGAAATCACAGTTTTGGTTTAACCAATGCACCACTTTATTGTTTAAAGTGTCATACTTTCCTTTTTGACCCGGCTCTAGTGGTGGTACATTAATCAATACTGCCACATATGGACAGCATTCTACCGGTAAACTGATCGACAGGTCAGTTCGCCCCCCTGGCTCCTTCCCCTCCTTGAGTTTATTGGGGGCCTGTGTTGACTCTTTGCTTACATACCTGTCTCCTCTACTAAGACATGGATGTCTACTCTGTGTCTGTCACCTGTTAAAATGGTATTAGTGTCTAATGTGGGTGCTGTTTGGTGATACCTCAGCCTTCGCCAGTCCTGTTAAGACTATAGGAGTTGCTTATAATGCTAGATGTTGTATTTAGTATAGCATTAGTTAGACCTGAATTGGGACGCTCATTATGTCCCCCCTGTGGTCCATTTGCATTCTCCCTTGTGTAGCCACTGACATGTTTTAATGTATTACTAAGTTTAATGACTTCTCCATTAAGTTTATCTATTTTTTAAAATAGTGTCTTAATGGATAGCTCCTATTTTTGTGTCAGAAGAGCTACAATATAATTAGCTCGCTCATCGGACATAGGACTTGAGTCACGGATTATCTCAGACACCTTACTAGTAGGATTCAAAGGGGGGCCTTTTTTAATTTTACTATTAGTCCCAGGTTTAACTTGGGCTTTCCTGCAACTCCTTTTCCTTTTTGGGATTGGTGGGCCACTAAGTGATGGCTATCGTGGAGCCTCATCTTGCAGTGTTAGATCCTGATGAGAAGCAGAGTTCCCTTGGTTCGCAAGGGTGTAAGGTCTTGGACACTGTTCATAATGGTCTCTACCTCCAGGAGGACTATGTCCTCTATCCCCATGCCCACTCCTAATGATAGGTGGCGCTCTGCCCTATCAATTTCAACATTGATTGCGATGACCGCCTTAACTAGGTAAGCATCGATTGTCGAACATGATGAGTCAGCTGCATTTTTAGGGGTTTTATGCTTCGGCATACTTAGACTGTATGTGTAATATATGTAACTATAATATATCACCAAATCCAGGTATGAACACAGCAAGGGAGGCCTAGAAAGCCCTCTGCTGTGGATTAATTGCGGTAGATACAACTGCTGAGAACTAAATAACAACTGATTTAAAAAACGACATTCATACAAAAATATCCCAGGACCTAATGTATTGGGGTGGTGAAATCACTATATTATTACCATAAAATACTAAATGCCAGTAGTATAAAGTGCATAAAGTGCCAAATACTGGGATTACTAAAACAGTGGCCGGAAGGCCAAGACCACAGCCTTTACAAATAATACACACTTAAAAGGGGCGTATTACTGCCTTGATTGTCTCACCACTAACAATCTTTTGAGGACATTCAGAGTGTTCAGGCAAAGTCCGGATTCAGTTTGCCCTGGCTATTACCAGGGCACATGTTTCAAATGACAAATGGTGTGGTCTTGTCCTGGCACGTTCTGGCGCAGGCGGACCTGCGCGGCGCTAGTCTCTCGCGCTTTTGGGCGCTCTGGTGCAGGCTTGCTCCTCCAACCTGGGGGGAGCACTAAAATCAAGGGCTTGTGGGACAGGGAGTCCCTCCAGCAACAAAGATTTCAGTGGACAGAGTCAACAGACTAACCCCCAACAGGCCTCACTGGCGAGACAGGGCCCAGATCAGGCCCTGTGCGCAGTGCAGGTTTTCAAGGCCTACCACCAGGCGTCCCAGTGCCGCAGGCCCACCTCCAGATGTGTGTAGTTCCTGCTCCTTGCAGCACCTCATAAACCTTGTGTGCAGTTCCTGCTCCTTGCAGCACCTCCTCAGTCTCATGCATGGTCCCTGTGCGTTACCTGCTCTTGTAGTACTTGCTCACCCGCGTGAGCAGCTCCTGTCTCCTGCAGTTCCTGCTCAGATTCGCGTGAGGCTCATGTTCCTTGCAGTATCTCCTCAGCCTCAGGTGCAACTCCTCCTTCCACAACCTGCTCAGCTTCGAGTCTAGTTCCTCACTGAGCAAAAACGTTCCTCCCCCTGATTGGAATCCATCAGCAGAACTGTGCTTCATGCGGGAGTCTCCTGTTTATCAGGGAGAGGGAGGACAGCTGGGCGCCTGGCGGGGATGTTCCGAAGGGACTCCCCGGTGTCTCTTTTTCCTATAGCCGGGCTGCCTGTCCTCTCACCTCTCACCCAGGCTGCACTCGCCGGCTCGCCAGCTCTCCCGCTCTGCCTCTCCTGACTCGGCTGCTGGGCTGTGAGCCGGGAACGTCTCCACAGTCCAGTACAAGTAACTGAGAGAGCGCAAACTGAACAAAATGCATGAGTGCACCAGAAGTACAAGTCGGTCGCACAACCATAATAGAAGTGCTTGTAAGTGTTGAAAATACATTCACCTATACTTAGACTTGTGTAGTTAACATAGAAATTTTATATAGAAGTGGGACTGACGCAGAAATGTGTGGAAAATATTTAGTCTTATTAGACGTGATTAATCAGGATCCATGTTATGTGGCTGCTAACGGAGGAATGTCATGCTGCAAAGCATAGAAGGGAACAGGCCTCATGGCCAGGGCAGAGAGGATTGGAAATGTACACTTACAAATGACATGGATTGCACTATGTTATTTAGTAATTCTGTTTATCCGTTAGATTTATATTTCATAGAAGTGTTTCTCATAATTAAAGAATAAGGTGTTAACATGTTATTTTAATTCTCGAAAGGATTTGAAGAGAATAGAACCTCTGCGAGAATTGTTGTAGGCCTGAAGAGAGAAAAAGGTTTTTCTGATTTGCACGTGCTGGTACATGTCGAGTTGTGTCGATAAATAAGTTGCAAACTTCTGTTAGAAGTCTATGAGAATTGGGATCCAAGTTGCGGATGTCTGTCTGCAGGTGCGAGGGGGGTTCCAATTAAAAGTTTGATGAATAGAGCTCTGTTCGAGGAGACTGGTACAGACATGGAGGAGGATTCAGGAATGTTTCGGGGGTATCAGCGAGCCGGAGAAGAAGCCTGGGAAGCAAGGTCAACGCTAAACACGAGGCCCAAAGGAAGATCATCATGGAAAAAGCCAGAACCGACACCACGTGAGGGGCGTCTCTTGAGGGGCGTTTCAACTGTAATTGTGATTTTGTATTAGGGACAGCACCCCTGGGTGGAGTTAGAGCAGATGCCTGAGGACCTTTCAGAGAGCGGATGGGTAGGCAGAGAGGGGTCATGACTGGAGATCATAGGTTTTCACCTAAAGACTAAGGGTGGGTGAACTTCTTAGGAAGTCATTCACAGCTGACACCTTTGATAGGTTGGGATTTGTTAAGTAGGGATACCATCCAGTACAGAGTAGGGACAGCCTAACCTGATACCTTCCTTCCTTTGTAAATGACGGATAGATTACAATTTGTGTCTATTCTTGCAACCCTGATGATTCTGGATTTAGTTTTGGTGATCTTCTTTGGTCGCCTAAGAGCTTTTAGAGAACATATGTTTGTATTAGTGCCCATGTATCTTTTGAATCTCGTTTTGAGATGCCTGTATTTGCAGTTATCATTGACTCTATAATAAACCTTTGAAACTTAGAAGTAGTATGTGGTTTTTCAGAGTCGAGCCCATTATTAGTCAAACTAACCTGGTATTGGATGCACTTTCTTTCCTCAATGACAGGCAATAAAGATTCAGTCGACCTGAACGGGGTTTAGATCTGGAGTGGTAAACTAGAGATCAAAAATCCCGCCCTCCCTGTTGGTAGCTATAGAGGATGGTTGCCTTCTTGAGGAAGGTGATCTAGGCCAGGTTAGATTACCCCAAGGCCCCTAGAGATTGATGATCAGAAGAACCGCCCGCCGAAGAGGGTGCTGACGGCGTGAGACAGAAAAGCAGCAGTATCGGTCGAGAGTGAGTATAAAGGGTCATGCGTGTTAGATTGCGGTGTTTTGTGTTGTATCTATGTTGTAATGTCTTGCGGAGTTGAATGCCTGTAGAGTGACTGTGGAACAGGTTGTGAGCGCGCGCAACCGGTGCAAATCTTAAGTTCAGAAGAGAGCTTAAGTGGTTCGGGTGTATCGGACATCCAGAGTAATTGTCAACCAGTGTGAAGGGGGTCATGAGGCACCATTGATCGCCCGCAGGACCGTGATAGGGGGAACGTAAGAGTGAGTGTGTGAGTAACGGGCGCTGGTCGGAAGTTACTGTGTGTAAGCAACCTATCAGAGAGACGATTGCCTGGAAAGGCATTTCGTCAGTTGTGGTGACAATTACAGATAACCTGGGGACGCACAGGCAAGAGAAGTGATTGCTTGGTCGGAAGTAATCACCTTTCAGTGTATGAATGGGACGCATGCGTGACCGAGAGACGAGCTGAGAAAGGAGGGGAACTGCTGCGAAGGGGAGACGAGTGACGTCAGAAAGTGCCGCGCTGGGATTGGCCGGTAGGGGTGAGACCGCGCTATGATAGGCCAGCTAGCAAAGCCGCGCTAGGATTGGCGGATTGTCACCAGGAAGTAAACAGAATAGCGAAGCAGGAAATTGTACATTTGATCATGAAGTGTTTTAAATGGTTAAGAGCGATGTTTAAGAGAGAGAGGCGGAGATCTTATGATGGGGAAGAGGCCCCGCCGGAGGGTACGCCGGCTAATTATATGGCGACGAATGTTGGGTTGCATACTATATTGTGGATTTCAAATTGGTGTAAGATTACGGAAGGGAATGAGGAACTGACGTTTCCAAAGTATGGGACGTTTAGATTAGAGATATTACATCAGTTAAAAGCAGTTATGACCTCAATGAGACCTCTGCCTAGACCGACCCATTTTGCAGCCCTTAATGCATGGATTAGGGTGGCGCACGATAGGAACCAGAACAGGCGTCAAGAAAGGGTGAAACGATCGGTAAGAGCAGTGCAGGATGCCAAATGGGATGCGGATGCTAAAAGATGGAGAGTGCATAACCTTGAAGTAAACAAACTATACCCAGTGATAGAGGTGGCGGGAAACAGGAGCCCATTAGAGGAAGATGATGAGAGCGAGACAGAGGACAGCCTGATAAATAGGTTGCTAACAGATAGGCCACCCCCGTACAATAGAGAGACAGAAAATGCCGAGCCCAGCAGAGAAGGGGGGGCTGGCATAGGGGAGTATAGACCGCTTCCTAGCACAGATTGGGATCCCACTGCAAGTAAAGAATTGCCTCAACCTAGTCCGGTGCAGAAGGTAGTCGGAAGGTTTGTGGTACAAAAGGTGTCAGAAACGGAGTGTGCCACATCCTATGCACTACCAGACGCCCTGCAAGTACCTGTTACTATAGGTCCTATAGTATCGATTTATGACCCAGAGAGAGCCAGAGGGGAGGAACAGGTACGATTGGACAGGGAGAGAGCAGAAATGGTGAGGAGGAACGATACAATCAATTCCCCAAGACAGCTGCCAGGACCAAGGGATTGGAGCACCCCAGTACATACAGCAGTAGATCCCACAGGAGATCAGGGGGGCCCGAGATGGCCGGTGGATCTGAGGGGATCAGAGCCGAAATCCTTCCAGGAGCTAAGAGAGTACATGAAGGAATGGGATGCGGCAGTAGAGGCTCACAAGAGCCTGATAGCAGCGGAAGCTGAAAGGGAAAGCCAAGATAGCAGGATCCGGACTCACTGCGGGGCTGACGAAAGCAGTCCGGAGTGGGACGGGAAGGGTCAGGAAAGTAGAGGAGATAGTCGTCATACCAGGAGTGGAGGTTGACCAGTACTGGAAAACAGGAGCCCTGAGTGTGGGGGGGTGTCCCGCCCCGTTCACAGCGAAGGGGATAGGAGAACGCAGGAGTACAGGGACAGCTTTAGGTGCACCCACTATGCGTCTGGCAATAGTGGACAAAACGGGAGTTGCGAGAGGTCTCGCCATGACCCCTGTAATCACGGACATGAACGGAGTACCGGGGACATGGGGAGCCGAGAAGGAGCTTACCAGGTACTGAGTGACACTAGGCAATGAGGGAATAGCGACAGGGTGGAGAACAGCAGAGAATCCTATCATGGGGCTAGGGAAAACAGGCAGAATGGACAAAATGAAATTGGGGGAAACAGGGCAGTGTTTCACCACCCTCCAAGGGAAGATGGCCAAGCATGGGACTTAGAAAGATGGGAACAAGGGAGGATTCTCCTTAACACCCCTGAGCCTAGGCGTAGGACTCGGAGCTGGGATGGAAGAGATATCAAAGAACACCCTAAGAAAGACATACTGCGAGCCGAGATAAAAGCAAAGAGACTTGATGTCGCCAGTTTAAAATCAGACCTGGATGACATGGTAGATGGTACTTTGCCTTTGGAGAGAATGGACATGTACGAGCAGGATGAAGTACTGTTCATGGCAAAGGACATCACTCGGAAAGCGAGAACAGCACATGAGAAATTAGTCGAACTGGCAGGAAAATACATGGTAGACTTGTCAAGGACCAAAGCATTACAGGGTAACCACAGGCTACATTATTCAGATCAGGACCTAGATGAGAGAAGAACAATAGGATTAAAAACACACATAAGGGAATTGATCACTGGAATAAGGACATGGAGAGCGCTGGATAAATGGGAAGAAAGATGGTCCAAGAAAGGGACCGTCAGGAGAAGCATACTTGGGATGTCCCCAGAGGGAGGGCTGCAGAAGATAGAGGCATACCCTTTGCGTGAGGTTGCAAACGGGAGCTATGTGCATGTGCCCTGGAGTAGGGGGGACTTAGCTGCCTTTACCAATTCCTTCCCTAAATTGAGGGAGAATCCAGTAGAATGGTACAAGCAGGTAGAGAGGTTCGTAAAAATCTCCAAAGTACTATGGGTTGACCTGAACACCCTGTTTGACATTGTGGTACCAGGAGACTTGTGGTCAGCATGTAAGGTTAGTGCTGAATGGCCCACATCAGAACCAGAGAGAGATGCACGGACTAATGGACCGTCCGAGACAGTAATGACGAAATATGAGAGAGTGATGACTTGGCTGAAGGATAAGGTGCCAATGCAGGACATAGATTGGGTCAAAATAGATCGAACTAGGCAGGAACCCAAGGAGACAGTTCATGAATATTATGAGAGATTGCTGAAGGCGTTTAAACAATATAGCGGGTTGGACGTAATGGATCCTAAAGACATAGGGCAGTTTGTGTCTAAATTTGTTTTGGGCTTAAGACCGGATATTTGTTTAATGATTCAGCAACACTTGATTTGTTGGCAAAATAAACCTTTGGATGAAATTCTGAGATATGCTAGGTACTGCAGTGATGAGATAGATTCAAAAGCCAAAAAGCTAAAAGAAAAACTGATGGTGGTACAGATGCAGTCAGCTGGTAAGGGTGGACAACAGCAACAGGGAACAGGGACCGTGGGCAGGAGACAGAATAACCAGAACAAAGGTAATGAGGAGAACTCCAACTCAAGACCTAGGGTAGATATTGCGACATTGAAAAAGACGACCCGGTGCCATCAATGTAACGAGGTGGGACATTGAAAACGCGAGTGTCCCTACAACGTTGAAATTGGAGAACTAGAGATAGAGGAGGAAGAGGTTCAAAACACTCCAGGAAAAGGGGCAACAGCATACCAAGGAAAGGTGGTCAAAGGGGGGACCCCAGCTCCTCGAGCCCAGTTCCCTCAACCACCCAGAATAGGGACAGCGGGAAAGACCTATAGACAGATGCCTCTTTTCGTAGGAGGAGAAGAGTGTTACTACGTTGATCCCCTAACGGGACAGTGAGTGGAGAGAGAAGACTGTACCCTCGGGGCAGTCTTAGAGGTGGACCAAAGGGGACCATACGTGGAGGCCGAAGTGGCAGGGTGTCCCACGACTTTCTTAGTAGACACAGGGGCCACTCGATCCACGTTAAGATCAGCCGTAGTTCCAGGCCTGCCAATGTCAAGAGAAACGATTCAAGTGGTGGGGGTCGCAAACAGGAGAATAACAAGCCCATTGACCGAACCAGTGCTAGTGAAAATAGGGAAATACAGCGATGAGCATCAGTTTGTGGTTTGTGATTCTAGCCCTGTATGCTTATTGGGAAGGGATTTATTGTGCAAGTTAAATTGTACAATATATTGCACACCGCAGGGAGTGGAGGTACTGACTAATGATAATGACGCTGACTTTAAGGTCGCAAACTCAAGAACGTGTGTGGAGCTGTATCCCACTTTGACAGTGGATGAGCTCCCTTGGGATCTAAGGGAGACCGTGACACCAGAAGTGTGGGATTTCACTGGGGAAGAGATTGGACTAGTCAAGGGAGTGGACCCAGTGAAAATCATAGTAAAACCGAATGCTGAGTTTCCGAGAACACCCCAATATAAATTGACCCCAGAAACGATTGCAGGTATAAAACCCGTGATCGAGTCCATGATTAAGCAGGGAATACTGAAAGAAATTGTGGGTAGTCCGTGTAACTCCCCGATTATGGGTTTGCAGAAACCAAGTGGGAAATTCAGAATAGTGCAGGACCTTCGAAAAATCAATAACATAGTTGTCTCATGTTGTCCAGTGGTACCGAATCCATCAGTGATATTGTTTCAGATACCATTCCAAGCCGAATGGTTCACAGTGATAGACCTTTGCCAGGCTTTCTTTTCGATCCCTTTGGATGAGGATAGCCACTTTCTTTTCGCTTTTAAGCTGGAAGGTCGCGTATTAACATGGTGTCGTATCCCACAGGGGTATACAGAGAGCCCATCGATTTTTAACCAGCTTTTGAAGAAAAATCTTGAAAGGCTAGTGCTGCCCCAGAATTCGGTTCTGGTCCAGTACATAGACGACCTACTTGTTGCGTCAGAAACTGAAGAAGCTTGTAAGGAGGACTCCATTGCTTTGCTAAATCACCTAGCTGCAAACGGGCACAAGGTGTCTCCGAGCAAATTGCAGTACTGCATGACGGAAGTGCAGTATTTGGGGCACAGAATTGAAAAAGGAAAACGGAAGGTGTCACCAGACAGAATAGAGGCGATCATGAAAATGAACGCACCTAAAACACAGAGAGAGGTCAGGATGTTCCTAGGGATGGTGGGTTATTGCCGACAGTGGATAGCGAACTTTTCACTGAAAGCAAAACCCTTGCAAAAACTGACGCACAAGGAGGTGAGTGATCCGGTGCCATGGGACAAAGATTGTTTGATGGCATTCCTGCAGCTGAGAGAGGACCTGTGTCGTGCTCCTGCTCTGGGAATGCCAGATTACGACAAAACATTCTTGCTTTACTGTTGTGAAAGAGAGGGTTGTGCTTTGTCAGTCCTGGTCCAAATCCATGGGAATGCCCGTAGACCAGTCGCCTATTTTTCGGCTACCTTAGACCCAGTAGCCGCAGCGTTGCCCGGATGTCTCAAATCCGTTGCTGCAACGGGTGTCAGCATTGAGAGGTGCGAAAATATAGTAATGGGACACCAGTTAGAGGTGTATGTGCCACATTCTGTTGAACTGTTGATGACCAGGACCAAAACACAGCATCTGACCAATAGCAGGCTCACGTGCTATGAGCAAGTCATTCTTGCTGCAGAGAACGTGACCCTCAAGAGATGCTCTGTTTTGAACCCTGCTACATTGATGCCACTCCCAAGTGACATTGAGGATGATGTATGTACAGATCACGATTGCCTTGATGTGACTGAACTATGCACCAAACCGAGACCCGACATCGTGGATGAGCCACTGACTGACCCTGATGAAGTTTTCTTTGTTGATGGCTCATGTGTAAGAGACGATGTTGGTCAGTTGAGAGCAGCTTATGCTGTTTGTACAATTACTGGAGTTGTGGAAGCCGCATGCCTGGAAGGAGTACACTCCGCTCAGGTAGCTGAAATTGTTGCATTGACGCGTGCCTGCCTGGCAAGCAACCAAATTCGAGTCACCATATACACCGATAGCCAATATGGTTTCGGGGTAGTTCATGATTACGGGCAATTGTGGTCTCAAAGGGGTTACATGACCTCTTCAGGTTCACCCATTCGAAATGGGGAGTTTGTACGCTTATTGTTGGAAGCCTTGCAATGTCCGGCAGCTATTGCCGTTGTGAAATGTACAGCTCATACCAGAAACACTGACTTTGTGTCACAGGGCAATAGATATGCCGACGAAGTTGCACGTTATTGTGCCGAACAAGGGTACTCTTTCACGGAGGTGGAAGTGGGTGGAATAGATGTAAGGACTGAATTAGCTATGATATTGGAAACCGTAGATACTTGGGACGAGTTAAAATGTATACAAGAAAATGCACCAGATTTTGAGAAAAGAACATGGGAAACTGCCGGATGTGTGATGGGCGAAACAAACTTTTGGGTTTCAGCAGATGGAAGGGCAGTGTTGCCAAATGAGTTGGTGAGCCCAATGGCAAGACAAATACATGGTCCAGTACACCTAGGGAGAGACGCTATGTTGAGGGTATTCAGACAAACTTGGTACAACCCCAAGTTTAGAGTAGCAGCAGAAGCAGTGTGCCAGCGTTGTGTGACCTGTCAGCAGCTGAACATAGGAAAAAGAACACCAGTTGCATTGAGTCACATGGGGAGGTCTGGGGGTCCGTTCAATCGGATGCAACTGGACTTCATTGAAATGCCAAGATGCAACCGCCTTCGATACGTCCTGGTGGTTGTTTGCATATTTTCCAGATGGGTCGAGGCATACCCTACACGCAGGTGTGACACCCTCACAGTAGCCAAGTTATTGCTTAGGGAACTCATCCCGCGCTTCGGGGTACCGGCCTCTTTGGAATCAGATAGGGGAACACATTTTAACAGCGAACTTGTGAAGATGATTTGTGCAGCCCTGAACATAGACCAGAAATTGCATTGTAGCTATCGACCAGAAGCTTCGGGAATTGTGGAGCAGATAAATGGCACCATAAAGTCCCGAATTGCCAAAATGTGTTCATCAACGTCTCTGAGTTGGCCTGATGCCCTGCCATTAGTTCTTATGAGCATCCGTAGTACCCCAGACAGAAGAACGGGACTATCACCACACAAGGTGTTAATGGGGAGGGCAATGAGATTGCCATCAGTACCAACTGCAGCATTGTTGAATATCACAGATGATATGATCCTGGACTATTGTAAGGGTCTGTCTGATGCCATTCATTCTGTGTCCCTTCAGGTGCAGGCTGCTGAGGTCCCGTCGTGCCAGGACTTGTGTCATGACCTGTGCCCTGGAGACTGGGTACTGGTCAAAAAGCATGTCAGAAGAAGCTGCCTAGATGTCCGGTGGCGTGGGCCCTACCAGATCATCCTAGCATCGAATACTGATGTGAAAGTGGGAGGGCTGCCCAACTGGATCCACGCGTCCCATACGCGGAGAGTTCCAGCACCTCTGGAAGAAACAGCTCCTCTCTCGGATGTAAGTCCAGCTGTGGACAGAGAAGCCATAGAGGGGGCCAGCCAAGCTGTAGAGGTGCCAGAAGAAGCTGGGAGCATGTCTGACCAGGCCGAGGACGGTCAGTACAATAGTGAAACCGACGACGCTACAGAAGGAGGAAGTAGCTGGGAGTATGAATCAGATGCTGGCCAAGCTGAAAGTGAGCACGAGCAAAGCAGAAGGTCAAGGAGCAGGAGGGCAAGGCGTGGAGAGGCCAGCTGGCCGCAAAGGAGAAGGTCAAGCCTGAGGTCAACTCCAGAGAGACCCCTTGCTCCAATATCCGAAGACTCAGACCTGGACGAAGGCGCTCTGGGCTCTGAAGCAGCAGATCCAAGAAGGTCAAGGAGAGTACGTGTGCCTAGCAGAAGATACGCCACTCCTGAGTGGACATACCTGGCGACAGATGTCTTGGGAACGAGCTACAGGGAGAATAAGGGCGGTGATAGTGACCAGCACTGAACCCATCATCACAGTAGAAGTACAGCTGTTGGTGCCTGGAGTCGAAACAGAAGGGTCACTAACGTTCAAAATCCCCAACCCTCCCTACCTAAGCAAGTTAAAGCACATGTTCTTCAACGAATTACAATTCCCCAACTTCGGAACAACGATAACAAGTCATGAAGAGCACATTCTTCGTTTAGAAATATTGAACTACGCTATCCAAGCCGCTGGTTCAAGCCTCATTGTAGATGCTTAAAGACTTTGTAAATAAACGAGAGTGAGAAGATAGCCTAGCGCCTAGTGGAAGGAGAGAAAACTTAGGGACTTTTCCTTTAAGTTGACGGAGAAGGGCTAGGGTTGTCTGTGTTAAAGTTCAAAAAGACTTTGCAAAAAGAGATTGCCAGCTTCCGATTGTGTGGTTCTAAAGACTGAAGGATCAAGAGAGACTGTAAAGGAACTCAAAGAGAAAGAACTTTGTGTTGAATAGGAGAAAGGAATCATACTGTCTGAAGAACATGGAGGCCGGTAATCCGAACCGCAGAGCCAAATGTATAATAGGCACACTAATAGTGGGAGTGATATTTCTTATAGCTTTAGTAGTTACTGTATCATATGTGATGGGACACGAGAGTGAGGCAAGGGTACCAGACGCAAAATTTGTAGTGACACCAAAACCCACTGCTGCTGGTAAGAAAGGGGAAACCATACAGGAGAAAGCGTTATTAGCAGCAGAAACCCGTAGGTTACATATGGATGAGTCCCAGGGCGACTATAGGTCGAATGCTTATGCCAAACTGTTATATGAGTATGTTGATGCCATGGAGGTCAAGGACTGTTATGTGTGTATGCAACTGCCTGCGTCTGTGGATGAAGGCATTAGATATCATCACCTCCCACTGACTTATGGCATTACATGTAGCTTATTGCTTAGCATATTTTACGGACGAGATAGTTTTGAGTACTACTTTTCTAATTATGATTCAGTGTTACCAGTAGTCCCAAATTACAAACAAATGAATAAATGGGACTACTATAAGAGTGAAGACAGATTGGCGAAGTTCTTCATTCCTTGGGATACTTTAGATACTTCACATGCCCGCAGAAATAACCTGACTTGCAAAGTGTCAGAAGTCGAGAAGAAGTTTATAGGGCAAGTGGATGATCGTTGCAGAAGGCAAAAGATTCTGAAAAAATCAGGACAGTGGAAGACAGATTGGACCGAGGAGGAGAAAGCACACAAAAGGAAGGGTAGTAGTGGTCCAATAGCTTTGGATCGAACACAGAAAGGGAAGTTATGCCTTCACAGAAGCCAAACGTACTACGAAAATGTATTCGTAGGGGAGGTCAGTTGTGAACATGCTTTTAGATTAGAATATTACACAAAGGACTTCTTGAAAGGAATGCAAGTGATTCCAAATGTATATTTTGTATGTGGAAGAAATGCATCCGTGAGACTACCTGATAACTGGTACGGATCATGTTATTTGGCAATTGTCTTCCCCAAAATATACCATGCCCAAGACTTAGAGATCATAGAGGGCAAGGTCTCAACAAGAGGAAGAAGAGACCTAGGGGATGCGGAAATAGTTGGAGATGTATTTGGCGCTGCATTTCCTCTTTTAGGACTGATCCTCAATGATGTCAAAATTAGGAGATTGGCAACAGTCGTAGACAGATTGTCTGCCAGTACTGCTAGATCCTTAATGCTGGTGGAAGGAGAGATGCAGTCGATAAGGGCCATGGTGCTTCAGAACCGTCTTGCGTTAGACGTTCTGCTAGCCAAAGAGGGCGGAGTCTGTAAGGCTTTGAGGGTCCAGGAATGCTGTACTTACATTCCAGACAATTCAAAACCCCTTGAGAAAGTCATTATGAACATAACTAACATCCACAAAGAGATCGAAGACCTAACTAAAGTAAATGTTTGGGAAAAAGTGGGTCCTGGAATGGGTGAAGTTGGAGGTTGGTTCGCCAACATAGGGAAGAACTTTGTATGGTACATACTGAAGCCTATCATCATATTAGTGATCTGTGTGATCATATTGTGGGGATTGGTGAGGTCGTACCAATGGTACAGATCAAATAGGTTGGAGAGATCCAGGAGAGAACAGGAACGGAAATTAGCTGCAATGCAGGACAATCAGTACAGGAGTCTGAGGGCTTTAGAAATGCTGAAACGAGGGGGGATTGCAACTAGTTCAGTTTAAATTTTGATGATGACCACGAGAGGTCATCAAAGGGGGGAACTGAGAGAGCGCAAACTGAACAAAATGCATGAGTGCACCAGAAGTACAAGTCGGTCGCACAACCATAATAGAAGTGCTTGTAAGTGTTGAAAATACATTCACCTATACTTAGACTTGTGTAGTTAACATAGAAATTTTATATAGAAGTGGGACTGACGCAGAAATGTGTGGAAAATATTTAGTCTTATTAGATGTGATTAATCAGGATCCATGTTATGTGGCTGCTAACGGAGGAATGTCATGCTGCAAAGCATAGAAGGGAACAGGCCTCATGGCCAGGGCAGAGAGGATTGGAAATGTACACTTACAAATGACATGGATTGCACTACGTTATTTAGTAATTCTGTTTATCCGTTAGATTTATATTCCATAGAAGTGTTTCTCATAATTAAAGAATAAGGTGTTAACATGTTATTTTAATTCTCGGAAGGATTTGAAGAGAATAGAACCTCTGCGAGAATTGTTGTAGGCCTGAAGAGAGAAAAAGGTTTTTCTGATTTGCACGTGCTGGTACATGTCGAGTTGTGTCGATAAATAAGTTGCAAACTTCTGTTAGAAGTCTATGAGAATTGGGATCCAAGTTGCGGATGTCTGTCTGCAGGTGCGAGGGGGGTTCCAATTAAAAGTTTGATGAATAGAGCTCTGTTCGAGGAGACTGGTACAGACATGGAGGAGGATTCAGGAATGTTTCGGGGGTATCAGCGAGCCGGAGAAGAAGCCTGGGAAGCAAGGTCAATGCTAAACACGAGGCCCAAAGGAAGATCATCATGGAAAAAGCCAGAACCGACACCACGTGAGGGGCGTCTCTTGAGGGGCGTTTCAACTGTAATTGTGATTTTGTATTAGGGACAGCACCCCTGGGTGGAGTTAGAGCAGATGCCTGAGGACCTTTCAGAGAGCGGATGGGTAGGCAGAGAGGGGTCATGACTGGAGATCATAGGTTTTCACCTAAAGACTAAGGGTGGGTGAACTTCTTAGGAAGTCATTCACAGCTGACACCTTTGATAGGTTGGGATTTGTTAAGTAGGGATACCATCCAGTACAGAGTAGGGACAGCCTAACCTGATACCTTCCTTCCTTTGTAAATGACGGATAGATTACAATTTGTGTCTATTCTTGCAACCCTGATGATTCTGGAATTAGTTTTGGTGATCTTCTTTGGTCGCCTAAGAGCTTTTAGAGAACATATGTTTGTATTAGTGCCCATATATCTTTTGAATCTCGTTTTGAGATGCCTGTATTTGCAGTTATCATTGACTCTATAATAAACCTTTGAAACTTAGAAGTAGTATGTGGTTTTTCAGAGTCGAGCCCATTATTAGTCAAACTAACCTGGTATTGGATGCACTTTCTTTCCTCAATGACAGGCAATAAAGATTCAGTCGACCTGAACGGGGTTTAGATCTGGAGTGGTAAACTAGAGATCAAAAATCCCGCCCTCCCATAGTCTTCACGGAAATAATGGGCACGACAAAGAAGGTTGTGTTCCAAGGTGGAGTTCCAATGGGTGACGTATGTGCGTATTTTTCGATCACACGCCTTCACATGAAACAGGGCAGCGGTAGTCCAAACATATTCCGACATACAGCCTCCAAGCGACAGGACTGAAAAAATCCCAGTTATCCAGACAGGATGGGTTTTGGTTGTAGCCGTGTTCACCTTCTCCCAGACAAAGATGTTAAACAACAAACACATTAATAGCACAACTATGCATGACAAAGCTCATACACAGTGAGCATTATGGGCCCTGGTCAAAGCCCTTGCATAACTAGGGCGAAACCCTGAGTGTGCTGTATAGTGAAAAAGCCACATGCAGCCAGCTTAGCGCATGGAGCTAATGGAGAACCGGCACCCATCGCTACGGGCTGAAAGCATGCACCTCCATTATGTTGCACAGCGGAGGGCGGGTGACAGAAAGTTTGTTATGCTATCTGTGGCCGCCTTCACTGTGAGCAGCCAAGGCCATGTACAGATTGGTTGGGTGCACTTTATCGTTATGGTTTTTGTTACAGATCCTATTATAGCACGCATAGTCCCGAAGTAAGTATTGTAAGTAAATGTAAGGTAAGAAAAGTTGTCCGGAAGTTTGGTCAATTTCCCCCAGACCCCATGGAAGTTGTCGGGGACCCGCAGTTTTTCAAACCTGCAAACAAATGAGTTTACTTTAAAACACAAATTAATATTGCATGCAGATGACAAGTCTGAAAATTCTGGGGAATTATAATAGTGAAACTAGATGATTTATTATTACCATGACTAGGTTTCAATTAAAAATCGACAGTGGAAGTGAAACATTAAAACCCATGCGTTTTTTTATGTTGGATTATTCTTAATGCCAAAATTATTTGACTAAAGAACCGTCTTCTTGTCTTTCATCATGCCAATTAGAAAGGCCTGTTAGTCATTGGCACGTCAATTACAATTGCTTGATGCCCAGAAATGTTTGGGAACGCAGGCTGTCCGCGCATCCTGTGCTGGCAGCCGTTCAGCCAATGAAATACTGCGTGACGTAAGAAGATCTCCATGTGGGAGGGTGCATTGCTTGTTTGTGAAATTGTTTAGTCATCGAGGATTGCTGGTTCCAGAGGGACAGAAAACAAATCGCAGAAAAAATATATATCTATAAAAATACAATATTGATGAGTGGGTGACTCTATTCAAGGCGCAAAGGAAACTAATATGCAATAAATATTTGAAGCACCGCAGAAACAACAGAGGAACCCAAAGTAAAAACGTTGCTCATAATCCCAAGAAAGATATGTATGACATGTATAAGTGAGACACTGACAAGATAATAACCACGTCATGCTATCTTTGGCCGCCTTCCACTGTGAGCAGCCAAGGCCATGTACAGACTGGTTGGGTGCACTTTATCGTTATGGTTTTTGTTACAGATCCTAATATAGCATGCACAGTACAAAGTATTGTAAGTAATGTAAGATAAGAAAAGTTGTCCGGAAGTTTGGTCAATTTCCCCAAACCCCCATGGAAGTTGTCGGGGACCCGCAGTTTTTCAAACCTGCACACAAATGAGTTTACTTTAAAACACAAATTAATATTGTAGGCAGATGACAAGTCTGAAAATTCTGGGGAATTATAATGTTGAAACTAGATGATTTATTATTACCATGACTAGGTTTCAATTGAAAATCGACAGTGGAAGTGAAACATTAAAACTCATGTGTTATTTTATGGTGGATCATTCTTAATGCCAAAATTATTTGACTAACGAACCGTCTTCTTGTCTTTCATCATGCCAATTAGAAAGGCCTGTTAGTCATTGGCACGTCAATTACAATTGTTTGATGCCCAGAAATGTTTGGGAACGCAGGATGTCCGCGTATCCTGTGCTGGCAGCCGTTCAGCCAATGAAATACTTGCGTTACGTAAGAAGATCTCCATGTGTGAGGGTGCATTGCTTGTTTGTGAAATTGTTTAGTCATCGAGGATTGCTGGTTCCAGAGGGAAAGAAAACAAATCACAGAAAAAATATATATCTATAAAAATACAATATTGATGAGTGGGTGACTCTATTCAAGGTGAAAAGAAAACTAATATGCAATAAATATTTGAAGCACCGCAGAAACAACAGAGGAACCCAAAGTAAAAACGTTGCTCATAATCCTAAGAAAGATATGTATGAGATGTATAAGTGAGACACTGACAAGATAATAAACATGTTTCAGAAACCATCATGTATGTTCAGATTTTAAATGTAGCATAGCGCAGTGAAGCACAAAAAGTATCATGCAGTGCTGAGCGAAAGGTGCAAAAGAGAAAGGCAGGGGCCGTCCTTGGTCACGCCGTGGGTATGGCGGGGCACCGGCTCACCTTCCCCTTGCCTGTTATCCATGGTGGGGCACGCACCACCGCGCCATCGTGACACGGTGGGCGCGTCACATCATCGATTGGTCCAGAGGCTCCCAAGTGACCCGGAAGCGGTTGGATCGCTTCTGGGTCAAGGGCAAGCAGGGGTCAGGCCGGTAAGAACCTGCCTGGCCAAACATGGGGTGTATAAGGCCGGGGTGGGCGGGAGGCATTCTCTAGTTACCGTGCTCCAAGGCCTGCCCTACCCAGCGTTCTAGGAGGCTGTAATCTTTTTCCCCACCTGCAATCCCCTAAAAGCAGATATTGGGTAATGTTAACATGGTTTTTTATCAATGTGACAGGTGTGTTGTACGATTATTTTTGTTCCTTAGAACTTTTTCCCGTTTGTAGGTCATTAATCGTCGTATTTATTGCTATTCCTTGGTCAGGCGGCAAGGTCATGATTGGTGAGCAGTCAATTTAAGGTCCTTAGGGGGCGTTGCTATTATTGAATGGGGTCGCCCAGGGGGAGGGACAAGTGGTCTTAATGCCAAAAATATTTGACTAACGAACCGTCTTCTTGTCTTTCATCATGCCAATTAGAAAGGCCTGTTAGGAGTGCGCATGCGCAAAGGTCCCGTTTAAACAGGACCTCTGCACATGCGCACTCCTATCGGAGGGCCTGGCTATTTGATAAGGATCTGACACCAGTTAGCGACCTTGTTGTAGGCCCAAATAGGATACGCAGAAAAGTCATTAATGTATGATTATGATTCAGATATTAGACTCGGATAGGAAATACTTTGTATTAGAAGTATGTTAAGGTTAGCCATCTGATATCTGTACATATGAATTGTAATCAAATGTCAAGTACGTTTTCTGCGTAAAAACTGTGTAAATATTGTTTATTTCAAATTAATATTGATTTTATGTTTTAATAAATACGGCCGGGGGGTTGTACAACTCCACGCCTCCAAAGAATTCCTCTCTCATGTCCAATTTAATAAATGTTGTTTAAACACAAGGCGGGGAGGGGATGCCTGGTAGTCCCTGGCCATACAGCATAGCTCCATTAGTTGCTGTGCACCAATTACAACACTTTGCCGACACTAAAAAGCTGTTTAAGGGCCTTGGAGCAGGGCTCCCTTTAGCACTGGTCGAGCCCCGTAAGTTATCACTTTTGGTTCTCCCACACCACATGACCGCCTCCTCCAATTCTCTCTCTACCAGCGGCCAAAATGCCCCTCATCTCATCAAACAGAAATTATTGCTAAACACAGTGCCCCTCCCCTCCCTTTTGAGGTCAGTGGCCGCACCAGTCGCACTGCCCTAAAGCCAGCTATGATTTAAAGTGTGGGAAGTCTGTCACAATGTGAGGGATAATCCACGTGCCTTACTACAAGTGCCATAGGATATAAGATGCAAGTCATGCAAAATGCATAATTTTGCTATTTGCTCATTTTATGCATAGGAATATCATACACTCTTTCACTTGTCTTTTGTTTGCACATGGTTTCCATTGGCAATAGGATTTCTCACAAAGCCATTTAATGCTATGTTCTAGGATAATGCTTTGCTTGAAATTCTATGTTTGTCTGATCTGTTCCCACCTCGTTATGCCGTTTTGGCATAAATATTGAGGGGGGCTTGTGATTCGAAATGCAAAGCCACATTGTACATTTTGCAGTCGAAAGCTGATCTGCGCTGCCATTTAAACTGTAAAGCAATGCTCTGCTTAGCATTGCACGAGCACCAGCGCTAAATGAAGGCAAATCTGAGGCTTTATCATTATTTTATGATCTGAACTGACTTAGAAGGCGTTTGTATATTTCTTTTACCCGTCTTCTGTGTACACATTAACTTGAAATATGTCAGTGTTGATATATAAGCTGTAGGAAGCAGAGCTTGGATACATAGGGCAGTAATTCTCACTTCATCACTCATTACGAGTTACCTGACTGTGAAGGCGATTATAATCAGACATTTGAAATCTGCTACCGCAGTGTTCACAATTATGCATGTACCTTGCATTTTCCCCTGGTAAAATGTGGCTGGTTTCACCCATGGTAACTACTTCAAAACTTGTAATTCTGATCTTGGGCAAACAGTGGCTTGCACATGGATCATTAAAAAATGGGCCACTCATAGTGAGGGTCTTCGGGGCATATTTACTAGCCTGCAGCGCCACAGAGCGTCCCTTTTTTGACGCTCCGGTGGTGCAGCGCGATAGTCTCCAGAAAACGTGTCAAATGACCGTGTTGAAATCGGCTCGACGCTGCAAAAATGTGAAAAGCAAACTGTTAGAAATGGGATCCCTGGCTGGCCAGGGCTCGCGCCAAAGTCAGTCAGAGACCACCATTCCTAAGTCAGGGCAAGGGAGTTACACGCCAAGATAACCCCTGCTCACCCTCTAGGTAACGTGACGCAAGCAGCAAGGCTAAACGTGGAGGCTATGTAGGGGCTATGTAGGTTAAGTGTTTGCGCGCGCACCCAGCAACAACACCCAAGGCCCACCACAAAGGAAACTCCACACAAGGTTATATAAATATAGCATTTGCATTATTCCAAAACACATTAGATAAAAACACACACTTTACAATGTGCCAATAGGCACGGGCAGAATTTACAGGGGATTATATATACAGGGGACAGGGCGACATGGACCACTGTCAGGAATCAGCCCTTTTAGAACTAGCACTTAGAATGTAAAATCACTGTAGCACAAATTAGCACACAACCAGCAACTACTGGTAACAGTTAAGTACCACCTACGCAACCCTAACCACCTTAGGAAAAGGCCACGCAGAGAACCAGGACCTCACTAGCAACACCTGTACTAGGAGAAAAACAACCACCTAAGTATCACCATACATTTAGGGGTATAGGCAAGAAAACATAGCACATGACGCATCAAATCACATTCAGAGGTGCAGGGAAGGAAAACACATGAAGCCTAAAAACATTCAGAGGTGTAAGAACAAGGCACATGACGCATAAAAACACATTCAGAGGTGCAGGAAAACACAATTGCGCCAAACTCACATAAGTCACCACCTGTGACTGTCCCTAGACCAACTGGCCTTGTTGGGGCTAGGACCCCCGGTGTCCCAATGTCAGGGGGGGGGGGGCTACACATAGCAGCTGCCCACTAAGTGCTGGGCAACTGGGGCAACTATGATGGGGCCAACGTGGGAGCCTCACAGGCTCTGAACAAAGGAAATGCCATCTAGAGCCTCAGTGGCTCTGAAGAAACAAATATGCTGCCTATGGAGCCTCTCAGTGCTCGTCACACCAGTATGCCTCCTGAGCCCCACTGGGCTCTTCCACAAGTATGGCTGGTCGTTGGAGTCCCTCCTGGACTCAAGAGAACCAATGCCCCCGGGAGCCTCGGGGCTCAAACCACGAAAATGCACCTGGGAGCCTCAGGGCTCCTAATCAATTGATGCCGGGTCGTTGGAGTCCCTCTCAGGGGACTCAGAAGCACATACAATGCCCAGGGGGGAGCGGAGGCACCTCTGGAGTGGCCCTCTGCCTTTCGGGCCGCTCAAGGACTCTGCCCGGGCCTTCCCAGGGCCTCTATGACCACCAGCGCCCCACACCTCTAATCAGCCACACGGGGGCGGGCACGGGCAATGTGCCCTGATGCCTCCCTCTCCTCAAGAACCCCAAACCGTATGGCCCTACTCACCGGGACTTGGCGCAGGGGCTCCTCGGCCTTGCTGCTTCCCGGGGCGGCCCCTCTCGCTTCTTCTGGTGCCGCGGCAGGGCTCCTTCCTCAGGGGAGCCTCGCTAGGGGACGGCTTTTGCGAGGAGCCTCCTAGGCTCTGGACTCTTCGTGCAGCACTTCCCAGTGCGGGGTGGGCTCCCGTATGGGCTTCCAGATGTCTCTGTCGTCTCGCCCCCGGCCTGCCTGACTTCCAGCCAGGCGACGGCGTCGATTCCGGGCTTTCACACGGGGTGAGCACCCATCCAGGGAGCGGAAATTTCTCGGGGCAATGCCGGGTGGGCACCGGCTGTGAAAGATAAAGCACCCCCAGGTGCTAACAGAAAATAAAGCGCTCTCAGGTGCTAGCAGCAATTAAAGTGCTCCCAAGCGCTAGTGAATACAGCGCTCCCAGGCGCTTAGAGAAAAATAAAGCGCTCCTAGGCGCTATAAGCAAAGTAAAGCTCTATTGAGCTCTGGGGGCCAAAATAAAGCGCTCCCAGGCGCTAGTTGGCTCGAAAGACAGCAAAAGTCCTCCAGTAGGTGGGGGGCAAGGCTGGGCCCAGAGGCAGCTCACAGGGTCCTCCTCGGCAGGGAAGCAATCCCTAGTGGCGGTCCAACTGGCGCCCAGCAGCAGCAGCAGCCCACCTCAGATAGGATCCTAGAAGAGAACAGTTTGTAAGGGGACACATTCCCTTTTTATACACAGTATTCCTTTGTCTTTGCTCAGGGTGTGGGTAAAAACCAGTTGCAGCTGGTTTGTGAGCACTCTTGATGTGCTCAGCCCCTCATTCTATTCACTGGCAGGGCTAGGGACATTAGACACACCACAGGGGGTGGATCCAGCATTGTGTGGGGAAAGCCCAGCCTTATTCAGGACCCAGGTGCACTCCTCCCCAGCCATCAGCATGCTAATCTCCACACTTACCACTGGGCAGACCCATCCAGACTCCTGGAGCCAGGCTCACCAGCCAGCTCCAGCCAATCACGTGCCAGCACATTCACTGCACACCCACACCCATGTCTAGAAGCGGCACTTCCACACTAGACACATTCACGCCGCACATATCATTGCGCAGCATTCAATCACACAAGTCCGCACATACCAAACTCGAGCCTGCACACCTCACGCATCAGGAACTACCAGGGACACAGACATTCCCCATGCATTCCTATGGGAGGGCAGGCCAACCTTACTCCACGCACTCAGAGTGCACACGTACTTTCCACTGGGACACAGTGAAAGTGCCCAGAAACCAAAAATCACTACCACCAATTCACATTCATAAGCAAAATGTTGTAGGGGTGAACCTGCCGGAAGGGCCAAGTCCAACACAAACACAAAAAAAGTTGCGATGAGGCCAATCACAATACAAAAATCAGCAAAAACCAGCGACAGGCCTGCATATCACACACGTCAGGCGGGAAAAATCACCATAAAAGTAGAAAAAAAATAAAAAAACAAATGCCAAACAACAGCGAAGCACAATGGATGTTGCTGGAGTAAGTACAGAGGACAACCAGAACACCACAAGCCCCCGGAGGACAAGCCTGAGACCTCGGGGTCAGGAAAGACCAAGGAGAAGAAGAGTAGTAAGAAGCGGTTCAGTCTGCAGGAAAACAGGATCCTTATAATGGAGGTAGTAGAACACCATCAACAACTGTTCGTCACCTCCACTGTGTCATTGGCAACCAAAAATGGACTATGGCTGTCTATCGTGGACTAGGTGAATGCAGTGGGAGTGCTGAAGGAGACAATGGACGATGTCAAGAGGCACTGCAATGATGTCAAGCGCAAAACCAAGCTGAAACTTGCAAACAACCGGAAGGTAGCAATGCAGACTGGAGGTGGGAGTCCTGTGCCACAGGAGGAGCTGGACGATATGAAGGAAATGGTGTCCACAGTCATCAGTGAGGAGATGGTGGCAGGAGGTGGGGGACCGGACACTGTTCAACATGACCGGACACAACAGCACCAGGGTGAGTAATGACCAGGGACTGAGGCGATGGGTGGAAATGGGCACAATGGCACATATGTACAATTGAGCTGAGCACATCTGCGGACAAACCATTCCCCAGACCCCCAACTCCCAGAGACCAATGCACCCAAGTATGCAATCTCAGCACTGCACAAGCACAGAAGTCAAAGGCACACTGCATGAAAGGGAGAAGGGGCAGCAAAATCAGAGCTCCAGGGACGACTCCCCCGAAATACAGCACACACACATAACATGCAGAGCACATCAACACTGACAACAATGTGGTACAAATCGCAACACGTCCACAACAGAACATAGGACACAACTTGTGTCGACTGGCTGTAGACACTGGCCAATCACATTTGGCATTGCAGGGAAATGTGAGTTGACAATGTACAAGTAAAAACACACATTGTTATGTTGTCGAAAAATCCACTGACCCCCATCAAATAGGCAGCTCCTCTCAAACAGCCATAATCTACACAGTCATGCAGTCTGTATGAAAACTTGTACAATGCGACAACATACATGTGGACACAATGTTAACTGCATCTCCCATTCACATTGCAGAGGGCGAATCAACAACTCCTGCAGAGCAGCCAGACCCTCTCTTCTCTGATGACGAAGAGGACCACTACAGATTTGACTCCGAATCCCTCCAATAGCTCGTGGACAACCTCAACACCACACCTTCAGGAGCAGGACAGCCCAGCTGCTACGAGTAAACCCCACCCCTTGCACAGACCACACAACAGGCAGCACCCACCACCACAGCTGCCTCCCAGGACCCCCACGAAGAATACATGGCCTTCCAACACCATGTGTTGGGGTGCCAGGAGAATCAGGCTGAACAGGTTTCGGGTGGGCTCCGACCGCATGGCAACTAGATGCCATATGTGGGTGTCTAAGTCCCATCAGGGACCACTCACGGTCCCTAAATGACACCCACAGTCCGCTCCATGCTCTCCAATGGACCATGGCTGACATCGCTGGAGCCCTAAATCAGAGAATAGAACAACTGTCCAGTCATAGTGACTCTAGCGATGTAACACAGGAGTAGGGAAACATGCAGAGGTTAATTGAGACCACAGAGCGGGCGCAGGCGGAAAGAGTTGTTGCTACGGCTGCACACCAATGAGTGGTAGCTGGGTTCCTCAATGACCTCAAGAGCATCCTCATGGCATTTCTGCCAAAATGCCTGGCGCTGATGCATGCTGCTGCTACCACTACATCCACATCTCTGCCCCCTGAAGTGTCAGTGCCACATAGTGCTTGAGAAAGGCCAGCATCACCTACACATGAGGCAAATTAAACAGC
Source organism: Lissotriton vulgaris (assembly GCF_964263255.1). NCBI lineage: Eukaryota > Metazoa > Chordata > Amphibia > Caudata > Salamandridae > Lissotriton > Lissotriton vulgaris. The sequence continues at coordinate 941,639,996 of NC_141696.1, forward strand.
AGTGGATGAAGATGAGGATGAACCTGCCTTTGTGGTAAGAAGGATGCAGTAGCAGTCAACTCCTCCATATGGCCTGTTTCTGCTTGGTTCTACCCTCCGCATCATCACCTTGCACTGTCCCCCGATGCACTCTGCAACACTCACCTTGGACCTCGACATGGACTGCCATATTCTGTTAGATCATGAATGACACAACAATCAGACTGTGGACTGAACACTTCCTCTTCCTTTGGACTTCTCATTCCCTGAAAGACTCTGGCAGGCCTTCCACAGGCATACATTGCAATGTGGGGTTTGCATGGCCCTGTACTGCTCCAGATGCAACTCTCCACTGAATGTTTATTAAACATTCCTAATCACACAGATGTGTTGTGTTAATGGTCTTTCAAGTGTGGAAGTATGGATGAATGTAGGGTCAGTGATTACCCCTTATGTCCATGTTGCTCATGTTGTGGGACTTGGGTCACAGGGTGGCACATTGCAGATTGTGGTCACGGTGGCGCTGACACTACAACAGAGACACATGCATTAGTTACTTCCTTGTCCAGCCCAGGATGGAACCATGCCCAGAGCCCCGGGGTCATTGTTCAGACCCTTTCACTGGACTGGCAAACGCCAGGCCAGCCCACTCTGCTTACGCTCACAGGGGGGATGACAACGCTACATGTCTCAGGTCTTACCTGTAGTGAACTGCTGGCTACAGGTCTAGTTGTCAGCATGCCACAGCCACTCCCTCACGGCTGGTATACACCCACACCACACCCATCCAGCACACACATCACAGGACTCGTGACCCTGCCAATAAAAAGGGCCCATGCTCAACACCATTTCCACTCTCTATCAGGGTGTTCATATAGACATGTGGGCCTAGGGCCCCGCTACATCACATTCCCCCATCCCGTAGGTGACATGCTGTCATCCACACCACGATACTCAATCATACAGGGTCCATGACTTGTGGGGCACAGACTTGGTGGCACCGTTTACCGGATACACTGTGGTCGGCACAGGAACACCGCCATGGGATGGTGACTTTCTGTGCACTGAGGTAGGGGCACCTTAAGTGCTGAGCAGGTGTGCAGCCTGCAATATTGCCCCATCCTAGCAGTCCCGACTGCTCACGATTTGTGTGCCCTGCTGGACCACAGTGTTGGGCAGAGCCAGGGGGAAGCACGGGCCTACTCCCACGTGGCATTGACTCCTGGATCCCAGAGTTAGTGCCACCTCAAGGGCTGAGCGGATGTGCAGCCTACGATGACGCCGGGTGCACTGGTATGTCCTCTGCCATGAAGAAATCAAGACCCAGAATCAAATGTGAGACCTGGTTGCCCGCGGCAGGGGGGTTGCATGATGTGGAGGGTACCATGTCTGCGGGCCCTGGGCTTGGGGCTTGCACCGGCATGTGGTGAACCCTCATTGCGACACAGGAGGGGTTGGGGTGCAGTGGCCTGGGTGTGCAGGGGCGGGCATGCACCGGTGGGTGGCGGAAGGGGCTGGAGTGTAGCTGCCTGGGTGCGCAGGGGTGGACAGGTGAAGATGTTGTGTGCAATTGAATGACTTTGCCATTCTTGTACCTGGACTCTGTTTCAGATGAGGGACCTGTTTCAGATGAGGGACCTGGTGCACTGCACTACATACCGGCATGTGGTTGGAGACACACCAGTGGCAGCAGGTGATCAGGTGAGCAGGGGCGGCATTCTCTCTACCTCTCTTTCCATCTTCCTCTCGCTCTCTTCCTCTCTTTCCGTCTTCCTCTCCCTCTCTTTCCATCTTCCCCTCTCCCTTCCTCTCTTTCCGTCTTCCTTTCCCTTTCTTTCCATCTTCCTCTCTCCCTCCTTCTCTTTCTGTCTTCCTCTCCCTCTCCATCCCTTTCCGTCTTCCTATCTCTCTTCTCTCTTTCCGTTTCCTCTCCCTCTCCCTCCCTTTCCGTCTTCCACTCTCCCTCCCTCTCTTTCGGCCTTCCTCTCCCTCTCGCCCTCTTTCCCTCTTCCTCTCTCCCTCTCTTTCTGTCTTCCTCTCTCTCTCCCTCTCTTTCTCTCTCTTTGTATCTCTCACCTTCACTCTCTCTGTCCTTTGATGGCAATGACACACCTTCTCGGCTGGATTTTTGTTTTGCAGGCTGTGTCCTACAGATCGTCCAGAGGAGAGCCGCCATGGTACTTTATTGAGGTTCTTTTGTGTTATTTTGAAAAAAAAATTTGTGTTACCTCGAAGGTGAATGTGTAAGGCTCCTTTTTGTGACAACACATGCATGTTATATGTGAATGTGCGACATCAATCAGATTTTTTGTACATGATTTCGTGTAGTTGATGTGACGTGTCTTTGCCAGGAGAGGGGGAGGCCCGGGGGGGGGGTGGTTCCTGAGTGTGCTGGTGGTGGGTTTTATGGCCCTGTTGGGGCTACCAGCTGCATGATTAGTGGCTCCATGGCATCTGCTGCCCTTTAGGTGTGGCTCTGGGCTGGCCTCCCTTTTGTGCTGCAGGTTGTGGTCCGACTTTACACCAGGTCAGAGCAGGTGGTAATTTCCTGCTGCTAACATGCCTTATCGCCTGTTTAGTGATCTCATCGCCTATATGGTGGGCATTGAGAATGTTGCAATGTGGTGTTGTCGTGGCTTTTGGCACGGGAACACCTACTCTGCATCTCATTGGCGATAGTTGTGGGGGTCATCTGTGGCGATTGCAGGTAAACTGGTGATATGGGCTGCTAGCATCAGCTTGTAAATGGGGCAATTAAGTTATCGCCACTTTGGCTGCAATAAAGTGCTGTGACTTTTGCGATAAGTCCTTGAGAATATGCCCGAATGTTTTTTGGCGCTGCCCCAGATTTACAAGGCTGGGGTTGCGCCAAAAACTCACACCATGGAATACCAGGCATTAAAATGGCACAAAGAGGAGAAATTATTAATTTTGCATTGTTTTTAACTCTTCCTATGTGTGCTGCGAAGGTGCAAATCCCCATTATTGATTGTTTATGTGCAGGAAGGTGTCTCTCCCTGCACCTAAACAATCTTCTTGCACATAAACAATTGTAACTGCAATGTAGGCACTCTTGCAACATGGCGGCAGGGTGACTGTGCTTGCTTTAAGCAGCTGTTTTGGTGTCAGTGTTAGGGGAAACGCAGGAGTGCGCAGTATTCTTGTGAATATGGCGCATCCCTGCATGTAGGAGCATAGTGCTGACAAATTCGGTGCAGCTCATTGCTCTGACATTTTCTTGTGAATATGCCCCTTCATGTTTCCGAGTTCTGCTGTTAAAAGCACATGCACTAACTCGGAAATTTTTCGAGTTAATGTATGCGCATAAAGGGTGAAAAAGAAATACACAGACACCTGGGTCACCTCGTCAGGTTAGCTCGCAGAAAAAGATCATGATACGACCCCGGCTTTGCTATACTAGTCTATAAAGTGTTAAACATGCATTTTTGTTTTGCGTTCACCATATAATTTACTTCATAGTGTGCATTACATTACGCTTAACGTTGATAGCCCATTTGTTTCACGTAAACAAAACAACAAAAAAACCTGTAACCATAAACTACATTTCTTTCGGCCCACTTTTTTGTTATTTGCAGTTGATCAATATTAAATATTTCACCTGATCACTGATGTGGCAACTACGGCTTATGCAAGGACGTGGTTAACAGAAAGAGCACACATAGACATGCTCAGGAGTGTCCGATTGAGGGCAGTAGATCAATTAGGAACCCTAAAGGTTACAAACCACAAGAATTAGCAGCAAAGCTCCACATACTGAACAAAAGCGCAGCAGATGTGCAAGGGGATTGACACAGATGCACGATGCATTTTTAATAGCGTTCATGGGTAATAAAGATAGGAACATTTACGACTGTTATAATTTTAAATATCGAAAATATGCTAGGAGGAAAGAGGTTAGTTCACCCATAGTGATTATTCGAACTATAGGACAAATTTCACGTTTTAGCTATGCAAATTCCGGAGAATTACTCATATAACTTTTTTTTTTAATTGCTTTCAAAATTGCACACAAATGATTGCATCCCACGCGGTTCCAGTGAGATGATGAGCGCAGATGACTGATATCAGGGCTTTGGAAATAAAGGCTTCCCGCCGCTGAGAGGATGCTCGGATTACAAGGAAGTGCTTCATCACCAGACACTTCTTCTATCATTCGATGGCGTAGTCAAAGCTGCTCTGTGCTTCGGTGGCAGTAGGGACTCTATACGTCTTTATATAGAATTCCCGGCTTCACAAATATCGCACAGTCCCGACATGCAATGCGGTTAGTAAAACCGGCAATTCTGAGTTAAGTAAGGTGAAAGCTATATGTTGTATTTTTGTTTATGAGCCAGGAGCCTACTAATTTTTGATGATGCATTCTTAATCTCCCCCTCATATAACAGTTTGTTCTTTCACCCAGTAAGTGGAATACTGAAATATGAGTATTTCTTTGCAAAATGACCCAATGAATTGTAGAGTCACTTTCACATCACGCACGGCACATCTTTAGCTCAAGAGGGTATAATTTCCGGTCTTCAGCCAAGACTCTTTAGTCATTTGTTTTTACTTATAGCATAGCCCAGCTAATAAAATATTCTGTGGGATTCTGAAAGCTATTTTTAATTGACACGCACATTCTTCCCATCTCTACTCGTCACACATACGCCCCACTGCTATTTTTTAGCTTCACGTCGGAAGCACCCCCCCTTGTGGAGCACATTGGGCATTGCAGCATTGCCCAAATGAGGAGCTGCAAGATGATGAAGCATGACTCCCCTCAGGATGTGTGATGGCTCTTGCTTCTAATTTAGCTCCACTTCCACCTTCACCACTACTTTCCCTTGTGAACAACTGGTATTTCCGACATTTTCCTTCCTCCTCTCCTCCCCATAGGAACAGCATTCTCTTGCTATTGCCATTTTTTTTAGAGCCAGTCTCCTACTAATCATTAATGATGCATTTTTAATTGCCCCCTCATGTAACAGTTTGTTTTTTAACCCAGTAAGTGGAATACTGAAATATGAGTATTTCTTTGAAAAGGGACCCACTGCATTGTAGAGTTAAACTTATGTTATGTTATGTTATGTTCTGTTAAGGTATACAGATCTGTAGAACACACTCTCAGCAGGGAGGGTATCCTGGCGCTGAGCAGGCATGAATCTAGCCACACCTAGGATTAGTGGGACTACTCAAAAAGCCAGGTCTCCAGCTTCTGGCAGAATTCAAGAAGTGAGGAGGAGGGTCTTCTGTATTGCAGCAGGTCATTCCATACTTTGGGAGTTATGCTGGAGAAGGCTTGACTGCCGGATCTGGTTATCAATGTGCGTGGGATGTGTGCAGGTAACAGTCCAGATGAGCAGATGTGTCTGGAAGGTTTGTAAAAGCAGATGCGATTGCTGAGGTGTGCTAGGCTAGTGTTATGTAATAATTAAACAAAAGGAATCCACTTAAGGGTGAGTTTCCCTACTCTGGTTGGGAACACCCTGTGTTGTAAAATACCCCTCACACACCAAAAGGACCCTTGGTGTCATGCTTCATCATTGGGGTCTTCGCACCCCTCTATGGGATGCGGCGTACTGCGACCAACGACTGCGCGGGAGCACTTTTCAGGACTATGTGTGGTGTATGTGAAGGAATATTGTGTGCGTGAGTGGTGAGGTTATACGGCGAGTGAAGTTTAAAAAGGACCTGGCCCGTGGGGTAAAAAACAATTTTAATGTGCCCCCGGGCTGGCGCTATTAAAAACGTGCAGTAGATGGAGGTATATTATGCAAGACAATGTGCACTACCTCCCATATGTGTGTGTCGACATGTTTCGGAGACTAAGCTCCTTCTTCAAGACAGGGTACACAAATCCCCACCTTACTCACGTATCTCTACTTAAAACATGACGTTTATTTACAAAAAGTGAAAATTAGTGCAGGTCATAATATGTACTTACTGGATGATTAAATAGTCGCTGATTTTCGACCTGTAAAGGAAGGGGACAAAACGTTTTTTTCTGGTGGTCCACTCCTTTAAATTAAACACTAGGGGCAGTGACCTGTGGAAAAATAATCATTGTGTGGGCTCTTATCACTAGACAGAAATGTCATTCTACTTGTGAATTCGTGCCTGGCTTGAAAAAAAGGGGACATGTACAAGACATACAATACACTTAACATAAAACACACACTCTAAGAACAAGTTTTTTGTCCATTTTTTTCTATGGTGGTGATAATACTCAGGGTTTTAAATACAGTGAGGGGTAAAGGGGAAGAAAAGGAAAATGAAATGGCATACTGTTATTAGTCACTTCCAATGCCTCATGAGCCTCAGGAAGGTTGGGGTATGCGCGCAGATTCGCTACCTGAAAAGAGATGTATACTTGATGCTTTTTCTGGTACTTACATCCTCGTTTCGGCGTTTCACCTTAGCTCTAACAACATACTCACGAAAGTCTAGGAGACACTGCTGCCTGACTGCCCCATATGCGGCTCCGCTGAGAGTGCGTTGTCTGCCATGGGTTTGTCGTTGTTATACTGCCGATGATTGCTAATTCTGTCCATTAATTAGTCGGATGTGCCCAAACATGGGTTTTCCGGTAAATCTCTGTTGGATGGCAGTCAGGTGTGCGTGTCATCGCCGAACACTGGCATTTCGCGCATGCGCCCAGTCAGTGTTAGGATGTTTGCTCATTATTAGCGCATGGCAACTGTTGAAACGCTAGTATTTCGCGCATGCGTCCTGTAGAGGCGCTGGTTAAAAGTCCTGCGCATGTGCATAGTTCGTGTTCAGTGCGCACGGTTGCAGTTGGGACGCGTATGTCCCTAAATGCTCACATTCATAAGGGTTTGTTTTATGCAGGTGTTAAGTGGAGTAAAAAGCGTTCACAATAAAGCGCACATTCGTTCACAGCACAAGTGTTCAGAATGGGTGTGCTTGTTTACTATAACGATGTCTTTAGGATCTGTTTACTCGAAGCGCATTTATAGAAAAGGAGTCCAAAATAGGGGTTCATTTATGATGAAATTCATAACCATAACGACGCTGTTTCTAAAAAGACCATCATTTCGTGGAGCTTTGGGGAGTATGCTCTTAAAGCGGTCATGTTGGTGGAAATTGCAGTGTGAACATCCTTCAGCCATGAAAGATTTTATGTCAGTTGTCCCTATCGGATCTCATCATTCAGGCCTATAACGTGGGTCCCCAGACGGAACACCCAACGTTGTTCCTTTTCAAGTAGATTAGATTCTGATGGTAATTCTTCTATGACTGTCCAACAGATATTGTTGACACTATGTTGTGCTTCCAGAAAGTGTGTAGCCATTTTTGTTGTTCTCTTTTTGCACCGTATGTTGCTCTTATGTTCACTGAGCCGTGTTTTCACTGCTCTCGTGGTCATGCCTACATATTCTGGGCCGCAAGGACAAGTGATCATGTACACTACATTGCGGCTGTTACAGTTGGTCATTCCACGTTGATCCCATTTGGTTCCATTGTTGAAATTCAATTGTTTGCTCCTTTTTGTAAGGTGGCAGCTGACACAGTTACCGCATGGGAAATGGCCTTGTATTCCATGTTTTGAAAGTGGCAGTGGTGTGTCTGATTTTGGGCGTGTGTGGACCAGCATGTCCTTCAGATTTCTCCCTCTTTTGTGAGCAAACAGTGGTTTCTCAAAACCTAGTGTTCCACTAGACAGAATGCCCCATCTTTTGTTGATTATTTTAGATATTTAGTTGGAGTGTGTATTGTATGTAGTTACACATACGGGTCTTTTTTGCTCTGAACTGGGTTGTGTGTTGTTTTCCAACAGTGCATCTCTATTGTTGTTTCTGGCCCTCTTCATGGCAGCATTTATGATCCTGTCTGGGTATTTCCTCTTCTGTAGTTTGGTTTTGAGGTCATTTGCCTGGGATGTGTAGGCGACTAGGTCAGTGCAGTTTCTCCTTAGGGGAAGGAACTTGCCATAGGGTAGGTTCGCCAGGAGGTGTCGGGGATGGAAGCTGTCGAATCTTAATAAGCAGTTCCTTGCTGTGGGCTCGAAGTGGGTCGTCGTTTTGAGGACTCCCTCTGCATGATAAATGTTCAAGTCTAAAAAGACAAGTGTGTCTTTTGACACTGTGTGCGTGAATTTTAGATAGGTATTCTGGGTATTCAACCATGCCATGAATTGTGTAACTGATTCCAGATCACCTTGCCAGATGACAAACACATCGTCGATGTATCTCTCCCATGTAGTAATGTGTTGTCTAAAGGGATTTTGGTCATTGAGAATCTTGTTTGTCTCTAAATGCTGTACATAGAGTCCCGCTAAACTTGGAGCGAAGGTGCTTCGATCCGTACGACATTGCATACTGCGCGTTCCGAATGCAATTCATACGGATTATTGAGTCGTACAGGCTTTGGTACGATTCGGACGGAGAACTGCTTTGGGTAAGCATGGTACTACATCGTACATACGGGGACGATCGAGGATACAATTCGTACGGGAAAAATGCGCCGTACGGCTATTAGTACGGGATTTTACCGAATCGGAATCGGCCCCTAAGTAATATTATTAGATGTTCTATTCTGAACAGATGCATACATTTTCAAATGTAAAGGTTTGTGTTGATGTCAAATGCTTTTGATTTTTATTGATGTGCATTCCAATTTGTGTCCCTGTGTATTTAAGAAAAGGGCGGTCATGCAGTACAGATTGTGGCTTCTACTATTATTTGGTAGTCTTAGTTTGCTGTCTTAACAGAAGGCAGTGGTGTTGTTAAATAATATTGCAATACATATTTTGGGTCATGCTTATCAAGGTTGGTCAGTGAGGCTGGAGGAAAGAGTTAGAAGAATTTAGTTTAGAAGGTCAAGAAGACAGGAGATATGGAATAAGATGGATTTAGATAAAATAAGCATGTTATGCAAGTCATACACATTTGGTAATAGCTCAACTGCAAAGCCATGTCAAAAAGTACAAAAAATATGTTTATATAGAGTGCGTTAAGTTTCCACTGAGAGTTCTAACCTTTAGAACATGTGAATACTGAAAATTGGCAGAATATCAATGGTGCTGTTTGGCTCTTTGTAGATGTGTGTGACAGGACAAGTCATCATCCTCATTTCTGGATGCAACCTAATATTATACCTTTAATAAATGTATTAGCTATGTTCTCTGGGATACCATAATATTTAGAGCATGGTCAAGAGTATGTGATCCTTCTAGTTTGCTTGATTTACACTAAGTTCCCGCTGCCTTTTGATGGTGTGTTTCTTACCCTTTTTTCACTCTAAGTTTCAGGTGGGGAAGAGCCATAACTTCTAAACTGTTGTTAATTTAGGGTAGCCTCTATATGCTCTGGAAGAATATTCCTTAACCCCTTTGATGCTGATGACGAGCTCAGCTCGTCATCAGCCACGTGTGACGTGTGCGGATGACGAGCTGAGCTCGTCATGTAACGCGGTTATTTTAAAACAGCCGCACAGCGCAAAAATAACCGCAGCAGCGATGCGGTTAATGTGGCAGTTATATCGAAAAGGATGCACAAGTGACACATTTCATCATGTACAGTGGAACAATTAGTTGTGGTGCCACTATGAAGTGTAAGGTTATTTTCTGTGACTATGATTTGAATGTAATCTGTAGAAAATATTGGCCAAGTTCCAATTATTGCTGTGTTGCATCATGCCCAATCATTCAAAGGTGGATCTCCTAGAAATAAGCAGCCAATACAGTGTCTTTAGAATCAATGAGATGTGGTCACTAATTTTAAGGTGCAGAAGTTGTCTTGCGGCTGCATTATGAATTCTTTGGAGTCATTTCATAGTAGATATTGATATTTCATGGTATAGTCCATTGGTATACTCTAAAAAGGTGCAGAGCATGAATATCAACGTAGCAATATCAAGGGACATAAATATTGCCGCAAAAATATTGTGAAAAAGAAATATTGACAGCAAAAATATTGTTGACAGGAATTTTATTTATTTATTTATTTTTGCAATTTGTTAAGCGCGAACGAATACCCGTAGGCGTCTCGGTGCTAGATAATTCCCTGGTTTTCCCTGGAGGCTCATAATGAAATTTGTCTAATTACTGATCAAAAAGCCAGGTCTTTAATCCTTTGCGAAACTGCAGAAGTGAAGGGGACATCTTGATGTACTGCGGCAAAGTGTTCCATAATTTAGATGCTGCGCCTAAGAGGCGACAATCACCCCAAGAAACTGTTTTAGATCGAGGGACCACTAGTTGGTTCAGGGTCGCCGATCGAAGCTGTCTAGCCAGTTTGTAAGGTATCAGCTGATCCTTAAAAAAGTATGGGCCTTGGTCATGCAGTGCTTTGTATACTATGTAAAGTGATTTAAATTTGATCCGATTACGGATCGTTAGCCAGTGGTATTTCTAGATGGTATCTGATATAGGCAAAAACCTGGGTGTTCCAGAAAGCAGCCGTGCTGCAGCATTCTGGACTGTCTGAAGTTTATTTGTTACCCTGACCTGAGCATTTAAGAACAGACCATTGCAATAATCAAGAGATGATAACACTAAGGAGGTAATCAGTTTTTTGGCGGCGGTATCAGGCAAGAACGGAATGATTTTCCTGATCAACCTTAATTTGTGATGGGCTGTTACCGCTACCTTATTCGCATGTGCCACAAAATTTAAATCCACATCGAAAGTTACTCCCAAGTTCCTAACCTTGAGAGCTGGCCTGGGGGGATCTCCCATGGCTGATGGCCACCAGGTTGTTGACCAATCTGGTCGAAGGGGTCCAAAGATAAGCACCTCCGTTTTATCGGAATTAAGCTTAAGGCAGTTAGATGCCATCCACTCTCCGATTGCGAGCATTCCATGTTGGAAACAGTCTGCCTCCTCAAGTCCATTGTCTTTAATGGCCAGAACCAATTGAGTGTCATCAGCGTAAGAGGTTACGCTCATCCCATATGCTTTGATGACATTAGCAAGGTCCGACACATAGATGTTAAATAGTGTCGGACTTAGGGATGAGCCTTGAGGAACCCCACACAGTAATGACAGCTTGGCAGATTGATATGGGCCCAGGGTGACTGCCTGTGATCTATCGGCCAGGAAAGATGCAATCAGGTTTCTCGCTAAATGGTGAATGCCTATCTTTTCGACACGGTCGATCAAGTTCTTATGGTCGACCGCGTCGAAGGCCGCCGATAGGTCTAACAGTACAAGTACTGCTGTCCCTCCTTGATCTCGAATTGCCCTAATGTCATCTTCAGCCTTGATTAAGGCGGTTTCGGTGCCATGATATCTTCGAAAGCCGAATTGTGATTCATCCAGTAAATGATGTTTCTCTACGTACTCGACCAACTGTTGATTCATGGCCTTTTCGATCACCTTGGCTAAGAATGGCAGGCTCGCGATAGGCCTATAATTCTTTAATTCGACCTTATCTAGACTTGATTTTTTCAACAAGGGCTTCACCAGCGTATTCTTTAAGGAATTTGGGAACATTCCAGAGCCTAATATAGACTTACAGACTAAGGTAATAACCGGGATGAGTGTATCCATCACCGGTAGAAGGACTGAGAATGGGCAGGGATCTAATGTTGATCCAGTTTTAATAGAAGAGACAATAGCTTTCGTCTGATCTACAGTAATCGCCTTGAAACTAGTTAAGGCCTTATCCAAGGCCTGATCAGGAGGAGCTGAAGTTGTAGGATGCGGAGAAAAAGCCTGATAGATAGCATTAACTTTGGAAAAAAAGAAATTGGCCAATGCATCAAAAAATGATTGAGAAGCTGGTGGTGTAAGATCAGGAGCATTACCTGAAAATGTTCTGGTGATATCATATAATTGTCTGCTTGAATTTTTGGCTTTTTCTATTTTATCTGAAAATAATGTTTTTTTAGCTTCTGTAATCATCGCTTTATAAACAGTCAGTGACTCTTTATATTTGGCCTTATCCTCAGGAGCATAATTTTTTCACCACTGCCTTTCCCTGTTTCTATTCAACAGTTTTTGCCTCCTTAGTTCCTCTGTATACCATGGGGCAGAAGGTGTGGTTCTGTTCCTAGATAAAGTTTTAGTTGGTACTAAGGTATTAGTGGCGTGACCTGGCCAATCATGAAATTGTTGGGTAGCAGTATTAGGATAAGAGGACAGCAAAGGACAGGTACTGTCCAGTAGGTTAGTTAATTCAGTCTGGTTTATATTTTTCCAAACTTTGATTGATGCTAGGGTCGGAGTGGTAACCTTTTTCTTTAAGGTTTCCCTTATTGTCAGTTTGCTGAATATAGCATAATGATCAGTCCAGGGCATAGGTAAGATGTTTAATATCTGTAACCCCTCCACATTAGAAAAGATGCCATCGAAAATGTGTCCGGCTTGATGGGTCGGGGAGGTAATCATTTGTCTAAGTCCCAACGTGTCCAGGTCCGTGATAAGGGCTCGTGTGTCCTTATCATCCTCTTGATCCAGATGAAAGTTCATGTCACCCAAAACTGAGAAAGATTCCTCCATAACTAGCGATTCCATTATTGTACTTAGATTGTTTAAGAACGCAGTCCTTGCACCAGGAGGTCGGTATAAAAGTAATCCCTTAAAATTATAAAGGGCACTAAACTTAATGCTAAACTGCAATGCTTCGCATGCAGTAGCTGGGATGGGTGTCGTTCTGATCGGAAACTGTTCTCTGGCTATGATTGCCAGTCCCCCTCCTCGTTTCCGTACCCTATCCTGTCGATAGGCTTTATAACCTTGAGGTACAGCAATGACTAAATCCAGGTCTGATGCATCATCCAACCATGTCTCCGTAATAAACAGGACATCTAAGTTGTTATCAATTATGAGGTCCGCAATTTCCATTCTGTGTACTGATCGCGCGTTTATGAGAGCCATTAAAAAACTCAGTTTCTCTAAGAGGAGTAAGTGGCTTAGGTTTGATAATATGATTATCTATAAAAATCGTAGTATTGCAATCAGAGCATTTAATAGTGGCATTGTATGTTAGGCTTATAGGATCATGCACTGTACAGCGGGAGGTGTGAGGTGATCGAAGCTCTAACAGGGAGGAGCGGGAGTAGATCAGCCTGTGATCTGGTAGGACCTGGCCAAGGGTCGTGGCCCTAGGCCCGGACTCAGCGCGGACGGGCGCAGACGGGCTGGCCTTTGGCGCGCCTTTTTGCGTGCCGCCGGCGCGCCTGCTGCGCCCACCCGCTGCGCGGACGGGAAAGCATACTTTATTTATAGGTGACACCGGGGGATTTGGAGGAGGGTGGGAGGCGTCCAACCACTGGAACGCGACCCTTTCCTCCCAGCAAGATGGAGTCTGAGGTGGGTGTAAACACGATGTCAGCCCCAAAATCGGCTGCACCGTGCCAGAAGGAGTGTTAATTATGGCTTCGGTGCGATGCTAATCTCGCGCCGAAGTGAGTGTCAGTACAAGTTTAAAAATGCGCCATTAAAATATTTACAACTCTAAAAATCTCAAGTACTTCGTGATCGATTTTATCAGTGCCAATAATTAACTATGAGCCCCCGGCTTCCGCCTCAGGGGTAGATTTCAGGAAAATCCCCCCAAAAAATCGACTGACAGGTAAGTAATATCGATGTAAAAAATATTGACGTCTTAAATATCCTTTGCAAAAATATAGTTGACAAAAATATCGAATTATTATTAATGTTCTGTATTTTAGTGTTTTTATTGACAATTTCCTTATCATTCTATTATATGTTTTAAAATGTTACTAGTTATTAATTCACTTTAAATTTAATTTTGTGTTTTTAGTTCTGTAGCGGGTTGTGGGTTTATAGGGGGATAGGGTGGGAAGTAATTTAATTATATAGATTTAAATATTTATTTATTTATAGTAGTTAATATATATATATTTTTAATTTGATTTTGTGTTTTTAGTTCTGTAGGGGGTTTTGGGTTTATAGGGAAATAGGGTGGAATGTAATTTAATTATCTAAAATGCTATGAATAATGGATGTGGTAATTGACTAATTAATAATTGTTTGATAATTAGTTGGTAATTATTTTCAATTAATCAATGAATAATTAATTATGTTAATTGCCTAATTAATTTTAGGCGTGTGTTGTGGTGTTTATATGTGTACATGGTGTGAAGGGTGGTAAGTATTCATTTTTTATTGATTAATTATAACCTATTTTGTAATTAATTTCCATTATTTAATTGGTAACTATTAATTGTAATTGTGTAATTAATTTTAAGTGTGTGTTGTGGATATTGTAGTGTTAATTAATGTGTTATTAAGGATTTTTTATTATCTTTAATAATAGTAATATATTTTAATTTATATATTATTCATGTCAATATTGGAAATTACATTTAACAAAAATGTGGATGTTTTTTATTTTTTATTGGTGTGGTCTCCAGCCCTTTCCCTACTGTTGCGTTCACTGGAGTGGGAAAAGTAATTATTACCCTCGGTTATGCAGCGCTTTCCCTACTGTTGCACTCATTGGGAGTGGGAATAGTAATTTTATTATGCCTCCTCTATCCAGCGCTTTCCTCACTGTTGCACTTACGTGAGTGGGAATAGTAATGTTTATCCCTAAGCTATCTAACGCTTTCCCTACTGTTGCACTCACTGGAGTGGGAATAGTAATTTTCACCCCCCGCTATCTAGCGCTTTCGCTATTGTTGTACTCACTGGAGTGGGAATTGTACATTTTACCTGTCCACAATCCAGCACTTTCCCTACTGTTGCACTTATTGGAGTGGGAATAGTAATTTTTACCCCTTCTCTATCCAGCGCTTTCCCTACTGTTGCACTCACTGGAGTGGGAATAGTAATCTTTATCCCTACGCTATCCAGCGCTTTACCTACTGTTGCATTCACTGAGTGGGAATAGTAATTTTCACCCCTCAGCTATCCAACAGTTTCCCTACTGTTGCACTCACTGAAGTGGGAATAGTAATTTTTACCCCTCCGATATCCAGCGCTTTCCCTACTGTTTCACTTATAGTAATTTTTACCCCCTCGCTATCCAACCTTTTCCCTAATATTGTGTTTATTTTTTTATCAAATGTATGTTTTATTCTTTTTTTAATAGTTTAATTTGTTAATTAAATATAGAATATTTTATTTAATTTTAAATTATGTATATGTATATTTATTTTTATATAATTAAAAAAAGTAATAAATGAAATAAGGATAATAGTTAATAAAATATATAAGTAAATATATGTATATGTACACATTTTTTGTGTTTAAATTTATTAAATTAAGTTTATTTCTTATAATTAGTTAAAATAGATATTACATTTATTTATTTTGTTAATAATATTATTAATATTTAAATAATTTTATTAGGTTATGAAATTTTTTTAAGTCGATATTTTTTACTTCTATATTTTTTACATAAATATTTTTGTGCTAATATTTTTGTACTTACCATTTATGTATAGGGAGCCGATATTTTGTAACATGGATCCTTCTAAAAATGATGACAAATGTGATTTGGTTGCCTGGACCAGCTGTCCAGTTCCAAGATGGAGAATCATGCGCCAGAGTGTTCTCATGTTGTTGAATGTAAATTTGGTGACCTGCTTGACTTGTGGGATCTTGGCGAGGTCTGAACCCATAACAGTTCCTACATTATGTACCTCACATAAGGTTGCTGGATGAATCCTAGTTTTGTTAGTGATTATGTTAGTGGGTTGTAGCTTTCCATTTTCCAAAAGTTAGGCTTTCTTCTTTTAAGATATTGAATTTAAAGTGACTCTTTATCATCTCTGAGCCGATGTCTTTAAGGCTGTCATTTCCTTTTAGAGTTCAAGGTTAATTTTGAGGCACATCCCAGTATTGTTAGCCTTTTTGTCCTATGTGAGTTTTAGAGAATTGATGAGTTACAGGAGTGGTTAGAGCTATACATAAAACAAAAATTGTTATGTAGTTAATCCATGTAGAATTCTTGTTTTATAATGCTGTAGGGGTTACAGGAGACCGAGAAGGTAAAAATGAGGCTCAACTTGTCTTAAACGTAGGAATCAATGTAGTTAAGAATCGCTCCTTCATTTAGTCTGCTCTATAAGATTTCATGATGTACAGTGTCAAATACTGCTGACAAGTCTGAGAGCGTGAGTGCTGCCGCTCCATTGTAGTTTTTGCAGAGTATTCAAAATGGAATCAGGCTGGATTCAATGGGTCTTACTGATGGAAGCCTGTTTTGGTGTCAGGTAGTAGGAAGTTTTCCTCTGGATGTTTTCAGCTCTGGGAGAAGGTTCCTCTTTCTATAACCTTTCCAAAGAATAGCCCATTTAGAGTTGGGTTTGTAGTTGTTGGGGTCTGTCAGGTCTAAGTTATTGTTCTTAATTAACAGCTAAACATATGTGTGGCTAGGAGCTTGTTGATGAGTTCAGTGCTGGGAATGATGTTGAGGTTAATAGGATATTTTGAATATCATTGGCACCAAGGCTCAGAGGGTGCATCAGTGGGACTCCTAGATATTACTAAATCTTTGTTTATTTTGTAAGTTTTTCATTCATGTTAAGATTTTTGTGCATTAGATGCAGCATGCCAGTGTGGCTATATAAATACACCTAACAGATAAAGATAAAATAAATTTTAGTGTCTTTGGTTAAAAAGAGAAATCTATCTGATAAGAAAGAATGTGAGCATGATTGCTTTCCCTCGTCAATTTAAATTCAGCTTTATGGCCTAAAATAAGCTTACAAGTACACCTTGCAATGTGTAGACAGTTCTTCCATCTGAGAAGCCTTACAAAAGTTTTTATTGCACAACACAAATGTCTGGGACTGGTGGCTCAATGTACTGAAGAATCCACCCCAGGATTTTCTGTTTGCTCTCATGGTCAAACGTTTATATCTGGTGGGTCAATTCAGCCTTCCATCCTTCTGGTGATGATAAAATGAGTACTTGAAATCCGATTGTTCATAATGTATATAGAAAAACAACTTTATAGAAATGTACTTTAGGCTGCAGAAAAAAATATCTTTTGGGCTACCCTAGCCACAGCTGTCTTAAACCAATTCTGACATTCATCACACCTTCAGTTGAAATGTAACATTTTTGGTTGGGAGAGTCTCCACCTGAAGTGGAAGGGCCTGGTGGAAGCAAATACAGAGTAATCTTAAGTAATTTAGCAAATATTGTGTCCCACTTGCTACTTGAAATTCCCCAACCTAAGCCATTTCACCAGAACATGAATGGCTGTTGTTCAAGTAACTTGCCTTTTTTGCAATATGGTGTAAGCATAAAAGGAATCCTAATGACCGAAATGGAAATGGCAGTGAATGATAGTTTTGCACTTTGTGTAATTTTGCACACTTTCATGTAGTTTTTGCAGGATTTCATGTAATTATGTGAAAGCAAATTATGTGAATTTTTCACACCCCTAGAAGAAAGAAGTCACCTCACTCAAGGACTTCTGACACGTGCTGGCATCCAGGGAGGTGAACTATTTTCCAATAGTCAAGTTGTTGCCCTCTAGTTTGCTTTCTTTAGAAACAGAAAAACAGAAGGAATCCTGACTCCATGAAGGGTCGATCCAAACACAAAAAGCTGGATCCTGGAAGAGCACTGGCTGTAGAGATACTTGGTGCCAAGAAGGCCCTCCATAAGGAGCTAGCTGTGGAAGGGCTGACCAGAGGGAATTTTCTGTCAGAAATAAGTGGGGTAGGTGGAGACTGGATCTTGCTGTGGGAAAAGAAACAACATAATCTGCACAAGAATACCTATGAGACTGTAGCAAAGCAGTCTATGACACCTGGTGCAATATGAGTGGGAACGACACGGAATGGGGCTTCCAGGCCATAAGCACTAGTAGTGCTTTATATACAGTTAAATTTCTCTAGAAAAGTCCTTGGCAACTGTTTGTGCTCTCCTTCTCTAATGCTCTAGTTTGCTCACCATCACATCTGTCATTTATATTTATCCCACTCCTTTTTTGTTTACCTCTGATCCCTGATGTACTGCTTGAATTTCAGCCTGTTTGTGGATAGCAATTAGATTTTTTTATTTGTCATTTACTTCCTGTTACCATTCTACAATGATTGCTCTAACCTAGAATTCACCATTGCTGATACTGAAAATGTAAATGTGGAGGGTCAACAACTTTTGCTATGCTGAAAACAGGTACAGAGAGACCACATGAAGCAGGTATCTTGTCCGTGTTGCCCTTCCCAGCTACAGCATTCAGCCTTGCTCTGTTGGAGGTTTTGACTGCTAAAACAAGTGACCGAGTTTAACGGTAAAACCTTTGATAGTTGTCAAATGTATCTAACTGGCAAAGCTCCATTGGTGGCAACGAAATCCAACTAGGAGATTTAGGTGCCAAAACTGAGGGCATCAGTAGGAGCTCAGAAACAACATATCTGCCTTGGAAAGACCCTCTTTGGCCACCACTTTGGAGTTGCCTCACTGAAAGATTGTGCACCCATGTCAGAGCCTAAGTGCAAAGGTGAAAAATGTGACAGCGAAGAACAGCTAGGTGCATACAATCACTTTTCCGATTTGGTTAGCCTGAAATCACGCTTAGGTCACAGTTGACTGTGAAATATTTCTTCTGGCCACTTACTGCTGAAGGATTTAAATTTTTTTTAAATGGACGTCTAACTTTGGACAGGAGTGAGACTACAAATCTTCAGAACTGATGAAGCAATCTTGGTGGCCGCTTAACCAGACTTTAACTCACTCTGAGCTTTAGGCCCTTAAACCAACAGCTTTAGAGGGAGCTGCAGAAAAAAGTATTACATTTGGAGTTACCCTCATCAGACACAACCTTGGGCCTAGCCTTGCTGGAAGATTTTGACTTCCATTCCAGAAACAAATTCTGAAGGACATCCCTTTTGTGTGATCAATCTCTGCTCCATCATGGTCAGCCTCAAATAATGCCTAGTGTAATGAAGCAATAAAGCAATAAGGACGAATTGAAGTAATCCTTTAATGTAAAACGAAGAGCTCAACAGCATGCATCCAGCTCAAGCCTGCATCCAAATCAAACTGTCTCGTTACAAAAGATGCACAGCACAGTGACCTCATAACATTCTAATAATGACATCAACAAAAACTCAACTGTACAATAAAATGAATGTTAATGAATACATTGAAATAATGCAAATACAACACCTAGGTCTTGGTCAACTATTGTTGTGTTCAATGGCGCTTTACTTAAATTTTCTGGGGACTTATTGCCATAAAATATTTAAAGTTCATATCACTTAGAGCCCCGTAAACTATTTTAATAATCTTGCTGTCGTTTTGCTTATTAAAGTTGGCTTTGGAATTTAATTGTGTTATGTCTTTATTGTTGTTGGTAATGGATTAACCTAAAGCAGTCTTCTTCCGAGATTCCATTCTTCTTGATTCTAGCAAAACTGTTTAATGCAAACAGATTATGACTATTACGTTGGTCGGGGTATCTCCTCACAAATGAATATCTAAATTACAGATAGTGAATTACAGTTGTTTGCCTTTTTTCAGTATTGTACTGGTTTCTTTACATTTGCTACTTCACTAAATCATATATGCGGTGGCTCAAGGACGTCAAATAGTTCGAAACAGGAGCATATTGCTGGCACTTCCCTTGATAATCTAAGGGTCAAGAAAGGAGCTGGGGAGCAGAAATTAAATACTGTTCAAAGTAAACAGGAATTTAAGAGCCTCGTTTATGTTTGTAGTTTTCATTCCTTTTCTCCATAAGTCCCCACAACAGCAAAGAGCATTTGTGATGTGAACTCCACCACCAACTGTATAAAGTAAATCCACATCCATGCGCAAGAGCGGCAAATTACCGTAAGTACTTTAATGTCATATAGCTTCTGCAATAGAAAATAATCACACAGTAATAAACAAACAGGTTCTGATGAATAGCAGCAGGCTATTTATTTTTCATGTGCATAATCTTCATGTCAGTAAAGTGGAAATTATGCATACATTATGAGTTTCGGTGGAAAAGGGGATTAGTTAACAAAACATACTGCCCACTCCATGAAGTTCATGAGACAAAAGTAGACGGTTGAGTCTAGAAAAGGCAATCATCCCACCTTTTGCAGACAAGAAACAAAGACATTACAGTTGCTATATGGAACAACATGAACTAACCAAACCTTATGCTATTAACAGCTTTGAGCAACAAAGCCAATTTCCTTATGTTAGAAGTCAGTTAAACAGTATTATGCTTCTTTAACATTCAGATTTGGTTTACAATTGAAAGTCCTAAAACGTGTGCTTTGTTTTTTACCAATCAGCAGTTCCAAGAATGTCCTTAAATTTTGAGCCAACCCAATTGGTGTTGGATTTACTCCTTGAGAGCTTTTTAATCCTTTACATCTTTCAGTATTCACAAAGGGCATTTATGAGTAGTAAAGTTAGACTTTTGTCTTAGTTAAACTTAAGTTTTTGTCTTAATTTTCACTGAGACCAAAATTGAGACAGAAGTTCTAACTTTACTACTCGCAAATGCCCTTTGTAAATATCAAAATTACTAAAGTAAGACTTTCATCTCAGTTTACCTTTGTGAATCGAGCTCGTAGTTTACAACTTTTAGTAGTCACACATGTAAGTTTTGAGTAGTATCTTTATGTCCACACTCAGGGCAGAATCTCTGCACTCAGAGAGTACACTCTGGGTGGAAGTGGAGTCTCTGCACTCGAGGCAGAGATTCTGCCCCGAGTGTGGAGATTCCACTCCGAGTGTTGATGTAAAGATAGTACTCGTAACTTACCTTTGTGAATACCAAAAGTCATAAACGTAGTCTTTTGGTCTAAGTTTACCTTTGTGAATAGGGCCCCGAGTGTGGACATAAAGAAAGTGCTCCTAAATGCCTTTTGTGAATTCCCAAAGTCGATAGTTAGACATTTGGTATGAGTTTAGACCAAATGTCTACGTTTACCTTCGTGAATCAGGGCCAAATACCTTTCAATGAATATGTGTATCATACTTCTGACTCATGCATGAATTGCACCCGACTATCCAACCGATTCAAAAAGCATTTTCTGCGAGTAGGCATGTCTTAATTCAGGCTGGTGAGTGATTTACAAATGTTTTAACAGGAGTAGGGCTTGCTTATTCTTGAAGAAAAATATGTGAATAAATGTGACTAATAAAGTTTTGTTTCTGCTAGTAGGCAATGTTTTTCTTGACACATCATAAATCCTACTATCACACCATTCAAGTAGGTTTGAAATGCATATTTAATTACTGTGTATGAAGACTTTCTCATCCCGAGGGTGCGTCAATATGAAAGCAACAGAAATTCTTTAGGTCAGTTTGTTGTCTTCTGTGCAGAGTGGGAGCTACCCACTCTGTAGTTACTGTGTTATTTGTCACAATGTACTACATTTGTATTTATACTGCAATCACCTATGGTTATTCCCTACTTAGGCACGTCTAATCCCTGCCCAGACTTGTTTGAACTCCCCAAACAGGGGCTTGAAATGCTCTAGGAATAGGGAATCCATGCTCTCTGAAGAATGTATATATTTGTATGATGAACCAGGAAGTTGGGATAGGAAATGTTAATGCTTCACCAGAATGTTGTATGTTACAAATCTGCAATCAATCTGGGAAAAAATAAAACAAATTGATTTTGAAAACGCTTTTACAATATAATTCACATTATTATTGTTTTGCCTACAAGGTGGACTAATGTCATTTAGATTGTTTGTATCCATGCGCAAGTAAACATAGAATGAGAAGAGAGAGATACTGTAATCCCTCTAATAACAAAAAAATATTGTTTGCATACTGTAGCTTCAAAAAACTGCCCTCCAACATATTACCCTACCTTCTTTCCTGTATAAAAAGTAGCATTTTAAGCAAAAGATCTAACATCTTAACTTTACATGGGTTGCTAAACTGTACAGCAAAAATATAGACCTATGTGAACTCAACAGAAGTAAAGAAGTGGGGGGCAGTGTGTGTACTGACATCGAGAAGGGTTGAGGGCAATTTCAAATAGAACAGTATTAAAGGAGACACTGACAGAGATTGGGTAACTAGAGAAAGCTACTTTAAGAGAGGGCTGAAAGGGGACCCTATCAGAGTGGTTAAGGTTTGGAGGTAACAAGTGGCATTTGGGGATTTTTAAACATCTAGTGAGTGAGCCCAACTGTTACAAAAGCAGTTAAGGGGAGAAAGGTGTACCCCCAGAAATAGTTGAAACAAATGGGGTGAAATAATATATTTTAAAATAAACATTTGTTAAAAAGCAACACTTTTGAAATAGTCTATTCATTTTATTGTTTGTCTACTGAACCTGACCTCCAAGAGAGATGCCGTCCCAAAGATAGTTTTTAGAATACGGTGGAAATGTAAGGAATAATTTTTTTAAGTGCAATTTCCTAAACATTTCCTTAGAATATAAATAAAAACATTTGGAAGATGCAAGCTATTCTTAAAATGCATCTCCACCAAGGCCCGTAGCCACAGGAGGTCATTTGAGGGCTGGGGCAGCCCATATAAATGTTTGCCCCCTCACCCCATGACTGAGTAATCTGGTACAATATAGAGGTGCTGGAGTTCACAAGGTAAATGAGCAATAGAAATGCCTTTTAATTTGTTTTTATTACATTGCTTTCTGTTCCAAGACAGGTTAAATGTGAGGATATATGTATTTTGACAAATTGCTGCTTATTTTCTTAATGTGTAAATGTTGTTTACTTTTCTTTCTTTGACTGCAAAGTGATAGGATTTTATAAAGTGAACTATGTGACATTCTATAGACAGGACAACTGGTTTTAAGTGGCAGGGGTGCTCTGAATTATGCAGCAATGTTGACTAAAATGTGGGGAAAAAAACTATCTCTATTATTTCGTCATTTTTACAGATGTTAGCACTGCATGGGCAATGGTTTCACTTCATTTGTACTAGATCCACATCTAAATACAGATATAAGTAACTGAAAGGTGACCATCAATCCAACCTTTGTGAGAGACCATCCACTGAGCAGCAGCACATTTTTCAGCATTGTTTGTAACTTTTGATATTTTTCAACTAGAAACAAATTGGCATATTTACAAGCCCTATCTCCACAGGAACGCCACTTTTAGTGACGTTCCTGTGGTGATATGTGCTTTACCTTAGTTACAAGGCAGCGTTATCCCCTTCCATGCATCGGACGGCCCCCAGCTGTTGGACGTCACTGAGGGCGTGTGTGGCCGGGGGCCGTCCGATCTGTACACACGTACAATTCGGCTGCACCGCGGCGGAATGTGCGCCGCAGGAAAGAGGCTAAGCCAGTTAAAGTGGCTTAACGATACCTTGTAAATAAGGCCCCATTTCTTGCTCTACTTAGTGTGAAAGGGGTGGGCAATGGGTGTTACGGTGGGCGTTCCACCGTGTTAGACCTGCCTTTTCCAGCAGGTTTATCCACAGACTTTTTTTTTTTTGCCCTCCTGTTTTTGACCCTGTTTTTGTTGGTTTTAGGACTCTGGGCACTTTACCACTGCTGATCAGTGCTTAAATGCATATGCTCTGTCTGTAAATTGTTGTCAATGATTAGTGGTTCCATAATTGGATTATTTGATTTACTACTATGTCATAAGTACAGTGCACTGGGTGTGCCCAGGGCCCGTAAATCAAATGCTGCTAGTGGGCCTGCAGCACTGATTGTGCTACCCACAAAAGCAGCCTTGCATAGGTCCTCATACCTGCTAATGCAGTGTCTGTGTGCAGTTTCATACTGCCATTTTGACCTGGCAAGTGCACCCACTTGCCAGGCTCTAACCTGCCCTTTACTTACACGAGTCACCCCTAAGGTAGGCCCTGTGGGCAGGGTGGAGTGTATATTAAAAGTTAGAATATGTCCTGATGTGTGTGACATGTCCTGATAGTGAAATACTGACAATTTCATTGTGCACTATTGAAAAGCTATCGGTCCCATAGGATAGAATGGGAGTTTATTTATAACATCTTAGAAACTTAACTTCCCATTGGGGGTCTCTAGTTGGCAGAGGTAGGTAACTTTGTCCGAAGAGATGCCCTTGCTTTTAGTCAGGGTAAGGGGGCTACACTCCTAAAACAAACCCTACTCACTCACTTGGTAGCTTGACATGAGCAGACAGGCTAATCTTAGAGGCAGTGTGTAAAGCATACAGTGATACAGTGAAAATACTTCAAATGGATACGACACCAGTTTAGAAAAATAAGTAATCTTTATCTAAACCAAAACAAGACCAAACAACACAAATCCACAATACAGTTATCACGATATCCTGAAAAATAGGTTATTCACTCTAATAAAGCTTGCAGCAACAAAAAACTCCACCTGCCGTTAAAACGATGTCTGGCCAGATGAAAATCCCAAAGTACGGTGCCGACCACGAAGTACGCAACGTCGGGCCCACAAAGAACAGTACATTGGAAATGATGAAAGCAAAGATGGAGCACGGCATCAGGGAGGTGATGCTTCGTTGGCACCGAGCGGCGTCAGTTCCTTACAACCCCAGGGGAGGTAAACCCTCTGTCCATCACTATGGCGCAGGCGACTTTAGGCGTCTGTTCCTTACTGTTTCTGGGAGGTGAAGTCACGAAGGAGGCGAGGCATCTGTTCCTTAAGACGGTGCAACATCAATGGAAGCTTGTTTCCGGCTCCGTACATCACCACCCCCTTTTGTACCGCTTTTGGCCGCCATAAGTGTGGCAGGGTATGCTCAGACGTGAGTCCCTTGCCCACTTTGCCACTGGATTCAAGCAAGTCAGTCTGAAGATGGCTGGAATGCCAGAAACCGGTCCTTGGAAGCCTGTTTCCGGTCCAGGGAAGACATGGCTTGGCAGTTCGGGCTGGTCTGTTTCCATGAGGCACAGGGACAGCCTGATTTGCATATAGCCATGTCTGAACTGGGGTGGCAGAGTGGGCTAAAGAACGGTGATGGATTAAACCCAGATCTTTTGACTGGGTTTGAGTGTTTGATTGATTCAGATGCTCCGTCCATCACCACCCCCTTTTGTACCTCTTTTGGCCGCCATAAGTGTGGCAGGGTATGCTCAGACGTGAGTCCCTTGCTCACATTGCCACTGGTTTCAAGCAAGCCGGGCTGAAGACGGCTGGAATGCCAGAAACCGGTCCTCGGAAGCTTGTTTCCGGTCCAGGGAAGACATGGCTTGGCAGTTCGGGCTGGACTGTTCCCATGAGGCACAGGGTCAGACTGATTTGCATATAGCCATGTCTGAACTGGGGTGGCAGAGTGGGCTAAAGAACGGTGATGGATTAAACCCAGATCTTTTGACTGGGTGTGAGTGTTTGATTGATTCAGATGCTCCGTCCATCACCACCCCCTTTTGTACCACTTTTGGCCGCCATAAGTGTGGCAGGGAATGCTCAGACGTGAGTCCCTTGCTCACTTTGCCACTGGATTCAAGCAAGCCGGGCTGAAGACAGCTGGAATGCCAGAAACCGGTCCTCGGAAGCTTGTTTCCGGTCCAGGGAAGACATGGTTTGGCAGTTCGGGCTGGAATGTTCCCATGAGGACCAGGATCAGACTGATTTGCATATAGCCATGTCTGAACTGGGGTGGCAGAGTGGGCTAAAGAACGGTGATGGATTAAACCGAGATCTTTTGACTGGGTTTGAGTGTTTGATTGATTCAGATGCTCCGTCCGTCACCACCCCCTTTTGTACCGCTTTTGGCCGCCATAAGTGTGGCAGGGTATGCTCAGACGTGAGTCCCTTGCTCACTTTGCCACTGGATTCAAGCAAGCCGGGCTGAAGACGGCTGGAATGCCAGAAACCGGTCCTCAGAAGCTTGTTTCCGGTCCAGGGAAGACATGGCTTGGCAGTTCGGGCTGGACTGTTCCCATGAGGCACAGGGTCAGACTGATTTGCATATAGCCATGTCTGAACTGGGGTGGCAGAGTGGGCTAAAGAACGGTGATGGATTAAACCCAGATCTTTTGACTGAGTGAGAGTGTTTGATTGATTCAAATACTCCGTCCATCACCACCCCCTTTTGTACAGCCACAGAATGCAGCACACATAGAAAGAGGAAGTAACAAGGAGAAATAAAGATATTTCTCATTGGTATGCCTCACTGAGGAAGGTGTAGCATTTTGACGCATTCCCAGGTTTACTGGCTTTAGTAAATCTGGGGATGCACCACAATCCATGGATAGATGCATGGGAACTCCCATACTCCACCCATTGAACGCCTTCCCAGCACAAGTTAATGAGTGGTTTTGCATGGCTTAGTAAATGCCACAAATGATTTTTGGTTTAAGGCTGTTCTACATAAGTGCACAATGATGCTATCCCAACACAACTATTAGTAAATCGGCCTTGAGTGTATAGTTCTGGGCCAGAGCTGGCATTGTGGGAAGGAGACAGAAGTGGAGAGATCTGTTGACATGTGCATTGTTACTATAATCTCATATCTGAATGTCATTATGAGATGTAAAGAAGCAGTCATAGCATATAGATATTTGGGACCTGCAGTCATGGACTAAATTGAAGCCTTCTTATAGCCCCACAACGTATTACAGATCACTTCAGGTATTTCATGCCTATTCATTTAGTCATAGCTGGTTTATTAGCTACACTATACTTGAGATGGACAACCCTTGTAGCAGATATGCCTTAATTGAATGTAAGATGTGTAAGTTACAGTTGGCTGCTGGCTGCTGAGTGTTATGGTAATATTACTAGTGTGGTCTAGAAATGTTATGTATAAACTTAAATATTTATGTAATAGGCCAGACCTCCTTAACTTACCTTCTTTTCAAAATGTGTTCACTGGTTGAGTTGCTTCCAATCTGTGAATTTTAAGTTAAAGAGCCTAAGGGTATGACTGTCTTTTCAGGTTCTGTTGAGGGGATGTTTCGTAGTGTAGTTGTCTTGGAAATAGCCATGTTTCCAACTGTCTTCTGAAGTGTGTATGCTCCTGGATAAATGGAATGCTGACCCGTATTGAGTTCCAGAGCTTGGCAGCTTGTACTGAGAAAGAGTGACTCTAACGGATGTCTTATGGTAAGATGTTATGAAGATAAGTGGTGCAATCCTGAAGCACAGTGACCTGATTTGTTTGTATTGCTCAATCATAGCTTTTTGTTATAGCAGTCCTGTTCCTTGGAGGCTCTGTGAACAATGTAATCTGCCTATAACATTGCCCTTCTTGCTATAGGTGGGCCAGTGGAATGATTGCAAGACTGGAGCTACGTTTTTTGTTGGTATCCATGATATGGGATGATGCAACGTAGGGTTTTCATTGTGCAGGAGTCACTCTCAGCTTTCACAAGGAGTATGCAAAATAAGAATTTGCTGTGTGAAGAGATTTCTCAACAGTACAGGACATAGAGTCATAATACATTGTCTGATCTTAAGAATATGGCACACTATATAAAAGTGGCAATTGAAATGCATAACCTTTGTATTGACAGTGATTGCAGAAATACCATAGCAGCCCTGCATTGCCTGAACTTAGCTTGTTTTTAGAAAGGTATTTTGAGCAGCTTCCTCAGTATAGACAGAATTCACAGAATAGAATAGAGTGCAACATACTTGTGCAGAATAGCCATTTCATGGACAAACAGGTCTGTTTTTAAATATGTGCCCTGCACAGAGTAGGCCACTAGGATATATTCAATGTTCAACCTTAATCTGGTCAGCAGGAATCTGCGGTGGTCTTTAGAGATTCAAAATAAGTAAGGCCCAATACCAGAGCTAGTGCAAATTAAATCATGGGTTTATACAGTACGCTTCTCAGAGACAGTATGCAGTCTGTCATTTGTACATTTAGTCATCAACTTTGCCTTAAATGGTGTGAAAAGCTTGCAAAATAATCGTCAGACTTTCAAAGATATCAGGTAAGTTGAGGCTATTACAAGTAGTATGAATATATGATACCCAGGGGACTTTTAGTCCTCGCTCATGTTTGAGGCATTCAGCTAAAACTGTCTGATTGAAAGAAGTTTTGTTTTTGCTCCATATCTTCAGCCATAATAAAAGTGGTTGTACCTTAACATGATTGCTTATATAGCAGAACCCCACTTCTGATTGTCAGATATAAATATTAGTAGTTTTTGAGATGTCCAGAAGTCTTTTAAAGCCATTCTCAACCATCAGTAATCCAGGATGTTCAATAACTCCCCATAGGCATGCCTCTTGAATAGCATTTGAACAACATTTTGCTTTATAAATTGTCTTAAAGTCTCTAATGGGTTTTCTACCCAGTCTAGACCCAAAACTGAGATCCACCTCCATGCTTCTTGCAAGGGCCAAAGCTCTAATTACATTCAGAGGACCCAAGTGTAGGAAGGTGGACATCTGACTATGGTGACCCCCAAACATTTTGCCTGGTGTTTAGCTGGTTTTTGACATAGTTGGCCTGGGATCCTGCTATTCAGGGCCCCAGGCTGATTGCTCTCTCCTTAAAATGGACTCCATGTACCGTAGGTGCATACATAATTGGAACTGGTTCACGTTATTGGCCCCTGTAACAGTGTACCCTAGGTACCCAGGGTATAGGTGTTTCCAAGGCCTACCAGGGGCTGCAGCATGTATTGTGCCACCCCTGGCCTGGCCTCCATATTTGACACAACTGGCTGATCACTCAGCTGGGGTAAGTTGGTGTAATCACCTCTTACTTAGATATAGTCTCCCTATATCTAACCTTCTATGGAAGGTCTCTTCAATCCTGGAGGCAGAGTGCTTGGAAATATGTGAGGTGGTGCTCTAGCATGAGCTGAGCCTGTCTGCAGCTGTCGGGAACCACTCCCTTAGCTGTTCCAGGATATTGCCATACCATATACTCTTAAGTGCATTATAATCCTCGCGGTTATATGCTAACTTTGGTTTGGCTTTATCAAAACATGTCGAGTAAGGTGTCATACGATTTGGAATACTATCCCCTCGACAGTTCTGTCAACGGGGATAGCATTCCACCCTTCTAGAGGGACACGACATGTGCATAGCCTTAACCCCGGTTAAAGATAACCAGAGCCTCAGCATCACAAAATGGATGCTGCCACCACAGACACAAGTCTGACCTCCTGCTGCTGGGAGTCCTTCCAGCGAGGAAGGCTTGGACAAAGGGTTTCCTGCCTTGGGAGGTGCGAGCACCACCCCAGACAGGATGTTGTGTATTGGGTAGGACAGGGCTGAATAGATTAAGACATGCCCGGGGCACACAAGGTGTCCCCGTGCATAATCCAGTCCAAACAGGTCCTGGGACTTTCCAGACCCAGGCCTGGCGAGGAGCTGGACAAAGGAAAGGGGGTGTAACCGCCCCCCTTCCTGGTCCCACCCAGAGGAGGGACCTAGCAGGTGATCCACCCCTCAGATTGGGAATAAGAGTGGGAGCAGTGCCAGAGCACCTCAGATCATCCTGAATCAACTTGAAACTAAGAAGACGACTGGACTTCGACATTCTGCTGCACAGAAGACTGAAGAGCATCTCCCTTGTGGCCTAGGAGTGGCCACCCTGTGAATACAGGTACCAACCAGCGAATCGACGTCTGCTTTGCCGCCGCCTCCCGCTGGAGCCCGAGCCCAGAGCCTGACAAGACCCAGACTCCCAGACATCTCACAGCCCGATCCACAGTCCCTGCAAAGAAGGGACCCGTGGAGGCACTGAGAGACGTGGGACCGGACATCTTGGAAGACACCCGAAGAGCTGACTGCACAGCATCAGAGGCACCCTCGAAGGTGTACTTTGGGGACTGAGAACCCGCACCACCGAGCAGCCCTTGCACCGAAGATCAGTCCCCCAGCATCTCCCCGATCTGCGTGGGGCCCTTTTGCATTGTGCCACTCGACGCGCCATGCCGGCCATCTTGGCGACGAAACCGAAGGACTACACTGCGGGTCTGGTTGCTCCAGACTTGCCCTCGCTCCTGTAAAAAAGAGCACCCGCTCTGACCTTGCTGGTCCGAGTAACAAGCCTTTTTTGACTCCTGCGTGGCTTGCATTAGCCAAGGCCTGTTTGCTTCAATCAAGTTGCCGACACCGCCAACAGCGAGAAGCCTGCGTGGGACATCTCGTGACCGACTCCTGGACGTCCTCGATCCCCGGTGTCCACGTGGCTGCAGAGAGAAGCTACACCTCAACGCCTGTTTGCACCCGACATCGCCTGGTTCCAATCTGGTTCCACGGTAGTCACTGGCTAGTGACTTTGAACATTGTCCCCTCTGCTTTCAGGTCTTCATATCTTCAGATCCATCCTTGTATCCAACGGAACTCTTCACATCGAGCCGCCTGCAGCATCTTCAGCTCCAAGCACCATCGACCAGCGTGACGAAACGCAACACTACTTTGACCCTATGCACCCTCGTCCTGTGGGTGAGGTAACTCAGCAACGCCGGTGTTCTCACACTGGTACACACCTCTAGGGCCTGTGTATCAAGTTTCAGCTTTCTAGGTCACTCGGAAGGTTCCTAACTTTCTAACTTTCTAACTTTTACGCACCATAGACTTTGTATTGGTGAGTGCGTGCACTTTAAACACTGCACCCGAGTCCCGCAGGCCTTTCCCGACTTAGTCACTGCTAGTCCCGAACAGCTCCAGTGATTCCCAAGGCCCTAGGCCTGTTTCCCTATCGATTGGTATCTCTTATACCACTTTCTTAGTATATGGTTTAGGTGGCCCCTATGGCTCATCCATATTGTGCAACTTTTGTGTATTTTAAACTGTGTTTTGTTTTGACGCTTGTGCTTCTGTGCTCATAAAGAGTTCAGGGGACATTTGTAGTTAATAAATATATATATATATTTTCAATATATATCTGTGTGGAGTCCTTTCATCTGGTATTCAAGGGGGTTGTGTGTGGTAATACAGCTGGCTTCACATGCCTTTCAGAGTTTAGCCTAAGACTGCTTTGTCCACGTTACCACTAGGATAACTGGTCTATAAGGTTGACTTACAACCGATCATCATAAGGGTTGCTTGGCATGGTACAAAGTGATCACTAGAACTAGTGAGCATTATATACCAGGCCAACTTCTCACATTGGTGGCAGCTGTGGGATCTGAGCTTGCTGTTGTTTTACCATTACAATCTTTGAGATTATCATTTGAAAGATCATACAGGTACCTGTTAGGTACATATAAAACAAGACTAGTATACATAAGTTCTACTGAACTTAGTTGTTGTAGAGGATAAGGAGTAGCACACCCTGACTACAACTACTAGATAGGTTTAGTAGGTAAACACCAGTGTAGGTAGATTGCGACACATCCACCACTCTAGAGCAATGTCTGGAGCAGAGGGGTCCAGTGGACTTACTCCTGTTAAGAGTGACCCTCCAAGGGCACCATCCAAATTTGCTATCTTTTCCTTTAAGGAACTAAGGCAGCTTTGTGCCTTAAGGGGTCTGAAGACAGGGCCTTCCCCTACTACAGACCACTTTAGAGAGATCTTGGATCAGTCTGAGACTCTAAAGACCTCTAAAGCAGACCCCACAGGGAATGCTGAAGGAGGCTCTCCTTCTGAGGATGACAATGCTGATGCCCCTGTCCCTATAGTCCTGGTAGATGAGGATGTCCAAATCACTGGAGCTCCTCAGGTAGATCCAGAGGAGGAAGAGGAAGAAGAGACAGAAGGGGGGATCAGTGATTCTGATGATGGTAGAAATAGCCAGGTGCTAGTCGGTAGGCTTAACCAGGCTAACTTAAGTATATTTGGGACTGAAGCAAGGCTGACCTTGCCCAGACACCCAAGTGGACTTAAACAGGACCGTAGGAGGAGGAGGAATCACTCAGGTGACTGCAATACCTCCCAGGCTTCTAGAGGCTCTCATGGTCACCCCAGAAGGGAGATGACTAGCCCTCAGAGAAGGGAGCATGAGGCCAAAATGAGAGAGGCTGAACTTAGGATCCAGAGACGAGAATTAGAGGTTGCCCTGGCCCAAGAGCAGCTTGCTAGAGCAAGACAGCCTAGAAAGAGTGGATTAGGATCCACTGGTGGCAGCACTATCCCTAAGGATAAAGACAGGTCTTTTGATACCAGAAACCTGAATAAGATTGTGCCCCCCTACAAAGCTGGGGATGATATCCACAAATGGATGACTGCACTTGAGAGAGCCTGCAAGGTACAGCAGATACCTCAGGAGCAGTGGGCAGCAATCTAGTGGCTCTCCTTTGAAGGTAGGGGCCGAGGTAGTGACCTAGTTCTAGGACACCCCCGCGCCGCACGGCCACCAGCTGCTGCGTGTGCCTCCCTTTCTAATCTGCCTCGCTGCCCGACTGCCGCCTCGTGACCACGCCCCCTCCTTCGAGCGGCGTGGTCCGTGCTCGGCGCTTCTCCCCCTGTGCCCCTGGTGTATTTGCTGTTTAGAATTGTTTTTATTGTTCTGATTGTTGTTTTTTCCCTCTGTATTGCCTGTTTTTCTCTGCCAGTAGCCGCCCTCCGTCTTCCCTCCCTGCTCCCCGCTTCCCGCCACCACCGCTGACCCCGCCCCTTTTTTCCTTCTGTACCCTCCCCGCTCCCGCCTCCCAGCTGCTCCGCCCACCCGCGCACTTGGCCATATATGGCGACCGTGCGACGCAGGTGAGTGTGACCTAGTTAAAGGACACCCCTGCGCCGCACGGCCACCAGCTGCTGCGTGTGCCTCCCCTTCTAATCTGCCTCGCTGCCCGACTGCCGCCTCGTGACCACGCCCCCTCCTTCGAGCGGCGTGGTCCGTGCTCGGCGCTTCTCCCCCTGTGCCCCTGGTGTATTTGCTGTTTAGAATTGTTTTTATTGTTCTGATTGTTGTTTTTTCCCTCTGTATTGCCTGTTTTTCTCTGCCAGTAGCCACCCTCCGTCTTCCCTCCCCGCTCCCCGCTTCCCGCCACCACCGCTGACCCCGCCCCTTTTTTCCTTCTGTACCCTCCCCGCTCCCGCCTCCCAGCTGCTCCGCCCACCCGCGCACTTCGCCATATATGGCGACCGTGCGAACGCGCAGCGGTCACGCGCAGCGGGTGCGCCGATTGTGCGCCGAAGGCACGCCAAAGGTAAGCCCGTCTACGCCCGTCCGCGCCTGGACCGCGCCCAGTGCCAGGACCCCTGGCCCACAAGGACCCCGACCGACCCGCCTGACGTACACCGCCGCCACCCTCATCGCACTCAACACCGGCCGAGTCCCGGGATGCTACCGAGCCACCCCACGACGCGTCCACGGACCCTTCAGCTGCAACACCTGCAAGTTCACCTGCATCCGGACCTGCCCAACACCAGCACCTGCCAAGCCGAACACCAGCAGCAACCACCTCAAGTGCATCCTGCTCAACACCCGCTCCGTCCATAGACACGCCATCGAACTCTGGAACCTCCTAGACGCCACAGCCCCTGACGTTGCCTTCATCACGGAGACCTGGATGAACGCCTCCTCAGCGCCCGACATCGCCATCGCCATCCCAGAAGGCTACAAGATCACCCGGAGGGACCGCAACGCCAACCAGGTGGGAGGAGGCATCGCCATCATCCACAGGAACACCATCCGCATCACGACCAGCACCGACAACACCCCTCCCTCCGCCGAACACCTGCATTTCCAGATCCACACCGACCCAAAGACCACCCTCAGAGGCACCCTGATCTACCGACCTCCGGGACCACGCACTCAATTCAGCGAGGACATCGCCAACTTCGTCAGCCCGCATGCCCTCCCCTCCGCTGACTACATCCTCCTGGGGGACTTCAACTTCCACCTGGAGAACAACAACGACTGCAACACCAGCACCCTGTTCGACAACCTCGCCAACCTTGGACTCAAGCAGCTGGTGTCCACCCCCACCCACCTCGCCGGACACACACTTGACGCCATCTTCTCATCCAGCAAAGACATCGCCTTCAGCCACGCCACAGAACTCCACTGGACAGACCACAGATGCATCCACTTCACCTTCAGAAGAACGACGATCCACCACCACCAGCAACAGGTTGCCCGAAGAAGCTGGAACAAGATCACAGCCGACCAGCTCGCCACTTCCCTGAGCCAGCACCCTCCGGCCAGCTCAGCGAACCCCAGCCAGGCCGCCGACAACCTCTCGAAGTGGATCAGCAAATGCGCAGACGAACTCGCCCCTCTGAGGATCCCGCCCAGCAGACCCGGCAGTAAGAGAGCCCCCTGGTTCACCGACGAACTCAAGAGCTCCAAGAAGAACTGCCGAGCCCTCGAGAAAGCCTGGAGAAAGGAACCCACAACGGACAACAGGACCACCCTCAAGCTCGCCACCCGGAAACACCACCAACTGATCCGCACCGCCAAGAAAACGGCTTTCAAGAACCGACTGGACAACAACGCACACAACTGCAAGGAACTCTTCAACATCGTGAAAGAGCTCTCCAACCCCAACGCCGGAAACAACGACATCACCCCATCGCAAGACCTCTGCAACTCCCTCGCCTCCTACTTCCACAACAAGATCGCGGACATACACAACAGCTTCAGCACTCAACCGACGCACGCCACGACCGCAGCAACGCCGCCCACCCCCACCCTCCGCGCCTGGACTCCGGTCAACACCGAAGACACCGTCCGCATGATGAACTCCGTCCACTCCGGATCTCCGACCGACCCCTGCCCTCACCATGTCTTCAACAAAGCCGACGCTGTCATCGCACCCCACCTGCGGGACATTATCAACACCTCATTCGACACCGCCACCTTCCCCGAGAGCTGGAAGCACGCCGAACTCAGCGCTCTACTCAAGAAACCTACAGCAGACCCCACCGAACTCAAGAATTACCGCCCCATCTCTCTACTCCCGTTTCCAGCCAAAGTCATCGAGACGACCGTCAACAAACAGCTGGCCGCCTTCCTCGAGACGAATGGATCCCTCGACCCATCGCAGTCCGGATTCCGCGCCAACGCACAGCACCGAGACCGTCCTCATCGCCGCCACCGACGACATCCGAGCCCTGATGGACAACGGAGAAACAGCGGCCCTCATCCTCCTAGACCTCTCCGCGGCTTTCGACACGGTCTGCCACCGCACCCTAGTGCAGCGCCTCAGCAACGTCGGAATCCAGGAGAAGGCACTGGAATGGATTGTCTCCTTCCTCGACGGAAGAACACAGAGAGTCCGCCTACCACCGTACAAGTCAGAGGCCACCGAAGTCATCTGCAGCATCCCTCAAGGATCCTTGCTGAGCCCTACACTCTTCAACGTCTACATGAGCCCCCTCGCGGCCATCGCACGCCAACACAACCTCAACATAATCTCCTAGGCCGACGACACCCAGCTGATCCTCTCCCTGACCAACGACCCCGCCGCCGCCAGAGCCAACCTGCACGAAGGGATGAAAGAGGTAGCCGAATGGATGACGACGAGCCGCCTGAAACTGAACTCAGACAAGACGGAGGTCCTCATCCTGGGCTCCTCGCCCTCCGCCTGGGACGACTCCTGGTGGCCCCCCGCCCTGGGCACCGCACCCAAACCGACGAACCACACACGCAACCTGGGCTTCATCCTGGATTCCTCCCTCTCCATGACCAGGCAAGTCAACGCCGTCTCCTCGTCGTGCTTCAACAACCTGCGCATGCTTTGGAAGATCTTCTGGTGGATCCCCACGGAGACCAGGAAGACCGTCACCCAGGCCCTCGTCACCAGCCGACTGGACTACGGCAACGCACTCTACGCCGGAACCACCGCCAAGATCCAGAAGAGACTCCAGCGGATCCAGAACGCCTCAGCCAGACTCATCCTCCACATCCCACGGAACAGCCACATCTCCGGACACCTGAGAGACCTGCACTGGCTCCCCGTCAACAAAAGAATCACCTTCCGGCTCCTCACCCACGCACACAAAGCCCTACACGATCAAGGCCCGAGCTACCTCAACAACCGAATCAACTTCTACGCTCCCAAACGCCACCTCCGATCTGCCAGCCACGCCCTCGCCGCCGTCCCACGCATCCGTAGAGCCACTACAGGAGGAAGGTCCTTCTCCTACCTGGCCGCCAAGACCTGGAACTCCCTCCCGGCCGACCTGCGCCTGACCCAAGACCACCTCTCCTTCAGGAAGAAGCTCAAGACCTGGCTGTTCGAGCAGTAACGGCACCCCCCCCCCCAAGCGCCTTGAGACCCTATGGGTAGGTAGTGCGCTCTATAAATGTCGTTGATTGATTGATTGATTGAGACAGACTCCTCACAGTTAGTGATGGGGATTCTAGAAACTACATGGTCCTGAAGAGTGCTCTGATTGATGGGTTAGGCTTAACCACTGAACAGTACAGGTTAATGTTCAGAGACTCCCAGAAGACACAGACTCGGGACTGGTCTGAATTTGTTGAATGTGCCACTAAGGCTCTGGAGGGCTGGTTGCTGGGAAGTAAGGTTACTGACTATACAGGATTGTATAATTTGATTTTGAGAGAGCAAATCTTAAGTAATTGTCAAAATCAGCTTCTACATCAGCACCTGGTTGACTCCGATCTGACCTCCCCACAAGAATTGGGTAGGAGGGCAGACAAATGGGTCAGAACCAGGATCAGGCCTAGGAACCAGGGTGGTGACCAAAAGAAAGAGACTACCAAACCTCAAGAGAAGAGTAGGGATAAAAGTAAGGAAAAGACTTCCCCAGGGCCCTAAAACTCCAAGAATGGGGGTGGGTCCCAAGACACTTCTTCAACCCAGAAAAAGCCTTATTGTCATACCTGTAAACAGGTTGGGCATTACAAAACAGACAGCTGTTGTCCCAAGAATGGCAATAAAGAGAATATACCTCCAAAGCCAGCTCCAACACCTCCTGTTACTGTCAGCAGTAATCCCCCAGGAAGTGGGAGCACACGCAGGGATCTGGGTGGGTTTACTTTTGGATCTCAGGTGGATTCTGGCCTAACCAGGTCCCCTACCTCAGATACTCTTGTCTATGAGACTGGCATGGGGTTTGCCAATTTCACTGCTTGCCCAAACACTTTGAGCAAGTATAGACAGGAGCCCCTCATCAATGGCTTGAAAGTTGAGGCCTTCAGAGACACAGGGGCTAGCATCACCATGGTGGCTGAATGTCTAGTCCCCTCAAGGCAATTTTTACCTGATGCCAAATATCAGGTGACAAACATTGATGGCATAGAAACCAATCATCCCATGGCAGTAGTCAATCTTAGCTGGGGAGGTGTCACTGGCCCAAAGAGAGTGGCAGTGTCAGCAAACTTGCCTGTAGATTGCCTACTGGGTAATGATTTGGAAATCTCAGCCTGGGCTGAGGTTGAACAAGAAACCCATTCTAAAATGGCAAATCTCCATGGAAAGGTTAGTGGGGCTGTGATGGTTACAACCCCAATCCAAGATGTCCTTCCTGAAAAGGTTGGTAGGGCTGAGCAAATCTCAGCCCCATCTTTAGCTAACTTCCCTCCTGAAAAGAGTAGCAGGGCTGTGATGGTAACAGCCCATACCCAAACTGAGTCTCCTCCTGAAAAGGTTGGTGGGGCTGTGATGGCCACAGCCCAAACTCAAACTGATACATGGGTAGTGAAGCCTGAAATGATGGTTCACTCCACCCAAACTGAGAGCATTGAGGAGGAAGAGAAATCTCCCTCCCACCAGACTTTAGGAAAGGATCAGCCTCCTCAGGGAACTGATCTTACCCCTGATGAAGGAACTGTCCCAGAGGTTGTTAGGCCTGGCCTGACAGAGCCTCTGAGGGCAGTGGACCCTTCTCAGGTGGGACCCAGTCTAGAGAAGGTAACCTGCCCCTCTCTACCTTGCCTTACTCAGCCCAGGGCTGCAGAGGACAGTGAGACCCAAAGGGCCCCCTGTCAAATAACGCACCCCCATCAACAGATTTGGGACACCAAAACTAGTAGCCCTAGTGAGTTCAAAGAGGTGAAAAATTTAAAAACTCCTAGGGGATCCCCCTTAAAAGTAGTTAGGGACCTCCCCCAGATGGATATTGTTGGGCACAGCCAAACCTGGGACCCTAAGGGCCCAAACCTGAACTGTCCCCCCAGTAAGCCAACCAAAGGGACCCAGCCTCCAGCTTTAGGTAGCCAGAGGTTGACTGTGTGGAGTCCTTTCATCCGGTATTCAAGGGGGTTGTGTGTGGTAATATAGCTGGCTTCACATGCCTTTCAGAGTTTAGCCTAAGACTGCTTTGTCCACGTTACCACTAGGATAACTGGTCTATAAGGTTGACTTACAACCGATCATCATAAGGGTTGCTTGGCATGGTACAAAGTGATCACTAGAACTAGTGAGCATTATATACCAGGCCAACTTCTCACACCAAGTAACTATATCATCAAGCAAGATTCCTAAGTATGGATATGAGGGAACCACATTTCACCTTATTATTTGTTACTATATGATTTGGTGATATGTGCTTTTTCTTTGAATGCATACCAGCCATGTCTACTTTTTCTGTAAGGTGAATGGAAAGTTCAACCTATGTCTTGAGAAGTCCAAGATCTATTAAGGAGGTGATTTGGTACTCTAGTATACATTTAAATATGTCAGTTTCTTAACTGTTTCATAACAAGAGGCTTGTCTTTTATGTGCACCTGTAAAAATGCCAAACAGTCCTTCTGCAAGTAAATATTTTCCATCTCTAGCACACATGGCTCGCTTTCAAGTGTTCTACATTCACCACTCAGACAACTGCATGCTCACCGAAGCAATGTTACGCACATAATGGGTGCCACCTTGAGGATTCTATGCAAGGAGTCTACTGCATGCGAAAGGGTAAAATATGTCCATAATTTAGGAAATGGAGGACTCTAGCATTCAAAAGGGAGGTATAGAGCAAGCAGCATGAAAGAGCGGTTACCACAGATCAGGATCCCAGATGAAAACTGTGAAACCACCACTCAGAGTGCTGCCTGCCCTTCTCCAAGCACCTCTTGCTGATGATGGAACTAGTGTCCTCAGCAAGGCCACAGGCCTCAAATGGATCCATGCCGGGCTTACACAATCACCTATCCTTTACCGTGCCTACCTGCCTTGCTGGTTGATGTCTAATAAGGGTCTCCTTATTTACAACATCTTTTGCACAACCTGCCTGTAGCTATGAGGGATGTATACCAATGTCAGAGCCTGCTTCAAGTACATGCAGCTTGACTGGTGCTTTTGATCAAATGTAATTAACTATCCATCTTTTGCCATAAACCTATAGTGAAAATCATTGTGAGTCTTTCCCAAATTCACCTGTAAAATAACATTTACGTTCTGTTTAGTTTTCACCTTTCTTGCAGCCCTAAAATGTTTAAACCACATTTGCCACTAATTTCTCAAAATGTTCTAGATGAATATTTTCCAAGCTCTCTGTAAGTTGTTTTGAATTAGTGGTGAATTGAATTAAAACTTCACTCACAAAAAGTTGGTCAGAATGAGTAAACTCCACACTTTACAAACCATATAAAGTTTCCTATTTTTATTTAAGGTTAGGTTTATTGTTTCGAGCCTTCCAGTTATGATGAATTCCTGATGCAAAATGTCCCAGGTATAACATCCTGCAGCAAAACATTTTGTATGTGGTGGCTGGAAATTCACCACCTGAGATACGAGGCATGGGAGGTAAGGCTCTGAACTGAGGTAGAGCTAATTTTGTAAATAAAAAAACTTGATAAACTTTATAACAGGTTAGAAAATGCACATAGTTGAAAGTCAGCCTA
This sequence comes from Lissotriton vulgaris, assembly GCF_964263255.1. NCBI lineage: Eukaryota > Metazoa > Chordata > Amphibia > Caudata > Salamandridae > Lissotriton > Lissotriton vulgaris. The sequence goes on from NC_141696.1 coordinate 941,679,431, forward strand.
CTTTATAACTGTACACGCTTCTACTTTAAAATCCTGTCTAATTTGTATGATTTATGTTGGATTGTGAAAAGTTAATTGAGTGTGTTTTAATATGTACCTCAAACACATGCATGTATTCCTTCACATAGAATCACATGTGGGCTGATTCGGATTCGGTAAAATTCCTTTACAAATAGCCGTATGGAGCATATTTTCCATACAAATCGTACCTGTAAACGTCCCCGTACGTATGATGAAGTATGAATCGGACCCAAAGCAGATCTCCGTACGAATTGTACGAAAGACCATACGACTTAAAAATACGTACGAATCGTACCCGGAACACGCAGTACACGATGTCCGTACGGATTGAAGCAGCATTTTCTGACCCAGCAAGTACGATTCATCTCATCAACAGTCGGTACAACTCTTTATCTACGGGAGCTCAAAACGTACAGAAAAGCAGATTTTGACTCGAACCGCATCCGAAACGGACCCCCGTGTATGCGAGTACACCCTGTGACTGCAGGGGTACTGTGCGTACACACCCCATGATTGCAGGGGTATGGTCCATACACACGCCATGCATTATTGGGGAATGGTGCGTATACACCCCATGATTGCAGGGGTACAGTGCGTACACACCCCATACATTATTGGGGTACGGTGTGTACACACCCCATGATTGCAGGGGTACGGTGTGTATGTGATTATTTGGCTCTCCGTACGAATTGCTCATACGTGAGGTTTTCCGTACGAATCGCGTTCTCATTCCCCGGTCCGGATCGTACTTGTCGGGTCGTACAGCATGTTTACGATTCGTACGGTTCACTGTGAGGGTCCTTATCGTATGGATTTTCCCTTACTTTTCGTATGGTGCGCAACGATTCGGTTGTATATTTTTCAACTGAATCGTACTACACAATTTGGACAGAATTGTACGAGTCGTACGGAAAGGGCTACGGATTCGATTCGGTCGTACAGATTGATTCACCAAATCGGAATCGCCCCATGGTGTCACCTGAATATGGAAACCAGAATATCAATGGCACACGTATCGGAACAGTAGATATGAAATCTTAACAATCAATAGATAAGGAAGTATAGTTTTCTATATCTTGCTCCAGATATATGTACCTACAATATGTATATTACAGAGCACGGATAGCTGCTCGGTAGTTATAGTTAGGGTGACCAGAGATATGGATTTTGCCCCTTCTCCATTTACTAGCTATACCCATGGATATTACATATGTTATAGCATGTAATATCACTGCATTTATTAAAACACTTGACATCTGAAATTACATTATTTGTCAGAACACAGTGCATAGTACAGTGGCGAGTTATAGTTAATGTAGTGTGGCGAGTGAGGTGACAAGGCTGTGTACAGAGATGTGCGATTGATGTCAATTTAAAGCGAGTGCGTAAGTATATATGTGAGTTATAAGGATGACCTAGAGTAATTTAAAAGTGGTGCATTGTTGATAAATTTAACACATAACTTTTACATTTCTTAGTTCTGTGTAGCTTAAGTTGGGTTTGTCACAAATAAAAAATAACTTGAAGACATATTTATGAGATTCTGATGAAGTGCTGTGCAGACGTCACCTTTCAGCGCCAGAAGGAAAGGGCAGAATTTGAGTAATACAGCGCATCTGTGTCCTTTCCCCCTGGGCTGGCACAGTTTCAGCAGCCTAGCACCAATGCAGGCACCTTTGCACCATGGACAAGGGGGCCTGCATTGTGGGCAGGATTGCTTTTGTGCAGGAAGGAACAATCCATAAAGGTGTTTTCATCTTTCTATGAGGAAAAAACAAGGCAAAATAAAGACGTTTTTCACATTGGCATATCTTTTTGGCACACTCCTAGGTGTACCAGGTTTGGTAAATCCGGGAATGCTTCAAAATACATGGGATTTGCGAGGGAACACCCATCATAATGCCCATGGAATACCTCCTTGAACAGAGCAAGGCAATGCTGCTCATTTGTGCTGTGTTGCATTACTCCAGATTCATGAAGCCATTCTAAGTCCTGCAATTTGCTTATTATTTGTTTTCGAGGTTTGTGTCATGCATGCGCCACTTGGTGCAAGCCTCTCATAAATATGCCCCCAAGTGTATACATAGGTGTTGCGTAAATGTAGGAGATAATTATACCTTTAGAATTTCTAATGTTTGTGTAGTTTAAGTTGAGTTTGTACAAAAACATGAATAACGTTTTCCGAATTATAACTTAGCACTAACCTTTGCTTTTCTTGTGAATCTATATATCAGTCTATCTATCTATCTATCTATCTATCTATCTATCTATCTATCTATCTATCTATCTATCTATCTATCTATCTATCTATCTATCTATCTATCTATCTATCTATCTATCTATCTATCTATCTATCTATCTATCTATCTATCTGTCTGTCTGTCTGTCTGTCTGTCTGTCTGTCTGTCTGTCTGTCTGTCTGTCTATCTATCTATCTATCTATCTATCTATCTATCTATCTATCTATCTATCTATCTATCTATCTATCTATCTATCTATTTATCTATTCACTGAAAAAAACATGTTTCAGAGACGTTATAGATAGGAATTAGCATTTAAAAAACCTTTGAAATTCACAGAAAAAAACATTGAAAATTATATAAATATATTAAAATACAAAAAACAAAATAATTAAAAATATTTCAGTTTTACATTTATTTAAAAAAATGTTGCAATTTTCTGAATTTTTTTTGTCTAATAAATAAAATATTTATAAATAAACAATGAAAAAACTGTAGAAATTCAGTACAAAAAATAGGTATGCATGAAGTAATATGTGACATCATCAGCAGTGCATTGCAGGCACGCGAGTTATAGTTAGCACAACTAACTAAAACGGAGGAATTTCTATGGTTTTGTACGAGTGAAATGTCCAGCTAACTATAACATCTCTGAAATGTATGGTTTTTTTCAGTGAATTTCAAAGGTTTTTTAAATGCTCATTTTTAACTATAACGTTTCTGAAACCTATGGTTTTCCAGTGAATTTCAAAGGTTATTTAAATGCTAATTTTTAAGTGCAATAGTAGTTATATCTATTTTTTTGTACGGATTTATTTATAAATATTTTATTTATTAAACAACATTATATGTTTTACTGAAAATTGCAAAAACTTGTTTTAAATAAATGTAAAACTGAAATATTTGTTATTTTTTTTTCTTTTTTATATATTTATATAATTTTCTGTTAGAAAAACAAACAATTTTTTGGGGGGAGTTGCGCACCCAAAGCGTACCTACCACAGCGGGTCTGCGTATTCTAGCTGCCATTTTGGAAAAGTTGTGAAGGATCCGCGTATGGTGAGCAACAAGTGCGTCATTTTTTTCAGTTACGTCATATAAGTACAATGTTATGTGGTATGCGTGACGGGTATGTGACCGGTCCATGACTCCTGCTAGCATGCATTGTCAACACAAGCGTATTACGGTGCACGACGCTTGGGCAGTGGCGGGCCCCACATGATGTCATATACTTGCTGGGGCGCGCTGGGTGTGCGACTCCCGTGAAATTTTGGATGTTCTAAAATGATATGTAGGTGTCTTTAATGTACATATTAGGGCAAAAGAGTATGTAAGAAATTCATAAAAATAATATATTTCTACTTGTAATAAACTTGTATTATTTTTAAACATATTTTCATGAAGTCGCGTCGGGTGTCCGCTTCGTGAGTGACCGGTGCGCGGATCCCATGTGACCTAAAAAAGAAAAGATTTGATTGGTTCATAACATTTTCAACTGTAACTATTAAAGGACCCCAACCATTTTAATTATTCTGTTTGGAGCAGTTTATGAGCAACATCTCTTCTTCTTCCTGAGCTGGTTTTGGAATGTATTGGGTGTTTTTTAAAAATTGTATTGGAGAAATGGTATTTTGGTTCAAAAGCTCATCATCATTCTTTAGATGAAGATATCTTGGAGGAATATCCACCTAACGAGAGGCCTGAATCCGTGGTTTGTAAATATTTCACCTTTCCTGCCAGAGAAAAAAAAGTCAACGCAAGAAAAGTCATAAACTTGCTGTGTGGCAGGGTCCTGTCGCGAGGCAGTGAATACTGCTGTGGAACAGCTAGTATGTATAAACATCTGCGGACCATTCACACAAAGAATCTGACATGAGAAGAAATGAGGCGTGCAACAAAAAATTCACCACCAGGCATTGCTAGCACCTCCAGAGCGTCCACTTCAGCACCACCAGCAGACATTCGCCCAGAATTAACTTTTCTGCAGCAGCACTGCACTAAGTGCAAAACAATCATCTGTTATGGTGAACAGTCACCCAAATGCACATTTATTTTTTGGTTTTTTGAATGATGTTGAATTCCAAAAGCTAACTGTTTACTTAGTTCCTTTTTTGTTCAATATTTAAAAAACACCAAAAAAAGTACAAAATTGTTAAAAAACTACAAAAAAATAGAAAAAACTCAGTAGAAAAAAAAAGTTCAGAACTGCCTTATCTGGTTTAAAAAAAGAACTATAATTGCATGGTAATGTCTGAAAGTTTGGTTGAATGTATGTGTAGCACTGTATGGTGAATTTATAGGGGCAGATCTATGAGGAAGCGCTGCAGCGAATCACTGCAAGCCCATTAGCTGCACCGCACTGCAGCACTTCTGAAGCACAGGGATGTGACATATTTACATGAATATGTCATAATTCTGTGCTCCCTCTGCACTAGCACAAAAACTGCAGCCATGCAGTGATGCAGGCACCCTTGCACCATGGTGCAAGGATATCTATGTCGTGGGGAGATTGTTTTTGTGCAGGAAGGGACTACTTCTGGCACAAAAACAATCATTATAGGCCCTTTCCTACTTCATTGTGTGCTGTGGAATGCAGCATGCATTGAAAGAGGAAAACACAAGGAGAAATTAAAACATTTCTCCTTGTTATGCCTCACTACACCACCTCTAGGGTGGCACGCCATTCACACGTATCTACAGATTTATATTTTCTTGGAAATCTTGAGATGTGTTATTCCATGGGTGTTGTGTGGGAACAGACACAGCAACACCTACGGAACACCACTTCAACGCAAAGTGCTGCGTTTAAAAGGGTCGTATTTTCAAGGAGAGGAAAAGCCACACAGGGTGGCTTTCCATCTCCTTGTACATATGGAGGAGCCCCCAGCGCAATCACTACGTTACAAAAAGTGATGTACTGGTGGCGCAGGGGGCTTTTAAAGCTGCCCCATAATTGCTTAGGTATTGACAGATTGATTTAATAAGAACATAGTGCTGGATGGCTGACTGATGAAATGCATGAGACTGACAGGAGGTATCCTAGGCTGCATGAGTACTACTTCAGTATTTAGTGGTGTGTACCAATAGTATGTATCTGCCTAGAGGTTTGTAGGGATTGTGCACAGAATATTCTACATGTACTTGTGTTGGTCATTCTATAAGAACATCACTAGTAACTAGAATAATGACAGTGCTGCAAACAGAGTGCTAAGTTAATTTATAAGGGCTTAGGTATTGTCTCAAAGCAAGTGCATAGACAGTTACTGGGTACCTAAAGTGCTAGTAGTTGACAGCAGGATACGTTTATAAGCGCTTATTTTCAGCAGAATGATTAGATAAGGACATTCTTCTGTCAAGATGATTGTAGGAGTGGACACAGACTCACAGTGTGATTCCAGACAAGCATGACTATTACCTTGACTTTTGCAAGACTGACTCAGTAGTCTGCAAGGGGTTAAGGGACCGCATAGATTGTGCACATTTCACTGTACCACTGCTTGTCTCAATGCCTGAGTCATTCTGCAAGTGCATAGATAGTGACTGGGTTCCTAGAGTGCTAGTAGTCGACAGCACGATAAGTTTATAAGTGCTTATGTTTCAGAAGAGTAATTGGATAAGAACATGCTTCTGTCGGGATAATTGTTGGAGTGGACACAGACTCACAGTGTGATTCCAGACAAGCATGAATATTACCTGGACTTTTGCAGGACTGACTCAGTAGTCTTCAAGGGGTTAAGGGACTGCATACATTGTGCACATTTCACTGTACCACGGCTTTGTCTCAATGCCTAAGTCATTCTGCAAGTACATAGACAGTGACTAGGTTCCTAGAGTGCTAGTAGTTGACAGCACAATACGTTTATGAGCGCTTATGTTTCAGCAGAGTGATTAGATAAGAACATGCTTCTGTCAGGATGATTGGAGGAGTGAACACAGACTCACAGTGTGATTCCAGACAAGCATGACTATTACCTGGACTTTTGCAGGACTGACTCAGTAGTCTGCAAGGGGTTAAGGGACCGCATATATTGTGCACATTTGACTTACCACTGCTTGTCTCAATGCCTGAGTCATTCTGCAAGTGCATAGACAGTGACTGGGTTCCTAGAGTGCTAATAGTTGACAGCAGGATAAGTTCATAAGCACTTGTGTTTCAGGAGAGTGATTGGATAAGGACATGTTTTTGTCTGGATGATTGTAGGAGTGAACACAGACTCACAGTGTGATTACATACAAGCATGACTATTACCTGGACTTTTGCAGGACTGACTCAGTAGTCTGCAAGGGGTTAAGGGACCTCATACATTACGCACATTTTACTTTACCACTGCTTGTCTCAATGCCTGAGTCATTCTTCAAGTGCATAGACAGTGACTGGGTTCCTAGAGTGCTGGTAGTTGACATCACGATAAGTTTATAAGCGCTTATGTTTCAGCAGTGTGATTAGATAAGAACATGCTTCTGTCGGGATGATTGTAGGAGTGGAGACAGACTCACAGTGTGATTCCAGACAAGCATGACTATTACCTGGACTTTTGCAGGACTGACTCAGTAGTCTGCAAGGGGTTAAGGGACTGCATACATTGTGCACATTTGAATGTGCCACTGCTTGTCTCAATGCCTTAGCCATTCTGCAACTGCATAGACAGTGACTGTGTTCCTAGAGTGCTAGTAGTTGACAACAAGATACGTTTCTAAACACTTATGTTTCAGCAGAGAGATTAAATAAGGACATGCTACTGTCAGGATGATTGTAGGAGGGGGACACAGACTCACGGCATGATTCCAGACAAGCATGACTATTACCTGGACTTTTGCAGGACTGGCTGAGTAGTTTGCAAGCGGTTAAGGGACCGCATACATTGTGCACATTTCACTGCACCACTGCTTGTCTCAATGCCTGAGTCATTCTGCAAGTGCATAGACAGTGACTGGGTTCCTAGAGTGCTAGTAGTTGACAGCACGATAAGTTTATAAGTACTAATGTTTCAGCATAGTGATTAGATAAGAACATGCTTCTGTCGGGATGATTGTATGAGTGGACACAGACTCACAGTGAGATTCCAGAGATGCATGACTACTACCTGGACTTTTGCAGGAGTGACTCAGTAGTCTGCAAGGCGTTAAGGGACCCCATACATTATGCACATTTCACTGTACCACTGCTTGTCTCAATGCCTGAGTCATTCTGCAAGTGCATAGGCAGTGGCTGGGTTCCTAGAGTGCTGGTAGTTGACAACAAGACAAGTTTCTAAACACTTATGTTTCAGCAGAGAGATTAAATAAGGACATGCTACTGTCAGGATGATTGTAGGAGGGGACACAGACTCACGGTATGATTCCAGACAAGCATGACTATTACCTGGACTTTTGCAGGACTGGCTGAGTAGTTTGCAAGCGGTTAAGGGACCGCATACATTGTGCACATTTCACTGCACCACTGCTTGTCTCAATGCCTGAGTCATTCTGCAAGTGCATAGACAGTGACTGGGTTCCTAGAGTGCTAGTAGTTGACAGCACGATAAGTTTATAAGTGCTTATGTTTCAGCAGTGTGACTAGATAAGAACATGCTTCTGTCGGGATGATTGTAGGAGTGGAGACAGACTCACAGTGTGATTCCAGACATGCATGACTATTACCTGGACTTTTGCAGGACTGACTCAGTAGTCTGCAAGGAGTTAAGAGACCGCATATATTGTGCACATTTGACTGATAAGGACATGCTTCTGTCTGATGATCGGAGAGTGGACAAGGCTGCTTTAGAGCCATAGAACAAGTCAGCAGAGCTGCTTTAGAGCTAGACAACCAGGTCAGCAGAGCCGTTGTAGAGCCAGAGACCCAGGTCAGGAGAGCCGCTGTAGAGCCAGAGAACCAGGTCAGCAGAGCTGCTTTAGAGCCATAGAACCAGGTCAGCAGAGCTGCTGTAAAGACAGATAAACCAAGTCAGCAGAGCTGCTTTAGAGCCAGATAACCAGGTCAGCAGAGCCATTGTAGAGCCAGATAACCAGGTCAGCAGAGCTGCTCTAGAGCCTAAGAAGCAGGTCAGCAGAGCTGCTCTAGAACCAGAGACCCAGGTCAGCATATCTGCTCTAGAGGCTGAGAACCAGGTCAGCAGAGCTGCTGTAGAGCCAGAGAAATCAGGTCAGTAGAGCTGCTTTAGAGCCAGAGAACCAGGTCAGCAGAGCTGCTCTAGAGCCAGAGAACCTTGTTAGCAGAGCTGCTTTCGAGCCATGGAACCAGGTCAGCAGAGCTGCTCTAGAGGCAGTGAACCAAGTCAGCAGAGCTGCTCCAAAGCCAGAGAACCAAGACAGCAGAGCTACACTAGAGCCGGAGAACCAGGCCAGCAGAACTGCTTTGGAGCCATAGAACTATGTCAGCAGAGCTGCTCTAGAGCCTAAGAACCAGGTTATCAGAGCAGCTCTAGAGCCAGAGAACAAGGTCAGCAGAGCCAGATAAACCAGGTCAGTAGAGCTGCTTTAGAGCGAGAGAACCAGGTCAGCAGAGCTGCTTTAGAGGGAGATATCCAGGTCAGCAGAGCTGCTTTATAGCCAGGGGACCAGGTCAGCAGAGCTGCTCTAGTGCCAGAGAACCTGGTCAGCAGAACTGCTTTAGAGCCATAGAACGAGGCCAGCAGAGCTGTTGTAGAGCCAGAGAACCAGGTCAGCAGAGCTGCTCTCGAGCCTAAGAACTAGGTCAGCAGAGCTGCTCTAGACCCAGAGAACCAGGTCATCAGAGCGGCTGCAGAGCTAGAGAAGCCAGGTCATTAGAGCTGCTTTAGAGTCAGAGAACCAGGTTAACAGAGGTGCTGTAGAGCCAGCGAACCATGTTAGCAGAACTGCTTTAGAGCCATAGAACCGAGTCAGCAGAGATGCATTAGAGCCAGAGAACCAGGTCAACAGAGCTGTTGTAGAACCATAGAACCCGATCAGTAGAGCTGCTCTATATGCTAAGAACTAGGTCAGCAGAGCTGCTCTAGAGCCAGAGAACCAGGCCAGCAGACCTGCTGTAGAGTCAGAGAAACCAGGTCAGCAGAGCTGCTTTAGTGGGAGAGAACCAGGTCAGCAGAGCTGCTTTAGAGTCAGAGAACCAGGTCAGCTGAGGTGCTTTAGAGCCAGAAAATCAGGTCAGCAGAGCTGCTCTAGCTGACACTGACTGACTGACACTAACTGACTGACACTGTTTAGTGACACTGACTGACACTGATCGACTGACACTGATTGACTGACTGACACTGAATGGCACTTATTGACTGACACTGACTGACTGACACTGATTGACGCTGATTGACTGACACTGACTGATTGACACTGACTGACATTGACTGACTGACTGACACTGACTGGCACTGATTGACTGACACTGACTGACTGACACTGATTGAGGTGTCTGACACTGATTGACATTGATTGACTGACACTGACTGACTGACACTGACTGACACTGACTGACTACTCTCTACTATACTACTCACTCTCTACTACTCTCTCTACTGCTCACTCTCTACTACTCACTCTCTACTACTCACTCTCTACTACTCTCTATTATTCACTCTCTACCACTCAATCTCTACTACTCGTTTTCTACTACTCACTCTCTATTACTCACTCGCTACTACTCTCTACTACTCACTCTCTACTACTCTCTCTCTCTCTACTACTCACTCTCCACTATTCACTCTTTACTACTCACTCTCTACTACTCGCTCTCTACTACTCTCTACTACTCACTCTCCACTACGCACTCTCTACCACTCACTCTCTACTACTCTCTATTACTCATTCTCTACTACTCTCTGCTACTCACTCTCTACTATTCACTCGCTACTACTCCCTACTACTCACTCTCTACTATTCACTCGCTACAACTCTCTGCTACTCACTCTCTGCTACTCTCTACTACTCACACTACTACTCTCTAATTCTCTCAACCACTCGTTCTCTACTACTCTACTACTCACTCTCTACTATTCTCTACAACTCTCTCTCTACTACTCACTCGCTACTACTCTCTACTACTCACTCTCTACTATTCACTCTCTACTACTCACTCTCTACTTCTCGCTCTCTACTACTCTCTTCTACTCACTCTCTACTATACACTCTCTCCTACTTGCTCTCTACTACTCACTCTCTACTACACAGTCTCTACTACTTTACTACTCTCTACTACTCTCTACTACTAACTCTCTACTACCCACTCTCTACTTCTCAATCTCTACTACTCTACTACTCTCTACTATTTGCTCTACTACTCACTCTCTACTACTCTCTACTACTCACTCTACTACTCTCTACTACTCTCTACCACTCACTCTCTACTACTCTCTACTACATTCTCACTACTACTCATGGTCTAATATTCTCTCTCTACTTTTCACTCTCTACCACTCTCCACTACTCATGCTCTACTACTCACTCTCTACTACTCGCTTTGTACCACTCTCTACTACTCGCTCTCCACTACTCACTCCCTACTACTTGCTCTCTGTTACTCTCTACTACTCGCTCTCTACTACTCTACTACTCTCTACTACTCTCTCTACTACTCACTCTCTACTACTCCCTTCTACTCTGCAAGGAACAGAAGAAATACAAAAACAATAAACATGTAACATCAAAGATACCATCTAAACATATTAGACAAATCGATGGATAACAAAGAAGATTTACATAATTCTAAACTTCATGGAGAAAAAAAAGAGATTGTATAAAAGGATACAATTAATGTTTTACCAAAAATAGACAAAAGAAAATAGAAGCAATTCTACAATCCATTAAATCCATTCGGTTATAGGGCCCATATTTTTAGCCCTCTTGCCTCTTGCGAGTATTCTTAGTTTTAAAAATAGCAACTTAAATGTTGTACATGGATAATAGCTGAGCCCTCCATGAAGAAAATAACTGAGGATCTGGAGAAATCCAGTCCTTGGTGATACAGGCACGCAGGACAGCCATACAAATAAAAAGAAAAGCACCAATTGCCTCCGGTCTTGTTTGCACATGAGAATCAGTACCTAACAACACCAACTCTCCCGAGAGACATATTGAGGAACCTAGTATTTCTACCAAAAACTGTTGAATAGACATTAAAAAACTGACAGCTTGGGACATAGGAAGAACATATGCTGCGAATCAGCAGCATAACAGCCACATCTGCTACAGCTGGCTCCAGCACCTGTACATCATTTGGAAACTTTCCTGGGAGAGTAATATAAATCATACAAAACCATAGAGTGCTGTGCCTGCATTTTGCCAGAAATCAAAACTTCATTGGCCAGAGTGATCGAGGGATAGAGGTCGATTGTCCCTACATTTAAATTAATTCTCCATTTATCTTGGCATTGCTCTAAATCGTCTGGCAATATCTGTAGTAAGTTAGAGTAAAAAAAAACAATGGACATTCCTTTTCCAATCCCCTCTATCAGAGGAAATTTCATAAACCGAGAATTATATTGCCCCAGCGAACCATAATAGCTACGAATTTGTAATTTTTTTTAATCCTTCTTTTGCACACCAAATTTACGTTGTATCTCTGTAAAGGACAGTGGTTGGAGATCTTGAAAGATATCGCCTAAAAAGCTAATACCTAGCTGGCGCCACTTCCTGGTTGTTGCATCTCGAAAAATAGAGGGTTACGGCTGCTTCAAAAGGAGTATAACCATTTATATGAGGAAGTCCTAGATGACGCTTAATTGGTCTCCAACTCGACAAGGCAGCAATAAGAACTTTAAACTTAGTTTTTTTATAATAACTAGGCTCTAGAATTTTCAAGAAGCAACTGTTATTTTTTCAACTTCTATTTGCTCGCCTGTATTCTTTTGCTCGCCTGTATTCTTAACTTGGATTTTTAACTTTATTTACTGTGCCCTTGTGAATTGTTGATGCTCCGTGTGCGCCCCTGCCCTCAGTGTCCCCCCGCTCCCCAAATCCCGCCGCTGCTCCCTCGCAGCCCGCCCACTTTTTCCTTCTGTTTTCCTGCACGCCCACCATTGGCCACCCCACTCCCGCATCCCAGCTGCCCCTCCCTCCCACTTGGCCTCTTATGGAGGTCAGGCTGCGCAGGTGAGCGTGACCTGACCCCAGGTCACTCCCTACGCCGCTAGTCTCTCCTCTAGAACCCGTGTGTCGCCGAGGATTCACCGCTGGTGTGCCCCGGGTTTGCTTTGCCTCCTCACAGTATTTTTTCAACTTCTATTTGCTCGCCTGTATTCTTTTGCTCATCGCTCGTCTCTCCTCTAGAACCGTTATGGAGGTCGCGCATCGGGCGCGCAGCGGCCGCGCCAAAGGCAAGCCCTTCTGCGCCCGTCCATGCCTGGACCGCGCCCAGCGCCAGAACCCCTAGCCCCAGCCATGGCCAGGGCACCTGCCTGACGTACGACACCGCCACCCTCACCACACTAAACCCAGGACGACCTGCCGCCTGCCACCGAGCCACCCCGAAGCGCACCCACGGACCCTTCAACTGCCAAGCATGCAAATTCTCCTGCCTCCGAACTTGCACCCAGCCCACCGAACACAGCAACGACAACAACAACCACCTCAAGTGCATCCTCCCCAGCCCCGTCGAACTCTGGGAACTCCTTGATACAACAACAACAGACGTTGACTTCCGCACGGAATCCTGGATGAACGCCTCATCGGCCTCCGGCATCGCCATAGCCATCCCGGACGGCTACAAAATCACCCGGAAGGACCGCATCAACAAAACAGGAGGAGAAATCGCCATCATCCACAGGAACACCATCAGCTTCACGACCAGCGCCGAAGACACACTCATCACCGCCGAACACCTAAACTTCCAGATCCACATCAACCCCCAGACCACCCTCAGAGGAACGCTCATCTACAGACCCCTGGGCCCACGGACACAATTCAGCGTAACCATCGCCAACTTCATCAGCCCGCACGCCCTAGCCTCACCAGAGTACATCCTCCTAGGGGACCTGAACTTCCACCTGGATAAAAACAATGACAACAACACCACCACCCTGCTCGACAACCTCGCCAACCTCAGACTCAAGCAACTGTTGGACACGCCCACCCACTACGCCGGCCACACGCTCGACCCCATATTCTCTGCGAGCAGCCACATTGCCTTCAGCCACTCCACCGGACTACACAGGACCGACCACAGCTGCATCCACTTCACCTTCAAGTAGAACACATCCCACCACCGCACGGCACAGATCACCCACAGGTGCTGGTGCAGAGTCGCCACTGACCAGCTGACCACATCACTAAGCCAGAACCCACCTGCTGACACCCCTGACACCAACGACGCAGCAGACTACCTCCCACAGTGGATCACCGACTGTGCCAATGACCTCACTCCACTGAAGAATCTCCCAGGCAAGGCCAGCAAAAGAAAAACCCCATGGTTCACAGATGCCCTCAAAACCGCAAATAAATCATGCCGTTTCCTCAAAAAAGCCTGGCGCCACAAGCGAACATCGGAAAACATGACAGCCCTCAAAAGCGCCACCCACGAATACCACTAGATGATCCGCACCACCAAATGGACATCATTCAAAGAGCGGCTGGACAACAACTCTCACAACAGCAAGGAATTTTTCAGCATAGTCAAAGAGCTCTCCAACCCCAGCGCCAGCAACAATGACATCACACCGTCTCAAGAACTCTGCAACTCCCTCGCCTCTTTCTTCCACCGCAAGATCGCAGACATACACGACAGCTTCGGACCACTGACGCCACCCCCAGCCACAAAATCAACATCCCTCACCACCAGTCTCAGCGCATGGACGCCCATCAGCACTGAAGACACCACCCGCGTCATGAACACCATCCACTCCGGATCCCCCGCCGACCCATGCCCTCATCATATCTTCAACAAAGCAGACACCATCATCGCACCCCACCTCCGGAATATCATTAACAGCTCCTTCACATCAGGCACCTTCCCTGGAAGCTGGAACCCCACAGAAATCAACGCCCTTCTGAAGAAACCAACAGCGGACCCCAAAGACCTCAACAATTTCCGCCCCATCTCTCTTCTCCCCTTCCCAGAAAAAGTAATCGAGAAGACCATCAATAAACAGCTGACTGCATTCCTCGAAGCAAACAACTTGCTCGACCCATCCCAGTCCAGATTCCGAGGCAACCACAGCACCGAGACCACCCTCAGCGCAGCCACCGATGACATCAGGACCCTGATGGACAACGGAGAGACAGCCGCTCCCATCCTCCTAGACCTCTCGGCAGCCTCTGACACCGTCTGCCACCACACCCTAACAACCCACCTCTTCAACTCTGGGATTCAAGGAAAGGCTCTAGACTAGATCACATCCTTCCTCTCCGACAGAACCCAGAGAGTCCGCCTCCCTCCCTTCCACTCCGAGGCCACCAATATGATCTGCGGCATCGCCCAGGGCTCATCACTCAGCCCAAACCTCTTCAACATCTACATGAGCCCCCTCACCACCATCGCACGCAAACACAACATCAACATCATCTCCTACGCCGACGACACCCAACTGATACTCTCCCTCACCAAAGACCCTCTCACCGCCAAAGCCAACTTTCAGGACGGAATGAAAGAGGTCGCAAAATGGATGAAGCACAGCCGACTAAAACTCAACTCGGATAAGACGGAGGTCCTCATCCTCGGACAATCCCCATCCGCCTGGGACGACTCCTGGTGGCCCACGTCGCTGGGCACCGCACCGACACCCACGGACCAAGCTCGCAACCTGGGATTTATCCTGGAATCCTCCATCACGATGACCAAAGCAGGTCAACGCAGTCTCTTCCTCATGCTTCAACACCCTGTGCATGCTCCGAAAGATCTTCCGATGGATCCCCACTGAAACCAGGAAGACGATCACCCAGGCCCTCGTCACCAGCTGACTGGATTACGGGAACGCCCTATACGCAGGAACGACAGCCAAACTTCAGAAACGGCTTCAGCGCATACAGAACACCTCCGCACGACTCATCCTCGACATCCCCGGCCACAACCACATGACCGCCCACCTGAGAAACCTGCACTGGCTCCCCATCAGCAAGAGGATCACATTGAGGCTGCTCACCCAAGCACACAAAGCACTCCACAACAAGGGCCCGGATACCTCAACAACCGCCTCTCATTCTATACTCCTACCCGCCCGCTTCGCTCCACCGTCCTCGCCGCTGTCCCACGGATTCATAGAACCACCACCGGAGGAACGTGGAAATTACTCCCTGCACACCTACGACTGACCCAGGACCATCTCACCTTCAGGGGACACCTCAAGACCTGGTTATTCAAGCAGTAGTGGCACCCCCACTCCCGTCAGCGCCTTGATACCCTCACGGATGAGTAGCACGCTCTACAAATGTATTGATTGATTAACCTCTTCACCAATCGCAAATTTGTATGTTGAGGGATTATGGCAAGGCAATGATTTGGCTTTTTCACCTACAACTAAAGGGGAAATAAATTGCAAAACAGCTGCCCAATAATAATAATAATAGAATAAAAAATAAAGAATACCCCAACCCCCCTGGCTCTTGGGGTTACAATTTTTTTGAAGGCCCTTCTATGTCGTTTATAGCCCCAAAGAAATCTAGAGGCAATATTTTCCAGTCTTTCAAAGCAAGTTAAGGGGAATTCTAATGGAACGAATCTAAATAAATAAAGAAATTTGGGGAGAACCATCATTTTTAAAACATTTGCTCTTCCGTATAATGATAAATGAAGATGATTAAGACTCTCTAAAGTAGAATTGACTTTATCTAAAACTGGATTGATGTTAATTTCGGGAATCTTATCAACTGGTGATGTGATTTTGATCCCTAGATATGTTACCTCCGTTACAACTGTTATATCCCTCAGGGGATCGCCCCCCACATAAAGGATCTGTGTCTTATTTATATTTAACTTGAACCTGGATAATTGACCAAACTGCCCGGCCAGATCTTCTATAGTTAATAGGGCCCGCAGTAGATCGGTGGTTATGACAACGATGTCGTCTGCATAGGCAAGAGCTCTATATTCAACATCACCTATGTTTACTGGTTTAATATATATAGATTCAGTTAATTTTGCCCCAAAAAATCGATATAGAACGCAAATAATAACAGTGAAGTGGGACAGCCTTACCTTGTTCCGCGGAGGATTGGAAAGGAATCAGATTCTCTTCCTGATAGACGAATTGATGCCATAGGAGCTTGATATATAGTTCTAATTGCCTGGAGAATTCCTGTCCCAAACCCCTTCAAATGTAGCACCTCCCATAGATAAGGCAGGCAACCTCTTGAATGCCTACTTGGCATCCAACAGGGTAACGCCTATAGGGGTTTTTGTAGCTTCAGCCCAATCCATCAGAGCAATGACTCTGCACATGAACTGTCGTATCACGACCAGGAATAAAACCATGTTGTAGATGTGATACCAGATAAGAGATCATTGAAGAGAGTCGAGTAGCTAAGATTTTAGAGTAAAGCTTACTATCAGCTTTATTTAATGAGATCAGCCTGTACGAGGATGGAGATAGAGAGGGTTTATCCTTTTTTAGGAACATAGTTATTATTGATTTTTGCCAGGAAGCCGGAGCTGACTTTCAGCAGTTGTTCTTTCAAGATTTATAAGAAAGTTCGAAAGAATTCCAAAAGAATCCCATCAGGACCAACCGCTTTCCCTAGCGCTACAGATAAAATCGCAGATTTAAGTTCCTCTGCTGTAAAATCCGCCTCTAAAGCTTCACTCTGAGCGATAGTAAGTTTAGGGAAGTCCTGATCCCACAAAAACTCTGCAAGCTTATCAACAGTATCAAGAGAATCCTCATTTAAATAAAGATTCCTATAAAACTCCTTAAATGTTCCCAAACTTTTTTTCCGGATCAGTATGTATTAGACCGTTTGTATCTTGTATGGCATCAAGTTTCCTAACCACTTCCTTCTGCCTTAACATTTTGGCCAAGAGTCGTCCTGAGTTTTCACCCACCTCATACATATCAGCACGATGGATCGCTATTTGGGCATTACTAACTTTTTCCACCGTGAGTTCCGAGTCTAGTTCCTCTCTCTCATCCCTTGAAATGGTGGGCAGGTGCATCTCGTCCAGGAGTTGCAGCGAGTCCTCGGCAGTGTAATGAGCTCTGGATGTATAGACCTGTTCGAAGTGATCCACAAAGGTTTTAGCCACCTCCTGGGGATCTATGACCCGGGAGCCGTCGGACCAAAGAAGCAAGGGGACCCATCACGAGCCTTGCTCACGATGCTCCAGCCATGCCAGCATTTTGCCTGCCCGATCTCTTAATTCATAAATTCTGTGGCGGGTGTGGAGGAGCCATGCCTGCGACAACTCCGAGGCCAGTGTCTTAAATTCCAATTGCTTTGTATGGAGCTGGCGGGCCGATTCCTCTAAAGGATTGGCATTATGGGCCGTTTCAAGGAGAAGCAGATCAGTCTCTACCTGAGTTACCTGGTCATTATATTGACGCACATAACCTACTTTTAGGGACAGGGCTCTGCCTTTGAGGACAGCCTTATAGGCCTCCCATATCATTATTGCTGACGATACCGAGACGATATTTTCAGAAAAATAGAGGTCCGTGTGTTCGATCAGGTCATTTTTAATATGCGGAATCTTCAAGATCCACGGGCTGATAACTATCGGTCCACTGGAAAATTGTTGGTGGTAAGTGAGATCAATACTGATGGGAGAGTGATCGGATATTCCACAGGGGAGTCCCTGTATGTTATGGAGGCATCCCACATCTGCCGCAGGGCAGAGAAAATAATCAATTCGGGACATCCTTTTATGGGCATTCGAGTAATGAGTGTAGTGTGGAGTAACCGGGTGCTGTAGCCACCAGAGATCTTCAAGTCCCATTGCTTGTGTAAAGTCCGACAGGTCAGAGCTTGGCTTATGGGAGCGTTTTGGTGGGTGTCTGTCCAATTGGTCATTCATAGTCAGAGTAAAGTCACCCCCTATGACCAATGTCCCCGGGGGGAGGTCGAGCATGAGTTTACCGAGGACTCACAGAACCTCTCCACCCAGTGCCGGTGGGAGGTAAGTAGAGATTATATTCAAATTCTGACCCTCCCAAGTCGCCTTAAGGACAGCAAACGTCCCCAATGGGTCAGCCCAGGTGTGTGTGGGTGTTAGTGCAAGAGTTTTTCTTACAAGGATCCCTGTCCTGCGGGAGCCAGAGGTAACACCGGCATGGATCAATAATTTGTATCCCCCGCTTGAGTACCCGACAACAGTTCCCCACCAAGTGTGTCTCCTGTAAGAGGACCAGATCCGGGGCATGGCATCTAATGAACTGGAGGACCACCCCTCTCTTTATTTTGTTTCCCAATCCATTAACATTCCACATCATTATTGTCAATTTACGACTAGGGAGGTCTGGCATGTTGATGGTGCCGGTGAAAACAGAACGGAGAAGTGGGCTTTGCCTCCTCTACCCTGTCATGCCGTGACAGGATCAATACAAATGAAAAACATTGTGACCAGCGTGCTTCAAAACTTCAATGTGCTGTACGTCCAAACAAAAAACCAACAAACAAACCACCCCATTCCCAGAACCCCCCTCCACGCTTCCCCCCCCCCGCTTCCCTGCCCGTGGATCTGAAACTATCCACACCCCAACTCGGCAGAGTGCCTGTCGCCAACCCAACCATTAACTGGGTACCTGTTGAGACGTTAATGCCTTTCGCCTGAGACCAATGGAATCATGTTGGCAAATAATACTCAATACAAAAACATATCATTGTTTGCCTCAGCGTAATACAAAGAACGTTGCCAGTCAGACCATTAACTTCTAGGTAAAAAATGGGGGGAAGAGCTCGAGGAATTGAATACAAATTCTAAGATACAGTCTGCAGCCCAAGGTAGGAATCATACCATACAGGTCAACATATGTAAACAACATCCTGGCAGCCCCGCGCACCAAACCCAGAGTGGCCAAGAGGCCTCATTGGTCGTTGTGGTTTATTGCGGTGAACAGTTTGTGGCTCTCCGACCAAGGGTCCTGATCGGAAAGGCAAGATGTGTGACACATCTAAATGCCTTCTTGATGGAACCAAAGTAAAACACTGAAAGTATTTCCTACTGAGGAGACTGTAGTAAATGAGGAAATTAGGAAACTTCATAACAAATAAGTCTCCCAAGATGGCCGCCAGAGACAAAAGAGCCCAAATGTAGCACAAATATCACCCAGATGTAGCCGAAGTATAGCCCAATGATAGAATGTCCCAGAGTGTTCTAAAGAACAACTAGAGCATTAACAGTCTAACTTATGACAAAAGTATGGAACACCTGAAGCCATCTTGATTGGAATAAATGGGTAACATTGCAAAGGAACAAAATGAGGGGCTTCTTTTTGCCATAGAAATTATGATCAGTGCTGCAGAAAGAAAAATTAGGGCACATTTTCACTTCTCAAATCCTCTTCTATTTCATTAAAAAATTATAACAGGCAGACTGAAACATGCACTTTGAATACCAGCAGCAAACTTCCCTGGTGAGCAGTAGCTTTACTACAGTGAACTAATGATTAACTAGACTACTAACATTCAGAATTCATGGCAAATCTGTGACACATCTGAATGCCCTCTTGATGGAACCAAAGTAAACAAGGATTGAAAATGCAATAGGTCTCGCCCTCGTTTAAGTTAAAGCAATTCTGTTTGTTATTAGGTGGCTTTGTAGCTTTGCTTTTATTAGTGTTTTTCAAACTTTCATGTACCTTACATGCACATGTGTATGTATACGTGTATGTATATGTATGCATGCATTTATATTTGTGTTTATGTAGATATACAGATTATTTATATGTGTATATATATATGTATGTATATATAAACATACATATATATAAATGCATATATATATGCATATATGTATGTGCATATGTGTGCGTGTAGAGAGAGGTAGAGAGGCTGGAGGTGTAGAGGCTAGAGGTGTAGATGTGGAAAGGTAGAGGTAGAGAGGTAGAGGTAGAGAGGTAGACAGTAGAACAGAGAGAGAGAGTAGAAAGTGAGTAATAGAGAGTAGAGAGTAGAGAGTGAGTAATAAAGAGTAGTAGAGTATAGTAGAGAGAGTAGCAGAGAGTGAGTAGTGGAGAGTAGTAGAGTCAGTAGTAGAGAGTGAGTAGTAGAGAGTAGTAGAGAGTGAGTAGTAGAGTGTGAGTAGTAGAGAGTAGTAGAGAGTAGTAAAGAGTGAGCAGTAGAGTGAGTAGTAGAGAGTAGTAGAGAGTGAGTAGTAGAGAGTGAGTAGCAGGGAGTGAGTAGTAGAGAGTGAGTAAAATAGAGTGAATATTAGAGAGTGGAGGAGAGTAGTAGTGGAGAGTAGTAGAGAGTGAGTAGCAGAGAGTAGCAAAGTGAATAGTTGAGAGAGTGTAGTTGAGACTGAGTAGTAGAGAGTAGTAGAGAGAGAGTAGTGGAGAGCAGTAGAGTAGAAGAGAGTCAGTAGTAAAGAGTCAGTAGTAGAGAGTAGTGGAGTAGTAGAGAGTGAGTTGTATAGAGCAGTAGAGAATGAGTAGTAGAGTGAGTACTAGAGAGTAGTAGAGAGTGAGTAGTAGAGTGAGTAGTAGGGAGTAGTAGAGAGAGAGTAGTTAGGAGTGAGTAGCAGAGAGTAGTAGAGAGTGAGTAGTAGAGAGTGAGCAGCAGAGTGAGTAGTGGAGTGAGTAAAATAGAGTGAATATTAGAGAGTAGAGGAGAGTAGTAGTGGAGAGTAGTAGAGAGTGAGTAGCAGAGAGTAGTAGAGTGAATAGTAGAGAGAGAGTGTAGTTGAGACTGAGTAGTAGAGAGTAGTAGAGAGACAGAGTAGTGGAGAGCAGTAGAGTAGAAGAGAGTGAGTAGTAAAAAGTCAGTAGTAGAGAGTAGTGTAGTAGTAGAGAGTGAGTAGTAGAGAGCAGTAGAGAATGAGTAGTAGAGTGAGTAGTAGAGAGTAGTAGAGAGCAAGTAGTACACAGCAAGTAGTAGAGAGTGTGCAGTAGAGAGTGAGTAGTAGTGAGTAGTAGAGAGCGAGTAGTAGAGAGAGTAGTAGAGAGTGATTAAAAGAGAGAGTAGTAGAGAGTAGTAGAGTGAGTAGTAGAGAGTAGTAGAGTGAGTAGTAGTGTGAGTAGTAGAGAGTAGTAGAGAGCGAGTAGTAGAGAGCAAGTAGTAGAGAGTGTTTAGTAGAGAGTGAGTAGTAGAGAGAGTAATAGAGAGTGATTAGAAGAGAGAGTAGTAGGGAGTAGTAGAGTAGTAGAGAGTGAGTTGTAGAGTGAGTAGTAGAGAGCAGTAGAGTGAGTAGTAGAGTGAGTAGTAGAGAGTGAGTAGAAGAGAGTAGTTGAGTCATAGAGAATGAGTAGTAGAGAGTGAGTAGTAGAGAGTAGAGGAGAGTGAGTTGTAGAGAGTGCGTAGTGGAGAGTGAGTAGTAGAGAGTGAGTAGTAGAGAGCAAGTAGTAGAGTGAATAGAAGAGATTAAAGTAGTAGAGAGAGTAGTAGGGAGTGAGTAGTAAAGAGTAGTAGAGTGAGTAGTAGAGAGTGAGTAGTAAAAAGAAAATAGGGTAGTAGAGAGTGAGTAGTAGAGAGTGAGTAGTAGAGAGTGAGTCAAAGAGAGTAGTTGAGTCATAGAGAGTGAGTAGTATAGAGTGAGCCGTAGAGAGTGAGTAGTAGTGCGTGAGTAGTGGAAAGTTAGTAGTAGAGAGTAGTAGAGAGTGAGTAGTAGAGAGTGAGTAGGAAAGAGTGAGTAGTAGAAAGTGAATAGTAGAGAGTAAAGTAGTAGAGAGAGTAGTAGGGAGTGATTAGTAGAAAGGTAGAGTTGTAGAGAGTTGTTGAGAGTGAGTAGTAGAGTAGAAAAAGTGAGTGGTAGAGAGTAGTAGAGTGAGTAGTAGAGAGTAGTAGATATTAAATAGTAGAGAGTAGTGGGGAGAAGTAGTAGAGAGTGATTAGTAGAGAGTGAGTAGTATAGAGTAGTAGCAATTGAGTAGTAAAGAGTGAGTAGTAGAGAGAGAGTAGTAGAGAGTGGGTAGTAGAGAGTGAAAAGTAGAGAGTGAGAAGTAGAGAGATAGTAGTGGAGAGTAGTAGTAGAGAGAGAGTAGTAGAGAAGAAGAGAGTGAGTAGTAGAGAGTGAGTAGTTGTCAGTAGTAGAGAGTGAGTAGTAGATAGTAGGAGAGAGTGAGTAGTAGAGAGTGAGTAATAGAGAGAGAGTAGTAGAGAGTAGTAGAGAGTGAGTAGTATAGTAGAGAGTAGTCAGTCAGTGTCAGTCAGTGTCAGTTAGTCAGTCAGAATCAGTCAGTGTCAGTGTAAGTCAGTCAGTGTCAGTCAGTCAGTCAGTGTCATTCAGTGTCAGTCACTCAGTGTCAGTCAAAGAGTGTCAGTCAGTGTAAGTCAGTCAGTGTCAGTCAATCAGTGTCAGTCAGTCAGTGTCAATCAGTGTCAGTCAGTGTCAGTCAATTAGTGTCAGTCAATAAGTGTCAGTCAGTGTCAATCAGTAAGTGTCAGTCAGTCAGTGTCAGCTGGAGTAGCTCTGCTGACCTCTTTCTCTGGCTCTAAAGCAGCACTGCTGACATGGTTCTCTGACTCTTTAGCAGATCTGCTGTCCTGGTTCTCTCCCTCTAAAGCAGCTCTGCTGACCTAGTTTCTCTGGCTGTACACCAGGTCTGCTGTCCTGGTTCTCTGGCTCTAGAGCAGCTCTGCTGGCCTAGTTCTTATGCTATAAATCGGCTCTGCTGATCTTGTTCTCTGGCTCTACAACAGCTCTGCTGATCTGGTTCTCTGGCTCTAGAGCAGCTCTGCTGACCCAGCTCTATGGCTCTAAAGCACTTCTACTGACATGATTCTCTGACTCTAGAGCATCTCTGCTGACCTGGTTCTATCCCTCTAGAGCAGCTCTGTTGACCTGGTTCATTCCCTCTAAAGCAGCTCTACTGACATGGTTTCTCAGGCTTTACAATAGCTCTGCTGATCTGGTTCTCTGGCTCTATAGCATCTCTGTTGACCTGATTCCTTGGCCCTAGAGAAGCTCTGCTGACCTGGTTCTATGGCTCTAGAGCAGCTCTGATGAACTGGTTCTTTGGCTTTAAAGCAGTTCTGCTGACCTGGTTCTCTGGCTTTAGAGCAGCTCTGCTGACCTGGTCCCTTGGATCTAAAGCAGCTCTGCTGACCTGGTTTTCCTCCTCTAAAGCAGCGCTGCTGACCTGGTTTCTCTGGCTCTACAGCAGCTCTGATGACCTGGTTCTCTGGCTCCAGAGCAGCTCTGCTGAACTGGTTCTTAGGCTCTAAAGCAACTCTGCTGACCTGGTTCTCTGGCTCTAAAGCTGCTCTTCTGACCTGGTTTTATGGCTCTAAATCAGCTCTGCTGACCTGGTTCTCTGTCTCTAGAGCATCTCTGCTGACCTGGTTCTTTGGTCCTAAAGCAGCTCTGCTTACCTGGTTCTCTGGATCTAGAGCAGCTCTGTTGACCTGGTTCTCTCCCTCTAAAGCAGCTCTGCTGACCTGGTTTCTCTGGCTCTAGACCAGCTCTGCTGACCTGGTTCTCTGGCTCTAAAGCAGCTCTGCTGACCTGGTTCTCTCCCTCTAAAGCAGATCTGCTGACCTGGTTCTCTGCCTCTAGAGCAGCTCTGCTGACCTTGTTCTCTGACTCTAAAACAGCTCTGCTGACCTTGTTCTATGGCTCTAAAGCAGCTCTGATGACCTGGTTCTCTGGCTCTAGAGCAGCTCTGCTAACCTGGTTCTGTGGCTCTACAGCAGCTCTGCTGACCTGGTTCTCTCCCTCTAAAGAGCTCTGCTGACCTGGTTCTCTGGGTCTATAGCAGTTCTGCTGACCTGGTTCTCTCCCTCTAAAGCAGCTCTGCTGACCTGGTTTCTCTGGCTCTACAGCAGCTCTGCTGACCTGGTTCTCGGCCTCTAGAGTAGCTCTGCTGGCCTGGGTCCCTGGCTCTAGAGAAGAACTGCTGACCTGGGTATCTGCTTATAGAGCAGCTCTGCTGACCTGCTTCTTAGGCTCTAGAACAGCTCTGCTGATCTGGTTCTCTCGCTCTACAACAGCTCTGCTAACCTGGTTCTCTGGCCCTAAAGCAGCTATGCTGACCTGGTTATCTGCCACTACAGTCAAATGTGCACAAGATATGCACTCCCTTAACTCCTTGCAGACTACTGAGTCAGTCCTGCAAATGTCCAGGTCATAGTCATGCTTGTCTGAAATCCCACTTCGAGTCTCTCTCCACCCCTACAATCATCCTGACAGAAGCATGTCCTTATCTAATCACTCTGCTGAAACATAGGCGCTTATAAACGTATCCTGCTGTCAACTACTAGCACTCTAGGAACCCAGTCACTGTTTATGCACTTCCAAAATGACTCAGGCATTGAGACAAGCAGTGGTAAGTCAAATGTGCACAATGTATGAGGTCCCTTAACCCCTTGCAGACTACTGAGTCAGTCCTGCAAAAGTCCAGGTAATAGTAATGCTTGTCTGGAATCACACTGTGTGTCTGTGTCCACTCCTACAATCATCCTGACAGAAGATTGTCATTATCTAATCACTCTGCTGAAACATAAGTGCTTATAAACGTAACCTGCTGTCAACGACTAGCACTCTAGGAACCCAGTCACTGTCTATTCACTTGCAGAATGACTCAGGCATTGAGACAATACCTAAGCACTTATAAATTAACTGAGCACCCTGTTTGCAGCACTGTCATCATTCTAGTTACTAGTGATGTTCTTATTGAATGACCTAGGCACCAACACAAGTACATGTACAATATTCTGTGCACAATACCTACAAACCTCTAAGCGGATACACACTATTGGTACACTCCACTAAATACTTAAGTAGTACTCATGCAGACTAGGATAACTCCTGTCAGTCTCATGCAGTTTGTGAATCTGCCATCCAGCACTATGTTCTTATTGTATCACTCTTCCAATACCTAAGCACTTATGTGGCAGATTTACAAGCCCCCTGCGCCACAAGTACGTCACTTTCTGTAATGTAGTGATGGCGCTTGGGACTCCTCCATATTTACAAGGATAGGAAAAGCCTTCCTGCATGGCTTGTCTTCTCCTTGAAAATACGACCCATTCAAATGCAGCACTTTGCATTGAAGGGGCGTTCCATGTGTGTTGATGTGTCTGTTCCCACACAACACCCATGGAATAATACATCTCAAGACTTACAAGAAAGTGTAATTCTGTAGATACGTGTGAATGGTGCGCCACCCTAGAGGTTGTGTAGTGAGGCACAACAAGGAGAAATGTTTTCATTTCTCCTCGTTTTTTCCTCTTTCAATGCATGCTGCATTCCACAGCACACATTGAAGGAGGAAAATACCTTTAGAGATTGTTTTTGTGCAGGAAGTAGTCCCTACCTGCATAAAAACAATCTCCCCATGAGACAGATATCCTTGCACCATGGTGCAAGGTTGCCTGCGTCACTGCATGGCTGCAGTTTGTGTGCTAGTGCAGAAGGAGCACAGAATTGTGACATATTCATGTAACTATGTCACATTTCTGTGCTTCAGGAGTGCCGCAGCCCATATAAATTCACCATATAGTACTAATGCATTCTTTCTGTCAATCATGCTCTATACATACATTCAACGAAACTTTCAGACATAACCATGCAATTATAGTTCTTTTGTTAAACCAGATAAGGTAGTGCTGAACTTTTTTTTCTTCTGTTTTTTGTTTTTATATTTTTTGTAGTTTTTTAACAATTTTTTTTTGTGTTTTTTCAAAATTGAACAAAAAAGGAACTAAGTAAACAGTTAGCTTTTGAACACGACTTGGTGAAAATATATTTAAAAATAGTATAGGTTTATTACAAGTAGAAATATATTATTTTTATGAATACCTTAGATAATCTTTTGCCCTAATATGTACATTAAAGACACATACATATCATTTTAGAACATAACACATTTCACCAGAGTCGCGCACCTAGCACGTAAATGACATCACATGGGGCCCGCCACCGTGCAAGCATTGTGTACCGTAATACGCATGTGTCACAAATGCGCGGGAGCAGGTGTAGCAGACCGTTCGCATACCGGTTGCGCACACCATGTAACATTGTATGTAGATGATATAACTGAAAAAAAAATGCACTCGTCGCTCACCATACGCGGATCCTTCACAACTTTTCAGAAAATGCCAGCTCGAATACACGGACCTGCTGCAGTAGGTACGCTTTGGGTGCACAACTCCCCCAAAAAATGTTAAACATTTTTTTTAAAGAAAATGATGTAAATATATTAAAATACAAAACAAATTACAAATATTTCAGTTTTTCTTTTATTTAAATTTTCTTTTGCAATTTTCAGATAGAAAAATATATCATGTTGTTTAATAAATAACATATTTATAAATAAACAGTTAAAAAACTGTAGAAATTCATTATAAAAAAATAGGTATAACTACTATTGCACTTAAAAATTAGCATTTAAAAATCCTTTGAAATTCACTTAAAAAACCATGGGTTTCAGAGACACTATAGTTAAAAATTAGCATTGAAAAAATCTTTGAAATTCACTTTAAAAAAACATAAGTTTCAGAGATGTTATAGTTAGGAATTAGCATTTAAAAAAACCTTTGAAATTCACTCAGAAAAACATAGGTTTCTTGATTGTTATAGTTAGCTTGACATTTCACTCGTACACAACCATAACAATTTCTCAGTTAAAGTTAGTTGAGTTAACTATAACTCGCGTGCCCACAATGCACTGCTGATGATGTCACATATTACATCATTCATGACATGGTCAGTGACATCACTAATGACATCACTGATGACATAACTGATCAAATCATCCATGTGACAATCTGATACACCTCATCACACACTAGTATAACCTTTGATCACTCACTGTAATAGTACCATATTTGCAAGCATTGACACACACATACCTAAGTCTACACACACAACAGTCCATTCACCCACAGAATCACTTATACATGTAGTCACTAATCAATGGTAACACTATCAAATGTACTCATACACCTATATGGACATTGGCACATCAGCAGTCATCCTAGTTGGTTATGCAGTGAAGCGACTCATTCATGAAAAAATGATAAATCACACTTACATTTACTCACCTACACAGTTATACACACAACACCTGATTTATGCATACACATAGTAAATCATAGTTACTATGTTAAAAAATCACTATTACAATTATACACTCATTCATAAAGTTACTCTCACAATCACTGACTCTTACGTATACTTATTTATATACACTAACTCTCCTTTCTATCTCGGCATGGATGGCACTGTGCTAATCCTATGCTTAAAAACTTTGATAGAAAAACAGCATTTGTGGTGAGCAGATCTAGAGTGTCGCTGGTGTTGAGAGTGCTCTAACAGGAGCTGCTTTCCACCTAAACTTGAGAACTACCCTGAGTTCTCTCCTTCTTTTTTGCATAATTTATGCATCACTCTATGCCTGAAAGGTTTTTGTTTTTACCGATACTGTGTGCTCCCTTGTGTCTGGACAAAGGTATGCCTCTCTGAAGAGCTCTAATTAAAGCGAAACACAGTGTCAATGGTTGCTTTTACTGTTGTAATATTCGGAGGTTGACTTGGAGCTTGGTGCTTCCTATGTAGTGAAGCCCACATTTACATTCGAGCATGTAAACTGCGAATTCAGTTCTACAGGTAAGTTTGTGTTTGATTTTGAGAGCAGTGTGTCTGAAATCTGACTCAACCTTGGTTACGTTCTTACCGAATTTACAAGCTCTACAGCTCTGACATTTTACAAACCCTTTCACCTCTGATAACAAATTGGACTTGGTAGAGACTTCCGGGCTGTTCCTCGCTAAGGCATCCCTCATGGAGGAAGCTCTCCTATATGTAATGTCAGGTTTATGTGCTATGAGGTTACCCAGTATAGGGTCAGATTGTATGATCCCCCAGTGTTTGGGGCTTGTGGCTCATATAGCTCTTTCCTCTGTGTTATGTGTAATGATCAATCTAGGAGTGACCATGTTATTAGGTTCGGAGAGGATGGCTGCTGCACTCGGAACCTCAACTATGGTTGGGCCCTCAAGGAGTTCATCTCTCGGTGTGGTGTTGGCTCTGTCTATGGCTTTGCGTATGACGGTATGAGAATAACCATGTGCCTTAAATCTCTCTGCCTCTTCTTTTTGGCACATCTGTAGATCCTCTTTGTTGCTGCAGATTCTAGCTATTCTTAGCATCTCCACATAAGGGATATTAGTGATGAGGTGCCTGGGGTGGAAACTGGAGGAATGTAATGTAGATTTCCCTGCGGTGATCTTGCGTTGTAGTTTAGTGTTCATAGTACAGTTGGTAATGTAAAGATTAACATCAAGAAATTCTATGGATGATGCACTGATACATACGTTAAATTCCAGATTGAGATCGTTGTTGTTGATCTCACCTATAAAATGTTCTGCACTACCCACATCTCCTCTCCAAATTAAAAAAAACATCATCAATATAACATAACCACGACACAATGTTCTTCAGATAGGTTGCCTGGTGTTTGACCATGAGAACCCTCTTCTCCCACCAGCCGACATGTAAACACGTGTAACTGGGTGAGAAGCAGGCTCCCATGGCCACACCCCTGAGCTGTTGGTAGGTCTTCTTGTTGAACATAAATAAATTGTGTGACATACACCAATCAATGAGAAATAGAATAAGTTTGTTATGTCTGTGTTGGTTGATAGGTCTTTTGTTGAGGAAGTATTTACATGCTGCCAATCCATCTGTGTGCTTGATGCTGGTGTACAGCTAGGTGATGTCCATGGATATGAGTGAATAGTCTTCGCACCAAGGAATATCTTTCACCTTACATAAGAAATCACTAGTATCCCTGAGGTAAGATTGTTGACTGGACACCAAATCCTGCAGGAAAAAAAATCCACATATTTGGATATGTTTCACAGATACTTTTCCTTGCCGAGATTATGGGTCTTCCCGGGATGGGGGTCGTGTTTTTGTGCACTTCAGGCAAAAAATATAAGATGGGTTGAACAGGTTATTCAACGTTAAGAAAAGCAAATTCATCCTTACTTAACTGTCCTTTAATTCTGAACTCAGTGAGGTGACGTTTGAGCTCTTTGTTGGTGTCCATAACTTCATTTTGACTTAATACTCTATAGCACAAAGTGTCATTGAGGTGTATGTTGGCCTCCTCCAGGTATAGGTTGTGTGGCAAAGCACGATGTTACCTCCTTGTCAGCCTTATTTACAGCCTTATTTATGATGACCCCATTGTTATTCTGGAGTTTGGTCATTAATTCTTTGTACCACCACACATTGCGTTGGTTGACAGCTCTCGTTTGTCTTGTGGTTTTAACGTGCAGCTTTTTTAGTTCGTCGATTACAAACCTCATTGAAAATGTCTATGGCATCTTTAGGCATTACAGGGGTAAAGGTGGAGCGAGGTTTGAAAGGGCTAGCAATTCTGATAGTGCTTTCAATACCTTCATCTTGCAAGTCTTCTTTGGTGGGTCTGTGTGTGCAAGGAAGTTCAAGTTTGCCTAATGTCCGTAGTACGGGGATATCACTCACTGTCAGTACTTGATCACAGATAGGGACTGATTGTGGCGTGTTGGTGTCATTGGTGTTTGATTGTTTGAGTTTAAAGAACTTGTTCAGCTTGAGCTTCCTTATAAACTTGAACACTTCGATCCTAGTGTTGCTGTAGTCAAAAGTATATATATATATAAATATATATATTACCCAATGGAGGTCTCCAGTAGGTAGTTATAGTAAGGACCTATTTTCCATAGGAAATCCGCCCATCTATTTGGAATATTTTTGACCCTGGTGAGGAATCTTCTCGAAATTTTCCAAACTGGTCAGGTGCTCCGGTCCGCTCCTATCCTGAAAGTCTCGGGATGATTCGTGAAGCAGGGGCTGAGAAAAAAGTGGTCCCAAAACGTGTTTTTCCCATGCAATTTTCCATAGGGATCATTCATCGCGGCTACAGTCCGAACGGCTGAACGGAATTACACCAAATTTGGCAAAGTTGTAGTCCTTGGTTCAGACTCATGCCTTTTGCTTATATGGTGTAAATCTGTTCAGTAGTTCCTGAGAAAATTACAATTGAAGGTACATATATATCTTACTCCTTGGTGGATCCGTGCATCTTGTGTGGATTATAAGCGCACCAGTTCGATCACGCACAGAATGCTGACTGGCTGTGAAGTGGTTGTCAACATTCAAAACAAGGATGTGTTGGCATCCATTTTGTGCCTCAGTAGAAACGAGGATCTGGAAATTAGTAGAACAAGTGTTTAAAACATATAAAGGGGGCAGGTAAGAAATATTTTGACCCTCTAGACCTGCTTAGGGGGTCCCACAAGGACAACTAGGGCCCAAAAAGAATTCTTATTTTTTTTTTTAAACTGAGAAATGTGCGCTGGGTGCATGGATCCACAGTAAAAAAAATAAAAACGAAGAGTGGGCTCCTGTGTTTGTTTAAAAATTAGCTATGTGGGAAGGGTAAATCCCGAGGTCTAAAATATTGCATTTGAAGCGGGGGTCGAGAAAAAAAGGGGGTCCCAAATATTACCTAATGGCGGTCGCCAGTAGGTAGTTATAATTAGGACCTATTTTCCATAGGTAATCTGAAACATTCTATTTGGATTTGTGAAGCAGGGGCTGAGAAAAAGGGGATCCCAAAATGTGTTTTCCCCATGCAATTTTCCATAGGAATCGTTCATCACAGCTACATCCTGAACGGTTGAATGGAATTGCCTTTTGCTTAAATGGTGTATATGCATTCAGTAGTTCCTTACAATTAAAAATACATATATATCCATGACGTCAGTGTATCCGCGCATCTTGCACACACTCTAAGCGCTCCGTCCCGATCAAGCGCTGAATGCTAATGGCTGTCAATTTGTTGTTAACATTTGAAACCAGGAATTGTTTGCAGCCATTTCGGGCCTCTGTAGAAGTGAGGATCTAGAAAATAGTGGGACAAGTGTTCAAAACATATAAAGGGGGCATGTAAGAAATATTTGTAACATCTAGACCTGCTTAGGGGGTCCCACAAGGACCCCTAGGGTCCAAGCAAGCTGTATTTTTTTTTAAATGGTGAAATGTGCGTTGGGTGCATGCTTAATATAAATAAACATGAAGCAGGGGCTCCTGTGCTTGTTTAAAAATTAGCTACCTTTGAGGGCCAAATCCCAGGGTCTAAAATATTGCATTTGATGGGGGTACAGAGGGGCCCTGTAGCCTGGGGACCGCCATTCCTCAGTGCTACAAAATAAATGGGTGAGGGAGCTCAAAGGTTCGTCTAAGCCCAGAGGATTACCACCCTCTGGAGCTATTTATATTTTGAGAGGGGGGCTGCGTGGTCTCCATTGTGGAGCAGTCGAAAGCCTTGGGGAACACCACCCCCCAGGAGCGGCTCCTGCTGTGTCTCGGGGTGTCTACCCCCGGATACTGCTGTTTGGTATGGCAGGGCGGGAGTTGAGGTTCCCGTTGTGTCATAGCAAACTTGAGGGCATATTAACAAGTGCCATTTCGCCAAAAATGCTGTGAAAACTATATTACCCCGTTTACTAGGTGGCGCTAAGATGCATTAATGCATGTTAGCAGCCGGTTTGCTAAGGGCTCGCCTCTTATCTCCAATGAGTTGCAATGTAGGTGTTCTCAGTGGCAAGGTAGGTGTTTCTATGAGAATATAAAAAGGAAGAGGGAGGTATGACAATAGTGTTGTATTTACAAGACGGCCCTGGATTTGAGGACCGATAGGAAAACTCTTGCTAATTGCAGTTTATGTTGGATCCTAACATCTGTTCTGAAGTAGACTTAAGCATGTTTAATATGCAAGGTGGATTGATATGTTGAGTCCACAGTCTTATATTGATAAGCTTTTCACTTGCGAACATAAATTATGGCTGTATTTCTCGCGATATTGGGGGCATACTTACAAAGACAGCGTTAAAATCATCGTCGCTTTATAGTAAGGAAAGTGTCGTTAAAGCGGCGATAATGGCTTAATGATAGGCTTTTGAGAATTTGTGAGAATTCCAAGAGAAGCCCAGGTTTCCACCAGAACATGTTAACGCTATCTTTGATAATATGCCCCCAAGTTTGCTATGGCAGAGCGAGAGCCTCAGCTCTCACTCTTGCATAGCAAACAGCAATGTTGAAAAAATCTTCTGGGAAGATAAAGGATTTTGAAGTCTTTTATCGCTGTTTTAGTTGTAGTTTGCTGCTGTTAAAGCAGCGATAATTTCAACGCCGTCCTTGTAAATATGCCCCTAAGTTTTGTAATGTCGACAATCTTGTCTCTCATTTAAACAGGCACAGTATTTACTGAAGTGCATTGTGAATCATGAAGCAACACTGTCTAATTGTGATCAATAAAGAAAATCGAAGAGTTGTGTACCTCTTTTGCTCGTAATGTACATAGGGGCATATTTACAAGTCCCTTGCATCTCTATTGCATCCCTTTTAACATGGGAAAAGTGATGCAAAAGTGGCGCAAGGGGCTTGTAAATCTGCTACACAGTGTTCTGTATTAGTTTGCTTTCCTCTCTGTCATGTAGAGGATCCTGGGTAAATATAGCAGTTTCTGTACAGCCAGTACCTTTCAACCCTACCCCCAAAGTGCTTACTGCCTGTTACCATAGTAAAAGTTCATGGAACACTTAAGTGAGCACACAGTTCCAAGTTCACCACACAATGTTGCTAATCCAAAAGGTTACTGTGCTGGAGTTTTCAAAATTTTCCTTAGAAACCGTTAATCGCAGCTACAGACTCTGGTAAAGAGCTGGTAAAGAGTTAGCCTCAGTATTATACTTCTAGTTATAAACATCATTTCTATTTTTAATTGTTTAATGTAATATATATAATATACATATATGAATATATATATATATATATATATATATATATATATATATATATATATATATATATATATATATATATATAAAAATATATAATTATAAAAATAAATAATACTAATTAATACTCACACAAAACAGCAAATAAAAAAAAATTGTAGGTTACAAATTCGATATAGAAAGGAATTAGCATTTAAAAAACCTATGAAATTCACTGAAAAAAACATAGGTTTCACACCAGTTATAGTTAGGAATTAGCATTTAAAAACCTATTAAATTCACTGAAAAAACCATAGGTTTCACACCAGTTATAGTTACCTGAAATTTTACTGACATAAAACGATTGAAATTCCCACGTTATAGTTAGTTGGACTCACTATAACTTGCGCGCCTGCAATGCACTGCTGATGATGTCACATATTACATCACTCATGACATGGTCATTGACATCACTCATGACATCACTGATGACACCATCCTTGTGACAGAGTGACAGACCTCCTTTCAGTGTAATGTAACCCTTGAAACACATATTCAAAAATAGAAACTAACATTTTCATAAACATGGAGATACCCATACCAGTTACAACAACCAATTTAGTAATTCCGCCATCTATATACACATCCACTCATTCACCAACAGTTCTATATAGTCACTCATACATATACTCACTCATCATATGTAGTGATACACCTATACATCCTGTTACACACCAACAGCCATCCAAAGGTTACTCACACACATATTCGCACATGCAAATAAACTATTAAACATCCATTTATTTGCATATACAGCTATACACACACTACCACCTTACTTCTAAGGAAACTTACACATACTTACTCTCTTAAACAATCACTTATAGAAACACATACTTATTTAAACAGGAACTCTTACAATCTCTCACTCTCACATTTACTCACTTATATACATCAATACTCACATATACTAGATTAAAACATATGTAGTTACTCATAAAGACACTAGTGAGACAGTCATTCACTCACTAACACACACATATACACACTCATCCACCCATACAGTCCTTCACATAAGCTGTCTTCAAAACACATACAAACAGTGAGTCAGTCATTGATGCATCTATGTGCTAAGTAATACCCCCACCAAACCATACAGACACTCATACTGATACTAAAGAAAATCTAATAACCCATATACACACACATGTAGCTACTCACCAACCCATGCAGCCACTTATACACAAAGTGAAACACTGATACAAACATTTAAATATTTAAACATTACTCGCTAATATATGTATTCACTAAGATACACTTAATAAGCCAGTTAACCAATCAATTTTTTTTAAAAAAAACATCCATTTAGACACTTATTTAAACATTTATTCTTCCATCCACCTTTACAAATACATATATAAAACATATTTATTTTTCAGAAAGACACACATTCACTGGATGGTGTCATCAGTGATGTCATGAGTGATGAGGGGGCGTGGCTTGGACTCCGATCGGGATGGCGGCGTGAGCTCGCAGCTCCGCGCGGAATCCCGCTAATTCTCCTGTTTTCTGCACCCTGGGCGACCCGAGGTCGACTCTCCTGCCCTACGAAGTGCGAGGGGACCGCTGGGCACGAACGGACAGTTGCTGGGGGACTGCTGGCCCGAGGAGACCGAGTTGAGCGACGGCCGAGGTGTTGCCGAGAGTGAGAAGAAAATGGCGGCGATGAGGTCGGGCAGCTCCGGACATCGACTTTGAGCCGAGTTGTCGCCGGCTGGCGGGAGGCCCTGCAGCCGACAGATCGAGGCATTGGGGACAAGGCGACAGCTCCGGAGGGCAAGGGACAGTGATTCGCCCCGCCCGGACTTTGGGGACCCTTGCTGGCCGCCATCTCTATCTTCTCCCTTCCGAGGGGGTCGGCCGAACGTTGCTCACCACGTTGGCCATTGGACCTGAGGGCATCGGCGGTGGCACTTGATCCTGATCAGTATCGGAGAGTTGGCGCCGAATCACGAGTGCTGGAACTGGACGGGCTTTTGGCCTGTGACGCAGTACCCTGAAATGGCGGCGGCCGGAGGGCTGGTGCCCGCGGAACGCGGTGAGGGGGACCTGGCTGCATCGTCTCAGATGGGTGAGACTCCCCCGCCG
Source organism: Lissotriton vulgaris (assembly GCF_964263255.1). Lineage (NCBI taxonomy): Eukaryota > Metazoa > Chordata > Amphibia > Caudata > Salamandridae > Lissotriton > Lissotriton vulgaris. The sequence continues at coordinate 941,714,602 of NC_141696.1, forward strand.
GAGTTGGACCAGGAACAGCGGCTGAACCGACGTCTAAACGCCATACTCGATGCGATCACCTCGACCAAGGAGGCGTTGCACCAGGACATAGCACAAGTGGCAACGGGACTGGGGCTACTGCGAGCGGACCACGCGAAGCTGGCGGATAGGGTCAAGGACCATGATCAGCTGTTATTGGACCTGAAACCGTCGGTGGTGACCGCGGAACACAAGATCACGGACATACTGGCCCGGTTGGACTCGCTGGAACGACGGGCGGAGGATGCCGAAGGCCGCAATAGACGGAACAACGTGGGGGTCGTAGGCCTGCCGGAACGAATTGAGGGGGAGGATGCGGTGGCCTACATGGAGAACTGGTTTCGTACAGTGGTGGCACCGGAGGGGCTTACTCCTTTCTTTACTCTGGAGCGAGCCCACAGGGTGCCTGCTCGCCCACCAGGGCTTGGCCGCCCCCCCCGACCGATGGTGGTGCGGCTCCTCCACTATAAGGACCGGGACCTCCTCATCCAGAGGGCTAGGATGTCAGGCCCGTTCGAGGTGGAAAACAGCAAGGTCACGATCTTCCCGGACTACACTCAGGCGGTCCAGAGGAACAGGGCATCGTTCCTAGCGGTGAAGAAGGAGCTGCGGGAGGAGGGCATTCAATATTCCTTGCTCTTTCCGGCCAAGCTGCGGGTCATACTGGACGAGACCACGCACTTCTTCCAGACTCCGGGCGAGGCATGGCAGTGGCTGGAGTCGTATAGAGCGGGGACGGACAGGTCGCATAAAAGTAGGCGAGATCAGCCTAAGCAACCCCGGATCAGACAATCGCAGTGCATCAGGTCCCGCAACAGGCGCCAGCGGGAGAAACGGGAGGCTCAAATGGCTGCGGAAAAGAGAGATGCGCTCGTAGCGACGGCGGCCATCACGGGGTCGCAACAGAACAGTGACCTGGTGGAAACGGAATCCGGCGGGGAAGGCAGCAGGACAGGAGAGGACCTCTCAGAAGCGGAAAGCTCGAAGGGGCCGGTCGTGACCCCCCAGACCTCTGATGGGATATTTTACAGTTGAGACTGTGTTGGGACTTGGACAAGACCTAATGGTAGGGCGGTATCCTGTTGGCGATGAGTGGGTTGCCGGGAGGGGGGCTGAGTGCGCAGAGTGGGATGAGGGCGCGGGGTGTGGGCTCGGCTAGCTGGGGTCGGCGATAACTCACCCCCTTGGGCCCTTAAGGCCTCCTGTGGTGGAGACCACAGGTTAGGAGAATGGGTAGTTGGTTCGAGGTTTGGATTGGGGCTGACACTGGGTTTGTGGGTTCTGTCCTGGGGAGTGGGGTTTGGGGTGTTCTTCTGTTCAGGGTTTGTTTTGGGGGGGGCAACTGCTTTGGGGGGGATGTGAACTCTCGTTGTTTGACTCGAACTGATCGATGTTGGTATGGGGACGTTACCTAATTTAAAATGCCTGACGTGGAATGTCCGAGGGCTGCGAACTATGGTCAAACGCCACAAAGTACACGCATACCTGGTGCGAAGGGGGGTTCAGATTGCTATGCTACAAGAAACCCATCTGACCAAAAAAGAGTGCGCTGCATTGCAAAAAAGATGGCGGGCCAGGTGTTCGGCACCACTTACTCGGCATATGCCAGGGGGGTATTGATTTGGGTGAGGGCGGGGATACCGTTCCAGGTGTTGAATCAAGTAGTGGACCCGGATGGCAGGTTCGTGGCAGTGGAGGGGAGGCTGTATGGAAGGGATGTGGTTCTCTGCTGTGTGTATGCGCCTAACACTGATCAGGCCCGATATTTTGATGGCCTCTCTGGGTCCTTGGCCTCTTTTCTGGCGGGCTCGGTAGTGGTAGGGGGGGGACTTCAACTCGATCACGGATGTGGCTCTGGATAGGTCCCACCCTCCCCTTGTTGACTCCCCGGTGCGCAAGTTGGCCATGCACAGGAAGGACTGGCAGGACAGATGGGGGTTGCTGGATGTTTGGCGGGAGCAGCACAGGGACGTCAGGGATTATTCCTTTTACTCAGCCCTCCACGCACTGCATGTGAGGATAGACTCAGTGCTCTGTAGTGGGTCCCTAGCCCCATTGATTTCCCATACGGAGTACCTGGCTAGAACCATCTCGGATCATAACCCCCTATTGGTGCACATCAAGTGGCAGCGGGAGCGCTCAGCGATACCAACATGGCGGCTCCGGCCAGATACACTGGAGGACTCAGTATTTAGTGACGCTGTCCAGCAAGGCATCGACCGTTACTTTGGCGAGAACTAGGGTACGGCCACGAGCAGGTCCACTGAATGGGATGCGATGAAAGTGGTGGTGAGAGGGGTGTGTCTGGGTAGGTTCTCGAATGCTCGTACGACTGTGTTGAATGCACTTATGAAAGCGGAAGAGACTTTGAGAGATTTGGAGTGCCGCAGGCCGGCCAGGCCGGACTTACAATCCCGGTTATTGGAGGCGAAGGAAGTGGTCGCCGCCGCGACGGAACGGTTGAGGTGTTACGACTACAGGCAATACGCCATCAGAGCGCATGCTGAACGGGACAAGGTGGGCACGCTCCTGGCCAGACTTGCTAACCCGGAACTTAGGGGCTGCCCGATCCTTAGCGTTAGCAACGCACGGGGGGAGATGGTGTATTCCCAGGCGGCGGTGTTGGAGTGCTTTCGGGTGTATTATCAGGAATTGTACCAGAGTCAGTTGGGAGTGGAGGTCCAGGAAATTGCGGAGTACCTAGGGGCGAGGCAGCTTCCGGTCCTAGATGAGGAGGACGCGAAGGAGTTGGGCGGCCCGATCACGCTCACTGAAATACGGGTGGCCAATAAACATATGGCTCGTAATAAAACGCCAGGGGTGGACGGGTTACCAATAGAATTCTATCAGCAGTATGTTGACAGCCTGGCCCCCAGGTTGCTGGTGGTGTACACGGAAGCTTATGAGACAGGGGGTTTGCCTGGGTCCATGCGTGAGGCCTTGATTGTTCCGCTCCTAAAGCCCAGCAGGGATGCAACAGATGTGAAGTCCTATCGCCCGCTGTCCATGTTGACGGTGGACTACAAGATCCTGAGCCGAATTCTGGCCACCAGACTGGCTCCACACATGACGGGCCTGGTGCACAGGGATCAAGCTGGGTTTATCCCCACGAGGAGCACGGCGCTGAATATTCGCCGCCTGGTGGGGATAATGGAAGCCATCTTGGATGGGGACGGGGCCCAAGCGGTCTTGTCCGTGGACATTGAAAAGGCCTTTGATAGTTTGGAGTGGACTTTTCTGGACGGAGTGCTGGAGAGGTTTGGCATAGGTGAGGGGTTCCGCCGGTGGACGAGGGTCTTGTATTCCTCGGCAACGGCGCGGGTACGTTTGGGTGGTCTGGTGTCTGCGGCATACCCGGTGGGTAGGGGCACGAGACAGGGGTGCTCCCTTTCCCCCCTATTGTTTGCTCTGGCGATGGAGCCTTTGGCGGTCCATGCAAGGTCCGGTGACAAATACGCGGGGATAGACAGCGGCGGGCAGCAGCATCACATCTCGCTGTATGCGGACGACCTACTCCTGTACCTCGACGATACGGAGCGGGCCCTGGAAGGAGCGATGGACCTCTTATCAGAGTTTGGCCGGCTGTCGGGCCTTAAGGTCAACTGGGCGAAGACCTGTGTGTTTCCACTGAGAGCGGAGACGCCCAACCCTGCTCGCGACTTGGGGGTAGTCTGGGAGCCATCTTGCTTCACTTATCTGGGAGTCCGTATTTACCACGCGACCGCGGACCTATTAGAGGGCAACATTGGTCGGTGCATTCGGGCACTGAGGGGCAGCATGTCCTTCTGGTCGACCCTCTCGCTGACGGTTCTGGGCAGGATTGCTCTCTTGAAAATGGTGGCGCTTCCCCGCCTCCTGTACTACTTCCGGACGTTGCCTATCTGGATTCCTCCGGGGATCTTTAGAGACCTGAGAACGATGGTTATTGGTTTCCTATGGGGCCATGGCCGCCGTAGAGTGGCTCTGAGCACGCTGCTTCGCCCCAAGATTGAGGGGGGTATGGCTGTACCTGACTTTGAACTATATTACTTAGCGGCGCAACTGCAGGTCCCTACGCAACATGTGGCCAGGGTGTTTAGGGGACCGGAGGAGGACCGAGTGCTGGGGATACAACGCCATGTGCTGTCCTATATCGTTATGCAGCAGAGACTTGAGTTGCGGGGCCTCACTATGGAGGAACGGACACTCATGCTGTGCTGGCAGAGGAGCCTTAGGAGAGCGAAGGCGGTGCGGCCTTATGCGCCCGAAATTCGGATCGGTATGCTGACGGCCCTGCCACATGGGAGCGATTGGTCCCCATTGCTGGATTGGGAGGAGGCGGGCCTACAGGTCGTGGGAGACCTGTACATCGATGGGGCTCTGGTACCCTTCGAAGTGCTTCGGGAACAGTTCGGGTTGCCTGACGGGGGGTTCCTCCTGCATGCGGCGGTGGTGGCGGCTATACAGAAGCACTGGAAAGGAGGGCTCATGGAACCGACCACGACTATGGCGTGCCAGTATGTGGTGATGGCAGCGGGCACCTTCAAGGCTGTGACATGCCTCCATACCAGGATGCTGAACGAGGGACTGGAACCGCTCCAGGGGCTCAAGGCTAGATGGGAGGTGAGCGTGGGCAGGCCCATCCCAGACACGGCGTGGGGACACATATTACGGCGCACGTGGAAAGGCACGAGAAACGCGCGCTTCCAACAAGTGCATTTCTATGTGCTCCATAGGGCCTACCTGACCCCCGAAAAAATACGGCGGTACTTCCAGGTACAAGACGCTCGGTGCCCGCGGTGTTCGTCTCCGGGAGCGGACATGGATCATTTGTTCTGGGGTTGCCCGCAGTTGGAGGCCTATTGGGCGGAGGTGGGGGACCTCCTGAACGATGTGACCGATAGGGAGGTGGATTTCGATATGGCGGCGTGTTTGTTGCTCTGGTTCCCGCACACCAAACACACCAAGGTAACAAGCAAATTTATTGATCTGGGCCTGATACTGGCGCAAAGGGAAATATCATGGCATTGGAAGTCCAGGGGCGGGCCGTCAATACGGAGGTGGAAGAATGAATTGCTGCGGTGGTCTGAATGCGAGAGTGTGCTCCGGATGAAGCAGGCTGTCAAGCTTGGTAACGAGAAGGCCTTGGATGCAGCGCGTGCGTGGGAGTTGGTGGTGCAAGCTTTGCGTGACTCTTTGGTGGAGGATGAGGACTGAGCGACAGGGGCCAGCGGACACCGCGTGGCATACGAACTCAGAGTTGTCATTGACACTGTAGCGGGATCCATACTACACATCAGGACGAAGCACACACCATTAGCAGTTGCCGGGGTGGGGACACTGGGGGGTTGTTCAGTGGGAGTTTGGGGTGGGTTGGAAGCCAAGAGGTTGGTTGTCCGCGATGGCGACTTCGAGTTAAGTAGGGCCAGTGGGGCGCTGCGCGAAGTGTGGGATGGCTAAGGGGAGTGGCCAGGCATGGTGGGCTCTATAGCGCTCGGGGTGGGTCCGGGAGCGGATAGTAGCATTGATCGCGCAAGTGGAATGGCTGACGGTAGTATTGTTGAGGGTGGGGGGGTAAAATGCAGATACGTAAAACAAGCTTTCGACCATGGTCCCTAAGGGACACTCACCGTGATGTTTTCCTACTATGTAGAGTACTATGCCGCCCGGCCTCCGGGATGCGGGCTGAATGGCTGTGTATGGTATACGTTTTACTGTTGATCGGGGGGCCGTCAGGAGTGGACTGGTTGACTAATTGTATTCTGTGGTTTCTAACTCTGCAATAAAAACAAATAAAAAAAAAAAATCAGTGATGTCATGAGTGATGTCACTGACCATGTCATGAGTGATGTAATATGTGACATCATCAGCAGTGCATTACAGGCGCGCAAGTTATAGTGAGTCCAACTAACTATAACGTGGGAATTTCAATGGTTTTATGTCAGTAAAATTTCCAGGTAACTATAACTGGTGTGAAACCTATAGTTTTTTCAGTGAATTTAATAGGTTTTTAAATGCTAATTCCTAACTATAACTGGTGTGAAACCTATGTTTTTTTCAGTGAATTTCATAGGTTTTTTAAATGCTAATTCCTTTCTATATCGAATTTGTAACCTACAATTTTTTATATATATATAGTTAGGACCTAGTTTCCATAGGAAATCCGCAACATTCTACTGGAATAACTTTGGCGCCGGTCGAAGAATCTTTGTGAAATTGTCCAAGAAAATGGCTTGCTCCGCTCCACTCCTTCCCTAAAAGTTTGGGGTTGATTCGTGAAGCAGGGGCAGAGAAAAAAGGGGGGTCCCAAAATGTGTTTTCCCCATGCAATTTTTCATAGGGACCTTTAGCCAGGGCTACAGTTGAACGGGTGAACGAAATTACACCAAATTTGACAGAAAGGTAGAGTTCGGTTCACAGATTGTGCTTTTTATTAAATGGTGCCTCAGTAGAACCAAGTCACAAGAAAACAGTAAAACAAAGTTTAGAAATAAGGGAAGGGGGCAGGCTAGAAACATTCTGACCCTCTAGGCTTGCTCAGGGGGTCGTATGTGGATGTTTAGGCTCTATTTTTTATTTAATTTTTTTAAAGAAAAATCGCGGCGTATGCTTACGGAAATCCGTACAATGACGAGCATGAGCTGCATGCTTATTGGCTGTTGACACTCCAAACCAGGAAGTGTTTGCAGACATCTTGTTTGTCGCGAGAACCGAGTCACAAGAAAACAGTAAAACAAAGTTGAGAAATTAGGAAAGAGGGCAGGGTAGAAACATTCTGACAATATAGGCTTGCTCAGGGGGTGGTACATGGATCTTTAGGCTCAATTAATATATTTTTTAAAACAAAAATCGTGGGGTACTCGTGCAGTACTCGTACGCGGTGGAAAAGTTGAAAAAAAACTAGAAGTCCCTTTTAATGCATTAGGTCCCAGGGGGGGCAAATTACGGGGGCATTTTCTTTCCGTAATAGGGGGCTTGTAAGGTGCCCCGAGCACTGGGGAACGCCACTCATCTGGTTTTATTTTGAAGTATGCGGTGGGTTACGGTCCTACACCCCACAGTCTCTGGGAGGGGCACCCCTCGAGGCTTTTTAGAAAGATATATGTTTTGGGATCTCCCTCCCTCTCTCCCCGTACACGTGGTGGGAAAAGCCACCTTTCTGGGGCAATAATATATAAAATGACCTTCCAGCTCCGGGTACCTGCACTGTCTGGGTTTTTGTATTAATGTTGGGAGGGCGTTGCGCGACCCCCTTAGTGGAACCATTGATGGTCCTGGGGAGCACCATTTCTCAGGGCTGGCTCTTGCAGTGTGTCGGGGTGCGTACTCCCGGGACACTGCTGTTGGTTTGGTAGGGCGGTACCGTCGCCGCTCCCACTTTACCATAGCAAACCGTTTTTCTTTTTTAAAGAGAGAGCAAGTTAATCTGCTCTCTCTTTCAAGTAGGAAAGGAGATTGGTAGGACGTGGGGAGCTGTCTGGGATCGTTGGGGCATTTGGGCTAAAAGAAAAAAAAAGAGGGCTATATTATCAAGCAAGGCGATACATTATTGCCGCTTTTATCGGGAGGAAACTCCCGCTAAAGCGGCAATAATGGGCTTGATAATATGGCCTTGTAAATTCCCATAGAAGCCCAGGTTAATACCATAACCTGGGCTTCTATGGGAATTCACAAGGGCATATTATCAAGCCCATTATCGCCGCTTTATCTGCAGTTTCCTGCCGATAAAAGCGGCGATAATGTATCGCCTTTGCTTGATAATATGGTTCATGGTTCTTTTTGAGAACTAGGGGGCATATTATCAAGGACCGGTGATAAAATTGTAGTCGCTTTATCGGCATGAAACGGCCAATAAAACGGCAATAATGGGCTTGATAATGAGTCCTAGTTACTTCCCATAGAAGCTCGTGTTCTGGTGTTAACATGGGCTTCTATGTCAAATAACAAGGCCGTTTTATCAAGCTCATTATCGCCGTTTTATCAGCAGTTTCCTGCCGATAAAATGGCGATAATTTTAACACTGGTCCTTGATAATATGCACTTAAGCTTACTGGTCAAAAAAAGAGGTATATTTCTATGATAGTATGTAAAACTTTCCGGTTTTCTTTTGTGAAGCAGTTGTACTCTCTACGCATGCGCAACCTCGTTTCGATCCCACGTTTTTTTCTTTTTCTTCAAGTTCAAAAAGCAAACCTTTCTTTATTTCAGGTATTAAATTTGCCGCTTTCTTTTCCTGGTTCATGTGTGTCATCCGCTGCTGTACTTTTGTAATATATTAACTCCTTCCATGCTCGTGACCGAACCGCTCCGTCACGAGCATCGGTTGAGCTGTGCTCATGACGGAGGGGTTCCGTCATGGCCCGCTCGGCGCGCCTGCGCGGTGCGAATTCCGCGCCTGTGCTGGACGTTCCATTGAGCGGGCGGGGCCATGACGGAACCGCTCCGTCATGCGCACAGCTCAACCGAGGCTCGTGACGGAGCGGTTCCATCACGAGCATGTGAGCGCCACTCCCCCCCCCCTCCCCCCTAGCGCTGCGGCGGAATTTCCGCCACAGCGAAGGGGTTAATAATCATACTTTATCTATATTTATTTGAAACGTAGTGATTACGTACTCCGTCCACCGCCATTTTAGTCATTTTTCACCGTTATTTTTATTATATCTGTTACTTCCTCCTATTTTCTCTGTGATAAGTGAGATTTCCTGCCACAGACACCACAGTGTTTGTCCTTGGCCTCTGATGTTATACTCTGTTCACTGCCATTTTAGTAGTTTTCCTCCGTTCTTTTTATTATATCTGTTACTTTCATTTTACCGTCCTCCTATTTTCTTTGTGATCGATGAGATTTCCTGCAAAAGACACCATGGTGTTTGTCCTTGGCCTCTGATGTTATCAGACTTGGTCACACGTATACCTAAAAACTAATTTGAAGGACTTAAGCCACTGCCATTACAACGCGCATTCGTCAACAGAAAAACATTATTAAGATTATGTGTTTATCACGCATGGTAAATACATACTAGTTGTAAAAGGCTAAGAAAACGGCAGGAATCTGTTTCGGGCTCCTCCGCTCAGCCCGTAAAGTTTTGCCTCTCCTCCCTTTGACATCGGAGAAGATACTCATTCAGGGGCTAATTATTTCAAGGCTTGATTACTGTAATGCTATATTCCTTGGAGCTCCTGAAGCTACGTTCAGCAAGCTTCAGCATGTGCAAAACGCTGCGGCTAGGATGCTGACGAATGTGCCAAGGAGGCAGTCAGCTAAACCAGCCTTGAACACATTGCACTGGCTCCCAGTGCGGGAGAGGGTTAAGTTTAAAGCTCTCTGCACAGCTCACAAAATCCTCCAGGGGAAAGGACCCCCTACCCTAAGGAAGTTAGTGGTGCCCTATAAAGCGAACAGAGCCCTACGCTCTGATCAGAAACATCTGCTTCAGGTTCCTAGAGTTCATAAGGCCCGTACTGGTGGCAGAAGATTTTCGGTTCACCCAGCCACTCTCTGGAATGCACTTCCGTTGAGAATGCGTTTAGAGACCTGCACTCCTCGTTTTCGGAAGCTTCTGAAGACAAATCTTTTTGCGACTTAATGGGTTAGATCTGGCTCTGTGGTTGTTGCCTGGACAAGCGCTGGGATGCCCGAGGGTAACTACGCGCTATATAAAACTCCTAATAAATAAATAAATAAGAAATAAAAGCATGAATGGTAAAGGCATGCGTGGTTAAACTATATGCTTGCTAATGTCTTTGTGGAGATGATTACGTGTGCTTATGACCGCATTGTAATGGCTGTTTCCCCCAGGACACTGCTGCAACTGGGTCTGGGCGTCGTGGACTCCAGGGCAGTGGGCATAGGGCACGCAGCTCCTCATACAATTTAGAAATCTTTGTGGGGTGATTGTTTCCGTGGTTTGAGTGGCATGATTGAGGTCCACACATTTAATTTTGTAGGGGGATAGGTTTGCACGGGAAAATGTCGCATGAGGTTTGTAAATGTGGTGCACATTGTTTCGTAATATTTTAATTCCTTTTCTAAGTTGTAGTCTATCCAGAGGAAATATAACTTAGTAGTTTTCAATATTAGTCTTGAACATCTTAGTATAGTATTTCAACATTATTTTTATTGTGGACCGTCATACCCCCCAAACCCTCCCACAAAATAAAAGAATTATGTCGTGTTTTTTATTAACTGTTATTAAAACAATAACTGTAAAGAAAACTTAATTATAACTATATTAGAAGTAACTAGACAAATAACTTTAAAAAAGAACAATATTATAAACAAATTGTGAAATGGACTACAAAAGATGTCCGATTGGTAATCTGCAAAACAAAAAAGAAAATTAGAGTTTAGAATTATGTAGATGTGAGTAAATGAGCTGAAGCAATACAAGTCAAGGTAACTACGGTTTTACTTGTGCAGTGTGCCTGGTATATTTCACTTCTGTTATAGTGCTGCGTTCAAGTGGTGTCAATATGGAAGTGCCTACTGCGTTACTGACACAAAAGTGGCACAATGGGATTGTAAATATGCAGACTCATTTCTAATGCATTGCTATGAACGCTTTGTAGATCTAGGCCTCTGTGCTTACCGTTGTATAAACACTGCGGCCAAACACTTCAGACAGTGGAATTCACAGCTTCAGTTGGGCTCTTCTTCTACACGTCCAAGTGGACAGCAGTGTCTATTAGTTTAAAAGAGAAAGAGAAATGATGGCACAAAGAGTGAGAGAGAGAAAGACAGAGAAAAGAACATTAAAACTGTCTCGCAGAGTCTGGAGTTGAGATTTTTTCTAGAAAAGTCAGATGTAGATTTACAAGCTCCATGCGTCACTTTACCCATGTTAATAGTGACTCAAAAAGGGCGTAATATTCTTGTAGATCTGTTTGTCAGACTGTTGTAACCTATCTGTTGTCACTGCTCGGAGGTAATTATATGTTTTACCTAGAGAAGCTGCTGTACACTACGCACTCTCTCCTTTCACAATTAAATGTAACACTACGGTTTTACGAGTGCATTGTGCCTGGTACATTTCACTTGCTATAGTGCTGCGTTCAAGTGCTATCTATATGGAAGTGCCTTCTACGTTACTGATGCAAAAGTGGCACAATGGGATTGTAAATATGCCGACTTATTTCTAATGCATTGCTATGAAGGCATTGTATTTATAGGGTGCTGTGCTTACCTTGTATAAACACTGCAGCCAAACACTTCAGACAGTGGAATTCACAACTTCAGTTGGGCTGTTCTTCTACATATCCAAGTGGACAGCAGTGTCTATTAGTTTAAAAGAGAAAGAGAAATGATGCCACAGAGAGTGAGAGAGAGAGAGAGAAAAGAACATTAAAACTGTCTTGCAGAGTCTGGAGTTGAGATTTTTTCTTGAAAAGTCAGACGTATATTTACAATCTGCTTGCGTCACTTTACCCATGTTAAAAGTGACTCAAAAGTGGTGTAATAAGCTTGTAGATCTGTTTGTCAGACTGTTGTAACCTATCTGTTGTCACTGCTCGGAGGTAATTATATGTTTTACCCAGAGAAGCTGCTGTACACTACGCACTCTCTCCTTTCACAATTAAATGTAACACTACGGTTTTACGAGTGCATTGTGCCTGGTACATTTCACTTGCTATAGTGCTGCGTTCAAGTGCTATCTATATGGAAGTGCCTTCTACGTTACTGATGCAAAAGTGGCACAATGGGATTGTAAATATGCCGACTTATTTCTAATGCATTGCTATGAAGGCATTGTATTTATAGGGTGCTGTGTTTACCTTGTATAAACACTGCGGCCACGGAGTTCACAACTTGAGTTGAACTCTGCTTCCATACATCAAAGTATATTTAATACGTTGCAGAATATTCCATTGCTATTGCTTGATAGGCCGTGATTGCCTCTTTTTTTTTTTAAAAACCTTTATTTGTGCAGAGTCAGCAAACAGTTACGGGCCTACAACCACCAGGCCGGCCTCGGCTACGATATGTAGCACAGTAGCAAGTATACGGCAACTCAGTAGTACGTTGATAAGAACAGCAAGTATGTCAAGTTACACTAAAACCAGTGCGACCACTGAGATACAGGAGGAATTAAGGTTAATTTTTATGATTTTGTAGAATGTAGAGGATCAAATGCTGTATAGTCTAGCAACAAGTACTGAATGGGCATTGCGTAGAACAAAGCAATTAAGCAGCAAACACTTAGGACACCGGTGCTAAGGATTATCAAAAGGATAATCTTATTAATTAATCAAAAGGATAGCCTTATTAATTCCTTCACTCCCCAATTTTTTAATAACTGTTTCTGTCCCCCTGTTGTGTTGTGTTCGCCACCTTGTCGGTGCGCCGGGACGCTCCTTCGCTGGAGCAGCCGTGCGCAATACAAATTGCATTAACATAACATAAACGAAAACGGTACTAGTAACACACCAGTCAATACCCATCACAGGAACATAGAACAACCCTAGCACCTCCCGCAGGACCGCGACAAGCGGAAAACAACGAAAGGCACCCCGCTAACCCAGCATAACGATCCAAGGAAGGGAAAAGAAGGAAGGAAGGAAAACACAGAAGAAAAAGAGGAAGAAAAAGGGCCCATAGTAACTAAGGGAAACCAAAACAAGAACCCCAGCCCCCAACCCCCCACCCTGCACCCCTGCAGAGGCTACGGCCCGCCCCCCCCTGGCAGCGTGCCTGTCGCCCTCAAAACGAACACCCGAAATTTAGAGAGAAGACATGATCAGGAAAAGGCCATAGAGTAAGAGTATATAAACCCAAGAACCCCACCCCCCAACCCCCAACCTGCACGTCGAAGAGGCTACGGCCCTCCCCCCAACTAACGTGCCTGTCGCCCCAGGAATACCCACATAAGGGAAAAGACGGGGGAAAGTCAACACAACCAGACTCCCGCCCCTCCCCACTCGCACAAAGCAGCTCAGGCTCGATCACAAACAGACCAACAGGTCGACAAGCAATGGCGGCGTCGTAGTACAGGTCAGCAAAGCGTCCACAACATAATAGGCGACCGGGCATCCGTCCTGCGGTATATAGAGGAAGAGTTCACCCCTGTCCCAACTTGACCCTTCCGTCAATACATAGCCACTGGAAATTTGCAATGGAGTACAGCCTCAGACGAACAGGGTGACCAGGCAGGCAGAACAGAGTCAATTCCGCGAGAGACCCCAGAAGCAAGGGGCTGAGAAGAGAACTCCTCCACACATGTAGGCACAAAAACAGGGCTCCGGGCCAATCTCTCAAATTGCGACACATTAGGGGCAACTCAAGGTGGCTGGGTAGTGGAAAAGGTCCATGGAGGCAATCTGCCTGCGTTGCAGCACCAAGCCCCGATGTCACATTCACGCGGCCGGTCGAGTTGGACCCGTGACCAAAACTAGCCAGGGCCCCCCATGGAACCACCTGTAGACACGTAGCAATTGCACTCAGTGGCGGTAGAGATCCGCTTACGACACCACTCTTCCCCGGATCGCCGGAGCCCTCATCCCTCGGCGGGGTGGTAATAGCGTCTAGCCGCCGTCCAAGGTCTCTGGCCCCATCCACCCAAGCAAGACGGAGGGAGCCCAAAGCAGCAATGAGGTCTCGAACCGTGGGTTCCATCCTGCATAGCCAGTATAAACTCTCTCGCACTCTGTGTATCTTCTTCCCCAGCCAGCGCCAGTAGCCCCCACAGCACCACCTAGCCAAAAGGCTGGTATGAGATCCACCAAACGGAGGCCGGAGCCACACTCAGCTGCTACGAGCAATCCGCCATTTCACCTTGCCAGTACACCGATCAATCAGTCTCAGGATGCCCCATGAGGAGCGCGGGCAATATTAGCGCTGTGTGGCACAGAGTCTTAGTAGCAGGGACAGACCCACAAACTGCGCGCAGGAGTGCCGACCTCCACGTCTCCGATGTCCGAAAACGATGTACAGGTCTGCCCCAGATCCGCAAATGCCAGCAACGTTGCGCCCATTCCAAAATGGCGACCCCAGCCCGTCCAGTCGACCCACACACAGCATAGAGAACAAAGGGACAGTCTTACTAGGCGGTGGAATCGAATCTCTAGCGTGTGCGTCCGTATCTGGGGCAGCGCTTATTCACCACGTCCGTCTGGGTAGGTCCAGTGTCGCCTCCCGCAGCTCCAAGCTATGGGCTTCGTGGCCCGCAAAGCCTAGTCCTCGAGTGGCATTCGCGGCCGGCATCAGCATCCGGTCCCTCAGCCAGCAGTCGGACACCGCCCCGGCAACAGGCAAAGAGGATCAAGGAAAAGGCTGGGCTGCCGGTCACGGCCAGACACCAGAGTTGCTGCCCGCTAATCCCCGCGACTTCCGACGCCGTGTCAGCTCAGCCCCGAGCTTGTGCAATCCGGGGAAGGCAGGATATGAACAGGATTAATGCCGTGGCGAGCGGAGCTCGCGGACTAGGCAGCAATCTCGCTCCGCGCTCGGCCACGCCCCTCCATGATTGCCTCTTAAGGATGTTTGGTGAAGGAAATAAAAGGACATTTTGATTAATCATCGCAAACTGAGTTGCAAAACTACTGTAAAAAGTGAATTTTAATGTGGGCTCTTATTATTCTGTGCTTAGACTGTTGCAGCCCATTGAGTCGCAGAGTTTGTAGTTGAGAGTTTTCTTGAAAAGTCAGGAGCAGATTTACAAGCTTCTTGCGTCACTTTCCTCATGTTAAAAGTGACAGAAAAGTGGCGTAATAAGCTTGTAGATCTGTTTGTCAGACTGTTGTAACCTATCTGTTGTCACTGCTCAGAGGTAATTATACATTTCTAAACAGTGAAGCTGCTGCAGACTACCTAGTCTTATCTTTTTCAAAAAATGTGTTGTTGTTTCGGAAAGAAAGGGCCATATTATCAAGCAAGGGTGACACATTATCACCGCTTTTATCGGCAGGAAACTGCCGATAAAGCGGCGATAATGGGCTTGGTAGTATGCCCTTGTGAATTCATAGTATTTACAACAAGGGGTGGTGAGGGACAGAGTCTCTGAATTAAACAGAATACTCTCACCCAGTCAAGAGATCAGGGCTAGATCCAACACCGTTTTTTAGCTCACTGCACCATCCCAGTTTCAGAACCTGGCTGTATGCAAATTAGTCTGTTCCTGTCCCAGTGCATGATGGGAACAGGGCAAACCAAACTACAAAAGCCAATTCTTACACTGGGAAGGAAACAAGCTACCGGGGACCGGTTTCTGGCATTTCAGCCTCTTCGGCCCGGCTTGCTTGAATCCTGATGGTGCAATGAGCAAGGGACTCACATCTGAGTATACCCTTCCACGCTTAGGGTGGACAAAAATATTTACAACAAGGGGTGGTGAGGGACAGAGTCTCTGAAATAAACAGAATACTCTCACCCAGTCAAGAGATCAGGGCTAGATCCAACACCGTTTTTTAGCTCACTGCACCATCCCAGTTTCAGAACCTGGCTGTATGCAAATTAGTCTGTTCCTGTCCCAGTGCATGATGGGAACAGGGCAAACCAAACTACAAAAGCCAATTCTTACACTGGGAAGGAAACAAGCTACCGGGGACCGGTTTCTGGCATTTCAGCCTCTTCGGCCCGGCTTGCTTGAATCCTGATGGTGCAATGAGCAAGGGACTCACATCTGAGTATACCCTTCCACGCTTAGGGTGGACAAAAATATTTACAACAAGGGGTGGTGAGGGACAGAGTCTCTGAATTAAACAGAATACTCTCACCCAGTCAAGAGATCAGGGCTAGATCCAACACCGTTTTTTAGCTCACTGCACCATCCCAGTTTCAGAACCTGGCTGTATGCAAATTAGTCTGTTCCTGTCCCAGTGCATGATGGGAACAGGGCAAACCAAACTACAAAAGCCAATTCTTACACTGGGAAGGAAACAAGCTACCGGGGACCGGTTTCTGGCATTTCAGCCTCTTCGGCCCGGCTTGCTTGAATCCTGATGGTGCAATGAGCAAGGGACTCACATCTGAGTATACCCTTCCACGCTTAGGGTGGACAAAAATATTTACAACAAGGGGTGGTGAGGGACAGAGTCTCTGAATTAAACAGAATACTCTCACCCAGTCAAGAGATCAGGGCTAGATCCAACACCGTTTTTTAGCTCACTGCACCATCCCAGTTTCAGAACCTGGCTGTATGCAAATTAGTCTGTTCCTGTCCCAGTGCATGATGGGAACAGGGCAAACCAAACTACAAAAGCCAATTCTTACACTGGGAAGGAAACAAGCTACCGGGGACCGGTTTCTGGCATTTCAGCCTCTTCGGCCCGGCTTGCTTGAATCCTGATGGTGCAATGAGCAAGGGACTCACATCTGAGTATACCCTTCCACGCTTAGGGTGGACAAAAATATTTACAACAAGGGGTGGTGAGGGACAGAGTCTCTGAATTAAACAGAATACTCTCACCCAGTCAAGAGATCAGGGCTAGATCCAACACCGTTTTTTAGCTCACTGCACCATCCCAGTTTCAGAACCTGGCTGTATGCAAATTAGTCTGTTCCTGTCCCAGTGCATGATGGGAACAGGGCAAACCAAACTACAAAAGCCAATTCTTACACTGGGAAGGAAACAAGCTACCGGGGACCGGTTTCTGGCATTTCAGCCTCTTCGGCCCGGCTTGCTTGAATCCTGATGGTGCAATGAGCAAGGGACTCACATCTGAGTATACCCTTCCACGCTTAGGGTGGACAAAAATATTTACAACAAGGGGTGGTGAGGGACAGAGTCTCTGAATTAAACAGAATACTCTCACCCAGTCAAGAGATCAGGGCTAGATCCAACACCGTTTTTTAGCTCACTGCACCATCCCAGTTTCAGAACCTGGCTGTATGCAAATTAGTCTGTTCCTGTCCCAGTGCATGATGGGAACAGGGCAAACCAAACTACAAAAGCCAATTCTTACACTGGGAAGGAAAAGGCTGGGCTGCCGGTCACGGCCAGACACCAGAGTTGCTGCCCGCTAATCCCCGCGACTTCCGACGCCGTGTCAGCTCAGCCCCGAGCTTGTGCAATCCGGGGAAGGCAGGATATGAACAGGATTAATGCCGTGGCGAGCGGAGCTCGCGGACTAGGCAGCCATCTCGCTCCGCGCTCGGCCACGCCCCTCCATGATTGCCTCTTAAGGATGTTTGGTGAAGGAAATAAAAGGACATTTTGATTAATCATCGCAAACTGAGTTGCAAAACTACTGTAAAAAGTGAATTTTAATGTGGGCTCTTATTATTCTGTGCTTAGACTGTTGCAGCCCATTGAGTCGCAGAGTTTGTAGTTGAGAGTTTTCTTGAAAAGTCAGGAGCAGATTTACAAGCTTCTTGCGTCACTTTCCTCATGTTAAAAGTGACAGAAAAGTGGCGTAATAAGCTTGTAGATCTGTTTGTCAGACTGTTGTAACCTATCTGTTGTCACTGCTCAGAGGTAATTATACATTTCTAAACAGTGAAGCTGCTGCAGACTACCTAGTCTTATCTTTTTCAAAAAATGTGTTGTTGTTTCGGAAAGAAAGGGCCATATTATCAAGCAAGGGTGACACATTATCACCGCTTTTATCGGCAGGAAACTGCCGATAAAGCGGCGATAATGGGCTTGGTAGTATGCCCTTGTGAATTCATAGAGCAGCCCAAGTTAACACAAGAACCTGGGGTGCTATGGGATTTACAAGGGCATATTATCAAGCCCATTATCGCCTCTTTATCAGCAGTTTCCTGCCAATAAAAGCGGCGATAATGTATCGCCCTTGCTTGATAATATGGCCCTCAATTCTTTGTTACCTAGTGCGATTGGGGTGATTGAAAGATGGTGCTCTATGTGTGGAAGAAGTATGTACTGTAATCAATTTGTATAAACTTTCCTTACAATTACTGTTGACAGTTTGTTATTCTTCTAATGTAATTTTTTAATTTCATCCGTGCAATGCTTGTTTAGTATGCTTGATGTATTAATGGCACTATGATTTAGAGAGTTTCTGTCCAAGGAATTGTAGTAGTTGAAATGATGTTTTAAATACTTGATTAGTTTGCTACACAGGGACTCTTCTGTTTTTTGTGAACTTTAACTCCCCTTGTCCCGAATTGGATAAGTAAGGGGCCTCCCTATTTTGATGCTACTTTACTGTCAGCTTGTTAGCTGGGGAGGTTGTTTTTTGTTAAGATAAACCTCGATATTACCTTGATTGATCAGGCGTAGCTCTAATGGAAGGAATTAAAACCCTTAGCTATTCATAGGACCAATTCAACAGAATAATAAATGGTTCCTCTAAAAACATAACATCAGTCAGATTGGACAAAACAGATGAGGAGCAATGGCGCACTCTCTGGAATCTCAAAAAGAAAGTAATCAGAGCAGAATTACATGCTGACTTCCTAGTTGAATATTGCAAAAATGGCATAATACCCAAGGCCTACAATTTAATAATGAGCCAGGGATTTTTATTAAGAATCAGAAATTTATTGAGAATTGGACCTTAGTGGCTAATCGCTGTAGCCGCGATTGGAAATGTTGATTATTGAAACAGCATATGAAGTACTTATTGTAGATGGTAAAGACATAGAAGATCTCGAATCAAAACTGAGAGATAGTACAGCCTTAGATGATGCCAAACAGAAATTGGATGACGTCCAAAAGGATATCTCTGGGTATACAGATTACTTAGTAAATAAAAAAACGAACAAACTGAGAAAAGACATCAATGTTTACAATACAGAAAATGTCTACCTGTATCTACAAAAAGATTTTTATTATAGACCGAGAGAAACTTTTCAGCCATGCAGACAGTGGCAACAACAACCTAGAAATCAGCCAAAAAAAAGAGTCAGGGTTTTCGATACATCCTATACTAGTTCAGATTCTGAAGGTGAAGTACAAAATGACACGAGGAATAATAAAGAGAGAGACACAATGGTCATCTCCAACAAAGACAGTTTGTCTTTTTTGGAACAGCGCCATCAAGATTTTGGTCACCCGAGAGGGAGAGAGAACTACAACCCCCAGCCTCAATTCCTTCATTGTCCACGAACAAGGAGCATAAATAATTGGGAGCAATAAAGAAAGCACCCATTATTAATCTTTCAAGGAGAGAGTTGTCCCACACAGAAACTACACTTTAGAAAAGGGATTAGGCTTTGCTTACTGTTCACCTATAGACAGATACTCATTAGAGAGGGACCTACAAAGCTTCTTCCGCAAAATAAGACTGAATGCTTTTTTTGAGGGTAAGACGAATCCCCTTAGTGTAAATTCATCTGGCCTTAAACCCAAATCGTCATACACTCCCCAAGTCAATATGGTTAAAAAGGATATTGCAGCTTCCGAGAGGAGTGTACACCGTGCAATAGATGACCTCCCTAAACAAAAGATTTGGACAAACAATAATTTGAATAAAGATGAGAGACTAGCATTGAATAATCTGGAAAAAGGTGAGGACCTTACTATCAAACCTGCAGATAAAGGCGGGAGTATAGTCCTCATGAACACTGAAGATTACAATAAAAGTATGTATGTCCTGCTGGATAACAAAGCACATTACCAATTGTCCAGCACGAATGAATGGATTTTATTGAAAGACAATATTAACAGATTATTACAGTAGGCTAAAGATGATGACATTATTTGTGAGGAAGAATTTGCCTTTTTGAATAATACTAATGCGACCATTCCAGCGCTGTATGGTCTCCCTAAAGTGCATAAAAATGTAAATAATCCACCAATGAGACCGATAGTGTTGAGTATAGGTTCTTTGACTGAATCTCTAAGCAAGTATACAGATGTCTTTCTGCAACCATTAGTAATAGCTCAAAAAGCATATATAAAAGACACTACCGCTATTATTCAAAAAGTAGAAGGCCTCAACTTTAATCCTGAATCTCAATTCTTAGTGAGTCTAGATATAGAGGCTCTTTATCCCAAAATTCCTCAGGACAAAACAATAGAGATGACTGAATTTCTCTTTAGCGTAAATGACTCTGACCTTAGCCCAAACATACTTTTATTGTGGACTGTGTGACTTTTGTGCTTAAAAATAATCTATTCCTTTTTGACAATATGTTTTATAAACAAGTAAAGGAGACCAGCATGGGAGCAACCTGTGCTCCCAGCCTGGCCTG
The DNA here is from genome assembly GCF_964263255.1 of Lissotriton vulgaris. Classification (NCBI taxonomy): domain Eukaryota; kingdom Metazoa; phylum Chordata; class Amphibia; order Caudata; family Salamandridae; genus Lissotriton; species Lissotriton vulgaris. Next base: position 941,734,691 of record NC_141696.1, read on the forward strand.
CCTTTATGTTGCCCAATTTGAAGATAAACCTATTTTTAATGACATGACACCTTTTTATGAGAACATTTCGACGTGGTCAAGATACATTGACGACGACTTTTTTATTTGGACAGGAGCATTAGAGACCCTGTCTGAGTTCATAGATTGGTTAAATCTAGGAGACAGTAATCTAAAATTCACCTCTAAAATAGAGACTAATAGATGTGAATTCCTAGATATAATCATTAAACATACCAAGGGCACATTAAGTGTCGAACTGTATAGCAACCCAACGGACAGGAATACCATGCCTACTTTAACAGCAACCATCCGCTATGTCAGAAAGATAATTTCCCTTTTGGGAAATTCATAAGACTCAAAAGAAACTATACAACTCTTAAAGTATTTGAAAGATATGCTGATACCCTTAAACATAAATTTCTAGAGAGAGGCTACCCAAAACCTTTAGTTAGACATGCATATAAATGTAAGAGATACTTTAACAGGGACAACCTGTTCGAGAACAAAGAGAAGGTGTCAGATAAAACTGAACAACAGCCTTTGATTTTTGTGACAAATTACGCCTCTATCAGTAATAAAGTCAAGAACATAATTAATAGGAACTGGCATTTAATAACAAATAATAACCATGAAAAATTACCTAAACCCTTGTTCTCCTGCAGAAGAAATCGCACTACTAATAATAGTTTGGTTCATACATATAAAGAAGTTAAGAAAAATACACAACCAAACATTAACAATGCACCACTTCCAACAGGAACTTTTCCATGCCAAGGATGCATGAATTGCGACAGCATTATTAGAGGAAATCGTATTTCCCATAATGATGCAACAATTAAGATCATAAACTTTATTAATTGTAGAACGAGGAATTTGATCTATTTTATAAAATGCCTATGCAATCAAGCATATGTTGGCGAAACTAGTAGAGAAGAACGGATTAGAATGAATGAGCACAGATCCGCTATAAGAATACAGAAACAAGGCTCTCCCCTCGTTGAGCATTGGAAGGAAGCAGGACACACCATTGAGGATTTCAGATGGTGTGGTTTAGAAATAGTCAAACTGACTATGAGAGGCGGAGATATTAACAGTAAGAAAAAAAACAAGAACAATTTTATATGTCTCGCCTCAATACTGTACGAGCAGGCATGAACAGCAAGGAAGATTGGGAAGGAATAGTATAACCGGTCCCCGTTATGTACTTGAGCGGTCAAAACATCTCTATTTGGTCCCAGAAGGCCTAGAGTGGTTTATTTCAATGTAGAGAAGTAAGTGTAGAACTAAACACGCCCTACAGTTTTTAACTTCTGCACATGCCGGTATAACATTGCGCTCCCACGCAGAGATATATTATAGATAGATACATAGGCGCGTCTAGTTGACTATAGTTCAAGTTCAGGAATTTGGATAGCGCACTACTCACCCAGAGGGTCTCAAGGCGCTTGGGGGAGGGGGGTGCTTTTACTTATCGAATATCCAATTTCTTAGTTGCTTTCTGAAGGAGAGGTGGTTCTGTGTAAGGCGGAGGTGGGTGGGGAGAGAATTCCAGGTTTTGGCCACTAAGTAGGAGAAGGATCTTCCCCCCATGGTGGATCTTTGGATGCGCGGAATTGCGGCGAGGGCTTGATTGGACGATCGTAGTTGGCGGGTGGGGGTGTAGAAGGACAGTCGCGTGTTGAGGCATTCGGGTCCTAGGTCGTAGAGGGCTTTGTGTGCGTGGGTGAGGAGACAGAACGTTATTCTCTTGTTGACAGGGAGCCAGTGGAGGTCTTTCAGGTGACCGGAAATGTGAGCTTGACGAGGGATGTCCAATATGAGTCTGGGTGAGGCGTTTTGGATGCGTTGGAGTTTTTTCTGTAGTTTGGCTGTGGTTCCGGCGTAAAGGGTGTTTCCGTAATCCAGTCGGCTGGTGACCAGTGCGTGGGTGACCGTCTTTCTTGTTTCGGTGGGGATCCAACTGAAGACTTTTTTGAGCATGCGTAGGATGTTGAAGCAGAATGATGAGACGGCGTTGGCTTGTCTGGTCATCGAGAGGGAGGAGTCCAGGATGAAGCCCAGGTTACATGCGTGATCCGTAGGTATGGGTGTGGTTCCCAGGGCCGGTGCCACCATGAGTCGTCCCAGGCAGAGGGGGATGAACCTAAGATGAGGACTTCCATTTTGTCCGAGTTTAGTTTTAAACGGCTGTTCTTCATCCACTCGGCTACTTCTTTCATTCCTTCGTGTAAGTTGGTTTTGGTGGTGTTTGGGTCTTTGGTGAGGGAGAGGATCAGCTGGGTGTCGCCTGCGTAGGAGATGATGTTGAGATTGTGTTGGCGCGCGATGGATGCGAGGGGACTCATTTATACGTTGAAGAGGGTGGGACTGAGTGATGATCCTTGTGGTACGCCGCAGATGACTTCGGTGGCCTCAGATCTAAAAGGGGGGAGGCGGACTCTTTTGGTTCTTCCGGCGAGGAACGAGATGATCCAGTCCAATGCTTTTCCTTGTACTCCGACGTTGCTGAGGCGTTATATGAGGGTGCTATGACAGACTGTGTTGAAGGCTGCGTAGAGGTCAAGTAGGATGAGGGCGGCTGTTTCTCCGTTGTCCAGTAGAGTGCAAATGTCGTCTGTTGCTGCGATGAGGGCGGTTTCGGTGCTGTGTTTGGCTCGGAAGCCGGACTTTGAGGGGTCGAGGGATTTGTTGGATTCAAGGAAGGCGGCGAGCTGATTATTGACGGCTTTCTCAATGACTTTGGCAGGGAATGGGAGGAGCGAGATGGGGCGGTAGTTCTTAAGTTCAGTGGGGTCTGCTGTGGGTTTCTTCAGAAGGGCGCTGAGTTCGGCATGTTTCCAGCTTTCCGGGAAGGTAGCGGAGTTGAAGGAACAGTTGATGACATCGCGGAGATGGGGTGCGATGATCGGGTCTGCTTTGGTGAAAATGTGGTGGGGACACGGGTCGGTTGGCGATCCTGAGTGGATGGAGTTCATCAGGCGGATGGTGTCTTCGGTGGTGATTGGGTTCCAGGTGTAAAGGTTGTTAGAGTGCGGTTTTGGTTCGGGGGTGGGTGGAGTGGACTGGTCTTCGGACTGGTTTTCAAAGCTGTTATGTATGTCGGCGGTTTTGTTGTGTAAGAATGAGGATAGAGAGTCGCAGAGGTCTTGGGAGGGAGTGATGTCGTTGGTGCCGGCGGTGGGGTTGGTAAATTCTTTGACGATGTTGAATAGTTCCTTGCTGTTTTGGGCATTGTTGTCAAGCCGATCCTTGAATGCTGATTTCTTGGTGGATCGGATGAGTTGGTGGTGTTTGCGGGTGGCGTTCTTGAAGTTGGCCAGGTTGTCAGTGGTTGGGTTTTTTCTCCAGGCTTTCTCGAGAGTGCGACAGAGCTTCTTGGATTTCTTAAGGTCATCTTTGAACCAGGGGGCTTTTTTGCTACCTTGCCTGATTTGATGGTTTTTCAAGGGTGCTAATTCGTCGGGGCTGTGGGTGATCCATTGTGTGAGGTTGGTGGCTGCTTGGTTTGGGTCCGATGATTTGGCAGGAGGGTTTTGGTGAAGCGATGTGAAGAGCTGGTCGGTGGTAATTTTGTTCCAGTTTCTTCGGGGAATAGGTTGTGGGGGGTTGTGGGTCGTGGTCTTTTTGTAGTTGAAGTGAACGCAGCTGTGGTCCGTCCAATGGAGAGCTGTGTTGTGATCGAAGGAGATGTGCTTGCTGGAGGTGAAGATTGGGTCGAGTGTGTGCCCGGCAAAGTGGGTGGGGGTGTCAACAAGTTGTTTGAGTCCGAGATTGGCCAGGTTGTCCAGAAGGGTGGTGGTATTGCTGTCGTTTTTCTTTTCCAGGTGGAAGTTGAGGTCTCCCAGTAGGATGTAGTTTTCGGAGGGGAGGGCATGTGGGCTGATGAAGTCAGTGATGTCTTCGTTGAATTGTGTTCGGGGTCCTGGTGGTCTGTAGATGAGGGTGCCTCTGAGTGTGGTCTTGGGGTCGGTGTGGATCTGGAAGTGAAGGTGTTCGGCGGTAGCGAGGATATCGTCGAAACTGGTCGTGATGCGGATAGTGTTTTTATGGACGATGGCGATGCCTCCTCCTGTTTGGTTGGTGCGGTCCTTTTGGATTATCCTGTAGCCGTCAGGGATGGCTATGGCGATGTCGGGCACTGATGAGGCGTTCATCCAGGTTTCTGTAAGGAAGGCGACGTCCGGAGATGTAGTGTCGAGTAGGTTCCAGAGTTCAATGGAGTGTCTGTGGACCGAGCGGGTGTTGAGCAGGATGCACTTTAGATGGTTGGTGTCGGAGCTCTGTTTGGAGTTTGTGGATTTGGTGTGGGTACTGATGCAGTCGAATTTGCAGGAGTGACAAGTGAAGGGTCCATGGGTGTGTCCTGGGGCAGCTTGGTAGCATTGCGGTGTGCGGCCGGGGTTAAGGGCTGAGAGGGTTGCGGCGTCGTATGTTATGTGGGTGGAATGGATTTTGCAGGGGCCAGGGGGTATGGCCCTGGGCGCGGTCCAGGCGCGGACGGGCGTAGACGGGCTTACCTTTGGCGCACCTTCGGTGCGCATGGGGGGCGACCGCTGCGCGTGAACGCTGTGCGCGAATTCATCTGTCATATGTGGATAGTGGAGGGGGAAGGGGTAAGGGAGGAGCAGCTGGGAGGCGGGAGCGGGGTCGAGAGCCGGGCAGGGAGGCACAACAACAACAACAAAATGGCAGCAAGCCAAATGTGAAACAGGATTGGGGCACAATCTGAATAACCGCGATGAAAATGGCAGTGGCATCGGCACAATCAGGCACAAATGAATCATACAGGCAGCACAGCACAATTGAAAGATCGTGAAAGCGCACTTTGGCAATATAGCGCTTCGATATAATTATAATAAGCAATCAGGCAATAATAGTTGTGGGAGCAATGCGAGCTAGCAGAGAGCAATCTGCAGTATAGCGCTACGATACCACAAGCGGCAGGCAGAGCAGGGAGCAGCGTGAGGAGCGACCTCTTCTGATGAGATCAGGACGGTCACAGCGCTACAATGGGAGAGCGGAGCCTAAACTATCAGTGGGAGGGAGGAGCAGCTGGGAGGCGGGAGCGGGGTGGAGAGCCGGGCAGGGAGGCACAACAACAACAACAAAATTGCAGCAAGCCAAAAGCGAAACAGGATTAGGGCACAATCTGAATAAACGCGATGAAAATGGCAGTGGCACCGGCACAATCAGGCACAAATGAATTATACAGGCGGCACAGCACATTTGAAAGATCGTGAAAGCGCACTTTGGCAATATAGCGCTACGATATAATTATAATAAGCAATCAGGCAATAATAGTTGTGGGAGCAATGCGAGCTAGCAGAGAGCAATCTGCAGTATAGCGCTACAGGCATACTCGCACTAATGAGTCTATTTGTCCAGTATCAACAAGCTAATGCATAGTAATATAAGAAAACGAGCATGCTTTCTCCATGTAAATATGGTTATAACATCACGTATATTTTCCAATATATAAGGAATAATCACGTAGGAGCATGTACACACAGGAGGATAAATAAAGTTTGCACAAATCAATTTGTCCTGTATAAACAAGCAAGTTAATAACAAAATGAGCATGTGTTCATGTAATATGGTCATAACGTCACGTACCTTTGTTAAATGTATAAGGAAAGATCGCGGTATAATATACACACATACGCTGACAAATAAAGTTTTGTAAATCTTGTTGTAGCAAGTACACAAAAAAAAGAGATCCTGCCCAAACTTTGGCACAAGTGGGCAGAGCACATGACAGCGTCATAACGAGCTCGGCCCAATAGGCTGTGTAGTCTTATTTAAACGTAGAACTTTCAGCCATTAGACTGTCTTTTTACGTACAGAGGGGTGTGACGTAAGATGCTACGACACGAGCTGTCGAAGTAGGGAGGTTGAAAACTATCGATAAAGGTGAGACGCTTGGGAAGCCACTTTAAATTCTGTTTAAAAACCCCTAATAAAAGTTTGGTAACTAACAATGCCCGTATTATAATTCTAGTAGATATATACGGTGCAGCTTTAAAAACCAGCCATGCCCTTATCAAAATAATTCCACTTTTTGATGCGCAAAAAGTTACACCCGTGGGAGTTGGTATTCTTTTGTGGTATCAGAAAACCGTCCCCCCTACAAAGAGCCAAGTCTGTTTTATTAAACTTGTGCAGTCAGATCTCCTTAAACATTATGTTATATTTCCATACAATTATTTGTTTGTAGATTGCCATTTTTTGAAACACGCAAGTCTCGGGAGGACATCCCCCATGCACGTGTGGTTTGCGACATAAGCAGGATTGAGACTGCAACGAAGGCAGTATCCATTGCCATTCTTTGACGCCTGCTTCCTAGGTGACTAAGTGGTTAGAAAGTAAAACTTTAGAGACAATTTTTATAAGATAGGCATGGTTCACTAAAATTGATATTCATTATTCCTCTAGATTCGAGGACAAAAATCCCAAACTAAAGAGCGGACTCTCTTACGAAATACTGGTGTAGTCCTTCAAGTTGTCTCTGAAAGTAAATGAGGTATAGTATACTCAACAGAGCCAGTACTAAATATGGGCATAAGTAATTAAATCTATACAAAAAAATTTTTTGGGACTTTTTATACTAAGTTCAATTGAAAGCATCAATACTACATAGGACCCATATTATTACAGCCGGTCCACGGTGATCCTAAAGATCGCCACTAGGAGAATATATGTCTCCATACTAGAATTAAGCTAAAGGTACGATGTTGACTATAATTTCACATGTTCATTTTACAATGTGGGGGATTAGTATTGATGGTACAAACCCTTTGATTATGTACTATTTTGTCCTGATTGTTGCTGCTTAGACTTGGTGCATATAACATAAATAGCAAATAAATAGTAGATACAGTTAGTGGTAAGGCTGCTAATTTTTCAGTCTAAAGATAACATCTAACAATGTTTGAAACATGATTAAGAACACGCACTTGAATCTTGGAGACAGCCTTTACCATAGTGCCAGAATGTTTTCTTGTTAAAAAAGAATTATTTGCAATGATGAAATGGTAATTATATGTGTAATGACTGTCACTTTAATGTATTGATTAATAATTATGCTTTTTTTAATATTTAGAACTGCCCTGAAGAAGGTGTATTTATCTTCAAGTTAACCGAAAGGCTGCGTCGACACTTGTTTTTAGCCCAATATCAAACTTTTTACAATTGTTTTTAATCCTTGTGACCTAATACAATGTGTTCATCTATATTTGATATACTGGATGAATAGTGAATGTATAAATATATATACATTTGTATGAACTTTCCTTACAATTACTGTTGACAGTTTTGTTATTCTTTTAATGTTATTTTTTAATTTCATCTGTGCAATGCTTGTTTAGTATGCTTGATGTATTAATGGCACTATGATTTAGAGAGTTTCTGTCCTAGGAATTGTAGTAGTTGAAATGATGTGTTAAATACTTGATTAGTTTGCTACACAGGGACTCTTCTGTTTTTTTATGTTCTGTAATCAAGTCAGTTAACTACTTCAAATTAGATAAGGTTTCATACAGCAGAGTGGAGATAGTAGCGTCTGAAACTTTAAAAAAGAAAGAGAAACGATGTGAGTAAGAAAGAGAAAGAGAAAAAAAGGACATTAAAACTTGGGAGACACACACGACAGGGGGTTATACGTGAAGCTAGAGGTGTAACTAAGCATGGGTTGAAAATTTGTTCCGCTTGCGGAATTTGCGGATTTTCCACGATTTCGCGATCCGCGAATATCGCGAAATCGCGGTAAAATCCGCGAATCAGCGGGGACCAATTTTCAGCCAGGCACTTACAGGGTTAGAGCAGCAGGTGCAAAAGCTGAAGCTAATTTTTTGTAACCTTTTACAAAAGGGTTACAAAGAAATTAACTTCAACTTGGGCACCTGCTGCTGTAAGCCAGTAAGTGCTTCCTGGCGCCTCGTTACCTACTTGCAACTATTCTCTGACCCTGCTCGGACCCTTGAAGCAGGGTCAGAGAATAGTTACAAGTAGGCAATGAGGCGCCTGTCAAGAAAATAAACCTCAACAGGAAGTACTGACAGATATAAAAACAAGCATTTGCAATGCAATAGGTCTCGCATTAGGAAAGTTTAAGCTATTGGTCTTGTAAATGACAATTTTTTTTATTTATGTGTTGGTTTTGAAAATAGCTATGTCATTTACAATGCCAATAGTCATAACTTTCGCAAATGTGACACCTATAGCATTTGTAATGCAACATGTTTTGTATTACCGTGACTTAGATGTATTGATATTACAAATTACAATGGCTTTTAATTTATGTAAATAATTAATACTTAAATAAAAGTGAATTTAATTTATAATGGCAAAAGCTTAAACTTTTGTAAATAACTTTTGTGAAGATTATGTTCAGTTTATTTTATTGTGACAAAAAATCCAAGAACAGAAGTGAAATAACATCTTTTTGTGACATTTGTAATAAAGCTTGAAACATTGAGAGAACATATTTGAACCAGTTGTTGTTGAATGGTTGCGCAGATTGATGCTGGGGTGGCGCTGAGTGGTGATGTGGTGGTGCTAAGTGGTGCTGTGGTGATGCTGAGTGGTGCTGTGGTGGTGCTGAGTGATACTGGGATGGTGCTGAGTGATGCTGAGGTGGTGCTGAGTGGTGCTGAGTGGTGCTGTGATGGTGCTGAGTGATGCTGTGGTGGTGCTGAGTGTTGCTGTGGTTGTGCTGAGTGATAATGTGGTGGTGCTGAGTGATGCTGTGGTGGTGGCGCTGAGTGGTGCTGTGGTGGTGCTGAGTGGTGCTGTGGTGGTGCTGAGTGATGCTGTTGTGGTGCTGAGTGATGCTGTGGTGGTGCTGAGTGGTGCTGTGGTGGTGCTGAGCGATAATGTGGTGGCGCTGAGTGATGCTGTGGTGACGCTGAGTGATGCTGTGGTGGCGCTGAGTGGTGCTCTGGTGGTGCTGAGTGATAATGTGGTGGTGCTGAGTGATGCTGTGGTGGTGCTGAGTGATGCTGTGGTGGTGCTGAGTGGTGCTCTGGTGGTGCTGAGTGATAATGTGGTGGTGCTGAGTGATGCTGTGGTGATGCTGAGATGTGCTGTGGTGGTGCTGAGTGATAATGTGGTGGTGCTGAGTGATGCTGGGGTAGCGCTGAGTGATGATGTGGTGATGCAGAGGGCAGAAAGGCACAAAAAGCAGTCTAAAAAGGGCAGAAGGGCAGAAAAACAAGGGGAAAACGAGTCTAACAGAGGGCAGAAGGGCACAAAAAACAGTCTAACAGAGGACAGAAGGGAAAAAAAACAAGGGAAAAACAAGTTTAACAGAGGGCAGAAAAAACGAGTCTATCAGGGGGCAGAAAGGCACAAAAACTAGTCTAACAGAGGCAGAAGAGAACACAAAACGAGTCTAACAGAGGGCAGAAGGGCAGAAAAACAAGGGAATAACAGAGGGCAGAAGGGCACAAAAAACGAGTCTAACAGAATGCAAAAGGGCAGAAAAACAAGGGAAAAATGAGTCTAACAGAGGGCAGAAGGGCACAAAAAACGAGTCTAACAGGGGGCAGAAGGGCAGAAAAACAAGGGAAAAACGAGTCTAACAGAGGGCATAAGGGCACAAAAAATGAGTCTAACAGGGGGCAGAATGAATCCCGCCCTGCGTGTTTGTCCATGAAGATGCCACCGTTTTTTGCAATGCCTCTACTCAACTGGAGTACTTTCTACTCCCTAATCAGTAAGTGCTCCCTTGTTGGCTAAATGTATAGGGGCAGATTTACAATAATTGGCACATCCCCAGGGATGCGCCAGTTATTGTGCGCCACAGCTCCGCCACCCGTGGTCCGCCGCATTTATAATGCAGCGCACCTTTTGGCAAAAACGGCACAGATGCGCGACGCAGCTCCAGCAATGCTCTGGGGGGCCCTATCTTCCCAATGCTGTGTCAAGCCTTGCCAGGCGCAGGGTTTTGACGCAGCATTGGCCTAAAAGTGACTGAGTGAAATGTTGTAGATTTCACTCAGCCACTTTTAGGAGGCTTTCCTGCGCAGAAATGCCCTCCCCTGCGCCAGTACGCCTCCTAATGGTGCAGGGATTTACAACGTGACGCATCTCTCAGCATTGCTGGACGCAGCTCCAGCAATGCTCTGGGGGGCCCTATCTCCCCAATGCTGCGTCAAGCCTTGCGCCTGCTTCAAGCAGGCGCAGGGTTTTGACGCAGCATTGGCCTAAAAGTGACTGAGTGAAATCTTTCACTCAGCCACTTTTAGGAGGCGTTCCTGCACAGGAACGCCCTCCCCTGTGCCGGAACGCCTCCTGATGGCGCAGGGCTTTACAACGTGATGCATCTCTCAGATGCGTCACGTTGTTAATACCAAGCACATGGCGCATCTTTTGTGCTGTCGGTGCGTCACAAAAGTGATGCAACTGCGGCGCAAAAGAGGTGCAAGCGGCTTGTAATTCTGCCCCATAGTGCTTTTACTACACTGTAGCTGCGTAAACGGCCAGAAGATGTGTCTCCAGTAAACATGTGTGCCTGTGTTACAGGCACAAATGGTCACTTGAGACACGTCTTCTGGCCCTTTACGCAGCTGCAGTGTAGTAAAAGCCTATATATTTACCCAATGAAGGAGCACTTACTGGATTAGCCAGTAGAAAGTACTTCAGGGCAAATTGCAAAAAAATCCGCGATTTTGCGGGAAAATTTGCGAATTCACTGATTTGTTTTGCGATTTCGCGGGGAAATCCGCGAATTTGCGGAACGCAAATTCGCAAATTTTGCCCATGCTTAGGCGCAACCACAGTCAAAATTTTCAGGGGGGGCTTAAGTTCAAGCAAAAAGAAGAGTGGAGCTGCAGGGGCTGTAAGCGGTGGGGGGAACATCAAAGCCTCATTAACAAGCAAAATGTGTTTAAAAGACCTGTGACGTAGTCGGGTGCGAGTGTGTGTGGGTGCAGGAAGGTATGTTATCCTAGCTGAAGCCTCGTTACCACAATGTGTGTTTTGCGCCCCTGCTGCATACTATAGATTCTCTTCTTTTACAGATAACTTGTTGTTTCAGAAACAAGCTTCTTTGCTCTCCTTGTGCTATTGCCGTCGTCCTTGTTACATAATCCATCGTGACGTTGTACATCTAAAAGGAATTAAAAGAAAGATGTTATGATTGATAATTGTTGCTATATTAATTTGGAGTTAGATAACATCGCGCTTTTATAGGCGTTCATTGTTATATTTGTATGTACCAGGGAGCATATTATCAAGGACCAGTGATAAAATTATCGCCGTTTTATCGGCAGGAAACTGCCTATAAAACAGCGATAATGGGCCTGATAATTGGCCCTAGAAGCTCATGTTCTGGTGTTAACATGGGCTTCTATGGGAAATAATAAGCCCGTATTATCCAGCCCATTATCTCTGTTTTATCTGCAAGTTCTTCACCCGCTCAGTGCTTCGGGCACCACTAACTCAGTGACCAAAGAGGCCACACATGTAGTAGTGGGCCCCGTGTTTTGTGCTTTGGAACAACTCTAAAATGGCGTACAACACGTGCGCTCCGTCTTTTTTATAGATAGGGCCACGTGTGTAGTGATGAATGCGCTGGATGGGTGTGGTGTGGGTGTAAACCAGCCATGAGGAAGTGTGTGTCGATCTGACAACTAGACATGCAACTAAGAAATCACTACAATGGAAGTGTGGGACTTGTACTTTTGTTGTGTTTTCCTAGTAGCGTAAGAGTGGCCTTCTTTTTTCTATGTGACGTTATAGAGTCAGTATGTATGTAGCCTATTTTGTGAAGCATTTTATTGTACAATGGGTTTCAAAAACTAGTTGTGATAGGGTGCTTTTAAATTAAACTGAGTACTCTGCTTATGAGTTTTTTGAGTGTAGAAGTATATATATTTTTTTCTTTTTTATATTCTATCATAATTGTGCTGACTTTTCTGCTTTAGCGTGCAGTACTATATTATTTTATAAATAAGAACCGGTTGAAATCATGTTTGAAATTAGAATGGGAGCATGTAAGCTGCTCTCCGTGAGGAATAGCAATGCCAGCTCCCGCAGGAAGTGGGGAGCCGGCTGGGATCGTGGAGGCCTTGGGGCTGTTTCCATGGTCCGCAACGTTAGATTTGAGCCCCGGGAGATGGGGTCCTTGGGAATTATAGAAAATTAGTGATAAAGTCAATTTTTTTATATGGTAGATTTATTGTACTCGTACCAAGCACGTATGGACGACGTGCAGCTGGAATATTGGAAGTCATCCAGTAAGCGTATGTAAGCAAGAAAAATAAAAATAATTTTTGATATTAATGAAATGTATTTCTTTATGTGTTGTGTGGCTCTAAAAAGAGTCCTTGTGTTTATTGGGAGATTGTAGTACCTACAAGTAAGTACAGATGCAGAGTCTTACATTTATGAGGAAGACTCTGTTCCCCTGATCTGTAAAATGTACACCATCTCTCCTATAGATGTCATGCATATTGAAATGCAGATTGTTGTGGTAGATGGACCCCATTCGATAGTCTCGGAGAAAGGCAGAAACAGATTTATTCACATGTTTCCTAGCTTTTTCAATCTGTTGACAATAGTGGTTGGACCAGTTCCATTTCTGCCACTGGCATATATTAGAATAGACAAAGGCAGTTTGGGGGAAAAGTGCCATAAATTCTCTAAAGGTGTCCTTCATAAGCATTTCCAGACCTAACCCAGTCAAAGTGCCTAGGTCATTGCCACCACAGTGCAAAATTATGAGGTTAGGGTGTTGGAGATGTAAAAAGGATTTCACCAATAGCATCAATCGATGCCACTTTAATCCTCTCTGTCCAATCCATTTAATGTCTCCGTTTGGTAAATGTAGGTCTTTGTGAATTCTTTTCTGTTGTGCGTACCTTTGACTCCAGAAAATATAGCTGTGTTCCACAATCCACACTGTAAGCATTTTGAAGAGAGGTCTGGATGCACTCTGATGGTCTCTGTAAATGAAATGGCAGTTTGAAAAGTAACATTTTTCTAAAATGGTGGACAACATGCAGTTTTGAAAAAAGAAAAGAAATAATTAGTTGTTTGACAACATTTTACAGAAAACTAGGGTGCATGTTTCTGTTTTTTAAAAGACTTATTTTAATTGGTTAAGAAAAACTGATAGAACAGAACGTTACATAAGATAAGCTGGTATATTCTCAAGTCAAGCATACTTGCTGTTTGAATTTGCAACAATGTATGATGAACTTTTCACCTGTGTGCTGATTTAGGCATTCCATGAAGTGTTTCTATGGTAACTGGCAGATTGTGGAATGGGGGAAGGGTTGAAAGTTTTGTCAGTTGGAAAGGGTGCAAAAGTTGAAGCAATATAAAAGTGTGTTTTTTTTTAATTTAATGTGGGAATAAATGTGATTTTTTATTTATTTGTATATGTGAGTAGATTGAGTGTGTAGATTGATCGGTAAAGTTTGCTATTTGCTATAGGACTTTCTGATCCCGTAGGACTGCTAAGGGGGATTTAAAATGATCCCCAAGGTCAAAATCGATTATAGCTTTTGTTGAGCCTTTGATGCAGGGCACGGAACGAAATTCGTTTTATTAATTTAATTGTTTACTTACCTGCAATCATCCAGATTCCGTTGTTTATCACCCCCCACCCTGCCCCTCACCCGCCCCGCCTGCCTGCCCCACCCCAACTCCCTCCACGGGCCGTGGCTGAAAGACGCAGTAGCGATCTAGTCATTAACCACAGATTTGTGGGGAATACTTGGTGAGGCGCGCGCTCACTAACTTAACTATAACTTAAAACAAGAAACGATAACATTAGTGTTAAGCAAGGTCTTAAGGGAAAAGAACACATTGAGTAAGGAATACTAGACAGACTTTTGAATTAAGAAGGAACATTAGTGAAAAACACAAGATATTAAAGGATTGATAGAATAGATAACAAGCAACTGCATAAAGAAAGGCTATTAGAAGAACACAAGGAAATTATTAGTATAACAATTAGACAATAAACTGAGAAGGCTAGGTTAATGAATGTTGGGTAATTATAGGTTATAAGCAGTGAGAAAAATAAAGAACCGCAAGCTACAAAATTGCAGATAAATACAAGAGGGAAGGCTAGTTCAAAAGTCGAAGGAGTAGGTAATTAGTAGGGTTAGACTAAGTTATAGATGAGGAATAGAGATAGAGTAAACACATGAAGTATTCACAAAGTAGATACACAGTGTTATTCTGGACAATGAATAGTATCTTTTGCATTTTAGTAAAACATATTTAGTATGTTGGAATGGGTAAGGTGAATAGACATATTCTACATTTTTTAGTTGTGTATTTAACTATAACTGCCTGAGTCTTTTCCTATAGTCATAAATTTTGACTTGTTCCAAAATGTAAAGCTATGAACAGGATATCCTTATAAGTAATTATATTTATATAACTTTGCAAAGCACTAAAACTCTACTAATGGAATGTTATTAGATAATAGTATTTACATAGTATTTTTTAGAGGCCAAAATAGGTGAAAATTGTAGTTTTGTATTATATATTACGAAAAGTGATAAAATGAACTCTTTATATTTTTATATAAGGAGCAAGAACATAAAGGAAAAAATATGGAAAGAGAACAGCCTCATACTCAGGAGATTTTGGATATTATCTTGAGTATAATTGAAGAAGTAAATGTATCTGTCACAGGCAATGACAGTGAAAAAGGGGAAATTAGTGCCTCAGACGTGAGGTGTGATTTTCATGTTCATGTTCAAAAGCTTTATTTCGATAAATAAATACCATTAAAGCTTCACAATTTGGATAAAAAATAAATGAAAAAAGCATACAATACACTTCTTAAAAAGATCATAAAATGCATTACATAAAATGTTTAAAAAGAATTGGTGCACAAAGAATAGTCAACGAGGTTAGAATTTTTTGGATATAATAAACACTTGGTGTGCACCAGTGTGATGACGGAGGGGAGTGGAACAATATAAAGCAGAGTCCATTTTCAAAGTTCATGGTTTAGACTTTAAAATCCTTGCTTTAATGCCCCATGCCCACTTGAGGTATTTGGCAAGGCCACAGACATAGAGATCCCGGGAATCTGATTTTAGGATGTGCAAAGCGGCTAAGTGGCTGCCGGTACCCATATTGATGCAGTCTGGCTTCAGCCAGCACCTTCCGGGGCCTTGTAGGCTGGGCAGAAGAACATAAAGTGGGCTATTGGCTCAGACAAGGCATCACAACATGGGCAAGAAGCTGAGGTTTGGTATGGAGGCGACCACTGCGCAGTCATTTCTCTTAATCGCAGGGTGCCTACCCTAAACTCAAAGTATAGACCTCTGTCGTGTGGCTGCTCGATGAAATCTAGGTAAGGCTGATAGCAGGGGGAAGTCTTGTGCTGCAAAAACTCTTCTGAGAGCCTGCCTAATCTTGTGTTTAGACCTTCATTTTTCGTAACCCACTGCCAGTACAGCCTCTTGACCTCGGCCTTAGGAGGGGCAGATCTATTCTTCAATCCTTGCTAAGGCCCAAATCACAGAGAAATTTCTTTACATTAATGAGCCAGGGGATTTTCTGCCACCCATCCATGTCCATGATCTCGCCCAGACCCATTGCATACTTTGATAGCTCTCAGGTCCACCACAGGCATACCCAGAGCAAGAGTGGGCGGAGTTGTGCCGTATCCCTAATTGAATGGCAGCCTAAATCATATAGAAGGAGCTTGGTGGGAGCCCTCTGAGGGAGCATCATTAGGCCCTTTAGGAATTTGTTCTCCGATTGAGTGATTTGGTCTATGTTTGAAAAACCCCACAGTTCGGCACCATAGAGGGCTGAACTTACTGCCTTGGCCTTGTAGATTGTGAGGGCGGGGGCGATTGGTCTGCTCACCGAAGAGCGATGTTCTTTTACTAATAACCTACCACCCTTTTGTGGGCCAGGAGCATTTTCTGGGTGTGTGAAGACCAATTCATTGAATCGGAAATACGAATGCCCAAAAAATCAAAGGTGGTTACCCTTTCTAACTGGACGGTATTTAGCACTGGGGGGTTCCTAAAAGTTTTAGATGGATTGAGGGTAAGGAACTTCGTTTTTGTGATGTTAATAAAAAGCCCTCTCATTGTGCAGAAGCGTTGGAAATTGTCAAGGAGGGTCTGCAACCCGCTGTGGGTTTTGGAGAGGAGCAGGGTATCGTCGGCAAACATGAGTGTTGGAATCTTCTCGCCCGCCAGGGATGGGGCATCAGATGGTGTTTGCTGTAAAAAATAAACCACCTCATTCACATACAGAGAGAATAGGATGGGAGCTAGCACACATCCCTGGCGAACTCTCCTGTTCACCGGTATACAAGATGTTTTTTCCCCCTGTGGCCCCCATCTCACTTGGGCAAAATTACCCTCATGTAGGCAGATTAGTATACTTACAATATACCTTGGGATCCCCTGCTCTACCAGGACCTGCCACAGGCGCTTACGTAGGACCAGGTCAAAGGTGTGATTTTGAAAATGAAAGCTTTGATGGAGATTTTCTGGAAGTATCAAATTATGTTGAAAGTTTAGAACACATTAATTCAGAAACTGCTAACGAGGGAATTGATCTGAATGACATATCTGATGAACTTGTATTGGAATGTGTGTTAAATTATGAGATGTTAATAGAATAGTGTATTGTTCAAAAATAATAAAAGTTTGAGCATTATCTACTAATTTATTTATTGTACTAAAAGTGAAGCACTTATAGATTCAGTTATATATTCTTTAAATGCTTGTATTGATTTAAAATATGCAAAGTAGGTCTGAGGGAATGGATTGCTTAAAATTCGTATGGAGTATACATGCAGTCTTGTATGCACCCGCAAACTTGTTTTCATGCCTTCAATTCCCCAGTCTGTATCCTTAGACTTCCTCCAAACACTCTGACACTGCTTTTTTAGTATTGTAGTGAGCCAGTCAGTAGTATGTTCTTTTCCATTGTACCATGGTAAAACTGAAGCTGTAACACATTTAGTGAGGAACTTTTTTTGCAGAAGTGTAATGATCCAGTTAGTATCTAGATACTCATGGATTAAAAGAGGCTTTAGTCCATAGGTTGTTTCAAACCTCTATAGACTGTGCATGTACTGTTCTATGCACCAGGAAACTTATGTTTTATATGTTCAATTCCTTAATGTGTATCCTTATACTTGCAGCAAACATTCTCACACTACTGTTTGAATATTGTAGTGAGCCATTCAGCAGTATGTGTTTATCTGTATACTGTGGTAAAACTGAGGCTGTTATAAATTCAATCAGGTTCTTTCCTTGCCGAACTGTAATCATCCACTCACTACCTAAGTACTAATGCATTGAAATAGGCCTTAGGGCATAGACTGCTTCAAACCCTCATAGACGATGTATGCAGTCTTCTATGTACTTGCGCATTTTTTTTATACGCTCAATTTACAAGTTTGTATCCTTACACTTCCACCAAACACTCTGTCACTGTTGTTTTAGTTTTGTAGTGACTCATTCATTGGTATGTAGTAATCTATTCACTATATTAAAAAGCTAATGGGCACATATACAATAACTGGCATATACCCAGGAATAGGTCAGTTATTGGGCTCCGTGACACCACCACCATGGATGTGCCGTATTTACAATGCAGTGTACCATGGGACAAAAATGGCACATATATGTGATATATTTATGCTGTAAAGGTAGTGCAACAGGCCCCCATGTTCACAGGGAGAGTGGTGGAGTGTGGGGAGGGTGGGGGTGTCCAGCACTACAACTCCCAACAGACCCCCATGTTCACAGGGAGGGTGGTGAAGTGTGGGGGAGGGTGGGGGGGGGTTGGTCCAGCACTACAACCCCCATCAGGCCCCCATGTTCACAGGGAGTGTGGTGGAGTGTGGGGGAGGGTGGGGGGGTTGGTCCAGCACTACAACTCCCAACAGGCCCCCATGTTCACAGGGAGGGTGGTGGAGTGTGGGGGAGGGTGGGGGGGTTGGGCCAGCACTACAACTCCCAACAGGCCCCCAAGTTTACAGGGAGGGTGGTGGAGTGTGGGGGAGGATGGGGGTGGGTTGGTCCAGCACTACAACTCCCAACAGGCCCCCATATTCACAGGGAGGGTGGTGGAGTGTAGGGGAGGGTGGGGGGGGGGGGGGTTGGTCCAGCACTACAACTCCCAACAGGCCCCCATGTTCACAGGGAGGGTGGTGGAGTGTGGGGGAGGGTGGGGGGGTTGGTCCAGCACTACAACTCCCAACAGGCCCCCATGTGCACCGGGAGGGTGGAGGAGTGTGGGGGAGGGTGGGAGGTTGGTCCAGCACTACAACTCCCAACAGGCCCACATGTTCACAGGGAGGGTGGTGGAGTGTGGCGGAGTGTGGGGGGGGGTTAGTCCTTCACTACAACTCCCAACAGGCCCCCATGTTCACAGGGAGGGTGGTAGAGTGTAGGGGAGGGTGGGGGGTTGGTCCAGCACTACAACTCCCAACAGGCCCCCATGTTCACAGGGAGGGTGGTGGAGTGTGGGGGAGGGTGGGGGGTTGGTCCAGCACTACATCTCCCAACAGGCCACCATGTTCTGTCCCATAGCAAGATGGAGTCTGCCTACCATGTGCAGACCACTGCATCTCCCTCCGCAAATTCATATGTAGGTAGCCTTCTTCACAGGGGCACCATCCAATAGCAGGACAGGCCCACACATATCCAAGTATTGTTTCCCCACCTCCCAACCACCATAATGCCCAGTACTGTGGAACACACCAATTTGATGACACCAAAAACCATGTCCTCATGCCCTACAAAATAGAAATGTCACAACAACAAACTTGTCATGTCCACAGCAATGATTTCCATAATCTTGTCCCTCAGGTGACCGTGAACTGACAGGAGAAACCAGCAGCCGCCAGCACCAGTCGCCCACCTCACTGCATGGACTCTCAGGTGACGATCCGGTGGACACCTCGGTGCGGAGGATGATGCCGGCCCAACTACACTCCCAGGGCCATCAGGCTCACAGGACAACCCTGTCTCCACCGCCATCAATACTGGACCAACAGCAACTATTGCCACTGTGACCTGTGCAGCTACCACCACCACCACCACTCTTGCCATGGATTTCCTGCCTGACCCATCGGACAATGATGGACCATCAACATCACAGGCTAGCAGGCAGAGCGGACGGGTAAGGACATAGGTGACGGCCTAGGTCACTAACAGGAGTGCAGCTGCAAGGCGAGGCAGTGAACAACACCCAGCCCATCCTGGGACAGAGACACTGGATGCCATTGCCAGAGTGGAAGCCTCCTACGAGTGGTCGCAGGCACAGGCCGATCGTGTCCACCAAGACTCCATAGACACCTGCCAGCTGTTGCGGTCAGTGAACACCCATTTGGGACAAATAGTTGACATCATGGGGCAGCAAACAGCTCTTTGGAGGAAGTGGTTATCCCGCACCACACCACCTCCCCGAAGTGGCCAGCGGGATAGGGCAGCAAGCCCACCTCCCCCTCCCCCAAGTGGCCAGCGGGATAGGGCACCAACACCACCCCCCCTCCCCCAAGTGGCCAGAGGGACAGGCCATCAACACCACCACCACCATTACCTGAGGCCACTGACAGGGAGGTTGCACCACAACAACCTGCCCCCACAGCTGGCACCGCTCCGGCTCCAAGACAGAGAGGTCGTCCGAGGGTGGATACAGCTCACAGCAGTGGCAATGCACCAACCACCTGCTCATAGAGGGGCCGCCACTGACTTCACCCTTCCTTGAGCTTGGCATTCACTCTGCGAACTATCCTGCACCACAATGCCAAGCATTGGCACACGTCTGTTGGACTATGTGTACATCACACAATGTGGTGTCCCCACAGTGTTTTCATCTGATTTGACCTTCAACTCTCACTTTCCCACCAACACCTATTTGTAAATATGCACTAACAGTAATCCACACCCTGTAAATAAACACCACGTAAACACTCAATGCTGTGTGACCTCCATGTTTCATTCAAAGGTTTGTCTTAGTACTTGTCATTACCAGGTGCAGGTATCAATGTTCTTGACAATCATGTCTCTGTGGGACTGACCTAGGGAAAATGAGACAACAACAAGCACAGGTCAGGAAACGGATTCACAACCATCACACCACAACATACAGCAACATCCCACAAACCACACTCATCTCAAATTAAGAGGATCACAGGACACACATCAGGGAGCATTTGACGTACACCATCTCCCACACCCATTTGCAAACAGAACATACCAGTACAGGCACCATCCACACACCACATCCACATATCACCAGCTAACATACATCACGCTTTGAACACCAGCACAAGAGGTGGTTACTCACATTTAACTAAAGGAGTGAGCAATGAGCTGTTGCCTCTGGTCCACACCTTCTTCCTCCCCACTATCCTCATCACTGGACATGGGTGGTATGGGAGGCGGAGCAACCTGTTGGACTGCAGGGTCCATGATCAGTGCAATGTTTTTGCGTAAGGCCAGGTTGTGGAGCATGCAGCAGGCAATCACGATTTTGCATACTTTTCCGGGTGAGTATGGCAGAGCCCCTCCGGTTTTATCAAGGCAGCGAAACCTAGACTTCAGCAGTCCAAATGTATGTTCCACCACCCTACGTGTCCTCCCAAGGCATCATTGTAGCGCATTTCTCCTGGGGTAGTTGGATTCCGTAGGGGGCTCAGCAGCCATGGTTGGTTTGGGTACGCAGAGTCGCCTAGGTGGGGGGATGACAGACACATACATCATTACCAGGATTGGTGTTAATAGCATGTCACACATACAACACAGTAGTCATCACAGCACACTCACCTACAAGCCACGCACGTTCTTGATGCAAATCAGCCATCAGTTGGGGGACAATGCTGCTCCGCAGGATGTGGGAGTAATGTGCGGACCCTGGAAACCTTGCACACACATGTGAGATGATGTTGTTAGTCAGGCACACCACTTGCACATTAATAGAGTGGTAGTGCTTCCTATTACGATAGACGGCTTCACATGCCTGGGGTGGAATCAGACCAATATGTGTCCCATCAATGGAACCCACTACGTGTGGGATCTGGGACAGGGCATAGAAGTCACCCTTTACTGCAGGCAGCTCTGCCGTACGTGGGAAATGGATGTAATCATCTTTGTAAGACATCATGGCATCCAGCACATCCCGCAGTACCATGCTGAACATGGATTGGGACATCCCCCCGGCATGTCCAACTGTGTACTGGAAAGTGCCAGTTGCAAAGAAGTGAAGTGCCGCCATCACCTTCGCTGTGGGTGTAATTGATCCTGGATATGTCCTGCGTGGCTGAAGATGAGGTGACAATTGGCCTACAAGGTCCTGCAAACTCCGTCTGTCCAGCCGGAATTTGCGGATCACCACCTTGTCAACCATGTCCTCCAGCACAGTGTATGGTCGATGCACATTTGGAGCCCTCCTGTGTGGGAGTAGATGGGAGCAGATGTCAATTCACCAACAACGCACATCTGGGCCACACCATCACATCTTGACAAACACAATACAAATTATACATGTAGCAGACACTGATTGTATGTGTGACGTGACCAAAATATAAGGCACTACAGCTGACTACACACACAATGTACATCCTGAAACAACATCTGTAGTGCTAAAAAGTCAAAGGTCACGTGCAGACATGTTGAAAGGACTGCCAACATAACATGACAGATTGCCCAAGTGTGGAGAAGTGGCGCCACAGACACACGATGATGTGCACACACAACATGAACATGGACCACACCCTCATTATCATCATGCACCCATTACACCACCTACAATGCTCTGCATCCTCACATGACAGGCATGGGCATACAACAAGCGACACACATACGCATACCCAGTAAGCATATATACCACCATCAATGCAACTTGCACACACAAACCACACACTCACGACAGCTTCTGGATGTGGGTACACAGCCATGATGTACTGTGTAGATGTGTACCAATAGAAACGTGTGACCCCAAAACCAAGACGTAAACACACAGCCATGCACATGTGATGCAACTTGGGCTCACATCACGGGCCTATGTTCAACACTGGCTAGGTCAATAGTATGGCCACACATGTCAACAATGGACATAACTGATACACGTGTACATGTGCCATGGACATGACATAATGAATTCTGTTGATTTCCGGACCTGTCCTGACACACATGTACAACTATGAACATAACATGTGTGTGGAGACATACATTGTGTGGACACATGACATCCGGGTACGCCTTCCCCCAACACATGAGTTGATACTTGACAGTGCAATAGTGCATTACATTTGCTGAGTTGGCAAGGACCATCACGGTCACACCCCGCAAACAGCATGTGCGCACTACCAAGACGGTGCATCATTTGAAAATCATCACTCACTGGCATCGCAATGGCGGAGCACACATTCCGCGTGGGTGGGGCAGGCTAACACATACATTTGAATGGAAATCTAGAAATGGCAGTTGTTATCCCCCTTTACAGTCACATAGCAGCACCCACCACAGACCGACGGGCCTGCCGCACACCCACCACCGGGTGCAGGCGGTGGCTGACCACGGGGTGCAGGTGGTGGCTGACTGCCGGGTGCAGGCGGTGGATGACCGCCGGGTGCGGGTGGTGGTGAACCGCCATGTGTACAGATAACAGCCTGGCATGGTTGCCCCTGGCCGCTCACACACCGCCAGGTGCAGGCAGTGGGTGACCGGCAGGTGCAGGCGGTGTGTGAGCGGCCAGGGGCAACCATGCTAGGCTGATATCTGTACACATGGCTGTTCACCACCGCCCGCTCCCGGCGGTCAGCCACCGCCTGTACCCGGCGGTCGGTGAGCGGCCAGTGGCACCCATGCCAGGCTGATATCTGTACACATGGCGGTTCACCACCGCCTGCACCCGGCGGCCAGCCACCACCTGCACCCGGCGGTCGGTGAGCGGCCAGGCCCGCGGTGTGCGGTGGGTGCTGCAATGTGACTGTAAGGGGGTTCCAACTGCCATTCCCACTTGCACATTCAAATGTATGTGTTATCCTGCCCCGCCCCCGCGGAATGCGTGCTCCGTCATTGCGACACCAGTGAGTGCTTAATTTCAAATGATGCACCATCGCAGTAGCGCGCAAATGCGGTTGCCGATGTGTGACCGTGACGGTCCTTCGACATGTAGCCAATGGAAACAGGTTACGTGGGGCGCGTAAGCGATTAAAAAAAATAGCGGAAGCTATGCACCGCCACAGCAGGACCAGTCATTGGCTCTTTTTGAAAGAGGCAGTCCGGGAAAACCAATTGCAGCAGACATGTGCCACTGATATCAGCTCAGGGCCCTATATATGTGTTAATCTTTGCAGCACACATCCACTGCTTCCAGCCACTGCTGCCTGCACCCATGACCTCTACCTGCTGCTTCTGACCAGTCCGCCAACTACTGCCTGCACCCATCACCTCTACCTGCTGCTTCTGACCAGTCCGCCAACTGCTGCCTGTACCCATCACTTCTGCCTGCTGCTGCTGACCAGTCCGCCAACAGCTGCCTGCACCCATCACCTCTACCTGCTGCTGCTGACCAGTCCGCCAACTGCTGCCTGCACCCATCACCTCTACCTGCTGCTGCTGACCAGTCTGCCAACTGCTACCTGCAACCATCACCTCTACCTGTTGCTGCTGACCAGTCCGCCAACTGTTGCCTGAAACCATCACCTCTGCCTGCTGCTGCTTACCAATCCTCCAACTGCTGCTGTTGTGCCACAGTCAGGGACCCTGCCATGTCGAGAGTGCGAGAGATCCGGTCTCGTCCCTTCACCGCAGCGGAGCTCGATGTCCTTGTGGACGGTGTGCTCCGCCACTATGACCGGCTCTACGGTGCCCCTGGACAGGTGGTAAGTGCAGTGGGGGACATGTTGGTGTGCATGAGGTGGTCACTGACTCCTGGCTTCTGCAATCTTGGCGGTGTGCTGTGGGACCTTCACATGTGCTGTACTGTGCGCGGCTGCTGCAGGATACGTGTTGCTCCTATCTGTGTGGCTGTCCATATGTCCACTGACTTTCCCATTTTGTCTCCCATCATGGTAGGTCAAGCTGCACCTTCGCATGGCCGTGTGGAGGACCATAGCACTTGATGTACGGGCAGAGGGGGTGTGCAATAGGCGACACACACACTGCCACAAGCGCTGGGACGACATCTCCAGGCTCAGCAATAATGTGGTGGAGATGACACTGGGGCAGATTCCACGTACATCCCGGCTTGCACGATGCACCATGACCCCTCTGATGCTCCGTATCGTTGCTGTGACGCATCCTGACCTGTCCGCCCGTTTGAGAGATGATCAGCAGCGAACTAGCGGTAATCACACTGAATGTGTCTGTGACTTGTGAGTGCATGCATGTATTGATGTCAGACGTGGTGTGTATCTTGTGCTACAATAGCATGTTGGTGCCATTGTCGGAGTGTGCGTTGGCACCCATGTCAGCCAGGTGGACACACCAGTTGGATTGTAGTGCAGGGTCACAGGACATGCCCTTGAGGTCTGTGTTCTCATGGCGACACATGTGAGGTGGTCGGCATGCACTTGCCCTGCTAGTTAGAAGTGCATGTTTCAAAGGCACCCCCAGTTCTTTGACATGAAGATGTATGGTAGGAGTGGTTCTTGTGCACGATGGGGGCTACATGTTGGTCAGCAGTCAAAGTGTTTTGTGTTTTGACATTTTCAGTACGTGAGTGTGGAACTTACGTATACCTCTTTCCTCTCTTTCAGCTTTGGCCGAGGGCACTGACCCACAAACGACAGAGCTCAGTGGTGGCAATGCATTAGAATCCGGAAACACACACACGCAGACTGAGACTGAAGAGAGCAGCCCCGGAGAGGGGGACAGGACTGTCCCTGAGGACTCACATGTGGAGACTCCATTGTCCTCATCTTCAGACAGGGTTGGTTAGTCAGTACTGTTGGTAGACACAGGGAGTGGGCAATCTACACCTTCAGTCGGTACACAGCACACAGGGCCAACACTGCCAACAACCGCAACAAGTACTGCTCGTGCTCGCCAGAGTAAGGGGAGCAGAGTGGCCTTCGGTGCAGGCACCATTGCCCCTGCCCCTGTGACACAAAATGCCCTTTGTGCTGAGGCGGTTGATCTACTGCGACAGCTGTGTGTAGGGCAGACCAACATGATCAATGCATTCCTAGACCACGATAGGAAGTTGGGGCAGGTGGTAACATTCATGGAGGGGATGCATGGCGATGTTGCTGGTCTACACAGAACAGTTCAGTCGTTAACCAGCACAGTGTCTGCAGACATTCAAAATTTGCAGGCACAAGCTTCTACTTCAGTTCCCCCATCCACACCACTTGATGTGTCAGCGGAGAGTGACAATTCTGAGCAGGGATCATTTTCGGGATATTGCACTAGAAGCAGCCACAGGCAGCAAGGCAGGGCATGGAGGGCACAGACACCATCCCCTAGGACAGGGACATCTTTCACAGACCGTGACATCAGCTACCCTGGAGTTGACACACAAGATGATCAAGGGGTGTTGAGTGACAGGGATTCATATGTAACACAGACATCCCCCTCAAAAGGTACTCCCAAAGCAAGGGCACCTCCCAAGGCCAGGGACACTCCCAAGGACAAGGACACTGCAAAGGAAAGGGCACCCCCCAAGGCCAGGGACACTCCCAAGGACAAGGACACTGCAAAGGAAAGGGCACCTCCCAAGGCCAGGGACACTCCCAAGGACAAGGACACTGCAATGGAAAAGGCACCTTCCAAGGCCAGGGACACTCCCAAGGACAAGGACACTGCAAAGGAAAGGGCACCTCCCAAGGCCAGGGACACTCCCAAGGACGAGGACACTGCAAATGAAAGGGCAACTCCCAAGGCCAGGGACACTTCCAAGGACAAGGCCACTGCAAAGGGAAGGGCACCTCCCAAGGCCAGGGACACTCCCAAGGACAAGTGCACTGCAAAGGAAAGGGACACTACAATGGACTGGGACACTACTAAGGACAAGCCAACTCCCAGGGAAAGGGCACCGCCCACGGTTCAGGCACATTCCAGAGACAGGACACACCCTACAGGCAAGGCACCTCCCAGGGACAAGGGTTCTCCCATGGACACTAGCACCATCAAGGACAGGCATACATCACCCCTGGATGCCCTGAGGCTGATGTTGGAGAAGGAATGTAAAACACATGTGTCAGCGGTGGAGTCCCCCTATACCTCTACTCCCATCCACACCCCGCAGAAGCAGAGGAAGGAGTACACTGTTGTTGCATCCCCCATTACACCTGATGCAGAGGGCAGAAGGCAGGGCCATAGCAAACGTCAAGCAGGGTCCAGCACGTCCCCAGAGAGCAGACCCACACCAGCACATGATCCACCTTTGTTGGGCGATGTTCATGATGAGGCCACACCACTTACCAGTCCAGTCATGTCCAGGGTGCCCTTCCATATCCCAAAGAAACGGAGACACACACCTGTGACACCTGCCCACCCTAATGTCGCTCAAATACAGCTGTCCCCAGCTCCCAGAGCCACCCTGCCTCCTGGCCCATACAGCCCTGTGGCTCATCATTTCAGTGGTCCTAGTGGGTCAGCTGCAGTTCACCCTCATGTGTCAGATAGTGGCACTGTGTCTGTTGTTTGCCGTCATGCCTCATGTAGTAGCACTGTGTCAGTTGTGCCCTCTCCTGTTTCAGGTACTACCAAGGTGTGTGTCCGCCACTCTCATGTCCCAGATGCTAGCATGGTATTTGTTGGTCACTGTGCACGGTCATGTCCTGGCAGTGTGTCTGGGTCTATGGCTCATGTGTCAGTCACTAGAGCTGTGGCTGGGTCCCACACTCCTGTTTCTGGTGCTGCCAGTGTGTCTGGGTCTATGGCTCATGTGTCAGTCACTACATCTTTGGCTGTGTCCGACACTCCTGTTTCTGGTGCTGGCAGTGTGTCTGGGTTTATGGCTCATGTGTCAGTCACTAGAGATGTGGCTGTGTCCCACACTCCTATTTCTGGTGCTGGCAGTGTGTCTGGGTATATGGCTCATGTGTCAGTCACTAGAGCTGTGGCTGTGTCCCACACTCCTGTTTCTGGTGCTGCCAGTGTGTCTGGGTCTATGGCTCATGTGTCAGTCACTACATCTTTGGCTGTGTCCCACACTCCTGTTTCTGGTGCTGGCAGTGTGTCTGGGTCTATGGCTCATGTGTCAGTCACTAGAGCTGTGGTTGTGTCCCACACTCCTGTTTGTGGTGCTGCCAGTGTGTCTGGGTCTATGGCTCATGTGTCAGTCACTAGTGCTATGGATGTGTCTCACAATCCGGTATCAGACCCTGCCACTGTGTCCGAGGATACTAGGTCGAGCACTCCACCAGATTCAGTGCTGTGAGGTGTAGTTCACATCACTTGCATGGCATTTTACTTGGTGTGTAGATAGTCCATTGTAAACACGCTTGCATTATTTATGTCCATGGGACGGGTCGCTTGGCACAAGTCCTTGTGCTGCCTCAGATGTACCTGATATTTGCCATGGACTGTTGATGCTCTGTGCCCCTCTCATGTGCTGCCACTGATGTCCCTGCTCTGTGCCATGGACTGTTGATGCACTTGGCCCCTCTCATGTGCTGCATCAGATGTACCTGCTATGTGCCTTGCCATGGACTGTTGATGCACTTGGCCCCTCTCATGTGCTGCCACTGATGTCCCTGCTCTGTGCCATGGAATTTCGATGCACTTGGCCCCTCTCATGTGCTGCCTCATATGTACCTGCTCTGTGCCTTGCCATGGACTGTTGATGCACTTGGCCCACTCATGTGCTGCCACTGATGTCCCTGCTCTGTGCCATGGACTGTTGATGCTCTGTGGCCCTCTCATGTGCTGCCTCTGATGTACCTGCTCTGTGCCATGGACTGTTGTTGCACTTGGCCCCTCTCATGTGCTGCCTCAGATGCATCTGCTCTGTTACGAACAGTGCCCTGTTGCTGTTAGAATGCTGCATTGTGCCCTCACATGTGCTGCCTCAGACGTACCTGGTCTGTGCCATGGACTGTTGATGCTCTGTGCCCCTCTCATGTGCTGCCTCAGATGTACCTGCTCTGTGCCTTGCCATGGAATGTTGATGCGCTTGGCCCCTCTCATGTGCTGCCTCTGATGTATCTGCTCTGTGCCATTGACTGTTGTTGCACTTGGCCCCTCTCATGTGCTGCCTCAGATGTACCTGCTCTGTTACGCTCAGTGCCCTGTTGTTGTTAGGATGCTGCATTGTGCCCTCTCATGTGCTGCCTCAGATGTACCTGCTCTGTGCCTTGCCATGGACTGTTGATGCACTTGGCCCCTCTCATGTGCTGCCTCTGATGTACCTGATCTGTGCCATGTTGTTGCACTTGGCCCCTCTCATGTGCTGCCTCATATGTACCTGCTCTGTGCCTTGCCATGGACTGTTGATGCACTTGGCCCTCTCATGTGCTGCCACTGATGTCCCTGCTCTGTGCCATGGACTGTTGATGCTCTGTGGCCCTCTCATGTGCTGCCTCTGATGTACCTGCTCTGTGCCATGGACTGTTGTTGCACTTGGCCCCTCTCATGTGCTGCCTCAGATGTACCTGCTCTGTTACGAACAGTGCCCTGTTGCTGTTATGATGCTGCATTGTGCCCTCACATGTGCTGCCTCAGATATACCTGGTCTGTGCCATGGACTGTTGATGCTCTGTGCCCCTCTCATGTGCTGCCTCAGATGTACCTGCTCTGTGCCTTGCCATGGACTGTTGATGCACTTAGCCCCTCTCATGTGCTGCCTCTGATGTACCTGCTCTGTGCCATTGACTGTTGTTGCACTTGGCCCCTCTCATGTGGTGCCTCAGATGTACCTGCTCTGTTACGAACAGTGCCCTGTTGCTGTTAGGATGCTGCATTGTGCCCTCTCATGTGCTGCCTCTGATGTACCTGATCTGTGCCATGGACTGTTGATGCTCTGTGCCCCTCTCATGTGCTGCCTCAGATGTACCTGCTCTGTGCCTTGCCATGGACTGTTGATGCACTTGGCCCCTCTCATGTGCTGCCTCTGATGTACCTGATCTGTGCCATGGACTGTTGTTGCACTTGGCCCCTCTCATGTGCTGCCTCAGATGTACCTGCTCTGTTACGTGTATAACCAGAGGGAAAAGGAGGTACTGAAGAACAGGTCGTCCTCCTAAAAAGTCATATGAAGAAATGAGCCCAGAATCTGGGTTCGGAGACCTGTCTCGTGTGGTGGCTAACTTCAAAATAATATTTAAGTGTAGCCGAAAAAGAAAAAAAAAATGTCTTTCTTTAGTCCCCTCACTCACCGGAGTTTCCTCACGGTGACATGCTTCTTCATTTGGGCCATCCCAGTTCTCTACGAAAAGGGGCGTGCTACGACTTGCGAACTACGTAGGAGCACTATAGTTGTGAAGGACTATGTGTGGTGCAAAAAAAGTGTAGTGGGGTGGAGTGGGTGAGTGTGTAAATTAAAAATGCTGTGCTAGTGGGCCTCAATGTTTTATTTTGCTCCTAGACTGGTATGTTAAAAGTGGGGTTATACTGTACACCGACCAACTATGTGGGTAGGTTCTGTATATGGTCAACATGTTTCACGCTACCCCTAGCGTTTCGTCAGGACAATACAAGGACCAGCCCTGTATATACCACTCCTAGAAACCTAATTAAGGTTAAGGATTCATTAGTGAAAAAAAGTATATACAATGGTGAACGCTGCTTGATTCAAACACATGCGTGGTTCAAAATACATACGTGATAACTTTCGGACGTATGTATTGCTCACTGAAGAACCTGTAAGAAAAATGAATTACCAGAGTTTAAAAACACCTTGCCCCTTTCTCAGGGAGATCGGGGTCATGTAAGTCCCTCATGATGCACGTTTAGATAAATATACATGTATATATGCATACTCTATATGGTGCTTTTGCCCGATATTGGTACGTGCAAGCTCTCAGGTCCGGTGTCTGCTAGATAAAAAACATGTAAGGTGATTGTGACATGAAATATCTGTACAAACATTCAGAAGTGAATAACTAAGACAAAGACGGTGAACACACACTACATTTAATATGAAAGTCAAAGTAAAATCCCAAATATTTACATTTGTAGGTGCTTAATGGCACGTCATGGTCTCTGAGAGGGGCGGTGTCGCCTCGGTGGAAACAATGCTGTAATTTACGGGATTGATAAAGCACGGTTAGTTTTTAAGAAACCGAAGGTTATCTGAGCGGTAGGTTTTTCAGAGACTTTACTCTCTTTTCTCTAGCATGAGAAACGGGGTGGTTCACTTACTTCCTAATCAGCAACGCCGCGCGGTATTACCTAGCTGCTTCCCCTCTGTTACGAACAGTGCCCTGTTGCTGTTAGGATGCTGCATTGTTCCCTCTCATGTGCTGCCTCTGATGTACCTGGTCTGTGCCATGGACTGTTGATGCTATGTGCCCCTCTCATGTGCTGCCTCAGATGTACCTGCTCTGTGCCTTGCCATGGACTGTTGTTGCACTTGGCCCCTCTCATGTGCTGCCTCAGATGTACCTGCTCTGTTATGAACAGTACCCTGTTGCTGTTAGGATGCTGCATTGTGCCCTCTCATGTGCTGCCTCAGATGTACCTGCTCTGTGCCTTGCCATGGCCTGTTGATGCTATGTGCCCCTCTCATGTGCTGCCTCTGATGTACCTGCTCTGTGCCATGGACTGTTGTTGCACTTGGCCCCTCTCATGTGCTGCCTCAGATGTACCTGCTCTGTTACGAACAGTGCCCTGTTGCTGTTAGGTTGCTGCATTGTGCCCTCTCATGTGCTGCCTCTGATGTACCTGCTCTGTGCCATGGACTGTTGATGCACTTGGCCCTCTCATGTGCTGCCACTGATGTCCCTGCTCTGTGCCAGGGACTGTTGTTGCTCTGTGCCCCTCTCATGTGCTGCCTCAGATGTACCTGTTCTGTCCCTTGCCATGGACTGTTGATGCTCTGTGCCCCTCTCATGTGCTGCCTCTGATGTACCTGCTCTGTGCCTTGCCATGGACTGTTGATGCTCTGTGCCCCTCTCATGTGCTGCCTCTGATGTACCTGCTCTGTGCCTTGCCATGGACTGATAATGCACTTGGCCCCTCTCATGTGCTGCCACTGATGTCCCTGCTCTGTGCCATGGACTGTTGATGCTCTGTGCCCCTCTCATGTGCTGCCTCTGATGTACCTGCTCTGTTATGAACAGTGCCCTGTTGCTGTTAGGATGCTGCATTGTTCCCTCTCATCTGCTGCCTCTGATGTACCTGCTCTGTTATGAACACTGCCATGTTGCTGTAATGATACTGCATTGTGCCCTCTCATGTGCGACCTCAGATGTACCTTTTCTAATGTATCCATTGCCCATGCTCCTGCCTACTCTAGGAGGTATTTAGTAATATGTGCAATAAACAATGTAATCGTGTGTAGTGGTTTCTGTTTGTCATTCCTGGTTGTCTACTTGCATTGTTGATATATTGGTGGTATCGTAAATGCTGTTTACCCAACATGCACCTCCCCCTTCCCACGTCACGGCCTCAGCAGGTACTCCCCTTCCGGCATTAATTGTTGGGTTTGCGTACCTGCGTCGGCGTCGGTCTATGACTTGTTGGTGGTGGAGCATGAAGAGGATAGGAAATGCGTTCAGAGCTGGCTCCATGACGGAGATCTGCCTGTGGTGGGTATCTCTGCAATGTCTTGGCTCTCCGCTGTGGTGAATCTGCCGTGTTCAGGCTGGTGGTTTTCCGCTGCGATTTGCTGTGTCTTATCCGCTATCCTAATTACGTGGACGGTCGGAGAAGTCATTCCGTATGGCGGTGTCTCTTGTTGGTTACGTCCACCACGGGGCCGGGTGTATTTCCGCAGCGGTGCTTGTTCTTCTGCGGCGTAGGTACTTTTGACAGTGATTCCCATCCTAATGTGGCGGACGGACAGACCGCGGCTAGCGGACTGAAAAAAGGCATTTTCCGCCTACTTCAAGCCAGCGGACGTCCTTCCGTCCGCCATCCTAATGACCCCCTATATTTGTTACAGCTTCACTTTTACCAGGGTACAATGGAAAAGAACATACTGCTGACTGGCTCACTACAATACTAAAACAGCAGTGTCAGAGTGTTTGGAGGAAGTCTAAGGATACAGACTGGGGAATTGAAGGCATAAAAAACAAGTTTGCGGGTGCATACAAGACTGCATGTATACTCCATACGAATTTTAAGCAATCCATTCCCTCAGACCCACTTTGCATATTTCAAATCAATACTAACATTAAAAGAATATATAACTGAATCAATAAGTGCTTCACTTTTAGTACAATAAATACATTACTAGATAATGCTCAAACTTCTATTATTTTTTTAAACAATACATTTATTCTATTAACATCTCATGATTTAACACACATTCCAATAGAAGTTCATCAGATATGTCATTCAGATCAATTCCCTCGTTAGCAGTTTCTGAATTATTTTGTTCTAAACTTTCAACATAATTTAGTACTTCCAGAAAATCTCCATCAAAGCTTTCATCTTCAAAATCACACCTCACGTCTGCAGCACTAATTTCCCCTTTTTCACTGTCATTGCCTGTGACAGATACAATTACTTCTTCAATTATACTCAAGATAATATCCAAAATCTCCTGAGTATGAGGCTGTTCTCTTTCCATAATTTATCCTTCTTGTTCTTGCTCCTTGTATAAAAATATAAACAGTTAATTTTATCACTTTTCGTAATATATAATACAAAACTACCATTTTCACCTATTTTGGCCTCCAAAAATACGATATAAATACTATTATCTAATAACATTTCATTAGTAGAGTTTTAGTCCTGTACAACGTTATATAAATATAATTACTTATAAGGATATCCTGTTCTTAGCTTTTCTTGAATTTTGAAACAAGTCACTCTTTATGACTATAGGAAAAGACTCAGGCTTTTATAGTAAAATACACAAAAAAATGTAGAATATGTCTATTCACCTTACCCATTACAAAATACTAAATATTTTTTACTAAAATGCAAAAGATACTATTCATTGCCCAGAATAACACTGTGTATCTGTGTATATTTAGACATCATTATCACACTACTTTGTGAATACTTCATGTGTTTACTCTATCTCTATTCCTCATCTATAACTTAGTCTAACCCTACTAATTACCTACCCCTTCAACTTTCTCCTAAGGAATGTCTGAGGAGCAATTGAAAACGAGTCTGAACTCCGGAACGTCTTCGGTGAAGTGCGCACTCGTTAGTGAGCGAGCGCCTCCAACCACTATTGTCAACAGATTGAAAAAGCTAGGAAACATGTGAATAACTCTGTTTCTGCCTTTCTCCGAGACTATCGAATGGGGTCCATCTACCACAACAATCTGTGTGTCAATATGCATTACATCTATAGGAGAGGTGGTGTACATTTTACAGGTGAGGGGAACAGAGTCTTCCTCATAAAGTTAAGACTCTGCATCGGTACTTACTTGTAGGTACTAAAATCTCCCAATAAACACAAGGACTCTTTTTAGAGCCATGCAACACATAAAGAAATACACTTCATAAATATCTAAAATTATTTTTAATTTCTTGCATACGTACGCTTACTGGACTACTTCCAATATTCCAGCTGCACATCGCCCATACATGCTTGGTACGTGTACAATAAATCTACCATATAAAAAATAGCCTTTATCACTAATTTTCCATAATTCCCGAGGAAGACATCTCCCGGTTCCCAATTCTAACGTTGCGGAGCGTGGAAACAGCCCCAAGGCCTCCACGATCCCAGCCGGCTCCCCACTTCCTGCGGGAGCTGGCATCGCTATTCCTCACAGAGAGCAGCTTACATGCTTCCATTCTAATTTCAAACAAGATTTCAACAGTTTCTCAATCATAAAATAATATAGTACTGCACACTAAAGCAGAAAAGTCTGCACAATTATGATAGAATACAAAATAGAAAATAATATATATACTTCTACATTCAACAAACTCGTAAACAGAGTACACAGTTTAATTTAAAAGCACCCTACCACAACTAGTTTTTGAAACGCATTGTACAATAAAATGCATCACAAAATAGGCTACATACACGCTGACTCTATACCGTCACATAGAAAAAAGAAGGCCACTCTTACGCTACTAGGAAAACACAACAAAAGTACAAGTCCCAAACTTCCATTGTAGTGATTTCTTAGTTGCAGGTCTAGTTGTCAGATCGGCACACACTCCCTCATGGCTGGAATACACCCACACCACACCCATCCAGCACGTTCGTCACTACACACGTGACCCTATCTATAAAAAAGACAGAGCGCACGTGTTGTGCGCCATTTTAGAGTTGTTCCCAAAGCACCGAACAAGGGGCCTACTAACACATGTGTGGCTTCTTTGATCACTGAGTTAGTGGTGCCCGAAGCACTGAGCGGGTGAAGAACTTGCGATGATGATGATGATGGGAGAATGAGTATGTCGTTAGCCATACAGATATCCAGACTCAACACCATATATGAGACTACTTTGTTGGAGATCGTGACTACATCATGAAGAAACTGTCTCACATAACTACATTGGCTCCCAATTCAAGATAGAATTATCTTCAAAATCCTCTGTATCCCGCACAAAATCGTTCACGGCAAAGGCCCCCCTATTCTGAGACCGCTCATCAAACCTCACAAAGCCAAAAGACAGCTGAGATCAAGTACCCGCTCCCTGGCTAGCGTTCCTAGAATAAGAAGAGCACGCTCAGGGGGACGCCTCTTCTCTTACAACGCCCCAAAGCTATGAAATGCCCTTCCCCTCAATATCCGAAGGGAAACCAACTTATTGGCCTTCCGCAGGTTACTAAAAACCCGGCTCTTCCCCTGAACATCCCTTCCTCCCTGGATCTAGCATGCTGAGCAACAGTGCTGGGATGCCCATGGGCAGCTATGCGCTTTAGAAATCCGATTCAACTTCAAATTCATATTCAAATTCACTGTCGTTTCCACAAAAGGTAAGAAGTGACACTTGAGTAAGCATCAGGAGTCAAAGGGTTGTAGCTGACTACATACAAAAATTTGACTTAAAATTTCACACGAATGCACTGATATCTAATGTATTAATTTTCATGTTTTTTCCCCAACAGCAGTAACGTTATTATAATCACTGAAATGTCCAGAATATATTCACAATACAAATAGGGACATATTATCAAGGACCAGTGTTAAAATTATCGCCATTTTATCAGCAGGAAACTGCCGATAAAACGGCGATAATGAGCTCGATAATACTGCCTTATTATTTCCCTTAGAAGCCCATGTTAACACCAGAACATGAGCTTCTATGCCAATTAACAAGGGCCAATTATCAAGGCCATTATCGCCGTTTTATCGGCAGGATACTGCTGATAAAACAGCGATAATTTTATCACCGGTCCTTGATAAGATGCCCCCTTGTACGTACAAATATGACAATGAATGTCTATAAAAGCACAATGTTATCTAACTCCAAATTAATATAGCAAAAATTATCAATCATAACATCTTTCTTTTAATTCCTTTTAGATGTACAGCATCACGATGGATTATGTAACAAGGACGACGGCAATAGCACAAGGTGAGCAACAAAGCTTGATTCTGAAACAACACGTTTTCAGTAAAAGAAGAGAATCTATAGTATGCAGCAGGCACGCAAAACACACATTGGGCTAACAAGGCTTCAGCTAGGATGACATACCTTCCTGCACCCACACACACTCGCACCCGACTACGTCACAGGTCTATTAAACACATTTTGCTTGATAATGAGGCTTTGATGTCCCCCCCACCGCTTACAGCCCCTGCAGTTCCACTCTTCTTTTTGTTTGAACATAAGCCCCCCCCCCCCGAAAATGTTGACTGTGGCTGGGCCTCTAGCTTCATGTACACCCCACCTGTTGTGTGTGTCTCCCACGTTTTAATGTCCTTTTTTTCTCTTTCTCCTTCTAACTCTCTCACATCGTTTCTTTCTTTTTTAAAGTTTAGTACGCAATTATCTCCACTCTGCTGTATACAACCTTATCTGAATTGAAGTAGTTAACTGACCTAATTACAGTACATACTTCTTCCACACGTAGAGCACCATCTTTCAATCACCCGATTGCACTAGGTGACAAATAATTTAGGGCCATATTATCAAACAAGGGCGATACATTATCGCCGATTTCATCAGCAGGAATCTGCCAATAAAGAGGCGACAATGGGCTTGATAATATGCCCTTGTAAATTCCCATAGCACCCCAGGTTCTTGTGTTAACTTGGGCTGCTATGGGAATTCACAAGGGCATACTACAAAGCCCATTATCGCCACTTTATTGGCCATTTCCTGCCGATAAAAGCGGCGATAATGTATCACCCTTGCGTGATAATATGGCCCTTTCTTTCCGAAACAACAACACATTTTTTTGTGAAAGATAAGACTAGATTGTCTGCAGCAGCTTCACTGTCTAGAAATGTATAATTACTTCCGAGCAGTGACAACAAATAGGTTACAACAGTCTGACAAACAGATCTAAAAGCTTATTACGCCACTTTTCTGTCACTTTTAACATGAGGAAAGTGACGCAAGAAGCTTGTAAATCTGTGTCTGACTTTTCAAGAAAAACTCTGCAACTCGGGCTGCAACAGTCTAAGTACAGAATATTAAGAACCCACATTAAAATTCACTTTTGACAGTAGTTTTGCAACTCAGTTTACGATGATTAATCAAAATGTCCTTTTATTTACTTCACAAAAATCCTTCAGAAGCAATCACGGCCTATCGAGCAACAGCAATGGAATTGTCTGCAACGTATTGAATATACTTTGATGTATAGAAGCAGAGTTCAACTCAAGTTGTAAACTCCGGTGGCCGCAGTGTTTATACAAGGTAAGCACAGTACCCTACATATACAATGCCTTCATAACAATGCATTAGAAACAGGTCGGCATATTTACAATCCCGTTGTGCCACTTTTGCGTCAGTAGTGTAGTAGGCACTTCCATATAGACAGCACTTGAACGCGGCACTATAACAAGTGAAATGAAACAGGCAGACTGCACTCGTAAAACCATAGTGTTACCTTTATTTGTGAAAGGAGAGAGTACGTAGTGAACAACAGCTTCTCTGGGTAAAACCTATAATTACCTCCGTGTAGTGACAACAGATAGGTTACAACAGTCTGACAAACAGATCTACAAGCTTATTACGCCACTTTTGAGTCACTTTTAACATGGGTAAAGTGACGCAAGGAGCTTGTAAATATAAGTCTGACTTTTCAAGAAAAAATCTCAAGTCCAGACTCTGCGAGACAGTTTTAATGTTCTTTTCTCTCTCTTTCTCTCTCTCCCTCACTGTGACATTATTTCTCTTTCTCTCTTAAACTTAGACACTGCTGTCTGCTTGGACGTGTAGAAGAACAGCACAACTTAAGTTGTGAATTCAACTGGCCGAAGCGTTTGACCGCAGTGTTTATACAACGGTAAGCACAGCACCCTACATATACAATGCCTTCATAGCAATGCATTAGAAATAAGTCGGCATATTTACAATCCCGTTGTGCCACTTTTGATACAGTAACGCAGTAGGCACTTCCATATAGACAGCACTTGAACGCGGCACCATAACAAGTGAAATGTACCAGGCACACTGCACTCATAAAACCGTAGTGTTACCTTTATTTGTGAAAGGAGAGAGTGCGTAGTGTACAGCAGCTTCTCTGTGTAAAACCTATAATTACCTCCGAGCAGTGACAACAGATAGGTTACAACAGTCTGACAAACAGATCTACAACCCTTTTACGCCACTTTTTTGAGTCACTTTTAACATGGGTAAAGTGACGCAAGGAGCTTGTAAATCTACGTCTGACTTTTCAAGAAAAAATCTCAACTCCAGACTCTGCGAGACAGTTTTAATGTTCTTTTCTCTCTCTTTCTCTCTCTCACTCTCTGTGACATCATTTCTCTTTCTCTTTTAAACTAATAGACACTGCTGTCCACTTGGACATATAGAAGAACAGCCCAACTGAAGTTGTGAATTCCACTGTCTGAAGTGTTTGGCCGCAGTGTTTATACAATGGTAAGCACAGAAGCCTAGATCTACAAAGCCTTCATAGCAATGCATTCGAAATGAGTCTGCATATTTACAATCCTGTTGTGCCACTTTTGTGTCAGTAACGCAGTAGACACTGCCATATAGACACCACTTGAACGCAGCACTATAACAGAAGTGAAATATACCAGGCACACTGCACACGTAAAACCGTAGTTACAATGACTTGTAATGCTTCAACTCATTTACTCCCATCTCCATAATTCTAAACTCTAATTTTCTTTTTTGTTTTGCAGATTACCAAGCGGACATCTTTTGGAGTCCATTTCACAATTTATTTATAATATTGTTCTTTTTTAAAGTTATTTTTCTAGTTGCTTCTAATATAGTTATAATTAAGTTTCGTTTACAGTTATTGTTTTATTAAAAGTTAATAAAAAACAACATACTTCTTTTATTTCGTGAGGGGGTGGGAGGTATGATGGTTCACAATAAAAATAATGTTGAAATACTATACTAAGATGTTCAAGACTAGGATTGAAAACTACTAAGTTATATTTCCTCTACATAGACTACAACTTAGAAAAGAAATAAAAATAATACGCAACAATGTGTACCACATTTACAAACCTCATGCAACATTTTACCATGAAAACCTACTCCCCTACAAAATTAAATGTGTGGTCCTCAATCACGCCCCTTAAACCACGGAAACAATCACCCCACAAAGATTTCTATATTGTATGAGGAGCTGCGTGCCCTAAGCCTACTGCCCTGAAGTCCACGACGCCCAGACCCGGTTGCTGCAGTATCCTGGGTTAAACGGCCATTACAATGCGGTCATAAGTACGCGTGATCGTCACCACAAAGACATTGTCAAGCATATAGCTTAACCACGCATGCCTTTACCACGCATGCTTTTACAACTAGTATGAACTTACCACGCATGATAAAAACATAATCTTAATATTGTCTTTCTGTTGATGAACACGCGTTGTAATGGCTGTGGCTTACGTCCTTCAAATTAGTTTTTAGGTATACGTGTGCCCAAGTCTGATAACATCAGAGGCCAAGGACAAACACTGTGGTGTCTGTGGCAGGCAATCTCAAATCAAAAAAACGGAGGGAAGCTACTAAAATGGCGGTGGATGGAGTATAACATCAGAGGCCAAGGACAAACACCGTGGTGTCTGTGGCAGGAAATCTCATCGATCACAGAGAAAATAGGAGGGCGGTAAAATGAAAGTAACAGATATAATAAAAATAGCGGTGAAAAACAACTAAAATAGCGGTGACCGGAGTACGTAATCAACGTTTGCGCCTCGGCACTACATTTCAAATAAATAGAGATAAAGAATGAATATTAATATATTACAAAAGTACAGCAGCGGATGACACACATGACCCGGGAAAAGAAAGCAGCAAATTTAATACCTGAAATAAAGAAAGGTTTAGATTGTTGAACTTGAAGAAAAAGAAAAAAACGTGGGCTTCGAAACGAGGCTGTGCATGCGTAAAGAGTACAACTGCTGCATAAAAAAAACCCTGAAAGTTTTACATACTATCATAGAAATATACCTCTTTTTTTTGACCGGTAAACTTAGGTGCATATTATCAAGGACCTGTGTTAAAATTATCGCCAGTTTATCGGCAAGAAACTGCTGATAAAATGGCGATAATGAGCTTGATAATACGGCCTTGTTATTTCCCGTAGAAGCCCATGATAACATCAGAACACGAGCTTCTATGGGAATTAACAAGGACTTATTATCAAGCCCATTATCGCCGTTTTATCAGCAGTTTCATGCCGATAAAACTACAATAATTTTATCACTGGTCCTTGATAATATGCCCTCGAGTTCTCAAAAAGAACCATGAACCATATTATCAAGCAAAGACGACACATTATCGCCGCTTTTATTGGCAGGAAACTGCTGATAAAGCGGCGATAATGGGCTTGATAATATGCCCTTGTGAATTCCCATAGAAGCCCAGGTTATGGTATTAACCTGGGCTTCTATGGGAATTCACAAGGGCATATTATCAAGCCCATTATCACCGCTTTAGTGGCAGTTTTCTGCCGATAAAAGCGGCGATAATGTATCGCCCTTGCTTGATAATATAGCCCTCTTTTTCTTTTTTCTTTTAGCCCCAATGCCCCCATGATCCCAGACGACTCCCCACGTCCTACCAATCTCCTTTCCTACTTGGAAGAGAGAGCAGATTAACTTGCTCTCTCTTTCAAACAGAAAAACGGTTTGCTATGGTAAAGGCGACGGTACCGCCCTACCATATCAACAGCAGTGTCCCGGGAGTACGCACCCCGACACACTGCAAGAGCCAGCCCTGAGAAATGGTGCTCCCCAGGACCATCAATGGTTCCATTAAGGGGGCCGCGCGACGCCCTCCCAACATTATTAAAAAACCCCAGCCAGTGCAGGTACCCGGAGCTGGAAGGTCATTTTACATATTACTGCGCCAGAAAGGTGGCGTTCCCCGCCACGTGTACGGGAAGAAAGGGAGAGAAAGCTCAAAACATTTTTTTTTTTAAAAAGCCCCGAGGGGTGCCGCTCCCCGAGACTGCGGGGAGTAGGACCATAACCCCTGCATACTTCAAAATAAAACCAGAAGAGTGGCCTTCCCCAGTGCTCAGGGCACCTTACAGGCCCCCCATTATGGAAAGAAAATGCCCCCGTAATTTCCCCTTGGGTCCTAATGAATAAAACCGACTTCTAGTTTTTTTTTCACCTTTTCCACCACGTACGAGTACTGCATGAGTACCCCGCGATTTGTTTTTGATCCATATACCACCCCCTGAGCAAGCCTATAGGGTCAGAATGTTTCTACCCTCCCCCTTTCCTAATTTCTCAACTTTGTTTTACTGTTTTCTTGAAACTCGGTTCTCACGACAAACAAGATGGCCGGCAGCACTTCCTGGTTTGCAGTGTTGACAGCCAATCAGAATGCAGCTTGTGCTCGTAATTGTATGGATTTTTATACGCGAACGGCGCAATTTTTCTTTTTAAATTTTTTTTTTAAATAGAGACTTAACATCCATGTACGACCCCCTGAGCAAGCCTAGAGGGTCAGAATGTTTCTAGCCTGCCCCCTTCCCTTATTTCTCAACTTGATTTTACTGTTTTCTTGTGATTCGGTTCTACCGAGGCACAAGATGGCCACCAACACTTCCTGGTCTCGAGTGTTGACAGAAACTTGGGAGCCAATCAGCATGCAGCTCGCGCTCGTAATTGAACGGATCTCAGTCCGCGTGTAGAACTCTGTCTCTAGATATCGCTATGATTTTACTTGTAATTTTCTCAGTAGTTTCTGAGAAAATTACAAGTAAAATCATAGCAATAGTGACTGCATGAGTGACTGATTGCTAGTCTGGTAGGGGGTTTGTTTAGTAAGGTGGGATTTGGTACACCGTAATTCACTGAGGTCCTAAGTCTTTATGAACAGTTCTGTGTATGAGCAGAATTCCCGGAACAGTAGTTACAACAAAAAGGCTTGATAAAGGGCTTGCACTTTGAATATGAATATAAAATAGAAGAATAGTTGATAGTCACAGCTAAGGAATGCAGTAATTAGATGTGTGTATGTGTGAATGATGTGTAGATTGAGTGGAAGATGAAAAACGTGAAAAATAAGAAAGGCTGGAGAGACGCAAACTACCCACTGCATTGTCAGTAAAGTGGATCTTTGAATTTCCAGGTCATTCCACAGATAGAGTGTTGGATTCTGCAGTGGGAGCAAGAGAAACTAGAATTACATCTAAGGAAGAAAGCTAGTGCATGAAGTACACACAGTTCGGCAGATTTACAAGCTCGTGGGAAAAATTATGCAAAAGTAGCGTAATAATCTTGTAAACCTGCCCAGTGTGTGGTAGAAAAGACGCAAGAAAGGACGAAGTGTGCAAATTAACCAATGCTATTCATCGGTAGTAGTTACCAAGAAGGCTGAATAAATGGCCTGCACTTTGAATTTGAATTAAAGAAGAATAAATGATAAGCTCAGCGAAGAATGGTAGCAAGTAGGTGTGTATTTGTGGTTGTTGTGTTGATTGAGTGAAAGATGATATAATTTACAATTTCCACTGAAACGTGCGTTGACCTGCTTGTTGTCCAACCCTAGCTGGCAACATATTCGCGGATATCTTATGAAGTGTTCTCTACGTGACTTTCAACGGTGTATGCCAATTCAGCCTGGGACGTGTATGTATGGGATGTGGGTGTGCTAGTGCGGTGTTGTCAGAGAGGTCAGTATGATTGCGTGGTTAAATTATGGGAATATACCATATATTCTAATATGCATGTAATTTTTATTATGATAGTGCTCTCAAACAAATGTGACATGCATGTCTAAATTGAATAATTGTATATCTGTATTTAGGAATGTTTGGTGGTTTCATTAATATGTTTTCAACTTTTGTACAATCAGAGTAATAACACACACAAAAAATGTCATATATAAAAAAAGAATAAATTGAATAATATATTAACCCCTTCGACGCTGATGACGAGCTGGGCTCGTCATCGTGTAGCCTCCTCGCACGCTGATGACGAGCCCAGCTCGTCACGCAAAGTGCGTTTTTAAAAAACCCAGCGTGCGAGCGGAATTCCGCTAGCGCGCATGCGGTTAAAATGAATACATTCATACAAACAGGTGTTTGATTTGTCTATATGGCAGAGGGTAGCCCGAAGAGCTGTCATAAGCCTACAGACAATGTATATAGGTCGTGCAGGAGTTTTCTTTCATGATTTTGCGGTTTGTTTCCCTCTTGCTCCCAGACTTTCAAATTAACCTCAGGGGGTACCTCTTTCACAGTAGTGTACCAACCTTAAGGCTCTTTAAGGGATCATTTTTTCTTCTAGAGACAGGATAAGATAACAAATGATGTTCCAGAGACGAGATAACAAAATACATCCAGAAACGAATAATTCAGAATTGAGGTAGATTTCTATTTACAAATTAACCCCTGCTGTCTTCATTAAATAATGAAAATATGAATAATGAGCCGTGATTAAAAAACGGCTATTATTAGTTTGTTTCTTTTCCCTTAATTTTGTAGACATATGACTTTTGAAATTACACTTTTCATAACCGAATCATTTTCTTCATAGGTGTAACAAACATGACAAACGATAGGAAA
This sequence comes from Lissotriton vulgaris, assembly GCF_964263255.1. Classification (NCBI taxonomy): domain Eukaryota; kingdom Metazoa; phylum Chordata; class Amphibia; order Caudata; family Salamandridae; genus Lissotriton; species Lissotriton vulgaris. The sequence continues at coordinate 941,777,858 of NC_141696.1, forward strand.
CAACGTGTTTTAAACGTTTGGAATATGAAATCCTTAAAATATACCTACAATGATATGATACTTCATAATGTGGGATAATGTATTCCCAACAACACATGTTGAGGATCTTTAAAAGTCACAGACGTGCTATGTGTCTAATGAAAGGCAGGAGGCCTCAATGTAATTGTGTATAAAAGGTCAGTGAACTCTCAATTGACTTGCAGTTTCCTTCTAATGTACAGTAGAGGTATTTTGTTCCATATAACCTATGGTTGTATGGTATCTGCATTTTACAGCTTCCAAGCAACTCTAGGCACGTCTGGACCTTTAACTAATCCTGGCCTTCTAACCTCGAGCATTCTGCATGCTGGGACATTTTAGTCTAAATATGTGTTGCTAAAATGTAAATTAAAAATCTCATAATGCAAATTGATTTACGCTAAATAGCTCAGAATGCACAGTGCTTGTGCCTGCCTGAAAAATAAATCTCAAGTGAAGAAATCCCTGTCAACTTTACACCCTAAAAAGTACAAAGTAACTTTTATGAAAAGTGCTCTCTCAGTTGCAGTGAGCTGCCAGGCAGATGCTTTTAATTTTTTCTCCTTCTTTGTTATTCCATCTCATTAAAACAGGAGGCTGGTAAAGAGGAATAAGGAACCAAGCTGCTCTTCCTTGCAGTTCGGCGTACTGCTGCTTCACTTTATTTTTTGTTGTGTGAAGGCTGTGACATTGCTCTCCCCGGGACACCAGTTGGAAGCACATCTTCCTTCAGAAGTTATAAGCAAGATGCCCGGAGAAGACTTCCTCTGTGTAAATGGTATTATGTATCGCCCCGCTTCTATTCCACAGAAGTTGTTAGTTTACCGTGCAACTTCTTACAGTTTCTGAGGAAAGAGGGCTGCACAATCTCTCATTGTCTGCTGGCAGATGGATGTGAGAACGACTCTCTTGCAGTAAATTATAACTATTACAATTTTCTTATTACAGGGATATACTGGTGTCGAATGCCCTGCAAGAGGAAAATAAAATACAGGAGAGTACCTATTAATAGTGTACTTGCATTGTTAGACCTGATGTCTTTGGTCTTATATTATATATTTTTGCCTTCATTCCCTGAATTTGACTGAACCTATTTGTGCTGGCCTGAGGAATCTGTGGACTTTCCGCCTGCTGACAAGTGGCCAGGTACTTGGTGCTTTCTCCTTTAAATATGGCAAAATTGACACACACCCAATTTGAACATTTATTTTACTTATACGTCCCTAGTAAATCTTGCAACATGTACCCAGGAACTGTATATAAAATGCAGCATGTGGGCTGCAGTACACTTTGTGCCACCACTAAAGTAGCACTGTAAAACATGTATCAGGCCTGCCACTGCAGCCTGTAGTGCATTTTTAAACTGTTGACCTGGCAAAATACACTTTTTGCCAGTCTTAATCCTTTCCCTTTAATACTTACATGTCACCCTTTAAGTATGCCCTAAAGGCTCACAGGGCAGTAGGGCATGTGTATGTGCGTTTTAAGTGTCCTGGCAAGGAAAAACTCCTTAAACTGTGTTTCAATGCTGTAAGGATAGCTCTCTCATAGTCTAATACTGTGTTACCTTATTACACTTATTAAGTGAGAACTTCAGTTTGGAACCAAATAGAGAAATGTGTCTACCACTCAAATGAGTTGTAATTTAAAATCATCTTTAATGGTAAAGTCATATTTTAAATTTTATTCTGAACATGACACTTTTAGAAAGTTTACATTTTCTGCCCAAACCACCTGTGCCCTCCTGCCAAAGTCCCAGGTCACATAGTAGTGTAGTTCCTGTATTCCCAATAGGCTATGCGCATTGGAATAATTTACACTATAGATTTGACATAGAACTGAGGTCAGTATGTCTCTATCCAGTATATTAAACTTAATTGTGTGTGCCAGCTAACTCAGAGGTCACATAGAAACTTTCTCGAATAAACAAGAAGGAATTATTCTCTGACAACCGCATAAACATGACAACTTTGTTCCCCCTAGAATCGAAACGATATCTTCAGAGTCGTGGAAACAATAGATAACTAGTTCACTCAGTCAATCGTGCATGCTTCGTTTCTACAGAGTTGCATAGAAATAGAGAGACAGGCGTTCAATAAAAGGGTTAATTGAACAGTCTTATTTCTCATGCAAGAGATATGAACTGCTACAATCTTTAGACAGAATGCAAAGAATAATGCGTACAGCGTGAACAGTAATATAAAATAATATTGTAATAGCATTGTCTGTTGCTATGACGTATATAAAAATACCTATATAATTAACACAGGCTAAAATACTCAACTGGCGCTTCTAAAATACACCTACCCCAGTGTACCTAACCTAGGTCTAGTACGAGGGAAGAAGTAGGTGCTGTCTTTAGCATAGGTTTAGTTTTGCCAAGAATTACCAAAGGTTTCTCTAGGTTCTAATCAGCTCCATACCTTAGAATGAGAGAGGTTGGTATCTCTTTCTTGGGACTTGATTTCCCAACACCCCGCAAGGGGAGTCAGAAACACTGGAGCTGGATTCTCAGCAGGAGGATGACTGCTTCTGGTCAGTGCGTCAGCTGGAGAGTTGGCTTCCTTCGGCACTTGCTGTAGCGAGCTGCGTCATGCAAGTAGGTAGTCGAACTGCACCGAACCTCACCATGCTTTGCCATAGCAAGTGAAGGTATATTTATACCTTGAAGGTGTTTAGGAATGCCAGTATTGACGTAACTTCGGGCATATGAAAGTCATGAATGAACCCCTAAGGAATAGATGTTCATGCATAATAAATGGGTTCTTGGAGAAATCAATATCCAAGCAAGGTGATGCCCCTAAAAGCTTAAGAGTCTGGTTTTCCTAGAACTCTTTGTGACGTAGATGAACAGATGGAAGTAGCCATGCCAGTATTTGGGTAGCATGGTCTATGCCTAAATAAGGACTGGATATCTATGCCTATATAAGGGCAATGTGAAATGTACCTATATAAGGGAATGTATCGGGAAATGCACACAGAATCTAAATCGACATTCAACACCCACTCCACTCTTTTTTGTCCGACATTACTAAGTTCTAACATGTTAAACATATCTAAATCATATCTACACATGAAGTGCTAGAAGCATGTTTCAAATACATTGTAAATGATGTATCCAAACTAAAGCATTGGTGCTGTACACATTAAAGCAAGTATTCATTGTAAGCACAAGTTGACATTTTTAAATGCTCACTGAATGAATCACGAAAGTATACATTTATGAAATGGCTTGTTAAATACAGATTAAAAAGTGTCGAAACCATTTCATGTCAGATTACATAAAACTGTTTGAATGTGGACAAGGTCATATATTGTCTATGGAAGTATTCAAAGAATTCTTGTTCTCTATGAATAGTTCCACTATAAGCAGATTACCTTTACCAAAAAGGCAAAAATAAAAATTTGGAGAAAAAAATGTATCATAGGAAAAAGTTCTTTGTTTTGAAAAAATAAGGGTCAAATTCAAAGTGTCTCAGAACACTGTGTGCCAAATTCAAAAGTCAGTGTTTGAGCTTGGAGAAAAGGTGATAGTTGGATTACCTTCTGTAGAAGATTAACCGCACATAGATGTGAAGCATCACCTTCAGCATTGGTCGCATCAGCAATGTTCGAATCGGATGTTACCTGTGTGCCTGTAGCTTCCTCTCGTACCTCATCATCAGCATTTTGAGTTTGTTAGATCTCAATGAATGCCATCATCAGAATTAGTAGCCGCTCCGGACAACACTGCGCATGGGCCGTTACCAGGTCCAGCAAAGTATCAACATCCGTTGGCATGGCTGATGGAAGTGTCGGACAGATGTCTAGCACGCATTCTTCTCCGCATTGCAGGCAGCATAGAACAGGTAAGATGCAATCTTGCCAGATTGGCTTGAATGACAGAAGCCATGTGATATTTAATTCTCGTAGATGAGTTAACCCCAAAATTTGGACGATGCGCTCATGACACTTCATCTCCAATAGAGCTCTCTCTATGGCGTTTAGAGTTGCGCTGGTGACTTGGCTTGCCATATCGTAGCAGAAGGAGCAAAAATAGTATCCCTGCAATGAGCCCCAAAAGGAGGGGCAGTCTGCCAAACACAGAGTGCACAATGTTTGGAAATATTTCTAGGACTGCTTGAAAAGGTGCTAATAGTCCGGAAAATGCGGTCTTAAACATACTTACAATACTGCTCGTATCAGACATGTTTAAGATATGACTTAACATTTCTGAGAAAAGTATAGGGCAGTTTGTAGTTAAAAGGCCATGTATCTCGGCAGAAGTCCTTGCCACTTGTAGATAATAGGTCTCTTTGGCCGAGGTCAGTGGCACAGTTTTTTGCAAAAGAATGGCTTTCATTCTGCTTAGAGTATCAATTCATATAGAGGAGATGTTCAGTGAAGGCCAAAGTGGTGACTCCCTGACTAACTTGTTTTTTGGAAACAATACTTGCATACAGCAAATGACCCTGGATGACACAGTTACTAGATATGGTATGCCTGGCAACATAACAATTAGTGATGGGAGAGGCACTCCTTTACTTAAACAAATCAATACACAAAATGAAACTCCTAAACATAATCTACTACGCGTGCTGTGGAGGGAGACGCTTTGTCCGAACTGCGTCAGTGAAATAAATAAACTAAAGATCAAGCGTGACCGCTTGCCCTCTACGCACTGTTGCGGTTCCAAAAGTGGAATTAAATCTGACACATATTTATCACATTTTTTATATGAAAACACTTCAAACTTTCTGATTTGTCAACTTTGTTTTTTTACTGACACAGTTATTGTATCAAGCATAATATATATTACATGCAGGTAGATACGGTGGGTTCATAATCCTTTCAACAGAAATTTTTTTTCTTCTACAACATAGATGTTAGCATTACATCAAGGTAAAAATATTTCACAAGCAATTTTTCCCTGCCCAATGCATTTCGGGCCACCTGGCCCTTCGTCAGGGGCGATACTTGAGTAAATGAAAAGACAATGTAGTGGATGAACAACCGTTTTTCAAGTCTGCCCGTGTGGGGAACTCTGATCCGTCACTTGAGCAAACATCAACACTGTAGTGTGGTGCTGTCCTGGTTGATACGCTGTTACTGACTTTAAAATTGATAATCACTGGAAGCTGTTAAATCTTACACCGAGAGCAGAAACCCGCCCGGACTAGTCCTTCTCATAAATGCAGCTGCATGCAGTAACGATCTGCGAGTTCGCGGAGTCACTGAGCCATACCGATGTAAGAAGGGACTTGTGCTGGACAGAACAATACTTTCGATACTCCAATTTTCCCTCACTCCTTCCTCGCGGTCCCAAGCGTACGGTGTATTCATTTACTCAAGTATCGCCCCTGACGAAGGGCCAGGTGGCCCGAAATGCATTGGGCAGGGACAAATTGCTTGTGAAATATTTTTACCTTGATGTAATGCTAACATCTATGTTGTAGAAGAAAAAAAATTTCTGTTGAAAGGATTATGAACCCACCGTATCTACCTGCATGTAATATATATTATGCTTGATACAATAACTGTGTCAGTAAAAAAACAAAGTTGACAAATCAGAAAGTTTGAAGTGTTTTCATATAAAAAAATGTGATAAATATGTGTCAGATTTAATTCCACTTTTGGAACCGCAACAGTGCGTAGAGGGCAAGCGGTCACGCTTGATCTTTAGTTGATGCCTGGCAACATGCCACAGCAGCTGTGATCATTCAACATGAGGTAACTTCCATTTGAAAGTTGTCCAAAAATTGGATCAATCACCGCAGCTGGTTAACCTTGCAGGTGACATGATAAATTGTTAGAGGAAGCATCGCAGGTCCTGTGTAAATGTATACCCTGACAAAGGAGAGAACCGCTTAGTGCGTTCTTACAGTTTGAACCGCTAAGAAGCACTTCACGTCCCCCACTCCAACATCTGTGTGTGTATGGTAATTCCCAGGATGTCTTGATGTATTCTTTACCCAACCTTTCATATGTGTCTGCTGTTATGTGTTTTAGGCAATACTTAACCCCTTCGATGCTGATGACGAGCTCAGCTCGTCATCACCCACGGGTGGCGTGTGCTGATGACGAGCTGAGCTCGTCATGTATCGCGGTAATTTTAAAATTGCCGCACAGCGCAAAAATCGCCGCAGCAGCGATGTGGTTAAAATGGAAAATTGTAACAGGCAGAGTGATTGTTCCATGTATAATCCATTCAGTAGCGTTTCTCCCTGCTACCGTAAATGGCAATCTTTCCAGTTTTTCAATGCCCAGCACCGTATAGTCCGCTCCCCTTTGTGCCAATTTGATCTGTTGATCAGTGAGATTGAATTCTGAAAACAGTGACGTAGTATTGATTAAACGCCAAGGCACCTAGCCTGAATGAAGGTTTTGTAAAGTCCAGCCTAATAGCATGATAGAACGTAATTGCGACTGATCATCTTGCAGCATGACCAAGTCCTGTTCCATGATGTCTATGGCAGTAGACACTATGCTGTCCAATGAATATATCCTGGACGACAGAGTCATTAACCCATTTTCAACTACAGAGAGAGTTTTCTCTAAATTAATACAATCAATTTCTTGTATTCGTTCTTCAGTCTCTGCTTGCGTAATCTTCCATGCTTCATTATAAGCAGCATAGATACCGGCATGTATATAAAAAAATTTGAAGTGGTTTTCTTGGTCCTAGCAAGAATTCCCTAAGATCAGCGCCATCTTTAAGTAAAGATAAGTGCTGCTTTACATTTTTAAGTGTAGATCTTTGTAGCCAAACAAGGCAGAGCTTCCCTACACTGTATGTTGTTACTATTCCAGGATGCTGTCTTTGAACATATCTCGGGTCTGGCCTATTGAATGTAAAACCCTGTGTCTTGTTCACAAATCTGTCTTGACAGTTGTTTGTGTCTGTGGGCCAGATCAACCATTTATTCCAATATGGATCTGCTCTGTTGTGATGCAAAATAGTATGTACGTTGACCTCCCCCACTGAAGTGTTATCTCTATCAGGTGTAGGTGTAGGTATGGACGGATTGTTCATGTCTTTGATCTTGGCTAACCCAAGGCAAGACATCTGTTGAACAGTGTCATTCAAAAACATAATTTGCAAAGGGGTGATGCAGGCTCTAAATAAAGCTTCAACCCCTGTACTTGCCAATCTTTTGTACCCCAGACAGTTTTTGCCTCAATGTTGTCTTTCCAAAAGTTAAAACCTAGTTTAGACAGTTGGGCATAAAAGGCTGCAGAATAAATCTGTTTTGTATTGGTCAACATAATTTTCAGTCCTGTTTTGTTAACATTTCTAAAGAAAAATGATTCTGCATTTGATACATTGAATCCTGAAAAGTATGGAAATTTCATAGCAAACGTTCTTGAGCTACCCTTTGATGGCGTAAGACAATGTTCCCATTGGTTATACATTGATACATTTCTAGGATTTGCAGATTTGTGCTAGAAATGATGACCATAATGATTATAACAATACATTTGTTCATAGTCTGATGAACCTTCTAAATATTCATGATCCGCGAATATTGCAGACATTTCTAAGTCTGACATTATGTTATTAACAGTCTCGAAGTCCCAATCATCTGAAAAGGTACTAGATGAAACAAAGTCACTTAATGAAATCTTGAATAAGTGTGGAATCTTCAACAGCTCCGACGGGCCAATAATGTCATAAACCGTTTTGCCCCAAACTATACCATCTGGTATTGGAATGGTTGTGATGTTCACTAGTGACAAGTCTCTTTGTTCATGATGGGATGATTTGTGTGGCTTGAGGAGTAAGTTGACGATCTTACTTGCTGTGTCCATTTTGACATATCTTCTATTGATCAGCATACCCAGAGTTAATACCAGAGTCAACCTAAGTAGAAGAATAATCCCAACACAATCCAAAGTTCAATCCATGGTGAAACCAGATAAGTCTTTTCCGGGTGATGAAAAAGGTCTGTTGCTTCTTCTTTGAAAGTTCTTTTTGCTGGCATTGTTTCAGGTTCACTAGGATCCTCAGAAAACGTATCAAAGTTAATGAAATAGCCAGTGGCAGTTCTGTCAATTGTTGGGATTGTATCAGGATTCGTTGAAATCCCTGGAACCACTTGATCACTTGTTACTTCATTGTAGACAGGTGCTACTTCGTTGTAGACAGGTGTTTCTTGAAGAACTATTATTTGGGTCTCAAGAGGTACAAGTTCCATAGCTTTGTTTCATAGTCCTTCTTTTCGCACTGCAGATTCCTCAAAGGGGATGAGTCTCTCAGTTTGAACCTCTTGGATTGTAGCTAGAGGTGTGCGTCTGCTACAATGTTGGATTCCACTTGGCCTACTGCTTAGTATCGGCCACATAGTGTGGTTATATGAGGTCAATGGACACAAACCTGTTCTCCTTTTTACCAGCTAGGGGCTGCAGTAAAACTATTCTTGATCCGTGGATTGCTAGGACAGGTACTGGTTGTCTGTAAGCAGGCCCAAATTCCTTCTTGTCCGCAATCTTTTCTCTGACTAGATCACAACATTTGGGATACAGACAGGTTTTGCTGGGACGGTCGTTTTTTTCCCAGTGGTGGTTGGTTTCAGGAACACGTTTCTTTGTTTCGTTCTTAGTTCATTTAAGTCCTGTAAAACAGCCAAATAATCTTTGATATATAATATGTTTTTGTTCCACCACTGATGTCTGACAATCAAGGTCCGCGACCAACATTCTTGTTCCAAAAAGGTCCTCATAAGAAGTGATACCCTGCGAGAACTTCTTAGCAAGGTGTTAAGACTATGCTGGACACTTATTTGATGTTTGACCCACCCGTCACCCAAACCTAATACCCTAGCTGTTATCGATTGCTTTATGTCCCGTTATTTTCTCTCCACAAACAAATTTCCCTCCGGATGGAATGGACTGGAATACCGCAATGCAGCGCCCAAATTGGCAATGGCCTCCTTGTAAGCTTGAGAGCTAAACACAGGACCCTGGTCAGAATGTAGCGTGCAGACTGCGTATGTGCCGATAAAGACTCACAAATCTTTTATAACAGTTCGAGTGTCAGCCGAGCGCTGGGGCCACATCCAAATGAACCTTTTCTTGATATTTGTGGGACCGCATTTGTCCACAGGGACGTCTAGGTGTAGAAAGTCTAATGCTGTCTAACATGGTGTCTGTACTGGGCTGGCTATGCAATAGTCAGGTATTTGGCTGTGCTCTGTGCTGCGATCTCTATTGCAGTCTATGCAGTCAATGACAAACATATGAATGTGAGCATTCATCCCTGTCCACCAATACGTTTCTTTTACAGTTAATATTGTTTTAGAGATCCCTTGATGTGTCAGACCCTCTCCAAAATGTGCTTCGTATATATCAAAGCTACTCTACGTTTACTGTTTGAAATTGCTCTATCCCCCACTCCAGGGAATCGAGCAATTTCATTTTGAATGCTTGCAATTCAGCTCCCTAAGCTGTACAATCTCCTAAGGATTGAGTTTTAGTGACTATTGGTCTAAATTTGCCATCGCGCCAACGACCTTTAACGATCGCGCAGGCTGCACTATATGCTTGTTTACCCCCGTAGCGGGTTGAGCTGATCCGTCAGTATAAATTATACATTCATACTGGTCAAGAGGCAGAATTTCAGTAGGCAGAGGACATTCTTGTTCGTATTGTAGAAATGCTTGTTTTTAAATATGGATCAAAAACGTATTCAACATTAGTTGCAGCAAGAAAATTAACCCATTGTTTCCATCTCGTTTGCAAGGCTTTTGCATTTGGAATGCTTTGATTTTGATACTGCTTCTAAGGCAGGTACAGGTGTCACAACCATAATTTGTTTTCCCTGTGCGAGGGCTCTCTCTTTTGCTGCAGCAGTTTGAACAGTTGTCAGAATTTTTTCTGTAGAAGTGAACTTCATTTCAGCTTGTGTGTACAAGTGTGATTTGTAAGATATTGGTACTTTTTCACATTCATTAAAAGTTAAGTAGGTGAATCCACATTGACCCGGAATGATTCGGATAACTAGGTTGCGTACATTTACGCGTGTTTGCAAACGTTTTGTTGCTAACATGTCAGTTTGGAGTGAACACAAAATTTCTATGTGTTTTTGTTTCTGATTTACTGTTTTAAAATCAGGTTTGATTAATTCTTAGAGAAGTTTAACCCTTTCTGCGTAGTTTAGAATGTAAGTTCTTCCGAAATTCAGGAAACCTAGAATCAACTGTAAGTTGTTCATTGTTTTTGGTAGTTAGAGCAGCGCACATTTTTCTAAAAAGTTGGCTGCCAAGCTTTTGCCTTCACTTGATAATTCATATCCTAGGAAAAGGATGCTGAGATGGGCAATTCTAGATTTTTTAAAGTTGAATTTGTACCCTTCATAGGCGAATCCAAGTATAATGGTGTTCAACCTGTTCAAGTGCCTATCCAAGTCATCGTCTTTCAGATATATATCATCGACATATGACAATGCCTCGTCATCATAAGTTTGTAGTAACTCTGTTACCCTTGCTGAGAATAACCCCGGATTATTCTTGAATCCTTGAGGGAGACAACAGAATTGAAGCTGTGTCCCCATTATTGAGAAAGCGGTCAAATACCTACTTTCAGGTGCAATGTTTTGACAAAAGAAACCATTTGATATGTAAAATGTGGTTTTATGTTTTTTACACACCATGTTATTCAATAATGCTGTACTGTGTGCATTTTGCACTGCAAATGTTTTGTCACAAGAGTTTAGATGTCTGTAATCCAATACTAGACGATATGTATTGTCTGGTTTGGAGACAGGAAACAAAGGATTGTTCATTGATGAGGTGCATGTTTCAATCACCCCCTGGTATTCAAGTTGATCTAAGATCTCCCTGATCTGTTTTTTATCTTCTTGCTTAACTGGGTACTGCCTGTTTTGTGTTGTTGGTTGAGTTTTTTAACTGGATTTTATGGTGAGGAGAATCATCATCCCATCCTACATGATTTCTGTATAATGCTGGAGCTTGGGCTACTGCCCATTTCCTGACATAAAAATGTTTTAAACAAATTGGAAAATGATTAGAGAAGGCTGGCATAATCATGCATTCGCCACGTGGGCACTCCCTGACAAATTCTGGTGGCCAGTCTTGTTCAGCTAGAAGAATGTCATAATCCTTTGAAAGTCGCTCCCAAAAGAGTGCTTTTATTTTTCTAGGTATGTCTCCCTCCATCCGGAGTGGTATTTCATATAACTTATGTGGAGAACTAACCCTGGTATCTGCAGTTTCAACTTGAATGAATTCATTCAGGTCCAGTGTCTCCAGAAGATCCTTCAGGTTCTGGTGAGCTATTGTAACTTCTGCTGTGCTGTCCAACATTGTCTGAGCCCATTCTCCGTTCTTGAGTTGTGTCCTCAAGATTCTCGGCAAGTCTGATTTTTAGACCTACTACCTTCTTTTTGGTGAATTGAGGTTTCTTGTTTTTCTGAACGTGTTAATCAAATTTTGACTTCACGTGTTCTTCTTTGTTTTCTGACCATCCTCTTCTTTCGGATTTCTGTGACAAAGTCTGAAAGGTACGAGAGGAACATGTGTTAGTATCTTGATATCTATCAGGTTTTTTCAAATTATCCTTATTCCTGAGGTTATACCTCCTTTCCGAGGGCTCCTTTTGAGGAGACCTACCTCTGGAATCAGAACCCTTCTCTTTAGAAGTTCATTTGCTATTTTCCCATTTTTTTTTAGAAGGAATAGGAATGTTTTTAGTAAAGAGCTTTTCAGGACTTTCAGACAGTTGTAGTTTAACTGGTTTACCACTGAAACTGTCTCTGCCTAATTCTTCATAGGATTTTTCAATTATTCTGGCTAGTTCCTGTGGTCGCTCAGTTACATCAAATTCCCTTAACTTCTGGCGGATTGCCACTGATGCTGCTTCTCCTTTATTATTAGCTAATATTATTGTTGAGAACTGTTTGTAATCTTTCTGTAGTTTCATCCCCAAATTTAAAGGAGTCTCTGCCCCATATTCATTTTGAATCTGTTTCAGGACATCTGATATTACCCCCATTGATGGAACACCATGTGCTTTAGTGTAAATAGCAGCAAAGACTGTACCCCAAGTGGTGCAGTCCTCCAGATGTGGTGTGATCCCCATTGGTAGAAAGATTGTTAAATTTCTTTGTTTCTCATGAGGGCTAGTATTAGGAAAAACTGCTTCCATCTGAGTAATTTTTTGAGCTATCCAGAATGGAATTTGTTCACGTTTGATGGTAATTTACCCATGACTGCGTGTAAAGTCTGTGGTGTGATTTTCAGTGTATTCCCCTGGTGAGAGTTATGTTGTGGAATAACTACTGGTTGTTGGACTGTAAAAGTCTGCATGATATATTGAACCAATTGTCTGTAAATTTTGATTAACTCTTTGAGTTGATTTAGTAACTCTTCATCTGACATTTCTTCAATGTTGGGATGTGGTGTATAGCCTGCTAAAATCGGCATGTTGCTCCTGGTCTACCTAGTGGACCGAGCCTGGTAATGTGATTTAAATGATTTAGGGCGCCTTTAAACCAGAGCTCATGCTCCCAGTATGTGAGTGAAATTTTAATATCCTCGAAAGGAATGTATTCCTCTGGTGGATCATCTTCTTGGTAGAAGTGAAACATATTGACCCTTGACCTTCCCGGTAGGTCGCTCCCCCCGCTGCAGCTCCACCTGCTCTTGTGCTTGTGCCCACATCCCTAGTCATGCTGCCCATTCCTGGGCGCTATCTTCCTTGCCCCCCCGTGCCCACTGCTCACTTCCCGCTGCTGCTGCCCCTGGGGCCCAACCCTGCGCCTATTCGCTTGCCCCTGCCCCTGCTCCTGCCTCCCGCCTCCTGCTTCCCGCTTCCCGCCTCCCGCCTTCCGCCTCCCAGCTGCTCCTCCCTCCCAGCTCCCCTTTAAATGGCGGCAGGTGTGTGGTTAGGAGAGCGACCCTTGACCTTCCAGGTAGGTCGCTCCCCCCACTGCAGCTCCACCTGCGCTAGTGCTTGTGCCTGCATCCCTGGTCATACTGCCCATCCCTGGGTGCTATCTTCCTTGCCCCCCGTGCCCACTGCTCACTTCCCCCTGCTGCTGCCCCTACAGCCCGCCCCTGCGCCTATTCGCTTGTCCCTTCCCCGGCTCTTGCCTTCCGCCTCCCGCCTCCCAGCTCCTCTTTAAATGGCGGCAGCTGTGCGGTGAGGCGAGCAACCCTTGATCTTCCAGGTAGGTCGCTCCCTCCGCTGCAGCTCCACCTGCGCTTGTGCTTGTGCCCGCATCCCTTGTCGTCGTTCCCATCCCTGGGCGATATCTTCCTCGCCCTGTGTCCACTGCTCACTTCCCGCCACTGCTGCCCCTGCGGCCGCCCCGCACACCCATTCGTTTGCCCCTGCCCCTGCCTCCCGACTCCCACCTCCCAGCTGCTCCTCCCTCCCAGCTTCCCTTTAAATAGCGGCAGCTGCACGGTGAAGATCGCAACCCTTGACCTTCCAGGTAGGTCACTCCTCTCCCACTGCAGCTCCACCTGTGCTTGTGCTTGTGCCCGCATCCCTGGTCGTGCTGCCCATCCCTTGGTGCTATCTTCCTTGTCCCCCCATGCCCACTGCTCACTTCCCGCCGCTGCTGCCCCTGTGGCCCCGCCCTCCCACGCCCATTCGCTTGCTACTACCCCTACCACCCGCCTCCTGCCTCCCAGCTGCTACTCTATCCCAGCTCCCCTTTAAATGGCAGCAGCTGCACGGCCACGCCGCTGAAGCGCCAAAGGCACGCCTAAGACAAGCCCGTCTACACCCATCCGTGCCTGGGCCGCACCCAGCGCCAGAACCCCTGGACCCTGCGAACGCCAGACACCAGACTCCACTACGACGCCAGCAGCCTCCATGCACTTAACACAGGCCGAAACCACACCTGCTTCCAAGCAGCCCCGAAACTGACCCACAGACCCTTCTCCTGCCACACCTGCAGATTCACCTGCAACAGAACCACCAAACGTCCAAGAACTGGACCCAACCACCTCCTCTGCATACTAAACACCCACTTAGCATGCAAACATGTCGTTGAGCTCTGGGATTTGCTCGACACCTCCACCCCAGACGTGGCCTTCCTGACCGAGACCTGGTGGAATGACTCCTTCGTGCCGGACATCACCATAGCCATCCCGGATGTGGCACGGATCGTGCCAATTGAATCGGAGGAGGAATAGTTATCGACCACAAGTCTACCCTCAAGGTCACCACCCACGCAAACGACACCCTCAACACCGCTGAACACCTGCCCTTCCGGATCCACACCGACCCCAACACCACCCTCAGAGGAACACTCATCTACAGACCCCCCAGACCCTGGGCTCAGTTCAGCACCCACGCGCTCACTTCCACTACATCCTCCTCGGGGACCTGAACTTCCACCTTGAGAACAACAACAATGCCAACTCCGCCACCCTGATCGACAACCTCGACAACCTCGGCCTTCAACAACTCGTCACCACACCCACCCACGCCGCCGGCCACACGCTAGACCCCATCTTCTCCACAGGCACCCACATCGCCTTTGACCATACCACCGAACTCCACTGTACCGACCACGGCTCCATCCATTTCACCTTCAAGAAACCAACCATGCACCACCGCACCCAATAGCTGCCTCACCGCTACTGGACAAAGTCACCGAAGACCTGGTTGATCACCCACTCCCAGAACCCACCCACCGACCCCACCAACCCTGATGCTGCAGCCCGCAACCTCAGACAGTGGATCGACGACTGCGCCAACACCCTTACCCCGCTTAAGAAACACTCCTACAGCCACGCCAGCAAGAGAACCACCTGGCTCACCGACGAGCTCCAGACCTCCAAACGTGCATGCAGGAAACTGGAGACAAAATGGCTCCACGAACGCACACCGGACAACCACACAGCCCACAAGGACTCCACCGGCAGACACCACCACCTCATCAGATCAGCCAAGAGATTCTCCTTCAAAGACCGCTTAGACAACAACACAAACGACAATGAAGACCTCTACAGCATTGTACAGGATTTCTTCAAACCCAGGAACAACGCCAATGACATCCCGCCCTCACAGGAACTGCGTGCATCACTAGCCATCTTCTTCCACCGCAAGATCACTGACATCCACGACAGCTTCAACACCACAACTGCGCCGACTACCCCAGACTCCACCTCCCCTGTGAACACCACCAGCGCTATCTGCCTGACCTCCTGGTCCAACGTCAATGATGACAAGACACGCAAGGTCATGAACTCCATCCACTCAGGATCTCCGTCAGACCCGTGCCCACACCATGTATTCAAGAAACCAAATACAGCCATCGCACCCCAACTATGGAAGGGAATCAACATCTCCTTCAAAACAGCGACATTCCCGGAAAGCTGGAAGCACGTCAAAATCAACGCCCTCCTCAAGAAGCCCAAGGCAGACCCCAAGAATGTCAAGAACTTCCGGCCCATCTCTCGGCTCCCGTTCCTGGCAAAGGTCAACAAGAAGATCGTCAACAGGCAATTGACCCACCACCTGGAAGACAACAACATCTTGGTCATGTCCCAGTCTGGATTCAGACGAAACCACAGCACGGAGACAGCCCTCATCGCCGCCACAGATGACATCAGGCGCCAACTAGACAATGGCAAAACATCATCCTCCTGGACCTGTCGGCCACCTTCGACACGGTCTGCCATCGCACTCTAAAGACACGCCTCCGAGAAGCCGGAATCCAGGAGAAGGCCCTTGCCTGGACCACGTCCTTCCTTTTCGGCAAAACCCAGAGCATCCGCCTCCCACACTTCCGATCCGAAGCCACCAACATTATCTGCGGCGTCCCCCAGGGCTCATCCCTCAGCCCGACGCTGTCCAACATCTACATGACCCCACTCGCACAAGTGGCCCGCCATCATGACCTCAACATCATCTCCTATGCCGACGACACGCAGCTCATCCTCTCCCACACCAAGGACCCACACACCGCAAAAACCAACCTCCACTAGGGAAAGAATGACGTCGCCGACTGGATGAGGAGCAACCGTCTGAAGCTGAACTCGGACAAGACGGAGGTACTCATCCTCTGACCCACCCCCTCAGCCTGGGAGGACTCCTGGTGCCCGACCACACTGGGAACAACACCAACACCCACCGACCATGCACGCAACCTAGGATTCATCCTCAACTCCTCCCTCTCCATGGCTAAGCAGTTGAACGCCGCCTCCTCCTCTTGCTACAACACCCTCCGCATGCTCCGCAGGATCTACAAGTGGATCCCGACCGAAACAAATAGAACGGTGACACAGGCCCTCGTCAGCAGCTGACTGGACTACGGCAACACACTCTATGCATTAATCCCAACCAAACACCTACGAACACTACAACTACAACTCATCCAAAACACCTCTGTGTGACTGATCGTCAACATCCCTTGCCGTAGCCACATCACCCCCCACCAGAGAGACCTACAATGGCTCCCCATCGACAAGAGGATCACCTTCAAACTCCTCACCCATTCACACAAAGCACTCCACAACGCCGGACCAGCCTACCTTAACACCAGACTCAGCTTCTACACCCCCACCCGCCAGCTCTGCTCTGCCAGCCTCGCACCCGCCGCTGTCCCCGCATCCAACGAACATCCTCTGGCGGCAGATCCTTCTCCTACCTCAACGCCAAGACCCGGAACACCCTCCTTACCCACATATGGCAGACCCAAGACCTTCTAGCCTTCAGAAGACTCCTCAAGACCTGGCTCTTCGAGCAGTAGCAGCACCCCCCCTCCCCTCAGTACCTTGAGACCCTCACGGGTAAGTAGCGCGCTCTACAAGTACTCTGATTGATTGATATTGTTGTATGGTGTTTTGGATTCCAAATGAATGTTCCCAAGTCATGCCCTTATATAGGTACAATTCACGTTGCCCTTATATAGGCATAGAAATCAAGCCCTTATTTAGGCATAGCACATGCTGCCCAAAAACAGGCATGGCTACGCCCATTCATTCATCAACCTCACAACGATTTCTTGAAAAACCAGACTCTTAAGCAGAAGGGACTTCCCCTAGCCTGGATATTGATTTCTTCAAGAAACTCATTTATTATGCATGAACAACTATTCCTTAGGGGTTCATCCATGACGTTCATATGTCCAACTTTACATCAAAGCTGGCATTCCTAAACACCTTCAAGGTATAAATATATCTTCACTTGCTATGGCAAAGCACGGTGTATTTCTGTGCACTTCAACTACCTACTTGCCCGATCTAGCTCGCTACAGCAAGTACCGAAGGGAGCCGACTCTCTAGCTGACGCACTGACAAGAAGCTGTCCTCCTCTGCCGAGAACTGAGCTCCAGTGTTTCTGACTCCGCTTGCAGGTTGTCAGGAAATCGAGTCTGAGACAGAGATACCAACTTCGTTTATTCTAAGGTATGGAGCTGATTAGAACCTAGAGAAACCTTTGGCAAATCTTGGCAGAGCTAAAGTCTATGCTAAACAGCACTTACTTCTTCCCTCGTACTAGACTTAGGTTAGGTACATTGGGGTAGGCGTATTTTAGAAGCACCAGTTGAGTATTTTAGCCTGTGTTATTTATGTACATATTTTTATATGTCTTAACACTAAATAATGCTATTACAGTATTATTTTATAATACTATTCTCGATGTACGCATTATACTTTGCATTCTGTCTAATGATTGTAGAAGTTCACCTCTCTTGCATGAGAAAGAAGACTGTTTAATAAACCTTTTATTGATAACGCCTGTCTCACTATTTCTCAGCAACTCTGTGGAAACAAAACATGCAAGATGGACTGAGTAAAATATTAATCTACTGTTTCCACAACTCTGAAGGTATTTGTTTCAGTACTAGGGAAACAAAGTTTTCATGTTTATGCGGTTCTTAGAAACTAATCCCTTCTTGTGTATTTTAGAAAGTTTCTAGTGACCTCTAAGCTACCTGGCACTCACAATTAAGTTTAGTATATTTGCTCTAGACATACTGACCTCAGTCCTATGTCATATCTATAGGATATATTATTCCAATGCGCAGAGCCTAATGGGAATATAGGAACTACACTACATGGCGCCCAACGTTTGGTAAGGCACTAATTTAATGCTAGATACTAAAGTAACTCAGTTGTGCTTTTCACAGAGACCCCTTTTTCTGTAAATTCTCCAATAGACGTCTGGAGTGGGTAAAGGGATAATATCCGCCATAGCCAAGTAGGACGAAATATCCTATGTATCAGCTTTTTTGGTTTGTTTAAGGTTGAAGGATACAGTGTTCTAAAATATTGTGCACCTTATCTTTGTTTCCTTGAAACTTGCTCTGCAAACTTTCATTAAACAATGTCGAATAACGTCAACAACACCGAGGCCAGTGGAGCTACAGGTGATGACGCCGTACAAGCTTTATACTATACAGGTGTTCACGAAACCGATGAGGATGTCACATCCATTTCTCCAAATCGAAGGAAAGCCATCACTATAAAACTTATAAGAAATGGCCTAACATTGAGAGGTAGTAGGATAGTTTTTGTGATAGAGGCACATGAATATCACCAGACAGAGGTATTCTCCTCATGGATAATCTTTCCTGAAGCAAATCCAGTAACACAGACATTTCACTTCTACAAAGAAGATGAACCACCAGAGGAATATATTCCTTTCGAGGATATTGAAATTCCACTCACATACCAGGAGCATGAGCTCTGGTTTAAAGGCGCCCTAAAACATTTTAATCACATTACCAGGCTCGGTCCACTAGGTAGACAAGGAGCAACAAGGCCAGTTTTAGCCAGCTATACACCACATCCTGAGATTAATGAAATGCAGATGTAGAGTTACAAACTCAACTAAAAGAGTTAATCAAAATGTATGGACTATTGGTTCAATATGTCATGCGGACTCTCACAGTCAACCCTGCAATAATGATTCCTCAACATTCCCCTCACCAGGCGAACACACTAAAAATAACACCACAGACTTTACATTCAGTCATTGGTAAATTACCTGCAAAGCGGGAACAAATTCCATTCTGGATAGCTCAAACAATTACTCAAATCAAAGAATTATTTCCCAATACTAACGCTCATGAAAGACACAGGATTTTAACAATCTGTTTACCAATGGGGATCACACCACATCTGGAGGACTTCACCACTTGGGGTACAGTCTTTGCTGCAATCTACACTAAAACACATGGTGTGCCGCCTATGGCGGTAATACCTGATGTCCTGAAACTGATTCAAAATGAATACAGGGCAGAGCCTGCTTTAAAGCTGGGTATGAAAATACTGAAAGATTTCAAACACGTCTCAGCAATAATATTAGCTAATATTAAAGGAGAAGCAGCATCAGTGGCAATCCGCCAGAAATTAAGAGAATTTGATGTAACTGAGCAACCATAGGAACTAGAAAGAATAATTGAAAAATCCTACGCAGAAATAGGCAGAGATAGTTTGGGTGGGAAGCCAGTGAAACCCCAACTGTCGGAAAGTCCTGAAAAGGTCTTTTCTAAAAACATTCCTACTCCCTCCAAAAAGAAGTGGGAAAACACTAAACACACTTCTAAAGAGAAGAGTTCTCATTCCAGAAGTAGGTCCCCTCAAAAGGAGCCCAATGAAAGGAGGTACAACCTCAGGAATAGGGATAATTTGAAAAAAACCCGATAGATATCAAGATACTGATGCACTTTCCTCTCATACCTTTCAGACTTGGTCACAGAAATCTGAAAGAAGAGGACCGTCAGAAAACAAGGAAGAACGCGTAAAGTCCAAAGACGATCAACACGTTCAGAAAAACAAGAAAACTTAATTCACCAAAAAGAAGGTAGCAGGTCAAAAAATCAGACATGCCGAGGATCTTGAGGACACAACTCAAGAACAGAGAATGGGCTCAGACAATGTTGGACAACGCAGCAGAAGCCACAATAGCTCGCCAGAACCTGAAGGATCTTCTGGAGACAGTGGATTTGAATGAATTCATTCAAGTTGAAACTGCAGATACCAGGGTTAGTTCTCTACAAAAGTTATATGAAATAACACTCCCGATGGAGGGAGACATACCAAGAAAAATAAAAGCACTCTTTTGGGAGCGACTTTCTAAGGGTTATGACATTCTTCTAGCTGAACAAGACAGGCCACCAGAATTTTTCAGGGAGTGCCCACATGGCGAAGACATGATTATGCCAGCCTTCTCTAATAATTTTCAAATTCTTTGTAAATATACTTATGCTAGGAAATGGGCAGTAGCCCAAGCTCCTGCATTATACAAAAATCATGTAGGATGGGATGAGGATTCTCCTCACCATAAAATCCAGTAAAAAAATCAACCAACAGCACAAAGGCAGTACTCAGATAAGCAGGAAGCTAAAAAACAGGTCAGGGAGATCTTAGATCAACTTGAATACCAGGGGGTGATTGAAACATGCACCTCGTCAATGAACAATCCTTTGTTTCCTGTCTCCAAACCGGACAATACATATCTTCTAGTTTTGGATTACAGGCATTTAACCCCTTCGATGCTGATGACGAGCTCAGCTCGTCATCAGCCACGGGTGACGTGTGCGGATGACAAGCTGAGCTCGTCATGTAACGCAGTTATTTGAAAACAGCCGCACAGTGCAAAAATAACTGCAGCAGCGATGCGGTTAACTCTTGTTGCAAAGATGTGTAGTACAAAATGCACACAGTGCAGCACTAATGAATAACATTGTGCGTAAAAAATATAAAACAACATTAGATATTTCTAACGGTTTCTTCTATCAAAACATTGCACCAGAAAGTAGGTATTTGACCGCTTTTTTTAATTATGGGGACACAGCGTCACTTCTGTTGTCTCCCTCAGGGATTCAAGAAAAGTCCTGGGTTATTCTCAGCAAGAGTAACAGAGTTACTACAAACTTATGATGATGAAGCATTGTCATATGTCGATGACATCTATCTGACAGACGATAACTTGGATAGGCACTTGAATAGGGTGAATACAATTATATTGTGATTCGCCTCTGAAGGGTACAAATTAAATTAAAAAAAATCTAGAATTGCCCATTTAAATGTCCTCTTTCTAAGATATGAACTTTCAAGTGAAGGCAAAAGCCTGCCAGCAAAATTTCTAGAGAAATGTGCACTGCTCCAACCTCCAAAAACGCTGAAAAACTTACAGTTGATTCTGGGTTTCCTGAATTTTGGAAGAACATACATTCTAAATTATGCAGAAAGGGTTAAACCTCTCTACAAATTAATGAAACCTGATTTCAAATCATTTAATTGGACACAAAAACACACAGAAACTTTGCTTTAATTACAGACAGATATGTTATCAACTAAACATTTGCAAACACTCGTAAACGTACGCAACTTAGTGATCCAATCATTCCAGGGCAATGCGGATTTACTGACTTAACTTTTATCGAAGGTGAAAAAGTACCAATAGCTTACAAATCACACTTGTACACACAAGCAGAAATTAAATTCACTGCAACAGAAAAAATTCTGACAGTGGTTCAAACTGCAGTAGCAAAAAAAGAGAGTAGGCGCATTATGGTAGTTACTCCTTTACCTGCTTTAGAGGCAGTGACAAAAGCGAGCATTCTGAATGGTAAAGCTTTACATCTGATATGGATACAATGGGTTAAGTCTCTTTCTGCAACAGACGTTGAATACGTTTTTCACCCATATTTGAAGACACAAGCATTTCAACAATACGAATAAGAATGTCCTCTGCCTACTGAAATTCTGCCTCCAGACCAGTATGAATGTATAATTTATACTGACCGATAAGCTCAACAAGCTTTGGGGGGTAAACAAGCCTATAGTGCAGAGTCGCGATCGTTAAAGGCCGTTGGCGTGATGGCAAATTCTGATAAATGGTCAATAAAACTCAATCGCTAGGAGATTGCACAGCTCAGCGAGCTGAACTACAAGCATTTAAGATGGCACTGGAAAATACAGATCGCGAATTCCCCACTCTCATAGTGTGCAATTTGTATCATTGTGTTCAATCTTACAATGAATACTTGCAAAACTGGATTCAAAACGGTTACAAAGATGCAAAAGTTGGCACAATTAAGCATAAACTGCTTTGGGAACAAGTAGTTCAGTTACTACATGGACTACAAAACACTCATGTGATATATACGCTGAGACATCAACGTGATGGCGTTCATGTTGAAGGGATTTTATTGGCTGACGAAGCTGCGAAAGGGGCAGTGCGAACGGCTTCCGTAGCTGCAATCACTCGTTCAAAAACTAAAATAGATGGGGAAATAAAGCTAGCTGTCAATGCTTCAAGCAAAGACAGTGGTAAAACATTACCTAAAGGGTTTCCACTCAAATACTCATATGTAACTGATGCAAACAATATTCTGTTTGCTTGAATCATTGGAGTGGGGTATAGAGTAATTCCAAACATGGAACATAGATTAGGACTAATTTTAGCAGCACATGAAGGGCTTGCCTCTGCACATGCAGGTGTTTCACCACAGTGTCATTATTGAAACAGAGATACTGGTGGCCATGCATGAGGAAACAAACCAGAAACTATGTTTTAGAATGTGAAATAAGCCGAAAGATGAAAGTCTCTACAGAGAAACGTCCTGCGCAGACGCCCCTGTTAATTTCAGATAAACCATTAGCTTGCATTTACCTGGACCACTGCGGTCCCTTACAGAGGGATGGTAAATACAAATATATCATAGTCGCAGTGGATTCATGTTC
This sequence comes from Lissotriton vulgaris, assembly GCF_964263255.1. Lineage (NCBI taxonomy): Eukaryota > Metazoa > Chordata > Amphibia > Caudata > Salamandridae > Lissotriton > Lissotriton vulgaris. Next base: position 941,800,531 of record NC_141696.1, read on the forward strand.
AAGGTTCATTTGGATGTGGCCTCAGGGCTCGACTGACACTCGAACTGTTATAAAAGATTTGCAAGTCTTTATCGGCACATACGCAGTTGGCACTCTACATTCTGGCCAGGGTCCTGCCTTTAGCTCTTGAGCTTACAAGGAGGCTGTGGACAAATTGGGCACTGCATTGCGGTACTCTAGTCCATTCCATCCTGAGGGAAATTCAGTTGTGGAGAGAAAAAAAGGGAAATAAAGCAATCTATCACAGCTAGGGTATTAGGCTCGGGTGAAGGGTGGGTCAAAGATCTAATAAGTGTCCAACGTAGTCTTAACAATCTGCCAAGATGTTCTCTAGGGGGTATCACTCCATATATAGTCCTTTTTGGGACCAGAATGTTAGTAGCGGACCTCGATTGTCAGACTTCAGTGGTAGACCAAAAACATTTTGATATCAAAGACCGTTTGGCTGTTTTACAGGACTTGAAAGAAATAAGAACGAAACAAAGTAACGTGTTCCTGAAGCCAACCACCACTGAAGAAAAACTGACCGTCCCAACAAGGCCTGTCTGGATTCCTAAGCTTGGGGATCTAGTCAAAGAGAAGATCAAGGACAAGAAGGAATGTGGGCCTTTTTACAGACAACCAGTACCTGTCCTAGCAATCCACAGATCAAGAACAGTATTACTGCTGCCCCTTGCTGGAAAAAAGGAGAACAGGTTTGTGTCAATCGACCTGGTCAAACCACATCATGTCGCTATACTAAACAGTAGGCCAAGTGGACTCCGCCAATGTGGCAGACACCCTAATCTTGCTAGGTTCAAACTGAGAGACTCATCACCTTTGAAGAATCTGCAGTGTGAAATGAAGGACTAAGCAACAAAGCTATGGAACTTGTACCTCTTGAAACCCAAATAACAGTTTGTCAAGAAACGCCTGTCTACAATGAAGTATCATCTGATCCCGTAATCCCATAATTGACAGTACTGCCTCTGGCTTTTTCATTAACTTTGATACATTTTCTGAGGATTCCAGTGAGCCTGAAACAACGCCAGTAGAAAGAAATTTCAAAGAACAAGCAACAGACCTTTTTCATCACCTGGAAAAGAGTTATCTGGTTTCACCATTGTTAGATTTGGTGGTGTCTAGTTGGCACAGGTAGGTACTTGTAAAAAATAGGGACCCTTGCCTCTAGTCAGGATAAGGGGATTACACTCCTAAAATAACTCCTGCTCACCCCTTTGGTAGCTTGGCTCAAGCAGACAGGCTTTATCTCAGAGGCGTTGCGTTAAGCATTTGTGACCACATACAGTAACCCAGTGACAACACTACAAATGGACACCACACAGGTTTTATATAAAAAATAAGTATACTTCATATAGAGTTACCACAAGACCATAAACGACAAAAATACACAATACTGTTACTTTAAGATGGTATATTTTAGCTTAGTTCAGTTCAGTTCTTAGATGCAACACTTTGCGTCAATGTACCTTAGGTTGCATTGCGCTTCCATGACAAGCAATGTCACAGCAAGGGAAATGCGGCAAAGTTCAGGTGCAAAGAAATATCGACGTGAAGATCTTCCAGATGCAGCATGCTTCTCGGGATGCGAGAAGTTCTCGGTTCGATGCATGGATTGCAGCGGCAACACCCTGACGATGCGACGGCAGCAGCTCCAGCGGCGACACTCTTCTCCCACTATGCGTGAAGCTTCCGCACGATGCGACAACTACAGCGGCGACATCTACGATGTGACGGCAGCAGATCTGACAGCGGCGTGCTTCTCGGGATGCGAGGCGCTCTTCTTTGATGCAGTGCAGTGCGACAGTTCCAGCGGTGACACCCTCCTTCAGAGTTGCGACGGCAGGCACAGCGACGGCGACACGCTCCGACCTCATTGCGAGACTCTTCTCTCGATGCGGTGCAATGTGACAGCTACTGTGGCTACACCCTCCTTCAGAGTTGCGATGGTAGCAGCAGCGACGGTGACACACTTCCTCTTCATTGAGGCACGCTTCTCTCAGATGTGGTGCAGTGCGAAGTTCCAGCGGCGACAGCCTCCTTCGGAGTTGCGACGGCAGGCACAGCGACGGCGACACACTTCTTCTCAATGAGTCGCGCTTCCAGCTCCTTGTGACATGCAGTTCCTCAGAAGGCCCAAAAACAGCAGCAGGCACTTCCAAAGAACTCTGGGGAGCTGGGGGTGAAGTCTGTTGTCCCTGAGACTTCAGCAGGTGGCAAGCTCTTTTTCGAACCCTTGGAGATCCTTCACAAGTTGAAGCAAAGTACACAAAGATCCTTCATCCTTCCTTTGGCAGTAAGGCAACCACTGCTGGCCAATCCTCCAAGCAGCACTTCAGCTTGAGAATAGTCTCTCCTCAGTTTCTTCAGGTTCCTCTCCTTGTAGTCCAAAGTGATCTAATTTCATGGGATCAGGGTCCCAATATTTATACCCCAAATTCCTATGTTCTCTAAGTGGAGAGGGGGCTTTGCCCAGTCCATACCAGTTCTGAAGCACTCTGTTTACCAGACTTCTCGTTTCCTGTCACAGTGCAGGGCAAGCACATCAGACGCCCCACAGGAGGTGGAGCCAGCATTGTGGAAGGCAAGTACAGTCCTGGAGCACTTTGTTCACAGGACTCCTTCTCTTCTTTCAGTGTGCAGGGTAGAGACATCAGCCACTTCCCAGGAGGTGGAGCCAGCATTGTGGAAGGCAGGCACAGCCCTATTCAAGGTTCAGGTGCAACTCCTCCCTCCCATCTAGATGCAGATCCCTATATTCACCACTGGGTGACTCAGCCTGTGTCTTGGAATCCCCCAGCCCTGTCACTCACAAAACCGGATAAAGGAATACACAACCTAGCAGAGGCAGGTTTGCCTGGTTAGACAAGCAAAGACGTACTTTCTAAAAGTGGTATTTGCAAACACAGAATGTTAAAAGCAGCTTCACTAAAAGATGTATTTTAGCATTCTGAGTTCAGGCATACTAAACTTGAATTTCTACCATGTTCTCTGAGACAGTTAGGATTATAAAATGTAATACCTCTAACAGCCCATTCTGGCCTTTGGAGAACAGGTAGCCTTGCAATAGTGAAAAACGAAAATTGCTGGAATTCCCTATTAGGACATGACACACACATCAGGACTTGTCCTACCTTATACTGACAATGCACCCTGCCCTTGGGCCTACGATAGGGGTGACTGATATGAAGAAAAGGGAAGGTTTAGGGACTGGCAAGTGGGTGCACTTGCCCAGTCAGCATGACTGTACAAGACTGCACGCAGGCTCTGCAATGGCAGACCTTAGACACATTTTACAAGGCTGCATCTGTGGGTGGCACAACCAGTGCTGCAGGCCCACCAGCAGCATTTGGATTTGCACGCCCTGGGCACATTCAGGGCACTAGAATAGGGTCTGACAAGTAAACCAAATAGCCAAACATGGAACCACTAAATAAAACATCAATTTAAAATAGGGAGCACTTGCACTGTGGCACTGAAAAGCAATGAACAGTGCCCAAAGCATCTAATACCAGCAAAAATACATGAGGCAACAGCGAAAAATGGAAGGGAGACCGACGCCAATGGTGCCAGGTCTAACAACTATGGATTGAACTTTGGACTGTATTGGGTGTGCTTTTTCTTCTAATTTGGTTGACTCTGGTAATAACGTTGGGAATGCTGATAAATGGAACATATGTCAAAATGGACACAGCAATTAAGAACATCAACTTACTCCTCAAGCCGCACAAATCACCCCTACGTGAATAAAGAGACATGTCATCAGTGAACATCACAGCCGTTTCTATACCTGGGGTATAGCTTGGGACAGAACTGACTATGACATTTTTGGCCCATCGGAGGTGTTGAAGATTCTACACCAATTTTAGATTTTATTAAGTGACTTTGTTTCATCTAGTACATTTTCTGATGATTGGGACTTCGAGACTGTTAATAATATGAAGTCAGACTTAGAAATGTCTGCAGTATTCACAAATCATGAATATTTAGATGGTTTATCAGTCAATGAACAAATGTATTGTTATAATCACTATGGTCATCATTTCTTGCACTAATCTGTAAATCCTAGAAATGTATTAATGGATAACCAATGGAAACATTGTCGTACGCCACCAAAGGGTAGCTCAAAAACGTTTGCCAATAAGTTTCCATACTTTTCAGGGTTCAATGTATCCAATGCTGAATCTTTTTACTTTAAAAATGTAAACAAAACAGGCAAGAAAAGTATGTTGACAAATAGCAAACAGATTTATTCTGCAGCCTTTTATGCTCAAATGTCTAAACTAGGTTTTGACTTTTGGAAAGACAACATTGACACGAAAACTGTCTGGGGCACAAAAGATTGGCAGGGCCAGGGTATAGAAGCTATGTTTAGAGCCTGTATTATCCCCAAGCAAATTATGTTTTTGAATGACACAGTCCAACAGACGTTTTGTCTTGGGTTAGCCAAGATAAAAGACCTGAACAACCCGTCCATACCTACACCTACACCTGATAGCGGTAACACTTCAGATGGGGAGGTCAATAAACATACTATTTTGCATCACAACAGAACAGATCCAGATTGGAAGAAATTGTTAATCTGGCCCACAGACACAATCAACTGTCAAGATAGATTCCTGAACAAAATACAAGGTTTCATGTTCACTAGGCCGGATCCAAGATATGTACAAAGACAGCATCCTGGAATAGTAACAACATACAGTGTAGGGAAACAGTGCCTTGAATGGTTACATAGAGCTATATTCGAAGATGTAAAGCCACACTTATCTTTACTTAAAGATGGCTCTGATATTAGAGAATTCTTGCTATGACCAAGAACACAGTGTCATAAACGTTTTATATATGCTGGTATCTATGCTGCTTATAATGAAGCATGGAAGATTATGCAAGCAGAGACTGCAGAACGAATACGAGAAATTGATTGTATTAATTTAGAGAAAACTCTCTTTGTGGTTGACAATGGGTTAACAACTCTGTCGTCCAGGATATATTCTTTGGTCACCATAGTATCTTCTGCCATAGACATCATGGAACAGGACTTGTTCATGTTGCAACATGGTCAGTCGCAATTACGTTCTATCATGCTATTAGGCTGGACGTTGCAAAACCTGCATTCAGGCTATGTGCTTTAGCATTTATTCAATGCTATGTCACTGTTTTCAGTATGTAATCTCACTGATATACAGATCAAATTGAGGGGAGAAGACTATACAGTGCTGAGCATTGAACAACTGGAAAGATTGCCATTTACAGTCACTGAAAAGCCAGCCACTGAATACATAATACATGGAACAATCACTCTGCCTGTTACAATTTTCCATTTTCAATATTGCCTAAAACACATACCAGCAGGCACATATGAAAGGTTGGGTAAAGAATACATCAAGACATCCTAGGAATTACCATACTCACACAGATGTTGGAGCGGAGAAAGGGAAGTGTTTCTTAGTGGTAAAAACTGTAAAAACGCACTAAGCAGTTCTCTCATTTGTCAGGGTATAAACATACACAGATCGTGAGATGGTTCCTCTACCAAATTATCCTGCCACCTGCAAGGCTCACCAGCTGCAGTGATTGATCCAATTTTTGGACAACTTTCCAATGGAAGTTACCTCATGTTGAACGACCACAGCTACTGTGGCATGTTGCCAGGTTTACCCTATCTAGTAACTGTGTCAGCCAGGGTCACTCGTTGTATGCAAGTATTGTTTCCAAAGACCAAGACAGACAGGGAGTCGCCGTTATGGCCTACACTGAACATCTCTTCTATATGATTGATCCTTTAAGCAGAATTAAAGTCATTCTTTTGCAAAATACTGTGCCACTGACCTCAGCCAAAGAGACCTATGATCTGCAAATTGCAAGGACTTCTGCCGAGATACATGCCTTCTTAACTACAAACTGCCCTGTACATTTCTCAGAAATGATAAGTCATATCTTAAACATGTCTGATATGAGTGGTATTGTACATGTATTTAAGACCGTATTTGCTGGACTGGTAGCACCTTTTGAAGCGGTCCTAGGAATATTTCCAAACTTCATGCGGACTGCCTCTCATTTTGGGACTCGCTGCAGGGATACTATTTTTGCTCCTGCTACTGAGATATGGCAAGCCAATTCACCAGCAACACCCAGTTCTCCATGGAGACTACTCTAATAGCAATGAAGTGTCATGAGCGCATCATCCAAATTTTGGGACTACCTCGTCTATGAGAAATAAATACCACATGGTTTCTTTCATTCAGACCAATTTGTCAAGATTTCATCCTACCTGTTCTATTTGGTTATGCCATGTTTAGCTGCCTGCTATGCGGAGAAGAATGAGTGTTAGATTCATGTCTCACACTCCCATCAGTCATGCCAACAGATGTTAATACTTTGCTTGAACTGGTAACAGCCCATGCGTAGTGTTGTCCCCAGCGGCTACCAATTCTGATGACGGCATCCATTGAAATTTCACAGACGCAAAATGCTGATGGTGAGGTACGAGAGGAAACAGGCACATATGTACCTTCCACTTCGAACATGGCTAATGCGACCAATGCTGACGACGGTGCTTCACATTTATGCACTTCTAAACGAGGTAATACAACTTTCACCTACAATGGTAGATGACTTTTTTACAGACTTAGAAGATTTGATGTTTTCTCCAAACTCTAACACTGACTTTTGATTTGGCATACAGTGTTCTGAGAGACTTTGAATAAGACCTTCATTTTTTCAAAACAAAGCTCTAACTTTGGGACTCTTTTTCCTATGATTAATTTTTGTTTTCAAAATTTTTATTTTTATCCTTTTTTTGGCACAATTTAAATCTGCTCAAGGTAGAACTATTCATAGAGAACAAGAATTATTTGAAAAACTTCCCGAGACAATATTTGACCTTGTCCACATACACAAACAATTTTATGTAATCTGACATGAAATGGTTTCAGACATTTTTTCTTCTGTAAACTTGGTTGCCGATGCACTCAAAACGGTACACACATTGTTAAGTAACAATACACAACAAAATAGTAACAAAGTGACAGAAGTGTTTGAACAAAAACTCTCATGAGGGGTAAATCTTGGAGTCTTTAATGCAGTATACAGCCAGCCGACACGTGTTTCATCGCACTCGCGATTCCTCAGGGCTGAAATGAACAGAAAGTTGACAATGGAGCATGTATCTCGTAAGAGTACAATATACATTAAGACCTGGATATCTGGTCTTTACATACTCGGTTTTTGCTTCTAATCCAGTGAGTATACAAGGATACATCTATAGTTCCTGAGTGCCACCCCAACACATCCGTGTCGCAAGTGTGAGAATTATCACTATGATCACTAACCGTGCTGGTGAATAGTGAATTTTGTGCTGACTTGTAGATATGACTAGAATACTTCTCTTAAGAGACAGAGTCTCTGGCTAGAAAGTGATCTATCTGTGTGCGACTCAATCACACTACATGCTCAGTGAAACCTGTGAATAGTGTAAAAACTCTGACTCTAAGCATATATACGTCACATACCTAGATGGCTGTGTCCAGGTCAAAAGGTCTAGTTATTCAACATGGAGAAAAAATAAAGTGAAAACAGGAATAATCTCATCACTAATTGTCATATTTCAAGTGATCAGGCAAGACAAGTCACAGTAGTGAGGCTGTGAAGTAAAGTAAATTGAAGCTCACCGCTCAGCTGGTGATAATTCCGACCGAGTCGGGCCCTTGACCGAAGATACTCGGTATGAGTATGCGATGAGAAGTAAGATTCTGTAACCAGATTAAGTAACCTGACTCACTATGAGCAAGTTGGCATCTCATTATTTCACAAATACAGCCAATTTATAGATCTGGTATTTCTAGCATAAATTCACGCGGTTTAAGAGATAAACAGCGCATTTAGACCGATCACATAACCGACATAGTTAATATGAGGATGATGCCTGCTTCTCTCCCTATCTCACCAGTATGGTGAATCGCGTATTAACCTTAAGTGTGGTTATACATGGAGCATAAAAGTTCAATATAAACTTACATTCACTGGCTTTGAATTAGTAGTCTCAGGCTTGGAGGTCACAATCCATCGTAAATTCAAAATGCCGCCCACGACGAACAGGGTGTTTCTCTGTGAAAATTCGGGGCCACAATGATCATTTGTTCCAATGTACTATGTATAATTCAAGGATTTATCTTAGGTGCAACATAGCGTTGGCTTACCTATTTGGCGGGGAAAATCTCGTTTTATGCCGAGTATGGCTCTGATGTAACTGGGCGCCCCAAGCTGAAAAGAAACCAGAATTAAAATTGGAGTCACGCTCCTCGTGTATTCTCACGACTGGTTTCCATTAATGGATATAGAGTGTGATGTCAGTTCTTTCTAGACTGCTTACCTGGATCAAGCAGAGGAGCGGCGTGTAGCGTGTCCGGACCCCCGAGCTGTGTTCCTGTTTGGACACGTGACCGGGTCTCTGGGGAAGTTAAATGCGTCTCTACGCTACGCAATTGGTTGACTAGACCGATTGCTTCCTTGTGTTTTGCCTCCATGTTGGATTCCCAGTGGAACCCTGGAACTCACTAATCATAATACGAACTCATTGTTAAGGCAATAAGTGAGTTGAGATATGATGGTCACAGGGTCGAGTAGCGATATAAAATAATAATAAGCAAGGAGAGGGCAGAAATCTGGCAGTAGCCCAAGTATTATAGCAATGTACATGCAATATGTCGATTACGTAGTCGGTAAAGCGCGGTTTGCGTAGTAAGGAAATTGAAGCATTCCATTACGATATTGCCGGTCGATAAATGTATGGAAAAAACTTTTTATAGCAATATTGGCTAGGCTAAGAAAGGAAGACATAGATAGTCCTCCAGGTGAGCTTAATCGTGAGCACCGTGCATGGACATAAACAAACTACCGGTGCCTGTCCCAGTCACACGTGGATGTCTCAGTACCAATACAAATATACAGCATAGTCCTAATTATCTCTTGTATACATACATGAATTCATCTCCGACTACCAAGTGCGAAACTTAACAAAAGCAAAAATTAGTTAAAACAGAGTACAGGAGAGTTCTCCTAGCATGAGGGAATGGTAATAGTACAATCATAATGTCACATTTTATAAAATACTGATTTGTATACATTGTGATGTGTTACAGTACCATATCAATGGTTGACATTCCATAGTTCAATTCCCCAGGAAATATTGCATCTCCTGGTCATAATTAAGTCCCCGTTCTACAGATTTAAGACGCATAATCCAGGTTACCTCTGTGCGTCTAAGTCTCAATTCGCGGTTGCCACCTCTGACGCCTTGAGGGACTGTATCTATGCCAAAGAATTTAGCCACTTTGTTGGTCCTGTCTCTTTGGCAGGAGGCTATATGTAAGGCCACCGGATATTTAGGATCACAGTTCAATATTGCCCTTATATGTTCCATCATTCTCTCTTTCAGTGGTCTGATGGTGCTCCCTACGTAGAACTTTCCACATTCACATTCTATGATATAAATCACAAATTTAGTGGTACAATTAATGTTACTCTTAATGATGAAGGAAACACCATCTGGACCCATGAATTTGGTTATGCCATGTTTAGCCCATTTACACATGCTGCAAAAACCACATTTGTAAAAGCCTAGGCTATGTTGTGTCATCCAAGTTGTTTGTTTGGTATCTCTAGGTACAGTGGGACTCAATTTGCTTCTTAGTGTATTGCCTCTTCTGAATGAAATTTGAGGTCTATCTGTAATATGATTGGTGAGAGCTCTTTCTGATCTCAATAAACCCCAATGTTTGGTCAGGCTTTTCCGTAAAGCGTCGTGGAGTGAATTGAAGTCAGTCACCATTCTAATTTGTTCCCTTCCAGAAGTGGTAGGTTTGTGTGTGGAGGTAAGAGTGTATATTCTCTTGACTTTTTTGACTCTTTTCTCTGCTTTCCCAATAATCTTGTTAGAGTAACCTCTGTTATAAAATCTTTCCTTCATGCTCGTCAAACACCTCCCGAACTCACAGTCCTCACTACAGTTCCTCTTTGCCCTTAGAAACTCGCCATAGGGTATGGCGTTTATTTGATGTGGGGGATGTGAGCTCGAGGCATGCAAGACTGCATTGCATGCAGTGGATTTCCTGAAAAGTCTACTGTGTAGACAGTTGGACGATACATAGAACTCAATGTCCAGGAATTCAATATTCGTCTTGCTCCAATTCATCGTGAATCGGATTTCCCAAGTGTTGTCATTAAGATGTGAAAAGAAGTCTTTTAGAAGCTCCTCAGAGCCAGACCAGATTAGGATGCAATCATCAATATATCGACCCCAAAAAATAATGGAGTCGATATATTGAGCACCCTTCTTGCTCCAGATGAGGTCGGATTCCAATGCGCCCATGAATAGGTTGGCAAACGAGGGTGATATTTTTGAGCCCATGGCCACTCCCTTTTTCTGACAGTACCAGTTTCTGTCAAACATAAAAAAGTTGTTTTTGAGTATCAGTTCAATCATTGCAGATAACATTACAGTGTGTTGCCAAAGTGTGGCCAGTCTGTTGTGAAGAAATGTGTTCACTGCCTGTATGCCTAGATCTAAATTGATACTGGTGTACAGTGAGACTACATCTAATGTGACAAGTAGAGATCCCTCTTGCTACTGGATGTCTGCTAGGGTGCTCAAAATATGTTTACTGTCCTGTATGTAGGAAGGCAGGTTTCTGACAAGGGGACCTAAAAAAAGATCCACATATTCAGCTATTCTTTCGGTAGGGCCCCCAATGCCAGAAACAATTGGTCTCCCTGGTGGAAAAGGGAGTTTTTTGTGGACTTTCGGAAGAGTGTATAGCCATGGATAAGTTGGTCTGAACACTTTGAGATATAGAAACTCTTCCTCGTTTAGTAACCCAGATTGTTTCCATTTTAGTAATTGTGAATTAATCTCCAGTGTTAAAGGACCCATGGGGTTATACATCAGGCGTTCGTAGCAGGACTCGTCTAGTAGTTGTTGTGAGATTTCATGGTGATAGTCTACACGATCCATTATCACTACGTTGCCCCCTTTGTCTGCTTCCCTGATTGTGATGGTGTTGTCTTTCATGAGTGTGGTGAGTGCATGTCTTTCCCCATAGGTGAGGTTATCTTTGTATTTGAACATCCTGTCCTTTCGATGACGATTCAGGTTATCCAGATCCTCTACCACACGTTTATGAAAATTGTCTATGGCATTGCCACCAGGTAGTGTGGGAATCCATTTGGATTTTGATTTCAACCCACTGACAATGCTATAATCGGATTCTATATCCAATTCTTCCTATAATCGATCCATATCTAGAGGAGAATCCTCCATATCAGTCAATGACAACAGAAGGTGGGTTGTATGCACATCTTTTATTGACAGGGAATCAGAAGTACTAGATACAGGTGTATGTCTCGTTTCTCTCTCCCTTTTCTCTAACCCAAAGAAATGCTTTTTTAATTTTAGATTCCGAATGAATTTAAAGAGATCAATCTTTAGCTTACAGATATCTCCAGTGGCATATGGGTTGAAGTTTAATCCCTTGCTTAAGAGAGAAATCATATCTGGAGTGAGATGTAGTTTTGAGAGATTGATAACCTGTACACCCTGATTCTCTACACTTACTGATTCTTGTTGGCTCCTGATCTCAGTTTCCTTCGATAGTCTTCTGAGCTTGCTGCCCCTCCCTCTCCTTGTTTTGGCTCGGACTGGTTTCTTGGGGGCACGTATCTGTTGCCCTTTCGTATGCATAAAACCTCTTGAAAAAAAGCTGGCATGTTTTGTCTGTCTTGATTATCTGAGTCCCCCCCAGTAGTATTGACAGAATTTAGAGAGGTATTACTAGATGACAAGGAGGCAGGTTCTGAGTTAGTTTTATTCCTATTGTCAGTTTTGGAGCTACTCGGGATCATATTTTTTATCAAAAGTAAAAATTCTGCCACGTGTGTAGTCCAACTCGTCCCTTCTCAATTGCCTGGCTTTCCTGTTTTTAATATCCGATTGGTGTTTCAATAGGATTTCATTCAAAATGGTATAGTTCTTAACTGTTGGTTCGGGCAGATTCAGATCTTTAATTTCTTGTTCCAGAGTTGCTATATCTGCTTGCAGTTTGGTAACTTTACGTTCTGAGCTAACAATCAATATCTCCATAAGAGTAATGGAGTTGTTAGTAAGAGATTCTTCCCATTTTACCATAAGGTCCGCATCTAGGTCGTCATAGGTGGGGAATATCTGGCCTCTTAACCCTCTAGGAATACGTTTCAATCTTAAGTATTGTTTTAAAGTCACCCCATCCCACCATTTTGAATTTTCTAATTTCTTTAGTCTCTCCAATTTAAGGAATTTGTCTTTGAGACCCTCTATGCGAGGGGGATTGGTGCTGGTAGAAGCAGATTGAGTGGACATCCCTTTTGCTAAGTTGTCAAATAACTCTTCTGCCACTTTAGTACGATCCATATTCAGGATGGCTATAGTTCCCGATCTAGGGGTATTCTAGATTGTGCGGGATAAAAGAAGAAATCAAATTGTGCGTGGCGGCTACCCTTAACTGATAATATACTGTGGATTCAGAAGGCTTTTTGATCAGTTTACGCTCCGGGTGCACTGCCCGTTTATACGCACACCAATACAGAATTGCTATTATTTAAGGTGCAAATCGGCGAGTGGAGAAACCCTTAACCACTCAATTAGAGTAGAAGAAACTACCCCTTATTCAACAAACTTGGTTGCCGATGCACTCAAAACGGTACACACATTGTTAAGTAACAATACACAACAAAATAGTAACAAAGTGACAGAAGTGTTTGAACAAAAACTCTCATGAGGGGTAAATCTTGGAGTCTTTAATGCAGTATACAGCCAGCCGACACGTGTTTCATCGCACTCGCGATTCCTCAGGGCTGAAATGAACAGAAAGTTGACAATGGAGCATGTATCTCGTAAGAGTACAATATACATTAAGCCCTGGATATCTGGTCTTTACGTACTAGGTTTTTGCTTCTAATCCAGTGAGTATACAAGGATACATCTATAGTTCCTGAGTGCCACCCGAACACATCTGTGTCGCAAGTGTGAGAATTATCACTATTATCACTAACCGTGCTGGTGAATAGTGAATTTTGTGCTGACACGTAGATATGACTAGAATACTTCTCTTAAGAGGCAGAGTCTCTGGCTAGAAAGTGATCTATCTGTGTGCGACTCAATCACACTACATGCTCAGTGAAACCTGTGAATAGTGTAAAAACTCTGACTCTAAGCATATATACGTCACATACCTAGATGGCTGTGTCCAGGTCAAAAGGTATAGTTATTCAACATGGAGAAAAAATAAAGCGAAAACAGGAAAAATCTCATCACTAATTGTCATATTTCAAGTGATCAGGCAAGACAAGTCACAGTAGTGAGACTGTGAAGTAAAGTAAATTGAAGCTCACCGCTCAGCTGGTGATAATTCCGACCCAGCCGGGCCCTTGACCGAAGATACTCGGTATGAGTATGAGATGAGAAGTAAGATTCTGTAACCAGATTAAGTAACCTGAGTCACTATGAGCAAGTTGGCATCTCATTATTTCACAAATACAGCCAATTTATAGATCTGGTATTTCTAGCATAAATTCACACGGTTTAAGAGATAAACAGCGCATTTAGACCGATCACATAACCGACATAGTTAATATGAGGATGATGCCTGCTTCTCTCCCTATCTCACCGGTATGGTGAATCGCGTATTAACCTTAAGTTTGGTTATACATGGAGCATAAAAGTTCAATATAAACTTACATTCACTGGCTTTGAATTAGTAGTCTCAGGCTCGGAGGTCACAATCTATTGTAAATTCAAAATGCCGCCCACGACGAACAGGGTGTGGCTCTGTGAAAATTAGGGGCCACAATGATCATTTGTTCCAATGTACTATGTATAATTCAAGGATTTATCTTAGGTGCAACATAGCGTTGGCTTACCTATTTGGCGGGGAAAATCTCGTTTTATGCCGAGTATGGCTCTGATGTAACTGGGCGCCCCAAGCTGAAAAGAAACCAGAATTAAAATTGGAGTCACGCTCCTCGTGTATTCTCACGACTGGTTTCCATTAATGGATATAGAGTGTGATGTCAGTTCTTTCTAGACTGCTTACCTGGATCAAGCAGAGGAGCGGCGTGTAGCGTGTCCGGACCCCCGAGCTGTGTTCCTGTTTGGACACGTGACCGGGTCTCTGGGGACATTAAATGCGTCTCTACGCTACGCAATTGGTTGACTAGACCGATTGCTTCCTTGTGTTTTGCCTCCATGTTGGATTCCCAGTAGAACCCTGGAACTCACTAATCATAATACGAACTCATTGTTAAGGCGATAAGTGAGTTGAGATATGATGGTCACAGGGTCGAGTAGCGATATAAAATAATAATAAGCAAGGAGAGGGCAGAAATCTGGCAGTAGCCCAAGTATTATAGCAATGTACATGCAATATGTCAATTACGTAGTCGGTAAAGCGCGGTTTGCGTAGTAAGGAAATTGAAGCATTCCATTACGATATTGCCGGTCGATAAACGTATGGAAAAAACTTTTTATAGCAATATTGGCTAGGCTAAGAAAGGAAGACATAGATAGTCCTCCAGGTGAGCTTAATCGTGAGCACCGTGCATGGACATAAACAAACTACTGGTGCCTGTCCCAGTCACACGTGGATGTCTCAGTACCAATACAAATATACAGCATAGTCTTAATTATCTCTTGTATACATACATGAATTCATCTCCGACTACCAAGTGCGAAACTTAACAAAAGCAAAAATTAGTTAAAACAGAGTACAGGAGAGTTCTCCTAGCATGCGTGAATGGTTATAGTACAATCATAATATCACATTTTATAAAATACTGATTTGTATACATTGTGATGTGTTACAGTACCATATCAATGGTTGACATTCCATAGTTCAATTCCCCAGGAAATATTGTATCTCCTGGTCATAATTAAGTCCCCGTTCTACAGATTTAAGACGCATAATCCAGGTTGCCTCTGTGCGTCTAAGTCTCAATTCGCGGTTGCCACCTCTGACGCCTTGAGGGACTGTATCTATGCCAAAGAATTTAGCCACTTTGTTGGTCCTGTCTCTTTGGCAGGAGGCTATATGTAAGGCCACCGGATATTTAGGATCACAGTTCAATATTGCCCTTATATGTTCCATCATTCTCTCTTTCAGTGGTCTGATGGTGCTCCCTACGTAGAACTTTCCACATTCACATTCTATGATATAAATCACAAATTTAGTGGTACAATTAATGTTACTCTTAATGATGAAGGAAACACCATCTGGACCCATGAATTTGGTTATGCCATGTTTAGCCCATTTACACATGCTGCAAAAACCACATTTGTAAAAGCCTAGGCTATGCTGTGTCATCCAAGTTGTTTGTTTGGTATCTCTAGGTACAGTGGGACTCAATTTGCTTCTTAGTGTATTGCCTCTTCTGAATGAAATTTGAGGTCTATCTGTAATATGATTGGTGAGAGCTCTTTCTGATCTCAATAAACCCCAATGTTTGGTCAGGCTTTTCCGTAAAGCGTCGTGGAGTGAATTGAAGTCAGTCACCATTCTAATTTGTTCCCTTCCAGAAGTGGTAGGTTTGTGTGTGGAGGTAAGAGTGTATATTCTCTTGACTTTTTTGACTCTTTTCTCTGCTTTCCCAATAATCTTGTTAGAGTAACCTCTGTTATAAAATCTTTCCTTCATGCTCGTCAAACACCTCTCGAACTCACAGTCCTCACTACAGTTCCTCTTTGCCCTTAGAAACTCGCCATAGGGTATGGCGTTTATTTGATGTGGGGGATGTGAGCTCGAGGCATGCAAGACTGCATTGCATGCAGTGGATTTCCTGAAAAGTCTACTGTGTAGACAGTTGGACGATACATAGAACTCAATGTCCAGGAATTCAATATTCGTCTTGCTCCAATTCATCGTGAATCGGATTTCCCAAGTGTTGTCATTAAGATGTCTAAAGAAGTCTTTTAGAAGCTCCTCAGAGCCAGACCAGATTAGGATGAAATCATCAATATATCGACCCCAAAAAATAATGGAGTCGATATATTGAGCACCCTTCTTGCTCCAGATGAGGTCGGATTCCAATGCGCCCATGAATAGGTTGGCAAACAAGGGTGATATTTTTGAGCCCATGGCCACTCCCTTTTTCTGACAGTACCAGTTTCTGTCAAACATAAAAAAGTTGTTTTTGAGTATCAGTTCAATCATTGTAGATAACATTAGTGTGTTGCCAAAGTGTGGCCGGTCTGTTGTGAAGAAATGTGTTCACTGCCTGTATGCCTAGATCTAAATTGATACTGGTGTACAGTGAGACTACATCTAATGTGACAAGTAGAGATCCCTCTTGCCACTGGATGTCTGCTAGGGTGCTCAAAATATGTTTACTGTCCTGTATGTAGGAAGGCAGGTTTCTGACAAGGGGACCTAAAAAAAGATCCACATATTCAGCTATTCTTTCGGTAGGGCCCCCAATGCCAGAAACAATTGGTCTCCCTGGTGGAAAAGGGAGTTTTTTGTGGACTTTCGGAAGAGTGTATAGCCATGGATAAGTTGGTCTGAACACTTTGAGATATAGAAACTCTTCCTCGTTTAGTAACCCAGATTGTTTCCATTTTAGTAATTGTGAATTAATCTCCAGTGTTAAAGGACCCATGGGGTTATACGTCAGGCGTTCGTAGCAGGACTCGTCTAGTAGTTGTTGTGAGATTTCATGGTGATAGTCTACACGATCCATTATCACTACGTTGCCCCCTTTGTCTGCTTCCCTGATTGTGATGGTGTTGTCGTTCATGAGTGTGGTGAGTGCATGTCTTTCCCCATAGGTGAGGTTATCTTTGTATTTGAACATCCGGTCCTTTCGATGACGATTCAGGTTATCCAGATCCTCTACCACACGTTTATGAAAATTGTCTATGGCATTGCAACCAGGTAGTGTGGGAATCCATTTGGATTTTGATTTCAACCCACTGATAATGCTATAATCGGATTCTATATCCAATTCTTCCAATAATCGATCCATATCTAGAGGAGAATCCTCCATATCAGTCAATGACAACAGAAGGTGGGTTGTATGCACATCTTTTATTGCCAGGGAATCAGAAGTACTAGGTACAGGTGTATGTCTTGTTTCTCTCTCCTTTTTCTCTAACCCAAAGAAATGCTTTTTTAATTTTAGATTCCGAATGAATTTAAAGAGATCAATCTTTAGCTTACAGATATCTCCAGTGGCATATGGGTTGAAGTTTAATCCCTTGCTTAAGAGAGAAATCATATCTGGAGTGAGATGTAGTTTTGAGAGATTGATAACCTGTACACCCTGATTCTCTACACTTACTGATTCTTGTTGGCTCCTGATCTCAGTTTCCTTCGATAGTCTTCTGAGCTTGCTGCCCCTCCCTCTCCTTGTTTTGGCTCGGACTGGTTTCTTGGGGGCACGTATCTGTTGCCCTTTCGTATGCGTAAAACCTCTTGAAAAAAAGCTGGCATGTTCTGTCTGTCTTGATTATCTGAGTCCCCCCCAGTAGTATTGACAGAATTTAGAGAGGTATTACTAGATGACAAGGAGGCAGGTTCTGAGTTAGTTTTATTCCTATTGTCAGTTTTGGAGCTACTCAGGATCATATTTTTTATCAAAAGTAAAAATTCTGCCACGAGTGTAGTCCAACTCGTCCCTTCTCAATTGCCTGGCTTTCCTGTTTTTAATATCCGATTGGTGTTTCAATAGGATTTCATCCAAAATGGTATAGTTCTTAACTGTTGGTTCGGGCAGATTCAGATCTTTAATTTCTTGTTCCAGGAAACAGGCACATATGTACCTTCCACTTCGAACATGGCTAATGCGACCAATGCTGACGACGGTGCTTCACATTTATGTGCACTTAATCTTCTAAACGAGGTAATACAACTTTCACCTACAATGGTAGATGACTTTTTTACAGACTTAGAAGATTTGATGTTTTCTCCAAACTCTAACACTGACTTTTGATTTGGCATACAGTGTTCTGAGAGACTTTGAATAAGACCTTCATTTTTTCAAAACAAAGCTCTAACTTTGGGACTCTTTTTCCTATGAATAATTTTTGTTTTTAAAATTTTTATTTTTATCCTTTTTTGGCACAATTTAAATCTGCTTAAGGTAGAACTATTCATAGAGAACAAGAATTATTTGAAAAACTTCCAGAGACAATATTTGACCTTGTCCACATACACAAACAATTTTATGTAATCTGACATGAAATGGTTTCAGACATTTTTTCTTCTGTATTTATGAGCCATTTTCATAAATGTATATTTTCTTGATTCATTCAGACAGCATTTACAAATGTCAACATATATGCTTAGAATGAAACATTGCTTTAGATGCGTACAGCACCAATGTGCTTTTCTGTACAACTAGTACCATGTTTTTTTATGTGTTTGGGTGGGTTTTAACACATCATAGTTAGATATGTTTAACGTGTTTAGAATTTAGTAAAGTCGTACATAAGAAAGTGGAGTGGGTGTTGTATGGCGTTTTAGATTCCAAATGATTTTTCCCGATTCATGCCCTTACATAGGCACAAATCACGTTGCCCTTATATAGGCATAGAAATTAAGCCCTTATTTAGGCATAACCCATGCTCCCCAAATACAGGCATGGCTACTTCCATCCATTCATCAACGTCACAATGATTTCTTAGAAAACCAGACTCTTAAGCTGTTAGGGATAGTTGTAGTTACCTCTTTCAATCCAAGCACTGGTAGTTTAGGTAGTAGGTAGTCATCTTCGATGCAGGCAACATATTAGAATTTTGTATTGGCAGAAACTCTTGCAAATCAATGATCTTCAGAGGCAGACCTGCTAGTGCTAAGTAATGCAAAAAAATAGGAAAGTCAATAGGCATGCAAGGGGGGCAGGCATTGTCATGAAAGAATTGTGAAGGCTTCTTCAATGCACGCTGGTGTAACTGCTATCTGGTAATATATATGATAAAAAAAATGGTATGCAGCATAAATCTGACACGTAAATAATAACGCTGCACAGCTACGTTTTTTGTTGCAAAGATAGAAGTTCAACAGGAAATACTAAAAAAATGTTTTAAAGGCACTGGCATTCTTAGTCCGGGAGGTAGAGTTCATCCTCAAACTCAGGTGGTTTCACCAGAAGTTGGTAATCTAACACACTTGATTCAACTTCTGACCAATCATCATCCTCCTCCTGTGCTGTGTCACGAATTGTATCATTGTTTGGCATGAAATGTTGGTTCATTGTGATCATAGTCAATCCCCTCATGTTTTGAGGCAACTGGCTGGTCTTTCTTACTGTAACAACTGCAGCAGCTTGAGTTCAAAATCTCATGCTACTGGTTTGGAAAAACTTAATTTCCAAAGAAATACCACATATATATAAAACACTCCATTTTATATTTTAAAAGTACACTTTAATTTAAATCCTTTCCCCATAGTGTTTCGCCCTATTTTCCATAGTAACAGTGTCTGCAACATTCAACTGTACCAGTAGGTCAAAAGATCTCCATATTTTTAAATTGCAGCACACTAGCTTCCAAATCCACAATAGCAAGTCAGGTTAAATACTGCAAAATATTAGCCGTACAGGTCTATTGCACCTTTCAAACTTTTCTCCATAATCAATCACAAAGATACTTGTTTTGTAAACTAACATGCAACCTATTTTTAACTACACTATATTCATGACAAAGACCTGAGTTTGAAAAATGTAGATATCAAATGGTTTGAGCAGAGAAGATTAAAATGGCACTAATTGCTGACTTTTGTTAAAACCTTTTTGAATTTCCAACACCCTGACCTCATGAGTGTGCACTGTGGTGGTAATGACCTAGGCACACTGAGTAGGGGAGTATTGAAAATCCTAATGATGGTTACCTTTGCAAAACTAATGTCACTTTTCCCTCACACTGTCTTTGTGTACTCTAATATATGCCAAAGTCAGAAATGAAAGTGGGCAAATCAGTTCTGTCCACAGATTGACAAAGTCAGGAAGCATGTTAATAAAGCTGTTTCTGCATACCTCAGAGACCATAACATGGGCTCTATCTATAACAGTGACCTGCTTTTTGACATAGGTAACATCTACAGAAGGGATGAAGTTCACTTCACAGATGAAGGGAGCAGGGTGTTTCTCAACACCCTCTAGCTGTGCATTTGCATGTACATGTAGCTGCAACAAAGTCATAATGAACACAACGGCTCTTCTCAGAGTCACCCTATCTCCCTACAGTTAAAAGTATATTTTCTTACAAAAAATATATCCCTCAAAAATATTTCCTGAATTCCTGAACCCATTGCGGATCCACAAAACAAAAGCACAAATTCAATTAACAAAAACACATTTAACTGTTTTAACTAATTTATTTTATTTTATACATATTAAAATCCTTTCTAGCTCTGTAAATCTGAATGTAAGTATATACTTCACTCTGAGTAGCTCTGTGATAAGCTTCAAAAGTGTGTGAGTGCTTCTGTGATTCTTTCATATTTATTTGTTTATTTACCGTAGATCAGAGACTCCACTGCACCGTTACATGGGGGTCCAAACTGAGCGCCGCGACTTCTACCATGTGAAAAAAAATCATATAATTATTAATGCCCCCCTTATCTGGCCTGATTTTAGCCCCAGGGACTCAATCACCCAGGACCTACCCTTTGTTATTATTTTTTTTTTAAATAGGAGAAAGGCAGCCGGCCTCCATTCCAGGCTGTTTTCGGCCCTGGAGACCCCATCCCTAGAGGCCAGGCCTGTATGTTTTTTTTAATGGGGAGGGACCAGCACGGCCCTCCTATCCAGGCAGATATTGCCCCGGGACCCCATACCCTGGGGCATGACCACCATGTTGAAGACCGTGGGGGTAGCCTCAGCACACCCGCAGTCCTTGCCAACTCACTGCCTCCTGTGGGACCTAGCACTGCTTTTGGACAAAGGGTGCTGCAAACATGTAGCTCCCTCTTTCCAAAAGCAGATCTGCTCTGCTTTATGGAAGCAAGAGCATTTTCAATGATCTTGCTACCATGAAGCAAAGAAGTATTTGCTAAGGCTAGGCGGGAGCAGTGCTTCTGCCAAGACATAGCAAACCCCTCTGCAAAGATTAAGCCCTGAGGAGGTGGTGGTCCTGAGAATGTGTAGGGGGGCTGGAGCCCCCTCACATTATTTTTAAATATAGTCACAACACGAAACAATGGCAGTAGATATGGAGCTGTTTTAATAAACTCTACGCTGGAGAAAGAACAGCCTGGCCTCCAACAGCACCTTCCTCAAAGGGTCAATGTGGGCCCTGATCCAGGGTGTAGGTTCACTATAATGTCAGTTTATAGTGGTCTCTCGATGCAACGAGGCTGCTATCTGCCATGTCGAGGCGAAATCAATGCTAGCAGCGGGAACAAGCTGAAAGCTGCGAAAGACCTATGAAGGATTTATTAAACGGCACTAGTCGGCGTTAATTACTGCAGCAGTGCCTGGACTCTACCCCGGATTATAGCTTTATCTGGGACTCTTAGCGGCAGTGGCAGTGAAGAGGGCGTGTGTGGTGCCGAGCTACGGAGTTATGGAGTTATC
The DNA here is from genome assembly GCF_964263255.1 of Lissotriton vulgaris. Classification (NCBI taxonomy): domain Eukaryota; kingdom Metazoa; phylum Chordata; class Amphibia; order Caudata; family Salamandridae; genus Lissotriton; species Lissotriton vulgaris. The sequence continues at coordinate 941,822,131 of NC_141696.1, forward strand.
ATGTGGCTCTGCTTTCAGCTTTCAGCCGAGACCTGTGCATGCTGCTGCGGGTGATCTTCTTGATCATTCATGCTGTGAGAGACGGCGGCAGAGCAAGAAAGAGAGTCTCGGGTTAGTTTTAATAATTCCACCTTATTTTCTTCACAACGGAGGTTGACTAAGATACTTTAAGGGGAACTGCTTCTCTATCGTAACGGTTCCAGTGAAGGTTTTTTTCATTTTTCTTTTTGTTTTGTGACTTTCTCTGGGAATGGACTTTCTCTGGGAATGGACGTTTGCTGGCCTTAATTGAATTTTTGCTATTAGCAATAAAAAACCTTCTCCTGTGTTCATATATAGTTTATACAGACTTCTGCTGCCTGCACTCGCCGCGGGGGGACTTCATTGCCCATAACCCTTTGTTGAAGGGGAGGAGCCATCAGGCGAATAAACTCGCGCACCGCCACCTGCGACGCGGGAACTGACTTCTGCTGCCTGCATACGCTGCGGGAACTGTCATATGCTGCCTGCACTCGTCACAGGGGGACTTCATTGCCCAGAACCTTTTGTTGAAGGGGAGGAGCCACCCCCCTGACAATTGGAGTAGTAGAGCAGCCTGATATTCTTGTCAGATCGGTAAGACTTCGTGACTGTTAAGAATTGTTACCGTTAAAGGACCTTATTACTGTATTAACTATAATCAAAAACATTTTTTTTATTTTTTTTAAATGAGATACTATCTACGGATTCTCTTACTCTTCTATACTTTTCTAGAGTATTCCCGCAAAATGTCTGTGTTCTCTGCTGATTTAACGAGCATAAGCTTTCCTTTTGCGATATTTGATATTGCTGATGGTAAATAGCGTTACATTGTAGCTTGTGTATAGAAATCTGTGTTATTACATAATAATAATTGATGTTTGTTATTGCTTGAGAAATTATATAGCCATCTTAGCATACCTTTAATCACAAAGTACACTTGTCTTAAAAGTTCTCATAGCTAACAATGGGGATGAGGAAAGCTGCAGAAGCGATAACAGGCAGGAAAACGATGCCAAGGACTCAGAAACAACTCAAATCAGCAGCAGAGAATTGTACTCTAGCCGCTACGGATAATCTTATTAAAGAGGTAGAGAGCATGTTATCTAATGACAAGGATTCCAAATCAAAGGGGAGAAATAAAATCTCATCATATTATAATAAAAAGGATAAAACAACCTGTAAAGAGTCTAATAGTCATATAGTTACTGTCCATCAAACCCATGAAAAGGTCTTGCCACCTGCAAAGGCTTCCAATAATTTAAAAACAACCTCAAGCAAAACAATCACCTCTAATATCGAGGTTATGGACCGTCCAGGCAAAGATAGTGGTAGTGATCCACAGGAAGAGATCATAACCATCGAGTGCACTAATAAATACTCTGTATTATCCGAAAACACAGATGTAATATCAGTGCCAGAATCCAGGAGGGAGGACATAGCGAAAGGAAGCTTGCACCAATATAACAACATTGGATACTCAGGCTTATACATATATTACTGATACACGTAGACTTGTGTTAGACCTGACTACCAAATTAAATATTGTTGAGGGAGAGGTGAGAGTGATTAAAAAAATGATTGAAACACTTGCCAACAACCTACACTTAACCCCTTCCATGCTGGGCCGATTTTCCTCGTGTGCTAGGCTTTTAAAGAATCAATGGATTTATGACTGCCCCCAGCCGTCATCAGCACACGAGCACTGTAATGCATGACGGATGGGGGCCGTCATCAGCATGGAAGGGGTTAAGTGAAAAGGTTGCAGCTGCTCCACCTGGATTTAGCCGACCCAGAGATAATAGGATGAATGTTCTTTACACTAGAGATGACATCCCTAAGAAGCAAACTGTGGGAAAACTAAATCCCCCACAAGCTTATATAGGTGTCCAGTGTACTAACAAAACTAACATTGATGGTCCCTAACTGCACAAGGGACACCCGGTGACTAGCTGGCAGGAATATTATAGGGCTCATAGACCCCAACCATCCCCTCCCCACACATTAAGATATTTAGATAGACAACCCCCGATTAGGATGCAGTAGGGGGATAGGGGTGGTGGGAATGGCATGAGAGATGAAGTATGGCAAGGTGACCAATGTAGGGGATCCCACCAGGGGGTAATTAGGGGTACTACATCTTATAATGTTTTCCTTACGAACGTCCCTAGACTAAAACCAGGCACCAGGGAGGACGAGGACTCCCTGGTTAATAAGGTCATACATTGGATAAGAACTAAAACACAATGTCTCTCTGTGATTAGAACTGATATCAAGAGTGCAATATGGCTACAAAAAGAGGGTGGGGACTTAGATGATGTCAGGTTAATATTTCATTCAAAATCTATAGCTGATAATCTAATTACTTTGAACCTGAGAACCCATTCCTTATTCGTCACAAAAATTTGTATCAGACAGACTAAAACGGGTAGATCTTGTAGCGTAGCCTCGCTAAATCCATCAATGGTCCATATTCATGCTGGTGCTCTTCCTGATTCTTTGATAGCTCAAAAGAACCTCGAAGCAGTGGATTGACTGAATCCATGCAATGACCAGACCAAGATAATATGCGGGGAACCGTACCACCACATCGGGGACTTAATTCAAGCTGCACCAAATAATCAAAGTATCAATACAACACTTACAGTAGGATCTAGATCAATCATAAAAGAAGGAACTAACAAACTTTAGGATTGAGGATTAGTACTCTTAAGAGTAGTGCTCCTGAAATAAACGCAGTAAAAATTTTATCCTGGAATATAGCGGGACTTACAAAAAAGCTCCAGGAACCAGATTGGCAGGACTTTGTGGACCACTATGACTTTTGTCTCTTTCAAGAGACTTGGGCGTTGGAACCACTTTATAAGGAGGGTTTCAGAACCTTCAGCATAGAGGCTGAACATCCAAAGAGAGGAATACCCTCTGGTGGACTCTTAATATGGGATAAAAACCATGGAAACGTTGTGAATGAAACTGTGCCTACAGGCTCTAATGACATCCAGGGACTAAGTTTAAATCTCCCCAAAAAAATGAGGATCTCCTTATTTAATATATACATAAGACCGAGAGATCGCTCTAAAGAGTCACCGCTAATTAAACAACTTGAAGAAATCATCGATTTAACTCCATCTGATGGCCTTATTATAATTGGTGGCGATTTTAATTGTTGTTATGAGCCATTAAGTGGTATGAAATCTATTTTTGATGAGGAGGACCTGGCACTGGGCATCCCCTTACTTAGAACAGAAACACAGATGGTGTGTACTGTTTCCGCATTACAGATCCTGGACTTTACGATAGAAAAAGGATTACGTTCCTGTAATGTAAGATGCCCCTCTGATTTTGTGCGGTCAAACACGTTTTCAAGGGGCCAATCGTCCTCTTGTATTGAGTACATTATGATCAGTACTGCACACTGGCCGTTTGTGACCGATTTTAGAGTAGAGCCTAGGAGGGAAAGTGACCACTTCCCTCTTTGCCTAACCCTTAAGAGGGAACACTCCCAGAACTTGCCCATACTAGATCAAGAGGATTTGCAGCCCATAATGTGCAACAATAAAAGGGCAGTTAAATGGCCATTTATATTAGGAAAATTAGAACCCCTTACCTTTATTTATAATATTTTTTATGATCTTCTTTCTTCCTTTCTTTTAACCCAGAATTTGAATCCCATACCAATCACTCAAATCCATTCTTCACTAATCAAAAATATCAAACCTCACCTAACTAAGTCAGGGAGAAGGAAATGTCCTAATAGTAATAATATATCCCTGTCTAACCTGTGGTTTAATGGAGACTGTAGGGAAGCTAAAAGGAGTATAATTAAAGCGCTAAGGCTGAAAGAACCGTGAAAAGTTAGACTAAAAAGGAGAATTTATGACCAGGTACTAATTACTGCACGCAGAAACTGGGAGGACTTCAGCTGGGAAGACCTGTTAGCCGCCACAAAAATAGGAGATCAAGCATTATTCTGGAGGATTGTTGTAAATGGCAATATTATTAGTACACCGGTCATGGACTATAACCTAGACACCAAAACATGGTTTAAATATTTTGGACAATTATATGCATGTTCAGGACCCACAGTAAGCGAGCATCAATGCACCATTAAAGACTTGATGTAGTCGAGTGACTTTGAACCCCTACACTTTAGTATTGCAGATACCGAGCAAGCTATAGCTGCTATTAAGCTGTCTAAAGCGCCGGGCCCGGATAAAATCCCTGGGGATTTATTTAGACATGCTCCTGATGTATGGGTACCATACCTCAACTTACTATGTAATGCAATAAGTAAAGGCCAGCCTATCCCCCATCATGGAAGGGTGCGGAGATCGTCCCAATACACAAAAAGGATAACAGAGACGATCCCGCAAATTATAGACCCATCAGTCTGAGAGATATTACCCAAAAGGTGTATTCTAAATAGATACTGGATAAGTTAAATGAATGGATAGTCGATAATAGAATTTTATCTTCCTGCCAGTCAGGTTTTAGAAAAAGAACCACTACCATCGATCAGGTATTTAGGTTACAAATTATTGCCTGGAAATATTCCAAATTAAGACAAGGCAATTTGTATGTGGCCTTTATAGATCTAAAGGCTGCTTTTGACTCAACTCCTAGAGACCTTTTGTGGGTGAATTTATGGAAACAAGGGGTTCCAGGAAACATACTGGTTCAGCTTATTAGACTTCATGAAGATAATTTTGCCAAGGTGCATTGGGGGAAAGGTGGAGAGCTCACAGAGGAAATACCGGTTAAGAGAGGGTTACGCCAGGGGTGTGTCCTGGCGCCCACTTCGTACCTCCTTTATGTCAATGACATGGTTGAGTTCCTACAAAAAACAAACCATGATTCCCTAAAACTGGGTGGTACCCCCATATGCGCCTTGACATTTGCAGATGACACTATTTTGCTCTCCCAGACACCCAGGGGATTGTAAAATTTCCTGAACGAACTTGATGTGTACTGAAAATTAAAAGGCCCGAAAATAAATCCAGCGAAAACAAAATACATGGCTATTAGGCCACATAAAGGTTTTAAGAGTAATATAATGCTGAATGGCGCTAATTTAGAGAGAGTTAACACCTTTGCTTACCTGGGGGTTACTATAGATTCTACCCTTTCATGGCACCCACACATAAAAAAATCCAGGACTATCTTAACACAATATGCAGCACCCATTCTGAAAAAACTCCATCCCACTGGAATAAAGGCTTCCAGAGCACAAACCGCCGCTCTGTATGGCTCTGAATTGTGGGGGGTAGAACAACTCTCTACATTAATTGTGGGAGAAAACAAGGCTCTAAGAGAAATGCTCCACTTCCCCAATATACCCTACTGATCCCTTACACCTTTGATTTGGGACTAAAACGCATTGAACACAGGGCGGTTTGGATGACACTGTCTTACTGGATAAGCATATGGGTTACTGAGGAACTTGCATCTATAGGCAGGCATTGGGAGAATTACTTGCATTAGATACCCATGTTAGATTCCCCTGGTTGGCTAATATCCGTAAATGGCTCCTGGATTTGGGCCTAAGGAAATTTTGGACTGATCCTAATGCGCTGACCGTTGAATACAAAAGGGAACTAAAAAATGTCTATTGGAACTTCATTTTCAGCAAAGCTACTTTGAATTGTGGACATGGTTCATTAACAACTGAATTTCTAATGTTTAAGCCAACTCCCTGCTTCGAACCATTTCTGGATCAGATTGAACCGCCAATCGCGAAAATCCTCTACCTGAAATTCAGGTACGGTGTCCTCCGAGTTGGAAAATTTATATCCAAATGGGAAAGGCGACAGAAGAGAGAAGAAGATAGTATGTGTAAAATGTGCCATCTAGGTGACTTGGAGGACGTAGCACACGTCCTTTTTTTCTGCCCCACCTATTTTAATGCTAGAATAAAATGGATTAAACCGTTGGGGAGGAAACTGGTCGTTAGGAAGTATAATGATATGCTACGTATCCTAAAGACCGATAATACACAACTCATCGTATTTGGTACCAGTAGATTCCTGTTGGCAATCAATGTTATGAGAATGAAGAAAGGATTTCAGTTTTAACTATGTACTTGTACTAGAGCACTTTAGAATACAAATTTTGCACTGTTGGAATAATCTGTTGAATATTCTTTTGCATTTGTACATTGCACTTTGTATCAAAGTACTCGATGAAAAGTAGATTTTTATCTATTTATTTAACTGATTTTAATATTAAGGTTAAAGGGTCAATTATTTATTTTCCGAAATTGCATCTAGGCACTAAAGCACTTTAGTTTCTTATCTACATATTGTAGTTTTACTTTAGCAAACATGCATTTCGTATCCTCCACTGTAGTAAAGATCCTTAAACTTGTGTGAATATAATTGTAATAGTTTGTAAAACGCATTTAGTCAGTTTTTAAACATAGTTGAGTTCTTATGAATCAAATAAAGGTGTTTTTGATTGATTAAATGTAGCCTGACGGGTGGTGATGGCCCCTGGGGCTCCAGGGGGCACGTGGCCCAACTGCATTTCAGTATATTTGTCCTGGGGCAGTGGTAACCCTGGGTGTTGTGTGCGCAGTGGGCCTATGTGGAGGTACGCGTAGTTGCAAACAAACTCCGTGGATCTCCGCTATGCTGCCCACCTCCACCCCTATTCAAAAGTAATAAAAAATAAAGTTAAAACCACTTACTTCTTTTCTGCAGCATCCCCGGGCTGCCTTCCTCGTCTTCCTTGCCATATGGTGATGCTTAAAAAAACTGCACATGGCTGGCCAACTCTGCTCTACTGCAGAGTGTGCGGAGATTTGCCTTCTCAGTGTTCTCCTTGTATCGCTGTTATGTTTTATCGCAAAGTGTCTGGCGACAGGATATGAAAAATCTTTCGATTACAAGGACACCTCAGACAATATACTGTGTAATTGGTGTGACAGGATCCCATAATCAACACAAAAGGTACTTTACAGGAAGCAAGGGGCTTTTTTCCCTGTGGAAAATGCAAAGCATGTGCTTTTAGTAGGAGAGTACTAACTTATCAGGTAAATGGAGTGAAGGGAGGTAAAAGAATAACTAAATTCCTGTCCTGTCACACCAATTACGCAGTATATTGTCTGAGGTGTCCTTGTAAACTAAATTATGTGGGAAGCACCATCAATTGCGTCAAATTAAGAATACTTGAACACATGCGGGCTATAGCAAAGAAAGATTTTTCATATCCTGTCGCCAGACACTTTGCGATAAAACATAACAGCGATAGAAATCTCCTACAGTATTTCTGTTTAGATCATGTACCTGATACCCAAAGAGGGGGGGACAGGCTACTTAAACTCAGAAGACTGGAGTCCCGATATATAGTGGACATACAATCGAAGGCACCGGGTGGACTCAACAGTGGGAAGGATCTGTCCATACATTTATGAACAATGAAATTAACAATTTGAGAACATAACAATGGTAGACATGTGTACAGCAATGAATTGTGGTGTAATGATGATAAATGAAAGTATTTCTTGAAAAGTATATACAATGTAAAATGTATTGGGAATCGTAGGATAGAATGACAGGGAGGTGTTATTCATGACTTTGTCTCGAGTATAGAAATGAATTATTGACTGCTATATGTGATATTTAGATTAGTAAGCCAATTGTTGAGTGAGGTAGCGTATTGGGTTTCTGTACTAACACCAACAATACAGTATGAGGAACTTGGCAACCTCTATGGGTTGCTTTGCCGATCCACGGCAAGATTACATGAAATGAAACTATATGTTTTAGAATGATAAAGGTGCAATACAAATCCGCGATTTTGACTCGAGAATGCGGTATGAGTATGCATATAATGTGTTGACTGTATTTACAAGATGGCGCCCATGGAATTTCAGAGAGCGCGTAGTCCCTCTTTTGTTTTACTAGATTGTTGGTTGCTTTTAAAATGTCGCCGCACAGCGCGCAAATGTTTGACACAGAAGAAGGGAGTTCCTCCCGAAATGCGTCTGTCTAAGGCGTGAATAAACCCACCTTTTGCTAAATGTTCCCGTGAGTGCTGTTTGTTTTCTCAGAAGGGATGAGAAGACGCTTTAGCAGGCATTGATATTGCGGATACGCCACCATGAATACAGCACCCGTTTATTGAAGTGACTCGTTCTCTGGTGCACTTTGGAGCTTATATATATATATATATATATATATATATATATATATATATATATATATATATATATATATATATATATATATATATATATATATATATATATATATATATTCATTCTGATTAAGAGCCTTTATATACTCAAGAGCACTCTCCCTCGTCCCTCTCCATATGACGAAGAGATCGTCAATATATCTGTGCCAAGTCACCATCTTTTCGGTCCACGGACCTTTGTCCACTGCCCAGGCCACCTGCTCCTCCCACCAGCCCACGAATAAATTCGCGTAGCTGGGGGCGAAGCAGGTTCCCATCGCAGTCTCTGAAATTTGTTTAAAATATTGACTCTCAAATAAAAAGATATTATTGTGCAGACAGAAGCTTAAAAATTCTATCAGCATCTTATTGTGCTCCGAATATTTGGCTTCTCTATTCCTCAGAAAATACCGTACCGCTTCTATACCCTGCTGATGTGATATGCAAGTGTATAGGCTCATGACATCCATAGCTATCATTAAGTCTCCTTCTCTCCAAACAACCTTCTCCAATTTGCCCAGAAAATATTTTGTATCTTTAGTGTACGATCTTAGTTTCACTACAAAATCCGACAGAAAATGGTCAATATATTCTGAAACATGCTCGAGCAAACTACCTTGAGACGAGACAATTAGTCTTCCTGGGGGACATAGAGCGTTCTTGTGTACCTTGGGGAGGTGGTAGAAACAGGGCGTGACAGGGCTAAGCTTCCTCAGATATAAATACTCTCCTGTCTCCAACATTACCTTTTCATACCATTTTTTTAACATCTCATCTTTTTTAACATCTCATGACATTCCCCAATACTGTTCACATATACATCCCTCATTGTTCAATTGCCTTAAAGCCTCTTTATTGTATGCTGTAAGTGTTTGCAAGACAATATTTCCACCTTTGTCTGAAGGTTTCACAATTATCAAAGGGTCATTATTCAAGTCATCCACTGCCTTAATCAAAGTGTTCTCACTCTTACGCATCAATGCCAAGTCTCTAGTAACATTTTCTGCAAATGTGTCTATAATGTCATTCGGCATTTGTGGGACAAAGGTGGATACTGGCCTGAATGTAGTCAATGCACTTTTCTGTCCTATCCCTGAGGGTTCAGCCGAACCTCCAGCCGGCTCTGATTCAGTTCGTAAGTCTTCCAAGACCTGTTTTGCTGGCAGGTCTCGTTCCAGTAAAATATCCGTTCTTTCCTCTGTTCCCTTCCTCGAATGTCCTGTATCTTTCTTAGGGCGTAATTTGAAAAATGTATGTAACTTCAGTTTCCTGGCAAACTTGAATAGGTCTATCCGTGTCTGCGTGTATTCCAGTTTCTTCTTAGGACAAAACGATAATCCTAATTGCAGCACACTTTCTTCCGTCTTAGTTAATACACGCGGGGTCAAATTGATAATGGTAAGGTTGTAGGGTATAAATTCGTTGAACGTCTCCTGTTGAACTTTTTCCTGCTCCTGGTAAGCATAGGAGAGCCTATTCCTTTTACTCCTACGGCCCCCTCTCCTTGTTTTCCGCTGTCTTTCTGTTGATGTTCCGGGGGCTTTCCTCTCGTGTTGTATTGCCATGACTGCTGAACCATTTGGAACTCATTTTGAACAGCATAAGGCAGTGGATGACTTGAATAATTTTCTGTCGGATTTTGTAGTGAAATTAAGATCGTACACTAAAGATACAAAAGATTTTCTGGGCAAATTGGAGAAGGTTGTTTGGAGAGAAGGAGACTTAATGATATCTATGGATGTCACGAGCCTTTACACTTGCATATCACATCAGCAGGGTAGAGAAGCGGTACGGTATTTTCTGAGGAATAGAGAATCCAAATATTCGGAGCACAATAAGATGGTGATAGAATTTTTAAGCTTCTGTCTGCACAATAATATCTTTTTATTTGAGAGCCAATATTTTAAACAAATGTCAGGGACTGCGATGGGAACCTGCTTCACCCCCAGCTACGCAAATGTATTCGTGGGCTGGTGGGAGGAGCAGGTGGCCTGGGCAGTGGAAAAAGGTCCGTGGGCCGAAAAGATTGTCACTTGGCACAGATATATTGACGATCTCTTCGTCATATGGAGAGGGATGAGGGAGAGTGCTCTTGAGTATATAAAAGCTCTTAATCAGAATGAGTACAATCTAGAATTCACGGTGGACATCAGTGAATGCTCTGTGAACTTCCTAGATCTGGAGGTCACAGTAGTTGACAACAAACTTTGTACCAAACTCTACCGTAAGCCCACTGCGGTTAATTCGATTCTTCATGCCCGCAGTGGACACCTACCTAGACTAATAAACAGTATTCCCTATGGAGAACTTCTCCGCATAAAAAGAAACATTACAAGAAATATTGACTTTGAAAGATATGCAGTTGAGAGCATGGGCAGATTCCGTAGGCGGGGATACAGTGCACAGATCCTAGAGGGAGCTAAGCGAAGAGTTGACTCCATAGCCAGAGAGAAGCTCCTTGAAGTGGGCACCAGAAGAAGAGTAGAAGAAGACAGAATTAGTAATTTCAGAATGATCACTACCTTCTCTAAAGATGCCACTAAACTTAGAACCATGTTCAACAGACTGGAAACTTTTACACATGGACCCAGTTATTGGAACGGATATTCCAAAGAGACCCCTAATAACTTTTCATAAAGCCAGGTCCCTCAGAGATAGCCTCACTAATAGTTATACCCAAAAGGTGACATCGAAGGGTTTTGAAAAGGATCTAAAGGGATTCCACCCCTGTAAAAAATGCAAAGCCTGTGCTGGAAGTAAGAAAGTCTCCACATTCCAAATACCAGGAATGAGGCAGCCAAGAGCGATAAATACATTTTTGACCTGCTCGATTGCAGTGCCCGTGCGTATTGAAATATGTGGGCAGCACGATTCATCAAACAAAAATTAGGGTTTTAGAACACGCTAGGGCCATAAATAAAGGAGACATGACATACCCAGTGGCCCGCCATTTTAAAGAATTTCATAATGGGGACAGAAACCTTTTGACATACTTTTGCCTAGACTATGTACCGCAGAACCCTAGGGGGGGACAGATTGATGACCCTTAGGAGACTTGAGTCTAGGTACATCATTGATATCAACACTAAAACACATGGAGGCTTGAATTCGCATGAAGAACTGGCAGTACATTTAGGGGATAATTGATGGAGTTTGTATCTGAAAACCTATTTTGTAACTGGGTCTGTTGTATGATTAGACCCCTCGGGGTTGTGACCTTTTATTGCAGGTGGTTGATTATAATTATGGACATTGTGAACATCAAAGTGCCATAGCTCATCTAAGAGCAGTATTGCAATATGTACAACAGTGTGCAAATGAGAGTACTAGCCCATCTAAGGGCGTTATGAATGTAATTGAAATATTAAGCGCGATGTGGTAAGCTCATTTATGGGCACTATGGAATTGTAAGAAGTGGTTTTATCCAATACCGTCGACACATTTTGTACTTTACTTTGAATGTAAATGGTATAATGTGTTGCACCACTCCAATATGGCGACTGAGATTGAGTACAGTTGTCCTATGCCTATGTCCATTAATGATGTATGAACATAAAAAACGGCCTTTTCGGCGGCGCCATGTTACCATCGACGAAGGCGAATGCCGAAACGCGTCTGGACACCGTGAGCTTAAAAGAATCTTAAAGCTCGTCACCGTGAGTGCTGGTCTTTTGTGGTGCAAACTACGAAAACTTGGAGTAGTCATAGATGCGGGGGCATCACCCGCTCAAGGGCACCCGTTCGTGAGTGCTGGGATACTGGTGCAACTTTCAGAGCAAGCATATATATATATATATATATATATATATATATATATATATATATATATATATATATATATATATATTCACTGAAAAAACCATAGGTTTCACACCAGTTATAGTTAGGAATTAGCATTTAAAAAACCTATTAAATTCACTGAAAAAACCATAGGTTTGACCCCAGTTATAGTTAGCTGGAAATTTTACTGATATAAAACCATTGAAATTCACACGTTATAGTTAGTCGGACTCACTATAACTTGCGCGTGCAATGCACTGCTGATGACATCACATATTACATCACTCATGACATGGTCAGTGACATCACTCATGACACCATCCTTGTGACATAGTGACAGACCTCCTTTCACTATAATGTAACCCTTGAGACACATATTCAAAAATAGAAACTGAAATTTTTAAAAAAATGGAGATACCTATATCAGTTACAACAAGCAATTCAGTAATTCCACTATCTATATACACATCCACTCATTCACCAATAGTTTTATATAGTCACTCATACATATACTCACTCATCATATGAAGTGATACACCTATACATCCTGTTACACACCGACATTCATCCAAAAGTTACTCACACACATATTCACACGTGCAAATAAACTATTGGACATCCATTTATTTGAATATAGAGTTATACACACACTTCCACCTTACTTCTATTTAAAATTACACATATTTATTCTCTTAAACAATCACTTATAGAAACACATACTTATTTAAACAGGAACTCTTACAATCTCTTACTCTCACATATACTCACTTATATACATCAATATTCATATATACTAGATTAAAACATATGTAGTTACTGATAAAGACACTAGTGAGACAGTCATTCACTCACTAACAAACACATATAGACACTCATCCACCCATACAGTCCTGTACATATGCTGTCTTCAAAACACATAGAAACAGAGAGTCAGTCACTCATGCATCTATGTGCTAAGTAATACCCCCACCAAACCATATAGACACTCATACTGATACTAAGAGAAACATCTAATAACCCATATACATACGCATGTAGCTACTTACCAACACATGTAGCCACTTATACACAAAGTAAAACACTAATATATATATTTAAATATTTAAACATTACTCACTAATATTTACTTTTTCAGAAAGGCACATATTCACTGGATGGTGTCATCAGTGATGTCATGAGTGATGTCACTGACCATGTCATGAGTGATGTAATATGTGATGTCATCAGCAGTGCATTGCACGCGCAAGTTATAGTGAGTCCGACTAACTATAACGTGTGAATTTCAATGGTTTTATATCAGTAAAATTTCCAGCTAACTATAACTGGGGTCAAACCTATGGTTTTTTCAGTGAATTTAATAGGTTTTTTAAATGCTAATTCCTAACTATAACTGGTGTGAAACCTATGGTTTTTTCAGTGAATTTCATAGGTTTTTTAAATGCTAATTCCTTTCTATATCGAGTTTGTATCCTTTTTTTTTTTACAATTTGCTGTTTTTTTGTAAGTATTCTTTTTTTTATATATTTTTTTTTTTTTGCGCTCTTGGTGCGCGCTCCGAGAAGCTTTCAGCTAAGCGCTCCCGTAAGCTTTCCGGTGAGCTTAGCAGAAAGCGCACCCGGAGCGCTATTGTCGTTCGTGAAAAAAAATATGAATGAAAAGTTAATAATAATGCAAAACTTTTCGTACTATACAAATAAAATCAGTTTTTTTTAATAAGGAAAATGATTATGCATTTCTGTAAAAGTTTGATGACATCACTTCGGCGCGCAACGTAAGTGCCCTCGGAAGCGCCTACGCTCGCGCCTCGTAAACGCACGCAGAAGCGCCTACGGTCGCGTCATATGTGCGCCCCGGAAGCGCCTCAAATCGCGCCGCGTAAACGCACCCGGAAGCGCCTACGATCGCGCCACGTTTGCGCCCCGGAAGCGCCTCCGCTCGCGCCGCGTAAACGCACCGGAAGTGCTCCGAAGCGCGCAGCGTAAGCGCGTCGGGTCATGTGACCCTAAAATAACACTTTTCATTGGTTGCTAACAGTTTTTTTTACAAAGAATGAAATCCCCACCCATTTCCTTCACTATTGCTTTGTACTTGGAGAGAGCAAGAGCTGTTCTGTGTACTATCTTCATCTCCTACTTTCCTGATCTACAGCAATGGCTGCAAGAGAGTCATCCAGCAGTGATTCAGATGCATTTGTAGATGAGGACCCTCCTACGGAGAAGAAAAAAATCCATTTCATCTGGAAATTTTATAACATCCCTGAAGGTGAAAAAAAAGTCAACGCTCCAAAAGTAACCTGCAAAATATGTGGGAGTACTTTATCCAGAGGCAATCCTCTGAAAAAATATAGTTTTGGTAATGCCAATTTAATCAGGCATGTCAAAAGAAGACACCCAAACAACTTTGCGAGGGAGAGTGTCAGAGACCTGGCACGGAAATTACCCACAGATGGCGGCAGCACCTCCACTGGTGGAGCAACACCTTCGGGACCATCCCGTAGAAGAATGGTCCCTAACATACAGCCAGAGTTTGCAGGCATCAAATTTCTGTGCACGGAGTGTAACGAACTGCTCTGCTATGGGGAGCAGAGTGTTGAACTTATTGCCCTAAAGAAACAGCAACACCGCTGCCCTGACAGTCCCTAAATTTTCACATTTTTTTGCTCCTGTTGAGCCGTTTTTGAATTCCTGTTTTTTGTTTTTCCCTTGACAAAAATCCAAAAAAATTATAAAATTGTTTTAAAAAGCCAAAAAAAGTTCAAAAAGTTCAAAAAACACAAAAAAATATAAAACAACAAAAAGAAGAAAAAAAAAAGTTCTTTTCAGAACTACCTCTAATTTATAAAAAAATGCATTTTTTTGTGAAAAAAATCTGTCATTTTTTTTCTCCTTAGTACGCTCCTCAGTAAGCTCCCCCGTACGCGTACCGGGTGCGCCCCCCGCGGAAATCGAAAAAAAATAATTTTTTTTTGAGGCCCCGCGGGGCCCTTTAATGGCCCCCACATCAAAACTAGGGGGTCAGAGGGGGTGTACTCTTCCCCCTTATTGTCATTTCCCCCTTTCTTTTAGCCACCTCTTGTGTCTCGATTTTACCGAGACACAAGATGGCGGCCGCTCCAGACTGTTTAGAATGTTTACAGACAACTGAGATCCAATCAGCTTCCTGCGCGCAAGTCGCGTGTCGCGCCTCGAGCGCTCTCCGGTGCGCGCACCGGAGCGCGGCTATAGATATATATATTTTTTTGAACCTAAATTACTCAAAATCCACTGGAGCACATATCTTGAGACATAGCAAAGGCACATCGGGCTACCAGTCCCTACAATTTTGCCAAGTTTGGTGGAAATCCATTCAGCCGTTCGAGCTAAAAGTGAAATCGACCGCCCTATGGAAATTAACATGGGGAAAACGCGTTTTGGGACCCCCCTTTTATCTCGGCCCCCGCTTGACGAATCCCCCCCAAACTTTCAGGGAAGGACCGGACCGCCATGAGACCATTTTCCTGAAAATTTCAGGCAGATTCGTCAACCGGCGCCAAAGTTATTCAAAATAGAATGTTGAGATTTAACATTGAAAATTATCCTAACTATAACTACCTACTGGCGACCGCCAGTAGGTAATATATATATATATATATATATATATATATATATATATATATATATCCAACAACTATTCCCCGAAGGGGAAACAATGGGTCGCACAACCAGCTGGTATTTAAAACAGCAATCCTTTTATTTTTCAATTTCACAAAGGGCAACTAGCGCATTGATCTACGCGTTTCGGTGTCTCACCACCTTGCTCACGATGCAAGGTGGTGAGACACCGAAACGCGTAGATCAATGCGCTAGTTGCCCTTTGTGAAATTGAAAAATAAAAGGATTGCTGTTTTAAATCCCAGCTGGTTGTGCGACCCGTTGTTTCCCCTTCGGGGAATAGTTGTTGGATATATTGAGCGGCTTGGTTCTGCCGCAGGATACCGCACATGTGTGAGCGCTGCGTTAACTCCCGAAAAGGAACCGTTGTGGTGGATATATATCTATCTATATATATATATATATATATATATATATATATATATATATATATATATATATATATATATATTACCTACTGGCGGTCGCCAGTAGGTATATATAGTTAGGATTTTTTCTCTATGGGATTTTTGAAAATTCTATGTCTAATAACTTTGGCGTTTGTGGACGGAATTGGCTGAAATTTTCAGGAAAATGGAACATTTTGTTTCTGAGCAGCCCCTGACAATTTAGGGGGGTTTCATCAAGGGGGGGCCGAGAAAAAAGGGGGGTCCCAAAATGCGTTTTTCCCATGTTAATTTCCATAGGGCGGTTGGCCTCACTTTTAGCTCGAACGGCTGAATGGATTTGCACGAAACTTGGCAAAATTGTAGGGACTGTTAGCCCGATATGCCTTCGCTAGGTCTCAATATATGTGCTCCAGTGGATTTTGAGTAATTTAGGTTCAAAAAAAGATATATATCTGGGCGGAGCCTAACCACACATCTGATCTGATTGGCTGTCAGCACTTCATCCAAGAAGTGTTGGCAGCCATCTTGGGACCAATATACATGATAGCACCTCATTAAAAAGCATTGTAGTTAATAGAGGGTTTTAGGACTTTAGTTACATTATAAATCATTTGTTGATGGTACCATACTCGTTTTAGGAATTGTGGTGGGTTCTAAGGTGATTTTACCATGTGAAAAAACCTTCTGCTGTGATATCATGAATATTGTTTGAAAGAAAACTAATATCTCATGATTTTCCCACAGTGGTTTGGAAGGGGATCTATAAGCTAAACTGAAAGCATATTTTCTGTAAATTCACATTATCTTTCTCAGTCATGTGAAAATGAAGTCTGACATTCTCAGTAAAACATGTACATCCAACAAGGACAGAGACTGTCAGTTGATTCCTTTGTGTTCTACAGCAGCCTCCTAGAGTGTTCTAAAGAACAACTAGAGCGCTAACAGTCCTACTTATTTCAAAGGTATGGCACACCTGAAGCCATCTTGATTGGAATAAAGTGGTAACTCTTAAAACATTTAATTTAAAAAGAAACAACATGAGGGGGTATATTTTGCCATAGAAAGTATGATTAGTGCTGCAGAATGAAAAATTAGGGCACATTTTGAGTGACTTCTCAAATCCTTTTCTATTTCATTAAAACATTCTGACATGCAGTCTCCCAAAATGGCCACCAGAGACAAAAGAGCCCAAATGTAGCCCAAATATCACCCAGATGTAGCCCAAGTATAGCCCAATGACAGAATGTCCCAGAGTGTTCTAAAGAACAACTAGAGCGCTAACAGTCCTACTTATTACAAAGGTATGGCACACCTGAAGCCATCTTGATTGGAATAAAGTGGTAACTCTTAAAACATTTAATTTAAAAAGAAACAACATGAGGGGGTATATTTTGCCATAGAAAGTATGATTAGTGCTGCAGAATGAAAAATTAGGGCACATTTTGAGTGACTTCTCAAATTGTTTTCTATTTCATTAAAACATTCTGACATGCAGTCTCCCAAAATGGCCACCAGAGACAAAAGAGCCCAAATGTAGCCCAAATATCACCCAGATGTAGCCCAAGTATAGCCCAATGACAGAATGTCCCAGAGTGTTCTAAAGAACAACTAGAGCGCTAACAGTCCTACTTATTACAAAGGTATAGCACACCTGGAGCCATCGTGATGGGAATAAAGTGGTAACTCTTAAAACATTTAATTTAAAAAGGAAAAAAATGAGGGGGTATATTATGCAATAGAAGGTATTATTAGTGCTGCAGAAAGAAAAATTAGGGCACATTTTGAGTGACTTTTCAAATCCTCTTCTATTTCATTAAAAAATTCTGACATGCAGTCTCCCAAAATGGCCACCAGAGACGAAAGAGCCCAAATGTAGCCCAAATATCACCCAGATGTAGCCCAAGTATAGCCCAATGACAGAATGTCCCAGAGTGTTCTAAAGAACAACTAGAGCGCTAACAGCCCTACTTATTACAAAGGTATGGCACACCTGAAGCCATCTTGATTGGAATAAAGTGGTAACTCTTAAAACATTTAATTTAAAAAGGAACAAAATGAGGGGGTATATTTTGCCATATGAATTGTGATTAGTGCTGCAGAAAGAAAAATTAGGGCACATTTTGAGTGACTTCTCAAACCCTCTTCAATTTCATTAAAAAATTCTGACATACAGTCTCCCAAGATGGCCACCAGAGACAAAAGAGCCTAAATGTAGCCCAAATATCACCCAGATGTACCCCAAGTATAGCCCAATGACAGAATGTCCCAGAGTGTTCTAAAGAACAACTAGAGCGCTAACAGTCTTACTTATGACAAAAGTATGGCACACCAGAAGCCATCTTGATTGGAATGAAGTGGTAAGTCTGAAAACACTCAATTTAAAAAGGAACAACATGAGGCGGTTAATTTTGCCATAGAAAGTATGATTAGTGCTTCAGAAAGAAAATTAGGGATCATTTTGAGTGACTTCTCAAATCCTCTTCTATTTCATTAAAAAAATTCCGACATGCAGACTGAAACATGCACTTTGAATACCAGCAGCAGACGTCCCTGGTGAGCAGTAGCTTTACTACAGTGGTCTAATGTGCAACTAGAGTGCTAACATTCAGAATTTATGGCAAATGTGTGACACATCTGAATGCCTTCTTGATGGAACCAAAGTAAGCAAGCATTGAAAATGCAATAGATCTCGCCCTCGTTTAAGTTAAAGCCATTCTGTTTGTAATGAGGTGGCTTTTTAGCTTTGCTTTTATTAGTGTTTTTTCAACTTTCATGTAAATAACATGCATCTGTATGCATATAAGTATATGTATGCATGCATTTATGTTTGTATTTATATAGATATACAGATGATATATGTTTATATATGTATGTATATATATATATTCACTGAAAAAAACCATAGGCTATAGACCATATATAGTTAGGAATTAGCATTTACAAAACCTTGAAAATTCACTGAAAAAAACATAGGTTATAGACCATATATAGTTAGGAATTAGCATTTACAAAACCTTGAAAATTCACTGAAAAAACCATAGGTTATAGACCATATATAGTTAGGAATTCGCATTTACAAAACCTTATTTTACTCACACAAAACCATTGAAATTCCATATATAGTTAGTTGCACTAACTATATATCACGCACCCGCAATCCACTGCTGATGATGTCACATATTACATCATTCATGACATGGTCAGTGACATCACTGATGACATCACTGATGACATCTCAAATGACATCACTGATGACATCACTGATGACAACATCCAGTGACTCTATGTTTCTGTAAAGTTAAAATATGTCTTACATATTGAAGAATGAGTGGATGTATAAGTGTCTGGATGAAGGATTTAGTAGGTGCATGACTGACTGTATGAGTGAGTGATTAAATGTGTCTCACTGAGTGCATGGGTTAGTGACTAAACTGTCTTAATTTGTGCATCATTATGTCTGTTGTTCTGTAAACTGTTGCATGTGTTGATAAGTAGCTATATGAGTAACTATATGGGTTATTGATTGGTTGCCCAAGTATTTGTATGGGAGACTGAGTGTGTGTGTGGGTGGCTGGGAGGTGTATGACTCTGTGCATAGATGTGTGAGCAGTTGATTCACTAGATGTATGGTTTCAAAAGTGCATGTGGAAACAGCTGTATGGGCGGTTGACTGTGTGCATGAGTGTATTGGTGAGTGAATGGATATCTCAGTGCTACATGTCAAAGTAAGTACATATGTAAAACACAGTACATGTGAGAGTTGACATATATAAATAACTGTGCATAAGAGCCAGTGAATGTGTGAGTGGCTGTATGGATCATCGTGAACTTGTATTAGGGATTGTATAAGAGAGTAAATATGTGTTAGTATATGTTTGAATAAGTAAAGTTTGTATAACTGTATAGTTGAGGAAATGGAGGTGTGATTGATTCTTTGCATGACTGACTAGGTGTGTGAGTAACTCCATGGATGAGTGACAGTCTGTGAGTGTCTGTTTACACTGATTGTATCTAAGGTTATATTAGAGTCTGAAGAGGTTCATCGTATTATCATATGAATGATATCATCAGTGAAGTGATCAGTAATGTCAAATGAGATGTCATCAGTGATGTCATCAGTGATGTCATTTGAGATGTCATCAGTGATGTCATTTGAGATGTCATCAGTGATGTCATCAGTGATGTCACTGACCATGTCATGAATGATGTAATATATATATATATATATATATATATATATATATATATATATATATATATATATATATATATATATATATATATATATATATATATATATATATATATATATATATATATATATATATATATATATATATATATATATATATATATATATATTACCTACTGGCGGTCGCCAGTAGGTAGTTATAGTTAGGATTGTTTTCCATAGGAAATCCTGAACATTCTATTTGGAATAACTTTGGCCCTGGTGGATGAATCTTTGTGAATTTCTCAAAGAAGATGGCTCGGTCCGCTGCGCTCATGTCCTGAAAGTTTGGGGGGGATTGTTCGAATGGGGGCTGAGATATAAGGGGGGTCCCAAAACGTGGTTTCTCCATGTTATTTTCCATAGGACGTTTAGACACGGCTACAGGTCGAACGGCTGAATGGATTTATAAGAAATTTGGCAAAACTGTAGAGTCCGGCTCGCAGATTACGCTTTTTGTGGAATGGTGTAAATCCGTTCAGTAGTTGTTGAGAAAATTAAAGTCAAAGTCAATTATATATCTATAAGCGCGGACGGGTGCGCGAACCCGAGCGGCTGCGCGCGAGCGGAATTTTTTTTTGCTGCGTGACGTCTGTTAACGTTCGATTCGAAGGAAATCAGGAAGTGTTGACCGCCATTTTGTCACTGCGAGTAAATATATTGTCATTTCAAAGCGTTGGAACATGGAAAGGGGAGAACGTAGAGATTGTTTTGCTGCGTAGGTTTTCTCAGGGTGTGCAGTAAGGTCCTTAAAAGCGAAAATATATATATTTTTATCTCGAAAAAGTTGCGGGGTGCGCGCACTCAGGCGCGCACACCTATTTACAAAAGTGTGAAAATGGAGATAAATCAGAAGTTTGAGTGCTTTGATATAAGGTGGCTCTGAAAAAAGCCCTTGTGTTAATTGAGTTGTTTCTGCATTTATAAGTAAGTACCGATGCAGAGTTTGATATAATATTGTTGGCAGCATTTTGAAAGGAAAGACAGGGGCCCATTTTCTGGTTAACAGGGGACCAGGCCAACTTTTCACGCCAGGCCCATTCCTGCAAAGTCGACCGCCATTTTTAGGAGATCTGCAACCACCGGCAGTCACTGGGTTGCAGGAGCAGATGGACTCAAGCCTGTCGGGCGAAGCATCGTTGCACCGCCACAGTGGACGAGACCCTGCTGGGTGAGTGGAGCGTCGCTGTACCGCAACAGTGGGCGAGTCCTTTGCTGGGCTCGTGGAGCGTCCCTATACCGCCACAGTATGCAAACGCTTTGCTGGGCTCGTGGAGTGTCCCTATATCGCCACAGAGTACGAACCCTTTGCCGGGTGCATGGATCGTTGGGGGTGCAGCTGAGGGGCCTCCATCTGGGGAGGCTCGTCCGCGCCGCCTCTCCCTCCCAGTGGACCCCACGGCGTCTTGCTGACATTTGTTATGGCCGGAACAGGCGATGAAGAGAGGGGGAGGTCGGATATATATGAGTTATACTATTAGGTATGTCACATCCCCCTTGTGGCCTGCAAGGCACCGAAAAAAGAAGAGAATGGGAAGACAACTACATCTCGGGTCGGGCCCATGCCTTCTCTGGCCGATGGCGGCCGGCCGCTCTTTGCCACAGCCCCAGGAACGGATCCCTTGGTTCATCCTGGGGACAGGTTTTGGCGTGTGGTGTCTCCTCCGGACTATTCGCGTAATGGTTCTCCACCCCAGGCCGTTGCCGACGGCTTTTGTAGACTTTCTGACGCTCAAAAACCCTACTAGAAAGCAGCCCAAAAGTAGCCCAACATTGCTACTTTGGGGAAGGAGGAGCTGCGCGCGAGCGGAATTTTTTTTTGCTGTGTGACGTCTGTTAACGTTCGATTCGAAGGAAATCAGGAAGTGTTGACCGCCATTTTGTCACTGCGAGTAAATGGTGCTCCACATTGTAAATGCGGCACACCATGGGTGGCAGAGCAGCGGTGCACATTAACTGGTGCATCTCTGGGGATGCGCCAGTTAACATAAATCTGCTCCTTTACATTTAAGTATGAGCAGGGGACACAGAGTTGGTGAAGCTTATCCAAGGTTAAAAAGAGATGAGTCCTGTTCACTGAAAACTTGGACATAGGACTCACCTCCTCAGCATCGCTGGACATGGCTAAATAATAGCTGCAAAATGTTACTGTTGTTAAACAATTTTACTATTATAGTGTCTGAGATTTGTCTCTTACTCTGCAACATCTCATTGCTGTTCTCTTTCTTTAAAGATAAGGACATTAACCATGAGTGATAATGAGCAATCCGTTGGTCTCGATCTTATTGTTGAACATGTCATTGAAACGTCAGTGGAAGTGGAACCCTTAGATGATTTAAATCCGTAGGATGATGAAGAACATGATGAGGATGCCGATTTGTCAGAATTGTATGACATAGGGTGGGAAGCTGACGTGCTTCAGCATATGGAACTATAAACATTTATTTTTCAAATTTACTGGAAATAAAAAGTGAAAATGTAAACCGTTTCATTTAAAATTAAACATAACTTGAAAAACAGGTTATGTGTAGTGTCTTTAATAAAATAGTCAAATATGCTCATAAAAATATTTCTAAACCAATGAAAAGCCTTAACAAGTCACATGACCTGTTATGCTTACGTTACGCGCTCCGCGCCGCGCCCCGGATTGTTGGTCATTCAAACTGAGGCTGGCGTCAGCATGAGAGCGCCAACGTCTCGTGGCTACGCCATTCAGAAAATATTGTTGGCAGCATTTTGAAAGGAAAGATCTGCAACCACCGGCAGTCACTGGGTTGCAGGAGCTGATGGACTCAAGCCTGTCGGGCGAAGCATCGTTGCACCGCCACAGTGGACGAGTCCTTTGCCAGGTGCATGGAGCATCGCTGCACCGCAAGAGTGGACGAGTCCTTTGACGGGTGCGTGGAGCGTTGGGGGTGCAGCTGAGGGGCCTGCACGTGGGGAGGCGGGAGAGGCTCGTCCGTGCCGCCTGTCCCTCCCAGTGCACCCCACGGCGTCTTGCTGACATTTGTTATGGCCGGACCAGGCGATGAAGAGAGGGGGGGTCGGAGGCATATGCAAGACATCCCCCCTCGTGGCCTGCAAGGCACCGAAAGATTATCGTCCGAGCCGTCTCTCCCTCCCAGTGTACCCCACGGCGTTTTGCTGACATTTGTTATGGCCGGACCAGGCGATGAAGAGAGGGGGGGGTCGGAGGCATATGCAAGACATCCCCCCCTCGTGGCCTGCAAGGCGCCGAAAGAGGAAGAGAATGGGAAGACAACTACATCTCGGGTCGGGCCCATGCCTTCTCTGGCCGATGGCGACCGGCTGCTCTTTGCCACGGTCCCAGGAACGGATTCCTTGGTTCATCCTGGGGACAGGCCTTGGCGCATGGTGTCGCCTCCGGACTATTCGCGTAATGGTTCTCCATAGTTGTTTTAATATATTTTTGTTCAAGAATAAAAACGTTTTAATCTGTTATTTTGCTGTCGTGTGGTATATTTCTAATATTTGTCGCTCTGATGTCGTTTCCCCTCCCAAATGGAACATGTGATTGTAATCTACAGCCGGACATTCCGACAGGACATGAGAGCAAAAGGGGGGGGGTCAGATCTGAAGTTGGGCAGGCGATAAGATCACGTTTTGCTATGTAGGGCTATCCATGTTCGTGATGGGGCCTAAAAGGGGGCAAGATGGCGTCAAGCTCGGTTTCTCTCACTAGTTTCACTAGTTTCATATTTCTCATGAGGGGTTGTTCCTAATGTTTCTATTTTAGCAAGGTCAAAAAGAGATCCTATCAGTGGCCTATTGATTTTGTTCGATTCCTTTTGTTTTCTCTAATGATTTTTAAGTTAAAGTTTGCTAGTACGATACAGCGGCTAGTCCGCATTTTATATATATGTCTTTTTTATTAGGGGTGTTTTCCGGTGGAGTCGGACGATCTACCTCTAATAAACGGTAAGTGTTCCTCTGAAGGAATGCGTCTTGAAAGTGGCTGACTGTAATGTATGATATTTCACTCAGTGACTTTCAGGCCCATGCTGTTTCAAAACTGTGCATGTGTTTGAAGCAGGCGTAGGTATTGACGCAGCATAGAAACTACTAGGAACCAATTGGAAGTGTTGTTTTCAAGTCACATGACTTCACATGCGCGTCTCAGGACGTGTACGCGGTGATAGTATCTGGTTGGAAGTAGCGGTCCAATTTCAAAACGTGAAAAGGAGTAAATCGAAACATATCCGGATTTAATATATCTTCTGAGTAGTATAAGTTCTATGGTGGGTGTATGAAGAAATTTAATAAGTTGCAATCGCGAAGTTTTCCCAAAATATATATAGGCGGGTGCGCGCACACGGTCGCGCACGATCGAAAGCCGATAAACGCCCTTTATAATATGCTCCTGGAGCTGTTTTTGGAAAGTTCAAATTGCAAAGTTTTCACGAAATATATAGGCAGGTGCGCGCACTCGGTCGCGCATGAAAGCCTGGAAATGCGATATCCATTTTATTGACAACTGTTGCCGAGAGTGCGCACACCGGGTCGCGCACAAAAGTTTAGTAAGGCTATTTTTATTTACAGGCAAATTTTAATGTGTTTAAAAAAAGGCAAGGTACAGACTTTGGAATTCTGTATCGCTTTACAAGGAGTCTCTATGCAACTTGAACATTGAAGAAAACGGCTTGTTTTTGAAAAAAATATTGCCAGAACTTTATTGACAAAAGTATAGGTTGCATACACAACATATTTCTGAATTAGCATTTTAAAAACCAATGAAATTCACAGAAAAAACCATAGGTTTTACACACGTTATAGTTAGGAAGTAGCATTTAAAAAACCTATGAAATTCACTGAAAAAACGATAGGTTTGACACATGTTATAGTTAGCTGGAAATTTTACTGATATAAAACCAATGAAATTCCACGTTATAGTTAGTTGGACTCACTATAACTTGCGCGTGCAATGCACTGCTGATGACGTCACATATTACATCACTCATGACATGGTCAGTGACATCACTCATGACATCACTGATGACACCATCCAGTGAATATGTGTCTTTCTGAAAAATAAATATTAGTGAGTTATGTTTAAATATTTAAATATATATATTAGTGTTTCACTTTGTGTATAAGTGGCTACATGTGTTGGTAAGTAGCTACATGCGTATGTATATGGGTTATTAGATATTTTTCTTAGTATCAGTATGAGTGTCTATATGGTTTGGTGGGGGTATTACTTAGCACATAGATGCATGAGTGACTGACTCTCTGTTTGTATGTGTTTTGAAGACAGCATATGTACAGGACTGTATGGGTGGATGAGTGTCTATATGTGTTTGTTAGTGAGTGAATGACTGTCTCACTAGTGTCTTTATCAGTAACACCATATGTTTTAATCTAGTATATATGAATATTGATGTATATAAGTGAGTATATGTGAGAGTAAGAGATTGTAAGAGTTCCTGTTTAAATAAGTATGTGTTTCTATAAGTGATTGTTTAAGAGAATAAATATGTGTAATTTTCAATAGAAGTAAGGTGGAAGTGGGTGTATAACTCTATATTCAAATAAATGGATGTTCAATAGTTTATTTGCACGTGTGAATATGTGTGTGAGTAACTTTTGGATGACTGTCGGTGTGTAACAGGATGTATAGGTGTATCACTTCATATGATGAGTGAGTATATGTATGAGTGACTATATAGAACTGTTGGTGAATGAGTGGATGTGTATATAGATAGTGGAATTACTGAATTGCTTGTTGTAACTGATATAGGTATCTCCATTTTTTTTTTAATTTCAGTTTCTATTTTTGAATATGTGTTTCAAGGGTTACATTACAGTGAAAGGAGGTCTGTCACTATGTCACAAGGATGGTGTCATCAGTGATGTCATGAGTGATGTCACTGACCATGTCATGAGTGATGTAATATGTGACGTCATCAGCAGTGCATTGCACGCGCAAGTTATAGTGAGTCCAACTAACTATAACGTGGAATTTCATTGGTTTTATATCAGTAAAATTTCCAGCTAACTATAACATGTGTCAAACCTATGTTTTTTTTCAGTGAATATATATATATATATAAGAATCCAAACTTGTCTTCAATGTGCCTTACAGCACCGACAGGTATGGAAACTTCCAAAAATATCGCCGGAGTCAGTCTTTCAAATTTCACAAATGCTTTATTTCATTCATGGTACAAGCCCTCAGACGCGTTTCGGACTTAAAGTCCTTGCTCACTATATATATATCCAAGTAAAGCTCCTGACTGCCGAATGCAAGGCAGATCATTTTAGGTGTAGACCTCTTCTAAAAATCCTTCGCTTAGTAACGGACCACCACACGGATAAATTGTGCAAGCACGATTCAGACAAATGTCTTCCATGACGCGTTTCACTCCACGAAGGAGCTTGATCACATGACGCGCCCCAACAGGCATTGCAGTTTTAAAGTGTTTTAAAAGCCCAAACAGCCATGAAAAATAGACTGAGTAGCGTAAAGTGTGTGAGAGAAACAAAATAACCGACTGTGGTGGCATAATAAACAGACGGTGGTTTTTGAAATAGTAACAAGTGAAATAAAGTTACACAAAATTGAATGCAAAATTTTCTTGTATACCAGACACAATGAAAAAGTGCTTTCTAAAAATAATAAATATACAATTGTCAAACATATATGGGGGACAGAACATTTGTAAAGCGGATAGAACAGCTGACACCATATCTAATGTGATATACCATAGGCATATGCTGAAAGTGACTTCATAGTCACTTTATGAATATAGTTATGTATTGCGTTTGTAAGAAAAGCCTGGCTATTTCTTAATGAATGGTAGTTTAAAATCTAGGCAAGTGCCTAGATAATAACAAAAATAGTCTAATAAACATAAACATAACACGTGCAGCAGAAACTTTCCAGCATAAAAAGTGTCAGACGGTTATTTTAGCTATTAAATGCAAACTGTAGGCCTAAGGCTTATATGTCAAGGTGGTCAGCCATATTATTGCAGTAATGTCCCCAATAAAGTGTTGGTACTTAGGTAAACAAATATTAACTTGGAAACAATCATATTGCACAAGTCCCAGCATGTATATTAATAGTAAATTGAATAAAAAAACGATTTACTTGACTTCATAATTACTGAACAGTGCTGATCTATAACAATGTTTTAAATAAAATGCAAGTGCATATATCAAAAAACATTTTAATTGATAAACAATACTGTTTATCAATAGCTGTCCATATAAAGTGCAAGTGCATATAGCAGAGAACATTGCATTGTGAAAGACCACCCTGGGTATTGGTAGCAAAAATTGCCAAGCTGACGCTGAATTGTGCTACGATAGTCATTAAAGTGCAAAAAAGTGCTGTGTAGTGTTATCAATATCGAAAAGCATAAAAAATGAAGCTAACTAGCAGCAAAGCAGAGGCTCAAAGATTAGGAACCATAAATTCGTAAATATTGAGAAGAACAGCATAAGAAATAGGACTCTTTAAATATTGGTTGAATAGAGAATAGAAGCCACCAAGTGGAAACATGTACTTTGCAATAATACGTTGGAACACTATAAACATCATATCATAGGCAAAGGGCACAATAATTAAAGACAATTATGCAGATCCTCATTAATATTCAATCCATTGGGAATTCTAGTGTCCAAAGAAAGAATAAAGTGGGTTTCTTTTTGTCTAAGTAATTTTTCACGATTCCCGCCCTGTCCGGGGTTAGTGACCGAACCTTGAACAGTGTACTCCAAGTCTCTAAGCTTATTGTCGTGTATAGACTTGAAGTGCCTGGCCACCGGATAGTTACTATCTGAATTGATAATGGGCCTTACGTGCTGCAAAATGCGTTTGTATACTGGAACCTTTGTACTTCCGATATACTCAAGATCACAAGTGCATCTCAGTTTATAGATTACATACTCTGACCTACAGGTCAGATATTCACGAATTGCGATCTACTCCTCACTGAAGGCAGTTTTATAGTGGGTGCCATTCTTCGCAAATGTGCAAGCACGACAAGATGTACATTTGAAAAACCCATTTTGGATAGCCAGGTTTTTTTTCTGTAAAACCTCTGGCATGGATTTGTCAAGGGCATCCCTCATTGAGGGCGCCCTTCTGAAAGTGATTGCTGGTTCGCTGGGCATGATAGGACCTAAAATGTTGTCAGTCATAATAATGGGCCATTCTGAGCAAATAATGCGTCTCGGGATTTTTCCTGGGTACAAAAGGTGGTGATACGGCGAACTGAACAGGCTAACTTTTGATCTATTACTGCTGTGGCACAAGGTTTGAGTAAATCATCCATCAGTCTAATCTTAGCTTTCAAAAGAGCCTGATCTAGTATTTTGGATTCCT
This sequence comes from Lissotriton vulgaris, assembly GCF_964263255.1. Classification (NCBI taxonomy): domain Eukaryota; kingdom Metazoa; phylum Chordata; class Amphibia; order Caudata; family Salamandridae; genus Lissotriton; species Lissotriton vulgaris. The sequence goes on from NC_141696.1 coordinate 941,850,724, forward strand.
CTTTGGAGGAATCTTTGGACAGCCTCAGCTAAGCATGTATTGGCTGCCTCTTCATTGCTACAGATCCGACGGATACAAATAAATTCTCAATACGGAATATTACTGATGGTATGGCTGGGATATGTGGACTTCCTATGTAGCTTAGTGTGAAGAATACCAGCCTCAATATAAAGTTGGAGATCCAAAAACTCAGCTGAACTGTTGGTAACGGATGCAGTAAACTTGAGATTAAGATCATTGATATTAATTTAATTAAAAAAGCAAAAGCTTCCTTCTGTGACCCATTCCAGATAATACATATGTCTTCAATATAATGCCAATAGTGAACAATATGTGTCCACCACTAGCGATGGGCAGCTCTGAGCACGTGCTTCTCCCACCAGCCAACATGCAAGCATGAGTAACTAGGGGAGAAGCACGAACCCATTGCCACCCCTTGTAGCTGCTGGAAAATCTCATATTGGAATTGGAAGAAGTTAATTTGAAGACAAATGTCAATCATTTCTAAAAGCATTTTGTTATGATCCCTTAAAGTAGCATCACAGCTGTCTAGAAAGTATTCAGTCACCTTAATGCCCTGCCAGTGATTAATACTGTGATTCTATGTCCATGACAACAAATAAATAATCAGAACACCAGTCAACATTTTTCACTTTGAGAAGAAAATCTGTAGTGTCCTTTAAATATGATGGCAAACTTATTACATGGGGCTGGAGAAAGAAATCAACATATTTGGACAGGTTCTCATTCATGCTTCCTTGGGCTGATATTATTGGGCGACCAGGGACTGGAGTAACCAATTTATGCACCTTTGGCAGAAGGTAAAGGATCGGAGTGATAGGATGTTCGACACTCAAAAATGTAGATTCCTCGTTGGTTAGAAGTCCATTCCTCTGACAGCTGTGGATATTTTTGCGGGTTGGTTCTTTGCACTTATGCATGATGATCTTCGTGGATTAATGTAAAACGTGGAGTCTGATAGATGTTTTTCAGCTTCATTCAAATTGTCCTTTTTCGACCATAAGACAGTGTCACCTTTATTCGAATTCTTGATAATTATATTGTGGTTACTTTGTAGTTTTTGATCAATAGATGGTATTGACTGTTGTTATAGTTGGCCTGTTTGAATTTGCCTAATGTTCTTTTATTGAGATCTTTTAATTCAGCGATGATTCTGTCACTGAAGACATCTACAGTGTCTTTAGGCATTAGTGGTAAAAAAGTGGATTTGGGGCGAAAGGGACTAGGTGCGGATTGTTTAACGTCTACAACTTGGCTGACAGTAGGAGCATTTTGCGTGTCGCTTTCGAAGGCTAGATCATAAAGAGATTGCAGATGCGAAATGTCCCTTACTTGCATAGGGCTGATGGAACTATCATCAGAGGTTTTAGTAGATGCTTTCTTCGGAAAAGAGTGTAATAGGAAATATTGGATGAGTTGAATCTCCTAAATAAATTTTAGAACATCTATGCAGGTTTGATTGTAAGAGAAACGGTTCTTAGGGCAGAATGTGAGTCCCAAAGATAAGAGCTGCTCCTCTGCTTTCGAAAGTACGACATCAGTCAAGTTGACAACTGTGTTCTCCATTGCAGTTGTTATCTTTTCCAATTTCTTTGCGCATTGCTTTGCATCATACCTCTGTTGGTGGAATTCCTTGCTTCGGCAGAGGTTTGCTGGGGCGCAGGGAATACCTCCAGTCCTCGCTCACAAAATTTAGTTCATCCACAACGGAAAAATTCATCATGCCTATCGGACCGGACAAAGACGTACCCGGCCGGCTGTCTTCAGAGTCAATGTTTGAAGTTAATGAGGCTGCATCAATTTCGCAATCAACTGAAGTAATTGCATTTGCTGTTTCAGCTGCAGTGTTTGTTTTTTTATTTCCTGTTAGTGCTTGCCGCTTGTAATTATCATACTTTCTAGCGAATGTAAATATGCGACCAGTCGCGGACTCATTCTGGTCATGGGCGAATTTGAATATTTTATGCTCTTTAATGGTTTCTTCGTGTTTCAAAATTCATGTCTCAATTTCTTTCTTACTTCTTGCAATGAGGACCTTTTCCCCAATAGCATCCAACAAGCTATTGATATGGTCTATTTCCACCAGTAACACCTCACGGTCGTATATTGCATATTTAATTAGAATATACAACATGTTCATTGAGGCCTGAAGATTATTATCAGCCCATTCCTGCAACATATATATTACCTACTGGCGGTCGCCAGTAGGTAGTTATAGTTAGGATTTTTTTCAATGTTAAATCTGAAAATTCTATTTGGAATAACTTTGGCGCCGGTTGACGAATCTGCCTGAAAATTTCCTCAAAATGGCCTCGCGGCGTTCCGGTCCTTCCCTGAAAGTTTGGGGGGGATTCGTCAAGCGGGGGCCGAGATAAAAGGGGGGTCCCAAAACGCGTTTTCCCCATGTTAATTTCCATAGGGCGGTCGATTTCACTTTTAGCCCGAACGGCTGAATGGATTTCCACCAAACTTGGCAAAATTGTAGGGACTGGTAGCCCGATGTGCCTTTGCTATGTCTCAAGATATGTGCTGCAGTGGATTTTGAGTAATTAAGGTTCAAAAAAATATATATATCTATAGCCGCGCTCCGGTACGCGCACCGGTACGCGCACCGGGCGCTTACCGCGACTTGCGCGCTGAAAGCTGATTGGCTCTGGGATGTCTGTAAACATTCTAAACAGTCCGGAGCAGCCGCCATCTTGTGTCTCGGTAGGATCGAGACACGAGAGGTGGCCAAAACAAAGAGGGAAATGACCATAAGGGGGCAGAGTAGACCCCCCTTGACCCCCTAGGTTTGATGTGGGGGCCATAAAAGGGCCCCGCGGAGCAAAAAAAAAAAATAATAATTTTTGATTTTCGCGGGGTGAGCGCCCGGTACGCGCACCGGTACGCGCACCGGTAAGCGTACCGGGGAGTGTACCATGGGGAAAAAGAATGACAGTTTTAAAAGTAGCTGTTTAAAAAAAAAAATGTTTTGTTGTTTTTTTTTATACATACACATACATATATATATAAATGCATATGCATATATATATATGCATATATGTGTATATGTGTGCGTGTAGAGAGAGGTAGAGAGGTAGAGGTGTAGAGGTAGAGAGGTAGAGAGGTAGCGGTAGAGAGGTAGAGATTAGTAGAGAGAGAAGAAGAGAGAGGTAGAGAGGTAGAGAGTAGAGAGTGAGTAATAGAGAGTAGAGAGTGAGTAGTAGAGAGTAGTAGAGAGCAGTAGAGAGAGTAGCAGAGAGTGAGTAGTAGAGAGTAGTAGAGTGAATAGTAGAGTGAGTAGTAGAGAGTAGTAGAGAGTGAGTAGTAGAGAGTGAGTAGTAGACAGTAGTAGAGAGTAAGTAGTAGAGTGAGTAGTAGAGAGCAGTAGAAAGTGAGTAGTAGAGAGTAGTAAAGAGTGAGTAGTAGAGAGTGAGTAGTAGAGAGTGAGTAGTAGAGAGTAGTAGAGAATGAGTAGCAGAGAGAATAGTAGTGAGTAGTAGAGAGTGAGTAGTAGAGTGAGTAGTAGAGACTAGTAGAGAGAGAGTAGTAGAGAGTGAGTAGTAGACAGTAGTAGAGAGTGAGAAGTAGAGAGTGAGTAGTAGAGAGTAGTAGTGAGTAGTAAAGAGTGAGTAGTAGAGAGAGTAGTAGAGAGTGAGTAGTAGAGAGTAGTAGATAGTGAGTAGTAGGGAGTAGTGAGTAGCGAGTAGTAGGGAGTGAGTAGTAGAGAGAGAGTAGTAGAGTAGTAGAGAATGAGTAGTAGACAGTGAGTATTTGAGAGTAGTGGAGTAGGAGAGAGTAAGTAGTAGAGAGTAGTGGAGAATATTCCAAAGTTTGGCACAGCACCACTTTCACAATGAGTCCAATCAAATCATATCACTTAGAGTCCTTATTGAAGCGCTGAATCTTGGTGTATATTCAAATGCTTTTATTTTCCTTAAGTTTATGTACCACAGCCAGCCGAAAGGTTTCGTTCTGTACAACAGAACTTCTTCAGGGCGTTCTTATTTCCTTCAAGTTATGTCGGTATCCAGTTGTCATATAACTAGATATTTCTTCCAAATGTTAGACGAGACATAAGTATATTCTTATTCAAAGTGACTAGGTATCAATTTTACCCACACAATTCGGGCAGACTTGAGTAATTTATAGCATCCTCAAAGTCAGTCTTTCAAAAATTCCAAAGTATAGGACATGATAATCCAAATCCAAATGTTTCTCAAGAAAAGTAATTTACAATCGTTCGGAATATCGGTGTTTGGGCAGATATGATCCAGGGACCCCCAGTATGCAAGGGGAATTAGTCCCCCCTCTACAAACGCGCCAGTGGCCTGCATTGCAGAGAGGTGTAACAAGGGTGTGGCCTCATTACACTTCTCTGCAATGCAGCTCCCTCGCGCATACTGGAGGCTCCTGGTGGACCAGTTGACCCCAGGGACCCCCAGTATGCAAGGGGAATTAGTTCCCCCTCTGCAAACGCGGCAGTGGGCTGCGTTGCAGAGAGGTGTAACAAGGGGCATAGTCTCATTACACCTCTGCAATGCAGCCCCTGGCGCATACTGGAGGTTCCAGGTGGGCTAATTGGCCCCCAGGGGCCCCCAGTATGCAAGGGGAATTAGTTCCCCCTCTTCAAACATGCATGGGGGCTGCGTTGCAGAGAGGTGTAAAAAGGGTTGTGGCTTCATTACACCTCTCTGCAATGCAGTCCCCTGGCGCATACTGGAGATTCCTGGTGGGCTTTCAGGTCTTATATAGTTAGGAATTAGCATTAAAAAAACCTTTGAAATTCACTGAAAAAACCATAGGTTTCACACCAGTTATAGTTAGGAATTAGCATTTAAAAAACCTTTGAAATTCACTGAAAAAACCATAGGTTTCACACCAGTTATAGTTAGGAATTAGCATTTAAAAAACCTATTAAATTCACTGACAAAACCATAGATTTCACACCATTTATAGTTAGCTGGAAATTTTACTGACATAAAACCATTGAAATTCCCACGTTATAGTTAGTTGGACTCACTATAACTTGCGCGCCTGTAATGCACTGCTGATGACGTCACATATTACATCACTCATGACATGGTCAGTGACATCACTCATGACATCACTGATGACACCATCCTTGTGACAGAGTGACAGACCTAATTTCAGTGTAATGTAACGCTTGAAACACATATTCAAAAATAGAAACAAACATTTTCAAAAAATGGAGATACCCAAACCAGTAACAACAACCAATTCAGTAATTCCACCATCTATATACACATCCACTCATTCACCAACAGTTCTATATAGTCACTCATATATATACTCACTCATCATATGTAGTGATACACCTATACATTTTGTTACACATCAGCAGTCATCCAAAAGTTACTCACACACATACTCACACATGCAAATAAACTATTGAACATCCATTTATTTGCATATACATTTATACACACACTACCACCTTACTTCTAAGGAAACTTACCCATACTTACTCTCTTAAACAATCACTTATAGAAACACATACTTATTTAAACAGGAACTCCTACAATCTCTCACTATATATACTATACTCACTTATATACATCAATACTCACATATACTAGATTAAAACATATGTCGTTACTAATGAAGACACTAGTGAGACAGTCATTCACTCACTAACACACACATATACACACTCATCCACCCATACAGTCCTGCACATATGCTGTCTTCAAAACACATACAAACAGTGAGTCAGTCACCAACCCCTGCAGCCACTTATACACAAAGAGAAACACTGATACAAACATTTAAATATTTAAACAATACTCGCTAATATATGTATTCACTAAGATACACGTAATAAGCCAGTTACCCAACCAATTTTTTTTAAAAAAAACATCCATTTACACACTTATTTAAACATTTATTCTTCCATCGACCTTTACAAATACATATATAAAACAAATTTATTTTTCAGACAGACACACATTCACTGGATGGGGTCATCAGTGATGTCATGAGTGATGTCACTGACCATGTCATGAGTGATGTAATATGTGACGTCATCAGCAGTGCATTACAGGCGCGCAAGTTATAGTGAGTCCAACTAACTATAACGTGGGAATTTCAATGGTTTTATGTCAGTAAAATTTCCAGCTAACTATAAATGGTGTGAAATCTATGGTTTTGTCAGTGAATTTAATAGGTTTTTTAAATGCTAATTCCTAACTATAACTGGTGTGAAACCTATGGTTTTTTCAGTGAATATATATATATATATATATATATATATATATTCACAGAAAAAACCATAGGTTTTAGGCCATATATAGTTAGGGATTTGCATTTACAAAACCTTATTTTACTCGCATAAAACCATTGAAATTCGCATATATAGTTAGATGCGCTAACTATATATCGCGCACCCGCAATCCACTGCTGATGATGTCACATATTACATCATTCATGACATGGTCAGTGACATCACTGATGACATCACTGATGACATCATCCAGTGGCTGTCTGTTTCTGTAAAGTTAAAATATGTCTTACATATTGAAGAATGAGTGGATGTATAAGTGTCTGGATGAAGGATTTAGTAGGTGCATGACTGACTGTATGAGAGAGTGATTAAATGTGTCTCACTGAGTGCATGAGTTAGTGACTAAACTATCTTAATTTGTGCATCATTATATCTGTTGTTCTATGAACTGCTGCATGTGTTGATCAGTAGCTATATGAGTAGCTGTATGGGTTATTGATTGGTTGCCCAAGTATTTGTATGGGAGAGTGAGTGTGTGTGTGGGGGTGGCTGGGAGGTGTGTGACTCTGTGCATAGATGTGTGAGCAGTTGATTCACTAGATCTATGGTTTCAAAACTACATGTGGAAACAGCTGTATGGGTGGTTGACTGTGTACGAGTGTATTGGTGAGTGAATGGATATCTCAGTGCTACATGTCAAAGTAAGTACATATGTAAAACACAGTACATGTGACAGTTCACATATATAAATTACTGTGCATAAGAGCCAGTGAATGTGTGAGTGGCTGTATGGATCATTGTGAATTTGTATCAGGGATTGTATAAAAGAGTAAATATGTGTTAGTATATGTTCAAATAAGTAAGGTGTGTATAACTGTATAGTTGAGGAAATGGAGGTGTGATTGATTCAGTGCATGACTGACTAGGTGTGTGAGTAACTCCATGGATGAGTGACAGTCTGTGAGTGTCTGTTTACTCTGAGTGTATCTAAGGTTATATTAGAGTCTGAACAGGTTGATCGTATTATCACATGATTGATGTCATCAGTGATGTTGTCAGTGGTGTCATTTGAGTTGTCATCAGTGATGTCATTTGAGTTGTCATCAGTGATGTCACTGACCATGTCATGAATGATGTAATATGTGACATCATCAGCAGTGGATTGCGGGTGCGCGATATATAGTTAGCGCATCTAACTATATATGCAAATTTCAATGGTTTTATGCGAGTAAAATAAGGTTTTGTAAATGCAAATCCCTAACTATATATGGCCTAAAACCTATGGTTTTTTCCGTGAATTTCAATGGTTTTTTAATACCAAATATCAAATGCTGTCAAATGTTAAGTACATGATAGGTAAAAACATTTTCGTGTTTATGCACGCTGATGTGCTTTGAACGCTGCCCCCCCTCCCCCCCTCTTTTCTCTTAGCAGTACTCTCTCTTTGCAGATAGTGAAGGGTAGTTAACGCAGGCCTTTGCCCCCGTTGTAATCCGTCGTGCCTGCTTCTCTCTCTATTTGATTGATTGCTATCCAAGCATTTACTGTTTTAGAATTGGTTCTCTTTGGTTCATTCTGTATTTACAAACAAGCACAGAGTCGCAATACTCTGTTTAGTCTTTGCAGATAGTGAAAAATAGTTTAAAAAAACAAAAGGAATTGAGCAAAATCAGTAGGCCACTAATGGGATCTGTTTTTTACCTCGCTAAAATAGAAACATTAAGAACAACCCCTCATGAGAAATACAAAACTAGTAAGATGAACTTAGCTCCACACCATGATGGCTGCAAGACAGCTCGACTCTGTCGCCCACCCCACCCCACCCCACCCCACCCAAAATAACGACAAACCCTATGCAAATATTATAAATATATACAACACACCAGCAAAGTAACAGGGTAAAACATTTTATTAAATAACTATTTACATAACTATTTTATACTTTTTGTTGCCCGATCCGGCTAGCTCAATCGATCGAGCATGAAACTCATGCACTCTGATAGCAAGCGTTGCTGCTGATGCTATGCAGACCAAAACTGGTTTTCAGTTTGTACATTCTTCTAGATTTTTCCATCCAAGGCTGGTTGACAGTTTGTAGAACGATGGCTTCAGATTTTCAACATACGGTGTGGTGGCGCGGACTGGGAGGGGGCGCTTGGCTCCTGCCCCCTCCCCAAGTAAGATTTTAATACTGAGTGTACGTTCATGGTTTTGGTCCCTGAGTTGCTTCGATGTCACTGCCTTGCACAAATGGCATAAGTCCTGGATGTTGAGTGCCATAGTTAGAGTTCTGAGCAGCGCTTGTAACACTGTCTGAAGCTTATTTGCACCTACTGCAGCTTCACTATTCTCAAAGTAAGTGAGGGCCGTTTGTGGACCTGACTGCATTGTTAAACAATGTGATGCAGTGCCTCCCTCAACCGCTTGACGGAGGCCCCCGAGGGGCGGTGAGATGGCACTTAGCTCCTGCCCCCTCCCCAAGTCGTGTTGCCCTGGTGTGGCCTGAGATCGCCCCCGACATAGGCGGCCGGCTCCCGGGGTCCGGCGGAACTTTTTGCCTTTTGATGACTCTTCCATTCTGGACCTTGTCCCACAATCCGTTTGACCTGAAGACACGCTGTAGTGGGGCGCCCCTTTACCGTTTCAGTTGCCATTCCGCCCGCTTTTGCTACACTGTGCCTCTTCCGCCATTCAGCTGTTTACCGCCCGCTCTTGCGACTACAGCGTCTCGCTCACCATGTAGTTGAGTTGCTCCCGCTCATGCGATGCAACGATAGGCGGCTGCCACAGGACTCTCAAAATGGCGGCCGGCTCTTCAGATTTGGGCGTGGTCCACTAAAATGGCCCTGGGACACCTTGGAACTCGGACTCTTGCCTGATAGGGCTTGGGTCCCATTCTCGAAAGCGTCCCCTCAGCCTTGAAGATTCTACAAAAGTCTTGGGGGCCCCCGACTCCCGCAGGCTTCTGGTGGGGAGCGGCTGCCATGATTGCTCGTGGAATGGCCACGACTGAGCTACGAGATGGTGGTGCTCTCATGCTGACGCCAGCTTCAGTCTGAAACATCCAGAAACACTGTAGACTACCAATTCGATCAGTTCCGGTAGCGCCCCAACATGACCCGGTAGAGAAGAACTTGCCCTCCCCTCTTTGACTGATGGTTCTTGTTGCCTGTCCCTTCTGTTGTCATTTAACAGAACTTTTTAGACTGCTGAAAGGGGTTGTGTTCCGAACGCTGGTTGGTGGAGACATTTTGACTATATTCCGGACCTACGTTGTCGCGTAATGCGTTATATGACACGCCGCGTTAGCGCACCCGGAAGTGCTCCGGTGCGCGAAGCGCAGCTTCCCGGAAGCGATCCGGGGCACGGGGCGCGGCGCGCAGCGCGTAACGTAAGCATAACAGGTCATGTGACTTGTTAATAAAACTTTTCATTGGTTCATTTTACTTTTGTTATTTTAATGATGAAAGGCTTGGTCATATGAGCTAAAAATTACGCTTTTTATTGATTTCGAACATTATTTTTTCTTAAACATATATGTTATAATGTTCCAGGCTAATGTACTTTCCCGGAAAATTTACAACTGTCCTGCAAGTAAAATATATTCCTTTTTCGAGAAAAAGGGCGTTTCTTCGTCCCATGACGGAGCCGTTGAGTAAAAGAGGCTCAGCCTGCTGTCTTAGTCGCCGATACGCCTGATTATCAGATTCTTATCGATCACTTTATGTTGCAGGAGTGGAAAACACAACTGCCCTTGACCATTTATCTTTACTGCGTTCCTGCGTATTATACCTTTTATCCGTCATGTAATTGGACTGCTTTATTTCACTTGCCTTTTACTGATTCGAAAACAGTGACTAAAATTAAAAACTTTACCAATGTAAATACTACTATCATGTTTTGTTTTAAAAACCTTTATTGTGAAAATGTCAGTATAAAAATACGGGCCTATAACTATGTGGGCCGGCCACGGAGCAAACTGAAATCGTATATGATGAGGAGACATTTACATTGTAGAGGAACGTAACGAGCGGGCCATTAGGTTGCAAGAACTAAGGTGTCTAACAGTTGCGGAATCGGCGGACGTACATTTTGTAATTAAAATACGACAGGGCCCCTTTCAATAAAATTATCTAGATATACATTTGCGGGCAAGTACCATGTGTGACGTTAATTCGAACTTTCAATAGTACAGTAATCAATAACACATCAGAACTTAATATCAATAGGGATGTCGAAATATTCAATCAATTCTCGTCCCCGCCCGCCATGTGCTTCAAAACTGCATTCATATCTCGTGATATCAAGGTTGTTCAACCAGTACACAACAAGGAGTTACGAGTCCCATTTATACCGGCGCCATTTTGGGTGAGGCCGGGCAGGTCCAGGATATAGTCAAAATGTCTCCACCAACCAGCGGCCGGACCAGAACCCCTTTCGGCCCTTTATGCTACAAGATGGTGTCTTCCAATCAGAAAATATTGTTGGCAGCATTTTGAAAGGAAAGATAAACAGCCGTTCTCCTAGTGAGTCTCACATTGTTACATTTAGGAAGAATGTTGAAGAGTAGTATGTTGAAAATCTGAAGCCATTGTTCTACAAACTCTCAAGCAGCCTTGGATGGAAAAAAAAATCCTGAAGAATGTACAAACTGAAAACAAATTTTTGTCTGTATAGCATCAACAGCAACGCTTGACTCAGCTTTGTGTGAAGCCGCCATTTTGATTCAATCAATAACGTCCCCCTGCACACATTCAGGGACCTGGTCGTGTCTTCAGGTCAAACGGATTGTGGGACAAGATACAGAAAGGAAAAGGAAAAAAGTTCCGCCAGACCCCGGGAGCCGGCCGCCTATGTCATGGGCGATCTTTGGCCACACCAGGGCGATAGTGAAGCTGCAGCAGGTGCAAATAAGCTTCAGACAGTGTTACAAGCACTGCTCAGAACTCTCAACTATGACACCACCTCGGTGCCATCCGGATCTTGGCGCCTTGTGCTGGTTCCGGCCTATTCACACATCGGTCCGCTACTGACACCACCTCACAGGCCAACGGGGCACCCCACGCCGACTTTTGGCGCAGCATTGTAGGATGGCCACACCAGTGCGGCAACTTGCTTAACACCACCTCGGTGCCATCCAGATCTCGGCGCGTTGTGCTACCTTCGGCCTACTGTAGCCGCAAGTGCGAACGCAACTCAACTGGATAGCGAGTGAAACACCAAGGGGCGCCCCACTGCAGCCGAGGAGCCTCCATCTTGGGGGCGACGCACAGCATCACATTGCTTTCCAATGCAGTCAGATCCTCAAACAGCCCCCACTGACTGACGCGACCTCACAGGCCAACGGGGCGCCCCACGCCGACTTTCGGCGCAGCATTGTAGGATAGCCATACCAGTGCAGCAACTTGCTGGACACCACCTCGGTGCCATCCGGATCTCGGCACGTTGTGCTGCCTTCGGCCTATTCGCACATCGGTCCGCTACTGACGCCGCCTCACGTGCCAATGGATTTTCTACGCTTTTTATAGCCCTATGCCGCATAACAGGTCATGTGACTTGTTTATAAAACTTTTCATTGGTTCATTTTACTTTTGGTTTCCTAATGATGGAAGGCTTGGTCATATGACCTAAAAATAAAACTTTTCATTGGTTTAGAAATTTTTTTTTCCAAAACGATGAAAGCCCCACATTGTTTCTGGATGTTTCAGACTGAAGCTGGCGTCGGCATGAAAGCACCACCATCTCGTGGCTCCGTCGTGGTCATTCCGCGAGCAATCATGGCAGCCGCTCCCCACCGGAAGCCTGCAGGAGTCGAGGGCCCCCAAGACTTTTGTAGAATCTTCACGGCTCAGGGGACGCTTTCGAGAATGGGGTCCAAGACCTAGCAGACAAGCGTCCGAGTTCCAAGGTGTCCCAGGGCCATTTTAGTGGACCAGGCCCAAAAAGGAAAGAGCCTGCCGCCATTTTGAGAGTCCTGTGGCAGCCGCCTATCGCTGAACCACAAGAGTAGGCGCAACTCAGCTGAATGGCGGATTTTGGCACAGTGTACCAAAAGCGGGCGGAATGGCAACTGAAACGGTAAAGGGGCGCCCCACTACAGCCCACGAGCCGCCACCTGGGGAGGCCCGTTCACGCGGCCCCCCCCCTCCCCCGGGGCGCCCCTCGCCGTTTTTCGGAACAGCATTATAGGATACAAAAACCAGTGCGGCAGTTTACTGAACATCCCCTGGGTGCCATCCACATCTCAGCGCGTTCTGCTGCCTTGGAACTATTCGCACAACAGACCGCTACTGACAAGGCCTCCCCAGGGACGCCCCACGCCATTTTTCGGAGCTGCCTTGTAGGATACCAAAAACCAGTGCGGCACCCAGGTGACATCACCTGGGTGCCGTCCAGAACTCAGCTCGTTGTGCTGCCTTGGGACTATTCGCACAAAACACAGCTACTGACCATTGTTGCTTCTTTTTACAAAAAAATGGTTAAATGTGTTTACTGTTTTTGTTGCGTTGTATATATTTATAAGTTATTAAAGTTTTATAATCCTACTACTTTGTTGAAGTGCTATATATTATTAATGTGACACATAATTGTAAAAACTTTGATGTACAAAGAGGCATCCCTGGAATCTTCCGCTTCAGGCTCGGTCCCACACACCCTCACAGTGAGAATCCCCTCCCCAAGCACAATACAGGATGGTTATCAGATAGTAGGAACCCGTATGGTGTGACGGATCTCATGGGGTGGGGGCCTTCATCTACTGTAACTCCTTTGAAGAGGGGTGATTCTCATACATGCCAACAATTCAGAAGAGCAAAGTGGGAGATTTAAAAAAAAAATCGGGAGAATGGGGCCTTGAATCGGGTTATTGTCATGTGTGGGCTTTGGATGTGTGCTGCTGCAGGATCGGACATTTCAAACTCACCTTTCCGAAGCATGGAGCGCAATAGCAGGCAGAGAAAGGGTGATGCAAGTGTTGAACACTGCCTGGCCTGGCAAGTTGCTGGCAGTGCCCCCCCACCCCCACCCCCCGCCCGCTCCTGAAACAGGGCACACACACCGCCGCCCCGAGTACTTCACAGATCTTTAAAAGACCATGTGCTTGTTAATGAGGCTTAAATGGTTTATCACCCCTCCTAGAGCCCCTGCATCTGCCCTCTGACGTTTCCTGGAAGAATTAGCGCGTTACACAATACCAAGACCTGTCAGCTGAAACCCCCGAGGAATCGGGTTTTTGCTTGCAGGAATCGGGAGGCGGGAGACTAGCACTGAAATCGGTAGTCTCACGCCTGAATCGGGAGGGTTGGCATGTCTGGATTCTCTACAGCTGGGGCCCATAAACTACATCCGCAGGGCTAGGTGATAGCCTGGGACCGGCCTGGACAATCGGACACAGAGGAAGAGGAGTGTCAGAGGGTGCGGTAGTGAATAGGGTGAAAGGGAGGTGTCGGGCGGGCACAGGGTGTGATTCTCAGGGAAGAGCAGCGCAGATAGGGGGAAGTTTATGGCCCATGCATGAGAGAGAGAGCGGGGGTGACCAGTGCGTGGGGGAGATGCTTGCGAGGGTGGGGAGCCGTGCTGAGAATCGACGGCGTGCAGAGAGTGGGTCTGGTCAAGGCATCTAAAATGGCTGCCGTGCACGACAAAATTGTGACATTGTAAAAAGGCAAGATGGCACAGACAATATTTATCAATAAGGATTCATTTATAACAAAATATTTTATCGCAGTGACAAATTGGCGGTCAACACTTCCTGATTTCCATCGAATCGAACGTTAACAGACGTCACGCAGCAAATAAAAAAAACGCTCACGCACTGCCGCTGGAAGACATGTATCAACATATATGAGCCTCCTCAGCCACCCTCAGAAAACATAAGGGATCAGGATACGTCTCCCGCACCCCCTTATACCTAGTAATTTAATTAAAACGAAACACAAAATGGCGAATTCCCGTTTCGCTACCAGTTTGCGGCCCAGTTCGCGGCCCGGGAAGCGCTTCTACCGTGAAAAATCAAATTTTTTTTATTTTCCCCACGGGACCCTTTAATAACCCAAACATCATTCCTAGGGGGTCAAGAGGGGTCTACCTTGCCCCCTTTCATTAAATTCCCCCTTCGTTTTTCACCTCTTCTTCTCTCTCGATCTTACCGAGAGATAAGATGGCGGCCGCTCCGGACTGTTTAGAATGTTGACAGACACCGGAGAGCCAATCAGCTTCGCATCGCAAAGTTCCGTTTCGCGAAAAGTACGCGAACCGGAGCGCAGCCCGGAGCGCTGTTACAGATATATATCTTTTTTTTAACATTAATTTCTCAAAATCCACTGAAGCACATATATTGAGACCTAGCAAAGGCACATCGGGCTAACAGTCACTACAATTTTGCCAAGTTTCGTGCAAATCCATTCAGCCGTTTGAGCTAAAAGTGAGGCCAACCGCCCTATGGAAATTAACATGGGAAAAATGCGTTTTGGGACCCCCCTTTTTTCTCGGCCCCCCCTTGACGAAACCCCCCCAAATTTTCAAGGGCTGCTCAGAAACAAAATGTGCCATTTTCCTGAAAATTTCAGCCGATTCCGTCCACAAACAGCAAAGTTATTAGACATAGAATTTTCAAAAATACCATAGGGAAAAATTCCTAACTATATATACATACTGGCGATAGCCAGTAGGTAATATATATATATATATATATATATATATATATATATATATATATATATATATATATATATATTCACTGAAAAAACCATAGGTTTCACACCAGTTATAGTTAGGAATCAGCATTTAAAAAACCTAGTAAATTCACTGAAAAAACCAGAGGTTTCACACCAGTTATAGTTAGCTGGAAATTTTACTGACATAAAACCATTGAAATTCCCACGTTATAGTTAGTTGGACTCACTATAACTTGCGCGTGCAATGCACTGCTGATGACGTCACATATTACATCACTCATGACATGGTCAGTGACATCACTCATGACATCACTGATGACACCATCCTTGTGACAGAGTGACAGACCTCCTTTCACTGTAATGTAACTCTTGAAACACATATTCAAAAAAAAATAGAAACTTAAATTTACAAAGAAATGGACATACCCATATCAGTTACAACAACCAATTCAGTAATTCCACCATCTATATACACATCCACTCATTCACTAACAGTTCTATATAATCACTCATACGTATACTCACTCATCATATGTAGTGATACACCTATACATCCTGTTACACACCGACAGTCATCCATAAGTTACTCACAGACATACTCACACATGCAACTAAACTATTGAACATCCATTTATTTGCATATAGAGCTGTACACACACTACCACCTTACTTCTATGGAAATGTACACGTATTTATTCTTCTAAACAATCAATTATAGAAACATATACTTATTTAAACAGGAACCCTTACAATCTCTTACTCTCACATATACTCACTTATATGCATCAATATTCACATATTCTAGATTAAAACATATGTAGTTACTGATAAAGACACTAGTGAGACAGTCATTCACTCACTAACATACATATATACACACTATTCCACCATACACTCCTGCACATATGCAGTCTTCAAAATACATACAAACAGAGAGTCAGTCACTCATGCATCAATGTTGTAAGTAATACCCACATTAAACAATACAGACACTCATACTAATACTAAAAACATCTAATAACTCATATACACACACATGTTGTTACTCACCAACCCATGCAGCCACTTATACACAAAGTGAAACACTAATACATATATTTCAATATTTAAACATTAGTCACTAATATTTATTTTTCAGAAAGACACACATTCACTGGATGGTGTCATCAGTGATGTCATGAGTGATGTCACTGACCATGTCATGAGTGATGTAATATGTGACGTCATCAGTAGTGCATTGCGGGCGGGCAAGTTATAGCTAGCTGAACTAACTATAACAGGGGAATTTCATAGGTTTTGTATGAGTAAAATGACCAGCTAATTATAACTGGTGTGAAACCTATGGTTTTTTCAGTGAATTTCAAAGGTTTTTAAAATGCTAATTCCTAACTATAACGTGAGTGAAACCTATGTTTTTTTCAGTGAATTTGAAAGGTTTTTTTAAAATGCTAATTCCTAACTATAACGTGTGTGAAACCTATGGTATTTTTTGTGAATTTGCAAGGTTTTTTAAATGTTAACCCCTAAATAAAATATGTGTGAAAATCTTTGTTTTTTTAATGAATATAAATACATCAAAACACTGAAAGTAGTTTTTTTCTCCTTTCTTTACTGCCCTTCCCTTAGTTATTCATTCCCCTTAACTCACTCCCCTACCTATAGTCCCCTTCTTTCACTCACTCTTCGACTCCTCTTTTGTCCCTCACCATACTCCCCTTTTCTCACTCTTTCTCCTAGTCCCTTCCTTCCCTTCACTCAGTCATTTCAATCACTCATTTATGCACTACGATTTCATTAAAGAAAATGAATGACACAGTGTATTAGGAATATAACTCTTTTTAGAGAATTGAATGAGTTCTGAAAAGAACTTTTTTTTCTTTTGTTGTTTTATATTTTTTTAGCTTTTTTAAATGTTTTATATTTTTTTTGTTTTTTGTAAAAAATTCAGGAACTGCAACTTGAAAACTGTTCAACAAGAACAAAATAAATGCAAAATATAAAAAAAATGTATCTCCTTTCAGAGCATTTATGATTCTGAATGCTGTGTTCAATTAGATTCAGGCTCTGTTCACCAAAAACAATAACATCAAAACATTTGTTGCACCGCATATGCACATGCGCCAAATATGGCTTAAGGTCCATTTCTGCTGTTGCTGGCGATGGAGGTGGAGCTGTAGATGTGCTGGCCACAGCTGGTGGAATCTGATGGGCCAGAGCTCATGTGGCTGCTTGGGCATATTGCACAGGGTGCAAATTTTTTACATGTCTTATCATAGTATGGATTGAAAAAGAGTCTTTTTTAGGAGGGTTTCCCCTTGAAAGAACAGTACCACAAAGGGTACACGTTACTTTACGGGCATTTACCTTTATTAGTCCCTCAGGAAAAGTAAAAAACTTCCAAATAAAAGAAGATTTCCCCTTCTTGGATTGCTGGCGATATTCTATGTGGGAGTCAGAAGAAGAAGATGGTGTTTCCTGTCTTTCTGCCTTCCTGTTGTTTTTTCTGCTTCCAGCTCCAAAAAGGGTCCTTCTTCGTGGAGAATAAAGCAGATAATGAGGGAAATGGGTGGGGTTTTTGAAGATTCTAGATCTGAAACTACTATGAACCAATGAAAAGTGTTGTTTTTGAGTCACATGTCTTGACGTGCGCGCCTGGGTGCACGCACGTGGTGCGAGCACCCGGTTGCGCACATCGCTTGAAAATGGCGTTTTGCCGGATTTTCATAAAAGTTTCAAAACGTGAAAAGGAGGCAAGGTAGACACTCCCTGACTCCCTAGAGCTTCTTAAGGGGTCCCTAAACAACTCCGACGGGCAAAAGAACCTTTTTTAAAAAAAAAATTTGCGGGGTGCGCGCACCAGGTCGCGCACCTCGCAATTTAATTTTTTTAAAAAAGAATTTTTTTTCCCGTCGGGGTTTTTTAGGGACCCCCTGAGAAGCACTAGGGGGCCAGGGAGTGTCTACCTTGCATCCTTTTCACGTTTTTAAACTTTTATGAAAATCCGGCAAAACGCCATTTTCAAGCGACGTGTGCGACCGGGTGCTCGCGACAGGAACTCTTACAATCTCTTACTCTCACATATACTCACTTATATGCATCAATATTCACATATTCTAGATTAAAACATATGTAGTTACTGATAAAGACACTAGTGAGACAGTCATTCACTCACTAACATACATATATACACACTATTCCACCATACAGTCCTGCACATATGCAGTCTTCAAAATACATACAAACAGAGAGTCAGTCACTCATGCATCAATGTTGTAAGTAATACCCACACTAAACAATACAGACACTCATACTGATACTAAAAAAACATCTAACAACTCATATACATACACATGTAGTTACTCACCAACCCATGCAGCCACTTATACACGAAGTGAAACACTAATACATATATTTCAATATTTAAACATTAGTCACTAATATTTATTTTTCAGAAAGACACACATTCACTGGATGGCGTCATCAGTGATGTCATGAGTGATGTCACTGACCATGTCATGAGTGATGTAATATGTGACGTCATCAGCAGTACATTGCACGCGCAAGTTATAGTGAGTCCAACTAACTATAACATGGGAATTTCAATGGTTTTATGTCAGTAAAATTTCCAGCTAACTATAACTGGTGTGAAACCTTTGTTTTTTTCAGTGAATTTACTAGGTTTTTTAAATGCTAATTCCTAACTATAACTGGTGTGAAACCTATGGTTTTTTCGGTGAATATATATATATATATATATATATATATATATATATATATATATATATATATATATATATATATATATATATATATATATATATATATATATATATATATATATATATATATATATATATATATATATATATGAAAAAACATCCTGCTTCAAGGAAGAAGAGGCACGTACACGAGGCATGTATGGATCAGGCTTCTTTATTGTTCTTTAGGTCTCCCACGACCCTGCAGTAAAAGAGAGACGCGTAGGTATATATATTTAGGATTAGCTACCATACGAAATCCGCAACATTCTATTGGGAATAACTTTGGCGCCGGTTGGGGAATTTGCGTGTAATTTTCCAAACTTTTGGCCAGCTCCGCTCTGCTCCTTCCCTGAAAGTTTCGGGGACATTCGTGAAGTGGGGGCTGAGAAAAAAGGGGGGTCCCAAAACGTGTTTTACCCATGTTAATTTCCATAGGACGAAATAACGCCAAACTTTACAAAATTGTAGGGACTGGTACGCATATGTGCCTTTGCTATGTTTGGTGAAAATTGCTCCAGTGGTTTTTATGAAAATTAACTTCAAAAACACATATATATCTGGGCGGAGCCTAACCACACATCTGATCTGATTGGCTGTCAGCACTTCATCCAAGAAGTGTTGGCAGCCATCTTGGGACCAATATACATGATAGCACCTCATCAAAAAGCATTGTAGTTAATAGAGGGTTTTAGGACTTTAGTTACATTATAAATCATTTGTTGATGGTACCATACTCATTTTAGGAATTGTGGTGTGTTCTAAGGTGATTTTACCATGTGAAAAAGCCTTCTGCTGTGATATCATGAATCATGTTTGAAAGAAAACTATTATCTCATGCTTTTCCCACAGTGGTTTGGAAGGGTATCTATAAGCTAAACTGAAAGCATATTTTCTGTAAATTCACATTATCTTTCTCAGTCATGTGAGAATAAAGTCTGACATTCTCAGTAAAACATGTACATCCAACAAGGACAGAGACTGTCAGTTGATTCCTTTGTGTTCTACTGCAGCCTCCTAGAGTGTTCTAAAGAACAACTAGAGTGCTAACAGTCCTACTTTTTACAAAGGTATGGCACACCTGAAGCCATCTTGATTGGAATAAAGTGGTAACTCTTAAAACATTTAATTTAAAAAGGAACAAAATGAGGGGGTATATTTTGCCATAGAAAGTATGATTAGTGCTGCAGAAAGAAAAATTAGGGCACATTTTGAGTGACTTCTCAAATCCTCTTCAATGTCATTAAAAAATTCTGACATGGAGTCTCCCAAGATGGCCACCAGAGACAAAAGAGCCTAAATGTAGCCCAAATATCACCCAAATGTAGCCCAAGTATACCTCAATGACAGAATGTCCCAGAGTGTTCTAAAGAACAACTAGAGCGCTAACAGTCTTACTTATGACAAAAGTATGGCACACCAGAAGCCATCTTGATTGGAATGAAGTGGTAAGTCTAAAAACATTTAATTTAAAAAGGAACAAAATGAGGGGGTTCATTTTGCCATGGAAAGTATGATTAGTGCTTCAGAAAGAAAAATTAGGGCACATTTTGAGTGACTTCTCAAATCCTCTTCTATTTCATTAAAAAAAATTCTGACATGCAGACTGAAACATGCACTTTGAATACCAGCAGCAGACTTCCCTGGTGAGCAGTAGCTTTACTACAGTGATCTAATGAGCAACTAGAGTGCTAACATTCACAATTTATGGCAAATGTGTGACACATCTGAATGTCTTCTTGATGGAACCAAAGTAAACAAGCATTGAAAATGCAATAGATCTCGCCTTTGTTTAAGTTAAAGCCATTCTGTTTGTAATGAGGTGGCTTTTTAGCTTTGCTTTTATTAGTGCTTTTCAAACTTTCATGTAAATAACATGCATATGTATGCAAATATGTATATGTATGCATGCATTTATATTTGTATTTATATAGATATGCAGATTACATATGTTTATATATGTATGTATTACCTACTGGCGGTCGCCAGTAGGTATATATAGTTAGGATTTTTTCTCTATGGGATTTTTGAAAATTCTATGTCTAATAACTTTGGCGTTTGTGGACGGAATTGGCTGAAATTTTCAGGAAAATGGAACATTTTGTTTCTGAGCAGCCCCTGACAATTTTGGGGGGTTTCATCAAGGGGGGGCCGAGAAAAAAGGGGGGTCCCAAAACGCGTTTTTCCCATGTTAATTTCCATAGGGCGGTTGGCCTCACTTTTAGCTCGAACAGCTGAATGGATTTGCACGAAACTTGGCAAAATTGTAGGGACTGTTAGCCCGATGTGCCTTTGCTAGGTCTCAATATATGTGCTCCAGTGGATTTTGAGTAATTTAGGTTCAATAAAAGATATATATCTGGGCGGAGCCTAACCACACATCTGATCTGATTGGCTGTCAGCACTTCATCCAAGAAGTGTTGGCAGCCATCTTGGGACCAATATACATGATAGCACCTCATTAAAAAGCATTGTAGTTAATAGAGGGTTTTAGGGCTTTTGTTACATTATAAATCATTTGTTGATGGTACCATACTCGTTTTAGGAATTGTGGTGGGTTCTAAGGTGATTTTACCATGTGAAAAAACCTTCTGCTGTGATATCATGAATATTGTTTGAAAGAAAACTAATATCTCATGATTTTCCCACAGTGGTTTGGAAGGGGATCTATAAGCTAAACTGAAAGCATATTTTCTGTAAATTCACATTATCTTTCTCAGTCATGTGAAAATGAAGTCTAACATTCTCAGTAAAACATGTACATCCAACAAGGACAGAGACTGTCAGTTGATTCCTTTGTGTTCTACTGCAGCCTCCTAGAGTGTTCTAAAGAACAACTAGAGCGCTAACAGTCCTACTTATTACAAAGGTATGGCACCCCTGAAGCCATCTTGATTGGAATAAAGTGGTAACTCTTAAAACATTTAATTTAAAAAGAAACAACATGAGGGGGTATATTTTGCCATAGAAAGTATGATTAGTGCTGCAGAATGAAAAATTAGGGCACATTTTGAGTGACTTCTCAAATCCTTTTCTATTTCATTAAAACATTCTGACATGCAGTCTCCCAAAATGGCCACCAGAGACAAAAGAGCCCAAATGTAGCCCAAATATCACCCAGATGTAGCCCAAGTATAGCCCAATGACAGAATGTCCCAGAGTGTTCTAAATAACAACTAGAGCGCTAACAGTCCTACTTATTACAAAGGTATGGCACACCTGAAGCCATCTTGATTGGAATAAAGGGGTAACTCTTAAAACATTTAATTTAAAAAGAAACAACATGAGGGGGTATATTTTGCCATAGAAAGTATGATTAGTGCTGCAGAATGAAAAATTAGGGCACATTTTGAGTGACTTCTCAAATCCTTTTCTATTTCATTAAAACATTCTGACATGCAGTCTCCCAAAATGGCCACCAGAGACAAAAGAGCCCAAATGTAGCCCAAATATCATTCAGATGTAGCCAAAGTATAGCCCAATGACAGAATGTCCCAGAGTGTTCTAAAGAACAACTAGAGCGCTAACAGTCCTACTTATTACAAAGGTATGGCACACCTGAAGCCATCTTGATTGGAATAAAGTGGTAACTCTTAAAACATTTAATTTAAAAAGGAACAAAATGAGGGGGTATATTTTGCCATATGAATTATGATTAGTGCTGCAGAAAGAAAGATTAGGGCACATTTTGAGTGACTTCTCAAACCCTCTTCAATTTCATTAAAAAATTCTGACATACAGTCTCCCAAGATGGCCACCAGAGACAAAAGAGCCTAAATGTAGCCCAAATATCACCCAGATGTACCCCAAGTATAGCCCAATGACAGAATGTCCCAGAGTGTTCTAAAGAACAACTAGAGCGCTAACAGTCTTACTTATGACAAAAGTATGGCACACCAGAAGCCATCTTGATTGGAATGAAGTGGTAAGTCTGAAAACACTCAATTTAAAAAGGAACAACACGAGGGGGTTAATTTTGCCATAGAAAGTATGATTAGTGCTCCAGAAAGAAAAATTAGGGATCATTTTGAGTGACTTCTCAAATCCTCTTCTATTTCATTAAAAAAATTCTGACATGCAGACTGAAACATGCACTTTGAATACCAGCAGCAGACGTCCCTGGTGAGCAGTAGCTTTACTACAGTGATCTAATGTGCAACTAGAGTGCTAACATTCAGAATTTATGGCAAATGTGTGACACATCTGAATGCCTTCTTGATGGAACCAAAGTAAACAAGCATTGAAAATGCAATAGATCTCGCCCTCGTTTAAGTTAAAGCCATTCTGTTTGTAATGAGGTGGCTTTTTAGCTTTGCTTTTATTAGTGTTTTTTCAACTTTCATGTAAATAACATGCATCTGTATGCATATAAGTATATGTATGCATGCATTTATGTTTGTATTTATATAGATATACAGATGATATATGTTTATATATGTATGTATATATATATATTCACTGAAAAAACCATAGGCTATAGACCATATATAGTTAGGAATTAGCATTTACAAAACCTTGAAAATTCACTGAAAAAACCATAGGTTATAGACCATATATAGTTAGGAATTAGCATTTACAAAACCTTGAAAATTCACTGAAAAAACCACAGGTTATAGACCATATACAGTTAGGAATACGCATTTACAAAACCTTATTTTACTCACACAAAACCATTGAAATTCCATATATAGTTAGTTGCACTAACTATATATCGCGCACCCGCAATCCACTGCTGATGATGTCACATATTACATCATTCATGACATGGTCAGTGACATCACTGATGACATCACTGATGACATCTCAAATGACATCACTGATGACATCTCAAATGACATCACTGATGACATCACTGATGACATCTCATTTGACATTACTGATCACATCACTGATGATATTATTCATGTGATAATACGATGAACCTCTTCAGACTCTAATATAACCTTAGATATAATCAGTGTAAACGGACACTCACAGACTGTCACTCATCCATTTAGTTACTCACACACCTAGTCAGTCATGCAAAGAATCAATCACACCTCCATTTCCTCAACTATACAGTTATACAAACTTTACTTATTCAAACATATACTAACACATATTTACTCTCTTATACAATCCCTGATACAAGTTCACAATGATCCATACAGCCACTCACACATTCACTGGCTCTTATGCATAGTTATTTATATATGTCAACTCTCACATGTACTGTGTTTTACATATGTACTTACTTTGACATGTAGCACTGAGATATCCATTCACTCACCAATACACTCATGCACACAGTCAACCGCCCATACAGCTGTTTCCACATGCACTTTTGAAACCATACATCTAGTGAATCAACTGCTCACACATCTATGCACAGAGTCATACACCTCCCAGCCACCCACACACACACTCAGTCTCTCATACAAATACTTGGGCAACCAATCAATAACCCATATAGTTACTCATATAGCTACTTATCAACACATGCAACAGTTTACAGAACAACAGACATAATGATGCACAAATTAAGACAGTTTAGTCACTAACCCATGCACTCAGTGAGACACATTTAATCACTCACTCATACAGTCAGTCATGCACCTACTAAATCCTTCATCCAGACACTTATACATCCACTCATTCTTCAATATGTAAGACATATTTTAACTTTACAGAAACATACAGTCACTGGATGTTGTCATCAGTGATGTCATCAGTGATGTCATTTGAGATGTCATCAGTGATGTCATCAGTGATGTCACTGACCATGTCATGAATGATGTAATATGTGACATCATCAGCAGTGGATTGCGGGTGCGCGATATATAGTTAGTGCAACTAACTATATATGGAATTTCAATGGTTTTGTGTGAGTAAAATAAGGTTTTGTAAATGCGTATTCCTAACTGTATATGGTCTATAACCTGTGGTTTTTTCAGTGAATATATATATACACACATACATATATATAAATTCACATTCATATATATGCATATATATGAATATATGTGTGCGTGTAGAGAGGTAGAGGAAGAGAGGTGGAGACTAGTATAGAGAGGTAGAGAGTAGAGAGTGAGTAATAGGGAGTAGAGAGTGAGTAGTAGAGAGTAGTAGAGAGCAGTAGAGAGAGAAGCAGAGAGTGAGTAATAGAGAGTAGTAGATTGAGTAGTAGAGAGCAGTAGAGAGTGAAAAGTAGAGAGTAGTAGAGAGTAAGTAGTAGAGTGAGTAGTAGAGATCAGTAAGGAGTGAGTAGTAGAGAGTAGCAAAGAGTAAGTAGTAGAGAGTAGCAGAGAGTGAGTAGTAGAGAGTGAGTAGTAGAGAGTAGTAGAGAGTGAGTAGTAGAGAGTGAGTAGCAGACAGAGAATAGTAGAGAGTAGTAGAGAGTGAGTAGTGGAGTGAGTAGTAGAGTGAGTAGTAGAGAGTGAATAGTAGAGAGTGAGTAGTAGAGAGAGAGTAGTAGAGAGTAGTAGAGAGTGATTAGTAGAGTGAGTAGTAGAGAGTGAGTAGTAGAGAGTAGTAGAGAGAAAGTAGTAGAGAGTGAGTAGTAGATTGTAGTAGAGACTGAGAAGTAGAGAGTGAGTAGTAGAGAGTAAGTAATAAAGAGTGAGTAGTAGAGAGAGTAGTAGAGAGTGAGTAGTAGAGAGTAGAGAGTAGTAAAGAGTGAGTAGTAGAGAGTAGTAGATAGTGAGTAGTAGGGAGTGAGTAGTAGAGAGAGAGTAGTAGAGAGTACTAGAGTAGTAGAGAATGAGTAGTAGAGAGTGAGTATTAGAGAGTAGAGGAGTAGTAGAGAGTGAGTAGTAGAGAGTAGTGGAGAATATTCCAAAGTTTGGCACAGCACCACTTGCACAATAAATCATTGCCAATTTTTCTGGAGATTATGGGGATTGAGTTACTTGAACTGTATACCAACGTGGTAATGTGATCAGTCGAGCAATGACCCTTATGCTGATTTATGATTTCAGGTTTAATTTATTATAGCAATTGCCCATCCCGGGCTTAATGTTTTGTAACACATATTTTGAAGAATCCACATGATTGAGGATGATTAATGGTACAGCTTATATTCATTGCTTGAGAAAATTCATTATTTTTTGCATTGTAAATAGCGTTATTTCATCATTTCAAGATGGCGCTTTCATTTGTATTATGATCCGTTTTCTGTTTTAATGAATTGAGCCTTATCAACTTCCGCCTTGCCGTCGCCAGCTGACACTGACGAAGGCAGGTGCTGAAACGCGTCTGTTTTGGATTGTTTTGCGCTAAATAAACCGTACGTGGTTTAAACCTCTGCTGTGAGTGCCGGTCTGTTGCTGATCTGTTGCCGGTTGCCGGTCGCAGACCTGCGGAGCTTTCAATACATTAAACGGCACGCCGCCGTTTTGCTCGGCACCCACTTGGCTGAGTGCGGTCTCCATTGGTGTCACTTTGGAGCAGTAAACGGAGGAAAAGGAGAACGCACCGCCAGGGAAGTCGGCAGCTTCGTTACCAGTCCCGAGGAGCTTGGATCCAGGATTGCAATCCGAGTGACGGAGACGGACGGTGCGAGGTAGGAGACACCGACTTATTTCCCTAAAAAAGTTGGCACGAGTGAAGCAGAACGCGCATAATATTAGAAAGAAAAACAAATTGAGAAATCAATGTTCAGCGACACAGCGCGCCGGGAGGCGGCAACTGGCATTTTTAAAGAGCGACCAGAGCCAAGGGCATAGAACGCCACACAGACAGGAAATGCGGTTCAATCAACACTCAAAAGCAAATATCAACAACTAGAGAGGATATATGAGAGGGAAACGAGGAAGTGGTGGGAGGCCACTTCGCTGCAGCATTACGTGGATGTAAAGAGGGTCCCACGCGGTCTCCGTATCTACACGATTCCAGCTTATGAGAATCCTGACCCAGAACTATTGAATGAGTGGGCGACTTTTACAGCGCACTCTTCGGAAGGGATGCTCTGCCTTCTAATAAAATTTGCCTGGAAAGACAGGGAGAAGGCTCTACAAGATATTGAAGCGTTAGAGAAAGAGATCGTTGAGTTGGCAGACCAGGGACAACTGGATGTAGAAAAGGAGTCCATGAAGAAAAGGCTAACAAGCTATGAAAAAAAGATCCAACTGAGGAAACGACAAAAATTCGAACGCGATGCTCGAGATTATGAGCAAGGAAGAATACTAACATTTGCACGCAAGTACGACGCACCTCGCCGGGATTTTAAGGCTAGGCGGCAGAAACCACAAGTACAACGAGACACCTCAGAGTCTGAGGTAACCAGTGCGGAACAATCTGAAGACGAGGCACAGAATAGAGCGCAATCGAACGCACAAGCAAGTGAACAGCCTTCTTTTCACGAGGAATGCGATCTAATCCGCAGCAACTGGCTGAGGGGAGGGAAGAAGCGTCCCCCGGAATTTACCGAAGGCAGAAGCGGAGACGCATCACGAGACGCGGCGGGAGGAAGCGGAGAAGGAGATACCAGAAAACAGAGGAATCGGCAGACCAGGTCCAAGAGGAATTAATGGAAGACTTAAATATCATCAACCTTTCAGAAAGAGTGCTCACTAAGGATGAGGAAAATGTCCTGAAGCTAGGACTCTCTTTCTGCCCTACAGGCCGCTACGAATATGCACAGACACGAATAGATCTGTTCCTTTTCATCCGTAAATTAAAACTCTGGAAATATTTTAAACAGAAAGCGCTTAAGGAGAAGGCACAAGGTCCACCAAGGGGGACCGACACAACTCACATTGATCCTACTGAGATGAGCATCAGCGACCTGGAGAGTTTAGCTGTACTTGAAGACCTACTGGAAGAAGGACTGAGTCAAACTGTACCGCCAACTGATACAGCTGGAAGGGGAACGTCCATAGGCATAATCCAGATTGGTGAACCAAGTAACTTTAAGCCAACCTCCCGCTTTCTCCCACAGACACCAATGGATGCACTGGATGTTTTTTCAGAAGCTGTGAACCAGGACTTACAAAGGCTTTCAAAACTTGAAGAATCACAGAAGAAGAACATCCACTGGAATCTTTCCTTTAAACAACGGAAAGCAATCACTAGCTTACAACAAGACGACTCTATAGTGATAAAGCCCTCTGATAAGGGCGGGAACGTTGTTATTCAGAGTCGCGAACAGTATTGCAAGGAAGCCCTTTGTCAATTACAAGACTGTAACAATTCATGCCTACAACGGAACGTGAGTATCAGGAGAGTATCCGGAACTACCACTCCCTTGTTGAACAATGGTATGGAAAAGGCATACTAAGCAGGGAGGAATACTCATTCCTACAGAATAAACAACCGAGACTACCGAGTTTTTATCACCTCCCGAAGATTCATAAACACGCCACGCAACCACCAGGGAGACCCATCGTGTCATCCATCGGTGGCTTAACTGAAAAAATGTTGAAATTCATTGATTCATTTTTGGCACCATGGGTTACCCAGTTGAGCTCCTACACTAAGGACTCCAAAGACTTTTTGAGACAAATACAAGGCGTGGAATGGGAGGATGATTTACTGATGATCACTATCGACATCTCGAGCCTCTACACGAGTATCAGACACCATGACGGAATTGCAGCAGTTAAGACTTTTTTGAATCTACGACCCGCCCGATAACTGGAGCACAGTCAAATGATTTTGGACTTTGTATCTTTTTGTTTAAATAACAATATATTTACTTTCCAGAATCAGCGATACAGGCAAGTAAGGGGGACTGCGATGGGCACCTGCTTCGCCCCCAGCTACGCGAACCTTTTCGTGGGCTGGTGGGAGAAGCAGGTGGCCTGGGCAGACGACAAAACCCCTTGGGTGGACAATGTGATATGCTGGAGGAGGTATATCGATGACCTCTTCCTTATCTGGAGGGGGTCTGAGCTCTCAGCACTAGAGTACATTAGGATTCTTAATCAAAATGACCTTAACCTGCATTTCACCTGTACAATGAGTAAGAGAGAGGTTAACTATTTAGATCTCAGGGTTTTCGTTGACTCAGGCAAAATCCAGACCGCCCTCTATAGAAAAGAGACGGCGGGTAACTCTGTCCTCCACGGACGCAGCAGCCATCCGACCTCCCTGGTTAAGAGCATCCCCTACGGGGAACTGTTGAGGATCAAGCGCCACAGTTCTCTGGAGAGAGATTACGCAGAGGCCGCACAACAAAGCGTGAGACGCTTTAAATCTCGCGGCTACTCTGCATTTACCCTCAAACAAGCTGAGAAGAAGGCAGAGCAAGTCGACAGACATACCCTCCTACAGGACAAAAAGGTGGACATTCCCAAAGGTGGGAGGTGCATTATAAGACTTATCACCAACTATTCAGTGGCAGCAAACAAAGTGAGAGCCATCATGGTCAAAATTTGGGGGATCCTCCAATCTGACAATGTAATTGGGAAGGACCTACAACAACATCCCATGATAACCTTTAGAAGAATAAGATCACTAAAAGATAGACTGGTCACTAGCCACCTACAGAAGGGTAAGTCAAAAGGAGAACTGCAGACAATGCATGGCTCGTACCCATGCGGGAAATGCAAGGCCTGCAGAAACAGCCAGAGGGTATTGAGCTATCAGGCGCCACATAGGGAATCTAAGATCAAAATTAATAAGTTCATCACCTGTTCAACCACATATGTGGTATACTGCCTGAAGTGCCCCTGCGGACGGATGTACGTAGGAAGCACCACGAAAGCAGTCAAGCTTAGGATCTTAGAGCATCAACGGGCCATTGCTAACAAAGATTAAATTTATCCGATGGCCCGGCATTTTGCAAGTCACCACAACAGCGATAGGACACAACTCAGCTTCTTCAGCTTAGACTGCATCCCTCAAGATATCAAGATATCAGGGGTGGAGATCTTAAACGGTGACTTAGACGTTTGGAGTCATGATATATTATCGACCTCCAAACCAAGTCACCAGGAGGACTCAATGCAGGGGAAGAGCTACTATCACACCTATAAACACAATCCCCGATTCCTGAACTGCGTCACTGTCTGTAGTACATTCACTGAAATGCTGTTGATATTATTTGGTTTACAGAAATACCCCCCCGCCACCCCTTTGTTCTCTACTAATTTAGGGTTTAACTTAGTGTGGCAATGTAAATTGCGGTATTTGAGTTTATGGCCATCCAGGCCTTAATCATTGCCAATTTTTCTGGAGATTATGGGGATTGGGTTACTTGAACTGTATACCAACGTGGTAATGTGATCAGTCGAGCAATGACCCTTATGCTGATTTATGATTTCAGGTTTAATTTATTATAGCAATTGCCCATCCAGGGCTTAATGTTTTGTAACACATATTTTGAAGAATCCACATGATTGAGGATGATTAATGGTACAGCTTATATTCATTGCTCGAGAAAATTCATTATTTTTTGCATTGTAAATAGCGTTATTTCATCATTTCAAGATGGCGCTTTCATTTGTATTATGATCCGTTTTCTGTTTTAATGAATTGAGCCTTATCAACTTCCGCCTTGCCGTCGCCAGCTGACACTGACGAAGGCAAGTGCTGAAACGCGTCTGTTTTGGATTGTTTTGCGCTAAATAAACCGTACGTGGTTTAAACCTCTGCTGTGAGTGCCGGTCAGTTGCTGATCTGTTGCCGGTTGCCGGTCGCAGACCTGCGGAGCTTTCAATGTATGTATATATATATATACACACATACATATATATAAATTCACATTCATATATATACATATATATGAATATATGTGTGCGTGTAGAGAGAGGTAGAGAGGTAGAGGAAGAGAGGTGAAGACTAGTATAGAGAGGTAGAGAGTAGAGAGTGAGTAATAGGGAGTAGAGAGTGAGTAGTAGAGAGTAGTAGAGAGCAGTAGAGAGAGTAGCAGAGAGTGAGTAATAGAGAGTAGTAGATTGAGTAGTAGAGAGCAGTAGAGAGTGAAAAGTAGAGAGTAGTAGAGAGTAAGTAGTAGAGTGAGTAGTAGAGATCAGTAAAGAGTGAGTAGTAGAGAGTAGCAAAGAGTAAGTAGTAGAGAGTAGCAGAGAGTGAGTAGTAGAGAGTGAGTAGTAGAGAGTAGTAGAGAGTCAGTAGTAGAGAGTGAGTAGCAGAGAGAGAATAGTAGAGAGTAGTAGAGAGTGAGTAGTAGAGTGAGAAGTAGAGTGAGTAGTAGAGAGTGAATAGTAGAGAGTGAGTAGTAGAGAGAGAGTAGTAGAGAGTAGTAGAGAGTGATTAGTAGAGTGAGTAGTAGAGAGTGAGTAGTAGAGAGTAGTAGAGAGAAAGTAGTAGAGAGTGAGTAGTAGATTGTAGTAGAGACTGAGAAGTAGAGAGTGAGTAGTAGAGAGTAAGTAATAAAGAGTGAGTAGTAGAGAGAGAGTAGTAGAGATTGAGTAGTAGAGAGTAGAGAGTAGTAAAGAGTGAGTAGTACAGAGTAGTAGATAGTGAGTAGTAGGGAGTGAGTAGTAAAGAGAGAGTAGTAGAGAGTACTAGAGTAGTAGAGAATGAGTAGTAGAGAGTGAGTATTAGAGAGTAGAGGAGTAGTATAGAGTGAGTAGTAGAGAGTAGTGGAGAATATTCCAAAGTTTGGCACAGCACCACTTGCACAATAAGTCCAATCAAATCATATCACTTAGAGTCCTTATTGAAGTGCTGAATCTTGGTGTATATTCAAATCCTTTAATTTTCCTTAAGTTTATGTACCACAGCCAGCTAACGCGTTTCGTTCTGTACAACAGAACTTCTTCAGGGCGTTCTTATTTCCTTCAAGTTATGTCGGTATCCTGTTGTCATATAACTAGATATTTCTTCCAAATGTTATACAAGACGTAATTACATTCTGATTCAAAGTGACTAGGTATCCATTTTACCCACACATTTCGGGCAGACTTGAGTAATTTATAGCATCCTCAAAGTCAGTCTTTCAAAAATTCCAAAGTATAGGACATGATAATCCAAATCCAAATGCTTCTCAAGAAAAGTCATTTTCAATCTTTCGGAATATCGGCGTTTGGGCAGATATGACCCACGAACACGGTTTAAAAATTGGTTTGACCAATTCACTCAAAAAACTATACGTTTTAGGGGTGTTATAGTTAGCTGGACATTTCACTCATACAAAACCATTGAAATTGCTCCTATATAGTTAGTTGTACTAACTATATTTCGCGCACCTGCACTCCATTGCTGATGATGTCACATATTACATGATTCATGACATGGTCAGTGACATCACTGATGACATCTCAAATGACATCACTGATGACCTCACTGATGACATCATCCACGTGACAATCACACACACCTTTTCATACACTAGTAACATCTTTTATCACTCTTTGTAAAATACAGAGTATCATATTTGAATCCATTGTCACAGCAATACAAGTACCTAAAAACCCACTCTGTGATTCATAGATGTATACACACATTTAATCACTTACTTGTAGATTCACTCATACATGCTGTCAATGAACAATAGAACACTCTCAAAAATACTTATACACCTATATCGACATTACACACCAGCACACATCCTATTCACATATGAAGTCATCCTACTCACTTATGCAAACAATGGATCATACTTACATATTTACTTAGCTACACACTTATACAAACACAACTTCATCTATTCATTTAGATAGTAAGTCATACTTAGTGAATTATAAAATCATTATCAAGTATACAGTTATCCATACAGTCACTCATACAATCATTGAGTCTTATGTATACGTATTTATATACAAAAACTGACACATACACTGACTTTTATTTTTCTAGTTGGTTGGACATGTACCATTGAGAAATATATTTGCTCATCACCACACCCATAAAGATATTCACTCACCCAAACAACTGTTAGAACATGTAGTTTTAACTTCATATATCTAATGAATCAAGTATTCGCACATCTTTGGGCAGTCACACACCCCCCACCGAACCACACACACATTCACTCTCTTTATAGGGAGCATACTACGGTTACTTAGCTCATGAAGCCTTGAGATAGCGTACAATTTTGAGATCTGGAAGATGGTTACACATTTAAGCAGAGCACAAATTGAAGACACGATTACTCTATATCTGTCACACCAATGAGTGATTTAATTTATTTAGGGTGGGTAAGCGATAACAAATACAAATGTGTGAGAAATTGTTGAATGGATGCTCCTCCACTTTTTCGCTTTTTTTCACACTTTCTTTCGCCTTTCTTTCTACTCTTCTTTATTTTTAGTAAAAAGAATAGACCTCTTGTAGTCAATTGTACGAGAGACTAAAATCCATTGTGCATCTGGTAATGATGGATCATCTCCACTGTTCTATGAAGAGAGGACTAAAATTACATAGTGCAATACAAGAAGGAATTAGAGCATGTTGTGGTACATTCTTCTCATTCTCCACTCCAAATTCTAAAGCTGCTTGAATAGAACTACTGATTTTACAAGATATCAATGGAGAAACGTTGTGCTTTCCTCTCTATGAGCTGTACAATATATTTGAAATATAGAGTGTATAGTATATGACTCAGAATTGCATTACGCCTCAATCAATTTTGGAGGCAATACTAATACAATATGTCACTTGTTTTTGAGGTCTGTAACACACAAAATGAAGATGAAGTTTGGAGCTGAAACTTTGTATAGCATTATTTGTATGTGTTTGTTTGTTTGTACAATATATGTGTATATTTATAAGTGTTTACAGTCATATTTGTTGTGCTTACAGTCCTAAGGAAGGCCAAATTTTGGGTGAAATGTGTTGGCTGGGCTGAATTGTCCTTGACATTTTGGAAGAATTTGAATAAAAGAATTACAACAAACAAGAAAGAGGAATCTCAAATCATCTTTATGTTGCAAATACAGCATTGGACTGTGCTAAATGGTTCTTTTCTTCTTATTGTTACCTCTCTATTCTTGTGCATACTAAGCTGTAAAAGCAGTGTGTTACACCAGAGGGCCAAGGTGCTTTCTGCCACTCATGGAGACATTCTACTTGATCGATATCTCCTCAGTGCAAGCAGCAGATTTCTCAACAGGAGTGGCCGTGATCTGCTGCGACTGTCCATGCTCAGATATCTCTCTAGGAGGAGGTCTAGCTTGCAATGTTTTCTCGTGAGTGCTTGCAGCCACTCGAGAGACAATACTCCACTCTGTGTCACTTTGCTGAGTTTTTGGGAACTCCGTGCAGAGCATGGAGTTGGTAAAACACTGCAAACTCCCCCAGCAGAGCAGAATTCTTCACCCACCCCTTCTAGTGCCCATCCTACCTGCCCTGCCTCCTTGCCTTCTGTTTTCCAAGTGCAGACCCCTATACCCACCCTCCTGCCCTTAATTGTCCATTATGCTGAAACTGTTCCTCCTATCTGTCAGGTATGGTCAGCTTGCTGACCCTGCCCCTTTCCCTTCTACTCTCTGTTGTTCATGTGCATGCCCTGTCCCCTTGTTACTGCTTTCCAAGGTCCATTAAGCTGCACTGCCATCTCGCTTTCCCTGTGTGTTGTATTGGGCTGCAGCAACCATTGATACCTCCCCTGTAAGGTCAATTTGGTGCTGATGCCCATCTCCCTCTTGCCCTCTGTTCCTACCCCCGTCCTCCTGCCCTCTGTGATCGAATGTACCTTATCTGCCAACATTTTGAACTTAGTAAGAGGAAGATTTTAATAAAAAACTAAACTGGAGAATTGATCTTCCCCGTTGACTTATATTGAAAAAGAGGAAATCTTAGGCAGGAAACCGATATAAAATCCTTTTGGGTATTTAAAAGATCATGAATCGAGGTGGCAAGGTCAAATTTAGGGTTCAGGGTGGGTATGAGTTTTGGGGGGACAGGTTATTTTTTTCAGGTTTAGGGTGGGTGTGGTTTTTTGGCTGGCCAGGGTCTTTTTAGGATTTAGGGTAGGTGAGGGTTTTTGTGTGGCAAGGCTATGTATTAGGGTATGGGTGAGTAGGGGCGGTTTTTGGGTGGCGAGGGAATATTTTGTGTTTGGGTAGGTATGGGTTTTGGGGTGGCAAGGGTAATTTTAGGTTTTGGGGTGAGGTTGGGTTTTTGAGTGGCAGGGAATTTTGTAGGGTTTAGAGTGGGTTTTGGGTTCAAAGGGAATTTATAGGATTTAGGGTAGGTATAAGTTTTTGGGTGGCAAGGAAATATTCAGGGTTTAGGTTTGGTTTTGGGTTTTGGCTGGCAAGGGTAGCTTTAGGGTTTAGGGTGGGTATAGGTATTTGGGTGGCAAGGTCAATTTTAGGTGTCAGGGTGGGTATGGGTTTTTGGATGGCAAGGGTAACTTTAGGGTTTAGGGTGGGTATGGGTGTGTAAGTGGCAAGGTCATTTTAAGGGTTTAGGGTGGGTATGGTTTTTTTTGTTCTCAAGGATAAATCCAGTGTATGGGCTTGTTATAGGTTTTTGGGTCGAAAGGGCATTTTTTGGTTTAAGGGTGGGTTTTGATTTTTGGGTGGCAAGGATGGGTATGGGTTTCTGGGTGGGAAGGGAATTTTTAGGTTTTAGGGTAGGTATGAGTTTTTGGGTGGCATGGGTATTTTGAGGGTTTAGGATGGGTAAGGGTTTTGAGTAGTGAGGGAATATTTAGGGTGAGTATGGGTTCTGGGGTTGAAAAGGTAATTTTATTGTTTAGGGTAGGTTTGGGTTTTCGGGTGGCAAGGGTAATTTTAAGGTTTGGGGTAGTGAAGAGGTTTTGGGTCGCAAGGGTATTTTTATGGTTTAGGGTGGGTGTGGATTTTACTTTTGTGTGGCACAGTCAATTTTAGGTTTCAGGGTATCAAGTGAGTTTTTATGGTATTAGATGGGTATGGGTTTTTGGTGGCAATTATAATTTTATGGTTTTGGCTTGGTCTGGATGTTTGGGTGAAATTGTATTTTAGGGGTAAAAGGCTGGTTTAGATTTTGGGTTGATAAGGGTAATTTTAAGGTTTAGGGTTGGTATGGGTTTTTGTGTGGCAAGGGTATTTTTAGGGATAAGGGTGTTTGAGTGGGAAGGGATTTGGGGTGTAAAGTGATGGTTAATTTCCTTGTTAAGGGTGAGTTTGTTTTTTTGGGTTGCAAGGGTAATTTTAAGGTTTAGTGCAGTTATCAGTTTTTGAGTGGCAAGGGTATTTTTAGTGTTCAGGATGGGTATGAGCTTTTGGGTGGCAGGGTCAATTTTTAGGTTCAGTTTGGGTTCAGGTTTTGTGAAGAGAGGGCTAATTTAGGGTTTATGGTGGGTATGGGCTTTTGAGTGGCAGGGGAATTCTTTAGATTTTAGGGTGGGTTTGGGTTTTTGGGTGGCAAGGAATTTATTTGGATTTAGGGTATTTGTGGGTTTTTGATTGTGAGGCTGTTTTAGGGTTAAGGGAGCATAAGGTTTTGAGGTGGCAAGGGAATGTTTAGGTTTTGGGGTAGGTATGGGTTTTTGGGTGGCAAGGGTAATTTTAGGTTTCAGGCTGGGTATGGCTTTTTGGATGGCAGGGGAACTTTTAGGTTTCGGGTGAGGATGGGTTTTCTTTGTATAAAGGGTCATTTTTAGTGTTTAGGGTGATTGGGTTTTTGGGTGAAAAGGATAATTTTAAGGTTTTGGTTGGGTATGGGTTTTTAAAAGGCAAGGGAATTTTGGGGATTTAGGGCGGGTATGGTTTTTAGGGTGGCTAGAGAAATTTCAGGGTTTAAGGTGGTTGGGTTTTGGGTGGCATGGGAATTTTCAGGGTCAAAGGTGGGTTTTGGTTTTAGGGTGTAAAGAGTATTTTTAGGGCATAGGGCGGGTATAGGTCTTTGAGGAGGAAGGCACATTTTAGTATTCATAGTGGGTATGGGTTTTGGGTGGCAAGGGTTATTTTAGGGTTCAGGGGGAGAAGGAGGTTTTTGAGTGGCAAAATAATTTTTAGGGTTTAAGGTGGGTACAGGTTTGTGCACCCCAAGGGAATTTTTAGGGTTTAGGGTGTGTATGTTTTTTTTCTGGGCAAAGATGATTATGGGATTGGTATGGATTTTTGAGTGGAGAGGAAATGTTTAGGTTTAAGGGTGGGTTGGGAGTTTTGAGTAGCAAGGACATTTTTAGGGTTTAGGGTAGTTATGAGTTTTTGGGTGGCAAGGGTATTTATATGGTTTAGGGTGGTATGGGTTTTTGAGTGACAAGGAAATAGTTAAGGTGTAGGGTGAGTATGGGTTTTTGGGTGGAAAGTAATTTTATTGTTATGGGGGTTTGGGGTTTTAGGAGGCAATGATCATTTTAAGGTATAGGGTAGTTTTGAGATTTTGGGTGTCAGGGTTATTTTGAGGTTTTAGGGTGGGTAAGAGATTTTGGGTGGCAAGGAATTGTGTAGGGTTTATGGTGAGTTTGGGCTTTTGGGTTGCAAGGGAATTTTGGGGATTTAGGTGGATATGGGTTTTTGTCAGCAAGGCTGTTTTTTTGGTTTAGGGTAGGTAAGGATATTTGGCTGGTAAGGGTATCTTTAGGGTTTAGGGTGGGTATGTGTTTTTGGGTGGCAAGGGTCATTTTAAGGTTTAGTGCAGTTATCAGTTTTTGGGTGGCAAGGGTATTTTTAAGGGTCAGAGTGGATATGGGTTTTTGGGTGGCAAGGTCAATTTTAAGGTTCAGTATGGGTATTGTTTTTGTGAAGACAGGCTTTTTTAGGGTTTAGGGTGGGTTTTGGTTTTAGGGTGTGACAGATATTTTTAGGGGTTAGGGTAGGTATAGATTTTTGGGGAGCAAGGTAAGTTTTAGGATTGAGGGTGGGTATGGGTTTTTTGGTGGCAATGGCAATTTTAAGGTTCAGGAGGAGCAGAAGGTTTTTGAGTGGCAAGACAATTTTAACCCCTTCCATGCGGCCGCGATTCCCCTGGTGTGCTGTAAACAACACGAACAGGGGCGGGCCGTGACGAACCCCAGCCGTCATCAGCACACGAGCACCGTAGTGCATGAGGGCTGGGGTTCGTCATCAGCATGGAAGGGGTTAAGGGTTTAAGGTTGGTACGGGTTTGTGCGCGGCAAGAGAATTTTTAAGGTTTTGGGTGGGTATGGGTTTTTTCCTGGCAAGGATTATTTTAGGGTTTGGGCTTGGTATGGATCTAAAAGTGCATTTTTAGATTTAAGGGTGGGTTTGGATTTTTGGGTAAAAAGGGTAATTTTAGGGTTTAGGGTGTGTTTGGGTTTTTTGGTAGCAAGGACATTTTGAGCGTTTAGGGTAGTTATGAGTTTTGGGATGGCAAGGGTATTTATATGGTTTAGGGTGGGTAAGGGTTTTTGGCAAATAAATAGTTAAGGTGTAGGTTGAATATGGGTTTTTGGGTGGAAAGTGAGTTTTAGTATTATGGGGGATTCCGGATTTGGGGTTTAAGGAGGAAAGGGCAATTTTAAGCTTTAGGGTATTTTTGAGTTTTGGGGTGTCAAGGTTATTTTTAGTTTTTACTGTGGGTAAGAGTTTGTGGGTGGCAATTACTTTTGTAGGGTTTTTCATGGGTTTGGGATTTTGGGGTGTAAGGGAATTTTTAGGATTTAGGCTGCATATGGGTTTTTGGGTGGCAAGGCTGATTTTATGGTTTAAGTATGTAAGGATTTTTGTCTGGCAATGGTATCTTTAGGGTTTAGGGTGGGTATGCGTTTTTGGGTGGCAAGGAATGTATTTGGATTTAGGGTATTTGTGGGTTTTTGGTAGTGAGACTGTTTTATGGTTAAGGGAGTGTACGGTGTTTCGGGTGGCAAGAGAATGTTTAGGGTTTGGGGTACTTATGGGTTTTTTAGGGTGACAAGGGTAATATAAGGATTCAGACTGGGTATGGCTTTTTGGATGGCAGAGGAAATTTTAGGGTTTTAGGTGAGTATGTTTTTTTTTGGTGAAAAGTGTACATTTATTGTTTAGGGTGAGCAGGTTTTTGGGTGTAAAGGGTAATTTTAAGGTTTAGGTTGGGTATGGGTATTTAGATGGCAAGGGGACTTTTGGGATTTGAGGTGGGTATGTTTTTTAGGATGGTAAGAGAAATATAAGAGTTGTTATGGGTTTTGGGTGGCATGGAAATTTTTAGGGTCAAGGGTTCGTTTTGGTTTTAGGGTATGAACAATATTTTTAGGTGTTAGGGTGGGTATAGGTTTTTGGGTAGCAAGATACATTTTAGGATTCAGAGTGGGTATGGGGTTTTTGGTGGCAAGGGTAATTTTAAGGTTCAGGAGGAGTAGGGGGTTTTTGAGTGGCAACAGAATTTTTAGGGTTTAAGGTGGGTACGGGTTTGTGCGCAGCAAGATATTTTTTGGGGGTTTAGGGTGGGAATTTCTTTTTTCCTGGCAAGGATTATTTTAGGATTTGGGCTTAATATAGATTTTTGAGTGGAAAGGGCATTTTTAGGTTTAAGTGTGGATTTGGATTGTTGGGTAACAAGAGTAATTTTAGGGTTTAGGGTCGTTTTGAGTTTTTGGGTGGCAAGGGTATTTACATGGGTTAGGGTGGGTAAGGATGTTTGAGTGTCAAGGAAATAGTTATGGTGTAGACTGAGTATGGGTTTTTGGTTGGAAAGTGAGTTTTATTGTTATGGGGAATTTGGAGTTTTAGAGGAAAGGGTAAATTTAAGGTTTAGGGTATTTCGAGTTTTTGGGTCTTGCGGTTATTTTTCGGTTTTAGGGTGGGTAAGAGTTTTTGGGTGGCAAGGAATTGTGTAGGGATTTTGGTGGGTTTGGGCTTTTGTGGTGCAAGGGATTTTTAGTATTTAGGGTGTATATGGGTTTTTGGGTGGCAAGGCTGTTTTAATGGTTCTGAGTAGGTACGGATTTTTGGTTGGTAAGGGTATCTTTAGGGTTTAGGGTGGGTATGTGCTTTTGGGTGGCAAGGGAAATTTTAAGGTTTAGTGCAGTTATCAGTTTTTGGGTGACAAGGGTATTTTAGGGTGTCAGGGTGGGTATGGGTTTTTGGGTGGCAAGGTAAATTTTAAGGTTCAATATGGGTATTGGTTTTTGTGAACACAGGGTTTTTTAGAGTAGGTTTTATTTTTCGGGTGGCAATGAATTTATTTGTATTAAGGGTATTTGTAGTTTTTGGTAGCAAGCCTGATTTAGGGTTAAGGGAGCATACCGTTTTTTTGGGTGGCAAGGGAACGTTTAGGATTTAGGGTAGGTATGGGTTTTTGGGCGGCAAGTGTAATTTTAGGGTTCAGGCTGGGTATGGGTTTTTGGATGGCAGGGAAACTTTTAGGGTTTTGGGTGACTGGGTTTTTTGGTGGAAAGGGTAATTTTATTGTTTAGGGTGAGTGGGTTTTGGGATGGAAAGGGTCATTTTAAGGTTCAGGTTGGGTATGGATTTTTTGATGGCAATGGAATTTTGGGGATTTAGGGTGGGTATGGTTTTTAGGGTGGCAAGAAAAATGTAAGAGTTTTAAGGTGGTTATTGGTTTTGGGTCTCATGGGAATTTTTAGGGTCAAGGGTGGGTTTGGTTTTAGGGTGTGAAGGATATTTTTAGGGGTTAGGGTAGGTATAGGTTTTTGGGTAGCAAGGTAAGTTTTAGGATTCAGAGTAGGTATGGGTTTTTTGGTGGCAAGGGTAACTGTAAGGTTCAGTAGGAGTAGAGGATATTTGAGTGGCAAGAGAATTTTAAGGGTTTATGGTTGGTACGGGTTTGTGCGCGGCAAGGGAATTTTTAAGGTTTTGGGTGGGTATGGGTTTTTCCTGGCAAGGAATATTTTAAGGTTTGGGCTTGGTATGGATCTTTGAGTGGAAAGCCCATTTTTAGGTTTAAGGGTGGGTTTGGATTTTTGGGTAAAAAGGGAACGTTTAGGGTTTAGGGCGTGTTTGGTTTTTTTTGGTAGCAAAGACATTTTTAGGGTTTAGGGTAGTAATGAGTTTTTGGGTGGCAACAGTATTTATTTGGTTTAGGGTGGGTAAGGGTTTTTGAGTGGCAAGGAAATTGTTAAGGTGTAGGGTGAATATGAGTTTTTGGGTGGAAAGTTAGTTTTAGTGATATGGGGGATTTGGGGTTTTAGGAGGATAGGGCAATTTTAAGGTTTAGGGTATTTTTGTGTTTTTGGGTGTCAACGTTATTTATAGGTTTTAGTGTGGGTAAGAGTTTTTGGGCGGCAAGGAATTTTGTAGGGTTTTTTGTGGGTTTGGGATTTTGGGGTGCATGGGAATTTTTGGGATTTAGGGTGGATATGGGTTTTTGGGTGGCAAGGCTTATTTTATGGTTAAGGTATGTAAGGTTTTTGGCTGGCAATGGTATCTTTAGGGTTTAGGGTGGGTATTTGTTTTTGCGTTGCAACGTCGATTTTAGATTTTAGGGTGGGTATGGGTTTGGGGTGAAAAATATAATTTTAGAGTTTAGGATGGGTAGGGTTTTTGAGTGGCAAGACCATTTTTAGGTTTTAGGGTGGTCACAGGTTTTTGGGTTGCCAGGGAAATATTAGGCTATAGGCTGGGTATGGGTTGTTTGGTGGCAAGGAAAAAGTTATGGTTTGGGCTTGGTATGGATTTTTAGGTGGAAATGTTTTTGGGTGTCAAGGGTATTTTTAGGCTTCAGGTTGGGTATGGGTTTTAGGGTGGCAGGGGAATGTTTACAGTTTGGGGTAGTAATGATCTTTGGGTGGGAAGGGTATTTTTAGGGATTAGGGTGGGTATGAGTTTTTGATTGGCAAATTAATAATTTGGGTATAGGTTGGATAAGGATTTTTGGGCAGAAAGTTTAATTTTATTGTTAATGGTGGGTTTGGGGTTTGCAGTTGCAAGGGAAATTTTAAGATTCAGGGCAGTTATCAGTTTTTCGTTGGCAAGGGTATTTTTAGGGTTCAGTGTGGGTATGGGTTTGTGGGTGCCAGGCTAAAATTTAGGGTTCAGGGTGGGTATGAGTTTTTGGGTTGACAGGGTTTTTTTCAGGGTTTATGTGGGTATGGGTTTTTGGGCGGCAAGATTTTTTTCGGGTTTAGGGTGGGTTTAGGTTTTTGGGTGCCAAGGGACTTTTCAGGATTTAAGGTAGGTGAGGGTTTTTGGGTGGCAAAGCTGCTTTTATAGTTGTGGGTGGTTAAGGTTTTTTGGGTGGACAGGGAATTTTTAGGGTTTGCGGTATGTATGGACTTTTGGGCTGCAAGGGTAATTTTAGGTTTGAGGGTGTGGTTGGGTTTTTAAGAGGCAAGGGAGTTTTGTAGGGTTTAGGGTGGGTTAGGGGTTTTGGGTAGCAAGGTAATTTTCAGGGTTTAGGTTGGGTACAGGATTTGGGCTGGCAAGGGTAGCTTTCGGGTATAGGGTGGGTATCGGTTTGTGGGTGTCAAGGTAATTTGTAGGGTTTAGGGTGGGTATGGGCTTTTTGTTGGCAAGGATCATTTCAGGGTTTGGGCATGTTATGGGTTTTTGGCTGGAAATGACATTTTTAACTTTAAGGGTGGGTTTTGGTTTTTGGGTGGCAAGGGTAATTTTAGGGTTGAGGCTGAGGATGGGTTTTTGGGTGGAAGGGAATTTTTTAAGGTTTAAGTAAGTTATGAGTTTTTAGGTGTCATGGGTCTTTTTAGAGTTTAGGGTGGGTAAGGGTTTTTGAGTGGCAAGGGAATATTTAAAATGAATATGTGTTTTGGGGTGGAAAAGTTAATTTTATTGTTTGGGTGAGTTTGGGTTTTTGAGTGGAAAGACTGAGGGGCAGATTTATGTTAACTGGCGCATCCCGAGGGATGCGCCAGTTAACATGCGCCACAGTGCCTCACAGCTACGCCACCCATGGTGCGCCGCATTTATGATGCGGCGCACCATGGGGCAAAAACGGCACAGATGCGTCACGCATCTGTGCCGTAAAAGTGACGCATTGCTGGAGTTGCGTCGCAAGCGCGACGCAGCTCCAGAAATGCTCTGCGGGGTCTATTCTTTCAATGCTGCCTCAAGCCTTACGCCTGCTTCAAGCAGGCACAGGGTTTTGACGCAGCATTGCCCTGAAAGTGACTGAGTGAAATCTCATAGATTTCACTCAGCCACTTTCAAGAGGCGTTCCTGCGCAGGAACGCCCCCCCCTGCGAAGGAACGCCTCCTCATGGCGCAGTGCTGTACAACGTGACGCATCTCCTAGATGCGTCACGTTGTAAATAGGGCGCAGGGATGCGCCATGTTTCCGCGCCGTTGCGTCACGCAACGGCGGCGTAAACGTGGCGCAAGCCCTTCATAAATCTGCCCCTAAGTTTATGGTTTATGGTAGTTATGAGTTTGTTGGTCGCCAGGGTATATTTAGGGTTTTGGGTGGGTATGGGTTTTACTTTTTATGTGGCAAGGTCAATTTTAGGGTTAAAGATGGGTATGGGTTTTTGGGTGGCAAATGTACTTTTAGGGGCAGATTTATGTTAACTGGCGCATCCCGAGGGATGCGCCAGTTAACATGCGCCACAGTGCGTCACAGCTACGCCACCCATGGTGCGCCGCATTTATGATGCGGCGCACCATGGGGCAAAAACGGCACAGATGCGTCACGCATCTGTGCCGTAAAAGTGACGCATTGCTGGAGTTGCGTCGCAAGCGCGACGCAGCTCCAGAAATGCTCTGCGGGGTCTATTCTTTCAATGCTGCCTCAAGCCTTACGCCTGCTTCAAGCAGGCACAGGGTTTTGACGCAGCATTGCCCTGAAAGTGACTGAGTGAAATCTCATAGATTTCACTCAGCCACTTTCAAGAGGCGTTCCTGCGCAGGAACGCCCCCCCTGCGAAGGAACGCCTCCTCATGGCGCAGTGCTGTACAACGTGACGCATCTCCTAGATGCGTCATGTTGTAAATAGGGCGCAGGGATGCGCCACGTTTCCGCGCCGTTGCGTCACTCAACGGCGGCGTAAACGTGGCGCAAGCCCTTCATAAATCTGCCCCTTAGGGTTTAGGGTGGGTGTGGGTTTTTGAGTGTCAAGAGCATTTTTATGGTTGAGTGTCAATAATGGTTTTTGGGTGGCCAGGGAATTTTTAGAGTTTAGGTTGGGTATGGGGGTTTTGGTGGCAAGGATATTTTTATGGTTTGGGCTTGGTATGGATTTTTAGGTAGAAAGGGTATTTTTAGAGCACTACACAAATGTTATGTTTTTTGGTCTGGCAATGTTTCAGATTCAATATTTAATTTTGTGCATAAATCACAACTTTTGATGACACGCACGTCAGTATCAGATGACAGAAATCACCCGACACGTGTTTTGTCAAGGAGATGACTCTTTCAAATCTAAAAACTATTCAGTAGTAAGATGCAGTCGTTTTGAAAAACAACATTTAGTAGTACTTCAGAATTCAGCGGTTCAAAATGAATAGGTCTTTATTATAAATGACTTCTGAACTGAATACTGCTCAAAAAATAGTAGTGTAGTTCACGATAGTGCAATGAAAAATAAAAAAAACAAGTGTTAAAGTCGGTCCAATATGGCGATAAGTGCCTGTAGTGGCTACCTTAAACTCTCAACGTGTGCATGTCACACTGGCCCTGGGTCGGCTGTTTCTTTTTAAGTTATCCTTTGGCATAGCCTCTAATGCTGCCCACAAAATGCCCGTGACTGAACCCTGCAGTAATTAAGTTGAAAGTACGCCTTGATCTCTGTTTCAAGAGCCTGTTTTAGTACTATTCTATAGAAACCAGGCTTTTCAGTGCCACCTGGGTCGTAGTTCCCCAGTAGGGGTATCCAGGCAAAGGAGCAGAGGCATGATCTCCGATTCCTTGAGAGAGAATTTGAATATGATTGACAGTTTGGCAGTCTTGGGTCATAAAAAATATGTAGTCTATGCTGGATTGACTATGATGTGCCACTGATGTGTGGGTGTACTGGTTTTGCTGAGGGTTTCATATTCTCCAGACATCACACACTCCAAGGGGCCGATT
The DNA here is from genome assembly GCF_964263255.1 of Lissotriton vulgaris. Taxonomy (NCBI): domain Eukaryota; kingdom Metazoa; phylum Chordata; class Amphibia; order Caudata; family Salamandridae; genus Lissotriton; species Lissotriton vulgaris. The sequence continues at coordinate 941,895,144 of NC_141696.1, forward strand.
CCGATCTGGTAAAATTACCGTCCGTATGATTCGCATCAGGAGCCATTTCCGTAGGACTCATACCCACGCCGTACGATCCGACGAGTACAATCCGGACCGGGGTATCAGGACGCGAGTCGTACGGTCCACGTCAGGTATGGGTGATTCGTACAGAAAAGCGCACAATCACATACACACCATACTGCGCGTACCCCCCATGAATCCAGGGTTACAGCGTGTACCCCTGCGATCATGGGGGGTATGCGCCGTACACCCAGCGAACATGGGGTACGCGCCGTACACCCAGCGTACAAGGGGTACGGTGCATACCCCATGTACGCTGGGTGTATGGTGCATACCCCCCATGATCGCAGGGATAAGCGCCATACCCCTGCGATCATGGGGGGTACGGGCCATACCCGGGGGGCGTTCTGTACCTGTTTCATCGCGAACTCTGCTTTTACGGCTGTTTTCAGCTCCCGTAGAAAAAGGGTCGTACGGTGCATACACAACATGTATTGTACTTTCTGGGTCATATAAACCAGCTGCAAACCGTACAGATGTCGCGCACAGCGGGTTCTGAGTGAGACTCGCACGGAGATTAGAGTCGTACGGTCTCTGTACGATTCGTACAGAGTCCAGCTACTGGTATGAATCGTACTTCGTCGTACGTACGGGGGACATTGCAGGGTATGATTCGTACGGAAAAAACGCTCCGAACTGCTATTCGGAGCTTTTTTTACCGTATCAAAATCGGCCCCTAAGTGTGCTGATACAGTCTGAAAGGTATCAAGCACACAAGCAAAGGCTCATTGGTATTCTAATGAGGAGATATTACTGCATTGAAGTTGCCTCCAATTAACATCAGGCCCTCTGAAAACTTAATGGGCACATCAGAGAGATCCTGAAAGAATGTCTCTAGGTCTGCTAGGGGCGCATAGGCAGACATTAGGTTAATATTCTCCCTCCCATAGTCCCTGTTCGGGCTAGGAAGCATCCCCGCGGGTCAACTGCCATCTTCATAACCATCAGAGGAAACTAGTGGCGCAGTAGTATTACCAATCCATGCGAGTCCTGTGAGAAGGCTGCTTGGAAGATCCTATTGTATCACTATCTCACTAAAAAAGGACAGTGGTTCCCCCATCAGGTTTTTCTCTTGCATTAGCAGGACAGCAGGGAGAAACCAGTGAGAGTATTTCAGAACCGCAGTATGCTTTACATGGTCCAATAGTCTCTTCACATTCCAAGAAAGCACCTGGAAGGGCTCTAGGCCATAGTGTTGTGAAACCATAGTGGTGGAGTGCAGGGAGTGATCCATCCCAGCGGGCAGTGAGGAGGTAGCATTGTGTCATGTAAGAAAAACAGTGTTGCACTTCCAGTGTGGTTGTATTTACATAAGCAGAGGGTATTAGAAAAGGTTGCATCTTGTGGCGTAGGCAGAGAATAAACATCATCAACAAAACATATTCTCCAACACCCTCCCCAACCAACCCCCTGCCCATACTGTGACCCTTGAAGTATCTGTTGTCCCATAAGTGAAAACTGAACTAGAACTCAGTCTGTACTCAGGAACAGAGTATTGGCTCCCTCCATTATGTAGGTTCACGTCTGGTGTATTATGACTCGAGATCATTCCACAGCTGTTGATAGTTTCATCTTGTTAATGGAAGTAAAGATACATTACATTAGCCAATCGTATGGCTCCTTGAGAGGTCAGTGTAATCGCCTGGCTGGCCGATGAAATGGTAAGTCGTCAAAAATGGACATCATGGTTTGGGGTGGCATCCAGCTGACTATGTTCCAATAGAGCAGGTTTTTGGAGATTCAGCCTGGTTTTCTGCTGTTGAGAAAGGTGATAGTAAGACTTGTTTTTTTGGTGTTTTGCCATCCACGTGAATGAGTACATTCCTGTGTGGCTTTGGGGATCTGTCTGCTTTGGCTGATCTGTTAGACAGCATGTTGGTCAGTGGGGAATAGTGAAAGGTCCGCAGTGGTCTCAACTCGGTGAGCCAAGTCCTGGCAGCCTACAGAGTGTTGAAAGAGAAGAATTTATTATCAAAAACCACCCTTAGGTGAGCCCAAAATAGCAATTGATATGACAAGTTCAAGTTCTGGAGCTTCTGCTTCTCTGCTGCATAGGATCGACGCTGAGGTTGCACCTTCCTAGTATAGTCTGGGAACACTAGGACCTTAAGTCCCTGGTATGATAAGTCTGGGTGAGTGCAAGCTTCCTGCAGGACAGCATCTTGGTCCCTAAAAATAAAGATCTGAGCTATCATGGGCCTGTTGGGGGCACCAGGTGATGGTTTTGGTGTCAAGGCACAGGTCTCTTGCTCAACCACGAACAATGGTGTTAAGCACTCCAGGGGCATCCAGGACTTGATCCAGTCTTCTAGAAAAGTGGCTGCCTGGGGCAGCTCTATTCCTTCTGGGATAACTATTAATCGCAAGTTGTTACGGCAAAAAATCTTTTCTGCTCGCTGCTGGAGTACTGCTGTATGTGAGAGCAGGTGAGAGACATGTGTCTTCAGAGTGGCAACATCATCATCGACTGTGCATATGCGGAAATCCACCTCAGTGAAAAGGAGCAGAATGCGAATTACTGTTTTTTAGAGCTTGCAATGCGACACATGTGACGTCACAGAGCTGCGTGGCCCGTGTTAAAGGAGATGCAAGCTGTGTGTGGAACTCAGTTGTGAGGAGAACAACCTGCCCAAATATTTCTACAACCTGATGACTGGAGGACCTCCCTGCGACCTGCAAATGTCCCTTGCAGGACAATAACATGATGGCAGGGGGAGGAACAGGTGGTGCAGGAGGCAAATAGCAGGAAGGCTAAGCTTTGGGATACCCTACCAAAACAGAAGTGGCGGACATCAGGCCAGTGGGGTTTGACTCTTCAGGGGGACCCACCATCCACTTACCCCATAGCATCTTTCCGCTCTAGGCCCCTCCATGGGGGGCCCTGAGGCAAATGTGTACCCTCAACCTCCCTGCGCTCCCATGCCCCGATAGTCCAGCCTGGAGTGAGCCCTGGAGAGGGGAGGAGAGTCACAGGAGTGAAGAGGCATCACCTGTGCTTCCCAGACTAATAACCTGCTAGTTGGAAACACGGTCTGGTGCATCCTGGGCTGGTGAAAGGAAAAAGCCAAGGGGCTTGCCACAGGGGCACAGCGAGGTCATGCCCTGTAATGGGGCATAAGTTTGGATGTTTTGGATGACAGAGGAGGAAGCCAGGGCTGGGTGCAGCCTTTCAGTCTGGGAAACTCCACCCTACACGAAGGTCACCCAAAGACAAACAAGCCCAGATTGAGTCAACCCCTGTCACACTCCCAATCTTCAATGCCATGACAATGTGTAGGTGTTTCACACCAGTGCCCGCCCCACTGAGAGCTCTAATGAAAGGGCAGCTGTGTAGCAACTTCACATCGCTTGGACTAACCATGGGAGAACAGGAGGACCAATTAGTACAACAACTAGAAGATGAACAGCGACAGAAACAAAACTCACACCACAGGGAGAATCTAGCCAATGGAACACTCTCCGGCCCCCTGGCCAGTGGACCTGACTAGCCACTGAATCTGGATTCCTTGGAGAAAGAGATAAGGCACGAACAACCTGAAGTCATAGAAATATTATTGGCGCTGGTTTCCCCGAAAGGTGTCATTCATAACACAGAAAGAAAAAGCATGGAACTTTTCCAGGATGGATGCAGCTGTTTTCACAGTGACTTGTCCTTATCACAGACCCCTCAAGTAGTGCAGCCTTATAACCTTAATGAAAGCTCACCCTTCTTAGGAATGGGAGGTAACAGCCCAGAGGGGGGCCTGGCGCCCTTCCATCTGTCTGGCGATACCAAGTATACAACTCAATCTGGGTGCTCCCAACAAATTCTCTTTTATCTTCAATAAATACACAATTCTGAAGGCCGCAGTCAAAATGGATATGCTAGACCGTAAATTGGTCACAACAAAGACTCAGCATTCAGTGAAGTGCTCATGCCTCCTCAATGTTCAGAAGCTCATTTGTGTGTCAAAACTTTTTCATCATTAGTAACAGAACTGAAACAAAGGCAATTACTGAATATAGACTACTAACGCCAACGTATATAAGATAGGGTCCCAGTTCAAGCCAAAGCAACAACATTGCAGGGGCAGACACCCCTTACCTCGTTACAGTTGGCAACAGTGAGGAATCAAAATCAAATCCAACATGACTTGACATCAACAGGCAAAGCCACACATAGTGGGAACGGCCCAATGGACCCCTTTGAAGTGACCAGTGAACCTTGTAAACTGCTTTCTAGAAGAGCAAAATAACGCCTGAAAATTAAGCAAAAACACCAAACAATGGTGTTGCACAAAGGAACTACAACTGCGACTGGAGATATCAGATAACTCGGGCCGCAAAACGGTCATAAACACGCAAAAATTGGTCGATTGCCAATCAAATATTTCTAGGGCACAGTAATTGTAGCAAATTTTCCAAAGTGTGATGCCTGTTGCCAGTCCAGGCAATGACCTGCCAACAATGACACCTGCAGCACAATCACCTACAAGATCATGACTGGGGGCAGAATTACTAAAGGAGAAAAGGACGAACATCGGGCAAATGACTGGGGCGGGGTGGCGAAGGACCCCTGTAGGATTGAACGAAACTGCTCCTAGCACAAAGGGACTAAAAAGGCAGACAGGCAGACCGAACAAGGTTTTGAAAGTAATATCCTGGAACGTGTATGAGCTTAAAACAACGCTAAATAAAAGGGCTGTTTTGGGATTTCTGCAGACAGGGGATCTACTGTGCCTCCAGGAATCCTGGCTACTGTCACAATTGTTAATCCCAGGATTCGAGGAGTTTCAATATCCAGCAAAAAAGTACAATTTGTTTGGAATGCCATCTGGGGACTAGCCATATATGTAAGTCTCGGTATAACAATACAGTCAGCTAAATCCCCTATGATTATGGATATGGTCCTGGCCGTGCATCTGCGAGGCCTGAAAATGGATGGGTCCCCATCAGCGATGTTATTGTTGAATGTGCACTTCAACTGTAAGGATAGCCCCCGACATAGTCCAATGAGGGAACTGGTTGATACACTAGAAAAACTAATCAGCCATTACCCAAATTGCAGGATAATAATGGCAGGTGATTTTAACACTCACAACCTGGCAATAGGAAAAAAAACACACTACTCAGGGACCGAGCTGGCAACATGCTATACTCATTTTTTAACACCCACCGACTGAGGCCCATACAAGATGTGCAAGACATCATCCATGTCAGAGTAAAACATCCCCTGCACATCCATAAATCAACTATTGATTAAGTCTTTTTGAGCAATGCTCTCTAAGAACAAGTGGTCGAGTTCTCAAAACCAAAGCAGCAGACTAGTGACCATCTTTCTCTGCTCACAGCAATCTATCTATAAGTACGCCACTCCAAGTGCATAAACACCCTGAGTTCATCCAACAGGGAAGATATTCACACGTTATTGAGATGACTAAAGTGAAATAAAATCAACACATCAGGTTTGGCAGCCTGGAAAAACAATTGGCTGACAAATACCAGTGACCACACAGAGGAGAACATATTTCTAAAATGGCTAAATGTGGCGTCTGAGTTGTACCACCTACTGCTGGGCAAGCCAGCAAGCTCTTCTTTGGGGTCCAAAGAAAGGACGTGTGGCTAACACCAAGCCCATTACTCTAAGATTCTGAAAAGTAAGAGAACACTGAGACAGAATAATTTTAACCTTAAATGGATGGGTGACGAAGTGTCACATCACAAGTGGATCTCAGCAAGGAACACAAAGGAGAGAAATATGGAATTTTAAAAAACAACACGAAGAATCCTAATGGCTATGTTGAAGCCATCATTCTTATATGATACCAACTGCTTGAAGCTTCAGGCCCTGTTTAGTTGACTAAGAATCACTGCACAAGATGCTTGTACTTTTCCATTGTGCCTCAGTAAAACTGCTTTTGTAACGCAAGGCTTGCTTAAGAAAGATACGGGAAAAGAGGAAGATGCTAGCTTAGCCACATGTATTGCAGCATATCACATTTAGGAATATTTCTGGTACGTGCTGGATTGTGCATATTGTTACATGGAAAAGTACCAGGGCTAATACATTGCATTACAGTGGAAAGTCCCAGAAGCTGCCTCATTGGGACACATGGTCAGTAACTGTATATTTTGGACTATACATGGTACAGCGCAGCCTAGGCTTTTGCTAATTGGTCAAAAAGGCCATGCTTAATTTGTACTACGTATATTATGATTATGCATCTTCTTGTGGTTTGTGTTTATGAACGCTGTCAGAAACGTCACATCTTTGGACACTCAGTGACTATACTGACTGTCTCCGTGCTGCATGTATTTTGTATTGTTTGTTGGTCCCCAATAAATTCTGCTTTCTTCTGTGCTGACATGTCTATATTCTTCTAATTCCTAGCAGAAAAGCAGAATTTTGTCAATACATTAACACTGGCAGGGCCATAACCGTCGAAACGGAGTTTCGAGTCATACAATATTGAAGAACATCAGAAGTAACGGAGCCCCAGGCTGAAAAAAGGCTGCATTTTGGCACCTCTGCTTTTTACTTTATATACTGCAGACTTCGGTAATTCAATATCAACAGCCAACCTGTTGGCACCCAAAATTGTGCAGACTAGATTGTTTTTAATGCAGTATGCAGGGGATATGGTATTAATGGAGCACACAAATACAGGGCTTCAAATAGCATTGGATGCATTCAGCATTATAACTAACAGCCAACACCATTAAATCAAAGGTAGTGATCTTTGGAAAACATGCCAACACACTTAACCCCTTAGATGCTGATGACGAGCTCAGCTCGTCATCAGCTACGGCGGTCGTATGCTGATGACGAGCTGAGATCGTCATGTAACGCGGTATTTTTAAAAATGCCGCACACAGCGGGAAAAGCCGCGCAGCGATGCGTTTAAACATCATTGGAGATTGGGCAAGGTCTAATTAACTACTACATCCAAATGCAATCATCTGAGTGTGTGTTTAATGAGACATGGCAAGCCCGCCAAACACATTTCTTCTATAGAAGCAAAAACTAATCCAGTGACGTATGCCTTGTGCAAACTTAACTCCAAATTGTATATTTCATCCACTGAGCCAATTCGAAAGGTTATAAAAGCTAAGCTACTACCCTCAACTTCCTATGGGAAACTAGTCTTTCCTGGTGCTCTGGTCAATATCATGGAGTCTGCCCACTGCTGCATGTTTAAACGGATTTTCCAAATTCCTGCTCATGCACTCAATGCCTTGGTACGGCTGGAGTTCGGCCTAAGTAAACAATCCTACGAACATTGGGCATCTATCATCCATTACTATCGAAGAATCTGTGCAGCGCCTCCAAACTCTATGAAAGCAACCCTGAAAGTCCTTTTTACAAAAGGCAAAAACCCCAGGGCAGATTTTCTATCCACTACCTGTACTAAACTAAATCTTGACCTGTCCATCTGGGGAAATTTTATCCATCAACCAGGAATTTTAAAAACGATATTTAGAAAACAAGTCAGACTTTTATCTAGGCAAGAAGACCTAGGGCTAATAGAAACTTCTAGAAGCAAAATATGGGTCCTAGTCAGCTCCTACAAGGACAAATTAAGCCTGCAGTGTCTAAACTCTGCACTGAATAAATCAATTTTACACAAATGTTGTCAGTCAGACTCATGGTTTTTCCTATAAAAGTAATAAATGCCCACTAGAAATCCCTCAAGATGGTCTCCTCTTCTTGACTGTGCCACCGATATGAGGAAACCTTGGCTCATCTAGTCTGCATCTGCCCATATTTGATGTATGAATGTTGCTCTTTATTAAAACCACTGTTTCTAAAATATGACACATGCACTTGCTCAGAAGCAATGGAACTTCTTTTTTTATCCAGAGACCCCGATGGAACTGGCAATGCTAGCAAACTTTTCACTACTAATTCAAGGACTCATAAGCAAAAGCCCAGCTGTGGTCTAAAGGCATACCGAAAGTTAAATATTGTGGTCATATATCAAATCGCAATGGTTAATTTTTCCTTGTTTAATTGTATTATTTGAAAATCAACTAAATGAAATGACATGTTGATGTTTTCACAAAGAACTAATATGGTTCCCATAACGATATACTGTGTGCGTTTTTTGTAACAATTTTTAATAATTGAAACAATTAAATGTATACATTCATTCTGTGATCCGTGCAGTCACATTTTTTAGATCTTTCCACATAAGTGCCATGTCAACCCTCAACTCTCCTATTTTGGTTTCAACTGAAGTTTGAGAGTTGTGATTGGCCTGAAGGATAGTGGCGAGGTTGCCCTCTGGTGGTGGAGCCTTGTCCGATGAGCCGGTAGTAGCATTGCCATGGCTGGTGGCATACTGGTCAATGCGGGTTTAAGAAGCTGCAGAGTGCACCGGTTTGCCCTTGCCCATTTTCCCCCCAGTGAGAGAGGGCAACAGCCAAGGAATAAAGATGGGCCTTCAGCTCAGGTCCCCAAACGTAGCTGAGCCAGTGGCTGGAACTGACTCACATGTAAGAGATGGATGTCTCCTCCAAAGAGCTCACTTGCTCACTGCTCTGGGCGATGTAATGCTCACATCCCAGTCTGCCGAAAGCCGGGCACAAGAAACACTGGCACGCAGTAACAACCCGGCTGCCTGGTCCGTGGTTCGGGTGGTGCACTCACTATGGCCCCGGGAGAGCAGGCAGTCCCAAGAGGCAGGGCAAAAGAGTATGAGTGACTGTGATTTCTCCCCCAGAGGCCACTCTGGGGTCCTGAACTTCAGGAGGTACAGTTATGGCAGGTATCGACTTGTAGCTTCACGTAAGGTCTGCCACTGTGTTTTGTGTCTCTGAGAGAAGGGATTCAGTTATATTGCTTCCACTGCCTGAGGGGGGGGGGGGCGGAGTGGGAACACTTGCAATGGTCTCAGTGGAATCACTTGCATACTCGACACATATGCAGACATTGTTCACATGCAGGCAGGGTTCATGACTATAACCACACCTTCCCTGCTCAGCGACTAGTGCATTAGCAAATTCAACCAGAGGGGCCCAGGGCTCATGGGGGTTGTGCTTTCCACCACTCTGTCCCTCCACAGCCAACAGGTAGGCGCCCAAACTGTTCTTTACATTGCCTCCTTACCAGGCTCGGTGGGAAAAGCTAGATCCTATCTGGTTCACCAAGATCCTATCACTCCACGGCTGCACCGTTTCAGGACTGTAGACAGCAGATCTCCCTGATTGCCTGCCTTCAAATGGAAGTCTTAGGGCCTGCTCTCCCAAGCTGCTTGCCCTGCCTGGGACAATGGAGCAGTACAGCCAGAGTCAACAGAGGAGTGGTGGCCTCTACTGCATGGCCCAAGCAGGTAGGGAGATAAGGAGGTCCAAGCCCACGGGTCCTGAAGTGGCACAGGAGATCTAAAGGGCCTGGCTGCGGATGCGGCTCCTGCCACCCAATCCCAGTGGCAGCATGGTGCTTCCTCTCTACACCGCAGGGCAGGGAGCATGACGCGGGCCCTGCTACACTTCATCCTCCAGGCCTTGTTTCCATAGCTCACCTCAGCTCACCTCAGCTCCTCTTCCGTCTAGGTGGTCTCCTTCAGGAGTCCAGCCAGTGATTTGCAGCCTCCTGCAAACCTGAGCCTCCGGCGAGGCAGCTCTGCTGCACCTCCATCACTGCTGGTGGAGGGGGCCACCACAAGTCAGGCCTCTGGTTACCTGTGCTTCCATGGCCAATTGTGCAAGAGCCACCTCAAACCAAAGTGGCGCAGCAGATGATAGTTCAGCGACTAGTTTGTGTCCCCTGGCCACCGAGTTCTTCAGCCTGCAAGCTTAATTTCATTCCTGCGGACCCTTGAGAGGTGGCGAGGCTGGTTCAGGGAGCTGCCATATTGCCTTGCTCTCACCACGACCCAGTCCGAATTTCACCACTTCTGATTCTTCCTTCCCAGCCCTCTGAGGTCAGGACCAATAGTGCTGCAGCTTGAGGGAGATCTTGAGTCCCAGTACTAGCGCAGATGTATGGGGATGACAGTGGGGTCTAGAGAACTCTTAGAGTGCGACCGCCATCTTGACGCTCTTGGCCACACACCCCCCATCTCTTTTTATTTTACTATTTTTCAATTTATTAGCATTTCCTTAAAATTACCTTTTCTCTCAAATGATTCCATATTGTTTTTTTTATTTATTTGTATTCCTTTAAAATTGCCTTTCCTTTAAATTGTTTTCCATGAATTGGTTTCCTCCAATGAGTTTTAAAAGTTTTTGTTTTTCTATTAATTTGAATACATAAGCTTGTGACGCCATTGAAATTTAGGCAGGCTCATTGTAATGAACAGAATAACATTTGCCACCCATGTTGGGCACAGTATGAAATGTGTCTGTCCTGCTCTCAACACATACCCGGCCTCTCTCGACAAAACCGAGGGCTGTTGATGCTTAGCAGCTCAATTGATCAACTTACAGCTGCACCCTTCACTCACTGAGGCCCAAGAAACGTGTTCTGCCATGGAAAGTGCAGAATGATTAACAGGGACCTTCCAGATATGGTCCATCCTTCACCTCTTTTAGCATGTCCCAGGCAGATGTTCAGGATCTGATGTGACACAAGCCCAGGATGTGGTAACATCATTAAAGCAATGAGTCTTCTTGGTGCTTTATTGCAGGCATGGATTTGATGCAGATGCAACCTTAGGGTAAGAGTGGATTGGCTAAACCTTGGAAGAAGTAGGAAAGGGGAGGTAGACCTTGACTCACAGTGGATGAGGGGGGAGCAAACAACAATCTCCCACTCTTCATAGAAGAGCCTCCCATTTCATGTTGTGCGGCCCCATGCTCCTTGCAGAACTGCCTCTCAGTCCCCAATTGCTTTGTTTCCCCAATGTCATTTTTCACAGATTCAACTACAGAGTTGTGGATTTTTATTTAAGAGCACATTTTATTCTGGGCCTCATCATTTCAGTTTTCACATTCTATGCATATTTGTAGAACCCCCAGCTGGCAAAGTGCAGTCACCAGTAAGCAGGACTAGTTGATGGTGTTGCACATGGCATGTGGCGGCATAGTGGATTATTGTATTAACTACGGAATTCTGTTTTTTAAATCCTGGCCACAGGTTTGAATCCTGGCAGTTCCACTGAAGCTTCCATACATCTGAGGTGTATGCGTGCTATTTAGTTAGATAACAGTAAATCTAGTTACTCAGCTCCAAGATGCCCAAAGGACTGAATCTGAATTTACAAATCCATGTGTTATGTTAAGGTAGGCCAGCACAGGGGTCTTGAATATACCATAGAACAGTGTCAGGAACCCTTTCTGATGGCACAGAGCAGACAGGGGCTACAGGGCCAAACTATGGGCATTGTGGCTTTTTGCTGCTAGTTTCCTGGAGCCCAGCCTACTATCAGTCCTGAACTTCTGGGCCAAGTACTACCCCTTCATCTCTTGATTATCAGTAGAAGCACAGGTGGAGTAGGCCAAGGCATCTCCGGGCAGAGGTATGTGCAAGGCAGACACCGGATCAATGCACATGGGATAAACAGTAACAAAATAAGCCAATTGCCCAGCCAGATACTTGCATTAATGATAAAAGAAGCATTTAATACAAGCACAAAGTATATCAACAGCACACTAGATAATATCTGCAGTCTGCTAGTCATCAGCACACTAGTATTGTTCTTGGAAGTAACACCATGTACACATGTCCCTTTTATTTGGGCTGGTAATTCCCCATTCGATATTAGAGGTGATTTTCGGATGTGGCCTGCGTTAATCAAAATACAACAAAGTTTAGTTCTGCCATTAAGAGTCAATTGGAACAGTACTAAGGGCTAGGTTTCTGCAAGTCCTAGGAAGGCCTGATAGCCTAGACCATTCTTACCTAACACCTGCCAGTTAGTGAGTTTAGGGAAGACAAAAGGGCATCTTCTTGGGCTACGGGAGGGCTGCAGTATCGGCGGTCTCCTCTGGAGTATGTGTCTGGGCTACCACAGTCTCCAGGTGGCCTGAGCAGTGTCAGATGACTCCTCTGCAGCTTACCTCAGGTTTGAGTAAGTGTTACCATGGGGGCTGACGCTAGTTCAGGTCTCTTTTGGGTGATCTTTAGAGGCATAGTTACGGTAAAATGGCGGAGTGTGGCATTAGCCTTCCTGGCTTAAAGCTACACTCCACAACTTCAGAAAAGCAGGGCTGCACCATATTAACAAGTATATGGTGCAAGCTGGCATTTTCCCTTATGCTGGCGCTAAATTTAGTAGCCTAGCGCCAATGCTGGCAGCCTTGCACCATAGTGCAATGGTATCTGCTTTGAGGGGAAGATTGTTGATGGGCAAGAAAGTCTGCCTTCCTGCACATAAACAATCTTTTAATGCAGCATACATAGGAGGATATTCTCAAGAACGTGTGATAACCATTGCAAAATTAACTCAGCTCAACTTTTAACATCTCAGTCTATCGTGGGAAAATTATGCTGTGTTAACTAAGTAAACAAAAGAGGTGATGGACCGAATGTGGATCAATGTCACACATTCAACCCAGTCCAAAGATCTGGGCCCAAATCCATCGTTTTTTTGCACTCCACACCACCCTGGGTTAGACAAAGGCGATATGCAAATCAGCTCTGACCCTGTGCCCCATGGGAACAGTCCAGTCCGAACTACAAAAGCCATGTCCTTCCCAGAAAGGAATCAAGCATCCGAAGACTGGACCGGTTTCGAGGTAACACCTCTCATCAGCCCGGCTAGCTTGACTCCAAGTGGTGTGGAGTGCCTGGGACCCACGTCTGAGCATCCCCAGCGCACTTATGGCGGCAATTGCAAACAAAACAGGTGATGGACCGAATGTGGATCAATGTCACACATTCAACCCAGTCCAAAGATCTGGGCCCAAATCCATCATTTTTTTGCACTCCACACCACCCTGGGTTAGACAATGGCGATATGCAAATCAGCTCTGACTTGTGCCCCATGGGAACAGTCCAGTCCGAACTACAAAAGCCATGTCCTTCCCAGAACGGAATCAAGCATCCAAGGACCGGACCGGTTTCGAGGTAACACCTCTCATCAGCCCGGCTAGCTTGACTCCAAGTGGTGTGGAGTGCCTGGGACCCACGTCTGAGCATCCCCAGCGCACTTATGGCGGCAATTGCAAACAAAACAGGTGATGGACCGAATGTGGATCAATGTCACACATTCAACCCAGTCCAAAGATCTGGGCCCAAATCCATCGTTTTTTTGCACTCCACACCACCCTGGGTTAGACAATGGCGATATGCAAATCAGCTCTGACCCTGTGCCACATGGGAACAGTCCAGTCCGAACTACAAAAGCCATGTCCTTCCCAGAACGGAATCAAGCATCCGAGGACCGGACCGGTTTCGAGGTAACACCTCTCATCAGCCCGGCTAGCTTGACTCCAAGTGGTGTGGAGTGCCTGGGACCCACGTTTGAGCATCCCCAGCGCACTTATGGCGGCAATTGCAAACAAAACAGGTGATGGACCGAATGTGGATCAATGTCACACATTCAACCCAGTCCAAAGATCTGGGCCCAAATCCATCATTTTTTTGCACTCCACACCACCCTGGGTTAGACAATGACGATATGCAAATCAGCTCTGACCCTGTGCCCCATGCCCCAAGTATTCACAACACAGTGGTACCATGCAATAGTCTCACGACAAAGCCTCAAATGACCTTGTAAAAACCAATGCGGCGCTGCAAAAATGCGGAACACGAACACAAAAAAAGCTGCGATGAGGCCAATTGCGATACAAAAATCTGTGAAAGCCAGCGACAGGCATGCAAATCACACACGTCAGGTAGAAAAAAATCACTATAAAAGTAGATAAAAAACAGACAAACAAATGCCAAACAACAGCGAAGCACAATGGAAGTTGCCGGAGCAAGTATAGAGGACAACCAAAACCCCACAAGCCCCCCGGAGGACCAACCAGGGACCTTGGGGTCAAGGAAGACCAAGGAGAAGAAGAGTAGGAAGAAGTGGTTCGGTCTGCAGAAAAACAGGATCCTGATAACGGAGGTGGTAGAACACCATCAACAACTGTTCGTCACCTCCACTGTGTCATTTGCAACCAAAAATGGACTATGCAGTCCATCTGGGACAAGGTGAATGCAGTGGGAGTGCTGAAGTGGACAATGGAAGAGGTCAAGAGGCTCTGGAATGATGTCAAGCGCAAAACCAAGCTGAAACTCGCCAGCAACAGGAAGGCAACAATGCAGACGGGAGGTGGGAGTCCGGCGCCACAGGAGGAGCTGGACGATATGGAGGAATCGGCTGTGTGTTGTAAAACAGAAAAAGGAAATCAATAAAATAACAGTGGACCTAAAGAAATTAATTAAATAATAGTGGAGTGATTATTGCACATGAAACTTTTTACTGTGGATTTCCACCAAGAAGGGAAAGGTTTTTTTTTAATTTAGAGTCTTTAAACAACTACATATATTGTTATATTGTTTGACTGTTATCCAAGGATCTAATAGTCCTTTCAGTTTACTAAAGAGAGTGCTGTCATAAAGTTCTATTGTTTCATATTTTGAGCATATTTTTTCAGATATGCCAATGTCACCCTTTGGTAGTAGGATGTTGCGAACCACAAAAGCACCTCAATTTTTTGATATATTTTCACACCTTACTTTCATGAAAAGATTGTTGACATTTGCGTTCCTTGATTGTGTGGTAATTTCCTTTTGTGGAACCACTACTACCACTTTGTGAAATATTTTTATGGAGGAAATGGTGTCCACAGTCATCAGTGGGGAGACGGTGGCAGGAGTTGGGTGACTGGACACTGCTCAACATGACCGGACACAACAGCACCAAGGTGAGTAACGACCAGGGACTAGGGGGCGGGGGAGATGGGCACAATGGCACACATTTACAATTGAGTTGAGCACATCTGCGGACAAATCATACCCAGCCCCCAACTCCCACCAAGAGACAATTGTACCTAAGTATGCAACATCTCAGCACTGCATAAGCACAGAAGTCAAAGGCACGTCCCATTAAAGAGAGAAGAGGCATCAAAATCGGAGCTGCAGGGGTGACTCCTCCAAAATGCAGCACACAAACATAACATGCAGAGCAGATCAACTCTGACAACAATGTGGTACAAACTGCAACACGTCCACAACAGAACACAGGACACAACTTGTGTCGCTTGTGTGTAGACACTGGTCAATCACATTTGACGTTACAGTGAAATGTGAGTTGATAATGTACAAGTACAAACACACTTCCGTTATGTTGTCAAAATGTCCACTGACCCCCATCAAATAGGCAGCTCCTCCCAAACAGCCACAATTTACACAGTCATGCAGTCTGTATGAAAACACATACAATGCGACAACATACATGTGAACACAATGTTGAACAATCATCTCCCCTTCACTTTGCAGTGGGAGAATCAACACCTCCTGCAGAGAAGCCCAAATCTCTCTTCTCTGAAAACGAAGAGGACCACCACAGCTTTGACTCTGAAACCTTCCAACAGCTTGTGGACAGCCTCCGCAGCCCACCTCCAGGAGCAGGGGAGCTCAGCTGCTACAAGGAGACCCCAGCCCCTGCACAGACCACACAGCAGGCAGCACCCACCACCAAGGCAACGTCCTAGGACCCCCACAAAAAACACATGGCCTTCAAATGCAGTGTGTTGGGGTGCCAGGAAAATAAGGCTGAACAGGTGCGGGTGGGCTTCGACCTCATGGCAGACCAACTAGATGCCATACGTCAAGTCAAGTCAAGTCATAAAATTTATATAGCGCACTACATACCCAGAGGGTTTCAAGGCGCTTAGGGAGGGGAGGAGGATTATTTGTCAAATATCCATGTTTTAAGTTGCTTTCTGAACGCTAGGTGATTCTGGGTGAGGCGAAGGTAAGCGGGGAGTGAGTTCCATGTTTTGGCAGCCAGGTATGAGAAGGATCTGCCTCCCATGGTGGTTTTGTTGATGCGAGGGACAGTGGCGAGTGCTTGGCTGGAAGAGCGAAGTTGGCGGGAGGGGGTGTAGAAGGACAGTCGAGAGTTGAGGCAATCTGGTCCGATGTCGTAGAGTGATTTGTGTGCGTGGGTAAGCAGTCGGAAAGTAATCCTCTTATTGACGGGTAGCCAGTGGAGGTCTTTAAGGTGCCCAGAGATGTGTTCGTTGCGTGGGATGTCTAATATGAGCCTGGCTGAGGCGTTTTGTATTCGTTGTAGTTTCTTCTGGAGTTTAGCGGTGGTACCTGCGTAGAGGGTGTTTCCGTAGTCCAGTCGGCTCGTGACTAGAGCGTGGGTGACTGTTTTCCTTGTTTCGGAGGGGATCCAGCGAAATGTTTTTCTGAGCATGCGAAGGATGTTAAAGCAGGAAGAGGATACGGCGCTGACTTGTCTGTTCATTGAGAGTGAAGAATCCAGGATGACGCCAAGGTTCCGTGCGTGGTCTGTCGGGATGGGTGCATTTCCGAGGGCTTCCGGCCACCAGGAGTCGTCCCATGCAGAGGGGGATTTACCTAAGATGAGGACTTCTGTTTTGTCTGAGTTCAGTTTCAGGCGGCTTTGTTTCATCCATTCGGCGACTTCTTTCATTCCTTCGTGTAGGTTAGTTTTGGCGGTGCTGGGGTCCTTGGTGAGAGATAGGATCAGTTGAGTGTCATCCGCGTAAGAGATGATGTTGAGGTTGTGTTGGCGGGCGATGGCCGCGAGGGGGCTCATGTATACGTTGAAGAGGGTGGGGCTGAGTGAGGATCCTTGTGGTACGCCGCAGATGATTTCAGAGGCTTCGGACTTGAATGGTGGGAGGCGGACTCTCTGGGTTCTTCCGGAGAGGAACGAGGTGATCCATTCCAGTGCCTTTCCTTGGATACCGATGTTTCTGAGGCGTTGTAAAAGGGTGCTGTGGCAGACTGTGTCGAAGGCTGCAGAGAGGTCGAGGAGGATGAGGGCGACTGTGTCTCCATTGTCCAGTAGAGTTCGAATGTCGTCTGTTGCTGCGATGAGGGCGGTCTCAGTGCTGTGTTTTGCTCGGAAGCCGGACTGTGAGGAGTCGAGGGATTTGTTGGCTTCGAGGAAGGCGGCGAGCTGGTTGTTGACAGCTTTCTCGATGACTTTGGCCGGGAATGGAAGAAGCGAGATGGGGCGGTAGTTTTTGAGTTCGGTGGGGTCTGCTGTTGGTTTTTTCAGAAGGGCGGTGAGTTCAGCGTGTTTCCAGTCTTCTGGGAAGGTAGCTGAGGTGAAGGAGCAGTTGATGACGTCTCGGAGGTGCGGAGCTATGACGGAGTCTGCTTTGTTGAAGATGTGGTGAGGGCACGGGTCTGTGGGGGATCCAGAGTGGATGGAATTCATCAGGCGGATGGTGTCCTCAGTGGAGATTGGGTTCCAGGCGTTAAGGGTGTTAACGGGGGGAAGATAGTCAGCTGATGGTAGGGTGGGTTGGCTTCCGGGTTGGTTGTCAAAGCTGTTGTGGATGTCAGCAATTTTGTTGTGGAAGAAAGAGGCTAGGGAGTCG
This sequence comes from Lissotriton vulgaris, assembly GCF_964263255.1. Taxonomy (NCBI): domain Eukaryota; kingdom Metazoa; phylum Chordata; class Amphibia; order Caudata; family Salamandridae; genus Lissotriton; species Lissotriton vulgaris. Next base: position 941,912,652 of record NC_141696.1, read on the forward strand.
CAGAGGGTTTGAGAGGGGGTGATGTCGTTGGAGTTGGCCGAGGGGTTGGAAAATTCCTTGACGATGTTGAAAAGTTCCTTGCTGTTGTGGGCGTTGTTGTCGAGTCGATCCTTAAATGCTGTTCTCTTGGCTTTTCGGATCAGTTGGTGGTGAGTACGGATGGCGCTTTTGTCGGCGTCCTTGTTGCTGGTGGATGGGTCTTTTTTCCAGGCCTTTTCAAGGGAGCGGCATAGTTTCTTGGATTTCTTGAGGTCTTCGTTGAACCATGAGGCCTTCTTGATGCCAAGTTTGTGGTGGCGTTTTTTCAGTGGTGCTAATGTGTCGGCGGTGTTGGATAGCCAAAGGGTGAGGTTGGAGGCGGCTTCGTTGGCGTTAGAAGAGAGGGCTGGGGAAGTTTGAAGGAGCGAAGTGGAGATCTGCTCCGCGGTGATTTTGTTCCAGTTTCTTTGTAGAGTTGGTTGGAGGTGGATGATGGGTTTCGGCTTGTTGTAGGAGAAGTGGACGCAGCTGTGGTCAGTCCAGAGGAGATCCGTAGTGTGGTTGAAAGAGACATGGTTGCTGGAGGTGAAGATGGGGTCGAGTGTGTGACCTGCGATGTGGGTGGGGGAAGTGACCAGTTGTTTAAGTCCGAGGTTGGCGAGGTTGTCCAAGAGGGTGGCGGTGTTGCGGTCGTTGATTTTCTCAAGGTGGAAGTTGAGGTCTCCCAGAAGGATGTAGTCTTTGGAGAGGAGCGCGTGTGGGGTGATGAAGTCCGTGATGTCTTCACTGAATTTTGCGCGGGGTCCTGGTGGTCTGTAGAGGAGGGTGCCTCTGAGTGTGGTCTTGGGGTCGATGTGGATCTGGAAGTGAAGGTGTTCGGAGTTGGCAAGGTTGGCGTCAGAGCTGGTTGAGATGCGGATTGATTTCTTGTGGACGATAGCGATTCCTCCTCCTGAATGGTCGGTGCGGTCTTTGCGTGTAATCTTATAGTCATCAGGGATAGCGATGGCGATGTCAGGGGCGGAGGAGGCGTTCATCCATGTTTCCGTTAGGAATGCGACGTCTGGAGAGATGGTGTCTAGTAGGTTCCAAAGGTCAATGGCGTGCCTGTGGACTGAGCGGGTGTTGAGAAGGATGCATTCTAGGTGGTTGGGGTCGGGAATCTGTGGTGTGGTCGGAGCGGAGTTGTTGAGGGTGCCGGTGAATTTGCAGGAGAGGCAGGAGAACGGTCCATGGGTGCGTCCAGGAGCGGCTAGGACGCAGTTGGGGGCGCGATCGGGGTTAAGGGCTAGGAGGGCGGCGGCATCGTAGGTAATGCGGGGGGGCTGGGCTGCGCGAGGGGCAGGGGGACTGGCGCTGGGCGCGGTCCAGGCGCGGACGGGCGTAGACGGGCTTACCTTTGGCGCACCTTCGGCGTGGCCGAAGCGCGTGGACGCTGCGCGTTGGGACATCTGACATAAATGGAGAGTGGAGGGGGGCGGAGCGTGGGAGGGTCCGCTGGGAGGCGTGGACGTGGAGGCGGGCCAGGGGCAAAGCACAACAACAAGATGGTGGGGGGGCTGGAAAGTGAAACCGGGAGGGCGCAATGCGAAGGCTGGTAATTTCGAATGTTAATAGGTACCAGCGTGCACACACAGAGAGTCCCGGTAAGAGCGCTGACGAATTTTAAACAACCTGTCTCATTGACCACTCAAAGTCCCTAATGGACACCCACAGTCCGCTCCATGCTCTCCGACCCGACCCGACCATGACTAACATCGCTGGAGCCCTGACTAAGGGAAAAGAACAACTGTCCAGTCAGAGTGGCTCTTGTGATGTTACACAGGAGTTGGGAAACGTGCGGAGGGTAATGCAGACCATGAAGGGGGCACAGGCGGAAACAGTGGCTGCCACGGCGGCACACCAGCGAGTGGTAGCAGGGTTCCTCAATGACCTCAAGACCATCATCATGGCATTTCTGCCACAAGGCCTGGCACTGATGCATGCTGCTGCTACCACTCCATCCACATCTCCGTCCCCTGAAGTGTCAGTGCCTCATAGTGCTGGAGAAAGGCCAACTCCCCACAAACGTGAGGCACATGAAACAGCAGTGGATGAAGATGAGGATAATTCTTCCTTAGTGGTAAGAAGGAAGCAGTAGCATCCATCTCTGCCATATTGCCTGTTTCCGCTTGGTTCTGCCCTCCACATCATCACCTTCCACTGTTCCCCGATACACTCTGCGACACTCACCTTGGACCTCGATATGGACTGCCATATGCTGTTTGATCGCCAATGACTCAGCAATCAGACTGCAAACTGAACTCTTCATCTTCTGATGAACTTGTCATTCACTGAAGGACTCTGGCTGGCCCTCCACGGGCCAACATTTTAATGCGGGGTTTGCATGACCCTGTACTGCTCCAGATGCAACACTCTACAGAATACGCATTAAACTTTTCTAATCACACGGATGTGTCATGTCGATGGTCTTTCAAGTGTGAAAGTATGGATGAATGTAGGCTTAATGAATTCCTCTTACGTCCATGTGGCTCATGTCCTTGAACTTTTGTCACAGGGTGACACATTGCCGAATTCGGTCCGGGTGGGGCAGACACAACAGGGACACACGCATTAGTTACTTCCTTGTCCAACCCAGTACAGAACCACACCCAGAGCCCCAGGGTCATTGTTCAGACCCTTATGCAGGACTGGACTACGCCAGGCCAGCCCACTCCGCTTACGTTCACAGGGGGGACAATGTTACATGTCCCAGGTCTTCCCTGTAGTGATCTGCTGATCAGAAGTGTAGTTTTCAGCATGCCACAGCCACTCCCCATGGCTGATGTACATCCACACCACACCCATCCAGTACATGCATCACAGGACATGTGACCCTGCCAATAAAAAGGGCTGGGGGCATTTGCTCAATGTTCAATTAATCAAAAAAGGACTAGCTGGAATGGGGTTGGTATGATATTATATTATAATCATAATAGTGACTCAGTATTGTTTTGTCAGAAGGGGATGGCACCTGTTGGGTGTCTTTTGAAAGCCCTCACCCACCAACCTAGTTGGTGGCATGCTTCATCATCGGGCCCACCCAGTGACACCTAGCGTGTCCCGGGTGTGCTACGACGCCTGACTACAGAGGAGCAGGTATGTCACTGTGTGTGCGGTGAAGGGTGTTAAGTAAGTGAGTTTAAAACGGCTTGGCGGGGTCCCAGTACCCAGAGGGTAAGGACACTTTATTAAATGGGCCTCTGCCAGCGGTTAAAAATAAGGCTGTGGGACGTTAGAGGCGGGTTACGACCTCCTACGTCCTTTGATGTGTCAACATGTTTCAGCCAGTGCCTTATCTGTAATCTGGCTTTCTTCAGGACTGGTAAAAGAGTGTGTAATTAAAATTAGGGGATGTGTAGTGCAGGCTATGTGTCTACACGCCCTAAAGTGTATCTAACTGTGAGAGGGGGGATTCCCTTCTCAAGATCACCTGTACAAATAACATAAAGGGACATAGACAAAACATACATGGGAGAAAAAGAGTCACTGGGAGAATTTTATCATAGGTACTGACAGCCGGCTAAATAGCGATGGGGTGCAGGCTATTCACGGCTCAAGTGTAATGGTACTGGTGGTACCATTATGGTGAAAGATCGCACTAGAACTTCGGTGGTGAAGTGGTTAAAACAACGGTAATGTTAAACATTGGTGAAGAAAGTGAAAAAATTAGGCGTAATTACGCCTAATTTTTTCATTTTTTCAATTTTTTCACTTTCTTCACCGGCTGTCAGTACCTATGATAAAATTCTCCCAGTGACTCTTTTTCTCCCATGTATGTTTTGTCTATGTCCCTTTATGTTATTTGTACAGGTGATCTTGAGAAGGGAATCCCCCCTCTCACAGTAGTCAGGCGTCGTAGCACACCCGGGACACGCTAGGTGTCACTGGGTGGGCCCGATGATGAAGCATGCCACCAACTAGGTTGGTGGGTGAGGGCTTTCAAAAGACACCCAACAGGTGCCATCCCCTTCTGACAAAACAATACTGAGTCACTATTATGATTATAATATAATATCATACCAACCCCATTCCAGCTAGTCCTTTTGTGATTAATTGAACATATAAACCGGGGATCTGGACTAGCTATCTGGTCCTCTCTCTCCCTCTTGATACACGCACGGCATTTGCTCAATGCCATTTCCACTCTCTATCTGGGTGTATCCGTGTGGTGTTCATGAAGGCAGGAGGGTCTAGAGCCCTGCAACATCATTCCCCCGGCCCAGAGGTAACATGCTGCCATCCGCACCACAACACTCAATCATACAGGTTCCATGACTTGTGGGGCACAGACTTGGTGGCACCGGATACACTGCAGCCGGCAAAGGCACACCGCCACGGGTCGATGACTTTTGGAGCACTGAGGTAGGGGCACCTTAAGTGCTGAGAAGCTGTGCAGCCTGCGATGATGCCAGTCCTGGCGGTCCAGACTGCTCAGGATTTGTATGCCCTGCTAAATGCCCTGCAGGCCAGAGCCAGCAGGAAGCGCAGCCCTACCGCCACATGGCATCGCCTCCTGGATCATAGAGTTAGTGGTACCTCAAGGACTGAGTGGGTGTGCAGCCTGCGATAATGCTGGGTACAATGGTATGTCCTCCGCAATGGCAAAATCAAGACCCTGAATCAAATGTGAGACCTGGTGTCCCATGGAGCATTGCTGCATGATGTGGAGGGTGCCATGCCCGTAGGCCCTGGACTTGGGGCTTGCACCAGCATGTGGTGGCACCTCATTGCGGCACACCGGTGGCTGTTGGTGAGCAGTGAGGCCTGTGTTCGCAGGGGCGGGCATGCACCACTGGGCGGTGGGAGAGGCTGGGATGCAGCTGCCTGGGTGTGCAGAGGCAGACAGGTGAAGATGTTGTGTGCAATTGTATGTACTTTGCCATTCTTGCATATGGACTCTGTTTCAGATGAGGGATCTGTTTCAAATGAGGGACCTGGTGTACTGTGGCATCAGGTGAGCAGTGAGGCCGGGGTAGGCAGGGTCAGCACTCTCTCTGCCTGTCCCTAGGTTGGTGGGTGAGGGCTTTCAAAAGACACCCAACAGGTGCCATCCCCTTCTGACAAAACAATACTGAGTCACTATTATGATTATAATATAATATCATACCAACCCCATTCCAGCTAGTCCTTTTGTGATTAATTGAACATATAAACCGGGGATCTGGACTAGCTATCTGTGTCTCTCTCTCCCTCTCTTTCCATCTTCCTCTCTCTCTCCCTCTCTTTCCATCTTCTTCTCTCTTTCCCTCTCTTTCTCCCTCTCTGTATCTCTATCTCCTTCACTCTCTCTCTCTCTGTCCTTTGATGTCCCCATGACGCACCTTCTCATCTGAATTTTTGTCTTGCAGGATGTGTCCTACAGATTGTCCCGAGGAGAGCCGCTATGAGTCTTCATTGATTCTCTTTTGAGTTATTTGAATAAATGTTTTCTGGTACTTCGAAAGTGAATGTGTGCTGCTCCTTTTTGTGATGACACATGGATGTTACATGTGATTGTGCAACATCAGTCGAATTTTTGTACACAATTTCGCGGAGTTGATGTGACATGTCTTTGCCCGGAGGGGGGCGGTTGCCCGGGCTGGGGGTCCTGGGGTGGGGGTCCTGGGGTGGTGGTGGTGGGTGTTTTGGGCCTGTCGGGGCTCCGAGCTGCAAGATCAGTAGCTCCATGGCATCTGTATCCCTTCAGGTGGGGCTCTGGGCTGGGCTCCCTTTTTTGGTACAGGCTGTTGTCCAACTTTACACCAGGTCAGAGCTGGTGTTGCTTTGCTGCTGCTAACATGCCTTAACACCTGTTTTGCGATCGTATCGCCGATTAGGCTAGTCGAGGAGAATGTTGCGGTGTGGTGTTGTCGTGGCTTTTGGCATGGGAATCGTCACGTTAGCTGCAATAAAGTCCTGTTAACTCTGTGATAAGTCCTTGAGAATATGCGCCAGTGAAGTTTCAAAATGTCATATCTCTTTTTTTTATTGTTTATGTGCAGGAAGTGGCACCTCCCTCTGAACTATCAAGCCACAACCAGGAAGGCTGGCCTTCTGGGAGAAAGGAAGGGATGGGTGTAATGGATGGGATGAGGACAACAGGACCAGAAGTAATGAAGATTACCAGTAAGCAATAGGGCATTAGGCCCTGGTCTCTCGAGTCGTCATCCTGTCCATTACTTGTGGAGCATACCAAAGCCAGGAATCCTGCCTTCCAACCCCACAGAGAACCCCCAGGACACCACAGCAAAAGCAGAATCCTAAGCAAAGCAAATGGTAGAACCAGAGGAAAAGACAGGCAGGAGTGCACAGACTGCAAAACCCAACCAAACAGAAGGACTGCACCATCCAGAATAAGCAGGAGATGACCAAGGAGAATAAAAAACAACAAGGCCAATCCAGGCACCGCCACACAGAGGGCAGCCATCCCACACAGGGAAAAACCCAGAACCAACAATGGAGTAGGAGCACCCACCACGGAAGCACCAGAGACCACCAACCATAGAAGGACGACAAGGAGGCTACCGACTCAATCAATCAATCAATCAATCAAGGAATTTGTAGAGCGTGCTACTCACCCGGAAGGGTCTCAAGGCGCTGGGGGGGGGGGGTCGCTACTGCTCGAACAGCCAGGTCTTGAGTTGCTTCCTGATGGCGAGATGGTTCTGTGTCAGCAGGAGGTGGGTGGGGAGGGAGTTCCATGTCTTGGCTGCCAGGTAGGAGAAGGATCTTCCACCTGCGGGATATTTGCGGATGCGAGGGATGGTGGCAAGCGCAAGGCTGGCAGAGCGGAGCTGGCGGGTTGGCGTGTAGAATGCGATGCGGTTGTTGAGGTACATGGGTCCTTCGTTGTGGAGAGCCTTGTGTGCGTGGGTGAGGAGTCGGAATGTGATTCTCTTGTTGACGGGGAACCAGTGCAGATTCTTCAGGTGGGCAGAGATGTGGCTGTGGCGGGGGATGTCCAGGATGAGTCTTGCCGTGGTGTTCTGAATGCGCTGGAGTCTTTTTTGGAGCTTGGCTGTGGTTCCGGCGTAGAGGGTGTTTCTGTAGTCTAGGCGGCTGGTGACGAGGACATAGGTGACTGTTTTCCTGGTTGCGGTGGGGATCCATCAGAAGATTTTTCGGAACATGCGCAGGGTGTTGAAACAGGATGATGAGACGGCGTTGACTTGCTTGGTCATTGTGAGCGAGGAGTCCAGAATGAAGCCCAGGTTGCGTGCCTGGTCTTTGGGTTTGGGGGCGATGCCCAGGGCAGGTGGCCACCAGGAGTCGTTCCAGGCTGAGGGGGAGGATTCCAGGATGAGGACTTCTGTCTTGTCTGAGTTCAGCTTCAGCCGGCTGAGCTTCATCCATTCCGCGATGTCCTTCATTCCTTCCTGGAGGCTGGCTCTGGCGGTGGCGGGGTCATTGGTGAAGGAGAGGATCAGCTGTGTGTCGTCGGCATAGGAGATGATGTTGAGTCTGCGTTTGCGTGCGATGGCCGCGAGGGGGCTCATGTAGACCTTGAAGAGGGTGGGGCTGAGTGATGATCCTTGTTGGACGCCGCAAATGACTTCGGTGGCCGCGGATCGGAACGGGGAGGCAGACTCTCTGGGTTCTACCGGCGAGGAACGAGATGATCCATTCTAGGGCCCCGCCTTGGATACCGGTGTTGCTGAGGCGTTGTATCAGGGTGCGGTGGCATACCGTGTCGAAGGCTGCTGAGAGGTCCAGGAGGATGAGTGCGGTGGTTTCCCCATTGTAGAGCATAGACCTGATGTCATCGGTAGCTGCGATGAGGACGGTTTCGGTGCTGTGGTTCGCTCTGAAACCGGACTGTGATGGGTCGAGGGATCCGTTTGTCTCGATGAAGGCAGAGAGTTGTTTGTTGATTGTCTTCTCAATCACTTTGGCAGGAAACGGGAGGAGCAAGATGGGTCAAAAGTTCTTGAGGTCCGTGGTGTAGGAGAGTAGGGTCTGCAATCCTATGATCACCCAGATTTTTTGCTTTTGTTTCACTGGTTTACGACTTTCTCTGGCTGTGGGCCCGCTAATCAGGCCCACAGCCTGGCTGTTCTCTTTCTAAATTACGATATGTACCCTAGGTGCATTTACCAATTGGTACTGGGCCACCTTATCAGACCCCGTAACGCAGGGCATAGGTGTACCCAGGGCCGCCAGGGGCTGAAGCATGTATTATGCCACCCCTGGCTGGCCTCCTAAATTTGAAACAACTGGCTGCACGACAGCTGGGGCGAAGACGTGTAACCACCCTTCGCTTTAGGTATAGTAGCTCTATATCTAACCATACAATGGACACCCGAGTTCCTATCAGTCACTCCTATGGCAGGCCTTAACAATCCTGAAGGCAGAGTGCGTGGGCTCGTGTGAGCTAGGTTCAGGCCCGAGCCGAGCCCGGTTGCAGCTTGCGGAATCAAGACCCAATAGCTGTTCCATGATAACGCGTACCATATCGGTAACTCCGGTGTCGCGTTATCAAGACATGTCGAGTAAGGTGTCATACGAATCGGGGTGCTGCCCTCTCACCAATTCTGGCGATGAGGTTAGCATCCCACCCTTCTAGAGGGACACGACATGTACGTAACTGTGAACCCCGGTTAAAGTTAACTGAAGCCTCAGCTCCACAAAATGGATGCTGCCACCACAGACACGAGTCTGACCTCCTGCTGCTGGGAGTCCTTCCAGCGAGGAGCACTTGGACAAAGGGTTTCCTGTCGAGGGCGCTGTTCGCACCGTCCCAGACAGGGTTTGTGTATTCTGGGTAGGTAGGGCTTTGGCGAGAAGGTGACTGCGGAGTGGCACCCCGGTGCTCACTACGCATCTGCCGGTTAGAACCAGTTCCAGGGGCGACAGCCCTGGCCTGGGGAAAGTCCGGCAGGGGAGAGGGGCGTAACTACCCCCCTTCCTGGTCCCACCCTTAGGGCAGGACCTAGTCATGTACCCACCCCTTTCTTTAGGATAAAGACCGGAGCGGGGACCCTTCCAAATTAGATCATCTTTGAATCAAGAATACTTTCTACGAAAGGACTTCGAGACTCTTCTCAAGATTTCTCCCTTGTGGCTAAGGAGTAGTCACCCTGCATCAGCGGGCACCATCTAAGAACTCTGCGGTTTGCTGTAAGTCCTTCCTCAAGGAATCCGACGGCCCAGCTCGACGAGAACCGGCTTCCCTGGCACCTCTGACCTCTACCCACGTCATCAGCTCAGCTGTGCTCTGTGGGTGAGACGAGACCTCGAGGGACCGGCCATCATCAGAACCTGCACGCTCTTAAAAACCAGCACGACCATCGAGGTAACTCTCTGGTGAGTGCTCTGGGGTCCGAGAAGCCCCGACCCTGAGCCGCTCCAGCACCGAAGTGCAGTCTCCCAGCATCTCCACGATCTGCGTGGGGCCCTTCTGCTCGCTGCTCAGCACATTGTCTGGTCACTAGCCGCTGGCTTGTGCCCTTCTGTGACGACATCCGAGAATCATCACTGCTGGTCTGGTTGCTCCAGACTGGCCCTTGCTTCCATCTTTGCGAGAAGCACCCCGGACCCTCCTGGTCCACTCAAGACGCCATCTTAGGCCCACCACGTGGCCCTGAGATCTGCCAAGGCTTGTTGCCCCATCCTGGGCCCAGCGACGCCGACAGCATCATCCTTCGTGGGACAGCTCGCACCTCCACCGTGGTCGCCGACAACGCCTCCTGGTCCGAGAGACTGCAGCGCCTAGCGTCGCCCACTCACCTGGTCGAGGTGACGGCCAACCGGTGCCTTCCTGGTACCCTCTGACTACTGGCTAGTAGTACGAACTTGGTCCCCTCTGCTTTCAGGTTTCATCAATCTCCGATCCAGGCTTGGATCTCTACGAACTATTCAGCACTGGTCGCCGGCCAGCAACTCCTTTTCCTTCCGGCTCCTGGCTCGTCAGCGAAGACCCCGACGCCTGTAAGACTTGTGCAGCCGCAGCCCTCGTGGCTAGGTAACTCGGCATTTCGGTGCCTGCATAGCCTCCTTACTCTAGGGTCCTGAGTCCCTCGCTTCCGACTTGCCTTATCGGGTCCGCCCGAAACCTTAACCTTCCCGTGTCCCCGGACACTTGTTTTAATTGTGCACTTGAAGTATTTGCTAAAGAGATTTGGTTTGTGCTTAGTACCCTGTCCTCATAAAGAGTACAGGGTTGTTGTGATTCTTAATAAATATACTGTTTATTTTCATAACACTTGTGTGGTGTCCTTTCACTGGGTGTTCAAGGGGTACATGTGTGGTAAACAGCTGGCTTAACGCGCCCTCTCGAGTCTTTAGCCTTAGACTGCTCGTATCCAAACTACTAGGATAGCTGGTCTATAGGTTGACTTACAACCAAACACCATAAGGGTCGTTGGAACGATACATAGCGGTCGCTAGAATAGCGAACGTTGCATATCGGGCCAACTTCTCACATTGGTGAGCAGCGGTTGGGATTTGAGCTTGCTGTTGTTTTACCACACGTATCCTAAGAATATCTTGTTGAAAGATCGCACAAGTACTGTTAGTACATATAACTAAAGCTTAGAATACTCTGAGTTCTACTGAACCAGCTGTTGTAGCTCCTCAAGGCTTAGCACACCTTGGCTACAACTCTTAGCAAGGGTACAGTAGGTAAACACGTAGTGTAGGTAGGTGCATCACTTACACCACACTAGAAACAGTATGTCGGACAAAGGAGGAAACTCTGGGTCTCCCCTTGTGTCAGTTGACCCTCCACAGGTCATCCCTTCAGGATATACTGTGCTGAGCTTCAAGGAGTTAAGACGACTGTGTCACTCCAGGAAGATTCAGCAGGGGTCTAACCCCACAACGTCCTTTCTGATTGGTCTCTTGGAGACTTATGATGCCAGAAGAGCTGAGAAACTTCGTAGCTCTTCTAATCCAGAAGGAGACATGCCTCCCCTCGAGGGAACCCGGGACGATCCTGACCTCATCCACCTCGCAACTGAGAACGAAGATGTGGAGGAGGATGAGGATGAGGATCTCTCTGGGGATGAGGCAGATAAGGGACAGGTAGAAGTCGTCAGACTAAGCAGGTCCAACTTAAGCAAACATGATAGCGGTACTGGGGGACCCCTGGGGCCACTATCAGGTCAGCTTAACATTGGGAATGGATGAGCCAGATCTCTGTCAAGAGGCTCTGGCAGATCCCTTCAAACCAATGGCTCTCACAACTCGTCTCAGAGAGGGATGACGTCCCCTCAGAGGAGAGTGTACAAAGCTAAGGAAAGGGCAGCCAATCTAAGGATTGAAAGGGAAGAACTTGCCCTGGCCAAAGAGAGGCTTGCCTTTGCTAGAGAGCAACAGTTAAGTGGGGCAGTCCCCACTGGTGGCAGCAATGTACCTAGTAATAGGGAAAAGAGTTTCGATACGAAACACCTTGGTAAGATAGTGCCCCCCTTTAAACAAGGGGACGACATCCACAAATGGATTACTGCTTTGGAGAGGGCCTGCACTGTGCAGGGTGTTCCCCAGAGTCAGTGGGCAGCTATCTTGTGGCTCTCCTTTGAAGGAAAAGGAAGAGACAAGCTCCTCACCACAAGGGTGGAGGATGCTAACAATTACCAAATCTTGAAAAATACACTTGTTGAAGGGTTCGGCCTAACCACTGAGCAGTACAGTGTGCTGTTCAGGGATACCCAGAAAACGCAGTCTCAAGATTGGTCTGATTTTGTCGATTGTGCCACTAAGGCTTTTGAGGGCTGGTTGCTGGGCAGTAAGGTTACTGATTATCAAGGATTGTATAATTTGATGATGAGAGAACAAATTTTAAACAATTGTCAGAACCAGTTGTTGCATCAGCATCTTGTCGACTCGGATCTGACCTCTCCCCAAGAATTGGGAAAGAAGGCAGACAGATGGGTTCGTACAAGAGTTAAACAGAACCAGGGCCAGAATCAAGGTGGTCAGAAGAAAGCAGACCAGAAGGGTAAAGATTCTAAAGGGGAACAAAGTGACCAGAAGTCTTCGACAGGTCCCCAACAACCCAAAGAGGGTGGGGGTCAGGCTCCCCAAAAGAAGAAAGAAGGCCAATCCAAAAGATGGTGCCAGTACTGTAAAAGTAAATCTCACTGGTTTAGTGAGTGCACCAAGAAAGGAGGAGGGCAGACTCCTGCCACTGCAGCCCCTAAGGCACCTGTGCCCCCTAGTACAGCCAGCAGTGGTAGTGCGCCTCCCAAGGGTTTAGTAGGGTTAACCCTGGGTTCTGAGGGGCGTGACAACTTAGTTGGCACACTCACTCAGGCTGTCCTTGTCAGTACAGGGGACGCGGACGTATCCCCTGACGTAAGCCCCAATACTTTGGGCAAATACCGACAGACGCCTTTCATAAATGGAAAGATGGCTCAGGCCTATAGGGACACTTGTGCCAGCGTCACCATGGTGACGCCTAACTTTGTGGACCCTGGACAGATCATGCCAGGTACAGAATTCCTGGTGACCAATGCAAGCAATGTCACTACCAATCACAGTATGGCAATTGTAGCTTTCTCCTGGGGAGGGGTAACTGGCCAAAAGAAGGTTGTAGTTAGTCCAGACCTCCCAGTGGATTGTTTGTTGGGCAATGATTTGGAGTCGTCACAATGGTCAGAAGTGGAGCACCGGACTCACATGGAAATGTTAGGATTGCCAGCACATGTGTTCGCTGTGACTAGGTCACAGGTCAGGAAATGCCCCACTGAGCAGGTGCTGGATCCTGGAACAACGGACCAGACACCTCCCAAGAAAAAGAGCAGTAGGGTTAAGGCTGCGCCTTCCCCCTTGCCCCAGGTCGAGGATCAAGTCTCAGAGGAGGCTGACCTACAGGAATTGCGGGAAACTGAGCCTAGGGAATTCGAACTTGATCAAGTTGAATTCTTGGGTTCAGGGGGACCCTCAAGGGAAGACCTGGGGAAGGACCAGTTAGACTGCCCTTCTCTTGAACCCCTCAGACAGCAGGCTGCTGCTGAGGCTGCTGGGAACGCCACAGGTACCCACAAGGTATACTGGGAAGATGGACTCCTGTACACTGAGTCAAGAGACCCCAAGCCTGGCATGACCAGGAGGCTGGTTGTACCCTTGTCTCAGCGTGGTTTCCTACTTACCTTGGCCCACGAGATTCCCTTAGCAGGACACTTAGGCCAGACGAAAACGTGGGACAGGCTTGTCTCACACTTTCACTGGCCTCACATGAACGAAGATACCAAGGAGTTTTGCCGCTCCTGTGTCACTTGCCAAGCTAGTGGTAAGTCAGGTGGCACGACAAAGGCCCCCCTTATACCAATGCCTGTGGTGGGGGTACCCTTTGAACGGGTGGGGATCGACATCGTCGGTCCCATGGAACCACCTACAGCGTCAGGGCACAAGTTTATACTGGTGGTAGTGGATCATGCCACCAGGTATCCTGAAGCTGTTCCCCTTAGGACCACTACAGCACCTGTTGTGGCAAGAGCCCTAGTTGGAGTGTTCTCCAGAGTGGGCTTCCCTAAGGAGGTCGTCTCCGACAGAGGTGCAAACTTTATGTCGAGCTACTTAACTGCTATGTGGAAGGAATGTGGTGTTAACTACAAGTTCACTACACCCTATCATCCACAATGCAATGGGCTTGTTGAGAGATTCAACAGGACCCTAAAAGGGATGATTCATGGACTACCGGAAAAGCTTCGGCGTAGATGGGACGTCCTGATCCCCTGCCTCTTGTTCGCCTACAGAGAAGTCCCACAGAAGGGGGTTGGCTACAGCCCTTTTGAACTTTTGTACGGGCATCCTGTAAGGGGACCCCTGTGTTTGGTGAAGGAAGGATGGGAGAGACCTCTCAAAAAGCCTGCAGCCAACATAGTGGACTATGTGCTTGGCCTCCGCTCGCGGATGGCTGAATACATGGAAAAGGCATCTGAAAACCTTAAGGCCAGCCAAGAACTCCAAAAAGCTTGGCATGACCAAAAGGCTGTCTTGACTGTTTACCAGCCCGGACAGAAGGTGTGGGTGTTGGAGCCAGTGGCCCCAGCAGCACTCAAGGACAAATGGTCCGGGCCCTACACCATCCTGGAGAAAAAGGGAGAGGTCACCTACCTGGTCGACCTGGGAACTCCCCGGAGCCCCCACAGGGTGCTTCATGTCAACAGGCTAAAAGCATATGTCGACAGGAAGGACATGAGTTTGCTCATGGCCCTAGATGAGGGACAGGAAGAGGAGAGTGACCCTCTCCCCGACCTGCTCACTCAGAATCCTGACGATGGTTCGGTAGATGGTGTTGTCTTTTGTGGCAGCCTCTCCGGACATCAACAGAGCGACTGTAAACAGGTTCTTCGGTCGTTCAGACATATGTTTTCTCTAACACCCAGCCAGACCGATTGGTGCACCCATGAGGTTGACACTGGTGACAGCCTGCCCGTGAAGAGTAAAATCTACAGGCAGCCTGATCACGTTAGAGACTGCATCAAGAGTGAAGTGCAGAAAATGTTGGAGCTGGGAGTCATTGAACCCTCGGATAGCCCTTGGGCTAGTCCCGTAGTTCTAGTGCCGAAACCTCACACCCAGGGTGGTAAGAGAGAGATGAGGTTTTGCGTAGACTACAGGGGTCTCAATGCAGTCACTAAGACTGACGCCCACCCAATACCAAGGGCAGACGAGCTTATCGATAGATTGGCTTCGGCCAACTACCTAAGTACGTTTGACCTGACAGCTGGGTATTGGCAAATCAGGTTAGCTGAGGACGCCAAGCCTAAAACCGCATTTTCAACCCCTGGTGGGCATTATCAGTTCGTGGTGATGCCCTTCGGTCTGAAAAATGCACCTGCCACCTTCCAACGGTTGGTGAATCAAGTCCTTACTGGGCTGGATGACTTCTGTGCGGCGTATCTTGACGATATCGCTGTCTTTAGCTCCACCTGGGAGGATCACCTGGTCCACCTGCGGAAGACATTAGAGGCACTGCAAGCAGCAGGCCTCACTATCAAGGCCACCAAGTGCCAGATAGGGCAGACACAGGTTGTATACCTGGGCCACCTTGTCGGTGGAGGTCAGGTTCAGCCACTGGAGAGCAAGATACAGTCAATCAGGGACTGGGCTCCTCCAACCACCCAGACTCAGGTTCGAGCTTTCTTGGGCCTGACTGGTTACTATAGGAAGTTTGTCAGGAACTATGGTTCCATTGTGACACCATTAAACGAACTGACAAGTAAGAAAATGCCAAAAAAGGTTCAGTGGACAGCGAGCTGTCAAAAAGCATTCGATGACCTAAAGCAGGCCATGTGCACGGCGCCTATCCTCAAGAGTCCGGACTACTCCAAACCATTCATTGTCCAAACAGATGCTTCTGAGTTGGGTGTGGGAGCTGTTCTTTCTCAACTGAATTTTGATGGTCAAGACCAGCCCATTGCTTTTATAAGCAGAAGGCTGACCCCTAGAGAGAAGAATTGGTCAGCTATTGAGAGGGAGGCCTTTGCTGTGGTTTGGGCCCTGAAGAAGCTGAGGCCATACTTGTTTGGCACTCACTTCAAGATTCAGACCGACCATAAGCCCCTCTTGTGGCTAAATCAGATGAAGGGTGAAAACCCCAAACTGCTTAGGTGGTCCATTTCCCTACAGGGGATGGACTTTACAGTGGAACATAGACCTGGTACTGATCATGGCAATGCCGATGGGCTCTCCAGATATTTCCACTTAGAACAAGAAGACTCACCTGGTCAAGGTTAGCTTATTGTTCCGACGTTTGGGGGGGGGGTCATGTAGGAGAGTAGGGTCTGCAATCCTATGATCACCCAGATTTTTTGCTTTTGTTTCACTGGTTTACGACTTTCTCTGGCTGTGGGCCCGCTAATCAGGCCCACAGCCTGGCTGTTCTCTTTCTAAATTACGATATGTACCCTAGGTGCATTTACCAATTGGTACTGGGCCACCTTATCAGACCCCGTAACGCAGGGCATAGGTGTACCCAGGGCCGCCAGGGGCTGAAGCATGTATTATGCCACCCCTGGCTGGCCTCCTAAATTTGACACAACTGGCTGCACGACAGCTGGGGCGAAGACGTGTAACCACCCTTCGCTTTAGGTATAGTAGCTCTATATCTAACCATACAATGGACACCCGAGTTCCTATCAGTCACTCCTATGGCAGGCCTTAACAATCCTGAAGGCAGAGTGCGTGGGCTCGTGTGAGCTAGGTTCAGGCCCGAGCCGAGCCCGGTTGCAGCTTGCGGAATCAAGACCCAATAGCTGTTCCATGATAACGCGTACCATATCGGTAACTCCGGTGTCGCGTTATCAAGACATGTCGAGTAAGGTGTCATACGAATCGGGGTGCTGCCCTCTCACCAATTCTGGCGATGAGGTTAGCATCCCACCCTTCTAGAGGGACACGACATGTACGTAACTGTGAACCCCGGTTAAAGTTAACTGAAGCCTCAGCTCCACAAAATGGATGCTGCCACCACAGACACGAGTCTGACCTCCTGCTGCTGGGAGTCCTTCCAGCGAGGAGCACTTGGACAAAGGGTTTCCTGTCGAGGGCGCTGTTCGCACCGTCCCAGACAGGGTTTGTGTATTCTGGGTAGGTAGGGCTTTGGCGAGAAGGTGACTGCGGAGTGGCACCCCGGTGCTCACTACGCATCTGCCGGTTAGAACCAGTTCCAGGGGCGACAGCCCTGGCCTGGGGAAAGTCCGGCAGGGGAGAGGGGCGTAACTACCCCCCTTCCTGGTCCCACCCTTAGGGCAGGACCTAGTCATGTACCCACCCCTTTCTTTAGGATAAAGACCGGAGCGGGGACCCTTCCAAATTAGATCATCTTTGAATCAAGAATACTTTCTACGAAAGGACTTCGAGACTCTTCTCAAGATTTCTCCCTTGTGGCTAAGGAGTAGTCACCCTGCATCAGCGGGCACCATCTAAGAACTCTGCGGTTTGCTGTAAGTCCTTCCTCAAGGAATCCGACGGCCCAGCTCGATGAGAACCGGCTTCCCTGGCACCTCTGACCTCTACCCACGTCATCAGCTCAGCTGTGCTCTGTGGGTGCGACGAGACCTCGAGGGACCGGCCATCATCAGAACCTGCACGCTCTTAAAAACCAGCACGACCATCGAGGTAACTCTCTGGTGAGTGCTCTGGGGTCCGAGAAGCCCCGACCCTGAGCCGCTCCAGCACCGAAGTGCAGTCTCCCAGCATCTCCACGATCTGCGTGGGGCCCTTCTGCTCGCTGCTCAGCACGTTGTCTGGTCACTAGCCGCTGGCTTGTGCCCTTCTGTGACGACATCCGAGAATCATCACTGCTGGTCTGGTTGCTCCAGACTGGCCCTTGCTTCCATCTTTGCGAGAAGCACCCCGGACCCTCCTGGTCCACTCAAGACGCCATCTTAGGCCCACCACGTGGCCCTGAGATCTGCCAAGGCTTGTTGCCCCATCCTGGGCCCAGCGACGCCGACAGCATCATCCTTCGTGGGACAGCTCGCACCTCCACCGTGGTCGCCGACAACGCCTCCTGGTCCGAGAGACTGCAGCGCCTAGCGTCGCCCACTCACCTGGTCGAGGTGACGGCCAACCGGTGCCTTCCTGGTACCCTCTGACTACTGGCTAGTAGTACGAACTTGGTCCCCTCTGCTTTCAGGTTTCATCAATCTCCGATCCAGGCTTGGATCTCTATGAACTATTCAGCACTGGTCGCCGGCCAGCAACTCCTTTTCCTTCCGGCTCCTGGCTCGTCAGCGAAGACCCCGACGCCTGTAAGACTTGTGCAGCCGCAGCCCTCGTGGCTAGGTAACCCGGCATTTCGGTGCCTGCATAGCCTCCTTGCTCTAGGGTCCTGAGTCCCTCGCTTCCGACTTGCCTTATCGGGTCCGCCCGAGACCTTAACCTTCCCGTGTCCCCGGACACTTGTTTTAATTGTGCACTTGAAGTATTTGCTAAAGAGATTTGGTTTGTGCTTAGTACCCTGTCCTCATAAAGAGTACAGGGTTGTTGTGATTCTTAATAAATATACTGTTTATTTTCATAACACTTGTGTGGTGTCCTTTCACTGGGTGTTCAAGGGGTACATGTGTGGTAAACAGCTGGCTTAACGCGCCCTCTCGAGTCTTTAGCCTTAGACTGCTCGTATCCACGCTACTAGGATAGCTGGTCTATAGGTTGACTTACAACCAAACACCATAAGGGTCGTTGGAACGATACATAGCGGTCGCTAGAATAGCGAACGTTGCATATCGGGCCAACTTCTCACACGTGGGGTCCGCAGTGGTTTTTTTTCAGGAGGGCGCTGAGTTTGGCGTGCTTCCAGCTCTCTGGGAAGGTGGCTGATGCGAGGGACCTTTTGATGACGACGCGGAGTTGGGGTGCGATGATGGAGACGGCTTTGTTAAAGATGTGGTGTGGGCATGGGTCGGTGGGGGAGCCGGAGTGAATGGTGCTCATGGTGCGGGTGGTGTCTTCGGTGTTGACCTGGATCCAGGTGCAGAGGGTGGCGGTTGGGTTCGCTCGTTCGGTGGTTGGGTGGTTGGTCTGTGCTTTGAAGCTGTTGTGTATGTCGGCGATCTTGCAGTGAAAGAACGAGGCGAGGGAGTCGCAGAGGTCTTACGATGGTGTGATGTCGTTGTTGCAGGCGCTGGGGTTGGAGAGCTCTTTAACGATGCTGAAGAGATCCTTGCTGTTGTGGGTTTTGTTGTCCAGGTGCTGTTTGTAAGTAGTTCTCTTGGTGGTGCGGATCAATTGGTGGTGCTTCCAGGTGGCGTTCTTGAGGGCTGTCATGTTCTCTGTTGTCTGGTTCTGGCGCCAGGTTTTCTCCAGGGAGCGGCAGGTTTTCTTTGAGTTGATGAGGTCGTCCGTGAACCACGAGGCTTTCTTGCTGTGGGGTCTACTGGGTGGTTTCTTCAGTGGTGCGAGTTCGTTGGCACAGTTGGTGATCCATTGTGCGAGGTTGTGGGCTGCTTTGTTGGGGGTTCGTCGTGGAGGTGGGCGGGTTCTGGCTGAGGCAGGTGATGAGTTGGTCAGTGGTGATCTTGCTCCAGCTTCTGCGGGGTGCCTGTTGTGGGTGGTGGTGGGTCGTGGTTTTCTTGAAGGAGAAGTGGACGCAGCTGTGGTCTGTCCAGTGGAGTCCGGTTGAGTGGCTGAAGGAGATGGCTTGCTGGAGGAGAAGACGGGGTCAATCGTTTGTCCGGCGTAGTGGGTGGGGGTGATCACTAGTTGTTTGAGTCCGAGGTTGGTGAGGTTGTCCAGCAGGGTGGCAGTTTTGCTGTCATTGTTGTTCTCCAGGTGGAAGTTGAGGTCTCCTAGGAGGATGTAGTCTGGGTAGGTGAGGGTGTGCGGGCCTAAGAAGTTTGTGATGGCTTCGCTGAATTGAGTGCGTGGTCCCGGGGGTCTGTAGATTAGGGTGCCTCTGAGGTCCTGGGGTCGGTGTGTATCTGTAAGTGCAGGTGTTCGGCAGCTGTGAGGGTGTCATCCGAGTTGGTCGTGATGCGGATGGTGTTTCTGTGTACGATGGTGATGCCTCCTCCGGTTTGGTTGGCGCGGTCCTTCTGGGTGATCTTGTAGCCGTCAGGGATGGCTATGGCGATGTCGGGGGCCGAGGAGGTGTTCATCCAGGTTTCCGTGAGGAAGGTGACGTCCGGTGCTATTGTGTCTAGGAGGTTCCAGAGTTCGACTGCGTGCCTGTGGATGGAGCAGGTGTTGAGCAGGATGCACTTGAGGAGATTCTTGCTGGTGGTGGGCTTAATGGGAGCTGGTCCGGGACGGATGCAGGTGAATTTGCACTCTACGTCCAAACAAAAAGAGAGGCAGGGAGAGTAGTGTGACACTCTTATTCCCCGGTACTAATCAATAAACAAGAAAAGAGTGTTAAATAGTAGTAGACAACCACTATCAGGAGCAAGTCAACTGGACCTTCAGTCGAGGGTAGATGCAGGTACACAGCGGGTGCCGAGCGTCGAGGGCGGTGTGCCAATTACATTCCCACCCCCCTCCTCTGACCCATGGTGTGAATCCTGAACACCACATAAGTGCAGAAACCGAAAAGACGGAATCCTCCTAAACCAGGAGTCATTAGGAAGACAGATTTTCTCCTAATTTTTTGCACTTTTACACCCTTTTTTGTTACATTTTCACTTTCACGTCTCTAGGTAAGGGTGGGCCTTAGAGAGTCCATTCCACCAGGGTTTAGTACACGCTGAAGGGTATTCACCTGTTACAACGCATTTTTTACAACGCACTACCACTACAACGCAGGCATTACAACGCATACCATTACAACGCATAGCGCTGGGGGGCGCTCTAGGATAAGAGGTAAGTTTAATTTACTATCCAACACCTTCCCTAGGGTCCACGGGGACTGGAGTTAGAATAGTAAATTATACTTACCACTATCCAGCACCCCAAAGCGCTATGCGTTGTAGTGGTATGCGTTGTGAATACCGCGTTGTAATGGTATGCGGAGTAAAAGTATGCGTTGTAACGTCATACATCCACGCTGAAGTCCTGATGAATGCCAGGTAAATTCATACCGTTTCGTGGCTGAAACATGTCGACTGATTACTAGGAAACTACCACTTAATTAAGTGTGGATGCATTTCCTACACATCATTTTTAATTATCCTGTCCCTAGTGATCTCCAGAATAAAGTTAATTTTGATACACTACGGACTACTTTTAACCATCCATCATTCACTAGTTCTCTTTACACAACACTGCCTGAACTCACCAACCCGCTCCGCAGTAACATCTGGCGTCGTAGCACACAAAAGAGACACTCTGCCTCTTTTGTGGGGCCCGATGATGAAGCATGTCATCACTAGGTGGTGAGTGAGGGCTTTCCTGAATGCCTTAAGTGAAGCCATTTGACTTGCTCCTGAAAGTGGTTGTCTAATACCATTGGACACTCTTTTCTTGTTTATTGAATTTGCACTCTAGGTAGGTAAAGGATCCGTGGGTGCGTTTTGGGGTGGCCAGGTGGCAGTCGGGGTTCCGGCCGGTGTTGAGTGCGTGGAGGGAGGCGGCGTAGTAGCTACGTCAGGCGCGTTGGCATCGTCGAGATCCAGGGTTCCTGGCGCTGGGCGCGGTCCAGGCGCGGATGGGCGTAGACGGGCTTGCCTTTGGCGCGCCTTCTGAAGAAGACCCAAAGAGTCCAGACACCCCAGCAAAGCCAGGGGCACCAAAGCCTGGAAGAACCAGGACCCAAGAAATGAGAAGCCACCACAGGCACCAAATAGGCAGCCAACCACAGAAAAAGAACAAGCAAGGCAACCAGGGCCCTCCAGACCCAACCCCCCAAAACAACGCAGACCAGAAGGCAGCCCATAAAACCACCAAGAAGGCGACCAGTCAAGAACAAACAAAACCAAGGCTGGAGAGGAGGCACACCAAGGAGACCCCAAACCCCAAAGGTCAAGCAGCAGAAGGGAAATAGAGGCTGAAACAACCACACTATTAGCGTAACAGGCACCGCGAGGATCAGAACAGACAGAGCGCCCCAAACGCACAAAAAGCACGCAAGGACGCCCAAACCAGGAAGGAGAACCCCCGACTGGAGAACCAGCCAACCAATTGGCCAGGAGGGCAAAAGGACAACCCCAGGAACCATCCCAAGCAAGCCCTGACACCAGACACAGAAGGGCCAAGACAAAGATCCATGCCAACCCCAGAGCAACTGGGGATGGAAAAAAAGAAGGGCCCCAGAGCCACAGGCCAAAACCGTGGCAGCAAAAACAAACACCACACCAGAACCCCAAGGAAAGGGGAGACAAACAAAGTGGCCCCCAGGTCCCCAAGAAGCCAACCTAAAGAACTACAGACCCGCCTGCAGAGACAGGAGCAGGGACCATTACCAGCCAATACAAAGCCCAAAACCTGGAAAATAAGCACCATGCCAGAACCCAAGGGCAGGGGAGACAAACAACGTGGCCCCCAGGTCCCCAAGAAGCCAACCTAGAGAACCACAGACCCACCAGCAGAGACAGGAGCAGGAACTACCGTCGGCTAATCTAAAGCCAGTCCACAATACAGGAAGGACAAACAACAGCCCAGGAGAGCAAGCAACAGCCCACAACCCCCGGGCCAGCAACTTGATGAAGCACAGGCAGGCACCCTCCAAGCTGACCATCCCACCAGTCAACCAATCAGGCCAGGGGCACCACCAGCACAACCAAGCAGAAACCCTGACACGTGTACCAACAGGCACAGCCATCAGGAAGCCGTGTCATAGTGCCAAGGCAGAAGACAGACCACCCCGGGCAACCATGCTGGCAGGAGCACCAAGGAACACCGCCCCCCCCCAAAACACGGCCCCACAGCAGCAAACAGCGTCACAAACAGGACCCCTACACAGTACTCACCCCAGGGGCCAGCAGAAACCAGACCACAGTTCACCATTGTCACATCAGCCAGCCCAGGCGTGCACCAAAAGCCAGAATGCCTAGGTAGAAGACACCAGCTCCCAGGACTCCAGGCAGGTCAAGGGGCATCACCAGCTCAGCCCTCAAACTACCAAGCAGGTTCCACAGCGTGTCTTTCAACCGGCCCAGCCATCAGGAAGACAGGCCAGGGAGGAGAGGCATTTCCACGCCACCAGAAACCAGGCAGGCCATGGGCACAACCAGCACGGCCCCTGTGCCATCAAGCAAACTACACAGCGTGTCCTAGCCAGCAGGAGGACGCAGCCTGCAACCCGGAAATGACTGGGAGAGCCAGCTGGCCGGCAACAATAATGCCTCCCGGCAAGCCCAGGAGGAAGGGAGACACACCAGCAAAAGACTCACGACCACACAGCCTGGCAGCCGGTCTGAGGCAATAAAGACCGCCACTCCCTCCAGCACGAGCACCACCCAGAACCTCATCCCAACTCTGTTAACAGACAGAAAAAAAAACAAGCAGAATGCTAGGTAAGTACTGATCATGTACTACCAGTTGGAGTGGGTGGGGTTTGGGTCCCAGCTTTCCCCTGTTCTTTTTTTCTGTCAGGGAGATGGTTATCTCTACAAGTGATGGATGGGACGAGGACTAGAGGGATCTAGGGGTGAGAAAATGTCCTTCCTTTTTCGAAAACCGACCAATAAAACTGATAAACTATGTTTTGCTACTTTTATCATTAAAATGTTTACAGAGTCTGTAATTGTAATCACTTTCTAATCCACAACCATCCTGTGCTTCTTTAACCAGTTATATTTCGTTTGGTTGGAAACCCCAAGTAAGTAGATGGAAGGGCAGCAACTCTCTCTCTCTCTCTTTCTTTCTTTCTTTCTTTCTTTCTTTCTTTCTTTCTTTCTTTCTTTCTTAATTTCTTTCTTCTTTCTTTCTTTCTTTCTTTCTTCTTTCTTTCTTTCTTTCTTTCTTTCTTTCTTTCTTTCTTTCTTTCTTTCTTTCTTTTCTTTCTTTCTTTCTTTCTTTTTCTGTCCTTCTCTGTTCAATCCAACTACACACCCATAAATCATTCCACCTAGTCTAGCCTTCATTATTTTATTCATCCATACATTCCTCTACCAGTCTATTCAACAACCCACCGATTCATGTATCCATTTATTCACGGGTGTATGTATAATTGGAGCATAACGCGTCCCTTCTGAACGTATCAGAAAATCTTATTTCATTCGTTTTAAATAAAAGATCCCTTTTCTAATTACCTGGATGCTCAAATATTGTATTGCCCTGTGTGTGGTGCTGAGCGATGTGGGGCGAGAGAGAGATAGAGAGAGGGGGTGTGGGTAGAGAGAGAAAGAGCGAGAGAGCGAGAGAAGTGGGTATGGCGAGAGAGGAAAGAAGGCGACGGCGTGAGAGACAGGGCAAGAGAGTCGGGTAGAAACAGGGGGAGAGGAAAAGGGAAATGGGGACCGGGGCAGGGAAAGCGGATGACTTTACTGAGACAGAGGGAGAAAGAAAGAGAGAGAGGGAGAGGCGCTGTCCCTCAGTTCTGCGTTCGCTGCGTCTATTCTTCTGAGACCCCGGAGCATATGCCTGCATCTCTCACGCTCTTATTTACCTGTCAGACATTGGCTTATCTGGCATTTTGTCAGTGAGGAATCCGTCCTCCGCCGCCCTTGTTTCCCGAGACTGCAGACACCTAAGTGACTCATTAGTCACCAAAGCAGATCGCAAAAAATGGCCCCAGCTGCGGAGACGCGCCCGGTCTAATTAAATGAATTGGACGGCATCAGATGAGAGCGGTCAGACGGCTCCTCGGCGCTAAAAGCTGCAGACGCAGGGAGCCCAGTCTGAATTAGCATTCAACGGAGACCGCAGGAGCCCCGCTGCCACATGCTTTATGCTGACTTTTTTTCTATAAATAGACAAGGAACCAGCTCTTCCCCGCCCCCACCCACACCGTCCCTGCACCACCCCCGCTCGTCCTCTCTTCTTCGCCAGCAGAACACCCCCTCCGTCCCCCAGCTGATGAACCTTCCCTGATGGGGGTAACCGCAGTGTCAGAATGTGAAGATGGAAGGCAAACGCCAGGCTGTGGGACACTTGCGAGGGCATGCGCCACCTACCGGCGGTTACTATTACTTTTTTTTCTGGCTGACTAAATATCGAAGCTAGCCGTCCCGTTATATGTGTTCCCGCATTAAAAAATGTTTACAAAATATGTGTTATTATCGACGGCGAATTCTGCCTCCCGGCGTTGTCGTCCACACATTCACCCCTTAAAAGTCCAAACTGATGGAAGCATAAAGCAGGGTGCCCGCACATCCTCCTTGTACGCAGTCTCAGCCCCCCACCGCAAGCGGATAGCATCAATCATACACAGACTAAGCTGGTGCAAGGTGTCCACATCCCGGGGATGGAGAGCCGAGCAGCACAAAGGCGCAAAACTGCATGACGGGCTTGCTCACTGCGGGGGAGGGAGAAAAATATATTTTTTTTAATAAAACACCTCAATCAACCACGTCCGATCGGACAAGCGGAACTCTTTGCTTTCAAACCTTTAGGAAACTGGCATCAAAGTGCGATATTAATTAGCTCGGGAATAGGTATAGTATAAAAAACAATCCCATGTGTTTGAGAAAAAAAAGAGGGAAAAAACAGTTAGGGTAAGTGCTTGAATAGAGCGACAGTTTTTAATGCCAACGTTTTTAACGCTTGCCCTGTGCTCGTTTTTTTTTTCAGCATTCCTTCAGCAGGCGGATTTTTGCCACTGCAGCTCAGCAGAGGGTGTCAGATCTTTCAGAGTGCACCAGGCTGGAACGAGCAGAGCCTCTTAGCAACTCTCTCTTCCTCAGTTCCTCTCTCTCCCCCGCCCTCCCTCCCTCTCCCGCACTCTCGCCGCCTCTGTCTTCAGCGCGCACACACACAGGCTCTGTGCTGGCAGAGCAGAGGCAGCCGGAGGAGGACGCGGGAAGCAAGGAGCACGGTGCCCGGTAAAACGGGAGACATGGACGGCGAGGGGCCTCGGCGGTGGCTGGCAGCGCTCAGCACCACTGGCTCCACGACTGCAACGCCGGGTCCCTGACTTCAGCACCGCGGGCTGGCGGACAGCGCCCAGAACAGCCTTGGGTTACCGGGCGGCACGGGCCGGCGCCAGGTACGCCTGCCCACCTACCTCTTGCTGTGGATTTAGCACCCCAGGGGGAGTCAAAAGACACACCAGGCAAGGTCAGTGCCAGGGTGTTTTGGGCAGATCTTGCAGACCAAGCCCCCACCCCATTTTTCAATCCGCATGGCTCCCTGTAGCATGCCGTTTTTTCGAAATACAAGGCTCAAGTCGCCTCCGGAACTGCTTGGATTGCTGAAGCCTGCCAGAAGTACCGTTAGATTGCTTTTTTGTTTTTGATAATTCAAGTGGCGTATGCTTTTTTACCTTGTACTTTTTTTCTGCGTGCCTTGCACTACGTGACCGGAGAGTTGGTGGATATAATTATTGACTGGTGTCTGGGCTCGTTGCAGTGAGTGGCGAGCAATACAGAAGAAGGAACTGGAGAAAAATAAATGTACATTTTTTCACCCCACCGGGACGATCGCTCTTTGGCGCGTTGAATTTGTGTCTCATTTTGATTTCCCCCCCGGGGTGACATCTGCGAGGATTCGCCAGACTTTGTCATGAGATCGGGGATGCAGTGCTCTTTTTAAAAATGCTGCTTTGGATTCTGCTGCTGGAGACGTCTCTGTGTTTTGCCGCCGGAAATGTGACAAGGGATGTTTGCAAAGAGAAGATCTGCGCCTGCAACGAGATCGAGGGCGACCTGCACGTCGACTGCGAAAAGAAGGGCTTCAGCAACCTGCAGCATTTCACCGCCCCCACGTCGCAGTTCTACCACCTCTTACTGCACGGCAACTCGCTCACCCGGCTCTTCCCCAACGAGTTCGCGAACTTTTACAATGCGGTCAGCCTGCACATGGAAAACAACGGCCTGCACGAGATCGTGCCCGGGGCCTTCCTGGGGCTGCAGCTGGTGAAGCGCTTACACATCAACAACAATAAAATCAAGTCCTTCAAGCGGCACACCTTCCTGGGGCTCGACGACCTGGAGTACCTGCAGGCCGACTTCAACCTCCTGAGGGACATCGACCCAGGCGCCTTCAGAGACCTGAACAAACTGGAGGTGCTGATTCTGAACGACAATCTGATCAGCACCCTGCCCAACAACATCTTTCAGTACGTGCCCATCACCCACCTGGATTTGAGGGGCAACCGCCTGAAGACGCTGCCCTACGAGGGGGTCCTGGAGCAGATACCCGGCATCGCCGAGATCCTGCTGGAGGACAACCCCTGGGACTGCAGCTGCGACCTCTTCTCGCTGAAGGAATGGCTCGAGAACATTCCGAAGAATGCCCTGATCGGCCGGGTCGTCTGCGAGGCGCCCACCCGGCTGCAGGGCAAGGACCTGAACGAGACCAAGGAGCGCGACCTGTGCCCCCTGAAGAACGGGGTGGACTCCAGCCTCGCTGCCCCTCCTGCCCAGGAGGAGACGTGTGACCCCGGCCCGGTCCCCACCTCCATCAAAGTCAGTGGTCAGCAAGAGGCTGCCACCCCAGGGTCAGGGCCTGCTGGTGGGACCAAGGTGCCAGGCAACTGGCAGATCAAGACCAGGCCCACCCCTGCCGTGGTCAGGCACAATGCCAAGAACAGGCTCCTGCACCACATCCCCTGCCCCCTGGTGTGCAGCTGTGGTCAGCAGAACGTGGGCTCGGGCTTGAAGGTGGACTGCAGCAGCAGGAACGTCAAGAGCCTGTCCGACCTCGAGCCCAAGGCATTAAATGTGCAGGAGCTCTTTTTAAGAGAGAACAAAATCCACACCATCCGCAGGGCCCACTTCCTGGACTACCGAAACCTGAGCCTGCTCGACCTGGGCAACAACAACATCGGCATAGTGGAGAACAACACGTTCCAGAACCTGACCGACCTAAGATGGCTGTACATGGACAAGAACTGCCTGGACACCCTCATGCCCGAGAAATTCAGCGGCCTGCAGAGCCTGGAGTACCTGAACCTGGAGTTTAATTTCATCCAGCTCATCCTGCCCAACACCTTCAACCCTGTGCCCAACCTGCGGATCCTGATCCTCAACAACAACCTGCTGAAAGCCTTGCCCGTGGATGTGTTCGCTGGCATCTCCCTGTCCAAGCTCAGCCTGCATAATAACTACTTCATGTATCTGCCGGTGGCCGGGGTGCTGGACCAGCTGACCTCCATCATCCAGATCGACCTCCATGGCAACCAGTGGGACTGCTCCTGCAACAATGTGCCTTTCAAGCAGTGGGCAGAGCGCCTGGGGCCCGAGGTCATCGTCAGCGACCTCAAGTGTTACTTCCCCGAGGAGTTCTGGGGGAAGGACTTCCGCTTCCTCTCCAATGACATGATGTGCCCCCTGCTGTATGCCAAGGTGTCGCCCACCCTCAGCCCCCAAAAGAACAGCACGGGGGCGGCCGAGGCGGGCACCCACTCCAACTCCTACCTGGAGACCAGCAGGGTGTCCATCTCGGTGCTGGTGCCCGGACTGCTGCTGGTCTTTGTCACCTCTGCCTTCACCGTGGTGGGGATGCTGGTGTTCATCCTACGCAACCGGAAGCGAACCAAGCGGCGCGAGGCCAACTCCTCCGCGTCGGAGATCAACTCCCTGCAGACAGTGTGCGACTCTTCATACTGGCACAACGGGCCCTTCAACTCGGACGGGAGCCACCGGGTGTACGACTGCGGCTCCCACTCCCTGTCAGACTAGACCGCAGGGTGGGGGCACTCTGGCTAGTCCATTGAACAACGCACTGGGTGGATGAGACGAGAACCACACAAAAACACACAACACAGACGCAGGCACACACACACCGACAGACACAGACCACGGGTTGTACTTTGCGCTATAGGCAAGAGGCCCGTTGACGAGAATTCTAACTTCTAGAAAATGTCCGCTGGTGTGAAGAAAAGGTGCCAGGCTGGCACGGTGCCGGCGTACAGTGGGCACCGAGCTGTCCTGGTCAGCCGTTCGTGCCCCGACGGCACTTGCTCCGCGAGAGTGAGTAGAGAGTTCTGGAAAAGGGACTAGACTGCCGAGACAGTCTCCTCTCGGTGACATGGCGCGAGGTCTGGGAGCAGGGGGGCCCCCTTGTGTACAGTGGCTGGCCTCTGTCGTGACAGCACAGGAGGGGCAAGCTGCACGAACGCATGAATGTAATGTAAATACCTGACTGAAAGATTCAAAGTGCTGCATGGCTCGCATGGAAAGTCCAACGTCCCCTCCACCCCCAGGGACCCTCAGCAAGCACCCGGGGACTGCGTCCGACCACTCACCGCCATCCTCCACCCACCCACCACCCCAGGTCCCCTCCGTGCTCTACCGACATTTAAGTGCCATTTCTGCATTCTCTCGTGGTGGGGGCGCAGTCCGGACCTTACTTTAAACTGTGAACAAAGGAACATGTGTATGGGTTTATTTAAGACGTTTGCATGAATATTCATCGTTTCCTTTCCCTTTTATTTCACTATGAATTCCAAAAAAAAGAGGCAGAAATGCTTTTGCAGTGTGAGGGTGTTTATTTTTTTCTAAATAGATCCAAAATGCCTTTTTCATCTGAATGTAAAATCAGCCCCCTTTATTTTCTTTTTTTTCTCTTTTTTCTTTTTTATATATAGTATGGTAACTGTACACATTGGAAAAAAAAGAAGAAAGAAGGGAGAGAAACCGAGGCAGTTGAGCATGACCAATTAATGTCACTCTCTAGTGCTTAGGCTGCAAAGTAAATGGCAGATATTCTGTGCTGTTGTAAACCATAGTCTAACTGGGGAAAGGAGAACTGAGTCACTCGCAGTGGAACTCGCTAATTATATTGGAGAATTTTATAATGGCATATTTTTCAGTATTAAAGTGAAAATGTTTTCAATTTGCTGGGCTGATCGTTGGAGCTTCCTTCCTCGGCGTGGGCTCGGGGTCCTTCTGTGGAAGGATTGGGGAGGGGGTGGGTATTGGAATTGCGGCTGAGCCCCTCCTCCCACAAGACCCCCCCCCCCCCCCTCACCTCCCTCCCCCTCCCCGCGGCCAGGCATTATGCAGAATGTTTCCCTTTCCAATGCGGCAGAGATTCCCTTATTAATAAATCCCCTCTTCCCACCGGCGCGCGCTGCAGCCACAGTAGCGCTGTTTGCTCAGCTTTGATTGAATGCGCGCGGCAATAGATCGCGATCATTACGCTGCCTTCGGATTCCTCCGGTCAGCAAACCGAGACCGATACACATGACCGGCACGAGAGCCTTGACACAGTCAGCAGTGTCACTGCCACACGCATATGCACGCACTGCACGCGCGCACGCCCTCTCGATGTTTGGTCTGAAGTATTCAAAGCCCCGCGCGCCATTATCGCTATTAGTTGTGACGCCAGAATGTGCCTTGTTGAGACAATGCCGTGCTGTGAGCATTTCTCGAGGCTCTGAAAGCAAAGTGTTCCCACGCTGTTTCCCCGAGGAGCTGACGTGTTACAAGCGATTCACCCAAGCCCTAAAGCAAATTGGAAAGTTCCTGCGGGATGGGCTGTTCCTTCCGAGTTGGTCTGCCCGGGGGAGTGGCTGTAAAGGGTGCAGCAGGTGCAGTGGCACCTGAAACCAGGGGCGAGGCGTCACTATACTCATTCATGACTGTTTTGTTTCCCTCTGTTATACAGGCAGGTGCAAGCGCATATTGCTTTTCTAAATGGAGTTGTGGTAACTCGCGACGTTTCTACGTCACATGGTTGCGTCTTAAAGAGGTGCCACTTGCGTGGATGTGTTCTGGACGAGTAAGCAGGGCAAGGGGAGGGGGTGCACAGAACATACATTTTTTTTTTCAGTTTGTGCTGCTTTAGGAAAACACCGCACACAAACCTCTCCTCAGACATGTTTCTGCCTTTGGGTATTTTTTTTTTCTTTCAATGAGCTTTGCATTTAGTTGCCATTCTGAATGTTCCGCCCGCGGAGTCCCATTTGTGCGCCAATTCATCCGTGCAAAATTGATCACCCTACACTGACTTTGCATATACGATCACTAACGTTCAATTGTGGACGATTATTGAACTGTTCTCCTGACAGGGGCCGTGAGTGGCGCCACTGTTGCGTAAAATCGGAGGATGGCACACAATAGGAGAAAGTGGACAGCGTGCGCTGTATAATATATTCTCCAACTCACAGATCTGCACATAGGCACGTTGGTTAACTATAAGCCTTCGGCAATATCTGCTGTAGTAGCACAGAAAAGGGAAGAAAACTCGAAATGGCTTCGAAAAATGCATACTGCGGCAAGCCACTTTACATTCAACTCTTTACATTACAGATTATGTCGTACATGTAACCACACTGCAAGCATGCGATCCTCTATCGCTGCATCACAACATGATCTAGACTGCGTTCTTCTCTCTGCGTCATCTATCAGTCTGTCTGTTTCTAATTGCCTCAATTTTTTTTCAGTCGCCCATCCATCCATGCTTTTTCAATCTGTGTTCACTATGTTCTGCTCTTTTCTCTGTATTCCTTCCTTCCCCTTTTCACTGCCAATAACTGTCTCGTTCCCTGTCTGTTTTACTCTCAACAGTTGTCTGTTGACGTCTGTCTCTGCCTCTGACTTAGATACACCCACTCCGCACACGCATATGCTCTGTCTCACTCCCACACATAGCTTTTCCTCTCTACCATAGCCTGCATTTTCTATGTATCCACTTACCAATATTAAGTGCGTGTAGACAAAATCAGACTATTGCTAGGCATAGAAACCGGTAGTCATACATGCATTCCGACAAGCAGGTAGGCTGGTCTGTATTTAGCTAGCTGTCTACATGGAGGGGCAGGCAGGCTGATAGACAAAACAGATATCTTGGCTGGGTGGACAGGCAGTTGGAAAGATTGGTGGATGAGAGGTTTAATTGAAAGGCGTAAGGATACATTCATTGGTGGATGGATAATTGGCTGGGTGGATGGTTTGGTTAGGATTGATTTATTGCGTTTGGTTGATGGTTGACTTGATGGATGATGCAATGGATGGATGAATGGTTTGATTAGGATGACTGGATTGCGTTTGGTAATGGTTGACTTGATGGATGATGCAATGGATGGATGAATGGTTTGATTAGGATGACTTAATTGCGTTTGGTTGATGGTTGACTTGATGGATGATGCAATGGATGGATGAATGGTTTGATTAGGATGACTGGATTGCGTTTGGTTGATGGTTGACTTGATGGATGATGCAATGGATGGATGAATGGTTTGATTAGGATGACTGGATTGCGTTTGGTTGATGGCTGAATTGATGGACGATGCAATGGATGGCTGGATGGCTGGATGGCTGATGAATGGGCGGATGGATTGATAGATGGTGGATGGATGGACAGGGAATTGGGTCAGAGATGGGTGAGCATCTTGATACTGGTGTACTGTATGGAACATATAAACGTTCAAATAACTTAAATGTATATTTCTAAAGAAATAATGGTAAATAAGTCGAATTCCTAAATTTTGGTACCCAGATTGGTAACACAACCCTTTAAAGAGTTCTCAGTTGGATTTAGTAATTCAGGTACTCAGTGCCTCGAAGTCAGTATCGATTGCATCAAACGACTGGCGCTATATTAAAAGGAGTATCGTTAAAAAAGACCAGTTGACGTGAAGGGAGAGTATGAACAGTAGAAACAACATTTACATTTCGTTAGTGGAGGCCATGTTAAATATTGGTGCCCTGCCCTTAGCGTAGTGTTGAAGCCACAGACACTGCGGCACTTCCTTCAGTGCTGCATTTTCTCATTCACTACAAACGCTCCCAGAGCGTGTAACTCGACGTAGGTGAAGTGTGGTTTCTCCAGTGAAGCCTTTCTTCTCCTCTCGACACAAACTGTACCGGTGCCAGCTGAGGCAGGAGACCTCAGCGGACTCCTTGCCCACTTTTGATGTTTTCCCCGAGCTGAGGGGGGCGTGTGCTGCAGATAAGCTGAGAACATTCTAGAAAACAACGACTTCTACAGAGAATCATAGTAGCAGTGCTTCGGATTCACACGTTTGATCTATAGGTGCACAGCAGGGCCCAACCTTTATCATTTGGACTTTTTGGGATGCTACGAGGCGTGCGGTAGTTTAATAATCAGAAATAGAATATCTACTTGAAATAAGTGGGATGAAATGCATTCCTTTCAGGTATCAGTTTCTGAGTACAAGGCAGGCCTGACCATGTGAGCAAGGTAGTGCTGATGCTTTCTAGCATGTTCTCTGAAGCAGCCCTTATCCAACTCAAGGCGATGATTACCATGCCTCGTCCAGCACCGAGTTGCCTTCACCTAAAGCAGGTGAATCGAAACGTGATATCTCTCCTGTGTGTGCTGTTATTTTTTAAGACTGGCGCAGCTGTTGCATATTTAAGGCGAGAGAAAAAACTGAGTGTACACGAGGAGGTGGCGGGACGGTATGACTATGACTCCGTTTTCTATTTTTAAAATTTTAATTTTAATGGCATATTAAGTTGTATGCAATTTTCATGGGTCAGGCGAAGCATGTAGATTAGTCATTTGTTGAGGCATTGTAGACATTGAAAAAAAAAAAGATTTGAGACTCCGAGTCTGTGGGCTATTTTGTGTTATTGAAAATGTATCTTATTATTGCACTGTCAACAATGTGCTTCTTTTGCTGATCTGAACCATGGAGAGAACTGTAAACCGCAATCCATGTCTTGCGGATTCTTAATTCATATATTTGGCCCAAAGGAACAATGATTGACACGTGAGTCAATCAAAGACAAACCAATAACATTTTTTTATTTGGTAACTGAGGGCTATCCTCTGGCACCGTTCATTGAGCCAGCGTACAACGAGTTTGCCAGATCTCGAATTTGTGTTTCCTATAATCTGGACATTTTAATTTATTGATAGCTCAAGGTGACAGGCCCCATTCAATTCAAATTAGAACAGTTGAGATGCAATAGATGTATTCAACATGCAAATAGTTTAAAAGCAAATGACCGTAAAAGTCCTTGAAGGTTAAATAGGTTCACTCATCATCCATTTGGCAACTGACAATCCAAACAGAGTATGCTACTGTTATTGCGAATATATAGTAGTAATATATGAACAACAACAATAATATTAATAATAATAATACCAATAATAATATCATTAGTAGTAATACCAATATTATTAATAATAATAACAATAATCGTACCAACAATAATACTTACAATAGCATTAGTAATAATAATAATTCAAATCAAGCAACACAAAACTGAAATTAGAATATTTGGTACTCACATCAATTTTATACAGATTTGTGCATAATTGGTCTTATTTTTAGCCACCTCAGTAGCACTGGAAAGGTACACAGTTGCCACTGACTGAAGGGCCACTTTTTTTTTTTTTTTAGAAAATAAACCCAACCTTGTAACTATTGAAAACGAGTCAAAGGAAGCTGAGCCTTGTGTTTGGTTAAGATAATTAGAATTGCTTGGTATTATAATGCCGATTTTTGCAACTTCACTTTTAAACATGAATCTTATAGCACTCAGTTATTTATTAATAATAAATAGCGAATTAAAAAATATATATATTTTCAGATGATTACGTCCTAACTAAACAATAAAGAAACAGATGGACCTTATAATTACAAAGACGGTTTCAAGTAATTTTTTCTCACTTTGTGTCATTATAATTCAAAATAGATCAGCTGTCGAAGTGTATTAAAACAAGTATGGGGACTCTGGTGCCATGTGCAATGAGGTCAGGGCTGTGTGAGAATGGTGTCAAGGTCAAAGTCATGGCAAAAAACAAAATATTTTGTAACTTATTTAGGTCACTCACCTTCAGATAACTACATATAAAGTAACACGGAGCTTACATGAAATAAATGCACGTTGAGTTAATGAGTGTGAAATAGACTATGATACATTATGAAACCTCTGTCACTTAATGCACTGTAGAGGGCTGCATGTAACCAGAGAGCAACATAATTGAAACCTGCTTGGTGCAATGGAAAATAGTGACTTGTGTATTTTCTGTACTACAAGGTCAATCTGTGCCGGAAAGCACTGTGAAAATTTAAGTTATTATTTTAAACTTGCATTGCACACATTATAATATACGCTGCTACTAAATATGCAACATATTTTATGATAAAAAGTGCTTCCAAAATATAGATTTTTGCGATAGCCAAATTGTATGTAGGGCAATTTCCTGAAAGTTCTCTTAAAAGCACACTTTACATCGCTCAGCTGGTAACTCCCTTGCAATACCACTCAAAAATAATAAATAGGAGTTTTAAGGAATCTTCACTTGATTCCAACATGCACCCTTTACATCTGCGGAATGACCAGTTTTGCACATTTGCATTTCTTACAGGCTAGCAGGCACCCTGGCAAGAAGCCTTGTTTAGCTATCTGCCCCTCCCTCGGTTTCCCAACACAGGAGACTCCCTGCCTTACACTTGTACTAAAACATTTCAACTGTCGTAATTAACCATCCCCGGACGGTTGTCTTTTCAGAAAAAGTAGGGGAACAGTTTTTAAAATGTAAAAAGTATGGGCACTTCGTTGCCACTCATATCCCACCCACTTCGACCCCTGAAACAGACACAAATTTCAAAATATTATTGAAAATGTGATGCAGTTGCTACAATTGCAATTTGGTACACGGTATTTCAAAGGTAAGATAGTTATTCACTTTGCTCCTTCTCATGTATAATTTTACATTTGATTTGTTGATACATTTCTATGACTGGGATACACACTTCCCTCAGTTGATTTAACAATCATTTCACAAACAAATCATTATAGTGAAATGGGATCCATAGGTGACCGTGTTTGGATCACTTAAATATGAAACTTCGCACCCATTAAGCTCAATGGCAAGTAATGTGTACCATATGTGATTATGTAGGTTGCAGATGCATGGTGGCAAGACACTACCTTCTGTCAATGTACACTCTGCATTCTGACCACAGCCCTTTATCTGCAAAATATTCATGAAAAGCGAACACTTACATTGTATTAAGCAAGTTGATGTATTTTTTATGTTATGTTGAGGACTGATCTAAGATCAACATTTCCCAAAATAGTTTATAGAAAAAAAAGCCAACTAAGACAACGGTGGTGCGTCTGTAATGAAGTTTTCAGTCTGAAACTTCACAAAGTAGGTGAAATAAGGTAGATTAAGGTTTTTATGTTACTTAAATCCCCAAAGAATTGCAGTGTTGATGACACTTTTGTAGCTTTATAAGCATAATGATAACATCAAGAATGAGATCATATGTTTTGTTGCCAATTACATCAACCCTGCCACTACTGATAACCTCACATGTGATATCCTCAATACATGAACAATGGTATTAATGAGACCTCTATAAATGTTCTCCTAAATGGTAATATTGTATTTCATAACTTCCCATTTTGCTATTTAATGGCTTTACTGTTGAAAGGTGACGCTATGTTACCTTGAACATCATCTTCTTAGAGATTGGCAAATTAAATGATGTTACTTCTGAAAATCACTTCTTAAAGAAATGGCAACTGTGTGTCAGAGAGGAGAGTCTAGACGTTTCTTCTGTTGTATTGTCTTTGTAAATATAGTTTTTTTCTTCTACTTTTGATTGAATGAGTCCCATGGACAATTCATTTTATGTTTTGTTTTGCTTGACGTTTGTACCCTGAATGCTATGCATAGTATGCAAAGTGTACAGTTTTCAATGCATACTAAACAAGTGTTAAGTATGAGGTATGAGGTATTGCTGCTGAAAGTGAAAAGGTAGGGGTAGGTAAATCATTCTGCTGAAAACTAGACCACAATATCACATGAAATCCACAATGCTCACAGTGTATTAAAAAAAACAAAATTCTATAACGTATATTCCTACGGTTATTGGACAATATACGGATACACATTACGTTCCCAAGAACCAAAAATATTCCTACCAAATACCCCATATCTTATGATGTTTCTGTGGGTAGCCGCAGGCAGCATACACCGGCTCTTCCATTTTTTAACACCATTCCCTAGCATGCTGCCTAACCTGTTAATCTGGAGCAGTTGCTGAGGCTCAGTGTAGGGCAGTAGTGGCTCCTGGTGGGAGTGCTACCGGGTGGTGATGTGGGGCGGGGGAGGGACAGGGTAGGGGGTAGTAAACACCAGAATATGGATGAATGCAGGTGAGTTGACAATTAAATCAATAAAACGAATTCCGTTGCACTCACTGCATAGCCAAATGTGATGCAGTGTGTGCAACAAAATTCATTTTATTTATTTAATTGTCAACTTACCTGCATTCATCCATATTCCGATGTAAACTACCCTCTAGCCTGCCCCTCCCACCGCCCCACGTCACTGCCCGGTTGCACTCCCACCATGAGCCTCTACTGGTGCAGGGCTATATCACATTCCCCAGTAGAGTACACAGACCCATTAGATATCTTTCAGTCCTCCTCTCACCTCTTCTAGTAACCCCAGGATAACGATCTGAGATGAGCAGTCACGCGGCCTGCCTAGCACTTCGAACAAAACACTCCAGAGTTTGGAACAGTATTCGTGTTTGATAGGGCAAAACCATATTACAAGAGTATTAGTCTGCATTGTCAGCTCTGCATCTTTAGCAAGCAAGTGTTGCTAGCTTACCCACCTTCCATAGCCACATCTGTGTAAGGTATGTAGGGGCTTATGTACGAGGAAGTGGCTGAGCATGGCGTTAGCCTCCTTGGCTTAACGCTGCACTCCGCCACTTCTGAAACACAGGGCTGCACTGTATTTACAAGGATACGGTGCTGCCCTGCATTTCCCCATTCACTGGCGCTAATTTAGCTGCCTACTTCCAAAACAGACACCCTTGCACCATAGTGCAGGGGAAGACTGTTTATGTGCAGGAAGGTTTCCTTTCCTGCACATAAACAATCTTTACATGGGGCTTTGTAACTTCTATGTGTGCTGCTTAATGCAGCACACATTGAAGTTGCGAAACGTCATTTTCTAAAATGATTGTTTAGGTGCAGGAAGGGACACCTTCCTGCACATTAACAATCAATGGCCTTTTGTTGTTTCTATGTGTGCTGTACAGCACAGCACAAATGGAAACAGCAACAATGAGGAGAAATTAAACATTTCTCCTTGTTGAGCCAGGGTAAGACCAAGTTTTTCTCTGTCTAATTTTGGCACTGCTCCATTTTTATGCCACCCTTGTAAATAACGGGCAGTGTCAAAATCAATGACTGTTGCGGTGGAACGCCCACCACAACACACATTACCCTCCCCTTTCACACAAAATACAGTGTGAAAGGGTGCCTTATTTACAAGGCAGTGTTAAACCACGTTAAGTGGTTTTATGCTGCCTTGTAAATAAGGCAAAGCCCCTATCGTCACCACATGTCAGAAAAAGTGACATTGTGTTGGTGATAGGGGCTTGTAAATATGCCCTATAGTGTGCAAAACAGTCACCTGAATCATACGAAGCCAAAAGAAATGGCTAAATCCCGCGGGACCATAAGTGTCTCTCCCCATTCCCTGTCCTCTAATTTACCCACTCAGGATTCCCAAAGGCTGCGGAGGGCTGTGAATAATTCTGGGAAGTTAATCATCATCACAGTGGAATTTAAGGCTAGACTCTAGATTTACCATTCTCTGCCTGGGGAAAGTGTCGCCATCAGTACAGGACGCTCATTGGCTCTTCAATCTGAAAGCAACAATGGTGTGGGGGGGGGTTAGGAAATTTGACCAATATCCAATCAAATTGACTTTAAGAAACAGGCCAAAAGTACTACTAGGAAGCACAAGAATGTTCCTGGCTTTTAAGAATGAGAAGGTCAATGCGCATTAAAGGGGGTGGTGACTGTCGAGCCATACACATAAGGGCAAACATTTGTCCCCAGCAAGTAGATGATTGGAAAAGGAATTTATTCTGCTTTGTTGTGGTGGGGTAGCTCCAAAACATCCGCCCCTAATTGTTTTGAAGCAAAACTTGATGACAACATAGAGATTTTCTCTTCTACGTGAAAAGCATTCCATTAGTCAAATTTGTTATAAGGATCAATTTCTTTAACAATGAGTTCGCCTATGTGACAGCGTGAAGAAGGGAGAAGTTCTCTATTTGATACCTAGGCATCACTTTCTTCTTGATTCATACAGCTGTTTCACTCAAAAAGTTTAACTTAAAAAAACAAATCTTAATATCACTTTATTTTGGTCAAGCAAGATCAAGCGAGCTCTACAACAAACAATACATAGCATACACATCCCCTACATCCCACATTAACCAAAGAAGCCTTCCTTTCAAATGCTATGTAATTTCTTATGATATAATTTTCCTTTCTGCAATAATTTTAGTCCTCCATATTCATGTACCAAATATAAACGAATGAATGACTAAATAAATACACACATTCATTAAAAAAAACGTTTTATAGGGTTTTCTTCTTCGGAATATCTTTTCATTCTTGAGGTCATTCCTTATATGTCCTTTAAGAAACAGTCCAACAAAAGACAGATCATTACAATATTTCGTTTAGAGGGATGAAAACAATCCTATTTTAATGCTTAAAAATGGCATTTATCAAATCAAAATGAAACCATTTTTTGCACCGTTACCAAGTAGGCCTTATTCCCGTCTCATCCTGTCATACCAGGCTTTAAGTGTTAATATGAAAACAATTCACCTTTTCATATTTTTGACCTGCAATTCGAAATAAATGATGAGAGCTAAACACTTCAAGCCCATCTACATTCACCCTTTTAACTGTAGATATAATGATGAGCTTTTCAACATTTAATGCACACTTCTCATCCAAGCTGAGTGTGAGTTGGGTGCACAGAAAAAGTTCGTGGATTGTAGTCTTCCATATCTTTGAATGTACATAAGTTACTACTTTTTGGGTAGAAATCTGAGATGTGCTGCATTTCCATTGCCACTACCATGAGATTTAGGTGCTTCTAGTGTCTAATAATATAACGTTTATTTTTGTACAATAACACGTTTCATCCAGAACACATGCTCAAGGTGTATTTTTTAATCCTAGGTAAACCTGAAAAATCCCAATATTTTGTATGTAAAATATCTATTCAATGTGTAATTAACACCTGATGTGAAACTTGCAATAAACACCTCATTCATTTAGAAATTAAGCAGACCACAATATTTCATGATCACATATCTGTGTGTCAAGATTTTAAAAAACGTGTTTGACCCACGTGTTATGGATGAGGTAAAACTCAACATTTTGTAAGTGAGAAAAAACCATTGGCAACCTCACTGTAATTTTTGTTGTCACTCTTAATTCCCAACGGTATATGGGCAAGATTTTACACTTTGGGTTCATTTGTTAAACAAAGAACTCGAAAGAGCTAAATGATCTAATAAGTATACCAATGCATTTGAAAGTTTTAATTTCACTGGATAATTTTGCTCAATAGTATGCATTGTAAAATGCAAACTAATTGACCGACCATATGCAAACATATGAGAAAAATAGCTCCCTGGTTTATGAAAATACACCAATGAGTTTTTCTCCAGACAAGCACAATTTTCACTTTTGCAATGCCTTTCACTGTGGGGTATACCAAGCACCAAGCTTAAACTATAACAATTATTGCTTCTAGTAGGTGGTAACCCTCATCTATGGGTGTTCTAAATTACTTGCACGGAAAATCCAAAAAAGGTGCCAGAGAACACTCACCTGCTACGTAATTCCTGTCGGTGACATCTTTTGACAGTAGGGAAATTTGAATTCACCATTAATTCCGAAGGCTCTAGAGTGGATTGGGAAATCGATCTTTTTATTTAAAACTCCTTCAATATGCTAATGATATCTTAAGTAAACATGGATAGTGAACCTTCCAGCGTAGATGTGTATTTTTTATAAAGAATGAGCATGGTTAGTTCACAGTGACTTCTTTTCAGAGGAAGCAAAGCTAAATATTTTTATATTTGTGTAAACGAGAGCCGTCAAACAATGTTTAAATATCTGTAACTCTCTAAGCAATTGTGCTGGGATGTTTGCTTATGGCAAACCTCTTTATCGACCTTCATTTGAATAGCTGTTACATTTAAATAGAAATATATTTGCCTTATGTTATGCATTGCCTTTATTATTACGTGTTAGGATGTTTGATTTTAGGAGCCCCACAATCTATATCATGTCTTAACCCCAGTGATTCGTAGATCAAAAATGCAGAAATTACAAGAAAAAAAATACACATCAAAACACAGCTTTAATAAGGCAAATATAAGTTCTCGACCGTGATACGTTAATAACAGATGTGTTATGATGTCTTGGTGCCCGGTCCCATGCCCAGCAGATGGCGTCGAAAGTATCCCACTCAGAAGACATCCACGTTGCAACTTCAATTTAAACAGTCAGAGGGTATTGTTGATTTTTATTTTGTATTTTTTTTTTTTTTTTTTACAGTAAACCAATTGTAATCCAAAGACACCTTGGTGCTGTAGAATACCAAGGATTTTCACAAATGTGCGTTTTCTGCTCAGAACTGCATTGCTAAGCCTTAAAGGCCGGGGGCCTCATTTATGAAAAGTGACGAATCGCTGCGTGAAAACAGCGATGCGTCACTTTTCATTGCGCACTCCTTGCGACACCAATGATGCGTCATATTTAATGTATGACGCATCATGTCGCAAGGACTTACAGATACGTCAGTATTTCTGACGCATCTGTAAGCGCAAAAGTGACGCATTGCTGGAGTGTGTCACAAAAGTGACGCAACTCCAGCAATTCGTCCTTTCACATTGGGAAAGCCCCATGTGAAAGGGCTTGCGTCAGTCTTACGCCTGCTGTGAGGCAGGCGCAAGATTTTGACGCAACAGCATCCTAAAAGTGACGCAGTGAAATCTCATAGATTACACTGCGTCACTATTATGAGGTTTTTTGCGGGGGAACTCCCCCTCTGCATACATTATACCTGACGCAGGTATAATGTGGCGCAGGGGTTTAAAAAGTGACGCATCTACCTAGATGCGTCACTTTTTAAATATGGCGCAACAAGGCGCATTTTGTACGCCGCTGGTGCGTCACAAAAAGTGACGCACCGGCGGCGCAAAACTGACGCAAGGCCTCATAAATAAGGGCCCTGTATTGAATATAGAGACTGTGAATGCACCTGGATAGACACACCAAGGTACAGCTGTGCCCTTTCTTTAGGATTTATTTTGATACAAACCTGTTCGGGAGATCCTGAGCTAGACTTCCTAGCAGAGGGGCTCCACAGGCACCTGTCTGGCCCATGAATAAAACTGTCCTGCTTCAATGCCTATGTATTTCTCAGATGGCTCGATTTAGCCCTATATGTGCCTGGCTGCACATTCCTGACTCTGCTAGTTCAGATTATTGGGAAAAATGTGTAAAACGCTTTCTGGAAGTTAGTTTAGTCTCACTCCTGAATAAATATTATGCCTGAGTCAAACTAGTTTACATTAACTTCTTACCTAAGCACTTGCTGTCCAAGTTACTGGGGTTTCCAGGTTCAGGACGATGGATAAGAACCCAAGAACACTTGCTGTAGATGAAAACCTGGAGGGAACTTAAATACATAGGGTATGTTTGCATCGTTTCATTTGGGGTTGAAATAAAAAAAAAGCAGAAAATAATGCCTATTATGTGTTGTGTGCCACTTAACATAACGTGGGCACTTTTTAAATTGCTTCAGCATGTACACCACTGGCCCATCTGGCCCAGTGGACATTTCAGGAAGTGACAGGAACAGCGGTCACGGTCACATAACTTTAGGTAGGTGGACAAACAGCCAAACTTCTGATGACTCTTAGTCTGTCAGCCCATGTGTAGTGACCTCTTCATAAATAAGTCGACCTTCTCAAAGTGGTATTTAGTCATTTATTTGACACGTAGTTCAGAAGATAAAAGTGCATGCAGTAGAACAAGCAGGAAACAGTATAATGAATCATGACATTCCTACAATGCTCAGAACAGCACACAAGATTCTATTACATATTACAGTTCTAGTCAACCTTAAAGCAACATGCCATCACCACACTACATATTACAGTTCTAGTCAACCTTAAAGCAACAAGCCATCACCACACCATGGGCCTTATTTATGAAGGACTTGCGCCACTGGTGCGTCACTTTTTCCCATGTTAAAAGTGACACACCGGCGGCGCAAGGCCTTCATAAATAAGGCCCCATGGCTACAACGGAGTAGTCAATACCGTCATCAAACTATGGTCCGCCGGAATTAAATTTGGGTGGGCTGACTATTCTGAACTCTGCCTCCATTGTGATGGAGTTTCCTCTCCACCAACATATAAATCGGGCTCTTAGTGTCATGATATTTCCTAATGTGATTTATAAACATGCCATTTGGTTCTAAGATTAAGATACTTATGCACTAGTAATATTTGATGCTGAGTCAGCTTCAGGACTCACGTCTAGTTTGACATTCTTCTTTATAGCTTTAAAACACACCAAATCATTTTGTGTCATCATGACATGTACCTTTATAGCCATTCGCTAGGTTTAACTTTATGGTTGCGACTTACCCTGCTATACTTGTATTATCTGTTTTCTATTCTATAGCCAATTATTATTTTATCCTATTTTCTGGTACACGAGCTGCAAGCCAATGCAAATTCATTTGAGCTATTTAGAATAGGAATTTAAACTCCTTCTTTGAATATATGTATACTAATTTCTTGGAAGTGCAAATGCGGAGAATTTAATTATTCTATATACTGTACCACTTGACCACTTGATAGCATTGTTAAATTATGCAAGTATTACAGTGCAACATTAGGAGCATTTTTCTGCATAAATACCATTTTCTTTGCGTCTGCAATGTGGCAGGACTGTACACAACTTTTGAAGAAGGGAACTATACATAGTATTCATTGAAGTGGACGAAACGAGTTATTTCATAAGACAGAAGGGATTGTGTTTTGAAAATGAATCTATCATGTGCAGTTGCAGCTGTATAGCTCCCTGCTGCTGAGCCTGGCGCTGGTGAATGCGGAGCATGCGTCTCTCGACGCTGAGCCGCGCCAGTCCATGAGCATTGGCCCGCCTGCTAGCTGCTGTGGAGTGCCGGCGTGACCTGCCACGCCTGCCCTGCTGGCCTGAGTGTGAGGCTGGCCGCTGTGTGGACACTGGCGCAGCCCCGGATGTAGAGGCGACAGCTGCTGGGGGTATGACCGCCGGTGTTGCAGGTGCGCCAGACGCAGGGGGTGTGACTGCTGGTGTGGCTGTTGTAGTAGATGCAGGGGGCACAGGAGTGACTGCCCTGGCTGCGGCTCTGGGAGGAGCAGCGGTGGCAGGAGGCACAATGGGGGCTGGCCTGCCAGCGGATGTGGGTGCTGCACCAGTTGCAGGGGGGACGCTGCAGGTGGTACTTGCTGCTGGTGTAGATGCAGCGGCAGGGGCTGGTGCCTGGGTTGGTGTTGGCACCTCCACCTCCGGGACACCCTCATCGATCTCCAGCCTATCGCTGTCGCTGGTATCGCCACCTGTGGGGGTAAGTGGTGGATCATTAGTTGCATGTATCTGGCAGACGTGCAGTTGCTACATGCATGCTGGGTGACATTCCCTGAATGGCAGTGGCTTTGTGTGCTTTGGGACCTGTCTGGCTGCATTGTGGTACTACAACATTGTGGCCAGACTACATCTCCCACAATGCTTCAGGACATTCCTTGATGTGCAACTATGGCATGCCTATGGGACATTGGGGGAGCCTATTTGGTCATGGAGATCCATAGGGGGCAGGGTCGCAGTCGCATGCCACTTACCTTGGGTGTCTTGGGTGGTGCGGGATGAGTCCAGTGTTGTAAAACCGACACAGGCCTCCTTCTCCAGGGTGTTCTCGACCTGGTCCTCCATGGCAGTATTGGGTGGTACAGTTGGTCCTCCTCCTCCAGTGCCCGAGGACTCCCCAAGGCGCGCCGTCACCTTCTCCTTGGCACGGCCTCGGAGGTCGTACCACCGCTTTTTTAATTCCTCCAGGGACCTGGCCGCCACTCCCACGGAGTTCACAGCCGAGGCTATCCCCTGCCATATGCGCCGCTTCTCCTGTTCAGGGACCCTCCGAGAATTTGCGCCAAACAGTCTGTCATGGTTGGCCACAACCCCCTCAATGAGGTGTTCCAGCTCCTGCTCTGAGAATTTCAATTTTCTCTTGCGCCCAGACGAGCTGCTTGTGCCAGGTGCAGGTTCCTCAGCCATGGTACCAGGGTTGTGGAGCAGTGTAATTTTCAAGATTAGCTGCAGCTCTCCAAAATGCTCCCCCTCTCTCTGCCTCAATGTGGAAAATGGTGGTGGGAACCGGCAGCTTCCTGGTTGTGATGTCATCACTGGGCTCGAAATGCGACTTCCCGTTTTCCCGACCTCGCGAGTTTGCGATCTCGCAAATAGCGATATCGCAAATAGCGATATCGCTATTTGCGAGCTCGCAGTCCAGGCGCGGGTAGCCGGAAATAGCGATTATTCTGCGATTATCGGTCATCGCTAACGGAATTTGCGATTGCGTGCGAATCGCTTT
Organism: Lissotriton vulgaris; assembly: GCF_964263255.1. Lineage (NCBI taxonomy): Eukaryota > Metazoa > Chordata > Amphibia > Caudata > Salamandridae > Lissotriton > Lissotriton vulgaris. The sequence continues at coordinate 941,957,502 of NC_141696.1, forward strand.
TTTTTATCGCAATTCTTCATGAATTCGGATTTGCAATTTCTGAATAGCGATTCGCTTTTTTTCGCTATTTCAGAAAATGAATCGTCAGAAGGGGTGGGCAGTAACTACAAAAACGTAGGATGCCCAAGACTAGGACCCACACCAATGCTCCTCAGGAAGAATCCCATTGGTACTGGGGATGATTGAAAGATTGAGTAGTGAACAGGTCTGCGTAAGCAACATATTTTAGTGTCACAGAACTACATTGTTTTCAAGTGAACGATTGTCACTGAATTTACCGATTTTAGTGGATCACAATTTGCTTCACAAATCTATTTTTTCTTTTATTTAACAATAGTAGAAAGTGCAGCATGATTACCAAATTGCAAGAGGCTGATGGACGCGGTGGCCCAGATGCTACGTTTTTACGACTCGGTTGCATTACTTTTGTGGCACAACCTAGCCGCAGTTAATTATTTAATGCTTGTGTGATAGGGGAATGGAGATTACATTTAATAAATGGTGGTGTATTGGGTATTAATCTGGTTTACAAGCAGGGGAGAGGTGGGCGGGTTCTCTTGTTTTTTAAAAACAAAATTCAATCTGGTTTTAAAATGTAGGTTTTAAAGACAAGTGTCTAAACATTAATAAAGTTTACTTTTGCTACTCTACTAGTAAACTTGGGTTTTGGCCCAAAATTGTGCACTTACCCAAAAGAGGCCTAGTGAGGAGAAATATGTGTATTTCTTCTCGTTACTTTCTCCTTCAAACTTTGCTGTCCACTGTAGAATAAATAGAAGGAGGAATATTTCTTCAAAGATTGTTTTTGTGCTGGAAGGTATCCCTTGCTGCACAAAAACAATCCTGCCTGTAACGCAGGCACCCTTGCACCATAGCACAAGTATGCTTGTGTTGGAGCTGAGCAGCACACAGTGTGCCAGCATAGGGAGAAAGCAGAACTATGGGGCATATTATCAAGAAAGGTCGTTACATTATCGCCGCTTTTATCGGCAGGAAACTGCCGATAAAGCGGCGATAATGGGCTTGATAATATGCCCTATGCAATTCCAATCGATGCCCATGTTAGATGTCATCACATCTAACATGAGTTTCGATTGGAATTCATAGAGCATATTATCAAGCCCATTATCGCCGCTTTATCGGCAGTTTCCTGCTGATTAAAGTGGCGATAATGTAACGACCTTTCTTGATAATATGCCCCTATGTGCTTTCTCATTTCTTCCTTTTGTGAGACTAGAACGTTTTATATTTCACAATAATTCAAGCATGATCCTGTTGAAAACAAGAAAAAGACTAACTCATTTGTGTTGGTGTTCTTGAGAGCTGCTAACCAGACAAAAACGGAGGCCCTAATGTACTATTCTGTTGTGCAGAAGCTCATGCGTGGTAAGGGGAAGTGCGTTAAACAAGCAACACAACCCGAAGCATCAATCACATTTTTCCCATTAAAGCACACTAATGCTAAAAGTTGACACAAACACAGCTCAAACATGTTTTTATTCCGTGCCCTCTGTTACTGCATGCAAAGAGGGACTAACAGCCGAAAACAGTGCGAAAATGTCTATGATTTTATGCATGGTCAGACCTACTAACAGACCTTGACCTGCCATTGCCTCATATATTAATGCCAAATTAAATGAGCTAAAAACAAGGGACAACCAAAATTCCATGTGAAGTTGCTTGCAGGAGCAGGTATAATTTACATGAAATTGCTCATTTTACATGGCTTATCCTTGGAGAGTGTCATCTTGCGGACATTTCAAGTGGATGGTGTAACTTGAGTACAAATCTCATGCCAGACATTGCTTGCTTGTAGTGTGATTTAGAATCATGACACAAAGGCTTATTTGTTTCAGTGTGGCTACTGATATCATGATATCATTGATGCACCGCTATTATTAGTAAACAAGGCACTACATAATTCTCCAGTATGTACACGAGGCAGTGCTGTACATTAAAGTGCATCGCTACATCGCAAGAAAGTTAGCAAATCTAGGCTTGTGTTTCGTATATACGGATCCATTTGCTGGAGTAATTGTCCCAGTGGAGTCTGGACAAAATATTGAGTCCAAAATATCATGTGGACAAAATATCATGTCAAGAATATCGAGGACAAAGATATCATGAAGGTAAATGCCTGTAGGGGGCAAAGTTTATGTATCTTGACCACATATATATTTTCAAGGTACATAGCTATGGCGTCAAGAATAGCAAATCTATGCTTACCTATTTGCATTAACCTTCTCAATATTTGGGTTCTCAATGTTTTTGACACAATATTCTGCCCATGCGATATTTTCTCCATCGATATTCTATCAGTCAACCTGTTCCAGTATATGTGCGTCAGTAACACAAAACCACCTAGAACAGGACAGAGATTTTATGGCATACAAAAACAAGACAACAACTAGCTTCCGATGGAACCATGATACTCAAGATAAGAAAGAAAAACAAAGGATCCTACTGAATAAATCAAGTAAACCAATTAATTGTTTGTGGATGCACAAGAAACAAGGGCATAGAGGCAAGAGATATATCAAGATAAATTAGTGATCAGCATAGAACTGAATTAATCACAAAAAATAATGAATGCAGTTGCATATTACACTGACAACATAATTTGCATTTAGCCTCATAATTAAGATAACCTTGTCACATAATTTGGTCTTTCATGTCAAATATTCCTAGTGGGCATGACAAATTAAAAAATCTGTAGAGTGGTTTGGGGCTGGCATTTTTATGATGAAATCACATATTTCACATTTCCCAGTGAAATTTGGGTTTCATAACTCTGTATTGTGTGCATTAAAAGCACCAGACATCTGCAGATATGGTTCTGGAAGGATCACATTAAAAATATATTTTTTGCTTCCTTCAATAAATTTGCATGAAACATTAAACACAGTACATTCACTCTAGGTCATTCATGCCAAGTTTCGGGCAGATCCGTCAAGAGGGAATCTGAAAATGGGGAGGGGGTAGGGGGGCGGGGGCAGTTTCCAAAAAGCTACATTTCCATTGTTAATTTCCATACAAATCTTTGCTCCTTCATACGAAAAAAATGGCTGACCGGAAGGACACCCAACTTGCATGCAAATAGATCTTTACTCAAGGAAGCCCCTTTGCTTGGTTTACCGTAAATCTGTTGAGAAGTTTTAAAGAAATTAGCCTTGAAGAAGTGTTCTGATTTTGGTATGAAGAGATTACATTTTAGAGCCATTGGGACTGGCGATTAAGGAAGGATTCACAAACACATTCAAAATGTAAAGAAACACCATTGGACGAGGAAGCATTTTCTCCCATGGTGCAATGGAGGTTAGTGAATCTGACTGCGATTTGCAGTCCTGCTATATACTGATTGTCTGGCCATCAACAAAAAAATTCTGTTGCTATCGCCATTACCTAATATGGTGTGCAAATTACAGTTTTTTGGGAAAGAAAAAGGACATAAGGGGGCAGAATGAATCTACTTTGACCCCAAAGATCATGTAGGGGACCCTAAAAGAACACACTCATCAGTAAAATGAATATTTTAAAAAATGCTATAGGATTAGTGAATCCTATCTCAGAATAACAGATCCTGGTTTCTTTATGTTCATGGGGACAAAAGTGGGGTGATATTCATTGCATTCATTAGAGGATTTTCATAGCCTTTAAAATAATGGAAAACATATATTCAGTGTGCTACTTTTTTGCTTGGCTAATGGTCTTTTCAGTACCTGTTATCATCCCTGTTTGATCTTGTGCGGTGGGGTTTGCTACCCGTGGTGCGGGGGGCCTGCAGCCTACCCCTACTGTGCACAGCAGAAGGCCTTGTGCAGTGAGGATTGGATGCACACTGCAAGCTGAATGCAGTGCCTGGTGGCCCATGGCCAGTGCCTGCTGGGCATGGCTGAAGTCTGTGTGTAGATTTTTTTTTTTCTGTGGAGGGTTTGTGTGTCAGGTCTGTGCAAAGACTTAGCACTGTGGACCCCCAATGTTATGCATGGCCAAAGGCTGTGTGCAGTGTACGTTGACAGCCCGAAGAGGGCAGAATGCAGGACCTGCCCTCTGGCTGGTTGGTTGGGAAAAGAAAAGTGTTGCATGTCGTATATGACCAAACACTAACTGAAAATCAAAGGTTAAAGTGAGGGTATGGTTAGCTTGGCTTATAACACATTAACATATATTTTTTTTTTAAAAACTTTAGAAATTCACTTAGAAAACACAGTGTATGTGCAGTCATTAGTATGAATTAAATTGAAAATTGACTGAAATTTACAAGTTATGGTTGGAGCCACTATCTTCACATCTATTCGTCTGACTGCACAATATTTATGTGAATAAATAACAACATCTAAAAGCAAAATGCAATCATACAACAACCCATATTCAAACTAATGAATGCTAACCCCATTCATAGTCATCTCTGTCAAAATGGGCAGTGTAATAAGATTTTTAATTTCATCTGTAGAATGATTTACAACATGTGTAAAAACATCGGTTCCATTAAGGGGGGGGGTGGTTCTGGTCATTGCATTTAGTATCAAAATATTTTTAACGGGGTTCACAGATCCTACAGCAGAATTTGTGAGACACAGTGATCTTCAAGTTCCACTGTATCATCATGTCAAAGATGCACACAGCTTGCCACAAATGATGATCATTATGCCAGGGCCAGCATTATCTTGACAGTGTGCAATATAATGAAACCAATGCTCTTAATATATTAGGGGCTACTACTCTTATACCTAGGTCGGCATTATATCTGGGGCATACACAACATGTTCGTTTACACAAACACAAATGCAGACAGGCATGCATGCTCATACAAAGAATACAGCAGTGACATATAAAACATGTTATTTACTGATTTTTTAAGAGAGTTTTATTAATCGCAAACCTGACCTGTAGGTTTCAGAGCACTGTATAGGAAAGCAACGCACATGTTATTGTTTGATGGCTTAACATAGAACATAGATAATAGGTCATTAAACATCTAAGGGTAAATATAATAAGATTTATACTTGGTACAGACATTTGTCTTAAATGCACAAGGGTCTGATTTAAGGATGTATGTCCTCATTTAAGATGTATTGTCAATGCCTCTGGGTGTCACATCACTGTGCAAGAAGGCAACATACTTGTCATTGTTGATGACACTAACATGGAGCAGAGGTCTCTTTCAAAGGTAAAAAGAGTGTAATCAATCTTGCTACAGGTAAATTGTCTCTGGTGTGGGAATGTCTGTTCAAGAGATGCACGTCAACATTTTTCTTATTAAGATGTAAGGGTGGTGCATCCAATTTTGCCTTGACAGAACGTGCTGTTCATAAATCCGACAAAGGTAGGTATTTTGCAGCTATCATTCCTTTCACTCTTTTCTTGAATTTGGTCTTGGGTGGATTTGTTCATACATCAGATGTGATGGAATTCCTTATTCTTAGGGCATTTCCTGAGAATCCGTGCGCTTGGGGATTTTCATATGGATGGGTGTTTCCAGCAGCAAAAATTCCGAACTGTATAAGCTATGTTGACCCCTGATTTGGTGAGGTTTTGGGCTAGGTAGTTTGGGGTGCTAGTTTATACGTACTTTCTCATGGTCAGTGGCTATGTGGGCCATTCAGATTGCCTCATCTCTCCACTGTGATGCTTCATTAGGATAAATGGTTCCCATGCCAACTGCTTCACCTGCATCACACTCATGCTGCACTTCCCTTGATTGAAGGCCCTGTACAGTTAATAACACAGGCATTGTCACTGATGGCCTGTCACTGTTTTTGACTGCTGATGTACATCATGCTACATAACAGTGGCAAGTAACGTATTTAAGTCCAACATTTCGAAGGAATGACTCTGCATCATCTCTCTAAACAATACAAACTGAGAATGTCTTAAGGGCCTAAATACAAATGTGTGGTCTTTTGTTCTCCTTTACCCTGAGAATCTGATGATGTGTAATATGGGAAACAGAGTACTCTGATAGACCTTAAAAACGAGAAAGAGATGAGGTTTTGTCCTAGTGCCCTCAGGTGTGAGCCAACCTCAACATCTGACAGCATCATACCATGAGCAGAGAATCTGTCATTATGGATTCTAACCAGGATGACCTTAAGGAACTTGTGTCTACCCACCACTTGAAAAGTCTTCACCCCTTACAGCATTTTAAAAAAAAAATTATTTCTAATATTTATTTTACAACAAAACAACAAATTCAGTAGTACACACGCTGCTTCACAGCTTCTCTTAATACCACAAGTGCTATAAACCTCTCCCTCTTTTAGCATGGTATAAGTGGGTCTGTACTGAGCTTCCCATTGAATATTCACAGTCAAATAGATCCACATGTTTTTAAAAACAATTTTCACTTTTTTTACACGTTATTGTTTTTATTTTTTAATACACAGCCTTTTACAAAAAAGTGAGTGCTAAATTATGACTTGTTTCGGACAAAAATTATTTCCAACTTCTTCAAAATGTCATAGATATTAGTCCTTTACATGTATATTGAGGCTATTACTTGAGCTTCTAAATACATAGGCATTTCTTTAAGGCCCAAGCCTCCCAATATTTCCAACAATCAATGCACTTCAAATTATTCTAAAATGTAGATAACAGTTATTATCCCCTTTGTGCCACTCCAATTTAATATTAAAATAATAACACCACAAGTGCATTTAACTAAGGTGACTATAGTGGCTAGAGTGACTGTGTTCTGAAAGTGCAATAGCAAAAAGTATAATTTTCAGCACACAATTTAAATATAAAAAAATCTGTAAATCTTAATCTTCTTGAGAGCTATCAACATGGGCGCAGTGACCCCACTTTATTATTTCGGACTCGGAACCGAAATTCCTATAACTTATTTTATTAATCTTATTCTTCCATTCTGAAACGATAGACATGTGAAAGACTTCAATTATATAGTTAATAGGGAGCGGGTCGTTTTCATAGATATAAATGGAATGCAAAAACATTCATCGTCTAGAGAACATACTGCCATTTAACCGGGTAGAGCTGGTAATGATATTAACTTAACAGTCAGCTGAACTGTACCACTAACTGCAGAAATATTTCCTCCACAAAGTTGAATAGTGCCTCACACGTCCAAACATATGTTCCCAATCCCCTTCTCAGTCACATCTGGGCATTTTTTTTTTAACAGTAGGGAAAATTTTATTCAATCTCGCGGGAGTAAAATAAATCATCCAATCCATTTAAAAACTTTTCTACGAAAATTAATCTTTTGAAAAAGCAAATACCAGAATTTAAAATATTTCTGCCTTCAGTCACTGTCACCTAAAATACCTCTCAGTTTTTTTCTATTTAATACAAATATCGAGGCATATTACCAAGGCAGGCAAAATGAAATTATCGCCGCTTTTGCGGCTGAAAAGCGGCGATAATTTCATTGTCCTATTAGCAATCTTTCGCTAACATCAGTTAGCAACATCTTTTAGGTGATAGCGAGCGGTTTGGGGCCCGCTTTGCATGTCAGCGATATTTATCGCCAATGACATGCAAAGTGGGCGTACCCAATCTGTTAGCGACAGAAAGCAGTCGCTAACATCGCTATCGTCTATTATCAACGCAGGCGTAGCGATTAAAATATTTGCACTAAGCACAAATATCGCCAAATCCTAACGCCTGCTCAGACCACTTCTAAGCCTGTATATCCAATGGGAGGTGGATATTCAGGTTAAGACCCTATTAGCAATAATACCTAAATATCGCTAAATTTCCAGCGATATTCACGCATTTCACCGCTATCGCTGGATATTTTATTGCTTTGGATATAAACGTTGCTAAAAGCACGTTATCTCTGTGATAAAATCCGGCGATGTGCGGCAATAAAAAAAATGTCTCCAAGCCTATTTACCGATAAATATCGCTAGTTGTTGATAATATGCCCATTCTTTATTTCAGCTATCGATAGACTATGAAGAATAGAGGTTTTCTGAGTCAAGAAAAACTTTAGAATAACATATTGGGGTTCTCAATGAGACCTATTTCATCATAATATTAAAATAGCATTTTAGTAAATAAATCGCCTAGCTGGCAAATCTTTGATATCTGTCACCTAATAATCACCCCATCGAATAAACAAGTGAATACATGTTTAAAATTAACTAAGGCTGTCTTTGCATAAATCATTGAGGGGCATATTACCAACAACTAGCGATAATTTTTGTCTCTAACTTGTTTAGAGACAAAAATTATCGCCGCACATCGGCGATTTTTATCGCAGATAAACCTTGCTATTAGCAAGGTTTATCGCAAATGCGATAAAAAACGGCCGCAATGCGTGAATATCGCTGAAAAGTCAGCGATATTCATGCATTAACGAGCAAATGCTCTTAGCCATGTTATCCACATTGATAACATGGCTAAGAACTGCTCAGGGCAGGTGTTAGCTTTTGGAGATATTCGCGCTTAGCGCAAATATCTCCAAAAGTTGGTAATAGGAGATAGCGATGTTAGGGACTGTTTCCAGTCTCTAACATCTTGGCACGCCCACTTTGCATGTCATTAGTGATAAATATCACTGACATGCAAAGCGGGGCCCAAGATGGTCGCTATCTCCTTTTAGCTGTCACTAACTGGTGTTAGCGACAGCTTGGTAATAGGGAGATAATTTTATCTCCGCTTTCTTGGCTTTTAAAGCCAAAAAAGCGGAGATAAACCCCCTTGATAATATGCCCCACAGATCTTATTTTGCCAAAAGAATCTTCACCTACTAACCCTTATGAGCTGCAGGGCCTTATCTCTAACCTTTTGGGTATTTTGGGATCTTTTGTAGCCCACAGAAGACTGTCTATACCATGATTTTTTAGCAATGTATTATCCCATGTTGATACCGCCATTGAAAAAACAGCACATCAAGAGCATGTTAGAGGCTGCCAAGTTGAGTCTAAAATCAGGTAATCCAAGCCCGCCTTCAGATTTTTGCATCTGTAATATCTTCAAACATATTTGTGAGGCCAGATTGACAAACATTTAGAGTCGAGTAAGTGTTACTTTTTAATGCAAACCTGATGTTAACATTTTTTGGGGATTAACAAACCAATGCAAATTGGTATTTGCTATGGTTTGTATAGAAAAGGAACTCAAAGCAGTGTGAAAAGCTGTTTTGCATTACTTTACGTCAAGGGGGCATTACATGGGTGGTACATGGGTGTTCCCATGCAACCATTGATGCTTTTTGACACAAAACCCTATCAACTAACAATAGGTAGAAATTATCAAAAAACATTACGCCACTGAAAAGCAAGTGTTAAAAGGAGAAATGTTTTCATTTCACCTTGCTTTTCCTACTTTGCATGTGTGCTGCACTGCACATCACACATACAAACTAGGAAAAGGTTTTAGAATTTTATAGCCATAGTATTCTTTAAAGGAACGGTGGCATTCCTGTACAAAACCTATGATAGAATCAGGCACGCACCCTAGCACTAAGGCGCTAAGGTGTGTGTCTGGCGCAAAGCCAGAAAAATTATCGCTGGTGCTAGGGGGAGGGGAGGAGAGTGCTATATTTCTGTAAATATGGCACTCTCCTGCTCTCTCCCTGTGGTGGGACTAAGTGCAGCTTCTAAGGGTGCTGCGTTGCGTGACACCTTTATGAAACTGGGCCCTGGTGCCTTAGAATTCCAAATAAAGCTTCAAATACAGCTTTTTAGTCTGGAAATAAAACTTGAGATCTAACTTACAATGCATACTTGTAAGACAAATTAAAAATAAGGGAAAGATAGACTTTTTAATCAGCACAAATCTTCCTATCAATGGAGTACATTTCAATGCAGCAAATAGATTTGAGATTTTACCTAAAAGGAGGATATATTTAAACTGGTTGATCTGAATAATACACCCTAAGTACGTTTTCCGATCCAAATTAAATTCTACCTTTAATGTGGATGGTAAAATATCGGTGTCTGAGTTAAATAGGAGAGATTTGGTCTTAGAATCATTAATTCTGGATCCTCTAAGTACAGTGTATCTTTTTTATGGCTCGCAGAGCCTTAATAATACTACTTTTCTCCAGGAGAAGAAAAAGAGCAACATAATTCGCATATAACTTGATCTTACCAACCCCCGGGAAATGCTGCGAGTATGAAACTATAAAAACAAATATATAGTGCTAAAGGTTCAATAAAAAAAGCGAAAAGGGTAGGGAGAGAGGGCTCCTTGTCTGGTGTAACAATTAAGAAATATTGTCTCAGTGAGTTGCTAGGAAACCCCTCATTTTCTAATATCTTCAATTGATATTTCCAACCCACAAGGTCAAATGCTTTTTTCACATCAAGCAAAATTACAATTGCAAAGATATTATCTGCAGTAAATGAATCAACAAATTCGGAAAGGTAATCAGTATTACTGCTCAAATTTCAGCCTGCAATAACATCGTTTTGGTCTTTATAAACAATGGGGCATATTACCAAGCAATAGCGATAATTATCGCTATTGCTTGGTTAGAGACAAAAATTTACCGCTGAGCTGCGGCGATTTTTACCGCAAATAAACCTTGGTATTACCAAGGTTTATCGCAAATGCGATAAAAATCGCCGCAATGCATGAATATCGCTGAAAAGTCAGCGATATTCATGCATTACCAAGCTAATGCTCTTAGCCATGTTATCCACCTCCCATTGGATAACATGGCTAAGAACCGCTCAGGGCAGGTGTTAGCTTTTGGAGATATTCGTGCTTAGCGCGAATATCTCCAAAGGTTGGTAATAGGACATAGCGATGTTAGCGACTGTTTTCAGTCGCTAACATCTTGGCACGCCCACTTTGCATATCATTAGTGATAAATAGCACTGACATGCAAAGTGAGGCCCAAGATGATCGCTATCTCCTACTAGCTGTCCCTAACTGGTGTTAGCGACAGCTAGGTAATAGGGAGATAATTTTATCTCCGCTTTCTTGGCTTTTAAAGCCAAAAAAGCGGAGATAAACCCCCTTGATAATATGCCCCACTGTTTCCAAATACAGTATTGGTACCATTAGCTATTATTTTCGTGAAAATTTTACAATCCATGTTGAGCAGTGTTATAGTTTGACATGAGCCTGGTTTCAGTTCAAATTTAAATTTATTTCAGAAAGTTGAACAATATAATTTTTTTTAAAATAAGAGAGTATCATACCACCCTGCAATTTCGAACTAAACAAAATATTTTAAGGATTTATTCATTCATGCACAACCATTTTATGAAAGAAGACATCAAAACCTCTGTGGGAGTTTTGAACCCAGGAATTGATTAATTGCCTCTACGATCCCAAGCTCAAATAACATATCAACTAAAATATTTTATCAGAATCCACGATGGAGAGACATATTTCTTGTATGAATTGATCATTCCCTAAAGAGTCTGAACAACTCACACTCCCTTGTTGCCTTATAGAATACGGACTAATACTTTATAAAGATAAGCCATTAGTGAGGCAGCAATGCCCCTTGTTGGGACCTTGAAAGCCTACCAGACCATAGCTCTATCTGTAGAGTTTACATTTTGCATTAAAATAATGCTCTCTGTCGGTTTTTAATGTTGTATGTTCGCATTACATGTTTTCAGAATCGTGTCCATTACCCATCTAGTTGCTTTTCTCAAATAATCGATTGCAACGTTGATGCTTACCATAGAATGGTCTCAGAAGGCATCCACATGTTCACGGGGAGCGTTATACGAGCCAAAAAAGGTAATTTTCTAAGCCGACCTAAGTGGCTTAGAAAAGCATGAATATGTTTTACTTTGCGGGTCCAAAGCTCTCCACACTTCTTGTACCCCTAATCATATCTATCTATCTATCTATCTATCTATCTATCTATCTATCTATCTATCTATCTATCTATCTATCTATCTATCTATCTATCTATCTATCTATCTATCTATCTATCTATCTATCTATCTATCTATCTATCTATCTATCTATCTATCTATCTATCTATCTATCTATCTATCTATCTATCTATCTATCTATCTATCTATCTATCTACCTATCTATCTACCTAACTACCTGCCTGCCTGCTTGCGTGCCTGCTTGTCCGTCTATCTAGCCACTAACCTCCTCAATCTCTTTCATTACTACCGCAATTACCACCAACTCAACCACTCACAAAATATCCATAGTCTCAATCTCACCACCAGCATTGGATTGGTAGAACAGTGAGAGAAACCCCCCAAAAGCACTTTAGAAGTCTGCAAAATAGCAACTCTATACCTAAAAAAGTCACTGTAACTATTTCTGAGTAATAACAATCTAACTTTCATCTTTGTTGATTGTTTTGATGTTGCATTTACTACATAGGAAAGTGTTATGTCTGTTTGCTGTTTTGTCTATCTTCAAAGGGTAATGCAATTAAAAACTGGTGGGGGGTGGCTAACCTGTCATCAAGTGCCTAGGCCAGGTTAGGAGCTGGATTAAGGCAAGGAGCAGCAGGAAGGATGATGTTGTGATTAGAAGATGGCTCAGAATGACCACCAAATTGCTGACTTCCTCTTCCTGTATGTAATTTCCTGTTTATTGCTGAAGGCACAATATGCAATATATTGCTCTAGTTATTTTTGCCTTTCATATTACCTATGGGAGTTTGTGGCAGTATCAGTGATTTGTCATGTGTGGTACTGGACTCCAAGAGTGAGCTGGAGTACATTTACTAATGTTTTGAGTCCTTTTTGGCAGTCCTTACTTTAGAAGTGCATGTTGAATAGCAATGTTCTCACTCTTTTGTGGGTGGATCTTTCTCCTTCCCTACATCCTTTTTTATCCATCCCTAACCTCCTCCCATTTTGCAATACGTTTTTATCATTTTGCTATCCCTCCCAAATTTAGGGGCATATTATCAAGGACCGGTGTTAAAATTATCGCCGTTTTATCGGCAGGAAACTGCTGATAAAACGGCGATAATGGGCTTGATAATACGCCCTTGTTCTGATGTTAACATGGGCTTCTATGAGAATTAACAAGGGCGTATTATCAAGCCCATTATCGCAGTTTTTAAAACAGCGATAATTGTACCACCGATCCATGATAAAATGCCCCTTAATAGCTGGTTTCTCATTCTTTCACACAGTGCAACACAACATACCACCTTGCTGTGCTATGCTGCGCAGCTTAAAAGGGCAGGAATGTACCCTATTTACCATTATATTGCACATTTGTATCCTTTTCTAATGCTGGCCCACTTTTGGCTACCTAGCACCTACACAGAAACCCTCGCATCATGTTGCAAGGGTGCCTGAAATGTAGGCAGGATTGTTTTTGTGCAGGAAAGAGCACCTTCCTTCACGAAAATTATTCTGAGAGGCTTTATCCTCTTCTACGTGTGCCGCAGAATGCATCACATGTAAAAAAAGAAATAAAAACAAGGAACAATAAAGATATTTCTCCTTGTTGTGCCTCAACTGGGGAGGCGGAGCATTTTAATGCCCAGGTCTACCAGTAATGGTAAATAAGGGAATGTGCCAAAATCCATGGGTGGATCCTTGGCAACACCCATGCTCCCTCTATGGTATGCCTCCCTGCCGCAGGATTATGGAAGGCAGCTATTTGCGCTACCTTGCGTTACTCTAGGTTTATCAAGCCATGCAGGGCCATGCAAGATGTTCTTGAGCGGCTTGAAAATCTCACTTAGCTTTAGTGTCGCCCTCTTGCATTGCACAAGGACAACACGAGGTTTGATAGATATGGGCCATAGTGTTCAAATTCATGAGTATGTGTGAGGGTTCCCCGTAGTTAGAGCTGAAAGCTTCACACAGAAAATATAGGATAGTTGGATGCCGATAGGATAGTTGGATGCTGATACTTCCAAATGTAGGTCTGTGAATAACATTTTGTAGCACGTAATTAGCACTATAGGAGTCAAACTAAACATACTACATAATGCAGTTTGTGAATGGGCCCTGAAAAGCTGCAGCTTTTCCTTCAAGCAGCTGGAATTAGGCCTCACAAAAAGCATTAAAAGGCGCTTTCCACGAATTTTCAGAAATGCACAAATATTTCCATACTTACATTGTCATCAAAATATCACCCTTTGTCAGTTTTAAATCAGACAATTTTCATAGGAAATTTTTGGGGTTTTGTAGCAATTTATATTCATTATTCATGTGGTTCGCTGGCAATGAATAATTAATTTCGAGCTATATTACACGATAAAGATGTTGTGCGTAGGTGGCACTAGCTCCCAGATGCTCCCAGAATAAAGATATCTCAATTAGTTTTGAATTTATATTTAGAATACGCTTGAATGAATCATATACATTTTATATGTTGCTTATTTAATTTCCTTTCGGTCTCCCATTAGGTCCAAATAAAGTCATGCATTTTCGTCATTAATTCAGTTTAAATCACTTTCATTCAAGCACCACATTCTGCCTGGCCTCAAGATTGTGTGTTCCTTTATTTCTGAAAGTAACTCAACATGAAAAGTAACTCAACATGAAATTCTTCACATACACTAGCACGCTGTACATAATAACCTAGAACAAAATGAGACATTTTTAAATGACATGATGGAGGCAGGAGATGGAACACATTATTGAGGCTATTCATAAGTCAATAATCGCTGTGCCCAAAAATGCCAAAACATTTATACATTGTGGTCATACTACAACATTTCAGGTTAAACCCCCTGATTCCCTCAGCGATCTATTTGGAATTACGGACTAATTTAAATTTGCCCCAGGTGCAACAGATAATCCACCACAAGATAATCAGAATACACAATTATTCAAATAAAAATTCTGAAATGTATCACTTGGAAATTCCTTATTCCGAATAAGAGATTGTGGGTCACTGGTAAAATCAGTTCTGAATTCTTAGAAGTAGTCACCATTTGTAAGCAACAAATCGATTTCAGATAAGAAGAGGATAACATTCCACCTCCTATCCCACGCACACAAAGCACTTTATGAACTTGGACCTAAATGCCTCAACACACGACTTTCCTTCTACACCCCCTCTCGCCAGCTACGCTCCTCCAACCAAGCCCTGGCTGCTGTACCTCGCATCAACAAAACCACCATGGGAGGAAGATCCTTCTCCTACCTGGCGGCTAAAACCTGGAACTCACTTCCCATCCACCTTCGCCTCACTCAAAACCATCTAGCATTCAGAAAGCAACTTAAAACCTGGATATTCGACAAATAATTCCCCACCCCTCCCTAAGCGCCTTGAGACCCTCTGGGTATGTAGCGCGCTATATAAATTTCTGAATTGAATTGAATTGAATATTGCCGTCCGATATCATTGGTAAGATGTTACTGTGCATTTTTATACGTAAAACATTGAATTGTTGTTTGGGAGAGAGACGCTCAGTGTGAAGTCTTTTTGAATGCTTGTTTTACAGCTTTTATATGTGCACAAAGCTCATGAGAGGAACAGTATTGGGTTAGTCCTGGCATCAAAGGTGTTGTCACCCAAATCAACAGATTGACCAGCCAAGGATTGTGGAATGGAGGGACTAATCCTATCAATAGCCCTAATTTAAGAGAGACCCTATTAACAAGTACCGTAGATCCTTCGACTAACTATTGGTACTGATTTCTCATTACCCTATTGTATTTCAAAATAAGTAGTGTCCTGTAGCTTTAGGCAGAAGTTGGAAAGTGGATTATTGGTAGGGGCAAATGTAGGTCTTCCACTGGCAATAAAGCCACTAACACATGATAGGACTCAGCATAAGTCTTAGAAAATTATTCCTATGCTCAAACCTTGGTAGCTTGGCTGCTAGCAGGCACACTTAACTTCAAAGACAGGTATGTAAACCATTCAAAAACACAAATTCTGTAAATAATTAAGACAAAACACATAATAAAAATCCAACACCAATTTATAATAATAGGAACTATGGGGCATATTATCAAGGGGGTTTAAAAGCCAAGAAAGCGGAGATAATTGTATCTCCCTATTACCTTGCTGTCGCTAACACCAGTTAGCGACAGCTAGTGGGAGATAGTGACTATCTTGGGCCCCGCTTTGCATGTCAGTGATATTTATCACTAATGATATGCAAAGTGGGCGTGCCAAGATGTTAGCGACTGGAAACAGTCGCTAACATCGCTATCTCCTATTACCAACTTTTGGAGATATTCGCGCTAAGCGCGAATATCTCCAAAAGCTAACACCTGCCCCAGAGCAGTTCTTAGCCATGGTATCCAATGGTAGGTGGATAACATGGCTAAGAGCATTTGCTCGATAATGCATGAATATCGCTGACTTTACAGGGATATTCATGCATTTCGGTCGATTTTTATCGCTTAGGAGATAAACCTTTATAATATGAAGGCTCCTAAGCGATAAAAATCAGCGATGCTCGGCGATATAATTTTGTCCGCTAACCAAGCTGAGCGATATTTTTCGCTCATGCTTGGTAATATGCCCCTATTTTTATCTTTAAAATGACACCAAAACGGCAAAAATCCAATGTAGGTAACTGGATATCTGGTTGTAATAGACCGGCTCAAAGTCAAAGTTTCAGACCGACCACGATGGAGCCCTGAGAAGCTACCACTTGCTGTAGGTCCTGGTCACAGTTTTTAGCTTCCGACTTTGAAATGTTTCTGGAGCTTTTCTTCCCGGGGTCTCTCGAAGCTCTCAGCCAGTATGGATTTAGTGAGGGTTCGCCAGATAGCCTTGCGAGGAGCTCCTGGGCAAACTTATGGAAGTCTGACCACTGGAGCTTTTCAGCGGGGTAAACCCAGCATCCAGGCCAACACGTGGTTGAAGGCAGGCAGCTTGGCTTTCGCGGTTGCTCCAGGTCACCTTTTCTTCGTTTGGACTTAGAAACTTTTACATAGCTTTTTCTTGCGGAGTCTCTCGATGCTCTTCAGAATGCTGGATTTGGTGAGGGTTCGCCCGCCTTGGATTTCTTCTACTCCCGGTCAAACTCTTGAAGTTGGACCTATGGAGCGTTTAGCTGGACAAACCTGGATGACTTGGCCGGCTCGCGGTGAAGGCAGGCGGCTTGGCTAGCCAGGTTGAGTCAGTCCCTCTATGAAGCTTTTTCTCAAAGTTGCTCTAAAGTTCTCCACACTTCTTGAACTTCGTCCTGAAGTTCCTCAAGGGGTCCCAAAGTGTCTCAAACTCACTCCAAGGGTCTGCAAGCTCCTAGATGGTCCATGAAAGTTGAAGACTTCATCTCCCACATTCCACTTGGACAAAACCCTTACAAATCCACTAGAGCTCTCCAGATTGAGGATCCTTGGTGGTGATGGTCCAGGTGAGCTCTGTTAAACTATAGCTTGCAGGGAGCCCACTCTTTAGTTCTTTTGCAGCAAGGTAATCCACAGCGCTGTAGTTTCAGCTGGTGCAGTCTTCAGAGGACAGGACTTAGAACTTTTCACCCCAACTTCTCAGCATAACAACGTCTTACTTCCTTAAGTTTCAAGCAGCAGATCTGAGAGGCTCTGCCCCTCTCAGATACTTATTCCCAGTTCTCTGGGTCAAGCAGGAGGTCACTTCTGACCAATGGGAGCATGCCAATTCTCCAAGAATATGACCACATCATGTAGAGTGTGGCATTATTTTGTCCCAGAGTGCACCAAATCCTCCAAATTCATAATGGCTGATTTTCCACCAGGGAGGCAAGAGCTGGCTAAACACACCCCTAGGATGGCTAATTTTATTAAACTCTCCCCCTTGCATCTGTGCATTAATTCCATAAGCCTAGCTCTGGCTGAGGTGAAAAGTTAAGAGTTTTAAATGACACTAAGGCCCCCTTTTCCCATTGAAGACCATGGTTTACGACTCCTCCCCCTGCTCTTGCATTCCTGTGTAGCAGCACCCTGCCCTCCCAGCAGAGCTGGTTAACCCCAGGGGCTCTTTATCACCTCTTCAAGGCAGCCTGGCTAATCCACTTAACTCTGACCAATCAGGACAGACCACAAGATGACTTTGCAACAGCAGCATGTCACTATAACGAGGGATCTGATGATCTTTTACGGTGGAACTATGGGGTATATTTACAAGGGAAGTGGCGGAGTACGGTGTTAGCCTTCTTGGCTTAATGCAGCGCTCAGCTACTTTGGAAACTCCGGACTGCACTGTATTTTCAACAATACGGTGCAGCCCTGAGATTCCCCCTGTGCTAGCGCTAATTTCAGCTGCATAGCGCCAAAGCAGGCCCCATGCACCATAGTGCAAGTGTGTCTGCGCTATGGAAATGATTGTTATGTGCAAGAAGGTGTCCCTTCCTGCATATAAAACAATCTTAAACATTGATTTGTAACTTCAATGTGTGCTGCTTTGTGCAGCACGCATAGAAGTTGCAACTCATCACTTTTTAAAATGAATGTTTATGAGCAGTAAGGGACATCTTCCTGCACATAAACAATCATGCATGGTGTTTTGCTATTTCTATATGTGCAACACAATGCAGCACACATAGAAACAGCAAACACAAGGAGAAATAAAGCATTTCTCCTCATCGCAACATGTTAAGAACAGGTTTTCTTTGGTCTTAATTTTGGCGCTGTCCCATGTTTACGCCACCCTTGTAAATATGGCTCAGCCTCAAAATCAATGAGTATTGCAGCGGCTCGCCCAATGCTACACACATTGCCCTTCCCTTTCACGCTAAGTGTAGGGTGAAAGGGTGCCTTTTTTACAAAGCAGTGTTAAGCCACGTTAAGTGGTTTAACAGTGCCTTGTAAATAAGGCTAAGCCCATATTGCCACTGGAACGTTAAAAAAAGTGACATTCCTGTCGTGATAGGGGCTCGTAAATATGTTCCTCTGTTACTTATACCGATCCTATGATTTACCATATTATCTATAAAGCTAAAATTGCAGCTTCAGCCAACTAAGACATGTATAAGGGTCATGAGGAAAGGGAGATAGGACACGTATTTATAGATTATCTAGATAGCCTGTGATACTCTCGAACTGCGAGAATAATGATTCTTTCTGTGTGTTTAAAAGTGTGGTTCCTCTTATATACAGCAGCCAGTTGCCTACGTTGCTTCCTTCCAGGTCTAACATGAAATATAGCCCACCATAATATAAGATGATTCTAAGAACTAGCACCCTGTCCAAAGATTCAATACATGCTGATTTCTTTTAAATTGCTCTAATCCTTTGGACAATCCTTTTTGTGTGCTCCTAACTGCTGCAAAATTATCATTCTTATTTGAATTTTGAGGCAAGGTGATTAGGTTGCTTTTGAGTTTAGTATATGAGTTGCATTCCTACAAATGTTATTGATATCCCATTCACCTTATTACACGTGCCATAGGACATAATGCTCTTGTAATAAGGTGCACAGTTGTCTGCCATGTTTGTGCCAGCTCATCGACCAGCATTAGTTGTCTAATAAAAATGAGCCAAACACATCCATGGTTCTCAATTGCAAGGCTTTTAACATTACTTGAGGTGGTTATGAATACTAGCCCCACCCACCATGAAAACCGATGTAAATATGCTTTCCTATGCAGATAAACATTCATTGTTACCATAGCTTAATTTAATAGCTGCCATATTCAGATGAAAGCCCTCAGCGCCAGGATACATGTAAGGTGACAGTTGTGCTCTTTAAATGCTATAAATGAAAAAAAAAATGTTTTAAAAATGGCTCCAGCATGTGGTCAAAAGTCAACAACTGCATATATTACTGGATGCAAAGAGTAGAAGTCCTCACTGAGCATGTGAATCGCACTCAAGCAATGGTAAAGCCTATAATTAATATCTTTGGCGTACATCCTCTCTTGAGTCCACACTACCGATAAAATGAAGTTCTCAAAGCAATCATTATTGTTAAAGACTGACATTTCAACATAGAACACTAGCAGAAAATCAGCGAATGTCAAAGCAGCATTCCCATGTCTATTAATCAACTTCAAATTTGTGCCTATAGATATGTTAAAACCGAAAAGGGAACTAAAAAAATATTTGCACACTTATGATGTGACGTGCATGAAAACTCCTATCTGATGTGTGACTTCTCAATTCTAAAAAAAAGACTCTTCCTCATACCTTTTTTCCTCCATCTCAATACAACAAAATGTTGCCATATGAAATTTTTCAAACACCTAAAAAGCTTGCTGTTGGTGTGATTTGCCTTAACGCTATTTCCTTTCAAACAAGAAAATCAGGATAACTAATCTGGACCCCCTGATATACCTCCGTAAATAAAATTGCTGTACAGAGATTTTCATTTTTGATTTGTGTTTTTGGATCTTTAGAGAAGTAATTTAACTTGGGTGGACATTGCTGATCTGGGCCAAATTTTTGGGGACGACATTTTTAAAAATGACGGATGTGTTGCAGTGATGCTGTGATATTTCAGGACCATGAGACCTGTATACCTCATTTTGGTGTCAAAACATAGGTCTTGGGCTCAGAAATCCTATAGAGACAGAAAATAACTATTCAGAGCAACCCTTATGCCATTTTCCAAAATGGCAGTTACAATAGAGATAGAAGAGACATATAATGAAGTGAAAAAAATAATCATGATTTTCAATTATTTTATGTATATACCAAACAATGTTTATGATCTGAATATGAAAAAAAATCACTTCTGTTTTAGACACATTTTCATAGTTCACTTTTTATCTGTTTCGGCAATCACATTTGGTACATTTACAGAATGTTGAACATTTAAGAAGAGCATATCGACAGGGACATCTTTTTGTAGCACAGGTTTTGCAAGAACATGCATGTGTCATTTCTGTTGGTAGAGGCTTTAGGTATTTTTTAAGTTTTAGCACCCCATCAATGTCTTCCCAACCAAATTCACACAGCAATTTCTCTACATATGCATGATCCAAAACATTTACACGTCTTTTGAACAAGTAGAACACTCCTTTAATGTGTCCACGCACAGCAAATGACACCGGTGGAAGGACACTTAGAGGGACTGATTTCTTTAACTCACTGTACTGAAGATCTTCACATGTGCAACAGTCAGAACTTGTTTTCTGCACATGCACAAGGTAACTTTGTACGTCTTTAAAGTCACATTCTTCTTATGCCTCAGTAACTGCTTTTGGACCCTTCCAGGTTCAGCAGTTAAAACTCCAAGCTTTGCTTTAGTTTTGCTCATAGTGTCATCACCCGTAAGAATATGTGCATTGCTAAGAACACTGGGCATCTCTGGGTCAAGTTTCTTGTACAGAATATGAAGCAGGATTAAGTGTCTTTTCTCACCTGTTCCATAATATATACATAACTCAGATAATCTTTGACTTATGAACATTGCTGAAAATCTACATAGAACAATAATAAACACTGTGTCATTTGACAGTACAATGACTCGATGGAAATCATTTTGAATGGCCCACTCAACATTTGGCACAATACGAAGGTCAGCTTCCTCCAATTTGCTGTTTTTCAGCAATATGTCTTTTACCTTTTTAATATATCTCTGCAGGCACCAGCTCCTCTTTGACAATCATTCCACTTGCAATAATTGGAAATTCAGTGTTCACTGATGCATCAGCAATGTTTTGGCGAGTTAACATCTTCAAGTTTTTAGTGCTTGATGTTGATGACCAACATTTATCAAGTTGCACAGGTTGTTCCACTTGTAGACATTTATCTGATTTTCCCACATTAGTTAACAGATAGTTCAAGATAACTGTCAAAAACAATGTGCAGTTCTTGCAAGGTGCACACTGACTTTGATATCTGTAGAACAGCCTCAACAACCTCTCAGAGGTTTTGCATGGATGAAATCTTGACCCTTTGCAGTTATGACATAAAGTCCACACCAACATCAGTTTTCAATGATGAAACCTTCTCAAATGGAATTTCTTCAGGTAAAACTTTTTTTAGCTCATGTATGAATTGGTGCTTCATGTTTTTGGTTGCAGCTTCTCCATCAAATAATGCATTTGTTAGAAAAAGATCATATAACATAATGTCCTTGATAAATTCACTTTCTTTTGCTAAATTATTCTCTCTATGTGCTTGCAAACATTGTTTTCTTGTTGCCTGTTTTTTAGTGAATGGTTTGACTAAACTCTCACTATGACAATTAAAGCATGGAAGTTTAGTTTTATTGATTATGTCAAGAAAGCTTTTTCTCTTTCAGTACAAATCTCTCCTGCTTCAGTTCAGCATATAGTTTCCATCCATGTTCCAGGATATCTTGTTGACATGTCTTTATATTGTTATCCACATATTGTTTGGTCACAAAGTTGTGTAGTCGCTCGGGCATTTCAAAGGGGTTTCCTTGCTGCTGCATGAAATGAAGAAGGCTGCCTACATGTTTATTAAAATTTCCCCCTCTCTTTCCCACAAGTTTGTGGTGAAGAACAGTTTCACAATGGTCCATTAATTTTGAATTTGTCATCTCTCTCAAAACATTGCATATAGAAAGAACTTCATGGAACGCTGGCTGCCATTGAGCAACATATTCAATTTGCCTGTCCGACCAATAATTCCCTTAAAGTTCTTCTGTGATCTCTGGATCATGTGTTCAATTTTCATATCTGGAGTCACATCATTGAACCTTCTCTTTCTGTCTTTCACCACAAAATGTCTTTTGATGAATTTTCTGTAGAGGTATGGGTTTTCCACCTCTAGGTACCTTACTCTTTCTAAACATCAGGACCAAAATCTCAGGCAGTTAATTAAATCAAATTTGCAAAACACAGTTATTAGTCACTCCACAGTCTTCACATGCAGCTCCCAATCATCTTCCCGATCAGCATGTACCAAGCTTTTCATTAGAGCTATCATATGTAAAACATTTCCCCAGTACTTACAACATTCTAATTTTTCTTCACATTCTTTGACAGACTCCTAAAACTTGGTATTCAGGTTTTATGATTTTGAACTGAGTGTATTGAACATTGTCTGGCTTTGAATTGTGTCTTTTGAATGAGGTGCACCCTGTGCCTTGTTCACTTCTGAGATAACATATGCAAAACCTAATTCAATATTCTTTTACCAGGAAGCATTCCAATTCTATGTTTCAATAGCCTCAGATATGATGAGTATACCTTGTAATGCACAAACATAATGAGTTCTGCTCAATACTGACTGGACAGCTTTACTTCCAAAGATTTCAGACTTGTAAATGCATTGTCTATGTCACATCCACTGAGATAGCTTCCTGCACACCACGAGGTAACCTTTGTCATGTGTAGAATACACTTAATTGGGCAAGATCATCAAATTCTACTGGTTTGCTCATAAACATGCCAGCTACAATACGGAAAACACATTAATTGCAGAAATTTGTCAGGATAGGCTACACTTCAAGCTGAGCATGCACATTTTGGAATTTATTTAAAGCTGTGTATGCTGTTGTGTAGTTTGTGACTGGAGATGGTATTACTGGTAACAACCCTTTTTCAGTGAAACAGTATTCCGGGAGATCAAAGCACAAATTCCAGCCCACTGAGGAACTGGCTTTTCTTCATCCTTCAGTCTTTACTAAATAAGCAATATTATAAATTTAGTTAAATCAGCTTGGCAGACCACAGCATCAGGTAGAAGAATATCCATGTCCTCAGTAACTTTGAAACTTTTTGGTGGACTGGGTCATGTTGATGGTTTGTAGTGATTTTGCATACGTTGGCAAAGGCAGTTGGGTTATAAGTTTGAAGCTTTGTTTGTCATTGGTGCAGTCTTGAAAAAACACCATGGCATTATTATGTGTAATTGATGTTTCAGACAAAGAAGAGCTATCTTAAAAATCAAAATTATCAACAGTATCCATTGTAAATCCTTTCCTGGTAAAGTGACTTGGAAGTGGTGTACTGTCGAATTCACAAGATTTTATAGCATGAGCTGCTAACAAGTTCCTGCTCCTTATTCGTCATACCTTGTTGCTACACAAATACTATATATTGAAGTGATTAGCTCTCTACTTTTGTACTTGTCATAGATTGCATGGGCAGTCATCATGTGTAGCTGAGTTTTATTTTTCTTGTGATTTAATTATAAAAACATGATTTGGAAAAAGACAGTACATTAACCCACAGCATAAGTCCGTCTGTTTATGGGACTGTCTTCCACTTCCTTGATTACATCTTCAAAGCCTTTATCAATGTTGTCAGCTTCTGTTCCAAACCCAATAACTTTAGTTTGTATATTTTTTGCTTTACGGATACTAAGCAGTGATGTAAAAAAATGTTAAGACAACATCCCGCATTCTTGTTGATGCCCATGACTTGCAGAGCAGTGGTGCATAACACAATTTGTCATTATGTCTAAAATTGTAATCTTTCAGAACATTTCCTAATATGGTTCCTGCTGATTTTTACTGCATCATGAGATCTTATTTTGACAGCAAGATCTTCAGCAGTCAAATCAGGTGAGAACACCATAAGTGGCTCATTCTTTTTGTTAGACTGACAAAAATGAATGCTGTCATTGTACATTCTCACCATAAAAACCTTGATTCAATTATTATGGATCAATACAGTTTCATGAATGTTGACTATTAATTATCTGATCTCACAGAATGTAAACCTGTAGCCAGCACTCAACAGTGGCTCTAAAACTTAATTTGCTTTTTCAAAGAGTGCAAACATAACTGAAGGCTGACTTTTACGTTGCAGCTGGGAACTAATTTTACATTCATCTTTGGAATGTATGCACGTATGCAGTTCGGGTAAGCATACTAACCAGCTGCAAAAGCATTCACCTCTCTGTTTAGATCGGCTACTCAGCTGAAAACATTGTCTTGGAAAAAGTAGCTGCAGATAAAAACATATTTGGCCTTTGAGACTTGCATACTCTGCACTTTGTTCTTTAGTCAATCCCTTTGGCCCTTGATCTAACTAAATCACAGATAGCACATTGAAGATCCTCTGCTTACGATCAGTTGTTGGAGGTGAATTAGGGGTAGCCACCATTCTTCTAAGTGGATGGGCATTCGGATTGGTTGTCATTGGTTTCTCAGAAGACTCAGATTCTTGATGCGATTCACTGTTTTCATTTATTTTTTAATGGAATTTTTCTATGTTTTTTATGCTTATATATCATGTGTATTAAACAAATAGATGTTTTGGTGTGTAAATCAAATCAGTAACATTTAAGTAAAAACCACTTTAACAACTTTATTATTCTTAATAATGAAGGTGTATTAAATAATACTAAAATCACCCTAGTTTTTAAAATGGTTTTTACTCAAATATTACACATTTAATTTACACACCCAAACGTCTATTTGTTTATTATTGTTGTTGATGCCTAGTCTGGGTGTTGATATAGGCCCAACTTCACTTTTTTTCACAACATATATGACTGGTAGCACTTTTCGTTTCAATGATAATATATTTGATCCTCATCTTAACCCATCAGTTTCAATCTTTTGTGAACTTCATCTTGCCATATTTCTGCAGCATCTCAAACTCTCTTCTGTCCCGTCACTGTTGATGGTCGCTTTTATTTCTGATTAGTTTGACATATGGCACATTTTTCTTTGATGAAGGAGCCCTCAGATTCTGTAGTTAGCAACACTCTGTCAGGAGGTAAAGATCCTCTACTACCACCTGTTTCGGTCATGTTTGCAAATTTGCATCAACTGAAAACCTGAAACAAAACAATATTAAAATTAATTGCCAGTCTGATGGTTAAACACTTCATTATAGAGCCGTCATTTTGGAAAATAGTGGAAGGGCTGCTCTGTGGACTTATTTTCTGTCTTTATAAGACTACTTAACCCCCAAAACCAATGTTTTGATAGCAAAATGAAGTATATAGATCTCATGGTCCCTGAAATATTACATCATGACTCCAACACATCTACCAATTTTAAAAATGTCATCTAAAATAAGTTGGCCCAAATTAGCAATGTGCACCCGAGGTAAATTACTTCTCTAATGATAGAAAAACACAAATCAAACATGAAAATCTCTGGACAATGATTTTATGTTATAGAGGTGTAACAAGGGGCTAGAATTATACTAATATTGAGATTGCTTTCAGCTCCTACAGACCAGAAAAGTAGCAGAGTGTGCTATTAAAGTGTGTTAATTGTTATACATTTTGTAACTATCTGTTGCTGCCTGTGCAGTCAGCTTTCAGGATCAGGCCTGTGTTCAAGGTTTACTACTGCAAGCTCTCCATTCCTCCATAACTCATTCAATCATTTTTCTGTGAGCGCAAAGTGAAATTTGGCCCAGATTTACTAAAAGTTTGCATTGAGGTTGCATCACTTTTTTGGCACAGCTCAATGCAAAATCTAATCTGGGATTTACATAGCTATGCAAATCTAGAGTTGGGTTGATTTGAGTGGATTTAAAATAAAAAGAAAGGCAAGGCAGAGCATATCTGTGCCTCTGTGCCTTTAGTATCCTTTTTTTTAACTGCAATTCACTTTTATTTAAAAAAAAAAGTGTTATTGAATACCCGGCATAACAATTATGGATACATTTACAACTCATTCTATATAAAAACAAAAACAAATCAAATAAACAAACAATATAAAATATAAGATCCAACGAGTAGAAAAACACAGAAAAGTTCTTGACACAGTTAAAATGGTTAATGAGAAGTAAAACATGAAGAGAGAGCATAGATAAAGATGATTAATCTTGCAATTAAATCAATGATAACGACAGCCTGATAACATAGGGAAGCTTTTTTCAGACAGAGACATGTACACAATCCGACATTCAATATTTATATGACTTCCGCTAGTCACTATTACCTGGGAGCAAATCATGTCATTACTGACCGGCCTCCTACCCCACTCCCTCATTTTCAGTAGTGGGAGGGCGCTGAACGTTATCCCTCTATCTCTTAATGGGGGCCCAGATATTCAACCCCAGCTCCCTCATTTTCCTACTTCTACTTGTATATAGGGAGGATTCCAGATTATGTATCCCTAGAAGGCGTTCCAGTCACATTTGGAAGGTGGGGCCATGGGGTCCTTCCATTCTTCAGCTAAAAGTATCCCGAGGATTGCCACGCATATAAAAACAAGGGCTTCCTCATCCTTACTGAGGACCAGTCTGCTATCATGCCCATTAACATTAGGGTAGAGGATAGATTGATCTTAAAACCTAGCAGCCCCTCCCAAAAGACTCCTATCTCTCCTTGAATTATGCTTAGTTTTCCACATTGATAAAACATGTTTATCAGGTCGGCCGGTCCTTCTCTACACCTTGGACATTTATCATCCTCTCTCTTCCCCCAGTCATATAATTTAGCTGGAGTATAATAGAGATTGACGAGGGTTTTATAATGTTGGGCTCTTAAATTAGTAGAGCTGAATAGCTTTTCTGCTAAATGCAGCACCTTATACAAATCTATATCAGGATCGTTTAATTTAATTACCCAAGTGGTCTCAATTTTTTGCATATCATCTTGTACACACAGTAGTACAGAGCTATATATCATCTTTATTTTGGTTCCACCCCCTACTAAATGCTCCATTAAGTTAATTCTGCCCCCCAGAGAAACCCGTGGCCTTTATGAATTTGCACAAATTTGAAGCCTTGACTTGCATGGAGCCCAAATTTCTGCTGTATGGTGCCGAAACCCAACATTTGATGTCCTTCAAATATATCTCCTATTTTTCTTATACCTTGTTGATCCCAGATCCCTCCCAAACTGTCATATATCATTTGCGAGAATAGATTTGGTTTCCAAAGAGGAGTGTAATAATTTATTTCTGGGATTGCCTAAGTTCTTTGTATTTCCTTCCAAACCTCCCAGGCACTTACCATTACCTTGAACAGCATT
Organism: Lissotriton vulgaris; assembly: GCF_964263255.1. NCBI lineage: Eukaryota > Metazoa > Chordata > Amphibia > Caudata > Salamandridae > Lissotriton > Lissotriton vulgaris. The sequence continues at coordinate 941,985,119 of NC_141696.1, forward strand.
ATTTTGTAATATTGCCGGTCTGTTTTACAGAGCAAAAGCCCTATGGCCTCTGCCTAGCATCTGCTCAAATATTGTTGGGGGGATGTTACTACTTAATGCCATAACCATTTAACTCCTTTCCGTAATTTTGCCATCTGACTCAGGAGGCAGGCCCACTGATACAATCTAACATTCAGGATCGGCAGCCCTCCCCTTTCCCTTCTGGAGAGACAGATATTTCATGGCACTTCAGACTTTCCCATATTGCCACATGAAGTTCATAAATGCTGACTCTATTGATTTCATAATTGATTCGTCGATCATGAGAGGAATGGTTTGAAACAAATATAAAATTTTGGAGAGCATAGTCATTTTTAATACATTGCCCCTCCCGATTACAGACAGGTGCATACACTCTATTTTTTTTAGGTCCGCTGAAATTGACCTGACCAGAGAATCAAAATTAACCTTTATTATTGTATCAATTGCTGGACTGATTCTGACCCCTAAAAAAATTGCACTTTCTATACATCTTGAATCGTTCATTTTGATATTATCAGTGCATACTATCTGGGTCTTGCTTTCATTCAGCAAATAACCCGACCTCTGCCCAAACTCCCTTGCAATCTTAGTAATTGCACTAATAGCTCTGACGGGATCCTGAGTCAGTACAGCCAGGTTGTCTGCGTAGGCCAAAATCTTGGTCTCGAAGCCATTGGTAACTTTAGGCTTAATGTCTTGACACCTCAATAGTCTTTCTATAAATGGATCAATATATAGGGCGAACCGTATTGGTGAGCAGGGACAGCCCTGTCTTGTCCCTCTAGAGATAAGGATATTATCCGAGCTGCCCACCATTAGTTGTATTCTGGCCTTTGACTCAGAATACATTGCCTTAATGGCCTTCGATATTCTTTGGCCAAACCCCATTTGTTCCAATATCCCCCACAAATACGTCCACGTTACTCGATCAAAGGCTTTTTCTACATCAAGAAGGATCATGGCCATTCGTCCCCCCTGGCAGCCTGTTCATCAAAAAGTGTGATAGTCCACCTTATATGGTCAGTCGTTCCGCACCCTGGGATAAACCCATGCTGCCATGGGAATACCAAACCGCCAATGACCCTTCCCAGCCTCTTCGCCAACACCTTTGAGTATACTTTAGAATCTGCATTTATGAAGGATATTAGACGATAAGATGCTGGGTTATCCTTTGATTTTCCTTTTTTATGAAACACTACTATATTAGTTTCATTCCAGGATTCTGGGATCTTACCAGTATATAATGTACCATTAAGTAAATCCAACATAATAGGGGCGATCATCTTCTAGATACATTTATAAACTTCTAGGGGAATACTCTTGGGCCGGCTGCCTTTCCTGGTGACATTTCTTGAAGATCTTCAGTGATCTCCTTTATCGAGAAATCTTTCTCTAGTTCTTCTCTTGTCTCACTGTCTAGCTGGAGGCCCAATCCCAGATCTTCCATATTGGGGACTTCCATGAGAGTCTCTTGCTTATATAGTTTTTGATAGTAGTCCCTAAATACCTTCGGTATATCTTTCGGCTCAGTATACATCTGATCCCCCTTCCGTATGTCTGTAATTATATTTCTAGTACTTTCCTGTCTAATTCAGAGTGCTAAAAGTTTACCTGCCTGTTCTCCAGTCTCATAAAACTTTCCCCTATGAGTTTGATAATCATCTGCTGCTTTCTGAGCTAGCCATTTAAGCAGCTCAGATTTTATGGTCAGGATCTTCTGCTGTGCCTCTAGGACCTCTTTTCCCTGCCCTATATCTAGCATATGTTGTTGCACTGCCATCATTAGCTCTCTTAGCAATCTATCATTTTCCATCTGAGCCTCTTTCCTTAACCTGGCAGTAAAACTAATTGTTTCCCCTCTTAGAGCGGCTTTGAATGCGTCCCGGGCTGTATTCCGGTGCCTTGAGTTTTCTTGTGTTCATATGCATCCTCCTTTGCATTTTGACTCATACCCATATTTACAGAGACATGTAAATATGGCTTTGCGCCAAAATATTGCACCTACCTGAAGATGGTGTAACAAGGAGAAATTTCTTAATTGTTCCTAGTTATCTCCTGTTTACATGTTTCCTGCATTCTGCTTTACATGATCATTAAATAGTTTGATCTTTATTCATGGTATACTGATAATCCAACTACCCTGTAGGGGGCATATGATCCCTGTCTTCCTAGTGAAGATCTCTGTTCCTTAGGAGCTTTCACTTCACCGGCGGCTGTGAGGGCGCTGTAGCTTTGCTGAGCTATCACCATCTGATTTGTTTTTCAAAAACAAACTCTCAAAGAGGGACTTTGCTTTTGAAAATCAAAAAGTAATGGCCGTGAAACTCTGGGAGTTTTCTCCCAGAGTGTTGCTTCATTCACTTTCTGTTTGATAGTGCACACCTTTCCCTAGTGGTCCCAACAGGAAAAGGGTATTTCAGAACATTTACCTTACATTGACTGATTGCGCTGAGGTAATTACATTGATTATCTGATGTTCTTAGTGCCATTGGTGCAGGTTTCTATCAGTGTAGCCAGAAGGGGCCTTATTAAGCAGAAACATGAGGGTTAGCACAACACTGAAAAGAGAAGGTGAACCAAGAGTTTAAAGGACAGGGTTCTCTGCCACATTTGTGGCAGAGTTTCCTGTCTCCCACAGTCAAAATAAGGGTGCTTTTCATAATAGGATAACCATCATGCTAGTGGCTGGGCTGTCATTAAATGCCACTCATTTACCTTACATGAGGCATCATTAAATAGCATCACATGTGTTGACATTCAGACATGGTGCCACAACATTTCTTATACTGGTTTTTTCATGAAATGATCTTCAGATACTGTACTATGAGAAACGACCAGGCACTGTGTGCAAAGAAGCCTCTGAAATACCATCACATACAATGATTATCAAGTATGGTAAATTAAAAACCCATGAGAACAAGGAGTGTGCAATTCCTAAGTGGTGATCTATGTCTCCCAGAACGATAAGTCGAAGAGAGTGCTCATTTTAGGAGCAAGGGCCATCACATCCCCGGGGGGGGGGGGGGGTTTCATGCTTCATGCTTCATCATTGGGCAGCTCCTCGTTGGGCCACTGCTGCAATGCCCAACGGGTCCCGCAAGGGGGCTCTTTGCCAGAGTTCTTTTCCTTTTCATCGATGTGAAGTGTGAGGTTGATTACTGGGTGTGAGTAGATCGGGAAAAAGGGTCTGTATTAAAAATGACTAAAGGGATCTGAAGGCTATTTTAATCACTAGGTGCCTTTGTCATAGTTAAAAAGGTGAAATGAGCAAGTGATAGATATAATGGTCTATCCTAGTTACAGTTGGTGTGAGTCAAGGGTCAAGATTTTTCATGCCTGTTACTGTCCAGTAGGATCATGGCATTTCATCAGGACAAATCAACCCCTTTCTGCTCAAAAAGGATGGACAGTTATGGTATGTGCAAACCATGACCTGTATACATTACAGAGATATGTAGTATATCTCCTGGGAATAGACCCAAAATGGTTAAACGTTAGGCCCCAATCGGACCGGGCTGGGCTGACACAATTGAGCGTTTCAACAGTCTATAGTCGGGGTGTGGTTCAGGCTGCCAACCTACCACTCGCTCTGCCAGTGCGGAGATGGAAAACCTACAGGTGTGGCTGCTTATCTGTTTCCTGTTCTCTGTTTGAGGACTAGAACGTCAGAATGCAGTCTGGGTGATCTGTGCTGAAATGTGCCTGCCATGAAATATTTCCCAAGATAGTCAGCAAGTATTCATAAATGCCAACAATTGATGGGCACTAAAGAAATTGTAAAACAGAATGATGGGAGCAGTCTTTCCCTATTGGCTTTCACTAATGTGAGGTTGTTTGAATGAGGGGAGAAATAAAAGAAAAAAGTTAACTTTTAGGAATTTAAAAAGAAGAGTCTCCCTTCAAAATAGGCAGAGGTGTTGATTGGTCTGGTTAGTTAGCATTAAATATACAGCAACAGGCACAGTACTCTTTGCAGACTCTATTGTAATGTAAAAGGTATTTATATAGTGCAAATTCACAATTTGTGGTCCCTTAGTGCAAAGGTGTAGCGTTTGTCAGCAGTTGTGGGTTTGCCAAAAGTGGTGACTAACCTACATTGTAAACATTATCTAGCCCAATAAGAAGAGTAGTGAGAATGCATCTCGTTTTATCTGTGGATAGGGTATGTAGGGAGATGAGTGTTGCACCCTGCTGCTCGTGTCAGTGCTAAGTTAATAATGTGTGGACTTTTTAATGTTTACCAGAGGGGTGAGGCTGCATCGTTTGACTCTCAACGTATCCCTTTTCAGCTGTAGAAGTATTGAATGAGGTTTCACCGGACCCCATTCTGAATTGACAAGGTTACTGTCTTTACTATGTGTTGGCGGCTGATTGGGCTGGTGATGGAGCTGTAATGTCAGTTCTTGTGTAGTTGTTCTTCATCTGAGCACAGATCTGGCATTTTCATCAATTTGCCTATATTTTCATTGGAAATGATTGTAGTGTAGTTTCTATATTCCCAATAGGCTCTGCGCATTGGAATAACATAAACGACAGTGTAGACGTAGGACTGAGGTCAAATAGGTCTCTATTGAATATGTTAGACTTAATTATGAAATGCCAGCTAGCTCAGAGGTCACTAGAAACTTTCTTGAGTAAACAAGAAGGTGTTAATTTTCCTGAATAGACAAGAAGGGATTAGTTTCTGACAACCGCATAAACATGACAACTTTGCTCCCCCAGAATAAGGAGTATATCTCCGGAGTCGCTGAAACAATCGATAGCTATTTCACTCAGTCAATCGTGCATGCTTAGTTTCACCAGGAATGCAGAAAAATAGAGAGACGGGCGTTTTCAATAAAAAGGTTATTTATTGAGCAGTCTACTTTCTCATGCAAGAGAAGTGAATTGCCACAATTGCAATACTTGTCATAAAGTAAAGTGCGTACAGTAAAATGAGTATTATGAAATAATACTGTAAAAGCATTTATATGGTTTCTAAGCCATAAATACTTAAAATGGATAAAATACATACATTGATAAAATAATGACTAAACGTACTCAACTGGTGTTTCTAAGATATGCCTACCCCGGTGTACCTAACCTAAGCCTAGTACAGGGAAGGAGTAGATGAGTTATTGTTTTTGCCAAGAATCTGAATCAAGAATTCTCTATGGGTCTAATCAGCTCCGTACCTTGGTTATAGAATGAAGGAGGTCTTGTATCTCTTTCTCAGGACTCGATCTCCCAGCAACCCGCAAGGGTGACAGGGAAACACTGGAACTGGATTTCTCGGCAGGAGAAAAGACAGCGTCTCTCTCAGTTCGTCAGCAGGGAGGGTCGGCTTCCTTCGGCACTCACATCAGCAGGGCGTCGGGCAAGTAGATAGCCGATCTGCTCCAAACCACTGTGTGTTGCTTAAGGCAGATGCTGGTATATTTATACCTGGAAGGTGCCGAGTTTGACGTAAGGTTGGACATAAGACGTCACTAAGAACTCGCAGTTCTTTCAGGACTCTAGGAGTTCTAGCACAAATCAATACAGAAGCAGGGAGAATTCCCGAGCTGCTGGAGGCTTGGTTTGTGTAAGAACGCGTTGTGCTTTCTAGGAGTCTATGGGAGTAGCCTTGCCGTATTTGGAGTGCATTGGCTATGTCTTAATATGGGTATTATTCTTATGCCTATATAAGGATATGATTTGATATAACCACATAAGGGCATGAAATCGGGAATATTTACTAGAGTCCTATAATCATCTACATCATAATATTACTACGGGAGTGTGAAATTTGCATTAATATTCCTGTTTGTGTAAATACGTGAAATTTTGGAAACATTTAACAAAATTACGAGAAATGCAAAACTAGCATTTAGAGCTATAGTTTTACATGAAATGCATCTTCATGAAACAGTTTGTGCAAACAACACAATTGCTGGAAACAACAGCTTCTTGGATTCCCCTTGGTTGCATTGTTCACATGATCCCGACATCGGATCTTTGTCTGTGCAGACTTGGCAAAAGTTTACGTATTTTGTGTATCAAGCACAAAGCAAAATGCCAGAAATTACAAAAGCTTCAGCACAAATATTTCACCCAGGCGTAGATATTACTTGAACTGCCTCCGCTGGAATGTTTACCTGGCACTGGTTTCTTTTTTACCTCACTCACCGAAGTGTTTCCCAAGGTCCAGCTCCAATTCATATAGGAGTCCATTCACTCTACTTTACAATATACATGGACACTTTATTCACAAATCACTTTCTCTGATTTCCTATAAATCTCTAATCTCTTCTAATTCCCCAATCTTCATTCTAATCTCATTTTCTTTTCACTCATCACTGGTTCAACTCTCCACTCGCTGTCAACTGTCTGCACAATCTTCACTTTTCTCACTCTTTCCACTCACATCTCCTTTTTCACTAACTAACCTCTCACTCTTTCCACTCTCACATCTCTTCTGACACTCAACTTTTCACTCACACCACATCCTTCACACATAATCAAGATGTTGCCTCTGTGGAATGCGCACCATTACTCTGGACCGCACAACACTATTGAGGAACAAAGGATTTAGATCAGATGCACAGAAACCAATAGGGCTGTCAAGCAGGCTCTTGAAAGAGGAGCAGTACACAAAGGTGAGCAACCTTGCCCGGAATCACTTTGTACAACACCCATTTCCCTTATCCAATGGCCACTATGACCACAATAATCCAGACAGTAACGTCTGTGAGGAGCTGCCCAGGCATGAGGAAGGAGACAACATTGGCCTCCTCAGACCATCAGGACCTCTGTTGCTGGATCAGCCTTATCCTCCCAGAGCACCCTCTGCCTGCCCTCCTGTAATAAAGGGAAGATACTTTGGCAAAAATAATTCTCCCGGATGCCATTTGGAGCCCATGGACACCACCCATCTCAACAACTTATTATCTCACATCTAACCTCCTTTACCTCATCGATTACCACACCAGGTTGGATTCATCAAGGCAGCAGCTAGCAAGGCAAGGAGACTCTTCAATACCACCATGGTATGCTAACTTGAATGAAAAAATCACTACAGAGAAAAAAGGCAGGAATTTAATGCTGAGAAGACATGGAATGATCAATTCGGCACCTGTGCACTTCCGACCACAGCCAATCATATTCTAGTTTACCTCTAATCTAGCCCAATGGATAGGCATCCAGCCAACCCCAGGATCCTATTGGATGAGGACCAGCCCGTGGGAGCACAGGAGGTAGTAGAGTGTCAACAAATACTTTATTCAGCCATAAGCCTTTAAAGTAGCATGCTAAAACAATTATAAGCACTATTCATTAATTCCAGAAAGCAATACAGCAATTAGATTAAAATATTGCATAAAAGGGTTCACTGTTGACCTTGGTACACAAAAGATAATTCACAAGTGCAAACTATAGACAAAAACCTGATGGTCTGCCTTGCCTAAAGGTAAGGTTCATGCATATCATCATCTGAAAAGTAACTTAAACTAAGTGCTAGTTGGTGGTTATGGTGATCCTATCACAGCACTGGTGCACATGGAAGCCATGCAAGGTCCCACAGGGTAACCATAATTGATAACGTGCGTGTGCTCTGTTGCACAGACAAGAGGCCGAATTGCATTGAGATCCCTCCCACTGACAGGATATAAAAAGTGCAAGACTCCAGTGTTTCCAGTGTTATAGCAGAAGGCCAAGTCATTTCCTGGCAACATCCACTGCTAGTAGGAATTTGTTTACATAGAAGACAGTTAGTCTACTCGTGTCACAGCTCAGGATTAAAAAAGCTACTAAATAGCACCAGAACCCCAGACTCTGACAATCAATCAATCAATCAATCAATCAATCAATCAATCAATCAATCAATCAGGGGTTTATAGTTTGCAAGCTGCTCACCCAGAATGGGTCTCAAGGCGCTGCTGAAAATGGGAAGGGGCTTTAGGGCTTAGGACAATTGAGCTTTAGCCATTTTGACTGCGCTGAAGAATACAGTGGATGACAAAACAAGATATATTTTAGTGTCTTTCCCTACTCCGACATATGGAACATGATCGCTTGTCACTCACCTCGGTGCTCGTCTTCTGCTGTCTGTGTATAACTGTTCATTGCTGAAGTACCAACACTAAATTTCATAAAGAGCATCTTCTCCCACAGCGGAACAACCTCATCGAGATACGGTTCAAATTGAAGGGACAACATTATGGACAAAAACATCCCATTAATGCTGTCATTATAGGCTTTCTGTGAGCACTCCCTTTTTAAGTGCGCCGAAAATACTTTTTTCACAAGAGCCTTTTTTGAGGGGTTAATGGCAGAGGGATCGGTCCACAGGGCTTCCAAACCCAGACCAAGGTGCCAATTTTCAACATGAGCTAGCTAGAGAACATTCATATGCTTATCCAAAAGGATAAGTTCACAAAGGCCTTGCCTGTACTCTTCGAGCTTGGGGCATAACCGTAGTCTGACCCAGAATACCAAAGGTCTGAGAGCAGATTGATTGCTGATTCGCTTTAAAGCCAAGTCAAAATACAGAGGGACAAGGGGGCTAGGATTGGGGTGGGACCATACGGAATTATTTTCTATAACTATGGGATTATCCAAAGGCCAAACATCAGCCCCACGAAGTGCGGCCGACTAGACTGCAATCCATTTGACCTTAACTATTGGAGACACTACTCTCTGACTGGAATCCCTGTGCATCTTTCCAATGGCAGCTGATTTGTGTAAGTAGATAATCCTAGACTTCTCGATGTGGGATGACCATGTCACAGACCTTCTAAACCCTATGCCAAGGTAATTGAAATATTTGACTTCCTAGAGTGCCTCAGTACCTAATGTAAGGTTTCTGTGAAAGGTCCTAAGCAGACTTAGAGTCATAAACTTAGTTTTCTTTATATTGATCTCAAGCCCCCAATTACTCATGGAATTTGTTTAACAAGATCTGGTTCCCTACAGCTGTTCAAAGATAAGAAGGGTATCATAAGCAAACAACAGGCCAGGGACGGCGGCTCCTCCCAGTTTCTGAGTGTCATGAATACAATTGAGAGGTGTTTAAATGTGTTGTTATTGTGGGGGAAAACAGCATAGTTGCAAATACACAACCCTGACCCAACCCCTGTGTCATGCTAACCCTCCCCGTTAGTGCCCTGTCCTTACCCCAATGCACATGGGCAACATTGTTCTTATGTAACCTCTCTAAGATGCTTGTCAGGATTGGAGGTGCCCCCATTGACCTGAAAATCCTAAAGCATAGCTCTGGGAACCAGATCAAATGCTGCGCCAAGATCAAATAATGCGACAGAAAGGTGGTCTTTTGAAATCTTGATATACTTGCCAAGTACCAACGAGAATCTAAATATTTTATCCACAGTTCCTACCTTGGATCTAAACCCAGCCTGGAATGGTGAGAGAACATTAAAAGTGGTGCCCCACACCTCGAGTTAAGCCAAAACCTGACAGTATCTAAATAGGCCTTTAATTACATGGGTCAGATCTGGTACTCTTTTAAAGGATTGAGATGATCACTGCTCCTCTCCATAAGTCAGGGAGGCCAATGACATTATTGAATTAGACTGGACATTGATGTACGGGGCCCAGGTCTCGATCTCAGAGGGGTAGAATCGCTTCCTTAGTATCCTCTAGGGAGAAGGTAATATTATCAAGCATCGTTAAAGCTTCGATAACTTGCGGATGCAAATCAGGGCTAGCAAGCAACTGAGTTATCGAGGGCTTGGAGTGAAGATTACTAAAATTTTGACCCAGGTCTGCGGTTGCATATGATGGGCCTTGACCCTTTTGGGCCCCAGGGACACCATCCCCCAGGGCCTGACCCATAAAAACAAAATAATTATAAAAAGGGAGGGGGCCATGCAGCCCCCCTCTACAGGCCGATTTTGGCCACGGGGACCAGAACCCCCGGGGCTAGGCCTATCTTTATATTTTTTATGTAAAGTGGAGGGGGGGGTGAGAGGCTCTCCTCTCAAGGCTGATTTCGGCCTCGGGACCCCATCCCCTGGAGCCTAGCCATTTAAAAAAAATCAAACTCAACGGAGGGGTGCAGAGCGGCCGCCCTCCCAGGCCATCTTTGGCCCTGGGGACCACATCCAAACATGCAGCTCCCTCTATACAAAAGCAATTCTGCTCCATTTACTGGAAGCAAAAGCATTTTTCATGCTCTCACTTCCGTGAAGCAGAGCAGTGTTTATAAGCTACTGCAAACTGCAATGTCCTGGGGTGGGCACCTCAGGACATTGCTGGAGGTGCACTGGGGGTTGGTCAAGGAGGGCGACCCCCTCCCATCCACTTTTCAGCCCCAGTGAGGCGGTGTTCCCGGGGGTCTGCAACAGATCCCGTCTTTACTTAATTTATACCCCAGGGAGGTGGCAGTCCCCGGTCAAGTGGGTGTGCTATGTGGCTCCCACATTACAATAAATTAGCACTGGGGAGGTGGTAGTCCCTGGGGCAGCGTGGGGGAGCAGGAGCCCCCCCATGCATGTTGTAAGTAGCCCTGCGGAAGTGGTGATCCCCGGGCAGTGGGGGTACATTTCTCTGCATTTCATTACACAAGCCCCAAGGAGGTAGCGGTCCCCAGGTCTGCACCAGGGGCAGGACCACCCAAGCTTTTTATTATACAATTAGCCCAGGGGAGGTTGCTGTCCCTGGGGCTTTGGGGGCCTGTGCAGCCCCCACATTATTACTTCAGATTGCCCTGGGACCTTGCCCACCCGGGGCCTAATTAAACAAAGCGCCAGAGACCGTGCTTTATTTAAAAAAATGTTTTGGCAGGATTCATGTATCTACCTTGATTCCAGCCAACATTTAAAAAAATGCTTTCTTGAGCCATGGAGGCCCCTGTGGGGCAGGGTGTTTCACCCTTGCCCACTTTTTTGTTGTTTTTTCATGTTTTTTCTTTTGACTTGGTTCAACGGAGTCACAAGATGGCTTCCAGCACCTGGTTTGAAGTGTTGGCAGCCAATCAGATCTCGGGCATGAGATCAGGAGGGTTTGTAGACCCTCTGCGGCCATATTTGTATATCTAAGAAATCTTAAATTTTCTCAGGAACTGCTGAACTGATTTACGCCATTTAACAAAAAGAATGCTTTCTCGACCAAGAACTACCTTTTTGGTAAATTTGGTGTCATTTAGTTTAAAAGTTTGGGCTGTAACAGTGTCCAAAGTTTCCAATAGAAATTAACATGGAGAAAAAGTGTTTAGGGACTCCCCTTTTTCTCTGCCCCCGCTTGGTGGATCACTCCGAAATTTTCAACGCAGCAGCTGAAGTGAGTGGCCCATTACTTATGAAAATTTTGTGAAGATTCGTCTAAGTGATTGGCAAAGCAAAAAACGCTTTTCCTATGGAAACTAGGAAATACTATAACTACCTACTGGCGATAGCCAGTGAAATGTAAATTGATACTTGTATAGCGCACTTCTCACCCGCAAGGGTCTCAAGGTGCTTGTACGTATGTACCACTTGGGACATCTGGAGGGGCCGTTTTGTTTAGTGCTCCAGTGTTTCTGGGTCTCATCTATGTAATGAGACCCTCTGTGCAGGCGCGCAATTAGTGTTGCACTGGACAATTTTTAGCTGGGAATGGGAACTAGAATCAATTGTTACTTGTTGCGGAATCTGTGATGCAAAATACCAAGAATTTAATTTTAACACTGACCTTTAAGATTGCTTTATGCACTTTTTAACACTCGGGACATCTGGAGGCGCCTTTTTAGTTAGCCCTCCAATGTTTCTGGGTCTCCTTTTTTTAATGAGACCCGCTGTGCGGAGGCGTAGCTGGTGCGCCGCTCATGTGCCTAAGGCACTCCAAAGGCAAGCCCGTCTGTGCCCATCTACGTCCATCTGTGTCCAACCAGGGCCAGCGGCCAGGAACCTTGGCTCTTCACTTGTAAGTGAAATCTTGCACTTTTCTATCCAACTTTGGGCATTGCGCAGATCGTGTAATGAGAAATCCTTACACTCAGTTTGGGTATACAAGGTTGATTTGTCTTGTAAACACTGTTCTTTCAATCAATCAATCAATCAGTGGCACTTATAAAGCGCGCTACATACCCATAGGGTCTCAAGGCGCTGGGGGGGGGGGGGGTGCCGCTACTGCTCGAACAGCCAGGTCTTCAGCTTCTTCCTGAAGGAGAGGTGGTCTTGGGTCAGGCGCAGGTCGGACGGGAGGCAGTTCCAGGTCTTGGCGGCCAGGTAGGAGAAGGACCTTCCTCCTGTAGTCGCTCTTCGGATGCGGGGGACGGCGGCGAGGGCGTGGTTGGCTGATCGGAGGTGGCGTTTGGGAGCGTAGAAGTTGACTCGGCTGTTGAGGTAGCTCGGGCCTTGGTCGTGTAGGGCTTTGTGTGCGTGGGTGAGGAGGCGGAAGGTGATTCTCTTGTTGATGGGGAGCCAGTGAAGGTCTCTCAGATGTCCGGAGATGTGGCTGGATCGTGGGATGTCGAGGATGAGTCTGGCTGAGGCGTTTTGGATCCGCTGGAGTCTCTTCTGGAGCTTGGCGGTGGTCCCGGCGTAGAGGGCGTTGCCGTAGTCCAGTCGGCTGGTGACGAGGGCCTGGGTGACGGTCTTCCTGGTCTCTGTGGGGATCCACCAGAAGATCTTCCGTAGCATGCGTAGGATGTTGAAGCACGCCGAGGAGACGCTGCTGACTTGCCTGGTCATGGAGAGGGAGGAGTCCAGGATGAAGCCCAGGTTTCGTGCATGGTCTGTCGGTTTGGGTGCGGTGCCCAGGGCGGGAGGCCACCAGGAGTCGTCCCAGGCGGAGGGAGAGGAGCCCAGGATGAGGACCTCCGTCTTGTCCGAGTTCAGTTTCAGGCGGCTGGTCGTCATCCACTCGGCTACCTCTTTCATCCCTTCGTGTAGGTTGGCTCTGGCGGCGGCGGGGTTGTTGGTCAGGGAGAGGATCAGCTGGGTGTCGTCGGCGTAGGAGATGATGCTGAGGTGGTGTTTGCGTACGATGGCCGCGAGGGGGCTCATGTAGACGTTGAAGAGGGTGGGGCTCAGGGATGATCCTTGGGGGACGCCGCAGATGACTTCGGAGGCCTCTGACTTGTACGGTGGTAGGCGGACTCGCTGTGTTCTTCCGTCGAGGAAGGAGATGATCCATTCCAGCGCCTTGTCCTGGATGCCGATGTTGCTGAGGCGCCGTACTAGGGTGCGGTGGCAGACCGTGTCGAATGCCGCGGAGAGGTCTAGGAGGATGAGGGCCGCTGTTTCTCCATTGTCCATCAGGGCTCGGATGTCATCGGTGGCGGCGATGAGGGCGGTCTCGGTGCTGTGTTTGGCTCGGAAGCCGGACTGTGAGGGGTCGAGGGATCCGTTCGTCTCGAGGAAGGCGGCCATCTGCTTGTTGACGGTCTTCTCGATGACTTTGGCTGGAAACGGGAGAAGCGAGATGGGGCGGTAATTCTTGAGGTCGGTGGGGTCCGCTGTTGGTTTCTTGAGTAGAGCGCTGAGTTCGGCGTGTTTCCAGCTCTCGGGGAAGATGGCGGTGTCGAAGGAAGTGTTGATGATGTCTCGCAGGTGGGGTGTGATGACAGCGTCGGCCTTGTTGAAGATGTGGTGAGGGCAGGGGTCGGTTGGTGATCCGGAGTGGATTGAGTTCATCGTGCGGATGGTGTCTTCGGTGCTGATCGGGGTCCAGGCGTGGAGGGTGGTGGTGGGGGGGGGTGGCTGGTCGGTCGTGGTGTGCGTTGGTTGGTTGTTGAAGCTGCTGTGTATGTCTGTGATCTTGTTGTGGAAGTAGGAGGCGAGGGAGTTGCAGAGGTCTTGCGATGGGGTGATGTCGTTGTTTCCTGCGTTGGGGTTGGAAAGCTCTTTTAGCACTCTCCCCACCCTAAGGATTCAATTTAAACCTCAGACCTATCACTCCTATAAAATGTTTTTAATCACCTGTACGTCACTGTCAAAACACTCCTCTGAACTTTCTATTCTTATAGAAGAAGAACAATCCGCTGCTATATTCCTAATGGAACTCTGAACCCAATATCGTACAGTACCTTCCATCTGACTACTATATTCAGCGAAGAGATCCTGGAATTAAGAAGGGTGGTGGTATTGCTATCATTGTTAAAGACACCTTCAAATACTTTATTAAACCTGATATAGTTCCTGATTGCGAAAGTTTGACCTTCGCAATCACTTTTTCTCCTCCTTGCACCTTCTCAGAGATATTTATATATAGACCATCACCAACCTACAGACATTTTCTTAATTTTCACCCTGGTATGGCGGCCAATTTAGCTAGTAACTTCCTCTAAGTTCTCTTTATTAGGGGATTTTATTTTGCATGTTGACGATCCACTGAGCCCCCAAGTAAGCATGAGCGGATTTTGCGGATTGGCAATCCGCGAATTTTGCGGATTTGCGGATTCGCAATCCGCAAAATCCGCGAATTCCCGCGAATTTGCGGATTTTTTTTTTTTTGTGTTCGCCCGTGTTTCTGCCAGTTCGCGAGGGTTTTTACAATTTCGCAATTTGCGAACTTACCTGTCGGGTCGCAAGTTTTGCGAACTTGTTGTTTCTACGTGTCCAGCCTGTTTGGGACACTCTTCTTCATCACTGCCACTCTCTGTCACCACTGCCACTCTCTGACTACTCATGCCACCCTCTGGCCCACCCATGCCACCCTCTGTTTCATCACTACACCCTCTGGTTGTCCAGTGTACATTATTTTCGGCAAAGCAAAGCACACCTTCCCTGCCTCAAGTGACCTGAATTAATTTGGGGCTGATTAATGTGTCACAGAATATTTTTTTAGCTGGCACCTGCTTCCTTAGTGCGCCCTGATTAGTGATCTTTTGCACTTGCTAAGTGCTTTCATTGTTGCAAAATTAGTTACAACACCTGCCCTGCCCCAACTGACAATAATGAATTAGGGGCTGATTAATGGATTTTAACTTCCAGCCTGGCTCCTGCTTGTCTCCCTTAGCTGTAATTCAGGACCTTTGTGGCATATGTGTAACTATTCTGAGGTTCAGAGCAGGGTCACATAATAGTTTCAACTGGCAACTGAACTCTGGAGGGGCCCCTCAGGAAGCACTACAGGAAATGGCTACTAATGATGTGCCTGAACTTTTGAACCTGGTAAGTAGTTACTTTCAGTTTTGCCAAGATCGTATTTCTGCAATTTTGCACTTATTCGCGGGGCGCGAACTCACGCGAACAGTGCGAGCAGTGCGAGCAAAATCCGCTGCTCGCGGATTTGGGGATTTTGCGGGAAATTCGCAAATCTCGCGGATTGCGGATTTCCCGAAAATCCGCAAAATCCGCGAGCGGAACGGATTTTCCGCCCACGCCTACCCCCAAGCCTCTGAGCTCCTTGGCGATCTTTCAGCTGGTCAGCTAATACAAAAAGTACTAGTCTCTACACATGGTAAAGGACACCTACTTGATCCTGTTTTTTCTAATGAGAATAAACTAAGAGTTTTTTACCCTATTCCAGCATCCTGGTCCAAGCATTATTTGATTTCAGTTATCTGGGATAGGGGGACTCAACTCTCCCATCTCAGAACCACTACAAGCTTACGTACGTACGTACTTGGTCCAGACTACCACTTGAACAAAGAATCCTTGCTCTTAAAGACACTAAGCCTATTCTAAATTCGAATTTTACTTTAGATAATGATAAATGTAATGACTTGATCCAGTCTTCCTTGGAACAAGTCAGTCCTAAGAAAATTGCCAACACGAGTGCGATAGAGAAAGTCACTCCCTGGTAGTCCCCTAAGCTTTGGAAGCTCAAACAAAACTGTAAAAGAGCTGAAAGGAAATGGAGAAGAGATTATAATGAATCAAGTACATGGAATATAGGGACATCATAAAACTATATCAGGCTGAAGTAAAAAAGGCACAAGCGCTTTATTTCGAACAAAAAAAATAATCTTGCAGCTAACTCCCCTTTGGAAATCTTTTAAATTACGAAAAGTTTACTTGAGCCACCATCTCCAGATACTTTGTCAGATTCCACTTCAGCTTGATGTAACAAACTTGCAGGATTTCTCTATAAAAAAATAAATACAAGATATTTATGATACTTTTTTCTGTGCTTCACCCCCAGGCAGTCCTTTGATCAATGACAATCTTCCACCTTCTGTCGAGCATTTGTTGGAGGTTTTTCCTGTCCTCAACCTGGACCAGCTCTTAGAAATTTTATCCCAAGTAAAATCAGGCTCCCCCTCTGATCCGGTAGTGCTTTGTTTTTTAATTAAGGCTGCGGAAATAGTGCTCCCAAGTTTACTCAAACGGATAAATCTCACTATTTCCACAGGTCAAGTACCTTTACTTTGGAAATGTGCCATGGGGAAAGCACTTTAAGAAAAGCAGAATTTTGATCCAGATGTATTTGGTAATTATCGTCCGATTTCCCTTCTCCTTGGGATGATTCCAATTCTAGAAAAATATGATAATCTGACAAACAATGGGAATTTTAAGAAACCCACAATTTAGTTCATTCCACCGAAAAGGGATTTTGCCCTCTACATGGCATGGAAACCGCTCTTCTTACTGTGGTTAAGGAATCCAAAAGACTTCTGGATCAAATTGGGTCAGTAGCTATTATTCTTCTTGTTCTAAGTTTTGCAATTGATACAGTAAACCACTACATTCTCTTAAGTAGACTAAGGAATGTTGGAATTGCAGAAAGCGCTATCATCTGGATACAGTCCTTTTTAGCTGATAGAACCTTCCAGGTTTTTGATGGAGCTAATATCTCTGATAGCCTGCCACTTAAATGCGGAGTGCTGCAGGTTTCTTCACTGAGCCCTACATTGTTTAATGTATACATAAGGCCTCTTGCAGCTATTGTTCCACCTCATGGGAGCAATATAGCCACCTATGCGGATGACACCCAACTGTTTCTCTCTTTGAATCACTCTCAGAACACATTATCCTCCATGGATGTATGCTTAGAAAAAGTGGCAGAAATGATGGGATATTCCTGGCCTAAATTTAATGGAGACGAAACAGAGCTAATGCTCCTGGGCAATACCCGTTCTCCAGAGCTAGGAATGGCGTGGCCAAATTTTACTTGTTCTGCCCCTGCCCCTAAGGCGATGATCAAAAGCCTTGGCATGTGGCTTGAAAAATCTTATACATTTGAGCATCAAGTGGTGAAACTAGTAGCCACATGTAATGGAATGCTCAGAATACCTCGTAAAATTCTTCCTTTGCTTCCCTTCTCCGCTAGGAGACTGATGTTCTAGACTCTGGTTCTTTCCCGCCTGGACCGCAAAAACTCCCTCTATCTAGGGGCACCCAACACAATTACAAGAAATCTGCAAATAATACAAGGATAGGTTATTAAAGAGATTCTGACTTTGGAACTAAGCAATCAGACTCAAGTCCCGGCGTCGACTCCGCACCCTGTGATTCCAGGCAACTCGCTTCACCTTCCCTTGTTCATAATATTAAGGCGTCCCTGTGTTATGTAACTGGTGATCCTGTAAAGTATTCCCTTGGGTTTGTTTTCTCTTGCTGTGGTGAGTTCTGCCTATGCTCAGACTCAGTGCCTAGAAGCCCTTGATATTATTGGCTGGGAGAGAATGTCTTATTACTTACCGGTAATCTTCATTACCCCGATTAGGGTCCTCCCCGTCCCAGTCCTTACCACGTGAGGCAGTCCTGCCTCCACCCAGCCAATCAAAACGCCAGAAATCCAAAGGTCGAAGGTGACATAAGCCCCTCCCACCCACCGCCATGCCTGTTATCAACAAGACTCAGACACAAACACAGCGGGAGGGAGGGAGGGAAGAGGACTGGGACGGGGAGGACCCTAATCGGGGTAATGAAGATCACCGGTAAGTAATAAGACATTACCCCCTCATGGGTCCTCCCCGTCCCAGTCCTTACCACGTGAGGAACTCACAAGCAGAAAAACAAGAAGAAAAAATGCAGGACACCAGGGATCCATGCAAAAGTACAAAACTTCAAACAATAAAGCATCGACGAACAGCAGCGTACAAGACGCCAACAGAAATCGTCAGAAGAGGCAAGAAAAACATCAAGCCGAGAATGTCGCACACAAGTGTAACGGGACCGCCAAAAGGCCGCCCCACAAAGCACTAGGATAGAGACCCCGCCCCATCAGCACAGGAAGCAGACACAGAACCCACAGGAGACAAACAGGTTAGGAGAAACCCGAGACTGTAGTGAACATCGGAGGCAAAACAGAAGAGCCCCGCGAACACCCAAAGAAGGGGAAAAGGAGAAACCCCCACAGCAGGCAAAACAGGAAGCAACACCTCCAGCCGCAAAAGGAAACACGAAGAAACAGGCAGAAAAGCCCGATCTAAGCCGCAAAACTACTCAAACCTGCAGAAACTGCAAAGAAGGAAACAAAACGAGTAAGGCACCCAACCCACCCAACCGACAAGTGGAAGAGAAGGCCAGCAAAAAAAAACACCGCAGTGGACAACCACAACACGTCCACCACTAACAAGGACATGAAAGGGGCAACCGCAGACCATGCAAAACAGCAGGCAAGGCCCAAAGAAGAAATGAGAACAGGAGAGCCCGGACAATGAAGCAAAAGCTCCGAAGAAGCCGACCCATCAAAGGCCAACAACCACGAGGAAGCCCCAAGGCCCCGACAAGCACAAACCGCCGTCAACGAGCAGACAAAGCGGAAGGGGAAAAATCCCAACAACAAACCCAAGCTGGAGAAACCAGCACAGAAACAGGAACCCCACCATGGATTCCGACCAAGAGAAGAGCACCAGGAAACAAAAGAGCCCCAAAGTGCATCACAGCTCCAAAGAGCGGAAGGCCAACGCGACCAACACATGCCACAGGCCACCACAGAAGAACAGCCCAAAGACGCCAAAGACAGCCGCTCAAGAGACAGGCAGTCAGAAGCAAGCGCCAAAGACAGGGCAAAGACAGCTGCGGACCCAGAAGCAGAGCCGGAGGCAAGGGAGGCTGGCCAAATCCGACTCCCAACAGCAACAGCAGGAGCGGAAACCAAAAACAGCAAGGCCAACCCAACAACACCGACACCCCCCAAACCTCCGCAAAGCGCCCGGGAGGAGAAAAACGGGAGGGAAGGTATATAGAAAACCCGAAGGCCAAGGAAACGAGAGAGCAACCCCCGAGGACAGACCACCCCGGAACAAAAACCGGGGGAGAAGAGCAACCGGAGGGGAAGCAAAAATGACCAAACCAAGAGACCCAAACCAAAGACAAAAGGACCTGGAACAGAGGAACAGACAGAGGGAATGCTACACGAAGTAGCAAGACAACCCAGCGCAGGGCCATTCCAAGCACCAGCGCACAGTCCCAAGCACCCACGCAAAATCCCAACAAAAGGACATGTCCCGTCGAAACAAGCACCAGACAGCACCAAACAGAGGACGGCAGGAAGCGGCCTAAGCCACCAAAAGAAGGCACAACCAGAGTACCATTCCAGTAAAGAAACCAACCGCCGTAACAGGGATGCCTCTCAAGACCCTCTGAAAGACAACAGAGAAGTCGCCGCCCAGAAACAAGACAGGGAAGCCCGCAGGAACAGAGACACGTACCGGGACCCCCCAAGAAGGCCCAAACAACAACGAGCCCCCAGAGCGCCAGCCCGAACAATAGACAAGCCGGCCACCAAGGACCCCAACGGGGCCCCCAACCCAAGGTCTGGCATCCAAGGACAACAAGAGGAGAGAGGAAAGCAGAAATGCACCCCCCACACCAGGTCAGGAGAGCAAAGCCACCAGACCAGGGGAGAGAGGAACCAGAGCCTCGTAATCAGCAAGACAAAGGACCCAACAAGACATCAGAAGAAACACCAAGGACACGAGGTGCACAAGAGCCCAAGGAACCACAGCCGAGGAGGCAACCACCATCTGCCGGACACAAAACCAACCCCGAGCCGGGGCAGGAGGGAGACCCAGTAGGACCCGCAGAAGATCCAACAGGACAGAGAACAGATCCGGATATATGGAACGCCTCACGAAATGCGTGTCATCCCAGCGCAGGGGCCATGTCAACCCCCTCCAGCAACGCTCAGCAGAAAGCATACGAGCCGCTGAAGCGAGCACTGAGAAACAGCCCCCAGCAAAGCGTCAAACCGGTCCCGAGGAACTGAAGCCCCCGAACAGGAACCAGACGAGGAACGGCCAGACCCAAAACGACCCCAGAAACCGGAACCAGGCCAGCAAACCCCCACAGCAGGAGCCAGCACTGTGGAAAAAAACAGAGGAGCATGAGAGAGACCGAAAGGAAACACCTGAAAACAGGAAACGGAACTCAACCACCGCAAACCTCTGAGCAGCCGGATGGAGGGGAACGAGAAAAACAGGCGACTCCCACACCTAGGGAAGCCAAAATTACCCACCAAGAAGAGGGGAAAACCAGGCTGCAAGGGGCTCAACCGAAAGGGACACAGCCGCACCAACCCGACCAAAGCCCCGGGAGGCAGAACCGAACAGAAAGACCAACGGGAGCCAGGACCTGGAACAGAGAGAAAGAGGACCCCCGGCCCCACTCCATCACCGAAACCAGCACCACAGAGCGTAGCGACAAAAAATTGGCCGACGCCAAAGAAGAATGGCCTAAAAGGGGGACAGCCCAGAATGGAAATCGGCAACCAAGAATGACGACCAACAGGAATCACCATTCTCAAAGCAGACCGGACCAATGACACCAAAGGAGATAGGCGACCCACAAACAGGTCAACACCAGGAGTGGAACACATAACCTGAAGAGGAAGAGATGCAACCACCAGGCCACAGAGACTCCACCCGGGCACAACATATCGGACTGACATTCAGGGGCAGCAGCAGGCGCCGCAGAGGCAGGGAACCAAACGTAGTGCAAAAAATGCAGGCATAGGACCAAGGCACTAGGGGAATGGCAAAGCACCAAAACGCAGGCCAGTGAGAAATCTCACAAGCCCCCGCCGCCCCGGTAGCCGAGGACAAGGCCCAACCATCCGGGACCGGAAGGAGGGACCCCAAGAAAGCACAGACCGAAAAAGAGCAAGCACACACCCCAAAAAGGAGAAGCAGCATACGAACTCTTGAGAGCGGAATCCTCCAACCGCCCAACCCGGACCTCCAGGGAAGAAGCCTCCGAAGACCGAGGGAGAAGGTGCAAAAAAGAAGAAAAATGGAGGATACCAGGTGACAAAGACCGCCAGGCGAAATCGTGTCCCCAGAAAGAGAGGAACACCCCGCATGGCAATGCCAAGCCACACCGCAGCCAGTACAGCCAACAGGACAGCACGAAATGGCCGGTAAAAAATGGGAATAAACCCCGCCGGAGCAAATGAATCAGGGAGAAAGACCCAGCAACAAAACGCCAGAAATCTCATGGACCATCCCCGAATGTATACCCCAACAGAGAAAAAACGTCCACGATCCCACCAACAAGAGATGATGGCATAGCCGCATGCACCAGCAGCGCAGACAGCGCAAAACAGTCCAAGAAAAACTGCAAAAGATGCTACGTGGACAAAGAGAATGCAAATTTCCAAAGCACAGCATGAAAATGAACATCCCAAGTCACATTGACAGCATAGGCAGGACTTGAACCCTCAGCACATGATAGCCTGTGACACCAGAGGCATATGACATACCAAAGAGCAACAGCTCCGTGGATGCACCGGAGAGGAAGTCCCCTCAAACATGGCGAGTAAAGGAGTAAACCCCATATATGGAACGCTTCACGAATATGCATGTCATCCCTGTGCAGGGACCATGCTAATCTACTCTGTATCGTTCCAAGCATAGTATATGTGCTGCCGAAGCGAGCACCAGGAAAACACCCAACACACATTGGTGGTGGTATTGAAAGGAAGTGCCCAGCGACCTCCAGGAAACACTGCCCCAAACAGTAATCTCACATGTGAGAACAGAAAATAAACAAAAAAGGGCAGCCCTGCAGTCTCCACCCACAGCCAAATATTAAGAACATGGCCGCAGGGGCCGGCCACTGCACTAAAGCACCAGCGCCGGAACGACCTGGGGCCAGAACACCAGGAGGGCTCCCCGCCCCAGCCCAGCACATGAACGGGGAGCATCCTGACCCCAGAACAGGAGCGTGGCCGGCCGGAGGACCGGAGCGGCCGCGCCGGTAAAAACATGAAAAGACCATAAACAGAAGCATTTAAAAATGCAAAAGAAACACTCACGGCACCGCCAAAACACCCAGAAGCAAACAGGAACAGAGGCAGGAACCGGAAGCACCAGCGTTCCGACAGCCGTCGGAGCAGAAAAAAAACAGGCATGCCGGTGGGTGGGAGGGGCTTATGTCACCTTCGACCTTTGGATTTCTGGCATTTTGATTGGCTGGGTGGAGGCAGGACTGCCTCACGTGGTAAGGACTGGGACGGGGAGGACCCATGAGGGGGTAATGGGTCATTACAGAGCTGCTGACTTTGGAACTAGGCAATCAGACTCGAGTCCCAGCTCCTGCTCAGCACCCAGTGATTCCAGGCAAATCGCTTCACCTTCCCTTTTTCACAATATGAATGCGTCCCTGTGTTATGTAACTGGTGATCGTGTAAAGTGCTCCCTCGGGTTTGTTTCTCTTGCTGTGGTGAGCACTGCCTGTGCTCAGACTCAGTGCCTAGAAGCCCTCGATGTTATTGGCTGGGAGAGGATGGGTCCTTACAGAGCTGCTGACTTTGGAATTAGGCAATCAGACTTGAGTCCCAGCTCCTGCTCAGCACCCTGTGATTCCAGGCAAATTGCTTCACCTTCCCTTGTTAACAATATGAATGCGTCCCTGTGTTTTGTAACTGGTGCTCATGTAAATCGCTCCCTCAGGTTTGTTTTCTCCTGCTGTGGAGAGTGCTGCCTGTGCTCAGACTCAGTGCCTAGACGCCCTCAATGTTATTGGCTGGGAGAGGATGGGTCATTACGGAGCTGCTGACTTTGGAACTAGGCAATCAGACTTGAATACCGACGTCAGCTCAGCACCCTGTGTTTCCATGCAAATTGCGTCACCTTCTCTTGTTCAAAACAAGAATGCGTCCCTGTGTTATGTAACTGGTGCTCGTGTGAAGCGCTCCTTCGGATCGGTATCAAGTTAAATAAAACTGCTCTGATGAGAACTAAATGAGATCTGAACCCATCCCGTCCCAGACCTTCAAGGCTGACACGGAACCCACCAATCAGAAGGCAGAACAGCAGCGTGTCATCACTCACCAGGTGGATTCTGGCTTCTGTCCTTTTGTGCTCCCGTCTGATCCTTTTCACAGTGCTTAAAAGCCTGGCTGCGGACCCCAATGAGTTGTCTGCACAGGGGTGTCACCCCCAATCCCAGTTGCTTTTTTGTTTTAAAACCCCCTTTATGTGTACTGTATGATCTTGTCACACCTCAGTGGCATAAATACCTGCCTGTAAGAAATATCTTATTGTTTGAGAACACACCAGGCCTTCACAAGACTGTGAATAAACAGGACGTTTTCCCAGTGCTTAATTTGTAAAATATGAAGTCCAGGTGCTCAAATGTTTGTCCGAGGCCACACCTACTTTCCCCAGACTCCACCCACTTCCTCCACTGGCTCCACCCACTTTATTGATTACACCCACATCCTCAACTGGCACGGCTAAAAGTCAGATGTAATAGCCAACGCCTTCTGATAACTGTACAGTAAGTTAGGGGTTAAACTATCAATCTGTTTGGATAGAGCTGCATGGATTCTCAGCCAAATTAATTGGAAAATCTGCAACCCCCATCCTTCTCCCTCCTCCTTCATTACTTTGGATCTGCAGCCGCTGGTCCATGTCCTGGTCACAGTCACTGTAATCTTCTTTCATGAACGCATGGTCACCAGAAGGCTCTGCCATTTCCCCACCTTCCTGACATGAGACGTGTCAGTAATATCTCACATCCCGTTTCCTGCCTCACTATGCCTACAACTTTCCAGATTGTGCCACTGGGTGATTTCCAAAGAGACCCACCTTTAAATAATTAAAATTAAGTTAAGTTAAAATAATTATTAAAACATGTAAAAAAACAAATATCTGGAGGTGGGGGCTTGAGCCTTAATGAAAATGGTGGGGTATCCATTTACCACGTTACCAAACTAGTTACCAGCTTTATGTCATTTTAGGTATTGATATTGCATGCTTTGCTGCACAATGTGCACATTGGAAAAAAACATGGGTGTGACCGTGGAGTGTATAATTTCTAAACTCCTTGGTGCTGACAACTTTTCCTTAAATTTTTTGTTAAACGACTATGATGGAATTGTGCAACAGTAACATCTGTTGTTTTTACTGTACCTTGGGCCTGCTGCCAGGCCCTGCCTCCTGGTGGCTGGAGCTGTTACTCGCGGCACTCACTGCCCAGAATCAGATTTAGTGAGTACTGTAGTATGTAATACTCACTGCTGGTAGCGGCTACGCCGGGCCCGGGCTACTCCTCAACTCCAACAAATCGCCAATCACGTCGCACCACAACAAATTCGTCCGGCCTGGCGCCCGTTTTTGCTTGCTGCTGGTGCTGGCTGACTTCACTTAGACTCTAACTAACTTTCACTATTCTATTAGACTCTTTTTAGTAAACCCAACTGACGCTGCTGAACGTTCGTTGGTTCACGGCTTCTGCTGTTCAGGGGGTACCAGTGAATACTCTTAAGAACCAAAGATGGGGATTCTGCCATTCAGGGGGGTCACCAGTGAAGGTTCTGAGGGACCAAAGGATGGGTTTCTGCTGTTAAGATGTACACAGCGACGCTTTTCAGGGGCAAAGCAGAGGAGTTTGCAGGGGTCCCACTTTTTAACAATAACTCTCTCTAAACTGAGCACTTGGATGCTTGCGTTATCCAAGCACCAGGGATTTAAGTGAGGCGGGTTCCGCCGGTGCTCAGCACCGGCAGTTCTAAATAGCAGGTGCCGAGACAGTTCTCTATCAGGCTCGCCATTGTTTCTCTCACCCTCAGGGTGAAAAATTAAACCTTAACTCTGCAGCGGTCCCACCCTTCACTGCCTTTGATGCAATTTCAAAGTCTCGCTATAGTACTCAGTCTCCTCATTTCATAACGGAAGCATTTTCAATATTCCAACAAAGCCATGGTTGTTGATTATTTATCTTGTGCAACTAACAATCATTAACGAAGCCATTAGCGCTGGCTTGTTGTAGGTTTAATATTACTTGCTGTATCATATATCTGGATGCAAGGACAGAAGAATCAAAATACCAGGGAAGCACAGGTTTTTAGCTTAGGTGTTGAAAACGCTTACCCACGCAGACTATTAAAAAAAAATATGTCCACTTATCTGCAGCTGTATGTAATGGGTGTTATCTACAGCTGTATGTAATGGGTGTATTAAGTCAACAACCTAACATTCTGGCAAACAGAATGTATTAACAATTTCAAAATATAGACCAGAAACTCTTGCCCTAGGGAAAGCCAAAGTGCAGCAGACACTTCAAACACGGGTCTCAGTTCTCCAAGAATCAGCGAGATTAGCCATCACAGCAGGAGCGCATAACAATATCCTAGCTCACTGTTAAACAGCGAACAGGACAGGCCACTTAGACTAGGCGATTCATTATATTAAGGCAACTCTTCCAACTAATGGCCCGTGCACGGCTACTCCATCCGTTCACCCCTGAAAACGTGAAAGACAACTATGACTCGGACAGTGGTGAATTCGTGCGCATTACAATGGGAAAAAAATCTGCGCACGCTGCTTGAATCAAAAGTAAAACTGAATCCAGGCAGCCCGGGCCGGCCTGCGCAACATCATCATTAGACATCAGTGATTACAACATAAACGATATATCCCGACCCGGCCTTGCCATCATCATAAGACATCAATATAAAACATATATATTCACTAATGAGTAATATCAAATTATAATCAAATAGAGATATTTGAAATTCATTCATTCTTCGTGAATCACAATACTGCTCTCTTGGCTTACACAGGCGTGCCCCACACAGCCTGCAAAACAGTCTTTTTGACTATGGGACCGTCACCCGGAGCAGTAAGTAGTTAATGAGCGGGACTGTGGGGGTGGGACGGTGGCAACTGTGACGCACTGGGGGGTTGGGGGGCGCGAGGTGGCCATTATTAGGCTGCAGCGGAGCTTGACATTAACTAATTAGGCTGCAGCGCAGGCCCTGCCTCGCCTGGTGCTGCTGCGAAGCTTTTTTTGTTAACTCAAGAAATGATTAGGCCTGCTACTCTCACCTGGTGCTTAGCTCTAGTCTCCGAGGCCACCGCAACGCGGCCAAAGTCATCCGATCGTGCTACTGTCTACTTTTGAGCGGCGGCCCTTGAACCACGATTCTAGCTGGTGAGGTGCGACCCTGCGAGTATGCTGGGGCGTGCCAAAAGCAGCGAAAGCGCGCGCATTGCATGCCATCTGGAAAAAATCTACGCCTGCTGCCTCACACAGCCCCAACGGCCCAACCCCCGCAGAAGACCAGGCGCCCTGTCTAACTCAGTGTCCCGCCCACTGATCCGCGGCCGCTGGGTCACCAGTGCCTGACTGAAAAGAAGTTAACTCTTGAAGAACAGTTCTTCAAAATCACCAGTCTTTCATCAAGAACACAACCAGTACGTAACACAGCAGCAGCACTTCCTACAGCCGAGCAGCACAGCACACACTCTGTGCTGTGCCACTAATTATAAATCAATTACTGACGTGCACTAAATGCGTATAGCCCCGGCCCTGATAATTAAGTGCCGGTGCTAAGCACCGGCAAGCACCGGCACAAATTAAGCACTGCGTTTTCCTTTTGATAACGATAAAGACGACCGACCCATGCCTCTCTTGTGTCTAAATAGCATGCGCTGA
Organism: Lissotriton vulgaris; assembly: GCF_964263255.1. Classification (NCBI taxonomy): domain Eukaryota; kingdom Metazoa; phylum Chordata; class Amphibia; order Caudata; family Salamandridae; genus Lissotriton; species Lissotriton vulgaris. Next base: position 942,011,872 of record NC_141696.1, read on the forward strand.
CTCTCACTCAGACATCTCGCCGTGTGTTTAGTTCACAAAACAATCATAGTGCTATACGTCTCTACGTTTTTAAAATGACAACTACATTTTGGGGAATTTTGGAAACACTTGCTTTTTGTAGCTTAACATCTTGGTGGTGTCGGTAAATCGGTTTCAAAGTTTTCATTTAGCTGAAAGGCGTGTTTGTTTTTGGTGTGCAACACTCATCAGACTTAGGTACATGTCAATTTAATCCCCATTCATCGTAGTCTCATCATATTTTGTGCTGGCTATATGATCTGCTCACACCTTCTGTTTAATTAAAAAGTATATAACAAGCATTTGCAATGCAATAGGTCCCGCATTAATGCAAGTTTGAGCTATTTACATTGTAAATGACAATGCGTTTTATTTATGCTTCAAAAACCAAAAGATAAATAAAAGCCATTGTCATTTACAATGTTGATAGCTCAAACGCGCGTAAATGCGAGACCTGTTGCATAACAAATGCTTGTTTTTCTGTGTATTCTGTCTTGGAGTTCCACTCCCCTCATTGTGTGCCAGTTCCAAGGGGCTTGGCGCTGTCACTTGGCTTCAGATATATTGCTGGTTTATGGCCGGTTGTATCCTGGGGGCAACGCCGGGGCACCGGGGGAAGTGCTGGGTCCTTGTCACAGCCTCTGGCTCTGTTTCTCTGTGTTTTGGCTGTTGCTCCACAGATGTGAGATCTCCCTGCACGCCCCCAGTCAGCAACGTTTTAATCGTAACATCTGGAGCAGAAGTGAGGTGGCGGGTGGGAGGGAAGGGGGTGTCGAGGGAGGAGGGGACTGTAAGAAACTGTTGCATTTGGTTTCAACAAAGCAAGGAAGGAAGCCAAATTAGGCACTATGGTCGGGCCAAATTCAGTGGCTTCTGACGTTATCTGCTAACAATTGGGGAGGTCAAAGGACAACTGAGTGGGGTCAACGAAACACTGTGGGGTGTATTTTGTCACTGTGTAAAAGGGAGAGTCTCTTGAGGCCACGACTGAGTCCCTCGAGTCGAAATGCCTGTGCAGTGAGAAAGGGTTTATTGGCCTGTGGGCGCAGAGTGCAGCGTTATCTAAGGAATACCTGCTTTTGGCAAAATGAAAGGCTAACCCCCCAAATTCTGGCAGACTTGCGCGTGCTGTTCATACTGGCCTGGGAAGGGCAGTTGGGCCGGAGTGTACTTTGGTTTCCCACATTTTTATCATATCAATGGCTTTTTGCAGAGAGTAGTCGAGCTGGGGGGGGGGGGGTTAGAAGAGACAGCTAAAGCGCTTAAATGGCTTTTTATTTTTTAAGAACACTACATCCTGCTCTCTAAATGTAATGAAACAACATGAAAATTTTTTTTTAAGGATGTATTTCATCAACTAGGAGTGTTGTAGAGGTGCATTCTGGCGATCTCAGCAACACCGGTCCCCGGACAACCACAGAAATGATTTAACTCGGTACCTGGATGTTGCTAGATGAGTAGAGCAACATTGGTTCTTGTAGGATAAGTGACCTCCCTTGGATCTCTAGCTCACTGAAACATGAAATAATTTCAATGTCAGAGGGGAGACTTGCGGGGCTGGGGTAAAACATTCAAAAGAAAAATAGCTTTTAATCCGAGAACCTTATACATGTGTCCAAATTCTTCGCACATAGGGCACACTGCATCCTTGCACACTTTGATCCATGCATGCATGTACGATCCAGCCGGCAACTTCTCAGACTTGGTGGTGTGCAACAAGGCTATTTATACATTTGTCAAGTAACAGTGACTGCTACATTTCCGCTAACTGGGAAGCCACGGTCAATATATCAAGTGTTCAGTGCTAAAAATGCCTTGCAGTTACCAATGGTTGTTTCACTCCAGATTGTACCATGCCACAATAGCGCTAGCTCATTGTAAATCCTTTAGTCGTGGCATTACTGTAGTTGCCAGATAAAAGTTTGAAACTGCAGCAGGCATTAGCACAACACGGCTGGAAGTTGTAGAGTGGTCTCCAACTGATGAAGAGGAGCCAGTCTTCTGCGTTTTGTTGCACAGAACTTTCTCCTTAAATGGGCTTGAGCATGGTCGGTCCCTCATACCTTTGTTGCCCAGCTGCTACAGAAGCCAGGCTGATTTTCGAAGAAGGTATATGATCTTCTGTGGACTCCTACTCAACTGGATTTTCTGATCGCAAAATCTGACCAAGAAAAGGAAGGAAGTCCGAATCCCACTCAGCATCTGAAATAGAGGGTGCAGAGCATATGGTGCTCTTTTAGTTAATCACTTTACCAATCCTGTACGGAGATACACAAGCACAAGGCAGCGCTCTGTCGCGTTCTAATCTAGGACCCTGATCGATACTGTGACCTTATGCCCCTATACGGCTATAATCCCTTTGTACCCCTATATTGGCATAACCAATGAAATGCAATATTCAGAAACTCGTCTCTGGCCTCACACGAACAGAGCCACATCGAACAGAGCCACATTTCAGAATCGCTTCCTCTGCAACTTCCTTTGCAGCTCATTAGTGCAAATGACACAGCAGAAGCTACTATCTAAGATTCCTAGATTACACTCCGAGTTCTTCAACAAGATAAAAACTCAGCAACCTGGGAAAGCCCCGCTTGCTATGTTTTGATTAGTAATAGAACTCTAATAAGCACTGAGATACGATCACTTCCTAGTGACATCTTTATTGACGTCTTATGTCCAAAAACTTACGTCAAACAAGGCACCTTTCAGGTATAAATATTACCAACGTTGCCTTAAGCAAACGCTGCCTCGCTGATGATACCATCGCTGACTATCGCTACTGCTATCGCTGCTAACGAGCGAACGATGGTGTGGTGCACATAGGAGCTGAATGGCTGTCCCCCTGCAAGAGCCCAGCAGATGCAAGCTGCCCGCGGATGCTGCCCCTCCTCCTCCTCTTTGACGCGCTGAGAGAGACGCTGTCTTTTCTCCTGCCGAGAAAATCCAGCTCCGGCGTTTCCAGCCTACTCTTGCGAGTGACTGGGATATCGAGTCCTGAAGGAGATACAAGCCTTCCAACATTCTATTCCAGAGGTATGGTGTTGACTAAACCCTTATAGAGAATTCTTGAAGCAAACCTTGGCAAAACCAACTTAACTAAAACTGCTACTTACTTACTCCCTTCCAAGTATTAGGCTTAGGTCAGGTACACTGGGGTAGGCGTAGTTAGAAGCACCAGTTGAGTACGTTAGCTAAATGTATATATGAATGTATATATGTTTTATTCATTTTAAACCATTGAATGGCTAAGAAACCATATCAATGCTTTTACAGTATTATTTTGCAATACTCATGTTACTGTACGCACTTTTTATAATAACAAGTCTTGCAATTGTGGCAATTTATTTCTCTTGTATGAGAAGAAAGACTGTTCAATAAATAATACCTTTTATTGAAAACGCCTGTCTCTCTATTCTCTACATATTGTGAAAGTAATCTGCACAACAACTGACTGAGTAAAATAACTGTCTATTGTTTCACACGACTCTAGAGATTGACTCTTATCTGAGGAGCAAAGTTGTCATGTTGCACGGTTGTTGGAAACCTGAATCCCTTCTTGGCTGTACCAGGGAAGCTGATCACTTCCTATTCAGTCAAGAAAGTTTCCAGTGACCTCTGAGCTAGTTGGTAACAAACCCAATTAAGTTTAGCATAGTCAGTAGAGGCCTGGAAGATCCGCACTTCTACGTCGATACTACTGTTTATGTTATTGCAATGCGCAGGGCCTATTGGGTAAATAGGAACTACACTACATGGCGCCCAACGTTTGGTAAGGCGATAAACTAACGCAAGACGTTAGAGTAACTCAGTCGTGCATTTTTCACACAGACCCCTTTCTCCCGTAAATACTCCAATAGACGTCTGGAGTGGGTGAAAGGTTAAAATCCGCCCAACCTTAGTAGGAAGAGATTCCTATGTAACGCTCTGGTTTATTCAACGTTGAAGGATACAGTGTTCCAAAATATTGTGCACCTAATCTTTGTCTCCTTGGAGACCTGCTCTGCAAAACCTGCATTTATAAAATGTCAGTAGAAAACAACGGAGTTGATGCCGCAGTAAATGCGACTCAGCAGGGTCCCGACGGGACTACTGAACCTGGTGCAATAATCATCCTGGCACATTTAAGAAAATCTATAACGTCAAAACTTATAGAAAATGGACTGACCACACAAGGTGGCACAGTCGTCTTCGTGATAGAGGCACACGAATATCGGCACACAGAGGTATTCTATTCATGGATAAAATTTCGCAACACATGAGTTCCACTTTTATAAAATAGAGGATCCACCGGGAGAGTACGCTCCTTTTGAGGAGATTGAAATCCCATTAAAATTCCAAGAGCACCTGCTCTGGTTTAATGGCACCCTAAAACACAATGATCATATTACCAGGCTCGGTCCACTAGGTCGACCAGGAGCAACGTGGCCGGTTCTAGCCAGCTACATACCACATCCGGACATTGATAAAATGTCTAGAGAAGAACTTTTAGCACAGCTAAAAACATTAATTAAAATACATAGGCAATTAGTCCAATATGTAATGTGACTGCTACAGTCCAATCAGCTGTTAATGTACCACAGCTGACCCCTCATCAGGGGAACACTAATAAAATTACACCACAGAACATACAGTCATGTCTTGGTAAAACATCCATAAAACGGGAACAAATTCCTTTCTGGTTAGCGCAGAAAATTACTCAAATAGAGGCAGTATTTCCGAATACTACCCCTATTGAGAAACACAGAATCTTGACCATCTGACTTCCAATGGGGGTCGCACCACACGTGGAGGACTGTGACACTTGCGGTACAGTCTTTGCTTCCATTTACACAAAAACACATGGTGTCCCATCCATGGCGGTAATACCAGAAGTGCTAAAACAGATTCAAAATGAATACGGTCCAGAACCTGCTTTAACTCTTGGTATGAAATTACTGAAAGACTTCAAGCAGGTCTCTGCTATATTATTAGCCAACATAAAAGGAGAAGCAGCATCTGTGGCGATCCGCCAGAAGTTGAAGGAGACAGATATAACAGATCAACCAATTGAGCTTGCCAGAATTATGGAAAAATGCTATGAAGAACTAGGTAGAGACAGCTTGGGTGGAAAACCAGTAAAGCCCCAACTGCTCGAAAATCCTGAAAAAATATTTATTAAAACTAATTCAAACACTCCTAAAAAGAGCTGGGATGGAAATAAACAATCCACTCCCAAGGAAAAAGTTTTCCAGTCCAGAGGAAGGTCTCCTCGATGGAGGGAAAGAACTCCAACTCGAGAACACCAGTCTCCCCAGAGGGAGCCCTCTGAGAAAAGATATAACCTTAGAAATAGGGATCATTTGAAGAAGCCTGATAGATATCAAAGTATTGATACACGTCCCTCTCGATCTTTTTCGCAGAAATCGGAAAGAAGAGGACAGTCAGACCCAGGAGAGCACACCAAGTTCAAAGACAAGGAACCTGCTCAGAGTAAAAAATCTCAATTTCCAAGAAAGAAGGTAGCCAGTATTAGAGTAATCGAACATGCAGAGAATACTGAGGACACAGTTGAAAACCGGGGAGTGGGCACAGACAATGTTAGACAGTGCAGCAGAAATCAGTATAGCTCGCAAGATCCTGATGAGTCATCTGGAGACAGTGGACACGAATGAATACATTCAAGTAGAAACTGCCAACACCAGAGTTAGCAAGCCCCATAAGATATACGAAATAACATTGCGTATAGAGGGTGATAAGACTAGGAAAATAAAGGGTCTGTTTTGGGATAAACTCTCAAAAGGCTATGATATTCTGTTAGCTGAAAAAGATTGGCCCCCAGAGTTTGTCAGGGAGTGCCCTCGTGGCGAAGAAATGATTATGCCTGCCTTCTCGAATCATATTCCGATTCACAAAAAATATACTTATGCAAGGAAATGGGCAGTGGCCCAGGCACCGGCATTATATAAAAATCATGTAGGATGGGATGAGGACTCACCTCCTCACAAAATCCAGTTAAAAAGTCAACAAACTGCACAAAGGCAGTATCCCGTTAAGCAAGAAGCTAAAAAACAAGTCAGGGAGATTTTAGAACAACTTGAATACCAGGGGGTGATTGAAACATGCACCTCTCAAATGAACAATCCTTTGTTTCCTGTCTCCAAACCAGACAATTCATATCGTCTAGTTTTGGACTACAGACACCTTAATGCATGTTGCAAAACATTTGCAGTACAAAATTCGCATAGTGCTGCACTAATGAATAACATAGTTAGGAAAAAATATAAAACGACATTAGACATATCTAATGGTTTCTTTTGTCAAAACATTGCACCAGAAAGCAGATACTTGACCGTTTTCTCAGTAATGGGGTCTCAGAAAAATTTCTGTAGGCTCCCACAGGCATTCAAGAACAGCCCAGGACTATTCTCAGCTAGAGTAACAGAGTTACTACAAATATATGATGATGAGGCATCATCTTACGTAGATGATATCTATCTCACAGACGACGACTTGGATACTCACTTGAAAAGAGTGAACACCATAATACTTGGGTTCGCTGCAGAAGGTTACAAATTCAACTTTAAAAAGTCCCGAATTGCCCATCAGACAGTATTATTTTTAGGATACGAATTATCAAGTGAAGGAAAAAGCCTAGCGGACAACTTCTTAGAGAAGTGTGCTGTACTCCAAGCTCCAAAAACGCTGAAGAACTTACAATCGATTCTAGGCTTCCTGAATTTCGGTAGAACTTACATTCTAAATTACGCGGAGAGGGTTAAACCTCTCTACGAACTAATTAAACCTGATTTTAAACCAATCACCTGGACTCAAAAACACACAGAAATGTTGAAATCACTGCAAACAGACATGTTAGCAAAAACAAAATTAGATACATGTGACAACACACGCAATCTTGTAATCCGAGTCATCCCAGGAAGATGCGGATTCACGTACCTGACCTCTAATGAGGGAGAAAATGTACCAATTTCAATTAAATCTCACTTGTACACACAAGCAGAAAAAACATTCAGTCTCACAGTAAATACTGTGAAAGCAGTAGAAACTGCATTAGCGAATGAATGAGAACTAGCACATGGTAAAAGGATTAATATCCTCACAGCGGAATCCGCCTTTGAGGCGCTATTCAGCCCAGTAAACCTGCCTACAGTGTCACTGGATCCGAAATGGATACAGTATGTAGATTCTCTAGGAGCAGAAGATGTGAAATACTATTTTGCCCCGCAATTTAAAAAACTGAATGATTTAGAATATGAAGAAGAATATCCTCTGCCAATCGAACTTCTGCCTCTCCCACAGTACGCCTGTATTATCTATACAGATAGATTTGTACAGCATTTCAACATAGAGAACAAATCCTACGATGCAGCCTGTGCGATTGTTAAAGGTCGTTGGCTGTGCGGTAAATTCAGACCGAAAATAACAAAAACTGAATCAGTGAAGTACTGTTCGGCTCAGAGAGCTGAAATCAGATCTTTAAAGATGGCGCTTGAAAATGCAGAACGTGAATTCCCGACACTAATCGTGTGCGATTCTCATTTTTGCGTCAACTCTTACAATAATAAGTTGCAGAGCTGGATTGAAAACGATTACAAAGATGACCAAGGTGCCACAATAAAGCATAAATTGCTCTAGAAACAGGTAGCTCTTTTACAGAAAGAACTACAAAAGACTCACGTGATACACACTCTGAGTCATCAACGTGATGGCGTTCACGTTGCAGGGAATTCATTGGCTAATAAAGCCACAGCGGAAGCAACTGAACCGGCTTCCGTAGCCACAAAAAAGCGTGCAGAAAAACACATAGAAGGGGAAACTATGCTGGCAGTCAAAACGTCCATAAAAGGCGACTGTGCAACACTACCCGTGATTTATCCACTCAATTATGCATACGTAATCGATGCAAACTCCGTTCCTTTTGCTCGAATCCCTGGAGTGGGGGATAGGGTAATTCCAAACATGAACCGGAGAAAGTTATTAATAGCAGACGCACACATGGGTGAAGGTCCTAGGCACATACGGATGAGGGAATCTCTGAAAGAATTACAATCAGTGTACTGGTGGCCAGGAATGAGCCTACACCACTACAGATATGTAAAGAACTGCCCGGACTGCGACAGACATCGCAGCAATGAGTCAAGCACATTAATGCCATGGTAGGCATAATGCTGTCTACCTGCCATCCAGCGTCCTATTAATCATTAAGGCTAAACCCACTTAAAAAATGAGGCCCCAGCGCTCAGCTGACGCCAGAACGGTTATAAAAGATCTGCGAGTCTTTATCGGCACATACGCAATTTCCATGTTCCATTCTGACCAGGGTCCTGCTTTCAGCTCTCGAGCTTATAAGGAGGCCATGGCCAGCATGGAAGTTGGGTAGCGGTATTCTTGTCCATCACACCCCGAAGGGAACAGTGTGGTAGAAAGAAAAAACTGGGACATAAAGCAATCTATAACAGCGAAGGTATTAGGTTCGGGTGCTGGTTGGGTCAAACATTTAATAAGTGTCCAGTTAAGTCTTAACAACGTGCCAAGAAATTCTCTAAAAGGTTTCAGCCCATACGAACTATTGTTCGGAACTAGAATGCAAATTCAGGACTTAGATAGTCAGGTATCAGTGGTTGACAATAAGAAAACAGACTTTGACATCAAAGACCGTTTGGCTGTTTTACAGGACTTGAATGAAACAAGAAAATCCTTAAGCAACATAAAGTTAAAGCAACAGCCAGCTACCATTGACGAGGCACCACCAGCACCAGCCCCAGCAAGGCCTGTCTGGATTCCAAAGATTGGGGATCTAGTCAGAGAAAAAATAGCGGTGAAGAAGGAATTTGGGCCTTCTTACAGAAAAGCAGTACCTGTCTTAGCAATCAACGGAACAAGATCAGCAGTACTACCGCCCCTTGCTGGTAAAAAGGAGAACAGAGTTGTATCAATCGACCTGGTAAAACCACAAGCATTTGGCCTATAATCAACAGTAGGCCCCGTGGACTCCCAAGAAACAACAGAATACCCAAACTTGCAACAATCCAAGAGGTTCAAACTGAAAGACTAATCACATTCGATCAGCCTGCAGTGCACAGAGAGGGACTTTGCAATAATGCCATGGAACTCGTGCCTCTTGAAACACAGATTGAAACAGTTCGTCAAGAAACACCAGTCTACAATGATGTGGCATCAGAATGTGCTACCGAAAGACAAATTGAAAGAACAATCCCAACAATTGACAGAACTGCCTTTGGTTACTTCATCAACTTCGACAACTTTTCCGAAGATCAAAGCAACTCCGAAATGATGCCAGAAACAAAAAAGACTTTTAAAGAAAAAGCAACGGAACTCTTTCATCAACTGAAGGAAATTTACCTTATTTCTCCATGGTTAGAGTTCTGGTTCGGTCTAGGTGTATTTTTCCTCCTTCTTTGGCTCATCATGGTACTTTGTTTGGGAAAATTCATTGAGGGAAAATATAGTACAATGGACACAGCAAGTCAGAACATCAACTTAGTCCTCAAACCACACAGATCATGCCACGTGAAGAAAAGAGAACTGTCAACAGTAAATGTCACAGCCATTCCAATACCCGGTGGGGTAGTATGGGAGAAAACTGACTATGAAATCTATGGTCCGGTCGAAATCCTGAAGTATCCTCATCAATTCAAGGTTTCCTTAAGTGACTTTGTAAAACCTAGTACATTCTCTGATGATTGGGGCTTTGAAAGTATTAATAATATGATGTCTGATTTAGTAATGTCAGCTAGATTCACAGAACATGATTATTTACAAGGTTCGTCTAGTTATGAACAGATGTTCTGCTTCACACACTATGGTGATCATTACTTGCATAAATCTGCACAGCCTAGAAATGTTTTTAAGTATAACCAATGGGAACATTGTGCTACACCACCTAAAAGCAGTTCTAAAACATTCTTTGAGAAATTCAAGTTCTTCTCAGGGTTTAACACCAGTGATGCAGAAACGTTTTATTACAAACTGTTAGATAAAACAGGATTGAAAACAATGCTGACAAATACTAAATTGATATATTCAGAAGCATTTTATGAAAAAATGATGACATTTGGTTTTGATTATTGGAAAAATAACATTGAAACAAAAACCATCTGGGGTACAAAAGAGTGGCAGGTACAAGGCCTAGAAGCATTATTCAGAACCTGCATGATCCCAGAACAAATGATGTTTTTAAATGACACAATTCACCAAACATCCTGTCTTGGCCTAGCTAAGATTAAAGACCTTAACAAACCGTCTATTCCAAAGCCAATACCTGAGAATACAACAACAGATATTGAGATAGACGTATCTAAAACTTTACATTTAAACAGAACACATCCTGATTGGAAAAAGTGGTTAATCTGGCCTACTGACACAAACAACTGTCAAGATAGATTCCTGAATAAAACACAGGGGTTAAAAATGACCAGACAAGACCCTAGATACTCCCAGAGACAACATCCAGGGATAGTAACAACATACAGTGTAGGGAAACTCTGCCTCGAATGGCTAGGATCATCCGCACTGGCAGAAATTAAGCAACACTTATCTTTACTTAAAGATGGTGCTGATTTGCGCGATTTTATTATGGGACCACGCAAACAGCGTCAGAAGCGTTTCATAGCGACCAGTATATATGCGGTATACAACGAGGCTTGGAATGTCACACAAATTGAAACAGCTGAAAAAATACGAGAAATTGATTGTATTAATTTGGAAAAATCACTTTCTGTAGTGGACAATGGGTTAATGACTCTGTCCTCCAGAATATATTCACTGGACAGTATTGTATCATCTGAAATAGATTTAATAGACAGAGACTTGCTAATGTTACAGCATGGCCAGTCACAATTGCGTTCTATTGTACAGTTAGGCTGGACGCTGCAAAATCTTCGTTCAGGCTATGTGCCTTGGCGTTTAATCAACACAACGTCATTGTTTTCCATCTTTAAACTTACTGATAAACAAATCAGCTTGGTACAGAAAGGAGCAGAATATACAATCCTGAGCATCGAAAAACTTGAGAGATTACCTTTGACAATGTCAGAAAGTCCTCTCATTGAATGGATAATACACGGGATTATCACAATTCCGATAACAACTTTCCGATTTAAAAATTGCCTTGTATACATACCTACTGGCCAGTATGAACGAATGGGTAAAGGATACATTAAGTCAGCATGGAAATTACCATACACACACACATGCTATAGTGACAGCAACAAAAATGTATTTCTTAGTGGTGAAAACTGTAAACGTTCACTAAGCGGTATACTTTTGTGCCAGGGTATTAATTTACACTGAGCCTGTGAAGGAAATTCTAACAACCTTTCATGCCACCAACTTGTCACACCTGCAACGCAGATAGAGCCTTTCTTTATGCAACTCGCAAATGGGAGTTACATTCTAATAACGGATCACAGCTGTTGTGGCCTTTTGCCAGGAAAAGCCTATCTCGTAATCGTAACTTCCATGGTCAAATGCTGTATGCAAGCATTTTTTCCGAGCGGCCCTGGAGACATTGAGACTCCCATCTGGCCTCGTTTGAATTTCTCTACTATACGAATTGATACTTTAAGCAAAATGAAGTCTGTGCTTTTGCAGACAACAGTGCCCATCACGTCATCAAAAGAGACGTAGGAACTCCAAGTTGCAAGGACAACATCAGAGATTCATGACCTTTTATCAACAAATTGCCCCGTGCATTTCACAGAAATGCTTAGCCAACTCCTTAGCATGTCTAGTGCCACAGGCATCCCAGGCATATTTAAGACGATTTTTTGTGGGACTGCTAACACCATTCAAAGCAATTCTGGGAATCATTCTTAATTTTGTCCATTCAGTCTTTGGCGGCATACCCCTATTTTTGGGACTTGTAGCAGGCATTTTATTTTTGACCCTCCTGCTCCGATATGGCAAGCCAAAGCTCAGACATGACTCCTACGAGGATGGAATAAACAATCCTAGCAATACGCTACCGGGACAGAATAACTAGAGTCCTTGGATTGGCCAGGCTGAGAGATCTAAACATGACCTGGTTTCTTTCATTCAGACCTATATGGCAAACCTGCAACTTACCTGTGCTACGATGTATGCTATGCGGAGATTAATGCGTGTTGGACACCTGTCTTGCACTTCCATCAGCAGTACCAATGGATATCGATACTTTGCTCAGTCCTGAAACGGCTCACGCATTGTGTTGTCCCCAGCGGCTACCAATTCTACTGACGGCATTCGTTGAGACTCCTGTGCTACGACTAGGTGGTAACAGTGGAGCGAAAAATAAAAGAAACATCACCCAGGTACAACCTTCTGTGAGCATTGCTGATCCAGACTTTGATGACAGCAATCATTCTCACACCTGCCAAGTTACAGCACTATCGAACTTGGTCGAACTGTCACCTAATTTTGTAGACCAATTTTTTGAGAGCCTGTCTGATATGATGTTCTTCCCTGAACAGAAATAATAACTTTAGAAAAGCATTCCGACACACAGCGTTCCCATGAACTCTGAATTCGGCCTTCAGTTTTGAGCAACAAAAACTGCTGAAAAGCGTTGGAACTCTATTCCCCCGTTCAACAAGAATTCTTTTGAATTGAACACTTTTTATTAAATATTCACCTTTTTCTGGCACGAAAATTCTTTGCTTAAAGTAGACCTATTCATAAAGAACAGAAGCTTCTACTTCTATTTTTAGGTAAATCTAGAGACATAATAACTTTACACCAGCCTCTAGCACATTTTACGGCAATGCATTTATATGTGATGTAATTATCTTGCCTTTTCTTTTCTGTATTAAGAGATATTTCATGTGTAATTTTTTCGCAAAATCGTTCATTGATTACATATGCTATAATTTTGAATGATTTCTATGCTTAAAGACGTACAGTACCAAAATTGCCACGTATTTCAGATACGGCATTTCAAATGCATATATGTATTTTGGGGTGGGTAATGTTACACATGCATCTTTTGCTATAGTTTTAGTAAATTGATGGACATAAATTCGTGGAGTGGATGTCGCATTCTAATCTAGGACCCTGATCGATACTGTGACCTTATGCCCCTATACGGCTATAATCCCTTTGTACCCCTATATTGGCATAACCGATCAAAAGCAATATTCAGAAACTCGTCTCTGGCCTCACACGAACAGAGCCACATTTCCGAATCGCTTCCTCTGCAACTTCCTTTGCAGATCCTTAGTGCAAATGACACAGCAGAAGCTACTATCTAAGATTCCTAGATTACACTCCGAGTACTTCAACAAGATAAAAACTCAGCAACCTGGGAATGCCCCGCTTGCTATGTTTTGATTAGTAATAGAACTCTAATGAGCACTGAGAGACGATCACTTCCTAGTGACATCTTTATTGACGTCTTATGTCCAAAAACGTACGTCAAACAAGGCACCTTTCAGGTATAAATATTACCAACGTTGCCTTAAGCAAATGCTGCCTCGCTGATGATACCATCGCTGACTATCGCTACTGCTATCGCTGCTAACGAGCGAACGATGGTGTGGTGCACATAGGAGCTGAACGGCTGTCCCCCTGCAAGAGCCCAGCAGATGCAAGCTGCCCGCGGACGCTGCCCCTCCTCCTCCTCTTTGACGCGCTGAGAGAGACGCTGTCTTTTCTCCTGCCGAGAAAATCCAGCTCCAGCGTTTCCAGCCTACTCCTGCGAGTGACTGGGATATCGAGTCCTGAAGGAGATACAAGCCCTCCAACATTCTATTCCAGAGGTATGGTGTTGACTAAACCCTTAGAGAGAATTCTTGAAGCAAACCTTGGCAAAACCAACTTAACTAAAACTGCTACTTACTTACTCCCTTCCAAGTATTAGGCTTATGTCAGGTACACTGGGGTAGGCGTAGTTAGAAGTACCAGTTGAGTACGTTAGCTAAATGTATATATGAATGTATATATGTTTTATTCATTTAAACCATTGTATGGCTAAGAAACCATATCAATGCTTTTAAAGTATTATTTCGCAATACTCATTTTACTGTACGCACTTTTTATAATAACAAGTCTTGCAATTGTGGCAATTCATTTCTCTTGTATGAGAAGAAAGACTGGTCAATAAATAATACCTTTTATTGAAAACGCCCGTCTCTCTATTCTCTACATATTGTGAAAGTAATCTGCACAACAAATGACTGAGTAAAATAACTGTCTATTGTGTAACACGACTCTAGAGATTGACTCTTTTCAGAGGAGCAAAGTTGTCATGTTGCACGGTTGTTGGAAAACTGAATCCCTTCTTGGCTGTGCCAGGGAAGCTGATCACTTCCTATTCAGTCAAGAAAGTTTCCAGTGACCTCTGAGCTAGTTGGTAACAAACCCAATTAAGTTTAGCATAGTCAGTAGAGGCCTGGAAGATCCGCACTTCTACGTCGATACTACTGTTTATGTTATTCCAATGCACAGGGCCTAATGGGAAAATAGGAACTACACTACAGTTCCTTCTCAAACCTCCATATGCATCACAAGATGTACCTCGTTCATACTCTGGTTTGGATGACTTACTACCTCCAATCCAGAGGCACTTAAAAGGCTAGGTGTGGTGAGAGCCCTGAAATTCTGTCTGTGTAGGCAAGGTTTTGCAGCAAGTAGAGTCCTGTGCTGTGTCCTCTGTGCTGCTGGGGGTGAGTGGGGCCTGTTCACCAGCCTTGCCACCCATACATGCTCTATGGAGTGGTCTCCTACTTGTCATATGCTGTGCCTCTGGAAGTGCTTGTCCGCCATCTCAGAAGGTTTATTTACTTACTCAGTCAACACCAGCGCACCTTCAGTGGCTTTCTGGATTTATTGTCCATAGATCGTGCTCTTTCTGCACCCTTCATGCCTCTTTTAGCACCTCTGTTACTTCTTTCTGTACTTCTCTTACTTCTTTCTGCACCCCTCTTGCCTCTTTCTGTACCTCTGTTGCCTCTGTGTGCACCCCTCCTACCTTTTTCTGCACCCCTCTTGCCTTGTTTTACACCTCTGTTGCTTCTTTTTGCACTTCTCTTAGTTCCTTCTGCACTACTCTTGCCTCTATCTGTACCTCTGTTACCTCTTTATGTACTTCTTTTGCTCTTTCTGCATCCTTTGCGCCTCTTTCTGCACTTCTGTTATTTCTTTCTAAAACTCTGTTGCTTCTTTCAGAAATTCTCTTAGCTATTTCTGCATTTCTCTTGCTTGTTGCTGCACCTCTCTTGGGTCTTTCTGTACCTCTGTTGCCTCTTTCTGCACTTCACCTACTTTTTTGCACCTCTCTTTGCACCTCTTTGCACCTCTCTTGCCTTTTTTGACACCTCTCTTGCTTATTTCTGCACCCCTCCTGCCTCTTTCTGCATCCTTCTTACCTATTTGTGCAACTCTCTTGCCTCTTTCTACACCTCTCTTCCCTCTTTCTGCACCACTCTTGCCTCTTTTTTTACCTCTGTTGCTTCATTCTGTACTCCTCTTGCCTCTTTCTGCACCCTTCGTGCCTCTTTCAGCACCTCTGTTGCTTCTTTCTGCACTTCTCTTCCCTGTTTCTACACCCCTCATGACTCTTTAAGCACCTATTGCTTCTTTCTGCACCTTTGGAGTGGTCTCCTACTTGTCACATGCTGTGCCTCTGGGAGTGCTTGTCTGCCATCTCAAAAGGTTTATTTACTTACTCAGTCACCACCAGCGCACCTTCAGTAGCTTTCCGGATTTATTGTCCATAGATGGTGCTCTTTCTGTACCCTTCATGCCTCTTTTAGCACCTCCTTTACTTTTTTAGGTACTTCTCTTACTTCTTTCTGCACCCCTCTTGCCTCTTTCTGTACCTCTGTTGCCTCTTTGCGCACCCCTCCTACCTTTTTCTGCAACCCCTTGCTCCTTTTACACCTCTGTTGCTTCTGCTGCTCTTCCCTCTTTCTGCATCCCTCTTGCCTCTTTGAGCACCTCTTTTGCTTCTTTCCGTACTTCTCTCTCCTCTTTCTGCACCCCTCTTGCCTCTTTCTGCACCTTTGTTGCTTATTTCTGCACTTTTACTGACTCTTTCTGAATTTCTCTTGCTTCTTTCTGCACCCCACTTGCCTCTTTATGCACCTCTGTTGCTTTTTGAAGCGGATCTCTTGCCCCTTTCTGCACCCCTATTTTCTCTTTCTGCACCTCTCTTGCCTCTTTCTGCTCCCCTGTTCCCTGTTTCTGCACCTGTCCTGCCTGTTTCTGCACTTCTCTTGCCTCTTTCTGTACCTCTGTTACCTCTTTATGTACTTCTCTTGCTCTTTCTGCATCCTTTGCGCCTCTTTCTTCGCTTCTGTTGTTTCTTTCTAAACCTCTGTTGCTTCTTTCAGAAATTCTCTTAGCTTTTCCTGCATTTCTCTTGCTTGTTGCTGCTCCTCTCTTGCCTCTTTCTGTACCTCTGTTGCCTCTTTCTGCACTTCACCTACTTTTTTGTACCTCTCTTGCCTTTTTCGGTACCTCTCTTGCTTCTTTTTGCACCCCTCCTGCCTCTTTCTGTATCCTTCTTACCTATTTGTGCAACTCTCTTGCTCTTTCTACAACTCTCTTCCCTCTTTCTGCATCACTCTTACCTCTTTCCGTACCTCTGTTGCTTCTTTCTGTACTCCTTCTGCCTCTTTCGGTACCCTTCGTGCCTCTTTCAGCACCTACGTTGCTTCTTTCTGCACTTCTCTTCCTTGTTTTTACACCCCTCATGACTCTTTAAGCACCTGTTGCTTCTTTCTGTACTCCTCTTCCTTCTTTCTGCACCTTTCATGCCTCATTCTGCACCTCTGTTGCCTCTTTCAGCACCTCTGTTTGTTCTTTCTGCACTGCTCTTGCTTTATTCTGCACCTCATGTGCCTCTTTCTACACTTCTCTTGCTTTTTTCTACACCTCTGTTGCCTCTTACCGCACCTCTCTTGCTTCTTTCTGCACCTCACTTGCCTCTTTTAGCACATCTGTTGCTTTTTTCTGCAGATCTCTTGCCTCTTTTTGCACCTCTCTTGCCTCTTTCTGCACCTCTCTTGCCTCTTACTGCACCTCTCTTGCCTATTTCGGCACCTCTGTTGCTTCTTTCTGTATCCCTGTTCCCTCTTTCGGCACCCCTCTTCCCTATTTGTCCAACTCTCTTGCCTCTTTCTACACCCCTTGTCCCTCTTTCTGCACCACTCTTGCCTCTTTCTGTACCTCTGTTGCTTTTTCTGCACCTCTTTTCCTTTCTGCAACCCTTGTGCCTCATTCTGTACCTCTGTTGCTTCTTTCTGCACTTCTCTTGGTTCTTTATGCACTTCTCTTGCCTCTTTCTGCACCCTTCATGCCTCATTCAGCACCTCTGTTGCTTAGTTCTGCACTTCTGTTCCTTCTTTCTGCTCCCCTCCTGCTTCTTTCTGCACGTCACTTGCTTCTTTCAGCACTTCTATTACCTCTTTCTGTATCTCTCTTGCTTGTTTCTGCACCACACTTGACTCTTTGAGTACCGCTGTTGCTTTTTTCTACAGATCTCTTGCCTCTTTCTGCACGTCACTTGCCTCTTTCAGCACCTCTGTTGCTTTTTTGTGCAGATCTCTTGCTCTTCTGCACCCCACCTTTCTCTTCCTGCACCTCTCTTGCCTCTTTCTGCACCCCTGTTCCCTGTTTCTGTACCTTTCTTGCCTGGTTCTGTACCTCTATTGCCTCTTTCTATACATCTGTTGCCTCTTTCTTCACTTCTCCTATTCTTTCTGTACCCTTCACCCCTGTTTCAGCACCTCTGTTGGTTCTTTCTGTACTGCTCTTGCTTTTTGCTGCACCTCCCTTCCCTCTTTTAGCACATCTGTTGCTTTTTTCTGCAGATATATTGCCTCTTTTTGCACCTCTCTTGCCTCTTTCTGCACCTCTCTTGTCTCTTTCTGTACCTCTGTTGCTATTTCTGCCCCTCTGTTCCTTCTTTCTGCATCCCTTGTGCCTCATTATGTACCTCTGTTGCTTCTTTCTGCACTTCTCTTGGATCTTTCTGCACTTCTCTTGCCTCTTGCTGCACCCTTTGTGCCTCATTCAGCACCTTTGTTGCCTATTTATGCACTTCTGTTCCTTCTTTCTGCACCCCTCTTGCTTCCTTCTGTACCTGTGTTGCTTGTTTCTCCACCTCACTTGCCTCTTTGAGCACCGCTGTTGCTTTTGTTCAACATATCTCTTGCCTCTTTCTGTACGTCATTTGCCTCTTTCAGCACCTCTGTTGCTTTTTTCTTCAGATCTGTTGCCTCTTCTGCACCCCTCCTTTCTCTTTCTGCACCTTTCTTGCCTGTTTCTGTACCTCTATTGCCTCTTTCTGTACCTCTGTTGCCTCTTTAAACACTTCTCTTGCTCTTTTTGCACCCGTCACGCCAGTTTCAGCACCTCTGTTGGTTCTTTCTGTACTGCTCTTTCTTTTTGCTGCACCTCACTTGCCTCTTTCAGCACTTCTCGTCTTTCTTTCAGCACCCCTCCTGCCTCTTTGTGTAACACTCTTGCCTCTTTATACATACCTCCTACCTATTTCTGCACCCCTCTTGCCTCTTTTTGCACCTCTTTTGGTTCTTTCTGCACTGTTCTTACTTCTTCCTGCACCTCTCTTGCTTCTTTCTGCACCTCTGAGTTAGAGGTACTTATAATCCCTTTGCCCTGTTATGTACAAGGGCCTTACAGGGGAGGTCATGCCAATCACAGGGAAACAGCAACCCATAGTGTACCCTAGTGTATGTAGGTGTTTTCACTGTATTCTAAGTGTCTTTCAGCATAGCACTGGCTCCAAGTCTGGATAGTCAGAGTCAGTTACCACCAGTACCAGTCAGTAAAAAGTTGGGTCACAGGATGACTTTGAAACAAGGCCTCTTTCTGCACCTCAGTTGGTTCCTTCTGCATATCTCTTACTTCTTTCTGCACTTTTCTTTGTCTTTCTGGACTTCTGTTGCCTCTTTTGCTTTTCTCTTGTTTCTTTCTGCACCTTTCTTCCTCTTTCTTCCCATGTCCTACCTCTGTAGGCATAGTTAGAAATTATCATTTAAAAAACCTTAGAAATTCACTGGAAAAAATATAGGTTTCAGTGTCATTATAATTAGAAATTATTATTAAAAAACCTTTGAAATTCACTGAAAAAACCACAGGTTTCAGGGACGTTATAGTTAGAAATTAGCATTGAAAAAACCTTTGGAATTCACTTAAAAAAAATTGGTTCCAGGGACGTTATAGTTAGAAATTAGCATTAAAAAGCCTTAGACATTCACTGAAAAAATCACAAGTTTCAGGGACGTTATAGTTAGTTGGAAATTTCACTCTGTTATAGTTAGTTCAGCTAACTATAACTTGCGCCCACGCAATACATTGCTGATGACGTCACATATTACATCAGTCATGACATGGTCAGTGACATCACTGATGACATTACTGATGACATCTCAAATGACATCACTGATGACATCATTCTTGTGATAATTTGATGCACCTCCTCATACCCTATAATAACCTTTTATACAGCCACTCTTAAATACAGACTACCATTTTTGAAACCATAGACACACCAATACCAGTTAGTACATACCCACTCACTAATTCCTAGGTCTACACACACATCCAGTCATTTACATATACAGTCACTCATATATGCAGTCAACCATCAATGCAGCATTATCATACGCACTCACCTATCTATACAGACACTCACACACCGTCACTCATCCATAGAGGTACTCACACACCTAGTCAGTCATGCAAAGAATTAATCACACTACCATTTACTCACCTATGCAGTTATACACACACCGCCTCACGTATTCAAACATATACTAACACATACTTACACTCTTACACTCTTATACAATAACTAATACAAGCACACACTGATCCATACAGCCACTCTCACAATCACTCAGTTTCACACATAGTCATTTATACACTCCAACACTCTGCCTTTCACATATTCACTTCCTCACACATGTACCACTGAGGCATTCAGTCATTCACCCAAAACACCCATACACACACTCAGCCACCCATACAGCCCATCACAGATGCACTCTTGAAGCCATACACCCAGTGAATCATCCTCTCACACATCTATGCACAGAGTCACCCCCCAAACAGACACTCAGGCTCCCATACAGATACTCAGACAACCAATCAATAACCCATATAGATCCTCATTTAGCTACTCACCAACCCATGCAACTGCTTACACACAGTCACTGGAGGATGTCATTAGTGATTTCATTTAAGATGTCATCAGTGATGTCACCGAACTGTCCCCTTTACCTCCCCACCTACCCCACCCCCTCTTCCAATGACACCCATCTTACATATTCCTTCGTCCCCTCTAGCATCTGACCTTTCCCCAGGTACCCTACCCATTACCAATCTTCCACCTCACTCACCTATCGGTCCTCTTAATCTGAATTTAACCCCTACCTCTTTGAATGATCCCTCCTGCACTATAATCCCCCCTACACCCTCCTCCAGGCTTTCCCCCCCTTCCACCCCATGCTATCCCCCACCTTGATATCCCACACTCTCCCAATCTCTTTAATTTAACTGACGCACTCTACGCTTCAATTCCCTCCCAATCATTCCATAAAGTCGAACTTCTACTTTCATCCCTTGTATTAGAAATCTCTTCTCTCAGAAGTGATATCTCTCTCATCCTCAAAGTCCATCCGTCCAATCCAGACCACACTTCTACGTTATCTGAATGCGCCGCTCTGTCACAAGGCGATACTCAAAGCAAGACAACCACCAACGGACCTCCTATTTTATCGACCTCCACCTGCACCCCTCTCCTCCTCCATTAAATTCACGGCCCGAGCTAAGCATAATGACTAATCTATTAGCACCTCAACTAAAAACCATAACACATCCTCTCCGTCACACATGACAATAGCATCCTACCCTCAGGAATCAACTCTTCTAATAACTCCCCGGATCCCCCCTCTCCATCCTCGCTCACCATTCCCTCTCCTTCTGTTTGCTTAAATACGAACAGACTCCCCCTGCACCCAACATCTCCTTAACTTCCTGAAATACTTAGACCTATCCCCCTTGTCCCATTACCACTCCTCCTGTCTATCCTCCCATCCGAAACATGTTGATTAACTGTAGATCTGCCTCCTACCACGCTACTGAGATTGCTGAAACCATCCTCAGCGAAAATATTGACATTGCATTCCTGACAGAAACCTGGCTCACCGCCCACTCCACCCCTATCCTCGACCTGCTTGTCCCTCCAGGCTTCTCTATCATCAGAAAAGATAGAAACGAACAATTAGGTGGAGGACTTGCCTTGATCTTTAAAGACAAATTTGACATATCGACTGTCCTGCTCCAAGACCCTTCATCCTTTGAATACCTTTGCGCTGACCACTCTCTTCTGGGCTTGCCCTCCACTCCTACCATCTATCACCCACCGGGAAACTGCCTACCCTTCTCCGAAGAGATGACTGACCTTATTATCCAATCATCGATCTCCATCTCCAAGAATCTCTACCTGGGTGACTACAACATCCACTGGAATAAGAAGGATGATCCTGCGGTCACCCTTTTCAACAAAACCCTAGACATCACGGACCTGACCCTACTCTGCCTTGCCCCTGCTCATAGCAAAGGCGCCACCCTAGATGCTATCCTTACTAACAAGGACTTGGAATCTCTCTAATATACTTCCGGTTGATTGGTCTGATCACCACCTCATCATCTTTTCCTTGAACTTCCCCTTTACTCCCCCCGCACCTATCAGAACTATTCCCATTAAACCCACTCGTATCCTTCACCTCATCCCACCTGGTGATGCCACAATTAAAGCTCGCTTACTCCTCCCCCCCTCTCGTAACACCAATGATCTCACTGATCATTACAGCACCTCCATTCTCCACGCCCTCGACCTTATTGCCCCTATTAAACTCCAAAAACAAAAAATCATCCCCTCCAATTCCTGGTTCAACGCCGACCTCAATAACGAAAGACGACCCTTAGACATTCAGAACGCACCTGGAGAAGTCATCCCTCCTCCGAAAACCTGGCTCTACTTAGAGCCAACAGAGCCCTTTACAGAAAACATATCTTCAATGAGAAAGCAACCTTTCTCCGGTCTCAACTTGACCAGGCTAAGAACCGTCCCAGAGAACTGTTTAACTTGGTTAAAAAACAAACTTCCTCGGGCCCTCCTAAACTTGCAGCCTCAGTGGAAAGATGCGAAGAAATTGCTAGTTTCTTCTCTAATAAAGTCAACACCATTGAACTATCCTTCTCCTTCCCTCCTGTATCTCTCCATCCTCCCTCCCCGCAATTTACCATCCCAAATATCCCTAAGTCACCTTCTTCGTCCGCCACTCCTTCTCCCTACCAACTACCGCTCCCCAACCAACTCTCCCTCCCTAGCACCTGTTCTCTTACTTCCTCCGCCCTCCAGCTATCAGACCCCGCCCAACCCCTACTTACTAGCACCCAGTCTGCTTCTTCTTTGACGAATACCCTGCCTAAAAACAATGCTTCATGGAGCGCATTTATTCCTATGTGTGAAACCAATATCATCAATATCATCTCTAAACTCAAACCGTCGTCTCATTCCAATGACCCCCTCCCTACCCATTTAGTTAAAGAGCTCAAATATATCATTGCCCCTATTTGGTCCGATATCATCAACTCCTCACTCTCTTCTGGTTGCGTTCCTGCCTCCCTTCAGCTTGGTCAAATATCCCCCATTCTAAAAAACCCCACTGCCGATCCTAATGACCTGAACAATCTGCGCCCTATCTCTAACCTCCCCTTCCTCTCTAAAGCCCTAGAAAAATGTGTTCTCTCTCAATTAGATAACCATATCTCCTCTTTCAATCTACTCGACACTTACCAATCTGGGTTTAGAAAGGGATGCAGCACAGAAACAGCGATGCTCAAAATAACTGATGACATTCATCGCTCTCTTGACAAAGGCGAATCCTCAATACTTATCCTCCTTGATCTCTTAGCTGCATTCGATACGGTACACCATCCCACCTTGCTGAACACCCTTAAAGATCGCTTTGGTTTTGAAGGCATTGTACTCAAATGGTTCACCTCCTTCCTCCAGAATGGATCTCAGCAAATTAAGCTCAGTCACTGCCTATCCAAACTCCAACCCATCACTCTCTGGGTCCCCCAAGGGTCTATCCTCTCTCCAACACTTTTCAACCTCTTCATGGAACCCCTCACTCTCATTCTTAAACAAGCCAAAATCAGCTACAACCTCTATGCCGACGATACACAACTATACTACACGATTAAATCAAACAATGACATCCTTCACCTCAATGACACTTTGTTGAAAGTCCAAGCCTGGTTCCACCTTAATCATCTTAAACTTAATCCTAAAAAAATGAAATCATCCTTTTCACCCCTAAACACAACTCCCTCCCCATTCAACTCTGGATCAAGGACATCAATGCTCTTAATTGCCCCCTCTCCACCTCCAATTCTATCAAATCCCTTGGTATCAGTATTGATCAGAACCTTACTTTCATCCCCCACATTAAGAATGCAGCGAAAAGTGCTCTTTTCACCCTGCACCACCTCACAAAAATTAAACCTTTCATTCCTGCTGATGATTTCAAAATCGTTGTTCAATCTCTTGTCCTATCAAGAATTGACTACGGTAACGCCACTCTGTCCGGCACCCCCAAAGCACACCTGGCACCGATTAAATCTGTCCTCAACTTAGCCGCTAGACTGATCGCGGACTGTAGAAAATTCGACCACATCTCCCCTGTCCTCAAAAATCTTAACGGGCTCCCACTTGAAGGTCGATCCACATACAAGATAGCCTGAATTACACACAAAGTTCTTCACCAAGACACCCCCTCTTACCTTTCAAACAAACTACAGAAAGCATCCCTGAGAAGTACCAACTCCGTTGTCCTTATCCCTCCTAAAATCAAATGTAAAAAGACCCAATCTCGTGCATTCTGAGGCATTGCTCCTACGATCTGGAACTCTCTTCCCAAAGACCTTTGATGCAACCCCTCCTACCCTCTCTTCAAAAAAAGACTCAAATTACTTCTCCTCAATAAATACTGGGGATCCTAATTTGTATCTAGCCTAAATCCTGCCTAACACCCCCATCTCTATGCTCAACTCTCCCAATATCTCCTCTATTCCTCTCTTATGACCCCTCTACTTACCTAACTCGTTTATTTTCTTTCTTTCTTTTTCCACTTTATTTTATTTTAATGTTCATGTACACTTGAAAACTTTATATTGTACTAAATATGTACCTGTTTATGTAAAGCGCTCTGATACTCTAGGGTCCAGCAGCGCTATATAAAACCTTTTAAATAAGTAAAATAAATAAATAAATAAACAAGTGAGGTGGCATAAACAAAGTTCATAACATTGCATAAATGAATCCCCCAGTGGGTAGCTTACTGCACGATGCAGCTCACTGTGCAAATATTTCCAGTCACCAAAAGCAGCACCTCGTCCCTTTCAACGATCACAACATTTGCATCGCTCGGGTCCACAGGAGCAGCGGGGCTCTCATCGCGGCCAGGCAGGCCGCTAACATCCAACCAAAAGAGTCGCCTCACAGATGGAGCCCACATGGGTGAAATCTTCTGCATACATTTATTGGAGACTGTACACACTGCACACACTGGGGTAATATTGCGCAAAGGATTTAGAGACATAGAATTTTCAAAAATCCCATAGAGAAAAAATCCTAACTATATATACCTACTGGCGACCGCCAGTAGGTAATATATATGTATATATATATATATCTATATATATATCTATATATATATATATATATATATATATATATATATATATATTACCTACTGGCTATCGCCAGTAGGTATATATAGTTAGGATTTTTTCTCTATAAATTCTATGTCTAATAACTTTGGCGTTTGTGGACGGAATCGGCTGAAATTTTCAGGAAAATGGCACATTTTGTTTCTGAGCAGCCCTGTAAATTTGGGGGGGTTTCGTTCAGGGGGCCGAGAAAAAAGGGGGGTCCCAAAACGCGTTTTTCCCATGTTAATTTCCATAGGGCGTTTGGCCTCACTTTTAGCTCGAACGGCTGAATGGATTTACACGAAACTTGGCAAAATTGTAGGGGCTGGTAGCCCGATGTGCCTTTGCTGGGTCTCAATATATGTGCTCCAGTGGATTTTGAGAAATTAACGTTTTAAAAAATTTATATATCTGTGACAGCGTCCCAGATAGCGCTCCAGATCGCGTACTTTTCGCGTCACGGAGCTTTGCGAAGCGATGCTGATTGGCTCTTTGGTGTCTGTCAACATTCTAAACAGTCCGGTGCGGCCGCCATCTTGTCTCTCGGTAGGATCGAGAGACAAGAAGAGGTGAAAAACGAAGGGGGAATTTAATGAAAGGGGGCAAGGTAGACCTCTCTTGACCCCTAGGAATGATGTTGGGGTTATTAAAGGGTCCCGTGGGGAAAAAAAAGAAAATATATTTTTCACGGTAGAAGCGCTTCCCGGGCCGCGAACCGGGCCGCAAACTGGTAGTGAAACGGGAATTCGCCATTTTGTGTTTCGGTTTAATTAAATTACAGGGTATAAGGGGGGACGGGAGACGTACCCTGACCCCTTATGTTTTCTGAGGGTGGCTGAGGAGGCTCATATATGTTGATACATGTCTTCCAGCGGCTGTGCGTGAGGGTTTTATTTTTTTTGCTGCGTGACGTCTGTTAACGTTCGATTCGATGGAAATCAGGAAGTGTTGACCGCCATTTTGTCACTGCGAGTAAATATTTTATTTGTTATAAATAAATCATTATTGATAAACATAGTATGTGCCATCTTGCCTTTTTTGCAATGCCACACTTTTGTCGAGCACAGCAGCTATTTTAGATGCCTTGACCAGACCCACTGTCTGCACCCACGCAAGCATCTCCCCCACGCACTGGTCACTCCCGCTCTCTCATGCATGGGCCAGAAACCTCCTCCCATCTGCGCTGTTCTTCTCTGAGAATCACACCCTGTTCCCGCCCGACACCTGCCTTTCACCCTATTCACTACTGCACCCTCTGACACTCCTCTTCCTCTGTGTCCGATTGTCCAGGCCCGTCCCAGGCTATCACCTAGCCCTGCAGATGTAGTTTATGGCCTCAACTGTAAAGAATCACCCCTCTTCAAAGAAGTTACAGTAGATCAAGGCCCCCACCCGATGAGATCCGTCACACTACACGCGTTCCTGCAATCTGATAACCATCCTGTATTGTGATTGGAGAGGGGATTCTCACTGTGAGGGTGTGTGGGACTGAGCCTGAAGCTGAAGATTCCAGGGATGCCTTTTTGTACATCAAAGTCTTTACAATTATGTGTCACATTAAACATATATAGCACTCCAACAAAGTAGAAGGAAAATAACACTTTAATAACTTATAAATATATACATCGCAAAAAAAACAGTAAACACCT
The DNA here is from genome assembly GCF_964263255.1 of Lissotriton vulgaris. Lineage (NCBI taxonomy): Eukaryota > Metazoa > Chordata > Amphibia > Caudata > Salamandridae > Lissotriton > Lissotriton vulgaris. Next base: position 942,038,286 of record NC_141696.1, read on the forward strand.
TAACATTTTTTTTATTAAAACAGAAGCAACAATGGTTTATGACATGGGGAACAGTAGTGATATCCTGGGCGGGTGATGGAACTGGGGGGCATATTACCAACAACTAGCGATAATTTTTGTCTCTAACTTGTTTAGAGACAAAAATTATCGCCGCACATCGGCGATTTTTATCGCAGATAAACCTTGCTATTAGCAAGGTTTATCGCAAATGCGATAAAAAACGGCCGCAATGCATGAATATCGCTGAAAAGTCAGCGATATTCATGCATTATCGAGCAAATGCTCTTAGCCATGTTATCCACCTCCCACTGGATAACATGGCTAAGAACTGCTCAGGGCAAGTGTTAGCTTTTGGAGATATTCGTGCTTAGCGCGAATATTTCCAAAAGTTGGTAATAGGAGATAGCGATGTTAGGGACTGTTTCCAGTCGCTAACATCTTGGCACGCCCACTTTGCATGTCATTAGTGATAAATATCACTGACATGCAAAGCGGGGCCCAAGATGGTCGCTATCTCCTATTAGCTGTCTCTAACTGGTGTTAGCGACAGCTTGGTAATAGGGAGATAATTTTATCTCCGCTTTCTTGGCTTTTAAAGCCAAAAAAGCGGAGATAAACCCCCTTGATAATATGCCCCTGGGTTCGTTAATGGAAAAACATCTACAGAAAAAACTATTGGTAAATTATACTTCTCCGGAAATTTTAAACTCACAAATGTTTCATTTGTGTAATCGTTTTATGAACATGTACATTAAAAAATTAAAAGAAATGCCAAGAACGTCCCATGTGAAAGTGAATCTTATCTGGCAATTTTTTTCTTTTCCTTCTCATGAAAAGAAAGTTAAAGCCAGGTTCGTTACCTGCCTCATCTGCAAAAAAAAAACTCTCGAGAGGGACCGAAAAAAAATAGCGCTATGGTAATCATACCATGCATCGGCACATGGAGAGGTGGCACCCTCTTAATTATTCTAAAGCACAACTTCAAGATTCGGGGGATAACCCCCGACCGGCAAAAACATCCACCAATGACTTAGCAATAAGTGAGTCAGAGGCATGGGAAACGGTCCCAAATCTGCAAAAGAACTTTGGGCAGATGAGATTGACTTGTGTAGCATGTGGAAAATTAATTTCATGCGGAGAGATCAGTATTACTTCAATAAATACAGTAATCAATGATGCATTAGAACTTAATATCAATTCATTTTCCGAACGTGTAATCAGTACCTGTCCCATGTCAATTCATTGTTCGAACGTATAATCAATACCCATCCCGGATCAATTCATTGTCCGAACATATAATCAGTAAAAAGTGCGACAAGTGCGACAAAATCATATCGATAATTCATTGTGAGCAAGTACCAAAAGTGTCGACAATTCTAACCTTCAATAAATACAGTAATCAACGATGTATTAGAACTTAATATGAATTCATTGTCCGAATGTGTAATCAGTACAAGTCCCATGTCAATTTATTGTTCGAACGTATAATCAATACCCATCCCGGATCAATTCATTGTCCGAACATATAATCAGTATTATCCCATATCAATTCATGTGCTAAAAACTGCATACATATCTCATGATATCAAGGCTAAGCAATCGGGGCACAATAGTTTCATTTGTACCGGCGCCATTTTGGGTGAGGTCTGGAAGGTCCAAGTATAGTAAAAATGTCTCCACCAACTCGTGGTTGGACCGGGACCTGTTTCGGCAGTCCAAAAGTTTACGTTGAAGGGTAGTAGAGGGGACTGGCGACATGAACCATCAGTCAAAGAGGGGTGGGAGGCAAAAATCTCTCCTACCGGGTCATACTGGTGTCCCACCGGAACTGATCAAGTTGGTAGTCTTGCAAGATTTTGGTGATTTCAAGACTGAGGCCGGCGCCGGCATGAGCGCGCCGACGTCCCGCGGCTACGTCGTGGTCGTTCCGTGGGTGATCATGGCAGTCATTCCCCATCGGGGTCGGGGGCCCCCGTGGTTCTTATAGAATCTTCAAAGTTGAGGAGAACGTTTCTGGATGCAGGACTCATTTTCAGGCTGAACTGAAAAGCGTTGTTGTACCGCAAAAGTAACCGAGACTGTTGGGTGAGTGCAGCGTCGCTGCATCGCAAGAGTGGAGGAAGCCTTTTGTTGGGTGAGTGCAGCGTCGCTGCATCGCAAGAGTGGACGAACCCTTTTGTTGGGCGAGTGGAGCGTCGCTGTATCGCAAGAGTGGACGAACCCTTTTGTTGGGTGAGTGGAGCGTTGGGGGTGCAGCTGAGGGGCCCCCACCTGGGGGGGTGGGAGAGGCTCGTTCGCGCCGCCTCTCCCTCCCAGCGCACCCCACGCCGACACCTGGCGTTGATATCCGTGATGTCCGGACCAGGCGATAAGAGGGGGGGGGGTCGGAGGCAGAGGCAAGACATCCCCCCCTGTGGCCTGCAGGGTGCCGCTTCAGGCCCGAACGGGGAGTTCATATCAAGCCGGGGCCAGACCAGGAGATATGAGGGGGGGGTCGGTGGCATATGCAAGACATCCCCCCCGTTGTCGCAGTGATTATCTTAGAAAGAAGAAGAATCCCGTCGGCTTCGGCTCCTCTCCTGGCCCACCTTACGGGATGACCTCCCCGGCCAACGGCTGCCAGCAGGACTCACCCTACACGTGCCGAAGGCCTCGTCTTCCGGATGGGCGTAGCCGCGAACCTGTTGCACTTCGGGAGTTTCCGGAATGGGGGTAGGTATCTGCTGATTTGTATTTATTTCATGTTACCGTTATTGGGTGTGGCGGGTGGTGGGACAGACATGCTTGGAGCAGTGGGGGGGGTGGCGGAGCCTAGCTACCTCGTGGCTGCCGTAACGTCAAGCTTGGCTTCTTTCACCATTTTCATGTTTCTTATTTCTAGCGAAGTCAAAAACTCATCAGAGGCCTACTGATTTTGTTCGATTTCTTTCCTTTCCTTTTCAAGTGTATTTCATGCTAAAGTTTCTGTTTAACAGGATACAGGGATTACTTCGTATTTTACATATGTCTTCTTTATTAGGGGTTCTCTCCGGTTGAGTCAGATGATGTACCTCTAATAAATGGTCCGGGTGGAAGTAGTTTCTCAATCAGTGGGGAGTGACAGATTACAACGGGGGACAAAGGTCCGCATTACCCACCCTTCACTACTTGCAAAGACTAGACAGAATATTTCTATCCCACGTTATTTGCAAACAGAGAGTTCCTCGAAAGAACTATTCCTTGAACAATAAATTTCCAGCCAATCAATCAATCAGGCATGACGGATTACAACGGGGGACAAAAGTCTGCATTACCTATCCTTCACTATCTGCAAAAGGAGACAGTATATTTCTATTCTTCTCTGTTTGTAGACAGGGAATATCTCAAACAGCAATAATCGATAAAAAAAATAGTAGGATTATAACACTTTAATAACTTATAAATATATACATCGCAACAAAAACAGTAAACACCTTAAATCATTTTTTATTAAAAGAGAAGCAACAATGACAACTAACAGTAGTGATATCCTGGGCGGGTGATGGAACTGGGATTGTTAATGGAAAAAGATCTACCGAGAAAACTATTGGTGAATTATACTTCTCCGGAAATTTAAAACTCACAAATGTTTTATTTGTGTAATCGTTTCAGGTCAAACGGATTGTGGGACAATGTTGACAATGGAAGAGTCACTAAAAGGCATTTGGATCGATGTTGCAGCAGGCTGTCATGTATATAGTTATTTAATAAAACGTTTTACCCTGTTACTTTGCTTGTTGTGTTGTATATATTTATAATATTTGCATATGGTTTGTCGTTATTTTGGGTGGGGTGTGGTGGGCAGCGGAGTCGAGCTTTCTTGCAGCCATCATGGTGTGGAGCTAATTTCATCTTACTAGTTTCGTATTTCTCATGAGGGGTTGTTCTTAATGTTTCTATTTTAGCGAGGTCAAAAACAGATCCCATTAGTGGCCTACTGATTTTGCTCGATTCCTTTTGTTTTTTTAAACTATTTTTCACTATCTGCAAAGACTAAACAGAGTATTGCGACTCTGTGCTTGTTTGTAAATACAGAATGAACCAAAGAGAACCAATTCTAAAACAGTAAATGCTTGGATAGCAATCAATCAAATAGAGAGAGAAGCAGGCACGACGGATTACAACGGGGGCAAAGGCCTGCGTTAACTACCCTTCACTATCTGCAAAGAGAGAGTACTGGTAAGAGAAAAGAGGGGGGGGAGTGGGGGGGGCAGCGTTCAAAGCACATCAGCGTGCATAAACACGAAAATGTTTTTACCTATCATGTACTTGACATTTGACAGCATTTGGTATTTGGTATTAAAAAACCATTGAAATTCACAGAAAAAACCATAGGTTTTAGGCCATATATAGTTAGGGATTTGCATTTACAAAACCTTATTTTACTCGCATAAAACCATTGAAATTCGCATATATAGTTAGATGTGCTAACTATATATCGCGCACCCGCAATCCACTGCTGATGATGTCACATATTACATCATTCATGACATGGTCAGTGACATCACTGATGACATCATTCATGTGATAATACGATGAACCTCTTCAGACTCTAATATAACCTTAGATACACTCAGGGTAAACAGACACTCACAGACTGTCACTCATCCATGGAGTTACTCACACACCTAGTCAGTCATGCACTGAATCAATCACACCTCCATATCCTCAACTATACAGTTATACACACCTTACTTATTCAAACATATACTAACACATATTTACTCTTTTATACAATCCCTGATACAAGTTCACAATGATCCATACAGCCACTCACACATTCACTGGCTCTTATGCACAGTAATTTATATATGTGAACTCTCACATGTACTGTGTTTTACATATGTACTTACTTTGACATGTAGCACTGAGATATCCATTCACTCACCAATACACTCGTACACAGTCAACCACCCATACAGCTGTTTCCACATGCAGTTTTGAACCCATAGATCTAGTGAATAAACTGTTCACACATGTATGCACAGAGTCACACACCTCCCAGCCACCCCCACACACACACTCACTCTCCCATACAAATACTTGGACAACCAATCAATAACCCATACAGTTACTCATATAGCTACTGATCAACACATGCAGCAGTTCATAGAACAACAGATATAATAATGCACAAATTAAGATAGTTTAGTCACTAACCCATGCACTCAGTGAGACACATTTAATCACTCTCTCATACAGTCAGTCATGCACCTACTAAATCCTTCATCCAGACACTTATACATCCACTCATTCTTCAATATGTAAGACATATTTTAACTTTACAGAAACAGCCAGCCACTGGATGATGTCATCAGTGATGTCACTGACCATGTCATGAATGATGTAATATGTGACATCATCAGCAGTGGATTGCGGGTGCGCGATATATAGTTAGCGCATCTAACTATATATGCGAATTTCAATGGTTTTATGCGAGTAAAATAAGGTTTTGTAAATGCAAATCCCTAACTATATATGGCCTAAAACCTATGTTTTTTTCTGTGAATATATATATATATATATATATATATATATATATATATATATATATATATATATATATATATATATATATATATATATATTACCAACTGGCGGTCGCCAGTAGGCAGTTATAGTTAGGATTATTTTGAATAGGGAAATCGCAACATTCTATTGTGAATAACTTTGGCGCCGGCTGAGGAATCTGCCTGAAAATTACCTCAAATTTGCCCGGCGGAGCTCCGGTCCTTCCCTGAAAGTTTGGGGGGATTCTTCAAGCGGGGGCCGAGAAAAAAGGGGGGTCCCAAAACGTGTTTTCCCCATGTTAATTTCCATAGGGTGGTCGACCTCACCGTTAGCCCGAACGGCTGAATGGATTTCCACCAAACTTGGCAAAATTGTAGGGACTGGTAGCCCGATGTGCCTTTGCTATGTCTCAAGATATGTGCTCCAGTTGATTTTGAGTAATTTAGGTTAAAAAAAAAAATATATCTATAAGCGCGCTCCGGTACACGCACCGGGGCGCGAACCAGCGCGCTACGCGAGTTCGAGCGCGGAAACCTGATTGGCTCTCGGGTGTCTGTCAACATTCCAAACAGTCCGGAACGGCCGCCATCTTGTGTCTCGGTAGGAGAGAGACATAAGAGGTGGCAAAAACAAAGGGGGAAATGACCAAAAGGGGGAGAGTAGACCCCCCCGACCAACTAGGTTTGATGTGTCGGCCATAAAAGGGCCCGCGGGGCAAAAAAATGTTGTTGGTTTTTTTCGATTTGCGCGGGGGGGGGCGCCCGATACGCGCATCGGGGAGCGTACCATGGGGGAAAAAGAATGACAGAGTTTTAAAAAATTTTAGCCTTTTTTAATAAATTGGAGGTAGTTCTAAAAAGAACTGTTTTTTTTCTTCTTTTTGTTGTTTTATATTTGTTTAATTTTTTTTGAACATTTTGTACTTTTTTTGGCTTTTATGAACTATTTTATTTTTTTTGTTATTTTTATGGGGAGAAACAAAAAACAAGGAAATGAAAACGGCTCAACTGGAGCAAAAAAAACAGGAAAATAATAGTTTCTATTTTTTAATATGTGTTTTTAAGGGTTACATTACACTGAAAGGAGGTCTGTCACTCTGTCACAAGGATGGTGTCATCAGTGATGTCATGAGTGATGTCACTGACCATGTCATGAGTGATGTAATATGTGACGTCATCAGCAGTGCATTGCAGGCGCGCAAGTTATAGTGAGTCCAACTAACTATAACGTGGGAATTTCAATGGTTTTATGTCAGTAAAATTTCCAGCTAACTATAACTGGTGTGAAACCTATGGTTTTTTCAGTGAATATATATATATATATATATGTAGATACAGATATATATATATATATATATATATATATATATATATATATTCACTGAAAAAACGATGGGTTATAGACCATATATAGTTAGGAATTAGCATTTACAAAACCTTATTTTACTCACACAAAACCATTGAAATTCCATATATAGTTAGTTGCACTAACTATATATCGCTCACCCGCAATCGACTGCTGATGATGTCACATATTACATCATTCATGACATGGTCAGTGACATCACTGATGACATCACTGATGACAACTCAAATGACATCACTGACAACATCACTGATAATATTATTCATGTGATAATACAATGAACCTCTTCAGACTCTAATATAACCTTAGATACAATCAGTGTAAAAAGGCACTGACAGATTGTCACTCATCCATGGAGCTCATACATCTAGTCAGTCATGCAAAGAATCAATCACACCTCCATTTCCTCAACTATACAGTTATACACACCTTACTAATTCAAACATATTCTAACACATATTTAATCTCCTATACGATCCCTGATACAAGTTCACAATGATCCATACAGCCACTCACACATTCACTGGCTCTTATGCACGGTTATATATGTCCACTCTCACATGTACTGTGTTTTACATATGTACTTACTTTGACATGTTGCACTGAGATATCCATTCACTCACCAATACACTCATGCACACAGTCAACCGCCCATGCAGCAGTTTCCACATGCACTTTTGAACCCATACATCTAGTGAATCAACTGCTCACACATCTATGCACAGAGTCATACACCTCCCAGCCACTCACACACATACTTAGACTCCCATACAAATACTTGGGCAACCAATGAATATCCCATATAGTTACTCATATAGCTACTGATTAACACTTTCAGCAGTTTACAGAACAACAGACATAATGATACACAAATTATAGACAGTTTAGTCACTAACCCATGCACTCAGTGAGACACATTTAATCACTCACTCATACAGTCAGTCATGCACCTACTAAATTCTTCATCGAGACACTTATACATCCACTCATTCTTCAATATGTAAGACATATTTTAACTTTACAGAAACATACAGTCATTGGATAATGTCATCAGTGATGTCATTTGAGTTGTCATCAGTGATGTCATCAGTGATGTCACTGACCATGTCATGAATGATGTAATATGTGACATCATCAGCAGTGGATTGCGGGTGCGAGATATATAGTTAGTGCAACTAACTATATATGGAATTTCAATGGTTTTGTGTGAGTAAAATAAGGTTTTGTAAATGCTAATTCCTAACTATATATGGTCTATAACCCATGGTTTTTTCAGTGAATTTTCAAGGTTTTGTAAATGCTAATTCCTAACTATGGGGTCAATTAGGATCGCGGACCCCAGAGCAGAAGGGAACCTCCGCATGGCATGCGGAGTTCCCTCCTGTGCAATTAGGATGTGACCGCCACCCTGGCGGTCACATCCTCTATTTTTAACATTGCGGCGGGTGCAGCTTCAAGCTGCACCCGCGGCAATGTTAAAAATGCACGCATTGCATTTGCATGCAGAAAGAGGCAGGCACCGCGCGGTGCTTGCCGCTTTCTGCATGCAAATGCAGGGGGGTACCATAGGTACCCCCCATGTGCACCCCCCACCCCCAAAATGATGTTCTATGTTCAGTTCTAGTTACTTAGCCTTGACGGTATGGGGGATGTATGCGGTCTTTGTGCACATGGCGGGCAGGGAAGGGTACTGACTGGAAATACCGACAACCCTATTGATGTCGATTTTTCATTATTGATTATTGTATTAATAAAGCTTCGAAGTAATGTTACCCATGATACTCGTCCATGGTGTGCGTATGAAGGATTTTATTGTAACTGATCCTGTTATACTTTCAATTAAAAAATCAACCTTCACTGATCCTACAACTGTTTGTCACATTTAGTTTTTTCAATTAAATGGCTCGCTTGTTACATACTCCTATACCCCTGGCTTTTGAAAGACACCATCTGTACAATAAAGGGTTGCGTCAATGGTGATACTTCCCAGAATGTCTTGTTTTCTAGTGTTCGTAATGACGAAGTCAAAACTGCCGAAAGGGATTCTGGTCCTGCCGCTACTTATTGGAGACATTGAACTATACTCTGAACCTGCCTGACCTCGACCAAAATGGTGCCAGTATGGGAGCGACTTGCAACTCCTTATGACGTTCTAGTTACTTAGCCTTGACGTTATGGGGGATGTATGTGGTCTTTGTGCACATGGCGGGTGGGGAAGGGTACTGACTGGGAATACGGACAACACTATTGATAACGCAAAAAAACGATTTTATTTTTTTTGCCCCGCGGGGCCCTTTTAAAGCCTCCACATCAAACCTAGGGGGTCAGGGAGGATCTACTATGCCCCCTTATGGTTATTTCCCCCTTCGTTTTGGCCTCCTCTTGTCTCTCGATCCTACCAAGAGACAGGATGGCGGCCGCTCCGGACTGTTTAGAATGTTGACAGACACCGGAGAGCCAATCAGCTTCGCTTCGTAAAGTTCCGTTACGCGCAAAGTACGTAAACCGGATAGCTACCCGGGACCCTGTCACAGATATATATATTTTTTTTAACATTCATTTATCAAAATCCACTGGAGCACATATATTGAGACCTATCAAAGGCACATCGGGCTAACAGTCCCTACAATTTTGCCAAGTTTCATGCAAATCCATTCAGCCGTTCGAACTAAAAGTGAGGCCAACCGCCCTATGGAAATGAACATGGGAAAAACGCGTTTTGGGACCCCCCTTTTTTCTCGGCCCCCCCCCTTGATAAACCCCCCCAAAATTTTCAGGAGCTGCTCAGAAACAAAATGTGCCATTTTCCTGAAAATTTCAGCCAATTCCGTCCACAAATGCCAAAATTATTAGACATAGAATTTTCAAAAATCCCATAGAGAAAAAATCCTAACTATATATACCTACTGGCGACCGCCAGTAGGTAATATATATATATATATATATATATATATATATATATATATATATATATATATATATATATATATATATATATATATATATAGATATATCAAATGCTCCAAACACCAGCCGGTTGCACTCGTGAGCGGGTGCACGCAAAAACGGGGGTGTACCCGTTGTATTTATCACAGCTACAAACGATCCACGAATCCTTAATTCGTAAAGAAAGCAGCACACTCAGGGGGTAGTTCCACATGGATTTAATGAGGGAACTTACAGCATACGACGCGTTTCGCCAGAGGGCTTCGTCAAGATATGCAAAGGGTAAGGCGTTTCAACTCATTATAAAACAAAGAAATCTTACTTCCGCTATTACAATGGTAAGCAAAGAAGGACTATGTACATGGTTACAAATGGAACCGCCATGTTGGAAAGGTATATCCTAACACTGTTATGTACAAATAAACAATAAATATACATAATCAATATACATAAGTACATGAAATGCAGCGCCCCTAAAACATATTCGAGGGTTGCAAGGTGCATCAAGCCCAAAATGGGCGTATTGAGTCCTTCTAACGTGATAACGCCCTGGATGGGCATAGCAAGTGGACAGGTGTGTAGTACAATTGATGGGATGTAGGCAAAATACACTATACTCTGCGATGCAGGAGCCAATTAGTGCACGTAAATACATATATACATATATACAATGAGCAGCGAGTAGCAATACTCGACATGATCAAGCTGCATGGCACGGAATCCTGTAAACCCAGAGGACACACCCTCAAAACCATGGCCATATTAGCAGGCCAAATCTAACCCTGGATGGGCCTGTGTACTACACCTGTACAGAAAAAATAACCACATAAAAGGAGGGATGTAAGAACAAATTCTAAATATGAATAACAATCATATAATCTTAAAACCAGAAATGCGAAAAAACAACAAGTATGGACTGTAAAAAAGAAATTCGAAATTAGAGAATACACTGCAAATGCCAACATTAGTCTCCATCATGAATACATGCAGATTAACCCAAATGGACTGAGAGTTCTTCATGCATATTAAGACCTTTGGGGTATTTACTCTGCAAGTCAATGATGTATCTTGACTCCAGCCTTCTCAGTTTGAGAAGGCGGTCGCCACCCCTGATGTTCACTGCTACACTATCGAGACAACAATAAGCTAACAGGTCCCTGTTGCTATTATGTTTCTTTTCAAAGTGCCTCGCTACAGGGTAGGTGGCGTCTTTTTTGGCAATGGCACGCATGTGTTCTAAAATTCTCAATTTAACTGCATTGGTAGTGCTCCCAATATAGTTTAAGCCGCAAGGGCAAGTGAGGCAATAGATGACATATGCTGTGGAGCACGTAAGAAATTTGGTGATCTTTTTAGGCGCTGGTAGACCTGGAATTTTAAAAGCAAGCGTCCGCTTGCTATATTTACAGGCCTTGCACCGGCCACATGGGTAGAAGCCTTTGAGTGCCGGTAATTTGGCTTTATTTTCGGGAACTGAATAATGACTCGAAACCAACTGGTCTCTGAGCGATCTGGCCTTCCTAAACGTTACAAGAGGATTGCTGGGCAAGTCAGCTTTAATGATGTTATCTGCCATTAAGATGTTCCAATTCTTTTTGAGTATCTTTTTGACCTGGCCAGCATTGCGGGAAAAGGTAGTGATGAGGCGAAATGCCCCATTGATGGATTTACCTGTTTCCTTGGGTTCTAACAGTGTTTTCCTCTGCATCTTGTTGGCTCTGTCAAGAGCCCTGGTTAACACCTTTTCGCTATAACCCCTGATCCTGAATCTTTGAAGACTGGCCTCCGCTGCCTTCTTAAAATCCTCTTGATTGGAGTTATTACGTCTAAGCCTTAGAAGTTCTCCATAAGGGATGCTTTCTACCAATTGGCGTGGATGGCTACTGGTGGCAAAGAGGGTGGAATTACCTGCCGTCTCTTTCCTAAATAGTTTAGTTTGCACCATTCCCATGCCATCAATATATACAGTGAGATCGAGGTAGTTTACAGAAGTCCTGCTTATATGACCTGAAAACTTTAAATTCATGTCATTGATGTTAAGTAAGTCTATGAACGACATGGCAGTGTCAATTGGACTTTCAAGGATGATAAACAAATCATCGATATATCGATGCCATCCAATTATTCTGTCATGCCACTCTGGATTGATGGTTCTCCAGGGAGCTTGCTCCTCCCACCAACCTACAAAGAGGTTAGCGAAGCTAGGAGCGGAGCAAGCTCCCATGGCAACTCCAGAGATCTGCCTGTAAAGCTGCTTGCTGAAAAGAAAAATATTATTTTTCAAGCTGAAATTCATAAAATCAAGCAACATCTTATTATGTTCATAGTAACACGCAGGGCGTTTATCCAAAAAACTCGCCATGGATCTCAGCCCATCGTCATGAGCTATACATGTGTATAGACTGGCGATGTCTAATACCATCATGCAGTAAGTGTTGTGGGCGTTATCACGTTAGAAGGACTCAATACGCCCATTTTGGGCTTGATGCACCTTGCAACCCTCGAATATGTTTTAGGGGCGCTGCATTTCATGTACTTATGTATATTGATTATGTATATTTATTGTTTATTTGTACATAACAGTGTTAGGATATACCTTTCCAACATGGCGGTTCCATTTGTAACCATGTACCTAGTCCTTCTTTGCTTACCATTGTAATAGCGGAAGTAAGATTTCTTTGTTTTATAATGAGTTGAAACGCCTTACCCTTTGCATATCTTGACGAAGCCCTCTGGCGAAACGCGTCGTATGCTGTAAGTTCCCTCATTAAATCCATGTGGAACTACCCCCTGAGTGTGCTGCTTTCTTTACGAATTAAGGATTCGTGGATCGTTTGTAGCTGTGATAAATACAACGGGTACACCCCCGTTTTTGCGTGCACCCGCTCACGAGTGCAACCGGCTGGTGTTTGGAGCATTTGATTTGGATTACTGGCTGCACCGAGTTTGCCTGCAACCCTACACCGCATTGCCCGGATCCTGAAGATACCGCCGCGAGGTTTCATCGGACTCGCATCATCCCTGGCGCTTGTATCATTTGGGTAAGGCGCGGTGTGCGCTATACTGACTATTTGAACTTGGTTGGGCGCTGGCATTTTACTCTGAGCGAAGGGGGGAAACAGCGTGTTTACACAGGTAGTTGCGGCTGCACTACCTTACATCATGTTTAGCGAGGCAGAGAGGAGAGAGGCGGAACTTGGGATGTTCAAAAATAAGAAGAAACCAGATGCGACACAAAAGGCAAGCACTAATCAAGCTGGAGGAGGCAGCACCACTTTAAATTCAAAATTGGCCACTTTGGAACGGCTTTATGAAAGAGAAATCCGAAAGTGGTGGGAAGCAACATCACTTCAGAACTACATAGATGTTGACCGTGTCCCCCGTGGATTACGAATATACACCATCCCAGCATATGAAAACCCGGACCCTAAATTACTAGACGCATGGGCTGCTCACACAGCGGCATCTTGCAAAGGTAGTCTGGTCATACTGGTTCGCTTCGCCTGGAGTGATAGAGACAAAGCTCTGACACAGATTAAAGAGATCGAGGATGATCTACTAAAGGAAGAGGATCAAACCAGCTTGGAAGAGAAACGTGAACTTATCAAAAAACGGCTGAAGAAATATGAAAATAAAATCAAACAACGCAAAGAGGAAAAGTTTGATAGAGACGAAAAAGATTATAAGATGGGACGAGTGTTAACCTTTGCTAAAAAATATGAGCATACAAGGAAACAACTCAAGATAAAAGCAAGTGGTCCTAACACCGTGGAACCTGCCACTTCCGAATCTGACACTAATGCAGATGATGTGCTCAGTGAAGATGGGAGTGAGGAGGCTTCTTCTTTTCAGGTGGAGTACAAGGTAATGCGAAACAACCAACTGGTAGGAGGCAGGGGCAAGCCCCCGGATTACCAAAGACCAAGAGGAAGACGAGGCGGGGGGGCCGCAGGAAGAAATCCTCCAGGTTCGCCTCCAGTAACCCGCAGCATGAAGAACTATCAAAAGAAAAAGAACCCAGCTCAAACCTAGAAAACTCCATGAAACCTGATAATCTTACCATCATCAATCTCACAGATAAAGTTCTTACCACGGAAGAAAATTCCATTCTGCAATTGGGTTTATCTTTCTGTCCTCAAAAGAACTTTGAATTTGCACAAACTCGTATTGACATTTTTAAGTTCACCAGAAAGTTAAAACTTCATAAATTTTTCAAATTAAAACCACACATTGAGAGCGCTGTGTCTGGTAGTACTAGCATCACGGAAAACCTCAGATGTCGGGACTTAGGTGGTCTTCGAGCCATGGAGAGTCTAGACCAAGAGATTAATCTGGGTCTGGACGTCGAAGTTACCAACACACAGATATTGACCACTTCCAACATTCAGCAAAAAGGAGGTCACAGTGAATTTAAACCGGCATCCACCTTTATGCCTATTATGAGCACCGACGCCATCGACATCTTCTCAGACGCTGTTCTGAGAGATCTTACCAGACTACGAAGGATGAAACAGTATACCTCTTCAAATGAGAATTTCACCAAACAACAGCAAATTGCGCTACAAACTCTGTGTTCTGATTTTAGCCTGGTTTGTAAACCCTCTGACAAAGGGGGGAACATTGTGCTACTCACTTCGGCACAATATGAAAATGAGGCCAATCGACTTTTGGGCGACATGGAAACGTACACCATCGTGGGAGAAAAAGACTACAATAAAAGTGTGGGTGAGTACCACGACATGATTTCTAAATGGTACAACAGCACCATGCTCAACACAGACGAATATTTGTTTCTGCGTTGCCTAAGTCCAGTGATTCCCACGTTTTATTACCTTCCCAAGGTACATAAGGACATGTCCAATCCTCCGGGAAGGCCCATTGTCGCCTCCAACGGAAGCCTCACTGAAAACCTCTCCATTTATGTGGATTCATTCCTTTCACCTTTGGTTATGTCATTGCCCTCTTACCTTAGAGACACTAAACATTTTTTGACTTTGATGGACAACATTGTATGGAAAGACACTTACTGCATGATGGTATTAGACATCGCCAGTCTATACACATGTATAGCTCATGACGATGGGCTGAGATCCATGCCGAGTTTTTTGGATAAACGCCCTGCGTGTTACTATGAACATAATAAGATGTCGCTTGATTTTATGAATTTCAGCTTGAAAAATAATATTTTTCTTTTCAGCAAGCAGCTTTACAGGCAGATCTCTGGAGTTGCCATGGGAGCTTGCTCCGCTCCTAGCTTCGCTAACCTCTTTGTAGGTTGGTGGGAGGAGCAAGCTCCCTGGAGAACCATCAATCCAGAGTGGCATGACAGAATAATTGGATGGCATCGATATATCGATGATTTGTTTATCATCCTTGAAATTCCAATTGACACTGCCATGTCGTTCATAGACTTACTTAACATCAATGACATGAATTTAAAGTTTTCAGGTCATATAAGCAGGACTTCTGTAAACTACCTCGATCTCACTGTATATATTGATGACATGGGAATGGTGCAAACTAAACTATTTAGGAAAGAGACGGCAGGTAATTCCACCCTCTTTGCCACCAGTAGCCATCCACGCCAATTGGTAGAAAGCATCCCTTATGGAGAACTTCTAAGGCTTAGACGTAATAACTCCAATCAAGAGGATTTTAAGAAGGCAGCGGAGGCCAGTCTTCAAAGATTCAGGATCAGGGGTTATAGCGAAAAGGTGTTAACCAGGGCTCTTGACAGAGCCAACAAGATGCAGAGGAAAACACTGTTAGAACCCAAGGAAACAGGTAAATCCATCAATGGGGCATTTCGCCTCATCACTACCTTTTCCCGCAATGCTGGCCAGGTCAAAAAGATACTCAAAAAGAATTGGAACATCTTAATGTCAGATAACATCATTAAAGCTGACTTGCCCAGCAATCCTCTTGTAACGT
Organism: Lissotriton vulgaris; assembly: GCF_964263255.1. Classification (NCBI taxonomy): domain Eukaryota; kingdom Metazoa; phylum Chordata; class Amphibia; order Caudata; family Salamandridae; genus Lissotriton; species Lissotriton vulgaris. Next base: position 942,054,057 of record NC_141696.1, read on the forward strand.
TTAGGAAGGCCAGATCGCTCAGAGACCAGTTGGTTTCGAGTCATTATTCAGTTCCCGAAAATAAAGCCAAATTACCGGCACTCAAAGGCTTCTACCCATGTGGCCGGTGCAAGGCCTGTAAATATAGCAAGCGGACGCTTGCTTTTAAAATTCCAGGTCTACCAGCGCCTAAAAAGATCACCAAATTTCTTACGTGCTCCACAGCATATGTCATCTATTGCCTCACTTGCCCTTGCGGCTTAAACTATATTGGGAGCACTACCAATGCAGTTAAATTGAGAATTTTAGAACACATGCGTGCCATTGCCAAAAAAGACGCCACCTACCCTGTAGCGAGGCACTTTGAAAAGAAACATAATAGCAACAGGGACCTGTTAGCTTATTGTTGTCTCGATAGTGTAGCAGTGAACATCAGGGGTGGCGACCGCCTTCTCAAACTGAGAAGGCTGGAGTCAAGATACATCATTGACTTGCAGAGTAAATACCCCAAAGGTCTTAATATGCATGAAGAACTCTCAGTCCATTTGGGTTAATCTGCATGTATTCATGATGGAGACCAATGTTGGCATTTGCAGTGTATTCTCTAATTTCGAATTTCTTTTTTACAGTCCATACTTGTTGTTTTTTCGCATTTCTGGTTTTAAGATTATATGATTGTTATTCATATTTAGAATTTGTTCTTACATCCCTCCTTTTATGTGGTTATTTTTTCTGTACAGGTGTAGTACACAGGCCCATCCAGGGTTAGATTTGGCCTGCTAATATGGCCATGGTTTTGAGGGTGTGTCCTCTGGGTTTACAGGATTCCGTGCCATGCAGCTTGATCATGTCGAGTATTGCTACTCGCTGCTCATTGTATATATGTATATATGTATTTACGTGCACTAATTGGCTCCTGCATCGCAGAGTATAGTGTATTTTGCCTACACCCCATCAATTGTACTACACACCTGTCCACTTGCTATGCCCATCCAGGGCGTTATCACGTTAGAAGGACTCAATACGCCCATTTTGGGCTTGATGCACCTTGCAACCCTCGAATATGTTTTAGGGGCGCTGCATTTCATGTACTTATGTATATTGATTATGTATATTTATTGTTTATTTGTACATAACAGTGTTAGGATATACCTTTCCAACATGGCGGTTCCATTTGTAACCATGTACATAGTCCCTCTTTGCTTACCATTGTAATAGCGGAAGTAAGATTTCTTTGTTTTATAATGAGTTGAAACGCCTTACCCTTTGCATATCTTGACGAAGCCCTCTGGCGAAACGCGTCGTATGCTGTAAGTTCCCTCATTAAATCCATGTGGAACTACCCCCTGAGTGTGCTGCTTTCTTTACGAATTAAGGATTCGTGGATCGTTTGTAGCTGTGATATATATATATATATATATATATATATATATATATATATATGTACACAAAGTTGTGGCTGAACCCTTGCCTCGATCTCGGCGGGCTCACGGCAGGGGTAGCCACCCCCTTACAAATCAACACGTTTCACCCGCGTCCTCTCACTCCCGGTTTAGGAAAGAACGACACAGGAGCCGTGGCCTCAATTAATGGTGCAATTTTAATGTTGATACACCGTCCGACGCGTTTCGGAGTAAGCCTACTCCTTCATCACGGGCAAACTTTGTGAATCACAATTAGAATAATAAAGTAAAAAACATGTCATGTGATAATAAACATAAACAAAATGCTTTGCAAATGTACAATTTTCAAATTGTGTTTGTACCCTTAATTTCAAATGACTGTAAATTTCGTTACTTAAACTTAGCAACTCCCCAAAATTTAGAGTTGGATGCACCATTCATAAAGTTTATACAATATAAATGCATGATATTCGGTTTTGTCCACGGACTCACGCGCAAATTAAATCACGGGTCCCTGTCTCTTATAAACATGAAAAGCTAGTAAAGCAAATCAGTTACTGCCATCTGGCGCTGGTTGGTTACATGCAATTCTTAATATAACCAAAATGTCAAAATTATTTTCAAACTAAACATATTTCAGCGCGACATGTGGCGCGGGGTGGAATCGAACCCATACCTTCAAAACGGTAAAATATATAAACAGTCGCTCGAACCTCCAGGCTACGCTGGTGAATGCAGGACCGAGGCTGATTTATAAGTGATATCTAAACACTATCAATGAAGCTGGTATAGCTATGATCATATATTGCCCAAGTGGGCTGTCAAATAAAAGTCAAAAGAGACAAAAAGGACAAAACAAGATTAGGCCCTAGTGGGCTAAATCAAAAGTTCGAATCATGCCTGACAGACAATCAAGGTTGTGGTCGGATCTGAAGATCAATCAAATGAAAAGGCAGTCTCTGTATAAAGCCCCAGTGGGCTGGTGCACTGTAGGAAGCCAAGGTTGAATTCTCATCAGTCAATGTTGAATGAGTACTTGCAACACCTAAGACAATGATAAATGCAAAGTCCCATTAAAATCCTCATAATAGAGGAAACTTCACTTATTTATGAAAACACACAAAATTTCTAAAACAAAAGGCAGAAGTTATTAGGGCAAAAAACAGTATGAAAATAGTTCGACATTTAGTGTAGGTGTACTGACAGTTCCTCGTCCATGTTCACACCCATCCCTTACATTTCGCAAACCCAAGGCACTGCGAGATCACTTATGTAGCAATATGATATCCACCCCCAAAAAGGACAATGCTGTCAGAGGTTTCTTCACATGTAATCAGTGTAAGGCCTGCAAATTCAGTAGTAGTGCCAAGACTATCAAATTTAACGGTAACAACAATCCATGGGTCATACAAAAACACTTGAACTGTAACACTGAATATGCCGTCTATGCTTTGAAATGTCCTTGTTCTAAGTACTATATTGGTAGTACCATCCATAAGAGCAAAAAGCGAGCATTGGAACACTTAAGAGGCGATCCTATCCTGTGGCGCGGCATTTTCAAGAGCACCACAAAAACAATGCTAATCTCTTGAAATTTGTCGTCATTGACTGTGTTGCCCAAAATCCAAGAGGAGGCAATAGGCTTCTGGAACTAAGAAAGTTAGAGTCCAAGTTCATTATACGTTTCAATACCATGGTGCCCCAAGGCCTGGAGGTTCGAGCGACTGTTTATATATTTTACCGTTTTGAAGGTATGGGTTCGATTCCACCCCGCGCCACATGTCGCGCTGAAATATGTTTAGGTTGAAAATAATTTTGACATTTTGGTTATATTAAGAATTGCATGTAACCAACCAGCGCCAGATGGCAGTAACTGATTTGCTTTACTAGCTTTTCATGTTTATAAGAGACAGGGACCCGTGATTTAATTTGCGCGTGAGTCCGTGGACAAAACCGAATATCATGCATTTATATTGTATAAACTTTATGAATGGTGCATCCAACTCTAAATTTTGGGGAGTTGCTAAGTTTAAGTAACGAAATTTACAGTCATTTGAAATTAAGGGTACAAACACAATTTGAAAATTGTACATTTGCAAAGTATTTTGTTTATGTTTATTATCACATGACATGTTTTTTACTTTATTATTCTAATTGTGATTCACAAAGTTTGCCCGTGATGAAGGAGTAGGCTTACTCCGAAACGCGTCGGACGGTGTATCAACATTAAAACTGCACCATTAATTGAGGCCACGGCTCCTGTGTCGTTCTTTCCTAAACCGGGAGTGAGAGGACGCGGGTGAAACGTGTTGATATATATATATATTCACTGAAAAAACCATAGGTTTCACACCAGTTATAGTTAGGAATTAGCATTTAAAAAACCTATTAAATTCACTGAAAAAACCATAGGTTTCACACCAGTTATAGTTAGCTGGAAATTTTACTGATATAAAACCATTGAAATTCCCACGTTATAGTTAGTCGGACTCACTATAACTTGCGCGTGCAATGCACTGCTGATGACATCACATATTACATCACTCATGACATGGTCAGTGACATCACTCATGACATCACTGATGACACCATCCAGTGAATATGTGTCTTTCTGAAAAATAAATATTAGTGAGTTATGTTTAAATATTTAAATACATTTATTAGTGTTTCACTTTGTGTATAAGTGGCTACATGTGTTGGTAAGTAGCTACATGCGTATGTATATGGGTTATTTGATATTTTTATTAGTATCAGTATGAGTGTCTATATAGTTTGGTGGAGGTATTACTTAGCACATAGATGCATGAGTGACTGACTCTTTGTTTGTATGTGTTTTGAAGACAGCATATGTACAGGACTGTATGGGTGGATGAGTGTCTATATGTGTTTGTTAGTGAGTGAATGACTGTCTCACTAGTGTCTTTATCAGTAACTACATATGTTTTAATCTAGTATATATGAATATTGATGTATATAAGTGAGTATATGTGAGAGTAAGAGATTGTAAGATTTCCTGTTTAAATAAGTATGTGTTTCTATAAGTGATTGTTTAAGAGAATAAATATGTGTAATTTTCAATAGAAGTAAGGTGGAAGTGTGTGTATAACTCTATATTCAAATAAATCGTTGTTCAATAGTTTATTTGCACGTGTGAATATGTGTGTGAGTAACTTTTGGATGAATGTCGGTGTGTAACAGGATGTATAGGTGTATCACTTCATATGATGAGTGAGTATATGTATGAGTGACTATATAGAACTGTTGGTGAATGAGTGGATGTGTATATAGATAGTGGAATTACTGAATTGCTTGTTGTAACTGATATAGGAAATCTCCTTTTTTTATTTAAATTTCAGTTTCTATTTTTGAATATGTGTCTCAAGGGTTACATTATAGTGAAAGGAGGTCTGTCAATATGTCACAAGGATGGTGTCATGAGTGATGTCACTGACCATGTCATGAGTGATGTAATATGTGATGTCATCAGCAGTGCATTGCACGCGCAAGTTATAGTGAGTCCGACTAACTATAACGTGGGAATTTCAATGGTTTTATATCAGTAAAATTTCCAGCTAACTATAACTGGTGTGAAACCTATGGTTTTTTCAGTGAATTTAATAGGTTTTTTAAATGCTAATTCCTAACTATAACTGGTGTGAAACCTATGGTTTTTTCAGTGAATTTCAAAGGTTTTTTTAATGCTAATTCCTAACTATAAGTTTCACTTTATAAATAAGACTGTTAGCACTCTAGTTGTTCTTTTTAACACTCTGGTACATTCTCTCATTGGGCTACAGTTGGGCTACATCTAGTTGAATTTAGGGCTACATTTTCAATTTTTGATCTCTGGTGGCCATCTTTGGGCTACATTGGGCTACTTTGGGCTACATTTGGGCTACATTTTGGCTCTAACATATATTAAGCCCAATGTAGCACAATACATATTTTTCTAAAGTTAATGTTTTTTACAAACCACTTCAGAATAGGGCTACCTGTCCCTACAATTATCCCAATTTTTTTTTTTTTTATTATTTTGGGGAGCGCTCCCGGAGCGCGCCCCGGGGAGCGCCCCGAATACAAAGCGCCCCGGGGCGCGCTCCGGGGAGCGCCCCGTGAGCGCCAATATCGCAAACGAAAACATGATCGTGACGTATCGCGTAGCCGCGACCGCGTGATACGCACGGCGTAAGCGCACCCGGAAGTACTCGAGCGAATACGATCGCACAACGTAAACTTCCGACGCGCTTACGCTGCGCGACCCGGGGCGCGCCCCCGGGCGCGCCCCGGGCGCGTAGCGTAAGCGCGTCGGGTCATGTGAGCAGAAAATAACACTTTTCATTGGTTCATAACAGTTTTGGTTTCATAATGATGAAGCCCCTGGTCTTGTGACCTGAAAATAACACTTCTCATTGGTTCAGGACAGTTTTTTTTTCTAAATGATGAAAGACCCCACCTTTTTTCCTTATTCTGACTTTGTCCTTTGACTGAGGAAGACCTGTTTGTTGCTCTGTCTACTTTTTTGCTCTAAATAATGGCTTCATTAGTAGCATCAGCTGGTGCATCTGCCCCACCACCACCACCACAACAACCAAGAGGACCAGCTCCAAATTATATTGGTGGTCAAGAACAGGAGGAGGAAGAGGAAGAGGAAGAGGAGGAGGGGAGAAGAAGATGGCTGCCAGAAGAAAATACACCTTATAAACCCAAACCACACTTTATTTGGCAGTTTTTTTCAATTCCAGAGGGGAAAAAAAAGGTGAATGCGCCCAAAGTCACTTGCCTCATCTGCAATGATGAACTTTCACGGGGCAACCCAAATAAGAAATATTCTTTTGGTAACTATACCATGATTCGGCACATGACAAGAAAGCATCCAAACAACTACTCTCGTGCAGAGTTCCGGGAACTGGCCAGTAACCTCCCCCATTCATCAAGGACCCCCTCCCAAAGAAACCAACCCACTTCCTCGGAACCAGAAACATCCGAGGTGATGCCTTGCATTCAGCCGAGATTTGCTGATTTTAAAATTACTTGCACTGCTTGTGGCAAGCTTATCTCCTATGGGGAACAAAGTGTGAAACTCATCGTCCTTGCAGGTGATAATCACAAGTGCCCCAAAAAGAAGTAATTTTTTGGGTTTTTTGTTTTTTTGCTCCAGTTGAGCCAGTTTCAATTCCCTTTTTTTGTTTCTCCCCCCCAAAAAATACAAAAAAATATATAAAACTGTTTTGAAAAGCCAAAAAAAGTTCAAAAAGTTCAAAAAACACAAAAAAAATATAAAACAACAAAAAGAAGAAAAAAAAAGTTCTTTTTAGAACTACCTCCAATTTCTAAATCAAAACTTAATTTTTTAAACACTCTGTCACCTTTTTTCATCATAGTGCGCTCCCAGGGCCGCTCCCCGGTGCGCGCACCGTGCGCTTCCCCCGCGCAAAACGAAAAAAAAAAAAATATTTTAAATGCCCCGCGGGGCCCTTTTATGGCCCCCACATCAAACCTAGGGGGTCAAAGGGGTCTATCCCTGACGCCTTATGGTCAGTTCCCACTTTGTTTTAGCCACCTCTTATGTCTCGATTTTACCGAGACACAAGATGGCGACCGCTCTGGACTGTTTCGAATGTTTACAGACACCCGAGAGCCAATCAGCTTTCCATGCGCACCTCGCGTCACGCGCCCGGAGCGCTCCCTGGTGCGCGCACCGGTGCGCTGCTATAGATATATATATTTTTTGGAACCTAAATTACTCAAAATCCACTGGAGCACATATCTTGAGACATAGCAAAGGCACATCGGGCTACCAGTCCCTACAATTTTGCCAAGTTTGGTGTAAATCCATTCAGCCGTTCGGGCTAAAAGTGAAATCGACCGCCCTATGGAAATTAACATGGGGAAAACGCGTTTTGGGACCCCCCTTTTATCTCGGCCCCTGCTTATTGTATCCCCCCCAAACTTTCAGGGAAGGACCGGAGCTTGACGAGGCCATTTTGAGGAAATTTTCAGGCAGATTCGTCAACCGGCGCCAAAGTTATTCCAAATAGAATTTTGAGATTTAACATTGAAAAAAATCCTAACTATAACTACCTACTGGCGACCGCCAGTAGGTAATATATAAATATATATATATATGAATGAAAGAAGCAGAGAACTATGGATAGTTATCAAGTTTAGTTGGAAAGCAGCTCCTTATAGAGCACCCTCAACACTAGCGACACTCTAGATCTGCTCACCTAAAATGTTTGCTTTTCTATCAAGGTTTCTAAGCATAGGACTAGCACAGTGCTGAGCTTTAAAATGACAAAAGCATTTTGCCACTTCAGACACAGTATTACAGCTTTGAATTGGGAAAATACCAACCAAGCCAACCTGAAATGAATAAAAGCAACCCCTGACACGTTTTGCTCTCATTAGAGTTCTTCAGAGAAGTGTAGCTTTGTCCAGAAAATATAAGAGAGCACCCAGTATAAGTCAAAATAATACACTTCCAGGAATAGAGTGATGCATAAATTATGCAAAAAAGAAACAGAAAACAGGGTAGTTCTCAAGTTTCGGTGGAAAGCAGCTCCTGTATAGAACACCCAAAACACCAGTGACACTCTAGGTCTGCTCATCGCAAATGTCTGATTTTCTATCAAAGTTTTTAAGCATTGGAATAGCACATTGATATCCACATAGAGATAGAAAGGGACAAAGTATTTTGCCATTTGTACTGTAATGTCTTTAAGCATAGGACTATCACAGTGCTATCCATTCCGAGGTGTAAAATGTCGAAAGCCTTTTACCACTCCAGGCGCAGTATCACAGCTTTAAATTGGCAAAATACAAACTAAGCCAAACATAAATAAATAAAAGCAACCCCTGACACGTGTTTCACTCTCATTATAGTTCTTCAGAGAAGTATAGCTTTGCCCAGACATAAAATATAGAAAATTGTTAGGATAAGGGAGGGATAACAAGAATTTTTTCAGGGATAAGATGGGGCATGTGTTTAATGCCCAGCTTTATTTGAATATCTATTTTTTTGTTTGAGTTTTTAAAAACTCTTTTTATTGTTATTTTACTCATAGTTCAATCCCAAAACCATCATCAAAATTTCCAGTGCAGTTAATGTGTACAGTGATGAATCCTATATTGTCCTGGTACATGGGATTTTATTTCTATCTTGTCTAATCAACACAAGCACTGTATATAAACAACGTTATCACCTCTATAGACCCCCTGCAACTCCTCCAAATTTAGACATATAATCAAAATGCATTGCCTCCCCACCTTGTCATCCTATTTATCTTGTGCTTCTCTTGTAACAGAATGTTCACAGTTCCTGCAGCCTCAAGGGAATCAGCGCTCTCCTATCCCATCCTCCCATGGTTGACGTTAGTGCTTCTACCCCACTATTCCGTAGCTTCCTGCTCCTCTTTTACACTAGTAGAGGCAAAGCTGTCTACGTGGGGTCACGCGGGGGTGTAAGCAGATAGCATGTCAGCGGGGCCCAAATATCCCTGGGCCTAGAGGCCATAGGCAACAGCTCAGCATACGTCATAAGCTGTTATTGGCAAGTCACTAAGTCGGCCATCCAGTTCTTGAATTTGGGCGCTCGACCCCTTCCCCAGCGACAGGCCACTTTCCTCTTAACCATGAGCAAAGCCAAAGCCACAAATTTACGGTGCTCCACCCGCACCTGTTTAACATACCCTAATAATGCCATCAAAGGAGTAGGGTCAACTTGCACACTTATCATCTCTGTTAAGGCCTGGAAGACCTGTTCCCAGTACTCATTTACCCCGGGACATCCACACGCCAGATGAAGAAAGTCTGCGCCCTCGGTCTGACATTTGTCACATCTGTCCGAGTCTCTTAGTCCGAATCTGTGCATTCTGGCCGGGGTGTAATACAATCTGTCGACAAACTTATAATGGATTATGCGGAGCCTATTACTGGCCGATACCTGTTCGGTTCACAAACAACAGAATTCCCAATGTTTGTCAGTCAAAGCAAAGCCCAGCTCCTCACCCCATTTCATGTGGGTTACAGTGCCCGGGGTTTCCCTTTGTGTGTGCACTGTATGGTATACCAGGGACACCAAACGTCTAGCAGTTGTACACTGCAGCATCAACTGTAACGGTGTCAATGCTTGTGGCACGGCTGGGAAGTCCGGAGTCAATGCTCATATCCCCTGTCTCAGTTAAATATACAAAAAGGTATCCATTAGGGTCTGTTGTGAGCAGTGGAACATCTGTTCCAGAGTCCGATATTGGCCATTATGTTATAAGTCTCCCCAGGTGCAAATGTGTGTACGTTTTTTAAAGTAATGAACAATGAATTCCTGCAGGAGGGGCATGCTCGGATGATAAGTAAGAGGTAGCAATGGTAAATAAAGTATGGGTGTACTCAGCATTTGCCTTATGTGTTGCCATGCTGTGATTGTGCTTGTGAGTGTTGTCTATGTCCCTTCCCTAGTCCTCACAGTCTCATATATTATGTCATCTGTGGGTATGGGGTGTGCCAGCCAGTCTTCTGCTGCGACCTGTGGCATATATCGTGGTTGTGCTACCCAAAACCAGGCATAGTGTGCTTGCGCACTTATGTAGTACAATTCGAAGTTTGGTATCCCAAACCCTCCCTGTGAGTAGGGCCTGATCAGCACGCTCCACTGCAGCCTCAGCTATTTAGCACCCCACACAAGCCTTATCAGTTCTGATCTCAATGTCTTGTAAAAAAAAAGATCCGGGGATAAACTGGAATATTTAGAAAGAGATAGAGCAATTGGGGAAGTATCATCATTTTAATCAGTGACTCCCTGCCCAGCTTGGAGAGTGGCAATGTTATCCATCGTGTGACGCAGTCCGTTATTTGGGTCATGGCTGTACCATAATTCAGTCTCATTAATTCCTCCCTATCCTTAGTAACTCGTATCCCTAAGTATTTCAGCTCGTCTTCACACCATTCTAATGGGTAGTCAAGAGGGGAACGGACCATCGCTGTTGTCAGAGGGAAGATATTTGATTTCTCCCAATTAATCTAAATTCCAGATAATTTCCCCAACACTATAAATTCCCTCAGCACTGGGTTTAAATTCTGCTGTGGGTCTTGAATATACAGGGTGAAGTCGTTTGCATATAAGGATAGAAGTATTTGGCTCAGGTTGCACTTCAGGGCCTTGTCATTATGGTGCTGTCGCAGCTTTGCCACCAGCGGCTCCACCGCGATTGCAAAAAGCAACAGAGAAAGCGGGTATCCCTGGCGGGTGCCCCGAGTGATCATAAATTGCACTGAGGTTTGCCCATATACCAGTACCTTAGCTCCTGGCAGATGATACAGGAGCCGAATCCACAAAAGGAGGGGGGGGGAGCCCATCCCTAGCATTACGCCAAAAATGTAGTCCCACTCTATAGAGTCGAAGGCCTTTTGGCATCTAAAAATACTGCCACCATTGGTAGCTCCTGGGAGACATTATTCAAGACGGTAAAGAGTGTACTCAAATTATGGAAAGTGGCTCTCCCTTGCACGAACCCCGACTGATCAGGAAGGATTAGCGTCTCCATCAGCAGACTCAGCCGGGTGTCAATTATTTTCACCAATATTTTCGCATCAGAGTTCAGAAGAGATAATTGTCTATAAGAATCACAGAGTTGTGGTGGTTTATCTGGCTTCAACAATAAAATTATAAGGGCTTCCCTCATAGAGGTAGGAAGGCTGCCAACCTCTAGTGATTCCTCATACACCTCACAAAGTATGGGGGCCATCAAGTCTAAGTATGTCTTCTAAAATTCGACAGGGATTTAATCAGTCCCTGAGGCCTTCCCGGATTGCATGCTCATAATTACTTCCCTAACTTTGTCTAGTTCAAAAGGGGCACATAAGAATGACCTCTGAACATCACTAAGCCACCACAGCGCTACGTCCCGCAGAAAAGTATCAAGATCCAGATCATCTACCCTGTTCATGGTGTACAGCCAATTGTAATGGCGTGTAAAGGCATTAGGAATATAGGTTGTATCCCTGTAAACCTTCCCATCCGTATCTTCAATTTCCAGGACATAACTAGCACAGCTGGGTTTACAAACTATTTGCGCCAGTGCTCTGCCTGGCCTCTCACTTTCTCCATAACTTCTGGCTACCCAATATCTGCCCGAAACCTCACCTCTTTCTGAGCTATATCCATGTATTCTGTGAGCGTTTCTCGAAACTTAGCCTGGGCGTTATTATATGGGCCTTAACTCAGTTCTCCCTCCAGTCTTTTGAGCTCTAGCTCCAACTGCCGTATGGAATTGAGTATGTCTTTGAGGACCCCAGCACTCTTAGATATGCAGTATCCCCAAATTGTAACATTAAATGCTTCCCAGATTTTCTCAACATTGGGCACGGAGCCCTTGTTGCGCGTAAAGAACTCTTGCATTTCCTTGTGCAACTCCTCCTGAAAAACAGTGTCTAGCAGAATAGGTGCATTAAGCCACCATCCCTGCCGCAGCGTAGCAAAAGCCCGAGAGGAGAGTGTGAGCAGGACCGGGGCATGATCTGAATAGGTTCTGGCTAACTGTCGTACTTGTAGTATAGTAGGGGCCAGTCCCCCGGAGACCAACCAATAGTCGAGCCTTGCCCATGATGCAGCTTGTGCAATGTAGTGTGTGCCCTCTAGAGTATTGGGGTGTGTGTATATCCATGTATCGTTTAGTTGATAGGTGTCTATGGTGGCATTCAGCACCGTACGTGCTTTGGTGTAGTGGTGCGGTGCAGGATGTGATCTGTCCAATCTGGGGTTAAGTTCAACATTTAAGTCCCCTCCCCAAATTATATGGGTAGACCCCACTTCAAAAATCTTGGCCCACAGTGATGTAAAGTACTCCGGGTCATCAGTATTCGGTCCGTAGCAGCATGCCAGCGTGATGGATTCGGCTCCCAGTCTCCCCCACATTAGGCAGTAGAGGCCCTGCGGATCTCCCGCAGTGCCTGCCAGTTGAAATGGCATCCTCTTTTTTATGAGGATCACCGTACCTCTCGCGTAAGAGGAGTAAGAGGAGAATGCTCTATGCTCCGCCCACCTACATGCAAAATTGGTAGACCTCTGTGGTGCAGAATGTGTTTCCTGAATCAGTGCCATGTGCACTCGATGTCTGTCTAAATAGGCTAATAGGCTGACCGCCCGTGAGGACTCGATGTGAGGAGAGTTTCTTCCTCTGGCTGACACTTTAGAATTTGGAGTCCAGATGGCCGCTGATGCTAAAGCCTGATGAACTCTCCCGATCATGGGCTTGAATCTATGATCTCGGCTGCCTGATGTTCGATACTTGCACTCGAAAAACCTTGGAGTTCCTAAACAATCTCTTTGTGGATCTAAATCGCGTCAGAAACCACTTTAATTACTGTGGGTGGATAAATTAACCATTGTAACTGGATCTGAATGGACTGAAGTGAGCCCCTGGTTATTTCCTCGGACCTTCCACGGACCGGCAGCGTTCTTTTTTGGACCAGCACCCCCTGTGGCCCAGATTTGTCACAGGTGTATCATTTATGAGCTGTGTCTTCCCCCCTCCCTCGACGTGCAAGCCCTGATGAAGGTGCGCCCGTAGATCTGGGCCTGGCACCAAAACGCGCGTTGCCGTTACCTGGTTGTGGGATCCTGTTTTAACGACCTGGACTCTTTAGCAGTGTGCTATCTAGGCTCAGCTGGATCCCTCTCTTGTGTCATTGTGGGAATTACGTTGAGGAATTTACTGCGAATGTGGAATTTGCGTGAATGTATGTGTGTGACTGAAGTCTCAGTGAGTGTATGGTTGTGTAGAGGTTGTTGTGGGGAGGCTATGTGATACTATTTATATTTATGTTGGCAATAATTTTCTATTTGTATGTTGAGTTGTTATGATGTCCTATGCTTTGAATAAAGAATATATTAACTAAATATGATAAAAAGAAAATAAAGATTTTGTACTCTTATATTTGAAATTCTTTCATCCCCGTGACTCTTCTGTTCCCCCTTTTGTGAGCTCCTGCGCAAAAGATATAAACTTGTGGATTCCTTGTGAGCCATTGTTCAACTTATGTGGGTGGACTTTTCCCCTAACAGTTGTGTTAAATAGGCTAATACCTGTCTTTGTTTTCTTGGGTCACCCAGGCCTCTAACGTTCCATGTAATAGCATTCAGTACTTCTAAATCTACATTAGCCTCACTTACGGGAGTCTCCCCTTGGTCGACTTAGGCCACATATAATGCCACTTGTACCCCCTGTACCAACATAGAAAATACTAGCAAAATGCTCTGGTTACTGCAAAACAACTCAGCAGTGAATTTTGCATCTCTCTCAAGTACAACAAACTGTTTTTGACATAGTAAACAACATTTCAACCATGTAACCTGCCTGACCTTCCCCCTACTCGTTTGCAATCCGAATCTCAACCCCCCTACCCCACCCTCCTCCCACTGAAGCAAACCCAACTTGCCAGCATCTTTCTCCCTCCCGCCCTCCCCTATTCCCAACTTAGCCTGTGGCCAGACCTGGTCCATAAACATCCTTCTCGCCCCGTAACATGTATATCGTGGGGTATACCCTTTGGGGGTCATTACAAGGTGGTCATACATTACCCCCTCTCCCCATGAGCCCATTGTGGGCAGGGTGCCCGGGCCCCATGGAAGTCTGGGGTGACTAGTGCGCAGATGTAGTAACTTATTGAACCCATTATGTCATTCCTCATGCTATTATGGTTTTCGAATCTTACTCCTGTATACCCAAGTCAACAGAGCATCAAAAAATCAAAGCCATTCCTTTACAGTGAAATCGGGCCTCACTGTAAGTCATCTTCCTCTCCCATTGCTGGACATTGCTGTGATGCAGCCTCAGCACCATCCGACCGGCTTGTGCGCTTCACATGTTTGAGGAATTCTTCTACCTTTGTAAAGAATCTCTGTTTGCCTTGATGCGTAACCCTAAGTCGTGCCGGGTACAACAGCGTGTAATCTATCTGTGCCTTCCTCAGTTTGTTTTTAACATCCAGAAATTTCCGCCATTCCTCTTGTACCATGGGCGTGAAGTCTGGATATACGGAGAACGTGTTCCCTCCATATGACAGAGTCTGTTTACTTTGTGCCGCTCGCAGAGCCACGTCGCGGTCCCTATAACTCAAAAGTCTCGCCATTATGGGCCGTGGCCCCAGTGACCTGTGGGCATGTTCAATATTAAATTGACTGGAGAAGGACTCAGCTCCTATTGCCGCCTGCAACAGTTTTTCAATGTATTCCTTCATCCTCCCCGTGTTGGTGGATTCCGGGATTCCCATCATGGGAATGTTATTGCGCCTACTGCGCGCTTCTAAATCTTCATTTTGCCCACAATCACTCTCAACAGTTGATCCATGCAGGCAAATTGCGTAGTGTGGCCTGTCGTCACGTCCTCAGAGTCCGAAATGCGCTGCTCCGTTTCTGTAATCCGCTCTTCATGGCCCTCCAGCTTGTGCGATATTGCGTCTATGCGCTACGACATACGATCAACTTTGCCCACGATGGTGCCAAAGCACTGCTGACCTCCTGCAGGATGCTCTGGACGTCTGCCGTTTGGGTCACAGTGCCATTCTGGGCTTCTGCGCCTCCATCCATTTCTTGCACGCTCTGCAAGGTGCGGCCGAACAGTTTCGCAGGGTCAAAGTTCAATTTTGGTTGCCTGGTGTCCGGCTTCCCCATATTTGCACTTGGTTAGGCGCGTCTCACGTGCGGATCTTGTTGCGTCCTCCTCTCAGCGCTGGGTAGTCCCAAACAAAATGCTCCCTGTCAATCAGCACTCCAGGGTAATGCTCTGGTAGGGCTGCCCTGACCAGCCGTCAACCATGCCCTGATATGTCTCCCAAGTATGTTCTCCCCATCTACTCTGTGCTCTTGCAGATATCGGTAGTAGGGTTGGCGCTTCTAGTCCCGAGACGCTCCAGTACAGTCACATCCTACTTCTGTTAGTTCTCCTACTCTAAGAAAATTCTGGAGGCATGGATTTCTCACTCCGACCACTGTTACCAGGACAAGGGGGTACGTGTCTTTGGGGATCCACGAACCGCAACAGGGCGCTTTGCTCACGTGAAGCCACCGATATCCGTGCACTCTGCCAGTGTTCGACTATGTGTACTCCTTTAGACGCTTCTATCTTTCCGCCATTACCTCCCTTAAGATGGCGTCCATAGGATCCTAAGCAGATAAGTGGTGCCTTAATAAGGGCTTGCTTATTGCCTCCCAATGCGTGGTAGAATGGAGGAAGGAGGGGCGGCACACCTAACTACCCCAGTACCTCCTCGTCCCCCAAGGTCCTGCCTGTTCATTTGTGGCTTCACTTGACTCTGCAGTTTAATCCACCCACGATATAGGGCAGGTGGGGGCGCAGCTGCGACCGCGTCTTCACAGGCCACCCGCGTCGACCGGGAGACTGCCCCCACTCCCCAGCGGGTCTCCGTCTCAGTCAGCCGATCTGCGCAGGGGAGGCGGTGCCGCCCCGCTCTCTCCTCCACACGAACAGCCACCATGTCTCCCTCCACGCCGCCCGCAGCTCACTTGTCTTTACTGCCACTGCTGCCCACCTCCAGTGCCGCTGTCTGTGCACCCCTAAGCACCCCTGCGTTGGCTCACTCTCCGTTCGCCACCATTCAGCTCTCAGCTCTGGGCAGCAGAGGCTCCACTTTCGCTCCTCTCTCGCGTATTTCGCCGACAGGCCTGCACTGCACAAGCACAGCCACGGTCTCAGTTGGCCTGTGCGTCCCCGCCTGCTCACCTCGGGACTTCCGCGCCTGTGCCCGGTGCAATCCTCGACTCACCGTATCTCAGTCAGGCGAAGGCCGTTTTTCACCAGATTTTCAACGAGTCGGCAAATGCTGTTGGTCCTCCGGCAGATTGCGGTTTTTGGGGTCAATAAGCAGGATAATTTAGAGGATTATGGCTCTGGGCTGCGGGAGCCTCACTCCATTGTGGCCATCTCACTAGTGTGCCACCTAGCGCCCCAAGAATTTAACAAACATTAGATAAAAGGAAGAGGAGTTGCAAAAAGATAGGAGACAGACACAGTATCAAAAATCAAAAGCAGAAATTATTGTAAATGTGGAGCAGTAAAAGTTAGGGAAATCATATTTTTAACAGGAGGACTAACTGGGGCGTGCAGATCTGTCATCCGCAGCTACCGCGCTGGTAGTGGTGGTGGTGGTGGAACTAAAATCTGCTGAGGCATTGGTGGTGACAGCTCCTGACCGGCCTTTGTGCTGCTTAGGACAACAGTTTAGGACAACAGGACAAGTTCCAAAATGTCTTCCCTGTACATTAGGTATGAAATATGAAGTACACACAGACTATGTGTAATAGTACCAGATTTATTTCATATTTGGAAGAAAATTAAATTCCCCTTATTCCCCCTTTTTTTAGATCACTGAGTCCTACACTCAGAGTCCCAGCCCAGAGGAAGACCTTCCTAGAAACCCTCTCAGTCCCCTTCACGAAGTTCGAAATGCGTTGGCAGGAACACAATTCACAGTTTTTTTCACGTGACTCAAAGGATTACTACACAAAATTGGAAAGTTTAGCAAACAAAAGATGGTTGAGGAGTTCTCTCAAATCACTCTGAGCACACACCTTTTAGGACCACTCAGTTAAATACTATAGAGGATAATTGGATTTCAGTTTATCCTGTTAAAACAGCAAAATTCATTAGGACGCACATAATTGATGAGTTCTTAACAATAACAACTTTGACTTATGTTTTGCACTTGTGTATCAAATCAGAAAGAAAGTAATGTATATTGATTTGTACAATCGGTTTTAACAATTTGGAGAATATGAAGTAAAGTCCAGCCATGAAAAGGTACAGACTTTAATATTCATGTGTTGTGTTGATCATTGCTACATAAGTAGAGAATGTAGGTGTTGTTTATCTACCACAGCTGTCAAATTGAAATAAATATTGTGTTCATTATAGAAAATTGGCGTAGGTAATAAATTTAAGCCTAGGCTTTGCAATATGGATTAAAATGTATGGTCACAGAGGTACTTTTGCATGTACATTGCCCTCTTATTGGCCCTGGATGCTGATGTAAGAAATAAAGAAGATAAAATAGATTAGTGGTACAGTTAATAATCGCCCCAAAATTATTTTGACAGGCAAAGGCAGTAACAATGTACTTTTCTAAATCATATCACCTATAGTTATAGTATCGAGTTGGCATATTCTTAAATTCCTAAATCTAAAATACATTTTGGAACTATTAATGCATTGCCACAAATTATCTTTGCTTCTCATCTCATTCTGAGACTCAACCCCCTTTGATGGACCAACTCAGTCTCCCTCTTTTACAATGCATAGATGCACACTACACATTACTAGGATATTGATTAGGACTGGATAAGCTACATAAAGAAAGCCACAGAGAATGCTAAGTCACTGACTATACTATTACCACTATGTTAGTGACAGGGAAGAGGAGTCTGCATGACTTCTTAAATAGTCAGCCCAAGCTGGTGCCAACAAGTACGATTAGGTAGCACGGAGAACCTGACTGGATCACATAATATTTGGAAAGTAAACTTAACTTACCTCTGAGTGGGAGCAGCATGCTAGTTGGAAAAAATAGTAGAATAGAAATAACACAACAAGTAAATATTCTCTCACTGAGCCCAACAACCTCGATGCCCAGTAGGTCGAGCAGGTCCTGCTCCTTGTCCAGGATGTCTGCCCAGTGGTGCTGGAACTGCTGTTTGGTACGCTGGACCCCAGAGCTCAGATGCACTTACTGGCACTTCCTCCCCCACTACAGCCAACACTCCAGCAAGCCATACCCTCTGCCAAGCTTGCTGCAAGCATGGAGGGAATGTGGTGCTACATGTAAATATCAAGTGCAGCCACCTCAACCTTTGAGAAAATGGTGCGGGGCTGCAACCCTTAGCGGTAAACAGTGGCCACAAAGTGTGCCACTATCAGCTGTACATGCGCTACCACTGCTCTTGTTTTCTCTCTGCTCTGCCAAGGTGCTGAGTGGGGTAAAAAAGAGAAGAAATAGGAAAAGCCAGGAAGAAAGAAAGAACTAAGAATGTATAGGGAAATCCAAAACAAGCTAAAAAATAGTCATTAAAAAACTGAAAAAAGTCACAAAACCATAAAATACAGAAATGCAAAGACACACACTTATACAATAAAAGAAAAAGAGGGCAGGATGAGTCGAAACAGGGTAGGATTGACAAGATTAAAGGTGGATTAAGGAGCACCATGCACAGAATATAAAACAATATGGCCTTGCCCATGCAAACCACGTGATGCCATTTGCGTGCAGTTTCCAGCATGAGAACGCACATCACGCTACTGAATTTTAAAAAGTGTAGCGTGAACAGGCATGTTTAGCAGCTTAGTCCATCCGCTGAATCCCACAAAATCTTGCATACTTTTAGCCCATTCAGAGGAAGTCTGCATAGCAAAACTCAGTGAGCTCTGCCCTTGTCTTCCAAAGATGTCAATTATCAGTTTCTCCTCCACCTCCTCCATTGAAACCATGTTTGTTTTCAGCAGTCCCAAAATACACAGAATGTTATGTCATTCTAAGTCTTTGTTTTGGTTTCAGCAGGCATATATCCTAGCTTCAGAGACTTCAGCATAGCAGAGAACATTTTGGCTTCATTGTCCAGTGTGAAAATTCATTTTGTTGGGCGTTGTCAAGTCTTCTGGCATGCTGTTCTTAGCTCATTTTCTATGCTGTGAAACTGAAATATTAGCTTTTCTATTTTAGAATCCAAAGTGGCTAGATTAGTCTTCATTTTAATCAGCATAGATTTGAAACCCAATTTGTGTAATCCCAATTGGGGTTACAGCATGTCACTAGCCCTTCAATGGGGGTTGAATATCCCCATGTTGTAAATATTTCAGAGTTTAATAATCAAGCATTAGTGGCATATAGACCATAGTACTTTTATCCATTGAGCCTCGTCAGCACGTTCACTTGCCAAGTTTACAGATGAAACAGATTTAAGTACAAAATATCACTTATATTTAAATCGCCAATCACAACTCTACTTTGGTCATGCTGCAGTATGTAGTTTGTGCATTGTAGGAAATTAGGTCATTAGTAGGTGGGAGTATTCACCCTCAACTAGTAGCACCACTGTCTCTAATAGGTCCAGTAAAGTATCACTAAATTAATCCTTGCTCAAACTGTAGTAGCTTATCAAACACGCAGTCATGCTTAACTTAGTAGATAGGCATGTGTAAAGCATTTAATGTCAACAAAACATAAATAACTAAAAGATACATCAGAAAAAAAATCCAACACCACTCTATAAATATAGAGAATATGTTTATCTCACAAAAACATCCAAACCACAAATATTGAGGATTCTGGTGCCAAAAATCTTAAATTGGCACTCACAGCTAACTGGTGGTGTTGGACAGGGAAAATTCAAAGTTTTAGGCAACCCACGATGGAGCATCAGTCAGATAGGCTGAGGGCTAGTTCCCGGTCAAAAGTTTATCTTCAGACTTAGGGCCTGATTATGATCTTGGTGGATGAATACTTTGTCACAAACGTAATGAATATCCTGTCTGCCAAATTGCAAGTTCCATTGGAAATAATAGAATTGAAATTTGGCGGACGGGATATCTGACATGCTTATGACAGAGTAACTCTGTTTGCAAAGATTGTAATCAGGCCCTTAGTCTTTTTCTTGAAGCTTTTCTCTTGTCTATGAGTCCTGATGTTCCTTCAATCTGGAGTTCGATTAAATGATGGCAGCCTGCTGCAGAGCGATGCCATCGGTGACCACCTGGAAGTTTGTGTCCTCAGCGTCAATGGCAAGGAGCTCCAGTGCTTCCAGCAGGCCAAACCTGCAGTCAGGCCTATTCAGGAGTCATCGATGGCAACTTGGCTCTCGACGTTGAGCCAGGCTCCTCCTGGAGCGTTGAAGTTTTCCTGCAACACTTTGCAGAAAGTTTCCAAATGTTGATATCTTGCAGTTTCTTTATTCTTTTGAGGAAAACAATGGTCCAGTAGCACCATCCAGGGGTTCAGATACTCTTTGGGGTGAGGATTCACTCTTCCACAATGCACCTGGGCAGTCCAGAAAAATCCAGTTACAACTAGCAGCTGGGGTTAATCCTCTCTTTGACTTTACAGGTGACTTCTTTCAGCTCTGTTGTACCTGTTGCTGATCAGGGAGTCCACTCCATCTTTGAGTCAGGCACAGTCTTCCTTTCTTGCTGCATCATTGTGAGTGCAGAAGGTTCAGTCTTTTACAGTGCAGGCCTTCAATGGTGCAGTCCATGGATCCAACAGGGCAGTCCTTGTTCTTCTGATGTTCCCTGCAGTGATCAGGGAAGCCATTCCTTTTCCTTTTTTGGCCTCTTTTCTGGGCTGGCAGCAGGGGAGGGACATTTTAACCAATGGGGGTAAAGCTAACTCCCTCTGCTCTGACCACTTCCTTCAAACAGTGCCATATCTTTGACCTATAATGCACTATTCTCCCAACAATCAAAATGGAAAAAAACTATTTTTGGCTTATGTATCTGTGTATCCAATCACAAAGGTGTGGCTAATAACTGACTGCACTCCCCTTCCAGCCCCTCTCCTAATCTAAATATGGTGGCTGCCATGTGGATGGGGATCAAGGAAGTGGGGGCTGACCTGGGTCCTATGACATCTGGTCTCCTGCCTATGAAGTCCAGCTTATCTTCCAAGCCCCCTTAGTCTCCCTGGCTTCTCCAGGAAGCACACCTTCACTCAGCAAATGGCTGTATTTTTGTAGCCCCAGACCTCTTCACAACTACTCAGGGAGCAGCTTGGCTAAGGCTCTCAAAGTCTGATCAATCAGAAGCGGCAGCTACGGGGCTATTTCTGGTAATTTCAGCATGGTTAGTACCAAAACGACTTTCCTGTACTAGTATTAAATTCAACTTTGGTGAGCTATTGGTTTTAATGGGAGTATTCATTTGATACCTTGAATGGTATTGCTAGCTTGCTCCAATGCAATGAGAGACTTTTTTAAATGTAATAAAGCCTTTCCCATTTTAGACTTAGAAGCTAGCAGAACTAAAACATATTTTGTCCCTGCTTTTTATAACAGTCCACCCTCTAATTGGGACTCTTAGCGCAGACCTTAGGGGTGACTTGTACGTAATAAAAAGGTAGTTTTAATCTTTGGAAGCACTGTTTATTCCAAAGTCGAATTGAGATATATATATTTTTTTTAAACCAGTAAGTAAGCTAGTTCTGGTTTTTAAATTACTTACAACACAACAGCAGTACACAATTAAATCCATTATGTCCACTGGAGTCTCTAAACCTACATGCCCTACCGTACACTAGGGACTTACAAGTAAGTTGTCTTTCCCAATTAGAAATATATGAATTAGCATTGTTAGAAATGGGGGTCTCTAGTTGGCAGAGGTAGGTGCTTGTCCAAATAGGGGCCCCTACTTAAAATCAGGGTAAGGAGGATACACACTTTAGATAACCCCTGCTCACCCCCTGGCTAGCTTGTTACGAGCAGACAGACTTATCCCAAAGGCAATGTGTAAAGTATTTACACTCAAAACACACATACAGGGATAACCCCATAAATGGACACCACACCAATTTTTATCTAAACTCAACAAGATCAAAACAACACAAATCTAGCATACATGTAATAAGAATATGTCTTTTAAAAGGTTTCAAACAACTTGGCCCATAGAAAACTATGGATACATGATTTCTCACAAAGTACCTGTAGATGTGTCAAAATTCATAAGGCCAGACAGCCACAGAGATGGTAAGCATAAAAAAACAAAGAGATGTGTCAGTTCCGGAGATCATGGGGCGGCAATGTGACAGTTCTGCTGCATGCAGAAGAAGTGATGCGTCGAATCCGGTCTGTAGGGGGAAGTGATGCGTCAATTCTGAAATGGTTCTGGTCTGCAGGTGATGCATCGGGAAAAGTTGCTGCACAGGTGTGATGCATGGAAATCCGGCGGCATTGAGTGGCGCTGCTTCGGTTTCTTCAGCCGCAATCCCTCATTGCATCAGTTCTTGCAGCAACGACAGGCGCTGCATCAGTTCATCCAGGAAGGACCAGGCACACCCCAACCCCCCCCCTCCAGTGAATGCACATCCCCAGCCCCTGTCACTCCAAAGCACACACACATCCCAAGCACTCCCCAGCCCCTGTCAAATCCCCAGCCCCTGTCACTCCAAAACCATACAGCCAATACACAAACACACAATTTAAAAAACATCATTACTAAAAGATGTGTTATTAAATTCTGAGTTCAGAGACCCTAAACGTTATTTCTCATCTTGTCCAAGTGGGAAGTTACACTTGTTACAAAGCATTTCCCATCCTATCCTATGGGGTAAGATCGCCTTTTAATAGTGAAAAATGAAATTTGCAGTATTTCACTACCAGGACATGTATCACACACACCATTACACGTCCTACCATTCACATACACGGCATCCTGCCCAGAGGGGTACTTTGTGCCTACCATAGGGATGCGTTACATGTAAGAAAAGGGAAGGTTAGGGCCCGGGAAGTGGGTGCCCTTGCCAGGTTGGCATGGCAGTTAACAAACTGTGCATAAACACTGAAGTGGCAGGTCTGAGATACATTTTCAGGGCCATTCATGTGGGTTGCACAATCAGGGAGAACCAATTGTAACAACAATTTACACGGAGCACTTGCATTTTGACACTGATCAGCAGTGGCAAAGTGCCAAAAGCACCCAAGTCAGAAAAAACTAAATCCAGCACAGCATCAAAAATACAGGAGGAAGAGGCAAAAAGTCAGGGCAATCCATGCCAAAGATGCCAAATCTAACAACAATATACCTAAAGAGGAACGAGCACTGGCCCTGGGTAGCAGAGTCTAGGGCACTTTTCAAAATCAACAAGCACCAGCATCAGTCACAAAATAGGGTGATCGGGGCAAAATGGGTGATTTTCCTACAATCATGCTGCAGTATAGCATCCTCCCAATGATTCTACATGGAATTGTATAATATCAAACATCCCATCCAGGCACAGGAGAGCAGAAACTCACTCTGGAACCAACCTGCCTTTCAAGACTGCCACCTTCTGCACTGCCTCTGGGCCTCCCAATATCCTGAGCCACTCCACATGCAGGACATGGTCACTACATTCTGCATGTTGTGGCCCGCTGTTCACATGGAGAACCTGACCTTACGGGCCAGGCGGCACAGGGCACGCCTAAGATCCCCGGGTTCACCTGTTTTGGCAGACAGAGACACGTGACACTCTGTTAGGCGTAGAAAAGCAGATTTATTAGCTGCAGCTAAGCACAGTGGTCCTGTAAGTACACCAGCCGGTAGGTTATCAGGAGACTGCCACTTCATTCCGTGGCGCACAGTCTATTATACTATACAGGTTTACAATGCCAACTCCCAAAACATACCAAACTGACAAATAGGAATAGTTTGAAAACAAGCTATCGAATGTCTAAAACACACCCTCCTTTCAGGTTAATCAACACTAGTGCCCGTAATTCAATTTGCAGGTGGTAGAACATGTTGAATGCTTCAAAGGACAGTCTATGTAACAGGAGAACACACAAAGAGAATAGCGAAGGTCAGTTAAACAAAGAAAAAGTCAAGAAGAATGGTGGGACCCAAACAGTGGAGTAAGACATGGATTAATCAGTCTAGACATGGATTTACAAAACTCGGGAGACCCTGACATCGGTTTCATGAACATGGGCAGAAGTTACTCTTTAACGGGAAGGACACGTAGCAGCTGAAAAAGCAAAAACATTGCGTTCACCACGTCCGCTGTGCTGCCTGAGTGAGGCAACACAAAGTGGTGGTTAAATACAAAATGGCGGCTAGATACGAAGCAAAGTCTAAAACCACGTAACCTCAGACCCTCCTTTTGCCATACTCAGGCAAAGCACAAAAGACTCATGTTAGTCTGAGTCGATATCAATGGTCATGAGGTCATTGAGGTGTTGCTGCAACATCATTCTAATGTTCTCTGTTTCCTGTGTTACTGGCTTAGAAACACACACAGCGGCACAGAGTCCGCAAATAGCTGGACCGCACTGTAAACAAAGACAACAAGAAAAGATGATCGCTAGAATCTCTCCAAGGAAAGTTAACACTTTCCATCCCCATGTGGACAGTAGTCCCCAAAACCATCCCATGACAGACCAATCTCCAGTGTCCTGATGAATGGACTCGGAGATGACATGTAGCTTAGAGATGGCTTGGTATACTGTAGGGGCATTATCCGGAACGTAAACGCAGCAACTGGACACAATCAGTTTACAGACTCCTCCTCTATCTGTAAGGACAATGTCTAGAACCATTTGGTTCTGCAAAGTCATAAGGCGATCTGCCTGAAGTTCAGCTATCAGATTATTTAGGGTCCGGTTCGAGGGCGATGCAGGTAGACTGAGGGTGCCGAGCGTCAAGGCCGGTGTGCCGAATACGCTCCCACCCCCCTCCTGAGACCAGTGGTGATTTATTTTAATACCTACAAAGTGCAGAAATCGCAAAGGTGAAGCCTCCTAAACCAGGAGTTATTAGGAAGACATTTATTCTTCCTAATTTTTTGCACTTTTTTCACCTTTTTGTTCATTTTCACTTTCACGCCCCTAGGTAAGGGTGGGCCTTAGCACGTCCATACCACCAGGGTATAGAACACTTATAGTCCTGAAGAATTGCCGGGTAAAATCACACCGTTTCTATGGCAAGAAATATGTCGACTGATACACAGGAATCTACCACTCAACTAAAAGTGGACTGCTTCCATACACATAACATTTTAATACTGTCTTTAGTGATCATAGAATAAATAATTACCTTTGCATACACTACTGACTATTTTAATACCCTCACCACTCATTAATTTACTTTCACACAACACGTCCTGAACTCACTATCCCGCTCCGCAGTAGATCTGGCGTTGTAGCACACCAAAGAGACACTCGGTCTCTTTGGTGGAGCCCGATGATGAAGCATGTCATCACTAGGTGGTGAGTGAGGGCTTTCTTTAACGTCCCAGTGAGGTGGTTCCTGTACCTTAAGTTTGTTGCTCCCTACTGTGGTCAAGCCTACTCCTTAAGACACTCTTTTTTTGTTTATTGATGATTAACCGGGGAATAAGAGTGTCACACTACTCTCCCTACCTCTCTTCTTGTTGAAGAAGAAGAAGAATATTCAATGCTCCAGAAGTTATATTTATGGTAGCATCGACCATACAAACTAGACGTCTGATGTTTCTACTATTTGCCATTGGACCCCAAAAAGGAAGAAACCCTTTCAGAAAATCTCCTCCCTCTTGTCTGGCTGTGTCTTCCGCATAAATAACCCCTCTACCAAATCTCTTTCTATGGTGATCTGCAGGAGCAGTATATGTCGGAGGAAGAAAAAAAAGCTATATAACATTTTCCTGAGAAATGTGTGGGAAGCCATGTATAAGCTTTGTCATGACAGATAAAGTATGTACCTTGAGATGGCACTAACGGTGAAGGAGTCAAGGGTGTATAGACATATATGTGAGAACAATTACTCCTTTCTTGCTTAATTTTGGTATTCTGGCCATTTATTTGTAAACACAGAGTCCCTCTCAGGGGTAAAACCCAAATTGGTGCAAATCTCTTCTGTTTAACCTTACCAGTGAGACTAGTGACATACCGAGTCATGTTCCATCCATCGTATGCTCTCTTCTCATCTTTGGAGATTTTAATAAAATCAGCGATTTTTGCCATGGTCACTATTCCCTTTATCAAAGAGCTATGACTGAAATCCACTCCACCATTATAGGAACCACCAGGAGGATATCGGAGTAGGTTCTGGTATGCATTAGAAAACATAGCCAGATAAGCCCAAGTAGAACCTTCATACGTAAATGAAAGGAATAAATATGGCATCCCTCTCTCCGTGTTGTATGGTATAAGCCCACAAACCCAACAATCAGTAGTATTCACTACCAATTTATGTTGATGTAAAATACTCCATTCTTCTCATCTGCTCATGGTCTGGGAGTGCGTAAAATTTATGCGGAGAAAAAGTAGTAGAGGAAATCAAAGAAGTAGAAGTAGGGACAGGTGTCGGCTGCATACTGTGTACGATCCATCCTACACATGCTAATAAACTGCATAAACATACTAAAATACATAATGCTACACCACAACGACTGAATAATAATTTCTTATAATGATTTCTTTTCATTGTCTTAACATCATTCTCTTTTCCTGCGCTATCCATTACTCTAAAGGTGTTGCTCACGATAATCTTCCTTATCACTTGGCTGTGATTGTTAGCCGTCCTATGAAACTGCAAGTCCTGTTGACCTAGTCACTATTCACGTCACAGCCTAAGACTCCTACCGTGACCCTGCAACTTGATGGATAATGGAAAAGGAATGTTTCTCTTTTTAACAAAAGACAAAATTATAAAGCACGGAGTTTAATTGTCTTCAGGCAACCTTTCTCTCAGCTTGTATCGTGTCTTGCCAGGTATCGTCTGGTCCGTAAACAAAGTCTCTGGATCTGATGTGTTAAGTCGTAGGTGTGGAGGTACAGCTTCCTGCAAAATGTTGTCGTCCTCTTTCTCAGATTTAGTCCAATCCAGGCGTGTACTGCTGAACGGTATAAACCTGGGTACCTTTTTACATTCACTGTCACCAACGCCTTCTCGGACCCACTGGTCATAAGGTAAAGGCAATGGTACCCTTTTGCAGTGCACGCCGTGAATCCAGTTTCTTTTACCAACGACTTTCGAAGGTGTACGGGTCGTGAGTAGAACTTGTCTCGGCGGCCCCCAACGAGGTTCCAGATTCTTTTTCCTCTGGAAATTTTTCAGACACACCCAGTCACCAGGTTGGATGGAGCGTCCTGGATCTGAAGAGGCCTCCGGCAAAGCGTTTTGGAACTGTTGACGAATAACACGCAATTTAGTGGTAAGGTTGTGCAAATCAACCAACAATGGATACGGAATGTCTGAGTACTTTTTGGGGCGAGGGACTCCCCAGACATTGGCTGGGCGTCCGAAAACAATCTTATATGGGCTAAGCCCCAAACGAGAATGGACAGTCGTTCTTGTTGAGAGAACTGCCAAAGGCAAGGCATCAGGCCAGGAAAGGCCTGTACTGGTCTGGATCTTTGCTAACTTAAGTTTGAGAGTGCTATTGTAACACTCTACCAAACCCGCTGACTGAGGATGGTTTGCCGCATGAAATTTCTGTCTAATTCCAAGACCCACACACACTTTCTGCATAATCTGACCTACAAATTTACTCCCATTGTCACTCCAGACAATGCGCAGCAAACCAAACTTTGGGAAGAATTCCTTCAGAAGGACTTTGGCAGTGGACAAAGCAGCATTGTCCTTTAGGGGGTAAACCTCTATCCATCTGGAAAAGACACAAACCACCATCAGGACACTTTTAAGATTGTTGAAATGTTCCATATGAATGTAATCTATTTGCAGTACCTCAAAAGGATATATAGGGGAAGCAAAGTGACCTGCTGGAGTTGGAGTTCCCTTTCCTGGGTTATGCATCAAGCAAACAATGCAATGCTTCACTACATTTTCTGCACATTTAGGAATATTTTCGTTCTGCCATACTGGAGCTAGGAGTTTACATATACCCCTTGAATTAATGTGGGCTGGTTCATAAGCCAAAGTGATCAGAGGAAATACATACGCATCTGGTAACAACCATCGCTAATGCTCTGACAATTCCGTCCAACATTCCATCGTATCCAACATTCCCGTACTTTTTTTCCACTTACTCAATTCTTTCTCAGTTGCCTCCTTCTGAATCATTTTCACGCTTTCTACTGTGTCTTCACACATACCAGCATCTGGGACCCAACTTGCCCGTCCTGCAACATACATTTGACTTTCAACATTCTGTGCCGTTTCCCTCGCTATTTCATCCGCAAATGCATTTCCTCGACCCACTTCATCAGTAAACTTTTTATGCGCACTACACTTCACAATCGCTATTTGAGTAGGCAAAGCAAGTGATTCAAGAATGTCAGTCACCAACTGACCATGCTGTATTTTAGTGCCGTGGGAGGTAAAGAATCCTCTTTCTCTCCACAAACTGCCGAAGCTGTGGGCAACGCCAAACGCGTATTGACTATCTGTGTAAACAGTCTCTCACTGGTGCAATAGAACTTCTCATTGCACCAGTATCCAAAAGAAATGGTTCCGTAACACCCAATGCTCCAACATTAACATAGGTCCATCCTGATCCACTGGAACTGATACGACTCCCTTACTCTGTCTATGGCTGTCCTAGCAAGTGAGAAAATCAGCAGTGTCACCATCTGCGCAATAATCGTCACTGTAATATTCTGCAGACTGAGAATTCCGCTGGTCAAAATAATTTTCAGAGTCCGGAGGGGGAGAGGGACGTCGTTCCTGAAATGACGCACCACGCCCTCTACCTCTGGACACTGACCGAGAATCTCCAAGACCCCGTGGCTGTGATTCTCCATAACGCTGCAACAGAATTGGACAACTAATCTTAAAATGACCTTCCTCTTTACAATAGGTGCATTGATTAGGACCCAACGGAAATCGCGGAGCTGAAGATTCAGGTTTTTGCAACAGCTTCTGAAACTGTGGGGGCTGTTGAAATTGGGGCTGAGCAGAACGAGGAGGATAAGCCTGTTGTAGAAGAACCTTCGTTTTTAATTCTTTAGTTTCCTTCTCCGCTTTTTCCTTATCTTCCTTATCCCTATTCTCATAATATTGAGCAGTAGCTAATATCTGGGCAGTTGAAGAAACAGCCCATGCACTCTCAGATTGTTTCAATTTATGCGATAGTTCTGGAAGTAAATTAAAAACAAATTTATCTACAAATATTCGCTTTCCACCTTCAGTACTCGTATCTTGACCACTATGGTCAATGAAAGTCTCTTCAAAACGAGTAAAGAAATCGGAGACACTTTCATCAATCTTTTATTTGCATGCTGCTAACTTATCCCAGTTAACGCTTACAGCAGGCATCATCGTTTTCATAAGAGCTATTATTCTACTGGGCAACTCCATAATCAGATCATCAGGTTTGGCACCACCTACTTGTGCAGCATCAGCGGCCGTAATAGCAGCCCAATTACCACCTAAAGCTTGATCATGGTCTTTTCTACGAATTTTAGCCCATAAAGCTTGTGGGACTACATTTCCCATAAGTAAATCACTATCTGCCAAATTCATAACACATGCATTAACAGTCTGAGACAATTCTTTATAATACCCAGCAGGATTCTTACGAGGGTCCGGTAAGGACTGCTTAAGTGCCAATACTTCTGATCTTTTCCAAGGATCATGTACCCATATACGCTGAAAATGAGCAAGAAAAGGCGGATGAGCGTTTGGGTCGGCCTCTCTCCATATTGGAGGAACTTCTCGCATGGGATATTGTGCCGTTTTACGATGAATCGCAGGATCAGGCTCAAGAGAAGTTTGAGAGAAGAAGGAAGATCGGAAAGTAACAAGCTTCTGAACTAGCAGACTCTACATCGGTACCCACAATAAATCCCTTATCAAATTGATCCTGTATTTCAAATAAATCCTGAGGAGGTGAATCCAAATCCATATCTTCCCACCCTTTGATAAGAGTGTTGCACATAGCATTAAAGACATACCTCTGCGTAGGCGCGTTCCATTGCAGAAAGGTGTCTAAAATATAGCGTACACTATACTGTAAACTACTCGTAATCCAATTACGAGCAAGAAAATCTAACTTAGTCCGTTCTTCCAAATCTGGGATCTGACTACGAGATTGTCTTCGAGATGAAGCAGGAGAAAAGAAAAGAGATCCAAGAAAAGGCGACAAAAGACCAGAAACAGTCTCAACTAAACGATGTCGAGCTGTAGGGGAATCTGACAATAAAACAGGAGACAACGTATTCTGTAAAACAGGAGAAGAACCAGTAGCAACAGAAGGTAAAGGAAACTGAGGCACAGGAGTTTGGGGTACAGAAGTCGGTGGCAAAGGGGGTGGAGGTGGAATCACAGGAAGAGGCAACTGTGCAGGAACCAGAACAGCTGGATTAACAACAGGTTGTAATGGAGGTGCATTAGCGCCTGCACATAAGGTGGAGGTAATGTCAAGAGATGGGACTCAAAATGATCTTTTTCACAACCCTTACTCTTTGAGGCAGTAGGTAACACAGGATAACATCTGTCTATTGCCATACGTTGCCATACGATGCTGTTTTCCGAAACCTCAACCATCTGATCAGCTTCGTCATTTTTAAACTGTTGGGCAGCCTGTAAAATCATCATATCCTGCTCTTTCTTATCTTTCTTCATTTGCTTAATTTCTTTCTGTTTGGATTCTTTATGCCAAAGGCGGAAAGAGTCAAACATTGCCGGCCGGGCTTTTCTCTTAAATAGAATTGTTTCCAAATTGTCTAGTATAGCAGGCTCAAAGGTACCATTTTGTGGCCACCGTAAAACACCATCTTTTTTAGTGTATCGAATCCATGTTTAAATAAAAATAATAGGACCTAAACCATGTTTTGAAAAGAGCTTATAAGTGGGAGTTCCAACCGGAGGAATTTGACAAGAATCCTCTAGCCGGGAATCCCTAGTACAACCAAAACAACAACATTTCTTAAACTTACTAAATCCAGGCATTTCGTAACAAACTGGACTACTTACAAACATCAAGGGATTTTAGGCAATATAGTCACTGCACAAACGTACTTACCCCTTGGCTTTGGTTAGTGCATTAATCGAATAACAACAACCAAAAAACAAAAAGGTGGACGCTACCCACGAATACTTAACTAAATGTTTTCTCACGCCAACAGATGTCCGTCTAAGGTCTCACAATACTAATCATCACCAGGGGCCAAAGCAGGGAGACAGTCAGGACAGCAGTCGTCAGCAGCCGTCGGGAAGGAGTAGCCGCGCCTCAAAAGACCTTCGGTCCACTTCGACATACAGGGGTCGCTCACGTGGCTCGCGAAATCCTCCGGAATTTTCTTGCGAAGCTCCTCACGACCTTCGGGCAAAACTACTACCACTGAAGGCGCCCACACGTTGGGCCGTCAATTGGAGAACCTGACCTTACGGGCCAGGCGGTGCAGGGCACGCCTAAGATCTCCGGATTCAGCCAATACACAAACAGGCAGAGGCACACAGAATGGGTGAACAAGAAAATACCTAATTTCTAAAGGTGGCATTTTCAAACACACAATTTAAAAAACATCATTACTAAAAGATGTGTTATTAAATTCTGAGTTCAGAGAGCCTAAACGTTATTTCTCATCTTGCCCAAGTGGGAAGTTATAGTTGTTACAAAGCATTTCCCATCCTATCCTATGGGGTAAGATCGCCTTTTAATAGTGAAAAATGAAATTTGCAGTATTTCACTACCAGAACATGTATCACACACACCATTACATGTCCTACCATTCACATACACTGCACCCTGCCCAGAGGGGTACTTTGTGCCTACCATAGGGATGCATTACATGTAAGAAAAGGGAAGGTTAGGGCCCGGGAAGTGGGTGCCCTTGCCAGGTTGGCATGGCAGTTAACAAACTGTGCATAGACACTGAAGTGGCAGGTCTGAGATACATTTTCAGGTCCATTCATGTGGGTTGCACAATCAGGGAGAACCAATTGTAACAACAATGTACACGGAGCACTTGCATTTTGACACTGATCAGCAGTGGCAAAGTGCCCAAAGCACCCAAGTCAGACAAAACAAAATCCAGCACAGCATCAAAAATACAGGAGGAAGAGGCAAAAAGTCAGAGCAATCCATGCCAAAGATGCCAAATCTAACAACAATATACCTAAAGAGGAAAGAGCACTGGCCCTGGGTAGCAGAGCCTAGGGCACTTTCAAAATCCACTAGCACCAGCATCAGTCACAAATAGGGTGATCAGGGCAAAATGGGTGATTTTCCTACAATCATGCTGCAGTATAGCATCCTCCCTATGATTCTACATGGAATTGTATAATATCAAACATCCCATCCAGGTCCAGGAGAGCAGAAACTCACTCTGTGGTGTGGAACCCACCTGCCTTTCAAGACTACCACCTTCTACACTGCCCCTGGGCCTCCCAATGTCCTGAGCCACTCCACATGCAGGACATGGTCACTACATTCTGCATGTTGTGGCCCGCTGTTCACATGGAGAACCTGACCTTACGGGCCAGGCGGCGCAGGGCACGCCTAAGATCCCCGGGTTCACCTGTTTTGGCAGACAGAGACACTCTGTTAGGCGTAGAAAAGCAGATTTATTAGCTACAGCTAAGCACAGTGGTCCTGTAAGTACACCAGCGGGTAGGTTATCAGGAGACTGCCACTTCATTCCGTGGCGCACAGTCTATTATACTATACAGGTTTACAATGCCAACTCCCAAAACATACAAAACTGACAAATAGGAAAAGTTTGCAAAACAAGCTATTGAATGTCTAAAACACACACTCCTTTCAGACCCTGTGTGCTCACCTCCCCTCAGGTTAATCAACACTAGTGCCCGTAATTCAATTTTCAGGTGGTAGAACATGTTGAATGCTTCAAAGGACAGTCTATGTAACAGGAGAACACACGAAGAGAATAGCGAAAGTCATTAAACAAAAAAAGTCAAGAATAATGTTGGGACCCAAACAGTGGAGTAAGACAAGATTAATCAGTCTAGACATGGATTTACAAAACTCGGGAGACCCTGACATCGGTTTCATAAGCATGGGCAGAAGTTACTCTTTAACGGGAAGGACACGTAGCAGCTGAAAAATCAAAAACATCGCGTTCACCCCGTCCGCCGTGCTGCCTGAGTGAGGCGACACAAAATGGCGGTTAAATACAAAATGGCGGCTAGATAAGAAGCAAAGTCGAAAACCACGTAACCTCACACAGCCAGCACTTGGTGCCTCAGGCCCACCACTCCAGATGCAAATATGCATCCCACAAGGGGGGCCGCATCACTCCTCCTCATTGAAGGTGGGTCCACCTACTGCTATCAGAAGCCCAGTCTCCCATGCCAGAACTCAACTCCCTATCCAGGTGCTACCGGACAATGGTTGCAGCTTCCCTTCTCAGCTGAGTGTGCCGCTATCTTTGCTAATTTTAAGGCTAACAAAGGTCCTAAGCTTTTGTAGATGTCACGCGAAATAATAAGCACAGGCTTTGAATAAGAACTGTGTGTCTTTATCCTCCAGTGTCCAGCCAGACAAGGAGGTGTTTATTTCAAAGGATTAGTGAGTATATACAGAATTAAGAAGTGGAGCAAGCCACAAATAACTGGGCACAAGCCTGTACCAAGTCAAGGAGGAAAACAATACATGGGGAGAAAGAATAACAGGCAAACAGGTTGGAGACAAACAGCAGATGTGGTGATTTGGACAGTATACTAACCAAGGCACTAGATTGTAGTGCGGTCACGACGTTGGGGTATTCAGGCGGGGTGAGGCATCAATCCATCTGGGTTAAAAAATTGAGGGGGAAACCGTGAGCATTAGCGTTGGCAATGGTTGCTAGACTAGCAGGGTCAAGTGGCTGAATTACCTGAGGCGTCAAGCGATTAGCGTTGGGCGGCCTCCCGGTTCAGCGGGGAAATATCAAGCTATTCCGTCCAGATACTGTGGTGTGACCTGTATGTGAAAAAGGGGATTTAGTGAACAGTGCCGATGGGCAGTACGGGTCGCGGCAAGGTTAGGCTTAGATCAGGGTTACCTTAGCAGTAGTGCATTTACTGCTGGCTTCGTAGGCTTTTTTGGTGGCCGCGCGCATTGGGGCGAGCCTGTTCCTTGCGTTCCTGCAAGAAGGGAAGGGGGGATAAGTTGGGCAAATTTTCGGAAGTGCGTAGTGAACGCGGGGGAAGGAACAATGCTTACCGCAATGTGAACGCTGTCAGACGAAGAGTGGGCACCGTCTGGTGAGCGTGGTAGCTGATGTGTGCAGCTAAGGGAGATGTGTGTGTTAATCAACATCTCCTGGGTCATGGAAATTGAGAAAGGACTATTTAGGAGTGGTGAATCGAGAAGGGAGTGAAGGGGTGACGTGAAGGGTTAAGTGCTCACTGCCATTTACACAGCTCAAAGAAACAACCATTAGTAAACAAGATAATAAGACTGATAAAATTGTTCTGTTTGCCTTTGCTCAAGTTCAGATCTGAATAGTTACATTTACCTCATACAAATGGGTATGCATACAGTTCAATAGTGTTCAGGGAAGAGTATTACAAGACTGAGTCAGATTTTTTGTCTTTCAGTATTGCACAGGGTTCTGAGATTCTGAGAAAATTAGACTAGACCGGTCCAGCCCTCTGCTCTGTTTAAGCCATCCTGTATGGAGTTGAATTGGATGATGGACTTCAGTTCTTCCTTCTTCAACAGTTGTCCCATGTTGCCTCCTCTGGGTGGGAGTTTCAGGACCTTTAGTACAGTCCACTTGATGTTTAAGTGCTGTGAAATGGTCTACCAGTGGTGCATTCGGGGTCCCGCAGCGTATGCGGCTTCGGTGTTGTCCAAATCGGATCTTGACTTTCTGAGTGGTTTGCCCTATGTGGACCTTTAGACAAGGGCATTGGATCAAGTATATAACATTTGATGTATTACAGTTTGAGAAGGAAAAGCTCTGTACAGTGACGTTATTGAAAGTAAAACTTTTACCTTCCATTGTAAAGTTACAATTATTCCAACCGCCGCATTTTGAGTGGCCAACAATGGGGGACAGACCCCATACAGAGTGGAAGCAGGTGGTGCACTAGGTAGAGCTGCCCTGACGAGGTGGTCTCTTAGATTTTTGTTCTTCTTGAAGGCAACACTGGTTTATCAATGGTAAGGATAGCAGAATTAATGATGAGCCAATAATTGAGTATGGTTTTCCTTAGCTGATGCGAAACAGGTGAGAAGGTGGAGACACAAGCAATACGTTTTGAATCAGTCTTGGGTTTGGGGGTGAGTAAGATCTCACGGGGACAATACCAGGCCCGTTTGGAGGTGTTTTTGACTATTTTCCTAGGGTAGCCCCGTTCTTTCAGTTTAGATGCTAAGATAGCGGCGTCTTTGAAGTAATCTTCCTTACATGAGCAGTTGCGCCTAATCCGCAAAAATTGGGAATAGGGGAGAGAGTCACGGAGGGCTCTTGGGTGATTGCTGTTATAGGCAAAGAGGGTATTCTTTTCAGTGGGTTTACGGTAAAGACGCGTGAGTAGGGAACCTTCATTGTGGAAAGTTGTGAGGTCCAGAAAGGAGACTGACTCATTATTGGTAGTGATGGTAAATGTCAGTCCCATACAGTTGTTATTCATCCAGTGGAAGAATTTGCGTAGGCAATCGACGTCCTGTCTCCAGATGATAAAAATATCGTCGAAATACCTACGCCAAAACCGTATCCCTGCAAAGAATGGATTGGAGGGATTGAGAATCACATTGGTCTCAAGTTGGTCCATGAAAAGCATGGCCAGATTCGGGGCAAAAATGGCACCCATTGAAGTGCCCTTGATTTGTTCATAGAAGATGGTATTGAACATGAAGAAGTTTCTCGTGAGGCATATCTCAAGCAACTGGAGAATGAACATGCTGGGCACAGAGTGAGGGCGGGGGCGTGATTCTATAATCTTCTGGATCACTAGTAATGCTGCTGTCTGAGGAATATTAGTGTAAAGGGACTCTACATCCATGGTCATTAGAGTCTCGGATGTTGGGTGAAAAGGATGGTGCTCGATCATATTGATCATGTGCATGGAATCTCTTATAAAACATTGGGTTGTTGGGACAAATTCCTTTATAAAATATTCCACATAAGAGCCTAGAGGTTCGAGAATGGACCCGCATGCAGAGACGATTGGACGTCCAGGGGGGTTGTCTGCATCTTTGTGCACTTTGGGAAGTGTATAAATCACTGGAATTCTGGGGGTCTTTACATTTAGGAAATTAAATTCCTTTTTGGTTAGGAAGCAAGCATTGAGGACATCCTTGGTGACCTTTTGAATTAGGGCCTGTATTTCCTTAGTGGGATTATGGGGCAATCTCTTGTAATGCTCTTTGTTTTCTAGTTGTCGTTGGATTTCTGAGATATATGCGGTTTTTTCTTGGAGCACAGTCCCGCCACCATGATCGGCACTTTTAATTATCAGACTGTCATTGTTTTTAAGTTGAACAATTGTGTTTTTTTCTTTTATTGAAATGTTGTAAGGAATACATTTTTTCTTATTCTGAAGGTTATGCAGTTCTTTCAAAATAACCTTTTCAAAAGTTACTACTTCCACAGGGATCATACTAGCTGTGGGAAGGAAAGTGGAGGGAAGGCGAAAGGGAGTGTTAGCAAACCCTTCTGGTTTCGGGTGTAGCTGGAAGAAAGCCTGAAGGCGTATCCATCTGAAAAATCTCATGAGTTCAGTTTGCAGTTCCATGAAATTAGGGGTAACTGTAGGAACAAAGGGTAGACCTTTTTTGAGCAGGGATAGCTCGTCTTCTGCCAATGTGTAGGATGACAGGTTGAAGATGGGGAGGGTATTGATGTTCTGTGGGCAAGAGGACCTCGCTACTACCATTGATAGTAATTGTTGCGAGTCCTGCGTTCGCCTGGTGGATTGTGCCATTGTTGGGTTTTCTTTACTTTGCCCCGTTGTGGTGGGTCCTGGGCGCCTCTGGCTAAAAAGTATTGTGATGTGCACCTCCCCTCCTGGCCGCACTGCTGTCCTCCCCGAGGTCTGAATTGTCTGAGGAGTCTGCAGAAGTGTCTGAGAATCCTACGAGATTCTGACCTTTGTTATAGCGGCCCCAAGGGCGGCTGTTTTCGTACCGTGGGTAGGATTTATTCGTATAAAAATCTTTCTGCAGATAAGGGTATGTGTTTTCAATGTTGTATGCTTTTACGTCCTTCTTGACTTTATTGGACTTTTTGTTTTGTTCAATTCTATGAATGTCCGCAACAGTTTTGTCAATCTGCTCGAGCAACTTTTTGGCATCGGGTGTCAGGTTAGAATCAGATATTTGTTTAAGGATCTCTGCAATCTCTAGTTCTAGGGATTTTAACATTTCGGTTGCTATATCGAACCCTAGGACTAGCCAGTGACGGGAACAGGTTGATCCTATATAACTAAAGTTTTGGATATACTTGGGGTTATTTGTAAAGATTCCCGGGATATTTCGGACCTGCAGACCTAAAGGGATCACGTCAGCCTTCAAGTAGTCAGTCAGCATTAGGATCATAAGTTCCAAGCGAACCTGTTTTTTCTTGAGTTTTTCAAGCTGGTCTGGAATAGAGTTGCTTGCAGGAGTTGGTGCATCTGGTGTCTCTGAGAGTAATGAGGGGCGTGAGCAAAGGTGTTTGATGTAATCATCTGTGTAGAGAGGTGCATGGGCTGACATGCTGGGGGATAGACAAGGGGGAAGGGGTATACACACACTATTGTATGTGAAAGGGGAGGGATGTAGTGCTAGGATTGGCCCGCCCCCAAGAACGGTGGGCGAAGGGAATATAGAGAGACCCTTGCAATCCAGCGGTTGTGCTATGTACTAGTCCTCCGCTTCCTTTACGGGTTCCCTTGTTTTATATACTAGCTGCTATCTTTGCTGACATAGGTGGGCTAATCAGTTTGACAATTACATGCAGTCTTTACTGTATTTCTACATAATTTCTATGTAAATTTTATGAGGGTATCATGCTGTTCACTCTAAGTTGAGAATGGATAAAGTCAGATTTTGTCCCTGGTGCTGGCTGAGCTGGAGGAGTAAGCTGCCATCCTGTAGTTCGGCTCTCTGGCACCCCTTCTGATGTTTTAAACACAAATATTAAGAAGCCTAGAGTGTTAATAAAAAGACTTTGGACTCCGCCTTTTGGTTGCTTCATTCTATTTTTCTACCCAATGGACTGGATTTCTGGTTCTTCTCAGCATTCAACACATTCCTAAACCTATAGTAGAAACTAATTGACAGTTTCCACATGCATTCTTCCTACTTAATATATTATAGGAAGTTGCTCATACAGTCTATATTGATTAAAGGGAGTGTCCCAGAAGGTTGTTAAAGACATTACTTTCACAATGGCAGAGGCGAATAAATTGTGCACTACACATTAATAACAGTGGCAGGATCATATGGCCGGGATACCCGTCACCCCCTCCCAACACAATCCCCAAGAATGGGAAGACGGAAACAGTTCTTGAACTTTTGGAAGGCGGGAGGGAGTTACCCTCCCGGCTGTATTTATTAAAATATGAAACAAAATGAAAACATTAAAATAACAGTTTCATATCATGTACAATTTCATTTATACATTACGATGTTTATTGGCTAACCTTAACATATCTCTAATACAAAGGTTCTCCTAGCCGATTCTAAAACATCCTGTAAATGCATTTCTCAAACTTCAAATTGTACATCCTAACATTACGGGCCAACGGCAAGGTCGTAACCGGTGTCAGATCCCTAATACCAGAATTCCCCCCCTTACTTGTGAGGGGCGGGCGCACAGAGGACTGTACCTCTGTGCCAACTTCCAATTTCCCTTGTCTTAACGGGGGCCCCATATTTACTCGACGCCATCTTGGTGGTCCTGTGAGGTGTCTAGAAGGTAGCGTAGACCCCCCTCCCACCCCACACTGCTTACCACATCCGCCGTCGCGGATGTCCTGGCCCCGGGAAATTCCAAGGAGGGGCCCGTAGCCCCTCCTCCCCAGGGAGGGGCCTTGACCGCCTTCCCTTTCGGCGGTCCCATCCTTAGAAGGGTACCGCCTCCCCGTGTGAGGGGCCAATGGCCGCCTCCCCCGGGCGCTCCCATCCATAATGGGTGGCGCCCCACCTCTAGGGATCTTCCAATTACTGCTCACCGATCATGACCTTACCGCCACAGGCCGGATAGTTGACCGGCTATCCGGACCCCCCACAAAAAACTCCTACTAAAGGTCATGGCTACATAAACTCTTTAACCAGGCTATGAAGTCTCCTATGAGTAAGACATTACCCTCCCGGGACAAATGGACCCCATCCTCCAAATACATATGGTCCCCCCGGATACATCCGTGTGGAATACAATGCAATTTACCTGTACGAAACAACCTACTCATTTTGTTATTAACCTTCTTTACCGACTGCTTCAAAGCTGACACAGAGAGGGCCCCCCGCCACACCTTCCGAGGAATCATGTGTGACCATGCAATTGTGCACCGCGGAACCCTTCTCGACAACCAACTTACGGCGGACAAAATTGACTCGAGAAGTACTCGTCGACCAATGGTCACCAAATCATTGCCCCCAAGATGCACTATGATTACAGATGGCGGTGACCTCGTCCGCCCTAACAGTCCCTCAATAAAACTTTGAAACTG
The DNA here is from genome assembly GCF_964263255.1 of Lissotriton vulgaris. Taxonomy (NCBI): domain Eukaryota; kingdom Metazoa; phylum Chordata; class Amphibia; order Caudata; family Salamandridae; genus Lissotriton; species Lissotriton vulgaris. Next base: position 942,093,676 of record NC_141696.1, read on the forward strand.
GTCAATACAGAGCCCGCCCCTTCCGTGGAAGGTCACCCTGTACCCGTATTCCCCAGCCACGTGAATCATGTCACCTGCTTTGAATACGTCTGCGGCGCGCCTCACGAATGAGTGGCCAACGACCCACACCACTCTTTCCTCAGCCGGTGATCTTTTACCGCTGGTCCCCAGGTGTCGGGTCAACTGCACAGTCCACCCGGCAAAGCCTGCTCGCGAAACTGTAAACCAAACAGAAAACAAGAAGCGTGAGTACATGACATAAGCTTCACAACATGTGCAACCGCACATACCTTTTATAACAGTTCGAGGACCAACGCCCCAACTTTTCAACACTCAGACCCCTGGCTGTAGCCTCTGTAGCAGCCCCTATCCAGAAGGAATGGGTCCCAAAATCGCTCGGGTTCAAGCCCGCTGCCGCGATTGTCATTGTTAACACCCGCTGAAACTTGAAACCTAGTCAGTGGGGTGGCGTCGGTGTGCCTCAGCAAGCTTCCCCCCCATGATGCCGCCTTCTGCGCTAAATACTCCTCCACGCATTTTACCGGGCACATGGGAGATCCCGGAATCCGCTGGACTACCACACTGTCCCCGATCGCTCCCTGATCGGTCTTGGACCTGGCTATTGAGACTACCATTGTCTCCCCTTAATTCGAACGTGTTCTCGACACAGACCTCCCCCCGTATCCTGCTTGTTCCTTGCTACCAGTTCGCTTACCCGTATAGCCCCATGGAATGCTAATGCAAAAGCGGCCCTGAACAGCACCGTCTCTGATGGAGATGCACATGTCGCAGGGAGTACGGACATTAACAGGGACAACCTTGCTAGACCTATCGGGTGCCTCTCATCCATTCTACGACCCTCAAGGCGTTGCCACCCACGCAGTGCCTTCTGTACGAGAAAGGACGCTGTGGGGTCCTGGATTCCATGTGCCCGCGCCGTGAAGGAAATAGCGGCCCGGTGCCTATTGGCTGTCGCCACTGATCTGCCTGCCTGATGTAATGATACCAGGAATTTCAGGACATACTCCTCCTGCCCCCACTGCTCCCCCCTAGCTGAACCCAAAAATGACCAATACGAACGGAACGCCCCTTCATAAGCCTTCCTTGTCCTGGGTGCTAGGCTCTCTCCCACAAGGTTTTGTAATCCGGGGCAACGAGAGACCAGAGAGCTTCGGGAAATGGTGCCGCCACCAAGTCGGCTGAGGGCAGAAAACCCCGGAAGGCCTGCATATGGGAACGAGAGAGTGCATCAGCTGCCTGGTTCAGTACACCCGGCACGTGTCTTGCCCTAAAGTGGACGTTTAGTCTCATACATAATAGGACAATTTCCTTCAGCAATCTCAAAATCCATTTGCAGCGTGCTGCCTGATTATTGATACATTCCACAACAGTCATATTATCAGACCAGAACACCACAGAGCGATCACGAAACCCCTCTGGCCATGTTTTTAAGGCCACCAGAATGGGGAACAGCTCAAGAAACCCAATGTTACCTGTGAGCCCATCGTCGTGCCACCACACCGGCCAGGTTCGTGCCGACCATTGATTACAAAATATGGCGCCAAAACCTACACTCCCTGCCGAGTCGGTCCACAACCCCAGCTCTTCGGAGGAAACTGGTGGTTTGTTCCACACGACACGACCGTTGAAATCCGCCAGAAATGCCAGCCATATGCGCATATCCTGGCGAACCTCTGCTGACAGTCTTGTGCGGTGGTGCCCTTCCTTGAGGCCAACCTTAGCTTGGGCGATAGAGCGGGAAAAGGGGCGAGCCATCGGTATCACTCTAAGGGCAAAGTTAAGCTGACCCACAGCTTGTTGCAACTGATGGAGAGTTACTTTTCTCTCGCTGAGGCACATTTCGAGCGAGGCCTTAAATTTCATTACCTTCTCTTTGGGCAAGCGGAAACACCCCTCCACAGAATCGAGCTCAATTCCCAGAAACTCGAGTGTAGTAGATGGGCCTACCGTCTTGCCTGGTGCCAGTGGCACGCCAAATTCTTTCATGAGATTACAGAATTCACTCAAGGCCTGGGCACATTCCGTGTCCCCGGCTGCCCCCAGGAACAGAAAATCATCAAGGTAATGCATGACCAGTGTAAAACCCGTGACTCTGGTGAAAGCCCATTGCAAAAAAGTACTGAACTTCTCAAAATACGCACAAGAGATGGAGCAACCCATTGGCATACATTTATCCATGTAGTAGCGTCCTTGAAACACAAAACCTAAGAAACGCTGATCCTCTGGGTGTACCGGGAGCAACCGGAATGCTGACTCGATATCTGATTTAGCCATCAGCGCTCCGGGCCCTAGGCAATTCAAAATGGCGACGGCCTCATCAAAGGATGCGTACCGCACCGAACAAACTCCCGGGTCAATCACATCGTTCACCGAAAGACCCCTAGGAGCGGACAAGTTGTGGATTAACCTAAACTCACCTGGGTCCTTCTTGGGGACTACTCCCAACGGTGAACAAACAAAGTTGACAACTGGCGGCTTGCCATATGGTCCCGCAACCCGACCTCGGGCCACTTCATTTGAAATCTTTGCCTGTACCACCTCAGTATTTTGTTGAACCGATAGTTGGTTCTTACATTGTGCTTCCCCCCGAAAATCCCCCGCCGGGATGCGGAAACCATATGAGAAACCGTCTCGCAACACCCCGGCGGAGACATGATCAGGGTATTCGTTCAGCCAAGGGATCATTGCCATGATATCAACGGGAGTAGGTAACGGTGCCCCTCGGTCGATCCTAGACCTGTTTGGCGCCTCCTCTACCTCCCGTATCACCAGTCTTGGCTCTGCACGAACTCTCGGGGTGTGAGGACTGTCCGCACCCTGCACACTCATGCCTGAACTTGCATTGCCCATGTGGCCTAGTGCATTTTCCTCTGTTAAAGCTCCAACAGACCCCTTTTCTACCTGAGTTCTCATTACTCTTTGTGTTCTGATCACTACTTGCGCCCGCCCGAAAGGGCGCCCCTAAAGAATGGCGGGAAGTCTCAGCCCCGTTCCCGCCCAAAGAAGGCGACTTCGCCGTGTTTGACACAACCAGTTTCTGCCAGGAAATGGAGTCAAAACAATCCCACGTCAGGGATGGGTCGTGCTCCTTGGCCTTACGAAATTTGTTATCATAACCAAACCATTGATTGCCTTCGTACGATTCATAGAATTCCATAATACGTGTCTGGTAACAAGCTAATTCCGACAATAATTCAGGCCTACGTTCCCCCATAATTGCAGTCCAAACGCCCTGGCCCAATTAGAGATAGTTTCATCTACTCTGAAACCCGCCATCTTTGCACGCCATACACTCGGATGCAACAACTCCTTCTGATTTCTAACATGCTCTATCTCATAGTGATCGGTCAACAATGAAAACATGTTCACATATTTATCTGCCCAAATCCTTTCTTTCACATCCATCGGGATATGTTGAACCACCTTTTCCCTCCTTGAGGGTAACGATCCCTCCCCCGCCATTGGCAATGGCTGCTTACCCGAACAAGTAGCTGGGACTGTTGTCGCTGCTGTTCCAACGCTCGATACTGGTTGTTCCATGGGAGCCTGCGGGGAAACAAGAGAACAAGGTGCCTTCGCAGCATCTTTCGATTGCCGCAACTGCTTCATTATCGACCTGGCCTCCTCAGCCGTGGCCCCCTCGTTGTCCCTGCCCAACCATGCCGCCAACTGGGCAGCCAGCTCAGGAGGCATATCCTCCTCGTTAACAGGTGTGACCACTACAGGGATCGGTTGTCCCGCGTTCGGGACCGGAACTGGGGCCTCGACTGGACTGACCGGGCTCGCTGGAGGTGATTCGGGAACCGGAGCCTCCCCTCCTGCCGCCCTATTCCTGGCCCTTTTACCTCTCCCGGTAGGGACTACTCCCGGCAATGCTGGTCCGATGACTTTTTTCGGTCTACCCGTACCATTCATTGCCGCCATCTGCTTCTTCATGTTCGCCATGTCCTTTACCAGCATACGAAGCATCTGTTCGGTCCCAACCTTCTTTCCGACCTTCTTGCCAGGCATCGTTCACGGATATTCGACTCGAGGTCCTGGATCAAAGCTCCGAAATCGCTGAAAGAAGAAACACAAAATTACAAGTTCTCAAAATTGGCTCTTGTTCCGTCTCGGGCTCACGTGCAACGAAGAGGTGCAGCTTCCAAGCACAGGAACAAGAGGATGCTTCCTTGGATTGTTGCTCCTTTTATTCTTCTTTGGGAGAACGTGGACCCTCCTCCGACCGCCTACAGGGCGTGGCCGACGGTGTAGGTGTCTAGGACAACCCCTCTTGGGCGGGAAAAGGCGCGCCCCGGCTACGCCGCTTCGGGCATACCAGCCGTGACACGCCTCCCACCCAAATGGCTTCCCGGGAGGATCGGGGCACCCGACCATACGTTCGGGGGGACCGAGTGGTCGCCCCTTTCCATGATATACTAAGTCTTTAGGAGTGTAATACAGTGCTACGTTGGCAAGAATGGGCATTTACTGAAGAGGTACTTTATGAAAGCAGACAAATGCAGTGTGAGAAACAGGTGGGCAAAAAAGCTTCCTCAGAAGGCACCAGAGTTGCATACAGTGGAATAATCTTGGAATATTGAAAATTATGCAATTCAGCTAGTGTGTATTGGAGACATAGAATGACTCTGCATTTTTGTGTTGTTATACATTTACAATGCTAAACAAACCCAAAATCCATTAACTATCATTACAAAACACCAATCACTATACACATTCTATTGAACAGCTAGTGATTCTCAGAACTGGTTAAACGTCAATAGTTGATTTTCCTTTCCAGGATGCTTGTTTCTAAATATTTATTTACACTTAGCATGCTAGCACATAAATGTGCAGCATTATTCAACGTGTCATGATGATGCAGTACTGACTCTTAAAGTAAAAGACTTTAATTATAATGTTACTTTCCTCTGCAAAACAGTGGCTTATCTTTTCACGTCAGCTTATTTAGGTGAGTCCCTCATTTCCTAGCTTGCGATTCCAGACAGAGGAGAATATTCTCAAGAACGTGTGATAATCATCGCCAAAATAGGTTAACGCAATATTTCACATCACCGTCTATTGCGGGAATATAACTCTGTGTTAACGTTCTATTCACAACACAGCAGTAACATGCAATAGTTCCCCAATAACGCATCAAATGTCTGCAATAAAGTCACCGGGACGGGCGATAAAATCCAAACCTGAACACGAAAAAAGTAGCGACGGGCCCAACTACGATAAAAAAAATCTACGATAATCATCACCAGGCTTTTTTTTCCTCTGCTGGTTGGAAAGTGAGAGGGGAAGAGCTGGAAAACGACTTATACCATCATACCTGTATTGCTGAAGAGCATAAGAAGGGCAGAGGCGTCTAAGGCCCATCAAGATGTGCAAAAGCGGAAGAACGATATTGTCTTTCCTTCCTATTAAACGAGGCTTATGAGGTCTAAATAAATGTAAAAAAAAAATATATATATATATATATATTCAATGAAAAAACCATAGGTTATAGACCATATATAGTTAGGAATTAGCATTTACAAAACCTTATTTTACTCGCACAAAACCATAGAAATTCGCATATATAGTTAGTTGCAATAACTATATATCGCGCACCCGCAATCCACTGCTGATGATGTCACATATTACATCATTCATGACATGGTCAGTGACATCACTGATGACATCACTGATGACATCTCAAATGACATCACTGATGACATCACTGATGACAACATCCAGTGACTGTACGTTTCTGTAAAATTAAAATATGTCTTACATATTGAAGAATGAATGGATGTATAAGTGTCTGGATGAAGGATTTAGTAGGTGCGTGACTGACTGAGTGAGTGAACAAATGTGTCTTACTTAATGCATGGATTAGAGACTAAACTGTCTGAAAGTGTGCATCAATATGACTGTTGTTGTGCAAACTGCTGCATGGTTTGATCAGTAGCTATATGAGTGGCTATATGGGTTATTGATTGGTTGCCCAAGTATTTGTATGGAAGACTGAGTGTGTGTGTGGCTGGCTGGGAGGTGTGTGACTCTGTGCACATCAATGTGTACTTGTATCAGTAATTGTATAAGAGAGTAAGTATGTGTTAGTATATGTTTGAATAAATAAGGTGTTCTGTGTTTAACTGTATAGATGAGGAAATCGAAGTGTGATTGATTATTTAAAGGACTGACTAGGTGTGTGAGTAACTCTATGGATGAGTGGCAGTGTTTGAGTGTCTGCATAGGTGTATGAGTGCATATGATAGTGTTGTAATATTGAGTGACTGCATGTATGAGTGATGGGTGAATGAGTGAATGTGTGTGTAGACGTTGGAATCAGTGAGTGCGTATGTAGTAACTGGTATTGGTGTGTCAATGGTTCTTAAAATGAAACTCTGTATTTAACACTGGGTGTAACAGAGGTTATTTTAGAGTGTGAGGAGGTGCATTGTATTATCACATCAATTATATCATCAGTGACGTGATTATTGATGTCAAATGAGATGTCATCAGTGATGTGATCAGTGATGTCAATTGAGATGTCATCAGTGATGTCATCAGTGATGTCATTTGAGATGTCATCAGTGATGTCATCAGTGATGTCACTGACCATGTCATGAATGATGTAATATGTGACATCATCAGCAGTGGATTGCGGGTGCGCGATATATAGTTATTGCAACTAGCTATATATGCGAATTTCTATGGTTTTGTGCGAGTAAAATAAGGTTTTGTAAATGCTAATTCCTAACTATATATGGTCTATAACCTATGGTTTTTTCAGTGAATTTCAATGGATTTTTAATAGCAAATATCAAAAGCTGTCAAATGTCAAGTACGTGATAGGTAAAAACATTTTCGTGTTTATGCACGCTGATGTGCTTTGAACGCTGCCCCCCCCCTCTTTTCTCTTAGTAGTACTCTCTCTTTGCAGATAGTGAAGGGTAGTTAACGCAGGCCTTTGCCCCCGTTGTAATCCGTCGTGCCTGCTTGTCTCTCCATTTGATTGATTGTTATCCAAGCATTTACTGTTTTAGAATTGATTCTCTTTGGTTCATTCTCTATTTACAAACAAGCACAGAGTCGCAATACTCTGTTTAGTCTTTGCAGATAGTGAAAAATCGTGTAAAAAAACAAAAGTAATCGAGCAACATCAGTAGGCCACTAATGGGATCTCTTGTTGACCTCGCTAAAATAGAAACATTAGGAACAACCCTTCATGAGAAATACGAAACTAGTGAGATGAACTGAGCTCCACACCATGATGGCTGCAAGACAGCTCGGCTCCGCCACCCACCCCGCCCAAAATAACGATAAACTCTATGAAAATATTATAAATATATACAACACACCAGCAAAGTAACAGGGTAAAACATTTTATTAAATAACTATTTACATAACTATTTTATACTTTTTGTTGCCTGATCCGGCTAGCTCAATCGATCGAGCATGAAACTCATGCACTCTGATAGCAAGCGTTGCTGCTGATGCTATGCAGACAAAAACTGGTTGTCAGTTTGTACATTCTTCAAGATTTTTCCATCCAAGGCTGGTTGAGAGTTTGTAGAACGATGGCTTCAGATTTTCAACATACGGTGTGGTGGCGCGGACTGGGAGGGGGCGCTTGGCTCCTGCCCCCTCCCCAAGTCGTGTTGCCCTGGTGTGGCCTAAGATCGCCCCCGACATAGGCGGCCGGCTCCCGGGGTCCGGCGGAACTTTTTGCCATTTGATGACTCTTCCATTCTGGACCTTGTCCCACAATCCGTTTGACCTGAAGACACGCTGTAGTGGGGCGCCCCTTTACCGTTTCAGTTGCCATTCCGCCCGCTTTTGCTACACTGTGCCTCTTCCGCCATTCAGCTGTTTACCGCCCACTCTTGCGACTACAGCGTCTCGCTCACCATGTAGTTGAGTTGCTCCCGCTCTTGCGATGCAGCGATAGGCGGCTGCCACAGGACTCTCAAAATGGCGGCCGGCTCTTCAGATTTGGGCGTGGTCCACTAAAATGGCCCTGGGACACCTTGGAACTCGGACGCTTGTCTGCTAGGGCTTGGGCCCCATTCTCGAAAGCGTCCCCTCAGCCTTGAAGATTCTACAAAAGTCTTGGGGGCCCCCGACTTCCGCAGGCTTCTGGTGGGGAGCGGCTGCCATGATTGCTCGTGGAATGGCCACGACTGAGCTACGAGATGGTGGTGCTCTCATGCTGACGCCAGCTTCAGTCTGAAACATCCAGAAACACTGTAGACTACCAATTCGATCTGTTCCGGTAGCGCCCCAACGTGACCCGGTAGAGAAGAACTTGCCCTCCCCTCTTTGACTGATGGTTCTTGTTGCCTGTCCCTTCTGTTGTCATTTAACAGAACTTTTTAGACTGCTGAAAGGGGTTGTGTTCCGACCGCTGGTTGGTGGAGACATTTTGACTATATTCTGGACCTACGTTGTCGCGTAATGCGTTATATGACACGCCGCGTTAGCGCACCCGGAAGTGCTCCGGTGCGCGAAGCGCAGCTTCCCAGAAGCGATCCGGGGCGCGGCGCGCAGCGCGTAACGTAAGCATAACAGGTCATGTGACTTGTTAATAAAACTTTTCATTGGTTCATTTTACTTTTGTTATTCTAATGATGAAAGGCTTGGTCATATGACCTAAAAATTACGCTTTTTATTGCTTTCGAACATTATTTTTTCTTTAACATATATGTTATAATGTTCCAGGCTAATGCACTTTCCCGTAAAATTTACAACTGTCCTGCAAGTAAAATATATTCCTTTTTCTAGAAAAAGGGCGTTTCTTCGTCCCATGACGGAGCCGTTGAGCAAAAGAGGCTCGGCTGCTGTCTTAGTTGCCGATACGCCTGAATATCAGATTCTTATCGATCACTTTATGTTGCAGGAGTAGAAAACACAACAGCCCTTGACCATTTATCTTTACTGCGTTCCTGCGTATTATACCTATTATCCGTCATGTAATTGGACTGCTTTATTTCACTTGCCTTTTACTGATTCGAAAACAGTGACTAAAATTAAAAACTTTACCAATGTAAATACTACTACCATGTTTTGTTGTTTATTGTGAAAATGTCAGTATACAAATACGGGGCCATAACCACGTGGGCCGGCCACGGAGCAAACTGGAATCGTATATGATGAGGAGACATTTACACTGTAGAGGAACGTAACGAGCGGGCCATTAGGTTGCAAGAACTAAGGTGTCTAACAGTTGCGGAATCGGTGGACGTACATTTTGTAATTAAAATACGACAGGGCCACTTACAATAAAATTATCTAGATATACATTTGCGGACAAGTACCATGGGTGACGTTAATTCGAACTTTCAATAGTACAGTAATAAATAACACATCAGAACTTAATATCAATAGGGATGTCAAAATATTCAATCAATTCTCGTCCCCGCCCGCCATGTGCTTCAAAACTGCATACGTATCTCGTGATATCAAGGTTGTGCAACCAGTACACAACAAGGAGTTACGAGTCCCATTTATACCGGCGCCATTTTGGGCAAGGCCGGGCAGGTCCAGGATATAGTCAAAATGTCTCCACCAACCATCGACTATGATGATGTTCATAAGCTCTATTTATTAGAGTAACACTCATCTGTCCACATGAAATTAATTTGCCACAATCTAAACATGTCATTTTAATCTTTCCAAAGTTCTTCTGAATATTTGGGACCGTTTCCCTTGCCTCTGATGCTGTCAGTGCCACTTCATTGGTGGATGTACTGGCAGGTCGGGGGTTGTCCACCAAATCTCTCATTTGTGCAGCACTATAATTAATCGGTGCCACCTCTCCAAATGACATGCATGGTATAATTACCATAACTATATTTCGGCTCGTTTGCGCCGCCCCCCCCCCCCTTCGGGCACCCCACGCCGACTTTCGGCGCAGCATTGTAGGATGGCCACATCAGTGCGGCAACTTGCTGGACACCACCTCTGTGCCAACCGGATCTCAGCGCCTTGTGGTGTCTTCCATTCAGAAAATATTGTTGGCAGCATTTTGAAAGGAAAGATAAACAGCCGTTCTCCTAGTGAGTCTCACATTGTTACATTTAGGAAGAATGTTGAAGAGTAGTATGTTGAAAATCTGAAGCCATTGTTCTACAAACTCTCAACCAGCCTTGGATGGAAAAATCCTGAAGAATGTACAAACTGAAAACCAGTTTTTGTCTGTATAGCATCAGCAGCAACGCTTGAGTCCGCTTTGTGTGAAGCCGCCATTTTGATTCAATCAATAGCGTCCCCCTGCACACATTCAGGGACCTGGTCGTGTCTTCAGGTCAAACGGATTGTGGGACAAGATGCAGAAAGGAAAAGGAAAAAAGTTCCGCCAGACCCCGGGAGCCGGCCGCCTATGTCATGGGCGATCTTTGGCCACACCAGGGCAATAGTGAAGCTGCAGCAGGTGCAAATAAGCTTCAGACAGTGTTACAAGCGCTGCTCAGAACTCTCAACTATGACACCACCTCGGTGCCATCCGGATCTTGGCGCCTTGTGCTGGTTCCGGCCTATTCACACATCGGTCCACTACTGACACCAGCTCACAGGCCAACGGGGCACCCCACACCGACTTTCGGCGCAGCATTGTAGGATGGCCACACCAGTGCGGCAACTTGCTGGACACCACCTCGGTGCCATCCAGATCTTGGCGCGTTGTGCTGCCTTCGGCCTACTGTAGCCACAAGTGTGGATGCAACTCAGCTGGATAGCGAGTGAAACACCAAGGGGCGCCCCACTGCAGCCGAGGAGCCTCCATCTTGGGGTCGACGCACAGCATCACATTGCTTTCCAATGCAGTCAGATCCTCAAACAGCCCCCACTGACTGACGCGACCTCACAGGCCAACGGGGCGCCCCACGCCGACTTTCGGCATTGTAGTGCGGCAACTTGCTGGACACCACCTCGGTGCCATCCGGATCTTGGCGCGTTGTGCTGCCTTCGGCCTATCCGCACATCGGTCCGCTACTGACGCCGCCTCACGTGCCAACGGATTTTCTACGCTTTTTATAGCCCTATGCCGCATAACAGGTCATGTGACTTGTTTATAAAACTTTTCATTGGTTAATTTTACTTTTGGTTTCCTAATGATGGAAGGCTTGATCATATGACCTAAAAATAACACTTTTCATTGGATTAAAACATTTTTTTTTCCCAAACGATGAAAGCCCCACCTTGTTTCTGGATGTTTCAGACTGAAGCTGGCGTCAGCATGAAAGCACCACCATCTCGTGGCTCCGTCGTGGTCATTCCTCGAGAAATCATGGCAGCCGCTCCCCACCGGAAGCCTGCAGGAGTCGGGGGCCCCCAAGACTTTTGTAGAATCTTCAAGGCTCAGGGGACGCTTTCGAGAATGGTGTCCAAGACCTAGCAGACAAGCGTCCAAGTTCCAAGGTGTCCCAGGGCCATTTTAGTGGACCAGGCCCAAAAAGGAAAGAGCCTGCCGCCATTTTGAGAGTCCTGTAGCAGCCGCCTATCGCTGAACCGCAAGAGTGGGCGCAACTCAGCTGAATAGCAGATTTTGGCACAGTGTACCAAAAGCGGGCGGAATGGCAACTGAAACGGTAAAGGGGCGCCCCACCACAGCAGACGAGCCTCCACCTGGGGAGGCCCGTTCACGCCGCCTCCCCCCCCCCGGGGCGCCCCACGCCGTTTTTCGGAGCAGCATTGTAGGATACCAAAACCAGTGCGGCAACTTACTGGACATCACCTGGGTGCCATCCACATCTCAGCGCGTTCTGCTGCCTTGGGACTATTCGCACAACAGACCGCTACTGACGAGGCCTCCCCCCGCACCCCCCGGGATGCCCCACGCCATTTTTCGGAGCTGCATTGTAGGATTCCAAAAACCAGTGCGGCACCCAGGTAACATCACCTGGGTGCCGTCCAGAACTCAGCACGTTGTCCTGCTTGGGACTGTTCGCACAAAACACAGCTACTGACCATTGTTGCTTCTTTTTTCAAAAAATGTTTAAATGTATTTACTGTTTTTGTTGCGTTGTATATAATTATAAGTTATTAAAGTTTTATAATCCTACTACTTTGTTGGAGTGCTATATATTTTTAATGTGACACATAATTGTAAAAACTTTGATGTACAAAGAGGCATCCCTGGAATCTTCCGCTTCAGGCTCGGACCCACACACCCTCACAGTGAGAATCCCCTCCCCAAGCACAATACAGGATGGTTATCAGCTAGTAGGAACGCGTGTGGTGTGACGGATCTCATCGGGTGGGGGCCTTGATCTACTGTAACTCCTTTGAAGAGGGGTGATTCTTTACAGCTGGGGCCATAAACTACATCTGCAGGGCTAGGTGATAGCCTGGGACCGGCCTGGACAATCGGACACAGAGAAAGAGGAGTGTCAGAGGGTGCGGTAGTGAATAGGGTGAAAGGGAGGTGTCGGGCGGGCACAGGGTGTGATTCTCAGAGAAGAACAGCGCAGATGGGAGGAGGTTTCTGGCCCATGCATGAGAGAGAGAGCGGGGGTGACCAGTGCGTGGGGGAGATGCTTGCGAGGGTGGGGAGCAATGCTGAGGATCGGCGGCGTGCAGAGAGTGGGTCTGGTCAAGGCATCTAAAATGGCTGCCGTGCTCAACAAAAGTGTGGCATTGCAAAAAAGGCAAGATGGCGCAGACAATGTTTATCAATAAGGATTAATTTATAACAATTATTTTTAACAAAATATTTACTCGCAGTGACAAAATGGCGGTCAACAGTTCCTGATTTCCATCGAATCGAATGTTAACAGACGTCACGCAGCAAAAAAAAAAAACGCTCACGCACAGCCGCTGGAAGACATGTATCAACATATATGAGCCTCCTCAGCCACCCTCAGAAAACATAAGGGGTCAGGATACGTCTCCCGTACCCCCTTATACCCTGTAATTTAATGAAACCAAAACACAAAATGGCGAATTCCCGTTTCGCTACCAGTTTGAGGCCCGGTTCGCGAACCGGGAAGCGCTTCTACAGTGAAAAATCAAATTTTTTTTATTTTCCCCACGGGACCCTTTAATAACCCCAACATCATTCCTAGGGGGTCAAGAGGGGTCTACCTTGCCCACTTTCATTAAATTCCCCCTTCGTTTTTCTCCTCCTCTTGTCTCTCGATCCTACCGAGAGACAAGATGGCGGCCGCTCCGGACTGTTTAGAATGTTGACAGACACCGGAGAGCCAATCAGCTTCGCTTCGCAAAGCTCCGTTACGCGAAAAGTACGCAATCTGGAGCGCTATCCAGGACGCTGTCACAGATATATCTGTTTTTTAAAACGTTAATTTCTCAAAATCTACTGGAGCACATATATTGAGACCCAGCAAAGGCACATCGGGCTAACAGTCCCTACAATTTTGCCAAGTTTCGTGGAAATCCATTCAGCCGTTCGAGCTAAAAGTGAGGCCAAACGCCCTATGGAAATTAACATGGGAAAAACGCGTTTTGGGACCCCCTTTTTTCTCGGCCCCCCCTTGACGAAACCCCCCCAAATTTTCAGGGGCTGCTCAGAAACAAAATGCCATTTTCCTGAAAATTTCAGCCGATTCCGTCCACAAACGCCAAAGTTATTAGACATAGAATTTTCAAAAGTCCCATAGAGAAAAAATCCTAACTATATATACCTACTGGCGACCGCCAGTAGGTAATATATATATATATATATATATATATATATATATATATATATATATATATATATATATATATGTTTTTCAAACAAGTGCCCTGAAGCATTAGGTGCGCACACGACATCACTCTGCCTTCGGCAATAAAAATGCAGCCTGCTTTCTGTTCCACTCTTCAATTCAGCTGCCAACGCATTTCAAGGTTTTGCAACCTCTTCTTCATGGGCTTTAAACAAACGCCATTTGACACTCGCATTCATTGCATTTCCGGTTTTATTTACAAGCATCCCACAGTGGGCGTAGGCTTAGTATAATTGCTCTATTAGTGCCTGATGGGATCTGTAGTTCAAATGCGAGAATATTGTACCGTTTGTAAGTTCAAATGCTCCGTTTGTATCTTTTAATGTTACACGGCGCCCTGCAGTGGAACTTGCACCATCTTAGAAGTAAGAGGCTACGCAACATTGAACTGTGTCCCGTTGCAAGTAGCACAGCAAATGTGGATTTAATGGACTAACAGGGCATCGTGGGGCCCACTGAGGGTGTTTCAATGCAAGTCGAATGCTGCAGTAATTAAACGTTGTCACAGAACCCACATGCCGAGGCTGGTCTCCGTGTTTTAAATACCGTAAGGTGACATCTTCTGGAGTGCGAGTTTAAAGCTCTTGGGCATTTGGAAAAAAAATATATATATATGTATATATATATATATATATCGTCACCAGGCTTGCATTTCACACAAGTCAGAAAGAAAAAATCACTATAAAAGTAGGAAAAAATGCCACAAACAAAAGCAAAACAACTGCGAAGCACAATGGAGGTAGCCGGAGCAAGTACAGAGGACCACCAGAATCCCACAAGCCTCACGGAGGACCAGCCTGGGACCTCGGGGTCAGGGAAGGGCAAGGAGAAGAAAAAGAGGAAGACACGGTTTAGTTTGCAGGAAAACAGGATCCTGATAATGGAGGTGATAGAGCACCATCAACTAATGTGCTTCACCTCCACTGTGTCAATGGCAACATAGAATGGAATATGGCAGTCTATCGTGGACATGGGAAATGCAGATGGAGTGCAGAGGAAGACAATGTAAGAGGCCAAGAGGCGCTGGAATGATGGGAAGTGCAAAACCAACCAGAAACTCAGCAACAACCAGAAGGCAGCAATGCAGACTGGAGGTGGGAGTCCAGCACCACAGGAGGAGCTGATGAGATGGAGGAAATAGTGTCCAGAGTCATCAGTGTTGAGACAGTGGCAAGAGTTGTGGGACCGGACACCTCTCAACATGACCTGACACAACAGCAACAGGGTGAGTAACGACTAGCGACTGGCGAGACGGGGGGAGATGGGCACAATGGCACACATGCACAATTAAGTGTAGCACAGTGCAGACCCACAATGACTCTGGATCATCTCCCTGACCCACTTGGCACACTGCAGCACACCTAGAAACAGCAAGTAGGTCCCCGTCCACTATGTGCCCAGAGGGGGCCCTTCCCACACACCACCAATCTCATAACCAACCCATGCACATGTACAAAACCCAGCAAACTGGTGTGTCAGTGAGCAACACTGACAATGCAAGTGACACTGCATGAACAATAGCATTGCTGCAGTCAATATATCAAGAAATTTGCACGCCACTACACTGAGGTGGCTGAGTGTTGACCACATCCGTAAAGGAACAGGTCACACTCTGACACATCCACGCGCACAAACAACCGCTGACGTCAATGACATATCTGCGGACAGACCATGCCCCAGACGCCCAACTCCCACCAAGAGCCCAATGTACTCAAGTATGCAACATCTCAGCACTGTGTAAGCACAGAAGTCAAAGGTAACCACATGAAAGGGTTAAGGGGCAGCAAAATCAGAGCTGCAGGGGCGACTCTCACAAAATGCAGCACAAACACATAACATTCAGAGCACATCAACATTGACAACAATGTGTTACAAACTGCAAAACTTTCACAACAGAACAGAGGACACAACTGGTGCCGCTTGTGTGTAGAAAGTGGCCAATCACATTTGGCATAGCAGGGAACTGTGAGTTGATAATGTACAAGTACAAATACACATCTGTGATGTTGTTGAAATGTCCACATCAAAAAGGCAGCTCTTCCCAAACAGTCAAAATGTACACTGTCATGCAGTCAGTATGTAAACATGTACA
Organism: Lissotriton vulgaris; assembly: GCF_964263255.1. Lineage (NCBI taxonomy): Eukaryota > Metazoa > Chordata > Amphibia > Caudata > Salamandridae > Lissotriton > Lissotriton vulgaris. The sequence continues at coordinate 942,109,489 of NC_141696.1, forward strand.
ATGGGTCAACATACATGTGAACGCAATGTTAAACTGAATCTCCCCTTCACATTGCAGCGGGAGAATCAGCACCTCCTGCAGAGCAGACCCAACAACTCTTTACTGATGATGAAGAGGATCTTCCCATCTTCAACAACGACGCCCTCCAAGAGTTCATGGACACCCTCAGCACCCCACCTCCAGGAGAAGAGCAGCCCAGCCGCATCGAGGAGACCCCACCCCCTGCAAAGACCACACACGAGGAAGCACCCACCAATACGACTGCCTCCCAGGACCCCATGAATAACACATGGCCTTCCAACGCCGTGTGTTTGGGTGCCAGGAGAAGATGGCTGAATAGGTGAGGGTGGGGTTCGACCGCATGACAGCCAAACAAGATGCCCTACGATGGTGTTTAAGTCCCATCAGGGACCACTCACAGTCCTTAACGGACATCCATAGTCTGCTCAATGCTCTCCAACAATCCATGGGTGACATTGCTGGAGTCCTGACTCTTAGACAAGAACAACTGTCTAGTCATAGTGGCTCCAGCGACGTCTGCCGGGAGTTTTGACACAGGCGGAGGATTGTGGAGAACATGGAGCGGACACAGGTGTTAGGAATGGCTGCTATGGCTGCACACCAGCGAGAGGTAGCTGGCTTCTTCCATGCCCTGCAGAACCTCATCATGGCATTGCTGTCAAAAGGCTTGGTGCAGATGAATGCTGCTGCTACCACTCCATCCACATCTCCACCATCTGAAGTGTCAGTGCCATACAGTGCGGTAGACATTCCACCTCCGGCCCCTGCTGTGTCACTGCTACACAGTGATGTAGACAAAATACCACCACTTACATTTGAGGCACATGATAAGCCTGAGGACGAAGATTCTGCCTCAGTGGTAAGAAGGACGCAGTAGCATTCATCTCCGCCATATGGCCTGTTTCTGCTTGGTTTTGCTCTATGCATCACTACCTTCCACTGTCCCCGATATACTCTGCGACACTAACCTTGGACCTCGACATGGGCTGCCATATTCTGTTTGGTTATCAATGACATAGCAATCAGACTGCGGACTGTACTCTTCCTCTTCCAATGAACTTGTCATTCCCTAAATGACTCTGGCTGGCCCTCCACGGGGCAACAATGTAAAGTGGGGTTTGCATGGCCCTGTACTGCTCCAGCTACAACACTCCACTGAATGTGCATTAAAAAATCTAATTTGCACAGATGTGTCATGTCTATGATCATTCAAGTGTGGAAGTATGGATGAATGTAGGGTCAGTGATTCCCCCTTATGTCCATGTTACCCATGTTGTGGGACTTGAGTCACGGGGTGCAACATTACTGATTGTGGTCTGGGTGGCAGAACGGAACCATGCTCAGAGCCCCGGGGTCAGTGTTCACACCCCTATGCTGGACTGGCATACGTCAGGCCATACCACTCTGCTTACACATACAGGGGGGGATGACAACGCTACATGTCCTACATCTTCCCTGTAGTGATCTGATGATCACAGGTCTAGTTGTCAGCATACCACAGACACTCCCGGAGGGCTGGATTATACCCACACCACAGCCATCCAGCACAGGTGTCACAGGACATGTGACCCTGCCAATAAAATGGGCCAGGCGCATGTGCTCAATGCCATTTCCACCATCTATCTCAGTGTGTCCATGTGGTCATTATTTATGCATGAGGGCCTAGGGCCCTACCACAACACATTCCCCACTGCTGGAGGTTACATGATTGCGTCCGCACCACGAGATTCAATCATAAAGTACCCATGACTTGTGTTGCACAGAGTTGATGGCAGCTGAGGCACTTTGGCCGGCATGGGCCTACCGCCACTTCGCGATGACTTGTGGTGCACTGAGTTAGTGGCACCAGAGCTGAGTGGGTGTGCAGCCTGTGATGATGTGTAGGCCTTGATACACTGTTCTACCAATCAAGATTCAATTTGAATTGTGAGCCCGGCAGGACTGCAGTGTACACGAAGGCTGCAGGCTGCACAGACATGACTCTGTGGCCCAGTGCAGCAGGGGGTGCTGGGAGCCTGTGGCGTGGAATCCAGCGACGGCTGAGGAGGTTCCTCCAGCACGTGCTGAGCCCTCTTGGAGACACGCCAGTGGTGGCGGTGAGCATGAGGCCTAGCTGCATTGGGGCGGGCAGTCATCGCTGGGCGGTGAACCGGTCTGGGGATGAGGGCTGGCTTGCAGCAGGCCCTCTGGGTCGCATAGGCACTACCAGTTACGGCGGCGCTCTCATGGCTCTGTGGGGGGAGTGAAGGTGCTTGGGTATCAAGCTGATACAAACTGCGATGCACACAGGTATGAGAAATCCTGCATCATGAGACCGTAACAGAAGTTCGTGTGACCGTAACCTTTCTTTTTTTTCCTACGAAGGTTACAACCACACATACTACTGTTACAGTCTTATTGAGCAAGAGTTGTCTTTCCTGTAAGCATTCCAGTTTGTACAAGTGCTATACACTGTACCAGATTGGGTTTGTGACTTTACGGACGCTTGACCATTGTCACCATTTGTCCAACAGGTTTCGGCATACTGCCTTCTGGAGTGTGTAATTGTATTGGGGAGTTCCCGCTGCATATGCAGTTACTTGGATCCATACGTTGCCCTGATGAAGTTCCTTGTTGGCTGTGCTTTTAGTATTGTTTATTTGTGTATCTATACTAATATAATAAAGAGAGAGCCCAAACCTTTGAGGCGGGTATTCTCAGGAACCACAGCACCAATCACAACACCCAATAGAGCGTTGGAAAGGGTATTTGCAGCAGAAGGACATAGGCTATGCAGACGCCCACCATATACATTTAAAAGGTAAAAGAACTGTGCCAGCAAAGTAGTCCCTTTTGGGCATGTCTGCGTTGTGCTGTGGGCGTGTGCTGGGGGTGTGACAAATGCTGGGGGCGTGTGGTACGTTCCGCCCTTCATGCCATGTCTCATATTGTGTGCAGTGGGCGTGTGCTGGGGGCATGGGCGTGTGCGGGTCGCGAGTGCCCAATATTTCATTGTTTTTTCTGGCCAGGTTCTGTACATTCCAGCTCTGGGTGTGCTTTCCCTGGGCTCCCAGTGTCGTGCACCTGCTTTACTGTATGCAGGTCAGGCATGGCGCTATTCACAAGGGCTGAAAGCAGCGCAAACAGGGGCCATTGTGCAGGAAATCTAATCTCGCCTTAACTTTCGGTGACACCTGAAGCGCACACTGGACATTTTCCACTTCTGTTACACACAGGCCTCGCACCACGCACATCCGGACACAAGGCCCGCCTCCACGGAAATAGCAAGAAAGGGACTATCCCTCCCCCGGTAAGTAGATTGGTGTCACGGCGGCCAACATCTCCAGCAACATACTCATATTTTTCCAACATCCATTTTAAAAATGCACAGGTCTCTCTCATTGATGGCAAGCACCGACATACACTTTTAGACACACCTCCTGCCAGAAGTTCTTGAATTGCAAACTTTGGAGCTGGGGAGCTACGTTCGAAACTCGACATCAGCTCACCATCCTGTGATTGCAGGCAAATCGCTTTGTCTCCCTGTGCCTACCACAAATGAATGTGTTCTTCTGTTATGTAAATTGTGCTCATGCCATGTTGTCGAGTTTGCGCTATATAATATTGCAAAGAAAAATAAAGTAGGGAAACTCGAGTTCACACACTACTGACTGCGCACTCTTAAGTGCATCAGCAGTGCACTGTGAATCGGAGCGTTTCACAGGCCTGTCACAGATATGAAATGCTATCAAAACGAAATCCTACAAAACAATATACTACTGGCCGGCAGCAATTCATACCCGGACAACGTTGGGACGGGCTGCTAGTTTATAATAAAGGACAGCTTTTGCACTATGGTTGACTACTGGACTTCATGACCGTGCGCACAACCATTTCAGTTACGACAATCTTGGATATGGGGTACAGAAGCGTCTGGTAATGGCTGGCATTGGGTTTGGTTGCACAGGAACACTACGAATTGGAACTGTCGTGTGGTGTAGATACAGGGCGTCTCCATTGCTATTTTGTACAGGCATCCAAGACAAGTGTGAGGAAGTTTGATAGGGCTGGCCGTGAGACTCCTCCGACTCTGGCAATTGTTGGTTGGGAGGTACCAGGGGCGAACAGTGTGCAGCACAGCCAGCAGCTTTGTCTGCGGAGGGATGTTGCTTGTCAGCTGTGTTGGTACATCAACCTGTGGGCAATCTGGGTCAGGATGCGGAGGATGGTTGTCTTTTTGTACCTGTAGTGGGCAACGAGTCCTCCAGGATTGAGTCTCTGAGGCTGGTGTGTGTTAGGAACGCCCACTGTCCTGTTCTGCACTGCCTCAGAGGTAGTCCGGGGGGCATGGGGGTGGTGTCGGTGGGTGTTGTGGTCCTCTTAGGTCTCCGAGATGCTTAATCAGTGTCTCCATGACATGTCATGTGTTGGTCTTCAGATGTAACTCTGGGCTGGGCTCCCTTTCATACTGAAGGTTGTCGTCCTGCTTAACACCAGTCAAAGGCAGGTGTTAAATCCCTGGTTGTTGAAAGTATCGCAAAGTGGTGTTTTTGTGTGTTTTTGCACGGGAACGCCTACTATGCATATCATTAGCGTTAGTTGTTGCTCTTATCAGAGGTGATGTTTTTTGCAGAAGCTATCGCTGGAAAACTGGCAATATCAGTAGTTTGCACCAGCTTGAGAATGGGCGATAATTCTTTCGCCACTGTTACTCAGATAAAGTGCGATAACTCAGCGATAAGTCCTTGAGAATATGCCCCATAGAGTGATCCATTGTGGGCGAAAGGCCATCATCATACATGTTAAAGGTGTGACTTCGACCTAACTAGGCCTCATTCATCTCACTAGTCTGGCATTCACAGGGAATGACATGGCAGGGATGTTTTGGGAAACACACCTTGCACATTGACATACATAAAATGATAGTAGGGTCCATCATCAGGGGTGGCAGCTGCTTGTCTCCTCTATGCCAATACAGTACAACCTGTGAGTAGTAGAACTACAGGAGCTGCCTGGTCCTGCATCCTGGACTTGATACAATTGTAAAAGTCTGTTACCGGCTGTGGTGCACCGTACGATGCATAATCCACATGCTCATAGGCAGTGTAGCCGAGTAGTGTGGCCAGGCACTTTTATACTACTTTAAATCATTCAATCGATAAAAAAAGTACTTTATTTCGGTCAAATACACATAAAAGTGCAAATTCAATCTTAACTCCTTTTGGTTGACTTGTCACTACATTTGCAGCCATGGAAGCATATTCCTTTGCAAACGAAGTCACAGTGCAAGAGTTATAATTGCGCACCGGTTTCATGTATGTGCTACAATCTAATTAAAACAAACAAAAGTACCACAGCTACTTTTTTTTAATTTCATTTGAACCTAAATAATGTTTCCATGTTTCTAAATACACGTTTGTTTCTTCCCATTCGCTGCTGTTATGAGTTTATGGCCAAGTAGGTTTCTTTTTTTTCACGGCACAATTAAATTGCAGTAGTGCTCTAGATTATAGGTACTCGGAAATATCTGTAGGAAATATGGAGTAATGAAGATTACCGGTAGGCAATAGAGCAATACCCCAGGGTCCCTTATGTCCTCGTCCAATTCATGTACAAATTGTAGAATTCCAAAGCACAAAACCGGCCTTCCAAACCCACAAGGGCACCTAGAAAACCACACCAAATGCAGCAACCCAAGGGAGGACTGAGAAGGAGAGAAGGGGGACCACAGGAAGCAACCGTCCAGCAACCCATAACAGGACAGCAGGGTCAAAACAAGGACCAGAGACAACCAAGAAAAAAACAGAAGGCTAGGGCTACAAAAAGGAGGCTGCCAACCAGAGCAACAGGAGACAGGGCAACCAGGCCAAAGGGACACGACCAAGGGACCCACCAGACAAGCCCGCCCTGCCCAGAACCACCAGTAAGGCACACATGATCTGGCAGCTACACAGACGCCAAGCAAACCCATACCGCCCCGGAGATGGCCAAAGAAAGAAGCCCAGCCCAAGCAACAGGGCACAGGCCCAAGCACCCAGACCAACAAGGAAGGAAGAAGGCACAGGCCTGACACCGGCCCACCCCACCAAACTGAACGACCCGGCCCCCAGAGAGTACAGAGGAGAAAACCAATGTAACCCTGCAGAGGAGTCCAGGATCTGGGAAACAAATTCCACAACACCATGGCGACCAAACGACAACAACCAAGCGCCCAGCCCGGAGTGAGGAGCCCCAGCAAGAGCCCAGGAGCAGAACAGGAGCCAGACCCCAACCAAACTGAAAAGGACAGGGAAGAAGACAGAGACCCGAAACCCCAGGAGGCCAATAGCCCTACAGGGAAGAAGGCCGCCAACGGAACAGGAAGGCCAAAATACTTAGAACAGATGAGCAGAGGAGGCCAAACCAGAAGCCCACAGGCCAGAGATGCAACCAAAAAGAACCAGCAACAGCAGACCAAACAGCAGAGAGTCCAACAACCCGGAACCGAACAGGCACTGAAAGGGCGGAGACAGAGTAAACTGCCACAACCACAAAAAAAACAATCCCAAAGGGAGGGAAAACAAGGCAGGGCACCAGTGCAGGGCAACTGGGAACCCCGGCAGCCCCCAAACCAGGGAACAACAAGGCACAAACCCGCCGCACCACAGAGGGTGGAGCCAAGAAACAGCAAAAACCAGGGCAACAAATGCAAAAGGAACCAGGAAGCCAGGACAGGAGCCAAGCATCACGCCGAATCAGGAGGACCCACAGACCCAACCGGCCCCTGGAAGGAGCCCACTCAGTGCCCAGGTCAAAGGAAAGGGCAGGGAGGCTAACAGAGACCCCCAGCACACCACCACCAGACCAAACAGAAGGCCGGAAGAAAAACAAACCCAGGAATCCCCCCAAAACGGAAATCAGAGGAAGCAGGGAAGGCAGAGCGCCAAGCAGGAGCAGACCCTGGATAACCTGCAGCCAAGAGGGAAGACCCCAAAGGCAAGAGGAACCCCACAGAACCTCACCCCAATGAAAGAGGGGGGCACCAAAACAGACACACACTGTTATCAGAGCCCGGGGAAGCCAGGAAAAACAGGAGTGAGCCAGGACACCTGAACCAGGAAGAACCAGGAACGCCCAGCAAAACACACCCCAGAGCTGGACGAGAAGGGATGACACAGCCAGCAGGCCAAGGAGGCACAGCCAGAGGCCATGCTGAACCAGTAGGAAACCGGCAGACCACAAGCAACAGGAGGCAACCCCGGACACACCAACCCAGAAGCACCGAACACGAGGAACCCACACAGGAACGGACAAGGGAATTGCAGCCTAGGGGAAAAATGAGGGAGGCCAACTAAGAAGAAGCAACGGGGAAACCCGAAGCCCAACAGCACCCAACAGAACTCTAAAGACCAGGCAGAAACATGGACACCCAACCAGGGGCGAACCAAGCCCTGGAAGAGAACCACCCGCAGGAGCAGGCCCAGAAAGACCCACCAGGACACGTCCTGAAACCAAGAGAGCGCCCGCCTGGACCTACAGAGAGAGCACAGGCAAGGATGTAGGGCCAAAAAAAAGCGACCAACAGACGCCCAAAACCAGCAGAAGCCAGAAAGCCCCAGCAGACCAAAAGAGGAGAAAACAGGCACCAAGCCAAGGACACAGCAGCAGCGAAAGATAGCCAAGACCAAACAGCAGAGGCACGAACCCCAGGGACCCAAAAACAAAATCTGCCACTGGAAACACACCCCGGGGGGACGAAAAGCAAAGGGAGAGCAGCCTGAGAAGTCGACAGCCCCAGAGAAGTGTGGCTCAGGGGTTAGAGGCGGCAGACCCGGAAGCTGAGATCGGCCCTGGACCAGGGTTCAATTCCCCGCCTTGGCGGGTCTTGGGCTAAAAATTCCACGGACTCGATAATTCTCGCTCCGGTGCCTTCTCGACTCACGGGTTCACACTCTGCGACTCTGGGCAATAGCTTGCTTAATCTCCACAACGGCCCCTCGCGGCGGGATGCCTGGCTTTCACCTTGTGGATACCCTGCCGGAGTTATCTCACAGGGGAATACCAGGACGGGTTCCCTAAGCAAGCGCCGGGAAACCCACTGCGGGTAGCTGTGCGCTATATAAGCTCAAATACATTTACATTTACACACCCCAGGCGGCCCCAACCAGGAACAAACCAGGTCTGACGAAGCGAAACCACAGAGATGAAGTGAGAGCAGGCCTGCCGGCGGAACCTGGAGTGGCAACCAGGACCCACCGAAAGAAGCCAGACAAGCCCAGGAAACAGAGCAGGGGTGCCGCAAAAGCAGGGGGACACAGGCCCACACCATTGAAACCCCAGAAGCCAGGAACAGCCAGCACCAGAGCTAGGAGCAACCAAAGACAACAGCACCCAGCAAGGAAGAGGCAAGAAGCAGAAGACAGCACTCAGCCATCCCTCCACAAAGAAACTCAAGCACACAGAAGGACCCGGAACACACACCGGGAGCTCCAGACAGGTGCAAAGAGAACACAACAGCCATAAAGGAGGCGGCAACAGGGAAAGAAGCCTCCCAGCAAATGCCAACCCCTGAACCCCAGGGAGGCCAGACACCAGAAAGGAAGGGGACACTAAACTCCAACGGAAAGAAGGAGCAACCCTGAGGATAGGCCGCAGAAGGCAGGAAGCGGAGGCATCCAAAAGAGAGCCGAACCTCCCAACGGGGAACGGAATAAAAAAGAGAACCTACGGTACAGTCAAGCAGTCAGCCGAAATGTACGCCAGCAGAGGAATAGAGCCCGCAGCGCAGGCAAGGACCCCTGGGAAGGGTGAGCAGACCCAGGGACCCAGCTCACCCAAGGCCAGACCATAGCACCTGCACCAACAACACCCCGAGGAGCAGGACTGCGAAGGAACAGCAGAAAAGCGGGCATACCCCGGCAGGACCAGGAGTCCAGGAGAGGGCAAGCACAAGCGAGCCACGGAGCCCAAGAGAGGACCACGAATGCCAGCTGCACCACGCAGGTAGGACACGCACTTCAGAGGCAATGTGGCAACAAGAAACAAAGCCCACAGGCACCCAGCAGATCACAACACAGGAGCCCTGAAGGTAAAAGGGCCAGCACATTCCTACTGCAAGCGGCAGCGGCTGGGCTGAGCCAGCCCCGGCGCCGGGCCCCCACACCCAGCTGTCCAAGGCAGCCTGAGAGCAGGAGGCTGCAGAGGCAGAGAGGCAGGCCGGCGATCAGGCCCCCGCAGGGGAGACAAGCCTAAAAAGACAGCACACACGGCGAACAAAAACACAGGAGGCACCACACATACCAGCATGCCAGCCCAGCCTCCTAGAACACCCAGGAGAGCAGGATCCGAGGACGAGGAACAACATAAACAGGCAGGAACCCCAGTCCCGCAGACAAACTCACGAGGGCAGAAGCAGAGATGCAGCGAAGCGGCAGAGTGCAATTCATGCAAGCAGGAGGCCCCAGGAACAATCCCCGGCATCGCCAGGAGCCGCCGCTGCCCAACATGGCCATGTCCAAAATGCCAACCGGATATAAACGGAACAGGGGCAGTGGACCCGCACCACCCACAAAAAAGAGGCGCCACCGGGCCAGAAACCTGGACCAGGCCACACACCACCGGGCACCCGGCACCCCCCAGCCCAGCAGGAGAGAGGGGGCCGGGAAGTAAGCGAGAACTGCACAAGGGAGCACGAGGCCCAGAGCGAAGTCATTACACAGCACAGCACGGCACCGCGCCTCCTCAGCCTGACCGTGAATAAAAAACAGAGCACCCTGCAGTGCGGGTCGAGCAGGAAGCACCCAAAGGGACGGCGATGCCCAGCAGCCAACAGCCAAGAGGCAGCTGCAAAACGCACGCCCTACACTTAGGAGGCACCGAAAACCACCACCATCGTCATGTTCCCCAGCAAACCCGGCAGACCAAGGGACAAACCAGTAAACCCCCCACCCGCACAACCAGGCAGCCAGGCGGGGGGAGGAAGAAAAGTACGCATCCAGCCCAGCGGGAGCAGAGCAACAGTACACCACGTCCATTCTGTTGACAGACAAAAAAAAAGGACAGACAGGATGCTGGGTAAGTGCTGCTTATGTACTTCTGCTGGGAGGGGCAGTATTAGGGTCCCAGCATGCCGCTGGTATTTTTTTCTGTCGGGAGATGGTGATCTCCAATTTGTACATGAATGGGACGAGGACATAAGGGATCTGGGGGAAATGAAAGTAGTACTGACGAGGGTGCTTGTTGTGTTGAAAAGATGTGAATGGTGCATTTAAGAAATCTGTTTTCATCACCTGATGACAATGTTAAATACAATCATGAATTACAAAACACCTTCCAAAGTTATGAAAAATATTAATGAGGTAAAGTTAATATTATCTTAATTTAAAATATTAGTGATGCAAAGTCAGTAGTATTTTAATTTAAAAGAAGCCTGTCTTCTGTTAAATGTATTTTTATTAAACAATGAACCATTTTTAAAGATCATTAAGACTGTGTCCAAAAAGTAGTCTTAAAAAGGCTGTTTCATAATTGTTCAAAATCTCTATCTTTTATTAGAAAGGATCTTTTGAGCCTGAAAGCATTTCAGCTCATTTGATGCAATGAATGACAACACATGTTACATTCCATAAAACTGCAAATGGATTTATCTTTCAATACAGAGTTATTTTCAGAATGTATATATGAAGTGAAAAGAATATAAATTATGCTTTTTGAAAATTAAAACGTTTTTGGGCATATGCATCAAAATTCGGGATTCCTAGTCCTTATTAGCGAAAAATAAGAAATCGCTAATAAGGACATGCAAACCGCGATGCATCAAGAGAATCGGTAATAATTGCCGAATTGCTAAAAATCGTTATTCAACAGCGAAACTACAATTGCGAGACAACAAATTAAAGATTAGCAAATACCGAATTAGCAAAAACCAAATCTGTAATTGCGATTTCGGTATTTGCGAACTCGCAAAAAGACGCGAAGCATCGGAAGCAGGCTGATGACATCACAACCAGGAAGTTGGACAGCCCATGATCCATTCAGTGCCCTGAGGAGCTCAGAGGAGGAGGCAATGCACAGGAGGTGAGGAGCTACACAGAACCAGCAGCAGTCAGGACCTGCCAAGCATTTGATCATGGAGAAGGAAGCACCAAAGCAGGGAAAGGACACACCCAAGAAGAGAAAGCACAAGTTCTCTGATAAGGAACTTGAAATACTCATTAAGGGTGTCAGCAGAAAACATGGGAGGCTGTTTGGGAAGCTGTCCCTGAAGGTGCCTGAGGCAGAAAAAAGAAAGATGTGGCTGCGCATCAAGGACAGGGTCAATGCTGTAGGAGTCACCCACCGCAGCATTGACGATTTGAAGAAATGGGGGTATGACCTCCGTAAAAGGGCAACGGAGAAGATTGCGGAAAGGGTCAAGGATGCAGCAGGCACAGGTGGGGGGTCATCCAATGTGACACCAAAGACAGTCCTGGAGGACCTTGTGGAGTCAATAATTGAACCCAAAGCTGTTGTGGGGGTCACCCAACTGGACACCTCTGGTGCTGCGGAAGGAGGACAAGGTAAGATGCATGCTAGCGTAGATATGCATCATGTTGTCAATCCCTGCCCACTCCCCCATGCCAGACACAGTGCACATGTAGCCGTGCCTAAAGCACATACCCTCACCAGAGTGTTGCATCATGAGAGTTGTAGTCATAACATGAATGAGTGCATGTCTGACCCCAGAGGTTAATGATATGAAAACAGCAGCAAAGGGCCAAATGTCAGTCCGAATATTTACTTTATATAGACAAAATATTTCAATACCCACATATAATGACAAATTAATAACACTGCGCTGTTTCACACAGAGATGCTTCCCCCATGGAATCTGATGACAGCGGCCGCCTCGTCATCTCTGAGACCCCAGTGGTGACCGATGCCGAGTAGCCACAGGGACATGAAGCCATGTCCTCCCCTTCACCACCACCGCGAACAACACCTCCACCACCTCCACCACCGCCATCAGTGCGGACAAGAACACCACCTCCACCACCGCCATCAGAGCGGACAAGAACACCACCTCCACCACCGCCATCAGTGCGGACAAGAACACCACCTCCACCACCACCAGTGCGGACAACTCCCCCGAGCCGCAGGGCAGATGTCCCAACACTGCACGAGATGGAGACGGAGCAGAGTCCAGCAGACCCAAATGTCCCACGGCAGGCTGTCGTCACTCCAACCACCCGAACAGCAGCACGCCAGTGTGTCAGACAGAGGGCCGGGCCCTCGGTAGGGCTGCAGCAAGACCAGTGAATCCGGCAGATGTGTACGGAGTCGGTGAGACCTGGATGCTGCGTGTCCAGCGCCTGCAGGGGAGACACATGGGTGCAATTAATCTTACCATGACAAAACTGTCCAACAGAATTGTCACCATGACTGACGGTGTGCGTGACCTCACCACAGCCGTAGCTGATGGCAACAATGACATTAAGCTATGCCTGCAGGAACTGACACGTGCTGTTGTTGAAGGCCATAAAAGTGAGCGCGGGAGGCACAGGCAGAACATGCTCCATACGAATTCCACTATTAGGGCCATCACTAAGCTGTGCAACAGCCCTGCTGTGCTCTCCTGCAGGTCCGTGACCCTGCAGGTTGACTTAGGGCATTATTGTGGGGATGTGGCAACGGCCCTCGAGAGAGTGACCACTGCAGTGGAGCATCTGCAGTCTGGAACTGTCAGTGTCAGCAGTGTGGGAGTGGATGAGGGGAGTGAGGCTGCTTCAAGTGTCAGCAGCGTCTCCTTGCCAGAGACCAGTGGGAGGAGGCACAGTGGGAGCAACGCAACAGCCACAGACACCCATCGTGGAGATGTGGTGAAGTCACGGGACAGGAGAGTGCGGTACGTGGCAAATGCAAGTAGCCATGTGGCAATGGCTCCCTATCCATGGTGACGTAACCATGTGCCACATGCAGCACCCGTGTTGACAACGGACAATTTAAGTTTTGCATTTATTTCAGCTGCATCATGTTTGTGTTACATTTCTCTGCACCAGTCAGGTGTTCATGTCCATTAAACCCTTGCAAACCAGATCATGGTATCAAGGCTCTTTCTTACCTGTCTCAGAAATGATGCCGTGTGATATATGTCCGCCTCCGTTGCCCTCCTGCTGTGTTGGGCACATGTGCCTGTTGGTGTTGGGGGGGGTTGCTGTGCACGTAGTTCATCCTCTCCGCTCACCTCTATGGGTATCCCCCTACGGGTGGTGATGTTGTGCAGGATGGCACAGACAGCTATGATCTGGCAGTAGGTCATTGGGTCGTACTGCAAGGCACCTCCTGTCTTGTGCAGCATTCGAAAGTGACTCTTTAGGCTGCCGAATATACGCTCCACCACATTCCTTGTGCTGATGTGTGCTCTGTTGTAGCGCTGCTCTTGAGGTGCTGCTGGGTTGAGGTAGGGAGTGAGTAGATACTCACGCAAGGCGTAAGCGCTGTCACCTGCAGGATGGAGAGAGAATGGTCAGCAGCATGAATGCAATGATACATGTGGGTATGGAGTAAACGATGATGCATCAATATGTACCTAGTAGGTGTCCCTCTCCAAAATCACCGTTGATCAGGTGCCTGTGGATGCCACTGTGACGGAAGATGCATGCGTTGTGTGTGCTCCCTGGGAATTGGGCTACGAGGTCCGTTATGATGTGCTTTGCATTGCACACGACCTGCACATTGATGGAATGATATGACTTCCGGTTGCAGAAGCTGTATTCGATGGCTGAGGGAGGACAGATGGGGACATGCGTGCAGTCATCACACCCTATCACATGGGGGAATTGTGCCACCTGGTAGAACTCCCGTTTGGTGCGGGTCAGCTGCTGGGGGGTTGTGGGGAAGGTGATGTGGCGATGTATGAATGTCAGCATGGCCTCTAGGAACCGGTGGAAGAAGCGTGATAGTGTGCTTTGCGACAAACCTCCGGCCTCTGTTATTACCCCCTGGAAGCTTCCAGGTGCCAGCAGGTGCAGGCTGCATAGGACCTGGACATGGGCTGGTATGGCATTGGTCCTACGGGTCTGGTGCTGCAGTATTGGTTCCAGATCTGCTATTAGACGCATGAACATGGCACCGTTGAGTCTGTACTTATCGTATACCTGTTCCTCTGCCTGCCCCAGCAATGTGATGCGCACCCTGAAGACCTTGCCCTGGATCATCCTCCTGCGCTGAGCCTGGGCGTTGATCCTCCTCCTCCTAGCAAGCACGTAGGGGGCAGCCATTTTAGCTGGCTTACAGGGTTTCCAGGGGCATTTTTAAAGGGTTACTGATTGTCAGCACCTGCAAAAGAGTTGTTTTTTTTCTTCATTCCTTCAAATAACTTTACCTCCAGTTTGAGATTCCCCTTATTTTGCTCATGCTAAATTGCAATTTTGGGCATTTTCGGTGTTCGCGATTTTTCATGCATTCTATTGCGATTCTTTATTAGCGATTTTGTATTTCCGAAGTCAGCTTTGGTGTTCGTTACTTCTGATTGTCTGAATTGCGATTCGGTAATTTACGAGGGGATTTTTTAGCAATTCTTTATTTTTTACCGATTTGGGGTGGATGCATTGCATTTTCTGGTTTTGCGTTTGGTATCGGCCTGTTTTACTGATTCGCTATTTTACAGGGAGGTATTTCGATTGATGCATCTGCCAGTTTGTCTCATACAGCCCGTGAAAAGAATCTGTTCTGCAGACTGCTATGAGCTTATTGTTTATTAGGGATGTGCATTACTTTTTTGTATTTCTCATACAAAGCTCAAGGCTTTAGCTCTTTATTAGAGGTGCATGTTATGTCTCCATTTGTATTTATATTTATTTTCTCCCACAATTAATGTGTCTGTAATTGTTGTGATAGAGTGCGTAGGGACCAGCTATCTCAATTTTACCATACTCACACTTTGTACTAGCAGTCCTACCTAACCAATTTACTAATTTAATCACTCTGTCAGTTTTCCCGGAGGTCCATTTAGGACTTATACCTGTAAACCATGACTTAACAATCCTCTTACCCTTACTATAAGTCCTGTGAATCAGAGGGAGTTAGAATAAACAGGCAATATTTTAACACATTCACCTTTCTTATAATAACCACAGACTCGGGAAAGTTTTAAAACCTTTATCTATGATAGATTTTCTGAGTCAGAATGAACAGGGCCACAATCTCGTAACCATAAATTTTACAAGCAAGAATAATAACCAGCAGGACATAAAGTTTGTAAGAAATTTCAGTAACACCTTTATAAATTGGTACCTGGGAAGAGTGAGAAAAGGAAATAGCACATAGACTTACCACATAGATTATATTTACCTACAATGGAGCAATGACCAATCCTGGGTATAGAGACAAAATATCGACTCCAAAATATCGACTGGACATAATATCGAGTTTTTAATATAGACTGGACAAAATATCGACTGGACATAATATCGACTATAAAAATATCGTTTTTCAGGTAAGTGAAGTAATATCGACTGTATAAAATATAGATAGCAAAAATATCGATTTTTTAATAATATATAATATTTTATAGTGTATTTTTATGTAATAATATGTGTGAATAGTGTGTATTAATGTTATAAAATATTTTATTACATGAATTTTGTTTTTATAATAATTGCGTAATGTAATTCTGTAGCGGGTTGTGGGTTTATAGGGGAATAGGGTGGGAAGTAATTTAATAATAATTAATTAATTAATATATGTTTGTTAATATTTTTAATTAATAATTAATTGATAATTAATTAATATTAATTAGTTAATTAATTAATATAATTTTGAACATATTTTGTATTAGTAAATAATTGTTAATTAATTAATTGTAATTAGTTAATTACATTAATTAGAGTACATTTTTAATATATATAATTTTGTGTAATTTTTAAGTAATTAATTTTGAAAAAATAATATTAATTATTAAAATAATTACAGCTAATGTTCTAATATATTTACTTTATTGTTATTGTTAATTAATAATTAATTGCTAATTAAATAATATTGATACATTTTGGGTAAAGGAGCATTTTTAGGGTTCAGGGTCAGTTTTCAGTTCATGGGTAAAGGGGTATTTTTAGGGTTCAGGGTCAGTTTTCAGTTCATGGGTAAAGGGGTATTTTTAGGGTTCAGGGTCAGTTTTCAGTTCATGGGTAAAGGGGTATTTTTAGGGTTCAGGGTCAGTTTTCAGTTCATGGGTAAAGGGGTATTTTTAGGGTTCAGGGTCAGTTTTCAGTTCATGGGTAAAGGGGTATTTTTAGGGTTCAGGGTCAGTTTTCAGTTCATGGGTAAAGGGGCATTTTTAGGGTTCAGGGTCAGTTTTCAGTTTTTGGGTAAAGGGGCATTTTTAGGGTTCAGGGTCAGTTTTCAGTTTTTGGGTAAAGGGGCATTTTTAGGGTTCAGGGTCAGTTTTCAGTTTTTGGGTAAAGGGGTATTTTTAGGGTTCAGGGTCAGTTTTGGGTTTTTGGGTAAAGGGGTATTTTTAGGGTTCAGGGTCAGTTTTGGGTTTTTGGGTAAAGGGGTATTTTTAGGGTTCAGGGTCAACAAATAAGATTTTAAAAAATTATTTTTATTATTTTCATTTATTATTTAATTATTATAATTTAATTTAAGTCGTTTTAAGTATATTTTAGTAATTAAAATTTAATATTAATTTAATTTAACACTGTTTTTAATAAAGTCGATATTTTTTACATCTATATTTTTGTTAACGATATTTTGTACTCGATATTTTTGTACTTACCTGTTTGTAGATACAAACTCGATATTTTGACTGTCGATATTTTGTCCACGATATTTTGGCAACTCGATATTTTGTCCGTCGATATTATTTCAGTGATCCCCAATCCTGACCACGAGCTGGGGCAAAGAAGATCAGGACCATGCTCCCGACTAATCAGGTGCCCACAGGACAAGACAGGTGCAGATCAGGACAGGTGACATCAGCTAAGTGCAACACCAGGGTCACACCCCTCAGTCTAGGGAAACCAATTAGTACCCCGATTGGGTAATCGATTCTTCTGACAGAGTGCTCCGCCAGCACCTCTGCCCTCGATAGCCTAATGAGTGCGTTAGGTCAGCTATTCGGTACAAGTTGGACAATTTTCTCTATGTAAGCCTACCTTAGTTATAACATTTTGAGGGCAATGTACCACCCCTAAATGTTGCAAATCTATGTGTTCCCCTTCATTGATTGGTTGGAAAGACGAGGTGGGGTCATCACACCATACTAAGATGATGTAATATCAATTTGATTCATATTGATTGAATCCCCACACACAATTTTCTTTCCCATGACTTTATTCCGCCCTACAATATTGGTACAGATTTTGAATACATTGTATTTGGTAGCTTCCTTTCTAGAGGCCAGAGGAGCAGGTTCCCAGGCACATCATGGGTAAGAAGGGTGTTGGCAGATATTCAATGCCAATGCTTCAGCAATTTCAGAGTCAAGATAGAAGATGTGTCAGTGGTCAGGCCCAAAGTACGAGCTAGTAGCAAAGTAAAAAATAAACATATAAGAATACAAAAATAAAGGAATGCACTGTATACCACTTATCTCTACTCTATTCCTGTTACTTTATTTTACTTTGTTAATAATTAAGCAGAACAAACAAACAGGATGTGGGAGCACACTGCTGACCTCTCAGGCAAGGTTTAGCCCTGGCAATATGGGAAATGCAGTCTCTTGTAGCTCGGTCCGATATTTGAGTGTTTCGCCAAGGTTGGCAAAGATAGTGCTGATCTCTAGACACGTGTTTCTGGGTTATTAACCATCATCAGAGGAGAATACAGTCTTGTATGTTGGGGTTTGCTGAGTAGGATGCCAAACATTATATAAGGTCCGGTACCTCTCACTGGCGTGCAGGGGCTTCATCCACGGGCTTGTCATCTCAATGACTAACGGGAGTACTTTAAATAGACAACAGGATGTGGGAGCACACCGCTGACCTCTCAGACAAAGTTCGCCCCTGGCAATCTGGGAAATGCAATCTCTTGTAGCTCGCTCCAATATTTGAGTGTTTCGCCAAGGTTGGCACAGATAGTGCTGATCTCTAGACCCATTTTTCTGGTTTATTAACCGTCATCAGTTGAAAATACAGTCTTGTATTTTGGGGTTTGCTGAGTAGGCTGGGAAACTTTATATCAGGTCCGGTACCTCTCACTGGCACGCAGGTGCTTCATCCACAAGCTCGTCAGCTCAATGACTCACAGGAGTACTTTAAATAGACAACAGGATGTGGGAGCACACCGCTGACCTCTCAGACAAGGTTCGCCCCTGGCAATCTTGGAAATGCAGTCTCTTGTAGCTCTCTCCGATATTTGAGTGTTTCGCCAAGATTGGCGCAGATAGTGCTGATCTCTAGAAACCTGTTTCTGGTTTATTAACCGTCATCAGTAGAGAATACAGTCTTGTATTTTAGGGTTTGCTGAGTAGGCTGCCAAACATTATATCAGGTCCAGTACCTCTCACTGCGCGCAGGTGCTGCATCCACAGGCTTGTCAGCTCAATGACTCACGGGAGTACTTTAACCCCTTCCATGCTCATGACAAGGTCAGCTCGTCATGCAGTACACTGGAGCTGTGGTTATGACGAGCTGACCTTGTCATGAACAATGGTGATTGAATAAATGCAGCACAGGACGGGAAAACCCCCTAGCATTCAAGGTGTTAAATACACAACAGGATGTGCGAGCACATCGCTGACCTCTCAGGCAAGGTTCGCCCGAGGCAATCTGGGAAATGCAGTCTCTTGTAGCTCGGTCCGATATTTGAGTGTTTCGCCAAGGTTGGCACAGATAGTGCTGATCTCTAGACACGTGTTTCATGGGTTATTAACCATCATCAGTGGAGAATACAGTCTTTTATGTTGGGGTTTGCTGAGTAGGCTGCCAAACATTATATCAGGTCCGGTACCTCTCACTGGCGTGCAGGGGCTTCATCCACGGGCTTGTCATCTCAATGACTAACGGGAGTACTTTAAATAGACAAAAGGATGTGGGAGCACACCGCTGACCTCTCAGACAAAGTTCGCCCCTGGCAATCTGGGAAATGCAGTCTCTTGTAGCTCGCTCCAATATTTGAGTGTTTCGCCAAGGTTGGCACAGATAGTGCTGATCTCTAGACCCATTTTTCTGGTTTATTAACCGTCATCAGTAGAGAATACAGTCTTGTATTTTGGGGTTTGCTGAGTAGGCTGGGAAACTTTATATCAGGTCCGGTACCTCTCACTGGCACGTAGGTGCTTCATCCACAAGCTCGTCAGCTCAATGACTCTCAGGAGGTTCGCCCGAGGCAATCTGGGAAATGCAGTCTCTTGTAGCTCGCTCCGATATTTGAGTGTTTCGCCAAGGTAGGCGCAGATTGTGCTGATCTCTAGACACGTGTTTCTGGTTTATTAACCGTCATCAGTAGAGACCACTGTCTTGTATTTTGGGGTTTGCTGAGTAGGCTGGCAAACATTATATCAGGTCTGGTACCTCTCACTGGCGCGCAGGTGCTTCATCCACAAGCTCGTCAGCTCAATGACTCACGGGAGTACTTTAAATAGACAACAGGATGTGGGAGGACACCGCTGACCTCTCAGGCAAGGTTCGCGCCAAGCAATCTGGGAAATACGGACTCTTGTAGCTCGCTCCGATATTTGAGTGTTTCGCCAAGATTGGCACAGATAGTGCTGATCTCTAGGAATGTGTTTCTGGTTTATTAAGTGTCATCAGTAGAGAACACGGTCTTGTATTTTGGGGTCTGCTGAGTAGGTTGTCAAACATTACATCAGGTCCAGTACCTCTCACTGGCACGCAGGTGCTTCATCCACGAGCTCGTCAGCTCAATGACTCATGGGAGTACTTTAAATAGACAACAGGATGTGGGAGCACACCGCTGACCTTTCAGGCAAGGTTTGCCCCTGGCAATCTGGGAAATGCAGTCATCAGGTCGTTTCGGTTTTCAGGCATACCTGAGGTCCCTACTATTAAAGGTGATATGCCGGGGAACCACAAGGCATTTTTAATTCACCTGGATCCCGCCACTGTCCAGTAGTTTTCTTTCAGAAATCCCTCCTTTTTGAGTCCATCACGAGGTTCAGTGTGCCCTGGTTGCATTGTCTTACCAGGCTGGGGACAGGTTGCTGATGATGAAGCGTGACATGAATATATGAGTTAGGATTCCTGTTCCATAAGAATGGTCTTCCCTTAAACTTGGGCAACAGCTCTGTGATGTCCCCAATTGAACTCTGACTTCTACTCCTAAATAGGGAAAAAATCAATCTAATTTTCACTGGAGATACCATACTGATATATGATTTAGTAAATTAAAACAAGCATACGACAACTAGCTAAAAATAAAACAGCAGAAGGGTAAATACCAAAAAGAGACAGTGACATATCTCAATCACCTTTTAAAGGTGAAGGTGACCACACATTCATTGTTATTTTTTTTTATGGATCCTGTTATTTGCATATAACTATAGAACATTAATATTTCTATTCTCTATTTCCCTCTTTCTTGGAACAGTGCTGTTATAATTGGGATGATCATGTGGGCTCCCTGAGGTGCTCTGTTTTCCATTGCTGTATTGAGGACCTTAATGTACCTTTCTTTAGCCCGTCCATTTCCCCCTGGCCTTTGTGAGATACTGCATTCTGTTACACCCACACTTTCCAGGAGCTCTTACATGTCTTCAGCTATGTATGCTAAGGAGTTGTTTATCTAACTCAGATTTAAGAGGAAACGTGGTCATGATGATTTTTTGCTTCCTGTGATAACTGACTCCATGTCTAGTAGTTAACCACTCTGGTGCTCCTCGGCCAACACACACGCACCTCCCCCTCTCTTGTACACATGGCCATACATTCAAGGAAAGGAGAAACACTGGCATGTTTTCTAGGTGGTTAGGTCAGAGCAAGGGTATTGCACAGCTGCTTAATGTTAGTTTAAAGGGTAAAACTTTATTGCTAAAGTGGCTGTAGCAGATACCTGATAAAAGCTCAGATCATATTTTCCTTGGTTATGCCAGTATATCCAATCCCTTTTCCGATGACTTTTACTCCCTTCATACATCTTTCTTCATTCCAATGTTCTTCCTATTATCGATGTAGATGTTCCCAGCCCCCTTTATCATGTATGCTTCATTAGCCTAGGGCTTCTATAGTGATTACATTGTCTTTTCATGGGGCAGCATTCTCTGCCCTCCTTTTTTAACAGCACAGAGATACCTCCATTGACTATCTCTAATTTGTGGCCTCTGACATTACCATTTAATTCTAGATATTTATTTACCAAAGAATGCTCCACGTCTTCCCAGCCTAGGAAAAAGGCACTTAAATAGTTGACGTTAAACATTATTTGAGTGACACAATTAGGTAGAAAGCGTTTTGTCCTACCTACACTCGACACCCGCTGACTTCTTCTTTCTCTAGGAGACACACCTCATGCAATCAGAATTAGAGAAGCTGAAAAGGGTTGATAGAGCAGGGTTTCGCAAAAATGGAACTTGCTTGAATTGATACCCCCATAATATGTACCAACAGTAAGTAGTTGTAGTTAAACTAATGTACATCTAACACAATGGAAATTCTTTGCGCTTGTCTGAACTAACACATAAATAAATAATATTATAATAACTGTTGTGCTTTGAAAGAAACAATAAATATTGCATAATTAGGCTGCATGTGCATCAGTATGTTGCATGTTGTATCCTGCTTTTAAGTAATAATTATTGCCACTTTTTGCGCAAAGCTTATGCTAGGTAACAATAATGGGGAATAGTGCAAGGTGGATATTAAACTGTGACGTTTCACTATCACATAATTAATAAATGTTCATTTTAATTTACTTTAGTGTGCTGGATGAATCAGCCATCTTCCTAAACTTGGCTAAAGTGGGAGGGGGCAATTCAAGAATGTGAGTCGGCCCTGTCAGAAGCAAGACAGAATGTGCTGTGCACTGCAGATGACATGAGAAGGTTGAAGACCAGGTGTGGGACCTGAGACACATTCTGCGGATGATGTCATAGAATGAATAGAAGATGTTAAAATTTGTATCAGATGAAGTAAACGTGTGAATGAACTAAGACCCAAACCCTGGGAACTAATATTGAACAATGAATTAGTTGAATTGAAGGTGAAGTCACAGTGGTGTGAGAACGCCACCTTCTAAATCCACCAATCCATTTGCAAGTTTAATAAAAGTTTGCAACAATTGTGGGACAGACATGTTAGTTTTAGGGTATAATTGGGGTGCTTTTAGGGGTGTGGTTTTAGCTTAGGCTGGCAGGAGAGAAAGAGGAGATGCGTCGCTGTCCGTTGGTTTGCAGAGAGGCCTAGCTGTTTCTGACCTGTCCTGTTTCTGTTCTTTTTTATCCTTTGTTCCCTGATCCTATTACAGGGAACTCCCACCATCTCCTAGGCCAAGGGGATAGTTCTCTACAGACCGATAGGTTTGAATTTGGCATAACCCATTCCCATAATTTAATGATTAGTGTATTTTGTCTCTGAAACTACTGTCTCTCCACCTATCCACTCCATCAATGATATATTTGATATGTATTATTAGATGAAGCTATTGTCTCTTCATCTATCTTCGTTAGGTGTATCATGTTTCACATATATATTTTTGCTGAAACTTTTGTCTATTACTCTATCCACTCCCTCATTGCATAAAGTAATTGTTTTGTTGGATGAGTTTGTATTCATTTAAATTTGCATATATAATTTCTCTTTTCGCAAGATTCAATGTTTGTATTTTGTGTTTGACCAGATGCAGTTGACCATAATCCTTAATATATATTAATAAAATCATTATTAACTTTATTTAGAGTCTGCGATCATTTAATTGACTAAATATTTGGTACGTTAGTAGTTATCATTGCCATCAACTATTCAACTAATTGGTCCATCGACCAAGCGGAAGGAATGTTGATGTAAAGGATTAGTTCTTATAAAATGTCTCCTTTGAATCTATAAAAAGGAAAGAATTGAATG
Organism: Lissotriton vulgaris; assembly: GCF_964263255.1. Taxonomy (NCBI): domain Eukaryota; kingdom Metazoa; phylum Chordata; class Amphibia; order Caudata; family Salamandridae; genus Lissotriton; species Lissotriton vulgaris. Next base: position 942,132,465 of record NC_141696.1, read on the forward strand.
TACATATAAGTTGACCCCAGTTGACCCTGGGTGACTGTGTATGGGCCATTGTAGTATGATTTTATGAGAGTAGAGTGTTTAAATTAGCGAAGGGTCCACTTATGAAACTCTAGCCTTATCCCCAGGAGAGTAACAAGACCTCTTTTCACAACAAAAAGTCCTCTTGTGACATTTTAGCCATATTCCTAGAGGAGTAACAGGTCCTCTCAGAGCTTGTCGGAGAAGTGACAACGCTGGTCGTTATTATTACTTGCAGTTTAAGAAAACCTCTTGGAAATGTAAAGAATGTCTCTTTATTTAGTAGAACAGACAAAGTAACATTGTTTTGTGTGATTACTAACTGAATTTTGATTTAAGAAAACTCAGAAAAATATTGCTGTAAAGTTTTGTAAAGGGAGGGTCAGTAGAAGGACCAATACTTAAATCAGAAAAAGCTGCGCTGGCATTGGTCAGGCAGTGAGCGTGTACTGAGCTCTGATTAGATGGTTGGTGTGAGCCGCGCTAGCATTGGTTGAGACTTTGCTTACGTAGCAGTGCTCTGATTGATCGTTTGATGCGAATCGCGCTAGTATAGGACAAAAGTTGACCAATATAATAAGTGGCATTATGGAAAGGCTGTTTTTGTTTATTCATGATAAGACCCAGTAGCGGAAGGAGTCAGAAAATGAAGTTGATGCAGAAAATAAAGACTTACTTTAAAAAGGGAAAAACAATTGTGACTAGAGAGGGAATTTCTATTCTGCCTCCAAAGATGCCTGCTTCTTTTATGATGTTAGAACGAGAATATCATATGTGTACATATGATTGGAGAATTGGGTGAATTGACAAAGGATGATGGTGTGATAGCTTCCCCTCAGCATGGTAAATTTAATATAAGGATATTGCAGAATCTGAGAAATAGAATGAATTCATTAGAACCAAATCCTAGATTGACACAATACAAAGCCTTGGAAAAATGGGAGTTGAAGCATTTGAGAGAGAAACATATAGAATTGGTAACAGAGGTTACAGGAGGATGATGTTCAGATATCCTTTGGAGAGTAGGGAAGAAAAGCTGAAAAGATGGAGGCGAGCTGTTATAATGAATTATTATACCCAGTTTTACCCATGGATGAGCAGATTGGAGGTAAATGTAAGGAGAAGAGGAACCATATAGAGACTCCAAGTGTAAGGGGTGATATGAATGATTCTGATGATGTTGAATTGATAGCAGTCATTATGAACACAAGACCTCCGCCATATGAAGAGAAAATAGGGGTGGTGACTCCAAGTGCACCACAAATGGGAACGCCATTGACACCACAAGTCTCAGATATAGCAAAAGTAGTGAAGGAAAATGAAGCAAAACTGTTGAATAAGGCCAGGTTGGAACAGGCCAAGAAATTTAATCAGTTGAGTTTGAATGCAGAACCATTGACGGTACCAGTAACAACTGGTCCTGTAGTTCCATTGTATGGAGATAGACTGAATGTATCTAAAGTGCATGCATTGGCTATGCCGGGAAGTAGCATCAGGAGTGGTGCGAAAGAGGAAGGACAGGCAAATGCGAATAATACATTGTTAGATCTTCCAGTTTGTGAGTTGGTACCAGAGACCCCGCAAAGAAGTATACAATTAGACCCAAGGAGAATAGGGCCAAATATCACTCCAATAGCAGGGAGTTCAGCAGGTCCTTCCCCAGAAGAATTAAATAAATGGATAAAAGAAATGACAAAGTTGAAAACTCAACCACAGAGTATAAATGTGAGTCAGTTGAAAGTAGATTTGGAAGAAATGATTATTGGTACAATAAGTCCAGACGGATTAGGAACTTATCTAGATGATGAACGGTAGTTTTTTCGTAAAAGTATTACGTGGAGAGCAAAGAGTTTACATGAGAAAATATCTGAAGCTGCTAGTGAGTATGGAGTAGAGATAGAAAAGTCGAAGGTGTTACAGAAATCGTACAGGTTGACTTTCACTGACAAGGACTTAGAAAGTTTGAATGCGTCTGGCAAAGGTTGCAAATAAAGGAAATAATTAATATTTTGAAGAATCGGGGAGATGTAGATCGCTGGAAAAATAGGTGGACGAAAAAGAAGGAAGAATCAACTAGTAAAGGAGCGTAAATGTTTCTCATGAAAGAAGCAGATAGAGTGAAAGGGCGTGTCCGATGAGAGAAGTACCAGGTGGTGGATATGCTAATGTTCCATGGTCAAGAAAGGATATATTATCTTTTATGAAAGATTTTCCTAGGTTTAGAGAGAAACCAGTGTAATGGTACAAACAAGTAGAAAGGTTTGTGAAGGTCTAAGGTTATGCTAAAAAATGTAGATGGGTTATTTGAGATTGCCGTTCCAGCTGTCATTCAGAGGAGGTGATGAAAAAGTACAATCAAGTAATCACGTTTCTGTAGGGAAAGATGTCCTCTAAGGAAACAATGTGGGTTAAAATTTACAGGACTTGCTGTATCGATGTCAATTTTTTTTGTATTTGTAAAATAAAAAATAAAGCAAAAAAAAAATTGACAGGACTACCCAGGAACCAAAAGAGTCGGTACATACCTACTATGAAAGGTTGTTGCAGGTATTTAAACAGTATAGGGGATTTGAAAACATAGGACAAAGATATGGGACATTTTGAGTATTGTTTTGTGTTTGGATTGAAACCAGAAATTAGTAATATGATTCAACAGCATTTGATTTGCTGGCAGAGGAAAATGATTGATGAAATTCTGAGGTATGCCATATATTGTAGTGATGACATTGAATCAAGACAGGTGAAAGTGGCAGAACAGCAAGAAGCTAATAATAGCCATCAAACTAGTACTGATACGGGTGGTCATGGTCAAAATGGACAGGTTTTCATTGGAGATAAAGGAACTGGAAAAGGGAATAAGGAAGCTATGAAGAAATGTCCTTGTCATGCGTTCAGAAAGCTTGGACATTGGAGAAATGAGTGTAGATCTGCCAAAAATATTAATGGGTTAAATCAAAATGTAATTCCACAGATGCAGAATGAGGTGGGTGTAAATCAACAGCAGCAGCAGATAGTTTTACCCAACAGTTACTGGTTCCTCAAGCTCCCATGCCAAATAATGTGAATGCTCAAATGCAGAGGTACAGTTTGAGCACTGGATATCACAGAGGTGACCAGCTTGGCAAGAATCAAGGTGTGATTCCGCAGTATTGGGTGCAATGCATTGGGAGTGATCCAGACTCATCACAATGACGGTGCCTGAGGGGGGTGGAAGAGAGCATACTTGGCACATCTTTGGGGGTAGATCAGTCAGGTCCATTTGTTGAGGGAAAGATGGATCGTAATGATAGCACATTCTTATTGGATACTGTTGCTGCCCATTCTACTGTGAGAGCAGCAGAAATTTCGAACCTACTCCTCTCAGGAGAAACTATCCAAGTTGTAGGAGTCTTGAATAAAGTTATTAGGATACCAGTCACAAATCCAAAAGAAGTTCATATTGGAAACTTCAAAGACATGCATCGGTTTGTGGTATGTGACCCACACCCATTGAATCTCTTAGGAAAGGATTTACTATGTAAAATGAACTGCACCATCTGTTGTACACCAGATGGTATTGCATTTCAAACACCGGATGAGGATGTTGAATTCAAAATGATGCTAGCAAAGCATGGGACAGAAGTGGATGAGTTTTTTTCACTTCTCACAGAAGAGAATGTGCCTGAAAAATTAAAGAGTGCACTGAATCCAGCTGTGTGGGATTTAACAGGAAAAGAAATTGGCCTAATGACAAATGTAGATCTGATTCAGGTAATAGTGATGGATGGTGCTGTATATCCGAACACACCTCAGTACAAAATGAGTCCAGAAGTGATTGCAGTAGTTGCTCCCTCCATTAATTGACCAATTGATTGAACAAGGAATGTTAAAAGAAATAATGAGCAGTCCTTGTAATTTGCCTATCAGAGGTATTAAAAATCCCAGTGGGAAGTTTGATAGTGCAGGATTTATGAAAAACATAATACATTTGTAGTAATCCATTGTTCAGTAGTGCCAAATTCAGCAGTGATTCTTTATCAGATTCCCTGTGATGCTGAATGGTACACAGTAATTGATTTGTGCCAAGCATTCTTTTCGATTCCTTTGCATCCGGAAAGCCAGTATATATTTGCATTCCGGTTTGAAGACCTTGTCTTGGCATGGTGCCAAGTTTCTCAAGGTTACACAGCGAGCCCCTCAATCTTTAATCAGATCTTGAAAAATGTCTGGAGACTCTAGTCATGCCAGGTAATTCGGTCTTGGTTCAATACATCGATGACCTATTGGTGGCATCAAAGACACTGGAGGCCTGTGTGACAGACACAGTTGCCCTATTGAACCATAGGACACAAGGTGTCCCTAGCAAAATACACATTTTGTAAACAGAAAGTACAGTACCTTGGATACAAAATAGAGAAGGGAGTTAGAAAGGTAACTCCAGAAAAGGTCAGAGTGATCAAACAGATGAGTCCACCCGAAACTCAAAAAGTATAAATGTTTTTGTGAATGGTTGGATATTGTCATAAGTGGATATGTGGTTTCTCACTGATTGCAAAACCTCTATAGAGGTTGACACAATAAGATGTGAAAGATTGTGAGAGAGATGGATGTGCACTTTCAGTCCTAACTCGGAAACATGGAATGGCACAACTTCTAGTAGCATAATTTTCTGCTACTCTGGATTCAGTGGATGCAGTATTGCCAGGATGTTTGAAAGCAGTAGCAGCTACTCGCATGAGTCTAGAACAAAGTGAACCAATTGTGATGGGTTACCCAGTCAAAGTGTATGTGCCACATTTTGTTGAGATTTGTACCAGGACACAATTTCTAACTTCTAGTCGGCTGACTAAGTACGAAAGAGTGATCCTGGGGGCTGAAAATGTGACTGTGGTAAGGTGCGCTACTGTGAATCCGGCAACTTTATTGCCTAATTCTCGTTGTGAGGAAGTGGGAGAGGAAGAGTGTCATGATTCTCTGGATGTGACTGAATTATGCACCAAACCTACGACAGACATAGAAGATAGTAAGTTGGAAGAATCAGATTGTAAGATGTTAGTTGATGGATCATGTTTGAGAAATGAGAGTGGTGAATTATGCACTGCCTATGCCAGTGATTCCCAAACTGTGCGCCGTTATGAGGAGCCAGGGGCACCGCGGCACGATGTGGGAAATTGCAGCGCAGCGCTCCATACTGGGGAGCAATGCCGTCAGCGCTCGCTGTTGGAGGCCAGCTCACATTTCTGTGAAGTGATGAAGAGGCTTCAACAGCTCCTCCCACACCTGCAGTCTGTCAATTAGCCCCATTGTCTTTCTGTCTGTGGCGATTCTCTCAAACAGAATGACAATGGGCCATACTGCAGTTACAGAAACCTAGCGCGAGCACAGCAGGATTGCATTACCTTGGGGAGACATGCCGTCTCTGTCCCTCTCCACCACACGCCGTCTCTGTCCCTCTCCATCACACCCTGTCCTCTGCTCTCTCCATCACACACTGTCCCCCGCCCTCTCGACCACATGCTGTCTCTGTCCCTCCCTGCCCTACTCTTGCTTGTTAGCAAAGGTGTGGTTCTCTGTTGTACTGCACTGCACCTCTGCTCTTCTTTATTATTGCGTCGATCGCCTCTCCTGACTCGAGTGAAAAGGAAAGATTGATGAGGGAAAAGTAGGGCACAAGGGGAGAGAGAAAAAAGTTTGACATAAATGAATAAGGAAAGGTGAAAGACCTGAAAGGTGCAGTGCAGGGTAGATGGATATTAGGGTTAAGTGCTATGTAGATGGCAGGACATTGTTTTCCATCTGGCTTCTGTGCAAAGGCCACCATATGAGTAGATGGGAGTGAGATGGGAGTGAGAGTAACAGAGTGACAGAGAAAGAGTGAGAGCGACCTAGGGGCTGGAGAGAGAATCGTAGGTTCTTTAAAAAACCAAAACCTAGATAGATGCCAAGTAAGAGAAACATATGCCTTTAGAAAATAACTTAGAATCTAAGTGGAACCGGACTTTCTGTTTTTTCTTTGTTGATTTAGGCTGTCCTATAATGTTATGTTGCTTATTTGCATCACTCTGGGGAGGACCCCACAAAGTCATATTATACCCAATAGAGTCTGACAGAGTCGGTGCACTATGGTTACTTAGTAGCTTTTGGTACTGTGGATCATCAACTGCTACTTAAACAAGCCTACATTATAAAGTAATACATGACAGGGTCAGGTCCTGGTGGAGAGTATTGGGTGGGTGGGTGCAGGTTGAGGGGCCTGGTGGAGAGCGCTGGGTGGGTGCATGGTCAGGGGCCTGGTGGAGAGCGTTGAGTGGGTGGGTGCAAGGCAGAGAGGAGAAGGGTGCACGGCAGAGAGAAGAAGGGTGCATGGTAGAGAGGAGAAGGGTGCATGGTAGAGAGGAGAAGGGTGCAAGGCAGAGGGGAGAAGAGTGCAAGGTAGAGAAGGGTGCATGAAGGAGGGGAGAAGGGTGCACGGCAGAGGGGAGAAGGGTGCAACGGTGAGGGGGAGAAGGGTACAAGACAGAGGGGAGAAGGGTGCAAGGTAGAGAGGAGAAGGGTGAAAGGCAGAGGGGAGAAGGGTGCAAGGTAGAGAAGAGTGCAAGGCAGAGAGGAGAAGGGTGCAAGGCAGAGGGGAAAATGGTGCAAGGCAGAGAGGAGAAGGGTGCATGCTAGAGCTGGGAAGGGTGCATGGTAGAGAGGAGAAGGGTGCAAGGCAGAGGGGAGAAGGGTGCAAGGTAGAGAAGGGTGCATAGTAGAGAGGAGAAGGGTGCATGGGAGAGAGGAGAAGGGTGCAAGGCAGAGGGGAGAAGGGTGCAAGGCAGAGGGGAGAGGGGTGCAAGGCAGAGAGGAGAAGGGTGCAAGGCAGAGAAAAGAAGGGTGCAAGGCAGTGGGGAGAATGGTGCAAGGCAGAGGGGAGAAGGGTGCAAGGCAGAGGGGAGAAGGGTGCAAGGTAGAGAAAGGTGCAAGGTAGAGAGGAGAAGGGTGCAAGGCAGAGGGGTGAAGGGTGCAAGGTAGAGAAGGGTGCAAGGCAGAGAGAAGAAGGGTGCAAGGCATAGGGGAAAAGGGTGCAAGGCAGAGAGGAGACGGGTGCATGGTAGAGAGGAGAAGGGTGCATGGTAGAGAGGAGAAGGGTGCAACGGGGAGGGGGAGAAGGGTGCAAGACAGAGGGGAGAAGGGTGCAAGGTAGAGAAGGGTGCAAGGTAGAGAGGAGAAGGGTGCAAGGCAGAGGGGAGAAGGGTGCAAGGTAGAGAAGGGTGCAAGGCAGAGAGGAGAAGGGTGCAAGGCAGAGGGGAAAAGGGTGCAAGGCAGAGAGGAGAAGGGTGCATGGTAGAGAGAAGGGTGCATGGTAGAGAGGAGAAGGGTGCAAGGCAGAGGGGAGAAGGGTGCAAGGAAGAGGGGAGAAGTGTGCAAGGTAGAGAAGGGTGCATAGTAGAGAGGAGAAGGGTGCATGGTAGAGAGGAGAAGGGTGCAAGGCAGAGGGGAGAAGGGTGCAAGGCAGAGGGGAGAAGGGTGCAAGGCAGAGAGGAGAAGGGTGCAAGGCAGAGAAAAGAAGGGTGCAAGGCAGTGGGGAGAAGGGTGCAAGGCAGAGGGGAGAAGGGTGCAAGGTAGAGAAGGGTGCAAGGTAGAGAGGAGAAGGGTGCAAGGCAGAGGGGAGAAGGGTGCAAGGTAGAGAAAGGGTGCAAGGCAGAGAGGAGAAGGGTGCAAGGCAGAGGGGAAAAGGGTGCAAGGCAGAGAGGAGAAGGGTGCATGGTAGAGAGGAGAAGGGTGCATGGTAGAGAGGAGAAGGGTGCAAGGCAGAGGGGAGAAGGGTGCAAGGAAGAGGGGAGAAGGGTGCAAGGTAGAGAAGGGTGCATAGTAGAGAGGAGAAGGGTGCATGGTAGAGAGGAGAAGGGTGCAAGGCAGAGGGGAGAGGGGTGCAAGGCAAAGGGGAGAAGGGTGTAAGGCAGATGGGATAATGGTGCAAGGTAGAAAAGGGTGCAAGGCGGAGGTGGAGTAGGGTACAAGGGGGAGGGGGAGAAGGATGCAAGGTGGAGGGGGAGAAGGGTGTAAGGCAGAGGGGGAAAGGTTGCAAAGGGGATGGTGATGAAGTTAATAATGTGCCCCTCCCCCCGAAAACATTTATGCGGATACCCATGATCAGAGCCCACCTCACGTAAACTTCCTCACGTAAACTTCTTGTAACGCCACAGAGCTCCTTGAGCCTTTCTCTAGCCTGGTTACTTTTAGTGGGAATGCTTTATGCATTGAGATGTACTTTATAAGATCTTTGTGATTGGAAATAAAGTTTTATGACAGTGATGGCTACTCTCTGAATCCTTCATCACATCTAGACTTGATTCTTCATGTAGACCAGTGGTTCCCAAAGGGTGCGCCGCGGCACCCCGGTGCGCGGGTAAAAAAATGGAGGGGAGCCACTGCCAACTGCCAATTAGGTCAAGGGAGCCACGAGTCAAAAAAGTTTGGGAACCACTGGCCTATGCTTTTTAACTGCTGTTAAACTCCACCCAGATAGCTGAGCTGATAGCTCTGAATAGAGCGTGCATAATTGCCAAAAGCATGAAAGTAACAATATTCACGGACAGCCAATACAGATTTCGAATTGTACATGATTCCGGCCAGCTATGGATGCAAAGGGGATTTTTTACTTCCTCAGGTTCCCCTATTAGAAATAGTAAAACTTTATTATTATTATTATTATTATAGAGGCTTTTGTAGCGCGCTCTGTTACTAAATAGTATAGTATCCTGGCGCGAAAGAGAGGGGAGCAGATCACATCATATGCAATTGAGAGACAGCCATTAGACAGTGGTGTTAAAGAGGTGGGTTTTTAAGCCTTTCCTGAATGCCATGATGGAAGGGGCTGTTCTCAACTGCAGAGGCAGGGTATTCCAGGCTCTCGCTGCTCTAACAGAGATGGATTGACCACCAAGCCTGCTATATTTGAACTTTGGCACCGTCATTTGGTGAAGATTGCTTGATCTGAGAGGGCGGTTGGGAGCATAGAGGGAAAATCTTTTTCTCAGATAGGTTGGGCCCGTTAGGTGAAGTGCTCGGTATGCTAGCACAAGGATCTTAAATAAGATCCTTTGAGCAACTGGGAGCCAGTGAAGGTCTCTGAGAGGTTGGCGGACGCTAGATCTTCTGGGTATGTTAAACAGCAGCCGGACCGCAGCATTTTGAATGACTTGGAGGCGGTGAGTCAGATAGGCTGGGAGTCCACAGTAGAGAGCATTTGCATAATCCAATCTGGATAATATCAGAGCACGAATGACCGTCTCCTTGGCTGTTCTCGGAAGCAAAGGAAGAAATCTGCGCAAGGTTTTAAGGGTGGAAAAGCAGATTCCAGTGAGTTTTTTCAGGTGGTCCTCAAATCTAAGATTGTTGCTAAACCAAATTCCTAGGTTTTTTGCAGGTCCGCCTATGGATTTAGGGCTAGGAAAGTCGGTGGGCCAGAGAGAGTCGCTAAAGTTATCTGGAAAGGAGCCGTACAGCAGGATTTCAGATTTGCTCTCATTACATTTAAGTTGAGCATAGGCCAGCCAGCGGAAAACCGATGATAAGCAGAATTGAACTCTCGACGTGTCCAAGTTGTTTTTGGGCCATGTAAACAAGAGCTGAGTATCATCGGCATAGGCCATAATTTTTTATACATTAAAAAGCAGGGGGCTTAAGGTGGAGCCCTGTGGTACACCAGTAAAAAGTTTTTTGGGAGAGGAGGAGAAAGGCGGCATCCACACTTGCTGGGACCTGTTGTCTAAAAAAGATGTTAACCAGCCGAGAGCTGGGCCAGTTATGCCTATGGCTGCTAGTCTGGTAAGTAGGAGGGAGTGAGGGACCGTATCGAAGGTGGCAGAGAGGTCCAATAAAATCAGCGCCGCTCTGCCACCTCCGTCCAAACACTCACGAATCGCCTCAGAAACCTCGACTGGAGCCGTCTCTGTGCTGAAAGCAGCTCTAAAGCCTGATTGCGCAGGGTGAAGAGCTTGAGAGCTTTCAACAAATCTGTCCAGCTGTGAAAATGTAACTTTTTCGCATATCTTTGTCAGAGCCAGCAATAGAGATATGGGCCGGAAGTTAGCGGGGGCCTTTGGATCTAGGCCATTTTTTTTGAGAAGTGGTAACAGTTTTGCCTGTTTCCAGCAGGCTGGAACAGTGGCGCTAGAGAGAGAGAGGTTGACAATATGTGTCACCTCTTGACCGACTGTATTAGCCAGGCCCGCAAGGACTCTGGCCGGGCAGGGGTCAGCGGGGGAACCCGATTGTAAGGTAGCCAGAATTTTCACAACCTCTGTTGTGTTCACTGGAGTGAAGAGGGGAAACTGATCCATAGAGATGGGGATAGTGGGGGAAGGAATAGTCATGGAAACTGGAAAATTGCTACATACAGTAAGCAAATCATCTTGGATTTTATCAATTTTTTCCACAAAAAACACAGAGAGTTCTTCACACCATTTTGCCGTTGAGGCTAAAAGAGGTTGGGCGGCGCAGGGGGAGACAAAGCTTTTAACAATAGCAAAGATTTCTCCGCTATTGTTATTGGCCTTGGTAATGCGCCCGTCATAGTATGAGCTTTTTGCCACTTTAATTGCTGCATAATACTTCTTTTGAGCCATTCTTAGTTCTTTTTTGGCCTCAGGGAGATATGCTTGTCTCCAACGTCTTTCGAGTTTTTTGCAGCCTGATTTGAGATCGCGAAGAGTATTGGAGAACCAAGGTTTAGAAGGGGAGGAGCGAACTCTACAGACGCGGCCCGTTTTGATTGAAAGAGCAACTCCTCCTTCAATCCAAGAGTTAAATGAGCTCACGGCTGACTCAATTTCTGAAGGAAGTGAGGGGCGGGAGGTATCAAGATGGTCACAGAGCATAGCTATGTTAATTTTCTGTGTATGAGCCGCGGGGTGATTGGTCTCAGCAGAGCGAGACAGGGGCCAAGAGAATCTTATTAGCATATGATCAGACCAGTTTACTCTTTCAGGCTCAGACATATTTATGTTAAAGTTGGTACATAATAGGTCAAGGACGTGACCCCCTGAGTGGGTGGGAGCCTTGATCCACTGTTTTAGCTGGGCCATCGCAAGCGCATCGTTTAGCCGAACTGTGTCAGGTAGATCAAGTTGGTCCACGTGAATATTAAAGTCCCCCAAAAGAAGATATGTGGGGTAATTCAGGGCGCGAGGGACTATCATGTCCTCTAGTGCCTCTAGAAATTTTCCTGCGTGGCCAGGTGGTCGGTACACCAAAGATCCCCCTAAGGTGAAATGTGCCCCCAGTGTAAGAGAGAAATGGAGTACCTCGGCGTCAATAGAGGGGCCCATAGAATCTAGAGAAAAGGTCCACTTATCCCTAAAAATGACTGCTATGCCACCTCCTCTGCCTAGGGGGCGGTCTTGTCTAATGACTTTGAAGCCACGTGGGATGGCAAGTTTGATCACTGGGTTACATGTATCATTGAGCCACGTTTCTGTGACAAAGAGAAAATCAAACTCGTTGTCACTTAGTAGCTCAAATATATCATTTGAATGTTTTACCAGTGATCTGGCATTGATCAAGCCGGCCCGGAGACATGACGAGTCAGTAGAACACTGTGTAGGGGCGGATAGAGTAGTTTGAAAGCGAAATGTGCATGCTTGACAAGTGCGCTGAGATGTATCTACCAAGTCCCATCGAATCGAGCAGGGGCAGGATTTAGCACTAAGTGCTATTAAATACTCACGAGAGTAGGAGACACGCGGTCGATCAGTGGATGGGGAGGTAGCCACAGGGGGGCTGGCGCTGGCCGCGTCCGGGACACGGACGGGCACAGACGGGCCCTCCTTTGGCGCTCCTTCGGCGCGCAGACGGCGCGCCCGCTGCGCGTGGCCGCTGCGCGTCCTGAAAGGCATGGCTAATTATAGACTGAAGCCCCAACCTCCGCTGGACCGCTAACTCCCGTCCGGCAGGGTCCGACCCACACCTAAGATGGCGGCCGACCTAGCCCTCCACAGCAAACGGCACGTGAAGCCGCGGTGGACCGGGGCTTAGGGGGAATGCAGTCAGTGACAGGCAAAGTAGCGGTGAGTAGGTAAATAATGTCACACAATCGCTGACTTTAGAAGAACTAGTGGATGCTTTGCAATTGCCCAAAAGAATTGAAGTGATCAGATGTGCTGCACATAAATCAGGAGATGATTATATGATGAAGGGCAACTGATATGCTGACCAAATAGCATGCTAATGTGCATAAAATACAATGGCTTTAAACAGATCAATTAAAAGAGGAAATACCGAATGCCATCTTATGTTCACAACCACATGTGCAACTTGGGATGAAGTTAGGCAGCTGCAAGAAAAGGCAAGTGATGAGGAAAAAGACATTTGGAAAATTACAGGCTGTAGAAAGAGAGCAGATGAGGAATTGCAGGTTTATCATGATGAAAGACCAGTTTTACCAGACTCTTTACTTTCCCATATGGCCAGGGTTTACCATGGAAATGTACATATTGGAAAATATGCAATGATCAGACTCTTTAAACAGACATGGTATAATTCAAAGTTCAGGGTCATTGCAGAGAGCCTTTGTCAGAGGTGTATAATATGTCAGCAGCAAAATCCAGGTAGAAAGACAGCTGTTAGTTGGGGACAAATTGAAAGAACAGGAGGTCCATTTACCCAATTCGAGCTTGACTTCATTTAACTTCCCCCTTGCAATGGGCTGAAATATGTTCTGGTCATTGTTTGCTTGTTCTCTCGCTGGGTGGAATCCTATCCCACGAGAAGGAATGATAGCCTTACAGTAGCTAAGCTAAGTTTGAGAGAACTGATCCCTAGATTCGGAATTCCAGTCACTTTGGAGACAGATAGAGGAACGCATTTCAATAATGACATAATATGGCTGATTTGTGTAGCATTTAAAATTGAGCCGAAGCTGCATTGTGCCTATCGACCTGAAGCATCTGGTGTGGTTGAGCAAATCAATAGCACTATAAAATCCAGGTTAGGGAAAGTGTGTGCATCCACATCACTGAAATGGCCTGACACTTTACCCCTTGTGCTGATGAGTCTAAGAAGTATTCCTGACAAGAAGACTGAATTGAGTCCCCATGAAATTCTCAGGGGAAGAGCAATGAGACAAGCATATATACCAGCAAACAAACTGGTGAGTATATCTGATGATCTGGTGCTTGACTATTGCAGAGGATTTGCTGAACTAGTACATTCTGTGTGTCACCAGGTTGGAGAAGATGCCACAACAATACATCAGAATCAAGCTCCTGATTTGAGTCCTGGTGAATGGTTTTTCATCAAGAAGCATGTAAGAAAATCATGGCACAGACCTTATCAAATGATACTGGTAAGGACAACGGCAGTGAAGGGTGCAGGGTCACCAAATTAGATTCATGTGAGATATACCAAACAAACCCTAGATCCACTGGAAAGACCAAAGGAGCAACAACTGGTGAATCAAAACCAAAGACCAGTGGGTGAAGTGGGTGAAAATGATGAATCCAGAGTGACAGATTCTAATAAAAAAAAGGGATGGTGAACAGCCGAGCACAAGTCGAGTAGAATGAGCGCAAGATTCTACGATTCAAGAGACTGCTGTTGAGCCAGAAAGAAGTGAGTTTGCTGTTGAACCAGAAGGAAGCAAGTTCACAGTTGAAAAAGAAGGTATTAACGAATCAGAAGAACCTGAAGAAGATAAATGCAGGAATGGGAACAGTCAGACTACAGGGCAAATAAAAAAACCTGTGAACCTGATGTAGAAAGAGAGAAAGTGGTCAAAGCGAAGAAACCAAGAAAAGGTGATAATTTACCAGGCGGAGTGAAAAGACTAAAATACACTCTTGTGAAGAGAAGGTTAAGATAAAGACCAGAACAAAGTAATGAGGTCACAAGTCAAACAGAACAAGAAGAGTCAGGGAATTAAATAGTATGAAAAACAAGAAGAGTGAGAATTCCAAGCAAGAAGTATCGAGCACCTGAATAGACCTATGTCATTTTGGAAGAAATTAAAAGCTCAGATCCAAGTGAAGAAAATGACAATTCTGACACTGAACATGTTGTTGAAAGTAAACTAAGACCTCCTTAAAAGAACTGTGACAAAATAAGGCACAACCTTGCTGATTGAAAGAAAAACGAAAAAAGACTCAGAGCAGACTGGTGTAAAATAATAAAAGAAGTGGGTAAAGATGAAAGCCTTGAAGTGTAGGCGTACACTACTATTTTTAGGATTTTTTTTTAATAGTTCAGAATTTATAGGTTTAGATAGATTTTTATTTTTAGAAAACAAAAAGTCTGAAGCAGAAGTGACTGAACTTCCAAAATCTAGTCAAAAATGTAGGTGTATTTAAGCTTGCTTATGTAGTGTCTTACTATTAATCTTTATGTGGTTATTATCAACTGTCTTTCTACCTATGCTAATGGTAACTGATAAAAGAAACACTACTACTGAAGTAACAAGTGAAAGAATGAGTGATGACACCCCAAATATTAATATAGTACCATTTGATGGAAGTGTTCTCCATCATGACAAATCAATTAATGATTTCTCATTACATGTCTATACTAAATTACTTTATGAATATATAGAAACCATTAATGTGAGTGATTGTTATTTGTGCATGCAATAACCTTCGTCTGTCTCAGATGGTGTGTCTTATCACTACCTTCCTTTCCCCTATGATGTCTCTTGCAGTATACTTACAAGCCTGTTTTACGTGACGGGGAAGCTCAAGTACAATTTTTCCAATATAGATTTAGTATTTTCAAAAATTCCTGTAATTAAAGAACTAAATACATTTTTAAGTAGTAAGAATCAACGATATATGGGAGAATTCTTCCATATTAATAAAAGTTTAGATATAGAATATGCTTATAAATACAACCTAACATGTAGTTAGCTGGTTGAAGAGAATTTTTTTATAGAAATGATAGAAGATAGAAGGGAGAGTTTCCTAAAGAAAGCTGCTGAACAGAAGTCACAGGTACCACCATGGGATTTTAGAGAAGGAAATTATGAGAAGGGTGAGAAATACGCTGTAATGTCCCTGGACTGGTCACAGAAGTGGAACATTTGTTTGCTTAGAACGAAAACTGAATGAAGTGAAGCAGGGACTAACACGTAACAAGAGAACAAGTTTCTGAGAAATATTAGGTGATATTTTTGGTGCACTGAAACCCTCAGTTGGAGTCACACATAATTTGAAAATTGTCCATTGTGGTTGATAGTTTATCTCCAGATACTGCTGATGGGTTCTTGATGATTGACACTGACATGGCTGCAATCAGATCATTGGTTTTGAAAAAATAGGCATGCCTCTGATATTCAATTGGGAAATGAGGGTGGAGTCTGTGGTATGTTGAAAGTCCAACATTGCTGCACAAATATCCCTGATAAGAGTAAAGAAATTGAGGGATATATATAAAGAATATTAAAAAATTACATGAAGATTTGACCCAACTGGAGGTTGACGGTGTTTGGATGAGACTTTGTAAGAGTTTCTCCTCTATAGGTAAATGGTTTTTTACTTTTGGAGGTAGTTTTTTAGGAAAAATAATAATACCAATAGTTTCAGTAACCATAATAGTTAAAGTATTAATAACAGCATATAAGTGTTGTAAGGGTAAAAGTGGGAGAAAAGAAGTGACTGAATCTAATAATCGACAAAGAGCAAGAAAGAGAAAAAGAGAAGAGATTGAATTAGAGGAACTAAAAGGAGAGTATTATGACTTGATTAAAGATTTAAATGAGGCTGCCATATAAAGAGAGAAGCATACAGAATTTTAATTGATAAAAAAATGTCACTTGGTATGGTAGGCATTTTTATGATGGCTCCTACAAGCCATCAGAGAGAAAATTGATGGAGCAGGGTTTCGCAAAAATCAAACTTGCTCAAATTGATACCCCCATAATACATACTAACTGTAAGGAGTTGTTGATACACTAACGTACACCTACTATGTACACAAGGGAAATTGCTTTGCGCATGTCTGAACTAACACGTAAATAATTAATATTGTAATAACTGTTGTGCTTAAAAAGAAACAAGAAATATTGCATGATTAGGCCGCATGTGCATCTGTATTTTGCATGCTGCATCCTCCTTTAAAGTAATAATAATTGCTGCTTTTTGCACAAAGCTTTTGCTAGGTAACATTCATGGGAAATAGTGCAAGGTGGATGGTAAACAGTGAAGGTTTCATTATCACATAATTAATAAATGTTCATTTTCATTTACTTTAGTTTGCTGGATGAATCAGCCATCTTCCTAAACTTGGCTAAAGTGGGAGGGGGTAATTTGTGGAGTGAGTTTGCTCTGTCAGAAGCAAGACAGAATGTGCCATGCACCGCAGATGACATGAGAAGGTTGAAGTCCAGTGTGTCGAATGACTGACAAATGAAGTGCCCAGGCGTGGAACCGGAGACACATTCTGCAGAGGATGTTAAAGAATGGATAGAACATGTTAAAATTTGTATCTCATGAAACGTGAGAACAAACTAAGACCCAAACCCTGGTAACTAATATTGAACAATGATTTAGTTGAATTAAAAGTGAAGTCACAGTGATGTGACACTGTCAACTCCTAAATCCACCAATCCCTTTGTGAGTTTATTAAACATTTGCAACAATTGTGGGGCGGACATGTTTGTTTTAGAGTATAATTGGGGTGCTTTTAGTGGTTTGGTTTTAGCTTAGGCTGGCAGGAGAGAAAGGGGGGAGATCCGCTGCTGTCCGTCGGTCTGCAAAGATGCCTAGCTGTTCCTGACCTATCCTGTTCCTGTCCTTTTTTATCCTTTTCCCTGATCCTATTCCAGGGAACCCTCACCATCTCCTAGGCCCAATGGGTTGGGTTTCCTACAGACCGATAGGTTTGTATTTAGCCTAACCTGTTCTCATAATTTAATGATTAATGTATTTTGTCTATGAAACTATTGTCTCTCCACCTATCCACTCAGTCAATGATATATTTGATATGTATTATTAGATTAAACTATTCTCTCTTAATCTATCTACTCCTTTAGGTGTATTATGTTTCGCATATATACTTTTGCTGAAACTTTTGTCTCTTACTCTATCCACTCCCACATTGCTTAAAGTCATTGTTTGTTGGATGAGTTTGTATTCAATCAAATTTGTATATATAATTTCTCTTTTCGTGAGAATCAGTGTTTGTATTTTGTAACCAAATGCAGTTGAGCATAACCCTCAATATTTGAGATAAAATCATTATTACCTTAATCGAGAGTCTATGATCATTTAATTGACTAAATGATTGTTAATTTAGTAGTCATCATTGCCATCGACTATTCAACTAATTGGTCCATCTACCAAGTGGAAGAACGTTGATGTAAAAGATTAGTTATTAAAAAATGTCTCATTTGAATGTATGAAAAGGAAAGAATTGACTGTACATATAAATTGGCCCCAGCGCATCAGGGATTCTGGGTGACTGTGTATGTTCCATTGTAGTATGATGTTATTGAGTATTGATCCCTGATCAATTATTGGTATCAGCGCTGGATCCCATAGGACACACTTGGAAGCTGCCATAAACTGAGTCAGTCTGATCACCAAGCTTCCCCCTAAGAGATAAATTCAACAATGCATTGTAAAGTCATTGTAAGGTCACTCCATTACAAAGTTATGAAATTTGATCAGATTCTCAAAGCATTATGTAAGAATTAGGCACTTGATGGCACAAAAGTGTTGTTTAGCCCCTCTATGATACAAGTGTAACTAAGGGACTTTTTATTGTTAAGCTTGTCAGACACCAGACTCAATTTGGACTTACAAAGATGATAATCGGGAAATTGGAATTTAGTGATCCACCTGAAACTGGATCGATAAAACCAAGTGACAAAATCAACACTAATATGGGCTCATTTTGATTATCCTTTTGTGGTATAAGAGCAAAAGAGAGGTCTTACCCACATTGAAAGGCAGTGCTACAGCCATAGTTAAAGGCATAGGCTTACACTTGCGCTTGGATTGTTTACAGAGAGCATGGCTACCCCAACTGAGTTAACATGAGATGAGTAAGCAGCAGACAGTTACCAACAGGACTAGAAATGCCTAGTATTCAGTAGTTTTCAGAACTTCAGAAAGGAGGCATAGATGTTTAACTTCAGGGGAAGGGTGTTCCTTAAAGTGGGGTCTAAGAAGGAAAAATACATTTGCCTTGAGAGTTTATCTTGTGGTTTCACTGCAAGATTATGACTTCAGATTAGGTATTTAGGGGTATTAATTGAGAAGTGGGTGGCATGATCATGGACAACCTACAATCCCTTCTTGTACAGATGCCAAACAACTAATTAAAGTTGTCCACCATGCAACTTTACCTACGAGGTAGGATCCACATTTTCAGAATGGTAGTGTCTTTAAGATACAATACTACCTCTGGCAATTCCTATAAAAAAAACATGCTGCAATGGATCGGCAGTACAGGAACTTCATCTGGGAGGGCAGGAAACCAAGATTAAAATCTGACAAACTGCATGCGGAAACAACATCCGGTGATCTTTGTCTAGCAAATACCGCCCAATATCATTTAGCACATTAGTTGTCACAACTAACTTATATTTCCAACAACTATAATGACACACCAAGGAGGCAAGACTAGAATGCACACACTTGGGATAGCCCCCTGGCCCTATCATACCTTACTGTGACTACCATGAGACACATATCAGGTTCCAACAACAACTAACTAAAGTCATGACAAAATCCTGGGCACAGGCACATACAATGCTTAGGATATGGAAATACTTTAAGGATTTGGCAGTATTGTACCAGTATTGTGCCATAAATGAATGTAGTTCATGTGAGAAATCAGGCTATTAGTTGAGGGGGCAGGTGCAGTCTTCTAGACTCTTCCCAGGTCTTAGACAGAAGGTTTAGTCCTCTTCTGGTCTACCACCTGTTCAGGAGTGGTCAGAAGTGTGTCCTATAGATGCCACATTTATGCCTGGCACATGTTTATCGATAGTAACGACACCTGGAGACACCCTAACCAACAGGGTAAAAAATTTACTGGCTAAACCTATCCACTTTGGGCATTTTCAAGTTCGTGGAAGTCTTCAGCTACACTAAACTTGGACTCTGAGGACTGGGGGTGTGCAAGAGGAGTACAATATGGTGATTCTAGTGTCCTCCCACAGCTAACATTAAAGTCCAGGTTTAAGAAGTTCCTGTACCCCCAAAAGCTCAGAGGTATGGTATGACACAAGCTAAGGTTTCAGCAACACGACAGTGGATACACACAAATTACTGCTGCATTCTGTTTCCGTCCTTTGATGTCTGCACCCAATGTCATATGAAAAACCCCAAACACACAAAAGGTGATGGAAGGAATGCTTGCAATAAGTGTAACAACTGGCAATTGCTTGGGGTTTCATTCCAAAACAGCGTTCTTTTGTCCACCACACCACATCAATTTGGATCCAGATATTTGTAAATTAGCCTTTACCCTGATCCAGTAGCAACACTCCAGTCCCAAATGCCTGGCCAGGGCCTACCGACCTGGAAAACAAGCAACTCAAGCACCGCTTCACCATGACAGGGGTTCGTCAGTCAAGTGTAGCTTTGTTCAAGTGACACAGTGAGCACTGGACTCACTACCTAGGGTGGTACATCAAACACACAAAAAAAAGTGTTTGGAGAAATGCATGTAATAAATTTAACCACTGGCAATTGCTCAGGTTAGCATTCCAACCTAATGTTCTATTGTTTTCCATGCCGCCTCAGTTTAGACCCAGCTATAAGGAAATCAGTCTTGATCCTGCACCAATAGGAACAGTCCAGCTCAAACTGACAAAGCCAACTTCTCCCTCAACCAGAACACAAACAACCCAAGATTTAGTTCTCCATGATTGGGGGCTCTATTTGTGGACCAAATCTGATGGGCATCTTGGTACAGTCTAGAATCAAAAAACACTGGCAGAGAAAAATCATTTACCATTTTGGGGCCTTCCACATGTTTCAGGGCACTACCCCTGCAGACACTGCAGTGTGTGTCACTTCAACTAAAAAACTAGAGCTAGGGTTATGAAAAGAATGGATCCAATACAGGAACAACAATTGCCACCGCTTACCACTCCACAAATGTTGTGTACCTCATTACCTGCCCTTGTAAAATGTAATAGGTTGGAAAGGCATACAGGAAAATAAAACTATCCATAGGAGAACATTGAAGCAACTTTAGGTGCAAGTGAGCCACCACAAAGATGTCTAGTTATTGCATAAATAATGGCCATACTGAAAATGATGGTAATTGGACTAAACTTAAATAGATACAAACAACTTTTATGACTAAACAACTGCCTGGAACCTTACTGGAAAAAGAGAAATTAATGGTGTTTAAATTGGACACTAACACTAAAGGACCTAAGGATGACATCCATTGGCTGAGTCTGGGTTAGTCATTTGACTTGTATCTTTTGTTAGCTGATGGTCATATTTGTAGACACTTAGGAGCAACATTAAATATACCTATTGATATCGAGTATGAGACCATTATTGTGCCTTGAAAACATTAGGAACTCTTGGCAGACACCACTGACTCCTGCGAATACCTCACACTCTCTATTTGCAGAAACTCACTACATCTCTACAACTTACACATTTTTTACCACCCTCCACGTTCCAATAACTCTTTCACCGATCATCTCCTGGAAATCATCACAACTAAGATCTCCATCAATGCCAAAGAGATTTTCCTGGGTGATTTCAACCTGCACTAGAATGACACTAAAGATCCCTACGTCAACGCCATTAAAGACCCCCTAACCGTAAAAGCCCTGACTCAAGCCTGCTCTCTGCCTACCCACTCAAAAGGTGTGATCCTTGACTGGATCATTTCTCAGTCAAGCTTATCTCCATAGACCCATGTGACTGGTTTGACCACCACTGCATCTCCTTCATTTTAACTGGGACCCACAAGACAAAGACACAGCATCCGGTGATTCCCAAATGCTGGACTAGAGACACTAAGAACGTCGACCTTATGAAATTGGAGCCTCGCTGCAAATCTGCCCTCCCCTCGCACATAACCACGGTCAGCGACCTCAAGGAACATTACTCGTTGTCTATATCAAACATTCTGGACAACCTTGCCCCTCTAAAACTAAAAAGAGCACAAATCAAAGACAGAAACCCCTGGTTTACTGGTCCCCTCCACATGGAGAGGAGATCCCTACAGCAATCTGAAAGAAACTAGAGACAACACCCATCTGCTACGCATCTAAAATTCTCTACCAGGGGAGAAACTCCGACAACAAACACATCCTCAATTCCCAAAAAGAATATTTCACAACGGAATTGGGGAACGCCAAGAATAGACCCCGTAAGCTATTTGAGCTAGTCAAATACCAACCAAATAAATTGGCTAAAACACTGAAAGAATCCCCCAAATCCCTAATATCGTCAGAAGAATTCTCCTCTTTATTTGCTGATAAAATTATGGCATTAGGAATTGAACTCAGTACCACCACTTACTCTCAACCCCTTCCGGACCTACCCTCTTTTTCCGCACCACTCCCTCTGGCCTCACCTAAAAACCAAGCTGTACCGACCGGATTTTCGGACCAGATGGGATCAGCTCCTAGGAGCCCCTCTAACCCAGCCGGAACGTAATCACCTCCCTCCTTAGAACGTATTTACACTGGGTATGGATATATGTATGTACATCTCGTACCTAAGGATGGGGAAAATCGCAATAAACAAGCATAGGTTTTCTATAATATCCTATTCACACCAACTAGTCTCGCGGCTATGTAGGCCCAGACTAATCTACCCTGGGGCAGGTCTGATTATATACTCTCACACACTGATCTCCCTCAGTGCTCACTCGACACGCAATCCAGCGTGTCTACACTCATGGGCCTGCAGTCCCAGTGCTCTCATCCAGACACACGGTCCGCAATCCGGCAGACCTCCACACCGTATCCTTCCGGTGCTCTCATTCACACACGGTCCGCAATCCGGCAGACCTCCACACCGTATCCCTCCGGTGTTCTCATTCACACACGATCCGCAATCCGGCAGACCTACACACCGTCTATCTTAGGTGCTCTCATTAACGCCGTGTACCAACGACGATCACTTTCCTATGTACACTTAGGGAAGAAGTCTCTCATTATCTACTCAGGATAAAACTACGATAATAGAAATTGGTATGGCTTTCCATATTGCAATATGTACCTTCTGCTCCTGACATCAAATGTCCCCTTTCCTCCTTGTTATTCAATCATCTCTTACCTGATCGGGAATCGCATCCGTTCACGCAAACAATGTTTGACTAGAAGACAAGGTTACCCTGATTGAACAAGAATACAAGGCACATGTCGGTTCACTAAGAACTGGGGTGTTTTATTATAATAAAAATGAACACAATACTACACAATATATATATATATTCTGCAAAGAAAAAGTAAAGATTAGAATGCACGCTTTGCAAGGGAAAGGGTAGAGGTCACCTGGTTAATATGAAGTCGGGGTTCGGCAGTCATCTAGGTTCCCTTCTCGTCTGTGTCTTGGCTCGTCTCAGAATCACACCTTAGCAGTCACGGGTACACGTCTGCACCGCTATGCTCGATCTCCTCTGCTTCCCTCCAAGTCACTGGAACCTTGCTCGCTATTAATTACCGTCTCTCTCTCTCTCTATCTCTCTGTGCGCTCCGCGCTACTTCTCCTTCAGTCTTTCCCAGAGAGGCTCAGTTTCAGAATCTTTCTCGGACTTCACAATGGCGACTGTCTGCCTGGAAAATAATTAATGGCATAGATGCTAACGGCTAGCTGCCGCCTACAGACTGACTGACTCATTGCCTAACACTTTCGCTAATATCAAAACCTGTCCCTTCATGGAAAGTTACGGCCAGTAACCTGCCGCCCACCAAATTCTTGTACCTCCCCATACCAAGGACACGTTCCCAGCCGGCCGGCCTGAAGTTGTGCCTTCGGAGTGGAGAAAAATACAGTCTTTCGATAAGGGCCAGCCTGAACCGGTTCTCTCCAAGCGAACAACACCTCGAAACTAAAACATTACACTTGACCTAGAAAGCCTCTCAAGCTACCAGGCAGAGGGCAAGATGGAGTCTGTCCCGTTTAAGGCCTACAAGGCCCAAAATAAGCATAACTCCATGGAAGATATACTAGCACTCTTGCAAAAGGATGGATCATCACTAATACTTATATATCTATCCCCTAGCTTAAGTTTATAAGCCCTGATCTAAAGAAAAGGGTACGAAAATGCACTACTGTGCCTCATGGATAGGTCCTACTTATAGTCCTAATCCCTATACTATAAGGGTAATAGGCTGGAGTCATCTTCCATCATCCTCCCTCTAAAGAGGGTCGAAAAAGTCGGTTATTACACTTCACCCTTGACTCCAGTCTATTAGCCATGTTCTATATAAAACTAACATCAGTGGAAGAGTAATAAGAAACAAAATTAACTGATCTATTTTTCTTGCCAAATCTAAAATATTGGAATAGAGAAGGAATGCACTGAATAAAGCAGCAAATGGCAACTAGAATACAAATAGAAATCATAACACCCCCTATAATCTGTCGTAAAGAATGTAAGTCAGGCAACCAATGAAAGAGCCAGTCAAACCAGCCCTGATCAATATGTTTTCTAACTTCTGCAGTCAAGTCGTGAAATTTGTCAATATGGGCCTGAATCGATTTAGAATGGTCAGATAGGTTAAAACAACAAAGACCTTCAAAGTCAGAACAGTCATGTCCATGTTTTAACAGGAGATAGTCAATCGCTGCACGATTTTGCAAAATTGCCCTGCGTTCACCCTGGGCATCTAATAACAGGTCAGATAACACGGTAGAAGTCTGATTAATGGATTTAACCATCCAGCAAGCCATCTTGCCAATTGTTTTAGCATTGTAAACGGCTAACCCCGGGACACCAATAATAGAAATAGCTAAACTGAGATATTCAGATTTAGAATAAAGATGAATGGAAGAGTCACAGTCCTCATGTAATGTCATAGAGTCGCGTACTACACGGGAATGGGAACCAGGGTGCGAGGAAAACATTAACAAACTTAATCTAGTAATAGCGCATGGACCTCCAGAAATATTTGCGGGAATATAGGGCCAGGAGGAATTCCCACAGGAGAACAGCCAGCCAGAGGGCAACAACATTGCACGGTAATAACTAGGAGCAACTAATATACGTTTACATGTCATATTATTTTTTACGGAAATACAGGAATTCGGAAGTCTTTGTAAGCAGTTTCAATTAAATACATTCCGAAATAGCCTTAGGATCACATGTCAAAATGAAGCATAAATCACCCTGCGAAATGTTGTAGGTGGTAATTCGGGAATTAATAGGGGGAATGGAGTCCGTAAGGATGGTACACAAAGGGCAAAATTCATGGGCCGCAAAATCGCCCAGA
This sequence comes from Lissotriton vulgaris, assembly GCF_964263255.1. Classification (NCBI taxonomy): domain Eukaryota; kingdom Metazoa; phylum Chordata; class Amphibia; order Caudata; family Salamandridae; genus Lissotriton; species Lissotriton vulgaris. The sequence goes on from NC_141696.1 coordinate 942,156,853, forward strand.
ATAATATTGGGCCGGGCATTCGAGATATTGAAAATATGCCGCAAAGTTTCAGTGGAAGCCGGGACAGCAACCAAGCAGGTCGCTAAGATATCAGTCACAGACCTCATGGGAGTGAAGCAGAAATGTGGAGAGTTAGTCGCCCTTTTCGCCAGGGTAATCCAAAAATTTGCTGAAGAATCCCACGCAGCGAAGGAACGCGGAACTCGGGTTCTCCAATCAACCGAAGTCGGTGGGTTCTCTCCTCTCACGGCGTAGCAGACCAAAAGGTGTCCAACGCCGGCACATCCTGCAGCAGCAGTCCAGAGAATTATCTGAAAGAAAACAAATACAGGCCTTACTCATTCTCGTAAATAACATTTGTCAGCCGGGACAGCTTCCCAGCTATCTTTCCCTGGTCTCATCACCAAAATGGTATTATCATGACCGGTCGCAATAACTTCAGCTTGTTCAGGGGGATGTTTAGGCGATTGCACCCATATTTTCACACCAGGATTATCCGTGGACCCGAAGCCTTTTTGGCCTCGTATTGTTAACAAAGTCTGGGCAGTGCCTTTCTTAATCTCACCACTGAAAACAGGCATAATTAGCAACTGAGCAACACAGTCAGATTTTTGAATTGACAAATCAATCTCACTGCTATTAAGCAGGAGAACCTTAATCTCTCCCTGATAATCGCTGTCAATCAATCCTCCGAGAACTTGAATACCTTTCAAGGCAAGGCCCGATCTAGGGGCAATCAGTCCAAAGCTACCGGCCGGTATACAGACACCAACGCCGGTTTCAACAATTATTCGGTCTCTACCTTTCAGGACTGCGTCATTCATAGCATGCAGGTCCAAGCCTGCGGAACCTGGGGTTGCTCTGCATGGAGCCAAAGCTCCGGGGGTAATTTCCCAGTACATAACAGTATTAGACATGGTGTTGGGCTTTGCATCGACAGTTGGAGGAAACAAACGCATTAAAGGAGATTCAGCATGCAACAAGGGGCGATTATTCAATATTAACAATGCCTGGAGTAAGAAATCTCTCCAGTTCTTGTAATGTTCATCAGTTAACTTACGTAGTTGTTCCTTTAACAAACCATTCATGCGTTCAATGAGGCCCGAGGCCTGCGGATAATATGGAATGTGAAATATCCATTCAATGTTATTAGCCACACAGAATTCCTGCACCAATCTTCCACGGAAATGGGATGCATTATCAGATTGAATTTGGAATGGAACACCATAATATAATGTAAGCATTTCCAGAGTTTTAATGGTATTGACTTGGGTAGCTTGTTTGCAAGGGAAAGCAACCAATAGGCCACTATAGGTATCAACAGCTGTGCAAACATATTGACAATTTTTGCTCATAGGGAGCGGGCCAATATAATCAATTTGCCAAATTTGAGCGGGCATTTTTCCTCGATGTAAATGGCCTTTAACAATATGAGGCACTGTTCTCTTTCGAGCATGCTGACAGAGAGGACAATGCAGAATGACATCTTTAATCAAATTTAAAGGAATATGAATTCCTCGATCGGCAGCCCACCTGCTAGTGGCTCTTTCTCCAAAATGTCCCGCTTTCTGGTGGGCCCATTTCGCCAATCCCGCCAAATCAGAATCCTGCATGTCCACCACTGCCTCAGAAATTTTAGACTTTTCATCTGCAATGTTATGAAAAAATATGTCAAGGGAATCAATCGGGGTGTGAGCCTCCACATGAAAGATTGTCACAGTACTCTGTGGGAGCAATTCCCAAATTTCTTGCCATAGTTCTTTTCCCCACAGTTCTTTCGAATGCAATTCCCGATTATGAGAATGCCAAGTTGGTAGCCATACCGCCAGTCCATTAGCAGTGGACCAGGAATCAGTGAAAATGTGACATGCGCCAGGTAGTTCTTGTTTCAAAACTTGGTAAACTGCATATAATTCAGCATATTGACTACTCTTTCCATCACCAGTTGTACTCAATAATTTTTGCGTAATCGGGTTATAGGACACTGCTTTCCAATGCCGTTACTCACCAATGAATTTCGCTGAACCATCTGTAAACCACACATGTTTTCTGTCCTCCGCGGACAAATCATCAAATGGCTTACCCCACCTGACAGGAGATTCCTGGACTACAGGCACAGAACAATCATTTCCAGTCTCATTCGATGGCGCCTGCGCCACTCGCTCATGCAACACAGCCACACCTTTCGGACCCACACGCGCTCTGTCCTGAATGTACCATTTCCATTTAATCACACTCGCCTCTTGAGCATGTCCAATACGATGAGATTTCGGCGAACTCAAAACCCACTGCATGATAGGAATCTCAGGTCTCAAAATCACAGCATGACCCAGAGTCAATTGCTCGGTATCCACCAGAGCCCAGTAACATGCAAGCAATTGTTTTTCAAAAGGTGTATAACGCTCACCAGCCTCAGGTAACTTTTTAGTCCAAAAACCTAAGGGCACTTTTTGTCTGCCCTGCTTTTGCCACAAACTCCAATTGGCATACAGACCTTCCACAGAAACATTCAAATCCACATCACCCTCGCCCTCAGGCCACAAATCCCTACTGAATCGCTTCTTTCGCCAAATGAAAAGCATTCTGTTGTGGTTCCCCCCATTCAAACGCATTCTTTTTACGAGTGACTCGATATAAGGGAGCCAAAATCTGACTCAAATGGGGAATATGCTGACGCCAAAAACCAAACAGGCCAATGAAACTCTGAGCCTCTTTTCTGTTCCTCGGAACTGCAAAATCCAAAATTTTCCGCCTCACCTGCGGGATCACTTCTCTGTGACCTTCATGCCAATTAATGCCTAAAAATTTAACATTCTGGGAAGGGCCTTGTAATTTATCAGGATTAATTTCCCAACCTTTTGCACGTAAACAGTCAAGGATCTGATCTAAATGGGACTGGACCTGATCTTGCGTCTCACCTTGAATCAAAATGTCATCAATATAGTGACACACCTGAATTTGTGGATGTACAGGCACCTCAGACAAATGTTCTGCCACCAGCCGGTGACAGATCGTAGGACTATATACATAACCTTGAGGAAGACTCCTGAACGTCATTTGACGGCCATTCCAGGTAAAACTGAATTGTTCCTGACACTCGGGGGCAATCGGAATCGAAAAGAAAGCATTAGCAATATCAATGGACGCATACCATGTACCTGGATGCTTCTGAATTCTCTGAATCAAAGTCACCATGTCTGGCACTGCAACAGCCAAATGAGGTGTAAGTTTATTCAATTCTCGATAATCAACCGTCATGCGCCAAGAATTATCACTCTTGCGCACAGGCCATACGGGATTATTCCAAGCAGAAGTGATTGGAGTTACGACCCCTGCGTCAACCAAATCCTGAATTGTAGCACTAATTTCATCATGACCACCTGGAATACGGTATTGTTTCGGAGAAACCACCTTCGTAGCTTGGGGAATTTTAATGGGAGGCATCCGCAAACGGCCAACCCGAATGGGTCTGGACGAAATGTAATGTTTGGCTCCAAATTGATAACAACCATCATCCAAATGCAAAGTCATACCTTTCAAAATATCAATACCAATAATATACTCCAAAAGCGGTACAACCAACACAGAATATTCTTTACGGGGAATTCTGCCAATTTTCATCTCGAGTGTAGTTTGCACCATGGGGGTTTCTTTACCACCTAAACCAGTAATTGTAAAAAACTGTCCTTTAAATTTCTTCGATTTACCATGAATTAAAGTGGCCTCCGCTCCAGTATCTACCAACGCTCGGGCCCTTTGGATATTACGATGTTTCCGAAAAATTTCAATATCTACATAGGGTCTATTGTCTTTGTGAGCCCACCTGCGTACCGGAGCTTGACCTATTTCCTAGTCATTTTTACCGTGGTCAGTCAACCAAGACAAATCAGGATAAATGTTCTCAACTTTCTTTGGAATCAGAATGTCTTGCTCATATCCATCCCTATTACGAAATGGATTATTGTCATGTTCAAAGAATTGAGAATTGCGATCAGAAAGCTTGTAACGATCCTCTCTTCTCCTCATGTCAGGGGAATAACCTCTTTCATCTTTGTGTCTGTGAGAGACACGATCATCTCTCCCCCTGTCTCTCTCTCCCTCTTTCTCCCTAATGCATTCACGGCGGGGGGAGACATCACGTTCATAGCGATGGTCATCACGGCGATCAGCATCCACACGACGCCTCTCATCACCACTGCCATCGGACCCACGGTCACAATCATTCTTTCGTACACGACGGGCACCCTCCTTCCGATCTAAACCACGCTTACGAAACATGTCCCACAAGCGATTATTAGGTTCACCGTCAATGTCCTCCCTTTTCACACCATCAGCCAAAAGTGCAAGAAACATATCACGTCTAGAGAATTTATAATCCCCAGCGGTACGACCTTCAGGTCGAGATTGCCTCTCAGGTTTAAACTATTCACCCAACTCACCAAGCTGACAAACAGATTCAAGCACCATAGACAAAGGATTGCCAGTTTGATTAATCAACAAAGTCATCATAACCTGCTTATAAGCAACAGGCGAAGAACGGATAATGCGATTAAGCACAGAAGATGTTAAAAGACCATCCAACAATCTGTCAGAAGTACTGAGAAAAATGGCAGTTTTCATCACTTCCTCCTTCAAACGTTGCGACGCATCGCGCAAAGTGTACCATGGCTTGTCATTGACAGGCCAATCAGATTCAGTAGGGTACTTATGGTTACAGCCATAATTCGCAAGCTGGAGCAAACTAATTTGGCCAGCACCATTATTGTAGAATCGGAACTCAAAGAGCAAAAACGTAAACAATCACCAGCATCAAGCATAATACCAGCAGCACCCAGTTCATAAAGGCGCACCATCCAAGTAAGCAAAGTTTCACCGGGCCGTTGTCGAAATCGTTGTAAAATGTCACTAACCTCCTGTTGAGTAAAATCTTCAATACTATCCAAATGAATACCATTCGGCATACCAGGAGCCTGTTGCAATTTGCGTCGAAACACAGGGTGAGCAGAAACCTCCGGAAGAGCCTCCGAGGAAGCCCGAACCTTAGATTTAGAAGAACAATCAGGGCGTAATACGTCATCAGAATGAGTAGAGCGACCACGGTCGCCAGAAATGTCGTCTTTATCACAAGAAGCAGATTTGCAATCACGTCCGGAGCGAGAAGACTCACGCTTGTCACTCTCCTCAGCCGAGGAGCCAGAATCATTCGAATCCCAGATATTACCATCCCACTCATCGGGGTTCCAATCCAGTCCGGCTTTCGCCACGACCAGACGTACTTTACGTGTAGACACACGACCACGACGGTGTCTGTATTTATATTTCGCAATGCGAACTGCAGCCCTTTCGGCTATAGTTTGATAAGTCTCAAGTTTGTCAGCAAGCAATTTATTCTGACACCGCAAAAGAGTATGCGCATTCTGCGCTTCAACAAACTTTTCCTCCATATCCACAAATCGTTTTTGCAACTTAACAAACTTTTCATGAAGAATTCTGTATGCAGTAAGCACAATCCAACCTCTGCGTCCTAAAATAGGAAGCTCATCACCCTTCACTACTGGTGATTTTTGCAAGCAAGAAACCACATCAGCAGGCTACGCCTGCTCCAAACAAGAAGTCCAATTCTCACTCAAACCAGTAGAATCGGCCCACTCACGGGCCAAAGCCTCGTAAGGCGTTGATTCCCAGCCGGGAATATCAACAGGCAATTTAAAAGTAGATTTCGACTTACGCGAAAACATTTTGACACACAAAAAAAAAAATATATATATATATATACACAATTATCAACAAAGAGAATACGTACAAGCCGAGCGCAAACCAACAAGATTAAAACAATACAGCGCACACAGGCTTCGTAAACAGTTCGTGACGCCAGATGTACCGACCGGATTTTCGGACCAGATGGGATCAGCTGCTAGGAGCCCCTCTAACCCAGCCGGAACGTAATCACCTCCCTCCTTAGAACGTATTTACACTGGGTATGGATATATGTATGTACATCTCGTACCTAAGGATGGGGAAAATCGCAATAAACATGCATAGGTTTTCTATATTATCCTATTCACACCAACTAGTCTCGCGGCCATATAGGCCCAGACTAATCTACCCTGGGGCAGGTCTGATTATATACTCTCACACACTGATCTCCCTCAGTGCTCACTCGACACACAATCCAGCGTGTCTACACACATGGGCCTGCAGTCCCAGTGCTCTCATCCACACACACGGTCCGCAATCCGGCAGACCTCCACACCGTATCCTTCCGGTGCTCTCATTCACACACGGTCCGCAATCCGGCAGACCTCCACACCGTATCCCTCCGGTGTTCTCATTCACACACGATCTGCAATCCGGCAGACCTACACACCGTCTATCTTAGGTGCTCTCAATAACGCCGTGTACCAACGACGATCACTTTCCTATGTACACTTAGGGAAGAAGTCTCTCATTATCTACTCAGGATAAAACTACGATAATAGAAATTGGTATGGCTTTCCAAATTGCAATATGTACCTTCTGCTCCTGACATCAAATGTCCCCTTTCCTCCTCGTTATTCAATCATCTCTTACCTGATCGGGATTCGCATCCGTTCACGCAAACAATGTTTGACTAGAAGACAAGGTTACCCAGATTGAACAAGAATACAAGGCACATGTCGGTTCACTAAGAACTGGGGTGTTTTATTATAATAAAAATGAACACAATACTACACAATATATATATATATTCTGCAAAGAAAAAGTAAAGATTAGAATGCACGCTTTGCAAGGGAAAGGGTAGAGGTCACCTGGTTAATATGAAGTTGGGGTTCGGCAGTCATCTAGGTTCCCTTCTCGTCTGTGTCTTGGCTCATCTTAGAATCACACCTTAGCAGTCACGGGTACACGTCTGCACCGCTATGCTCGATCTCCTCTGCTTCCCTCCAAGTCACTGGAACCTTGCTCGCTATTAACTACCGTCTCTCTCTCTCTCTATCTCTCTGTGCGCTCCGCGCTACTTCTCCTTCAGTCTTTCCCAGAGAGGCTCAGTTTCAGAATCTTTCTCGGACTTCACAATGGCGACTGTCTGCCTGGAAAATAATTAATGGCATAGATGCTAACGGCTAGCTGCCGCCTACAGACTGACTGACTCATTGCCTAACACTTTCGCTAATATCAAAACCTGTCCCTTCATGGAAAGTTACGGCCAGTAACCTGCCGCCCACCAAATTCTTGTACCTCCCCGTACCAAGGACACGTTCCCAGCCGGCCGGCCTGAAGTTGTGTCTTCGGAATGGAGAAAAATACAGTCTTTCGATAAGGGCCAGCCTGAACCGGTTCTCTCCAAGCGAACAACACCTCGAAACTAAAACATTACACTTGACCTAGAAAGCCTCTCAAGCTACCAGGCAGAGGGCAAGATGGAGTCTGTCCCGTTTAAGGCCTACAAGGCCCAAAATAAGCATAACTCCATGGAAGATATACTAACACTCTTGCAAAAGGATGGATCATCACTAATACTTATATATCTATCCCCTAGCTTAAGTTTATAAGCCCTGATCTAAAGAAAAGGGTACGAGAATGCACTACTGTGACTCATGGATAGGTCCTACTTATAGTCCTAATCCCTATACTATAGGGGTAATAGACTGGAGTCATCTTCCATCATCCTCCCTCTAAAGAGGGTCGAAAAAGTTGGTTATTACACAAGCCCACTGGACTGACGTTGAATACTATGAAGAAGACTCCATCTCCAAAATCCTCTCCACCTTAAACCCAAACAACCATTTTATTGATCCGCTACCTTCCAACTGCCTCGCTGCTGCCTCCCAAGCCATTGTTCCTTGTGTAACTGCAATAATCAACGCCTCACTCCAGCAGGGTTCGATTCCGGACCCCTTGAAAGCCGGCCAAGTCCTTCCTATTTTAAAAAACCCATCACTGGACCCAGCCTCCCCCGACAATTTCAGACCTACATCAAATATCCCGCTTTTAGCCAAAGTATTAGAGAAGTGTGTACAACAGCAATTAAGTCAACACATCAACAACTCCCACCTACTTGATGACTTCCAATCTGGATTCAGACCAGGGCATAGCACTGAAACAACTATGCCCCACATTGTGGACGATGCCCTCCAAGCCATAGACCAAGACAAAACCTGCCTTCTAATCCTCTTAGATCTATCCTCCGTCTTCAATACTGTCAACCATGACAAACTACTCGAACGCCTTAAATTCAGAATGGGTCTGGATGGTGTGGTCCTATAATGGTTCAGGTCCTTCCGCCATAACCATTCTCAGAGATTCCTCTTTAACAGCAACCTATCAGCTCCCACCGTGGTCATGGTTGGAGTCCCCCAAGGCTCAACCCTGACCCCCACCCTCTTTAATCTTTACTTAGAGCCACTCACCGAAGTTCTTCATACCGCCAACATATCTTACCATATGTACGCGGATGATACCCAAATATACATCAATATCTCTTCGCTCAAGGAGATCCTCTCCCTGAATGAGGCCCTGAAATTGACTTTCCAATGGCTAGCCGCTAACCACCTCAAACTCAACGCAAATTTTTTTTAATTTCTCCTAATCTCCCCTTCAAAAGACAACCTGGAGATTCAGATGTGGATCAAGGCCATCACAGCCCTAAACTGCCAGCCAACCATTGTTGACTCTGCCAAATCCCTGAGCATAATCCTTGACGGTAACCTGAACATGCGAGACCACACTCAATGGCCAAAGCAGCCAGATTTTAACAGAGCGACCTATGGAAGCTGAAACCTTTCAACGATGCTCCTGACTTAAAAATGGCAGTTCAAGCACTAGTCATCTCTAGACTGGAATATGGATGTTCCACCCTTACTGGACCAACCAAGATCTCTTTAGCACCTCTAAAAGCCTGCCTCAACGCGGGCGCCAGACTACTCACCGGCACCAGGAAATTTGACCACATCTCTCCAAATATGAAAGCACTGAACTGGCTCCCTCTAGAAGCAAGAATTGAGTTGAAACTGGCATGCACTACACACAAGGCTCTATACGCAAACTCCCCTGCTTATCTGACACAGAATATAGTGGTATATGGAGGAAGCAGGAACTCTCGGTCCGCTCAAAACCTCTTACTCCAACCTGCCTTTTTTCAGAAAATAAGAACCTACAATAGGGTGTTCACCGACAAGCACCAAGAATTTGGAACTCTTCCCACCCAACATCAGAAGAATCCCTTCTCTAGCACTTTCATGGGTAAATTCCTCATGTAAGGCCTGCCCTCATCCACCACATTGTGTCTGATGAATCTAAGACTATTGCTTCCTCCCCAGATCACCAAATCTCTCCGCAGAGAATATTTGGAGCCTTTGTTTTTACTGACTCTAACTATGATTGCAATCATACACTTGCATTCCCCTTCCCCTACCTTCTCAGCAACCCTGCCCCTCGCCAACCTTTTGTATAGTTTTGTATTTTTCTGCACTTTAGACTTTGTTTGTTCACGTCTGTATACCATGTAAAGCGCTCTTATACCCTTACGGGTTAAGTTTGCGCTCTATGAAACACTAAAAAAAAAAAATTATAAAATACCTGCACGTGTGTGCATTTTTTGGCACTTGGCGACTGTTGTGCCACAGTTCCGTATCACGTCGAGGAGGTACGCAGGTGCTCCCATGCACTACATGTTGTTCTGAACATAATTGATGTCGTAAGGCTCACTAAGAGGACTACATAATATGTAAGGAGCACAGGTGCACTGTTCCTATGTGTTCCCTGCAATTTTATGTGATTTACCCTAAACATTTTGCATTACTTGCCTAGTATTTCTGATGTATGTCCTTTTTAGCATTATAGTGACCAAAGTAATGAATACTATTTAGATAATTGCATTATTTATGATTCATGTCATTTTGGTCTGGTTTTATATGCAATATAATAATATATTTTTATATAATTCTGTGTGGGGTCTCTTTTGTGGTGGAACCATTGTGTTGCTGTGTGAGTATGTTGCACAAATACTTTACACATTGCCTCTGATGATAAGCCTAACTGCTCCGCACTAAGCTACAAGAGGGTTAGCACCGGTTATCATGGCAGGGAAGGGTATGGTTGTTCTCACATGGTTATTGAATATTAAGATCATATAGGTCTGCCCATCTCTAACCATAGATTAGCATATAGGGCACGATTCTCAAATATAAACTTAAACTTTTCTTAGGATTCCTAACTTTACTACTACTAAACTGAGACAAAATCCTAACTTTACGACTTTCGGTATTCACAAAAGGCAATTAGTAGTAATAAATTTAGAATTTCTAACTTTACTACTACTAAACTGAGAAAAATCCTAACTTTATGACTTTCAGTCTTCACAAAAGGTATTTAGAAGTAGTAAAGTTAGGTTTCCTAACTTTACTACTACTAAATGCCTTTTGTGAATAACGAAAGTCATAAAGCTAGGATTTTGTCTCTGATTACTTTTGTGAAGCAGGCCTAGTATCTTTATCAGTGCTGAGTCTCCGCACATAAAAAGACCTACCTTTTTTATGGGCAAAGATTCAGCACTCTGCAATCAGGCCCATATTGGATGGACACGGTACCAGCAACATGGTATGATGTTGATTTCTTGTACAGAAAGCAAAACTGAGTGAGAACATCACAACAACTACTCATTGAAGGAGCACAGAGGTTTGCCTTATTTCTAATCACAATCTGATGCATTCATTGAATTTTGCACTGAATTCAATAGAGTGTACATTGTATCACAATCACATACAAATGTGGAAAAAATATAACCGCATTATGCATGTAGATTAAAATAATTTATTTAACCTGTTTCCATAGATTTGGTCACTTAGTACTAGCCAGACTTCCTGAGAAGTGACACACCAGTATTCCACCCTGATATACTGTGTGTGTTTGCATGGATTGTGTGCACATTTTTCACAATGGGATGGTGTGAAATTCACATACAAATTCGGAAATATCAATACTGACATATTAAGGGATGGGTATGGTACTGATAAAAGCCGGATGACCCTGAGCACAGCCAGTTAAAACATGGTATCCTGCTCTGTTTCTAAACCACCAAAGGTGCCCCAAGAATATACTCAAAAAGGAGATCACCTGTAGGCTATTTTAACTATCCTCAAGCTCCTACAAGAACTCACAATATTTGCACTAAAGTGCTCCCTCGAAAAGTGTAAATTGCAAAAAACACAGTTGATGGACAGAATGCAGAACAATGTCTTACATTCACCCCAGTACAAAGATATGGGCCTAAATCCATCGTTTTTTTGCACTCCACACCACTCTAGGCCAGACAATGGCTATATGCAAATCAGCCTTGACCCTGTGCCTCATGGGAACAGTCCAGCCCGAACTACCAAGCCATGTCTTTCCTAGACCGGAATCAAGCATCCAAGGACCGGTTTCTGGCCATCAGCCTTCATCAGCCTGGATAGCTTGACTCCAGTGATGTGGAGAGTCTGGGACTCACGTCTGAGCATACCCAGCCCACTCGGGGTGAAAATTGCAAAAAACACAGTTGATGGACAGAATGCAGAACAATGGCTTACATTCACCCCAGTACAAAGATCTGGGATTAAACCCAGATCTTTTGATTGGGTATGAGTGTTTCATTGATTCAGATGCTCCGTCCATCACCACCCCCTTTTGTACCGCTTTTGGCTGCCATAAGTGTGGCAGGGTATGCTCAGACGTGAGTCCCTTGCTCACTTTGCCACTGGAAGCCGGGCTGAAGACGGCTGGAATGCCAGAAACCGGTCCTCGGAAGCTTGTTTCCGGTCCAGGGAAGACATGGCTTGGCAGTTCGGGCTGGACTGTTCCCAGGAGGCACAGGGTCAGACTCATTTGCATATAGCCATGTCTGAACTGGGGTGGCATAGTGGGCTACAGAATGGTGATGGATTAAACCCAGATCTTTTGACTGGGTGTGAGTGTTTGATTGATTCAGATGCTCCGTCCATCACAACCCCCTTTTGTACCCCCCCTCGAAAAGTGAGGCTGAGCCTGCCAAGTAATGTAAGATATACAGGGCAAGGACTCAAAGATGAAGCATGCTACACATTAGTGCGGGTGGGAATCCTTTTAAAAAATCATGGCATTTCCCATCTTCAGTGCGAAATAGGTCCTACATAATTCTTCCTCTTAGTTATATTATTTGTTCACAGGGAAGTCGAGGTGGCTTTCCAACATCTTCTCCCTCCCTTTATTTAAGTGGCGGCTTTCAAGTACACTAGAGGCTGAACTGAACACCCCTCCACAGGAAGCAGCAGTACAAAAGAAATCCTGCTGCACTTCAACACTTGCGCTGCCACACAAGCTTACCACTGAGGAGTCAGCAGCCTTTGCAGAGGGTCCGGTAATATCTGCTTGCTGCACTCTAAAGTCTGAGCACTGTGTTGGTCTTTACCAAAAAAGCACAGACTCAGGGGCCTATTTCCGAGAATGTTACGCAGTGCAGCACAGCAAGTCACTTTGCTGTGCTGCGCTGCTTACAGGGAAAGGGCTGGAAAGCACCATATTTAAAGCAATAGGGTACATTCCTCTCAGTTCCGCTGTGCTCGTACCCCTTTGGCAGCCTGAGGCCAACGCAGGCACCATTGTACCATGGTGCAATGGTGCCTGAGTTGCATGCAAGATTGTATTTGAACAGGAAGAGTTATCTTCCTGCACAAAAACAAGCCTGAGAAGCATATTCTCTTTCTATGTGAGCTGCAGAATGCAGCACACATAGAAACAGGGAGTAACAAGGAGAAAGAAAGATATTTCTCCTTGTTACGACTCACCTACTAAGGCATATCTTTTTGGTGCATGCCAGGTCTACCAGTCCTGGGAAATCTGGGAATGTGCCAAAAACCATGGGAGTTGCATCAGAACACCCTCACAACCCCCGAGAATGCCTTCCCAGGGCAAAGTAAGGCAATGGAACGATTTACACTGCGTTGCTTTTACTCTAGGTTTATGGAGCCACTCAAGGCCATTCAAAGTGGCCTTGCATGGCTTCATTAATCACATGTAAAGTTTTTGCTTCACTATTGTGCCACATTTTGTGGTGAAAGAGCGACACAAAGCAGCTCATAAGTAGGCCCCACAACTCCTAACGTGTGGGGACAGAATATTAGCCAGCAACTGATAGTCACTTCCCTTAATGTTGAGTTTTTCTGTGTCAAACTGCAAGCAAGCATTTGACAAGCATGGCTTCCTTTGCTGTGTGTCCAATTTCACCAAGGTGCAAGTTTGTCAAGTCTACCTTCATCAAGCATAGCAAAAACAGAATTTTTCTGAGCCCATTGTCAAGTTTGCTCATCCTAATGTTGGCCTGTTGAAAAGGCCGAACCTTGCACACAACTGAATGAACCCCTGCTGGATTACTATTAGTACTGTGCCATCCCAAGACCTTGAGATATATGCTGCCAGATTATAATCTAAGACATCAAGGGTTGCTTCATTGGTGTTGATTAATGGTACAGTTAAGGAATTTGAAAAACCTGCACATTGGAACTTTGCCTGGAGGATATGGCAATCCAACAGCACTTCTGCATGGATACTAATCCACTTCCTTCTCTCTCATCACCAGCACAGTGCAAAGAGATGACTACCAAGGCAGAGATTTGGACAGAGATCCCTGGTTGGATCATCACCATTAAAGGGATAAATCTATGTCTCCTCAATCCGGGGTGATCTATCACCCCACTAAAAGTCAGGTTGATTTTTTCTTTTCTCCTAATCTTTTCTTTATTAGTTACTTGTTTGAAAAGTTTTATAAAGCACGAATGAGACCCAATAGGGTATCAGACCGCTGTTCATATAGGCAAAACCATAAAGTAAGTTAGACAAACATAGGGTGATCATATTGGGTATAAATAATCAAAGCATTACGTAGTTGAGAGGTAGATCCATGCTGTATATTTGAAGCAAAAGTTAGTTTGGTAACTTCTGGTCTAGAAGAGCAGGATGTTTTTCAGGAATAGACCTTTGACTTGTTATTTGGACATAACAGTCGAAGGGTTAGCTCTGATTTCGGCGGAAGAGCATTCCAAATTCTTTGAGCAAGACCAGAGAAGGCGCAATATTAAGTTTTCTTTTTCTTGAATTTTGTGGTTTCAATAATGTTGTGTTAGAGCTTCTTAGAGCCAGGTTTAGACCAGCTAGTTCGAGTTTTTTTGCCAGGTAAGTTTGAGTGTTGTAAGGAAGCCCTTTGTGCGTCAGGCAGGCTATCTCGAACCGGAACCTATCATCAAGAGAGAGCCAATTTAGTTGAGTTAGATCTGTATGATGTGATCACCTTTTCCTGACCCCTTTATGAGTCTGGAGGCTGAGTTCAGCGTAGCCCTTAGGGGGGCCAAATTGACTTTGGGTAGCCCAGCCAGGGTCACAATTCCGTAGTCTAGGTAGGAAATGACTAGGGATTGGACTACTAGTTGTATGTCATCTGGGGAAATAAAAGGTTTGAGTTTCCTTAATGTGTTGAGTTGGTGAATGGCTTCTCTGGTGGTTGCACTAATGTGGTCTAGCTGTTTATCCAAAGTCAGAACTAAGGATTTAGTGGAGTCCACAATGTGAGGAGTGCAGTTGAACATTGTTAGTTGTTTGAGGCAGTCTTGAATGGGACAGAGTGATTTTGGGGAGCAATCAGGAGTAATTTGTCTTGAGCGTATTTAGGATCAGGTGTGTCAGGAATCGTTCCTGATATGTGCCTACCTAAGTATAGACTACAACTCCCAGAAATCCATTGGAGCCTTCATATGCGTTTTGATAAATAGACGCGTGACGCACACATGAACTTGCGTAACGCTTGGTTTCTTTCGCATTGAGGCTGGATAATCGGGCCGCGGTGACTTAACCGCAGAAACTCGATCCTGTGTTTCTCTTTGTTTGCGAGTGGCATAGGGTGGCGGTATATACACAGTTGAAGCCCAGTATTGGTTGTTCTGTGCACAACAATTAGCAGAAAACTCTAATCATTTAATCATTATTTTCCTTATATTTCTTTCCTTGATTCTAACGGAAGAGAATCTTCTCAACTGAATATTTGAACTATTTATTTTTCACTAGAGAACTGGTGAGCAAGGGGATGTTAAACAGGGATAAGATGGTATTGTCTACAGGTGGATATTGGTTAACTCATGTCCTTTGTGTGTATTAGGTTTTATCTAATGGAGCGCTCTGGTATAACTGAAGTTCTGGCAAGAGTAAGCTGGTCCATTAGTAAATAAGGTACGCTGATTCCACTAGCGAGAATATATGAGAGTAGACTGTATTATAGTCAATGTTTTCTGATCTTGTTGCCTTTTTGTTTCAGGCTCTCATCCCCGCTGTTCCTACCCTTTCTTATCCCTCGCCTGATCGCCCTAAAACTCTGTAAACGTTAGTTTGGGGATGTTGGGAGGTGAACCCATTTTTGCATCATCCAGATCCTGAGGAGTTCAGCCCTGACAAGGGGATTGTGAGTTAGCTAGTGTTGAGTTTTCAAAAGAGTACAGTTTACAGTTTTGATGTCCTCCGGTGAAGAGATTTTCACGTATAGTTGAGTATCGTTGGTGTACATGTAATATTGTATGTTAGAGCAGATCAGAATTTCAGTGAGGGGTTCCATGTGTACGTTGAAAAGCGTGGGTGGAGTGCAGATCCTTGAGGCCGTCCATTTGATACTGGTGTACTGTTAGACAGGGAAGGGTTGAGTTTGATTCTTTGCATTCTGTTATGAAGGAATGAGTCAAACCAAGCTAAAACCATCCTTTTTTCAAGGTGATCAATTGTTGTTATGCTTGACTGTGTCGAAAGTGGAGAAGATATCAAGAAGTATTAGTAACCAGGGTTCGTTCAGGTCAGGTAATCTCTAGGCGTCATCGACAATGTGTGTTAAGGTGGTTCCATACTATGATTAGATCTAAAACCCAATAGGAATTGGTCCAGGAGTTGAATCTGTTCTATATGGTTACAAAGTAGTGTGTGAACGCATTTTCTAGCAGTTTAAAGTCATGCTATTAGAAATGGGGTGGAAGGTGTTAGGATCAGATAAGATTGCATTAGGTTTCTTAGGAATGGGGTAACGACCTATTTTGAGGTGGCCAGGAATAAAGCCCTGTGTGAGTGATTCATGAACTATCTTATACCAGAGTTGGAGCAAGGAAGATCTAAGCACTTTGTAGCACTTGGCAGGGAGATGATCATTGAACTGACTTTAAAGGTTTAAGTGAAGTTATCATTTTGAAAAGTTCGGTATCACCTGGTAGTGAGAAGGAGTTCCACGACAAGTTGTTTTTTGGAGTATATTTCATATAACCGAAGAGAGGGGAACTTACCGTGGGTAAAAATGGAGTAAGGTAGTGGGCTGGGTCTGCCTCTCACTGCTCATTTCACTATGCCTCCCACTGCTCATTTCACTATGCCTCATCATCTTGTTCCACACTTATTTCTTTGGGCACTCAATGTGAATGGCATAACCCACTTAACAAAACATAAAAGACTCTCTTATTCTCAAGATCTAAACATACAGATTTTGTTCTTATGCAGGAAATACATCTTATAGCAGAGGAATCAGGGAAGATTAAATGCGACTGGGTAGGAAAAGTCCTCTCTTCCATGGGTTTCCTTTGACTAACTGACAAGTCTCTCCCCAGGAAAAAGGTTGTGACACTTATGTTCCACAAGAGGCTCCCCAACCAAGTACTGAAATTATGGTCAGCTGAAAAAGATTGCTGCATTTCTGCCTGAATCAAAATTGCAGACTGTTAGATTTGGGCGTCTCTAGTTGATACAGGTAGGTACTTGTGACAAATAGGGACCCATGCCTATAGTCAGGGTAAGGGGGTACACTCCTAAAATAACCCCTGCTCACCCCCATGGTAGGCTGGCATGAGCAGATAGGCTTATCTCCAAGGCAGTGTGTAAAGCATTTGTGAACCCAGTGACAACACTACAGATGGACACTACACAAGTTGTATATTAAAAATAAGTACTCTTTTATATAGATTTAACACAAGACCACAAACAATACAAATCCACAATATTGTACTTAAAATGGTAGGATTATCTTAGTTCTACTTTGAGTCAATATACCTTACGATGCGTCACGCTTCCACAAAGAAAGTGTTGCAGAGATGGAGAGGTAGCAAAGATCCGTTGCAAAGAAATAAAGACGTCAAATTCTTCCTGATGCGGCATGCTTCTCCGATGTTGCGAGAAGTCTCGACTCGATGCGCCTGGTGCAGTAACGACACCTTTGTTTCGTGATGCAAAGACAGCTTCTTTGGCAGCGAAACTCTTCTCCGACGATGTGAGACACTTCTGCTCGATGCGACAACTGCAGCGGCAACAGCCTTGTTCCATGATGCGACAACAGCAGCTCAGACGGTGGCACGCTTCTCCGTTGATGCAAGGTGCTATTCTTGATGCAGTACAATACGAAAGCTACAGCGGCGACATCCACAATGTGATGGCAGTGGCTGTGAGGGTGACACTCTCTTCCTCGTTGCGAGACGCTTCTCTTGATGCGGTGCAATGCGACAGCTACAGAGGCGACATCCGCAATGCGACGGCAGCAGCTGCGATGGCGACACTCTTCTTCGGGTTGGGGGACGTTTCTTGAGATGCGGTGCAATGCGACAGCTACAGCAGCGACATCCCCAATGCGATAGAAGCGGCTGTGACACGCTTCCCCCTCGTGAGTCACGCTTACAGCTCCTTGCGACACGCAGTCCCTCAGAAGGCCCAAAACAGCAGCAGGCACTTCCAAAAAATTCCTGGGGAGCTGGGGGTTGATGTCTGTTGTCCCTGAGACTTCAGCAAGGGGCAAGCTCTTCTCTCAAGCCTGTGGAGATCCCTACAAGTTGAATAAAGCACGCAAAGTTCTGTCTCCTTTCTTTGGCAGTCAGACAACCACTGCAGGCCAATCCCCCAAGCAGTACTTCAGTTTAGGGATAGTCTCTCCTCAGTTTCTTCAGGTTCCTCTCCTCAGCAAAGGTTTCTTCTTCTTGTCCAAAAGTGATCTAATTTCTTGGGATCAGGGTCCCAATACTTATACCCCAAAATCCTTTGTCCTTTGAGGGCAGAGGTGCCTTTGCCTAGTCCAAACCAGTCCTGGTCAGTCCTGGAGCACTCTGTTTACATGACTCCTTTTCTCTTTTCACTGTGCAGGGCAGAGACATAAGACGCACCACAGGAGGAGGAGCCAGCATTGTGGAGGGAAGACACAGCCCTATTCAAGTCCCAGGTGCAACTCCTCCTTCCCATCTAGATTCAGATCTCTCTATTCACCTCTGGGCCGACTCACCCTATCTCCTGGAATCCCCCAGCCCTGTCACTCAAACTCCAGACAAGGAATACACAACCTAGCAGAGGTAGGCTTGGATAGTTAGACAAGAAAATACCTACTTTCTAAAAGTGGTATTTTCAAACACAGAATGTTAAAACCAATTTCATAAAAGATGTATTTTATCATTCTGAGTTCAGGCATACTAAATTTGAATTTCTACTATGTTCCCTGAGTCAGTTAGGGTTATAAGATGTAATAATCTAACTGCCCATTCTGGCCTATGGAGAACAAGTAGCCTTGGAATAGTGAAAAACGAAAATGGCTGTAATTCACTATTAGGACATGCCACACACACCAGGGCATTTCCTACCTTATACTTACAATGCACCCTGCCCTTGGGCCTACCATAGGGGTGTCTGATATGAAGAAAACTGAAGCTTTAGGGACTGGCAAGTGGGAGCACCTGTCCAGTCAGCATGGCAGTACCAGACTGCACACAGGCTCTGCAATGGCTGACCTGAGACACACTTTTACAGGCTGCCTCTGTGGGTGGCACAACCAGTGCTGCAAGCTCACTAGCATCATTTGGTTTACAAGCCCTGGGCACACTCAGTGCACTGTACTAGGGTCTGACCAGCAAACCAAATCAGCCAATCATGGAACCAGTAATTCATACATTAATTTACAATTGTGAGAGCACATGCACTTTAGTCCTGATCAGCAGTGGTATAGTGCCCAGAGTCAATAAACCAATAAATACATGTCAGACAAAATACAGGAGGAAGCCAAAAAGTTCAGGGATGACCCTGCAAAAAGGGAAAAGTCTAACGCAGACCAAATCCTGATTGTTGGCTCCATACATGACCCTGTGGGGGCAAAGCAAACTTGGCTTACATACCTTCACAGGTTGCTTGTTGAATTTAATTTCCATAAACTCATGATTAGTGGCGACTGGAATTTGATTCTGGATCTTCTCCTGGATAAATCAGGGAGGCCTGATTTGCAATGAGACAACAACCAGGCCTGCTCCATGAGCTTATGATCGACCACTCCTAACATAATGTGTGGCACCTGATACCTACCACAGATAGATAATATACTTGCAATTCTCCAGCCCACCGCTTGGAATCATGGTTAGGCTTTTTCTGATGACAGCTTTAATCTTACGGCTAACCCATAAGTGCCTTATGGATGTTGGAACTGTTTTTGGATCACTCCCCTTTGACCTCACTCTATATCTACAGTTGATATTGCCTGCATCCTGCACCTGGCACCTAAATATCATGTGGCTCAAATCATCAGAGTAGAAATCCCGTTTACAGACTTTACTTTTAATGAACCAAAAACAATTTCCAAACACATTCTTTGGGTTGTGGGGAAGGCTTACCTGTGTGGAATTTTAATGAGGGAGGCTGGTATTGCAACCTTCCAGAATATTGCTAAGAGGACTGGAATGAAAAATGATGTTCAAACCCTTGTGGCAAAGTACTGAGCTCACCCCACTACATTGGGACTGCAAACCCTTATGGCAAAAAAACTTGTACTCAATAGCCTATATGCCATGGATACTTGCAAACATTTTCCCTTGGGGTCAGAAAGTATGGTCCGTGTTATGAGAGAGGGCAGCGTTGTTGCCAGATGGTAGGTGAGCACAAGGGAAGCAAAGCAAGTACATAATATACACAGTGGGTCATAGAGCTATTTTAAGGGTTTCATTCCACACCTCCCTCTAAATTAAGCAGTAGTCTCTAGAAAACCCAAAGATTTGAGAAAACTGTCTATCCTGAATCTACACTACTATCCCTCTACTGCACGCCTGGGTGAGCCTTCTTTGCTTTCTAACATTAGAAGAGGGTATCAAAGCTGGGATCAATACCGGCATCCCTGTTTGGCCAAATTATGTGGTCCTAGGCAATTGTTTTATTTCACTTCGCTTTGTTTGTCTTCATTATTGCATATGAGAGCACCCTGAAATTTGAGTTCAGGATTTGTGCTGTACAAAACCTCTTGTATTTTTTTTAATAGGTTATTATGCTACATGTATAATAATAACCTAGGCCACATCTAGGGTGCACATGACAACTGACTTGCCTTTTAGCTTACTTATGGTATTGTTGTCAGGGCTGGGAAGGCATACATGTTTCCAAGTTCATTTTTGAAAACTACTACTCTTGGAGAAAAAAAACTTTAAATGCAATGATATGCACTTTTTGAGTTTTGAAGCAACTTTATCATATTTTTGCATGTTTGTTGCACAATGCCTTTAAATGAATGTGTTCCTAAATTAAGTGATGCAGGCCACCTTCTTTGTTTCTCTATCTTATTTACTTCAGTTAATATGGAAATAAAAACTTAAGGTTTAAACTTTCTGAATGTCACTGCTAAGTCAACTAAACAGAAGCCGAGGAAGCTGCATGTAAAGAGGTTGCATGTGGCCCCCAGTTTATACTTTGAGTCCCCCTGATTTATACGCTAGCAGCAGAAAAGACACTATCCCACATATGACAGATCATGTACGAACAAGGTGAGAAAGCGGGGTGCCTATTGGTAATGCAATTGAGACAACAGGAAGAACAGATGGTGAGCCCAGCCCTCCAGATGGATGTCAGAACCCACCCACTGGACATCGTGCAGGAATTCTCCACCTTTTCCATTTTACTAATTACAATGAACTTCCTAGCTCGTACAACAAAGAAGCAGGCTTTCATGTGGAATCTCTAACTTCCCACCCTCCCTAGGAGTGACCAGGAGGTACTTGACTCACTCATATTGAAGTAGGAGGTCACAGACGCCATCACATCCTTCAACACAGCCAAAACACCCAGGGAAGACGGTTTCTTTGTGGAATTCTTCAGGGATTCTGGTTACCTGACCATCCCTCTCCTTAATGCAGTGCTCCAGGAAGCCACATCTACACGCTCACTTCATCCTGAATTCAATAGAGTGCTCATATCCTTCATTCCAAAACCGAGGAAAGACTAGGAATGGGCAAAAAATGGTGTCCCACCCACAGAATTGGCAGAATTTTGGTGACTTCATGCTACTCATTGAACACGGGGTTCTGGCCAAATTCAGCCAATCGCCACATGGCAGAATTTTTCTTTGTGCGTGACTCCAGAACAGTAAGTTGTCAACCGCGGTGTAGATTTAGCATCCCCATGCAAGATTTCTGGTTGCTTGGAGGACATCAGTGAGATAATTCTAACACAGGCAGTTGCAACCTTTTGCGGTCAGAAGGCAGCTGCTCAAATAGAAAATCTACTTGAGTGTGCAGCAAAGTCAACTTGAGTAGTTGCGCCCTCTGACATGCCGAGTGGTGCCATTCGCATGTAATATTTCAGTGCCGAACACACCACCGGCCTTGAATTACAGCACGAGAAGCATGATGTGCCTATTCACGCCTGTTGGTAGAACTCATAAGAATCTCACAGAGTTTTTAAGTAACTCTGTGAAATTCTGCTGAGTCAAATTCTGCGCGTTCCACCCACCCCTAGGAAAGGCTGCCTCTACTGCGCCAACTGCTGCCTCATTTCACTTTTGAATTGTGATGTGAAAATACTGACCAGGTCCACCAGACTGGGACAAGTACTCAAGTCACTGATACATGACAATCAAGTGGGTTTCGTCTCAATATCTATCCTCCCCAAATTAACTACGCACATTGGCAAATATCGTATTTTCTACCAAGTCAGCTCTGGATTAGAATTTGCTGCTCTTCCTTGATGCAGAGAAGGCTGTTGACTGGGTTGATTGGCTTTACATCCTATCCATTGCAAGATTCGGAACTGGCCCTAAGTTTATCCAAATGGTTTGTTGCCTGCATCAATTTCCATTGTCACTGACCAACTGTGACAGAATCCTTTCCGACCAGATCCCTGTTACCCGGGGTACTAGCCAAGGATACCCTGTCAGCCCTCTTCACCCTCCTGACATTAGAGCCCCTGGCAGTGGCCATCAGATCTTCAGCGCACATTTCAGGAATCCAGACAAGGCAGGAGAGTTAAAATTACTGCTGTTTGCTGAGGATATCCTCCTCACATTAGCCAACGCAGGAGTGTCAATCCCAACTATTATGGATCTTGTAGACCTTTTGCCTACTTTTTTGGCTATGAGATAAACTGGGCCAAGATGGAGGTGATGTAATTTACCCCCTAAGACATCAGAATTCTCTCTAGATCAATTGTCATTGACATGGCTCCCAAACAGACTCCAATATCTGGGCATCTCTCCGTACAGGGAATTTCATACGGTGGTGCAGAATCATTTCCGTCCGCTCCTGCACTAGGTGAAACAGGACTTTAAAAAGTGGTTGGCCTCCACCTGTCCCTCAGGAGCAGAGTTCAGAAAGTTAAATTGGTGACAGCCTGTGATTTAATTATCTTATGTCAGGCTTTTTTTCCATGTGTCAAGTGGATTTCTACTGCAGATTGACTCTCTGGTCCGTAAACATGTTTTGGGTTCTCTGCCCTCGAGGCTTTTTCCTGCCAAACATTATGCTACCAAATCCTCTGGAGGGCTCCAACGCACCCACCTTTTGACCTATTACAGGGCTCAGCATCTATCTTAGGTGGCGTATCACCCAGGAATGGCTCCTCCATTAGGGTGGAGGAGAAACATCCCACTAATAAAAATGCCTCAGAAAATGCCCCAGAGATGAAAAATAAAATGATAATAAAGTGATTTATTACCATTTTATTTTTTGTTACTAACCCATGTCCAGAGCTGAATGGCTGGGCCGGGCCAATACTGCTGAATTTTTAGCAGCAGGGAGGAGTGGTGGGCTGGGCACTTAAGTTTAAAGTTGCATATGTCACTTTGACCAGCTTCTTATGATGACCAGCAAGACATGCACACTTTAAACCTCTCCAATCCAATTGTCTTAAACAGCTAGGTAGAGAACAAGCACCGGCATCCAGTCCTCTTGGGAACACTGAGAGAGCTGGCTCCGTCCAATCCTGCCACTTCTCTCATGCGGGTTACCAGCATGAGAGCTGCACCAGCCATAGTTAGAGGAGTCCGCTGGGACCCACAATGGACAGGAGAAGAACACCGGGACCAGAACAAGGACGAGCAGCAAGGTAAGTAAATATTTTATTGTGCTTTTTTAAATGTATTTATTATGAACTGAATTGCCGACATGCATTACATTAATGTATTAAAGTTAAACATTTTAACTTTAAAAATGATCGTTTAATTTATGTCAGCAATCTAGTTAATGTAATTGATTCATGCAATGCATGAACACCTGGACCAGAACTAGGACGAGCAGCAAGGTAAGTAAATATTTTATTGTGCTTTTTTAAATATATTTAATGTGCACTGAATTGCTGACATGCATTACATTAATGCATTAAATGTAAACATTTTAACTTAAAAAATGATCATTTAATTTATGTCAGCAATCTAGTTAATCTAATTGAATGCATGCACGCACCCACCCATTTGAATGCCCAACCCCTTTTTGTAGTTGGCAGCCTCCACTAGTATCACCTATTTCCACACAGTGAACTTACCTTGTAACTTAGGATTGAACAGAGCCATCACAATGAAACCCAGTCATTCTTTGTCCTCTACACGGGGCCATGGGTGTCACAAGACCCAAGCAACACCATGTTGTTGGAAATTAATGCGGTCGGGAAATTGAGTCATGCTCTCCCTAAGGAAGTTGGCATCTTACATCCATAAGCAACTTTGTGGCACAACGGATACCTCCTGATCTATCACGTACTACTACGCTGGCCTTATTGGCCCTGAGCAGGAATTTTGGAGATCCATAACACCCTGTCTGACTGATGATATTGTTAGGTCTTTTGAGAAACTTGTTATGGACTACCATATACTGCACTCCTACTTCTGGCGGTTTCTTCCAGCTTAGTCATTACCTACATTCCCACCTGTATGAGGGTCCTGACCCCCACACACACTTACCTGATGCAATGGGTCTCCTACAAAAAAATAGTCTTTGGACTTTAGGGACTGTTGGAGTCAAAATTGTTCTCTGCATCACTTGAACGCCTCCTTTGAACTCAATGGCAAACCCATTTTCAAATTCTGCAGAACGATGGTCACACCTCTTGGCCTCCCATGGTAGGGGACTGTGGGATGCCGGAATGAAGTTTTGTTACTTCAGAATCTTGGAAGATTGGCACTGGTCTCCGGCTAAGTTACATAGAGTGCAGCTGACACCTTCATCAGCCTGTTGGAGTTGTCAAGCCCCTAACTGTGACATACTGCACATCCTTTGGTCCTGCCCAGAATTCACACACTTCTAGACTGGGGTTTATCGTCTATTGAGAGATACACTCAGCCACCCTACTCCCCCTCCAAGGCCCCCTGACGATCCTTCACATACATTGAGCCTCCCTTCACTCACCTTACAGAAAGTCCTCAGGGTGGCCTCCCTAATGACCGCAGCCAAGCTGTGCATTCTCAGCCAGTGGTCCACCCTGGCAATTCCAACTCAGGAGGTCTGGCCTGAAATGTTGGCAACCAAAGACAGCACATGAACTGGTTATCTATTGATTGAAGGATCAGAAAAATGTGTTTATTGATATTTGGGCCCCTCACTTCGTGATGCACTGTGACAGGCTATCGCCCCTTAGACACAGACTATTGGGTGGACACTCATTGATACTTCTCACTCATCGAGTTTGTCCTTTGGGGCTTGTTCATATGTTTATATGCTCCCCCCCCACACACACTTTTACTGTTGATCGCTGTCTCGATCCTGATTAATGTTTACCACTGGGGACTGGGCCACCTCGTCACCTATTCTTGGCCCACACTTCCTTCCTTCCTTACTGCTGTCCCCTTGCTGTGAGTTTCACCGTCCAGTATATATCCCTCATTGCTCCCATATGGCCATGTTCCTGCTAGCTCTCCGGTCTACCCCACATTCCACAGGGTTGGTTTCATAGCCCCAACAATCTCCATGACCAACCTGTGGATGTGCTATGATGGTTTTCTCTCTCTCACCTCACTGACCTGACGCGCAAGGCTGACCGGTCATCCTTGGAACTTTAGTTTGTTCCAGGTCCTCCGGTCATTCTAGGAGTGGTGGTTGCTGAGGCAGGAGTGTGGGAGCTCTGTCTTGAGAAAGAAGCTACAAAAAACTAGGTATACACTGAAATCTGACCTTTGGCTGTTATCTACTTGAACAGGATGCAATACCCAACTACTCCCCCCCTTCTTTTATATTTTTTTATGCTTTGACGCCAGCTCTGGATCTGGCAAGAGTGTGGCGAAACCAGACAGTGTTGACATGTCCTTTCTGTGTACGCTTTAGCTATGTAAGCTGTATTACATGCATTTCCTACTTGAAATGCAATAAATGCACTATCATAGGCACATGCTGCGTGGTTTGCCCACGTGTTAACATGCCCATGATCAAATGCACCAAACCTTGTTCCACACTGTTCAGAGCTGAATGTACTGCCCTCCTCCCAGCTGATAAAGTTATTGAACTGATGTCCTGGAATAGTAGTATGGGCTTGGTATGATCCGCACAGTGTCAAGAAGGCATTGACATGCTTGAAACCCTTACTTTCTTTAACACTTGGCAGTGAAGATATGTGATGTGTTTCCTGTCATAAGGCATCTGGAAGTCCAAGATATAATTCACGACTGGCTGCCATAAGCTGTCATTTTTTGCCACCTATGGTGGTGGTGTTGCAAGAGTTACTCTTGGTGTAAAAGAAGAAAATGCAGTCTTTCCAACCTCGCAAATACACCTGCCAAATGCCTTATGTTTCCTCAGGTGGGCAAATTGACCCAATGTCCTTAAAGTTTAACCCAAGTCCAGGCACTGAGGTGACTAACACCAAAGGAAGCACCCCGACTCAGTGAGGAATCATGAGGAAATGCCACGGAAAAGGATGAAACTGGAAAAGCGGCTTGAGGAATGCCGAGGAAGCAAAGAAACCCCTGAAACGATCCTGACAAGAAGAATTTACACCTTCCTCCCTTACAAATCACAATCAGTTTTGCCAGAACCCAGCAGTGCTTTGAAATCGAGTAGAACTGTGAGAATCTTGTTTTGCCACATCTTTTGTAAGTTGGTCCATTTTGTAATTAGGGACAGTGCTTCATATATATGACACAGAGACAAGATTATTGAGCAACCCAGAGAGTAAGCCAAAGTGCAATCAAAATGCACTTCCTTTTTCTGCTGAGTTTCTCCCTATACAACAGATACATTTAAGATATTAGTGTTATATAGAGTAGGTGGGTCGCTGTCTTTTCAAGGGGTGCTGCCACGATAATATAGATTTAAATGTTTTGATATTTCAGGAGAAAGATACAGTCTCTGCAGAGTAGTTAATTATTCTGGGTTCTCTGGTTTGGTAAACAAAGTACCTTTCATGGAGTAAACTTTCATACTTCTTAGGTGTATTTGTATATTTAAATACAAAATGCATGCCTTGCCTCAGTATAAACCTGCAAAGACTTGAAACTGCTTTCTTTTTCTGACTTTGTGAGAGTGTCCCTCAAAACCCAAATCTGCATTAGTTCTACTCGATCAATATTTTTTGGCATCTCCACTGTGTTTTGAAGTACATGATATGACTTTCACTCCAAGTGCCTTCATACTCTGTGATCAGGCATTATTTTAAATGGTATTCATTTGGCACACAGTTTGGAGGCTTAACTACCTGGGATTATAAATCTTTTAATCCATGAATCAATCCCCCGGAGAAGATTAAGGTGTTAGACTGAGTCATGGTGGTTGATAGTCCAGGAACAGTATGTTTTACATTATATGAAAAGAAACACAATGCCAAGATGAAATATTAAATAAGACCTGGAAGATTGTGAGGATATTTACTCCAGTCATTCTGATTTTCCTCCTGCAATTATGATGTTATAAAACTTTGATTATTTATTAGTCCGTGTTAGGATTTGAGGAGTAGCCTACATTTGTTTAGATATAATAATCATTTGAATAAATGTATGTTTTTAAATAACATGGATGGTATGTTTTCATACTTTGTCCCTGTAGGTAAAGATCCATTCTAACACATTTTATTAGTCTAATGTAGAATGTTGCTATATTACAATTATGGCTTGGTGGGAGAGAATCTATGCTATAAGTATGTGGGGCTTCGACGTTGCCAGTTTGGCAGTTCCTGAGCTTCATTTAGAGATGGAGAACTACAACCATTCTGACTGCAGAGCCTCAGCTGACATAGCACACGATTTGCCTTAGGGTCACATGTCAATGCTTCTAAAAACCTACCCTGTTAAATGTGGGCCTTCTTGCTCATATGTTCTCCACCAGGGACCAACATAACTGCCGTAGTGGTCCAGGCAAGAAGAATAATGCATTCTATCCTACACTGGAAACATCTCTGCCCAGTCTGGGTCTTTGATACGTTGTACCAGGCAGGGAACAGCCACTATTCGGAAGGTGGTGCTCTGCTAGGTATGCAGAGGCAAATGCCTCTACTGCAATGGCAGGCTGGTGAGGGGCCTGCCAGTATCTAAATGACATTGCAAATCTCTTCTTTCGGCTCATGGCATTCAATGATACACTAGCTGAAAAACTGAAGAATAGGTAAGAAATGAGAGGATCCAACATAAAGGCTTGAATGACTTTTCTGTAAACTGCATGAATATAGGCATATCACATTACATCCTCATTTCTTACTTGAAGCACTGAATATGTTAGTAAGTGAGTAAGGAATCATTCCATCTAACCAGTAGAGTGGACAGCGTTGAGACATTTCCTTCTAAATGAGAGAGAAAAAATAATGGGGCATATTACGAAGCAATAGCGATAATTATCGCTATTGCTTGGCTGGAGACAAAAATTTACCGCTGAGCTGCGGCGATTTTTACCGCAAATAAACCTTGGTATTACCAAGGTTTATCGCAAATGCGATAAAAATCGCCGCAATGCATGAATATCGCTGAAAAGTCAGCGATATTCATGCATTACCGAGCTAATGCTCTTAGCCATGTTATCCACCTCCCATTCGATAACATGGCTAAGAACTGCTCAGGGCAGGTGTTAGCTTTTGGAGATATTCGTGCTTAGCGCGAATATCTCCAAAAGTTGGTAATAAGAGATAGCAATGTTAGCGACTGTTTTCAGTCGCTAACATCTTGGCACGCCCACTTTGCATGTCATTAGTGATAAATATCACTGACATGCAAAGTGGGGCCCAAGATGGTCGCTATCTCCTATTAGCTGTCGCTAACTGGTTTTAGCGACAGCTAGGTAATAGGGAGATAATTTTATCTCCGCTTTCTTGGCTTTTAAAGCCAAAAAAACTGAGATAAACCCCCTTGATAATATGCCCCAATATTTTTTACATTTCATCACAAACTGATGCCTCAGAGCATGGCATAGGGGCAGTATTGTCACAACTAAATGAGGAGGGCTTAGACCATTTAGTAGCCCTTATCAGCAGAAGAATACATCCCCGGAAACAGAGGTGAAGCGCTATCGAGAGAGAAGCATATGCTGTAGAAGTAGTTGAGACCATTTCTGTTTGGGACTCACTTCCGGGTTCAGGCACACCCCAGACCCTCAAATGGTTGATGCAAATGAGGTGTGAGAATCTCTATTTGTTGAGGTGGTCCATTTCCATACAGAGTATGGATTTTGAGGTAAAATACCGCTCTCTGTCAGACCACGTCAATGCTGATGGTCGCTCCAGGCTTTTCCTCCTTAGTGATGAGACTTCCTAGGAGGATGGGTAGTTCTCCCCTCTTTCAGCTGGGGGACACATGTGTAGGACCTGTAAACCTTACAGAGGCATTCCCCCAATCTTTTTGCCTTCCTCTCCTCATTTTTGCTGACCTCGGTCTTTCTGTCCTTAGGAATCTGCACACTTTATCACTGCTAAAAAGTGCTAAAATGCATGTGCACACTGCTTAAAAAGGTAATATTGGCTTGTAACCAAAAGGCATTTTTAATTTACATGTAAGTCCCAAGAAAAGTGACACTACCTGTGCCCAGGGTCTGTAAATTAAATGCTACTAGTGGGCCTACAGCACCGATTGTGCCACCAACTTAAGTACCACTCTAATCATGTCACAGGTCTGGCACTGCAAAGCTAGTATGTTCAGTTTACACTGCCATGTTGACCTGGCAAAATAAACATTTTGCCAGGTCCGAATCTTCCCTCTTTATACATATGTGTCCCCTCAGGTAGGCCCTGGACAACCCAAATTGCAGTGTGCAGTGTATTAAAAAAGTAGGACATGTATTGTTGAGTTTCAGGTGCACTACCTCTCCCAGAGAATAACATTGGAGTTACCTTATTACATTTACTAAGCTGTAATTCTAAATGGGAATAGGTAACCAGTTCATGTTTGACGCCTTTGGAACTATAATTATAAATCCTTGTGTATTGTTAAATCGGATTATAAATTACAAAACGCCCCTTTTAGCAAATTTCCACCAAAGACACCATTAACGCACCCGACTGTCGCACTGTGAGCCAATGGGTAATTCCTTCCAGTAAACCACTTCTTCCAAAGTATCCTTATTTATCACTTTATACAATTCCTTTGTTCATTTAATCTTCCTGCTATTCATCCACTTGATGGAGTCTTTTAGAGATTGCTGTGATTGTGGCAGTTCACAGTAACTTTTTCGCATGCAACAATTGTAAAAAGATGAGCATGTAAAAAGAACATATCGTTAAAAGGAAGTAGTGCATTCTTATATTAAATCTAGTTCCTTTTAGAAAGTTGGCATGTTTCTGCCTCAGCGATTTAGTACCTGTAGACTGCCTCTGGGTTACATGACTGTGTATAGCTCACAGTTAGACTTTGTGCATTTCTCCTAGACAGCCACACAAAATAGAGAGTTTAGGTGTGCCTGGAAGGGTCATTACTCTGCATCATCTGTAAATACTGGACCTCAGACACCACCTCTTCAGTTTACTTCTGGACCTGTGGATACTCTGCAAGGAAGAAGGACTGATGTGCTGCTACAAAGGGTGCCACCCTGCTGGACTGCTGCTCCAAAGGACTGCTGCTTTGCTGGGCTGACATGCTGCTGTTGCCCTCTATCCTGAGTCAGAAAGACTGGAACTGCATCTCTAATTCCCAGAACCCCAGAGTAATTCCAAGGGCTAGTTGACTGGCCTCAAGATCTGAAGCCTCAGGGACACTACACTCTTCCAACAACCTTGCATCTGCACTCTACATTCTATGAGTCTACTGTGCCATGTGGTACCACCCCAGACCTGGACCCTTGAAAGTGGGCTTAAGGTAGTGTAGCAGCCCCTGTGGATGCAGTGGAACTGATGCATCTCCGCTGCTGCAAGATCCAACCTCAAGCAGAACTGCTGCATCAATGCTGCCACATGTATTTGAACAGGCGCAAAGACCTGCGTCACAGCCTATTGTCTCATCTGAAGTGACGCTGCGTGATGCATTCTCGGCACATGTTCCTCCTTCACCTATCAACTGCAGGCTCAATGACGGTGCTGGATTCCGCATCACAGCCTCATAGCTCCTCGCAACTGATGCATCTCCCCGACATAATACATTCTCAGTGCTAGACTTTGCATCACAAGCCCTCATTAACATTATCTCCAATGATGAAGCAGGACCTTGTAGCACAGCCTTGCCACACTTTGGAAACAATGCAACCCATACTGTATTCAGAGGGCCTAACTTGATCCCTATAGCCGTCCTGGGGCTCATTGCGGTCCAATTGAACTTGTGACTTTGTCCCGGTCCAGCACAACCACATTTCCCTAGTTGGATATTTGTGCTTTTTGGCGCTATTTCTACTAAAATCTTCAACCATGCATATATCCGGTTTTATTAATTGGATTTTTTTTATGTTTTGGTCTTGTTTTATGTAATGATAATCATAAAAATAGTTTTTGATCCTTTTTCTGTGCTGCTTTCACTTACTGTTTAAAATGTTGCACAAATATTCTGTGCCAATATATATCTGTGCCAAGCTACCATGGGGTCTAGCACAGGTTAATTTAGAGTTGACTTGTGCCTCACCCTGACAAGGATAACGGTTTCTGCTTGACAAGGGCTCACACCCCAGTCAACCAACAACCAAATTTCTTACAGCATCTACCTTTCACATGTTTGGTTATGTTTCTTTTGGTGAATTTATTTCAGCAGTGTGGTATAGAATTTTAAAAGAGTAACTGTCAGAAATGGCCCTTTCTGCAGGGTCACCAGCAAAGTTTTGCCTTCCTCCTCTATTTTTTGCTGAATTCATTTGTTGAATTTAGGATTCAAGGCAGTTTATCACTGCTAACAAGTGCTAAAGTGCATATACTCTGTACTCTCAACGTGGTGCATTGGCTTATCCATAATTGGCATATTTAATATACTTAAATGTCCCTAGTAAAGTGCACTATATGTGCCCAGGACCTGTAAAATAAATGTTACTAGTTGGCCTGCAAAGCTAGTTGTGTCACACACTCAGTAGCACTTTAAACATGGCTAAGACCTGTCTGCAGAGCCTGTGTGTGCACTTTTAAACTCCTATTGAACCTGGCAAGTGAACCTACTTGCTAGGCCCAAAACGTCCTTTTTTATTAGGCCCTATGTAGCCCATGGGCAGGGTTCAGTGTATTTAAAAGTTAGGTGCAGTGTATGGAAAAGGTAAGACATGTAATTGTCAGTTTTTCATTTCCTGGTAGTAAAAAACAGCTTGCTTCATTTTCACTACTACAAGACCTATCTAACATGGGGATTGTCGTAAAACATATTTTAAGTGTAATTTTGCATTGGAAGCACATACAAAATTGGAGTTTGGTGACTCTGGACTCACAGTTTAAAAACACATGTTAGTAGAGTTGATTTGTAAATTGCAGGTCTGAAAATGTCACTTTTCAAAAGTTGACATTTTCTTACTTTAATCAGTCTGTGCCTCTGCCTGTCTCTGAATGCAAGTCTGGGTTAGGGTGAGTTAGGTTGACAGCATGGCTTTGTGCAGTCCCCCCAGACAGTCGCACAAAGAGAGCTGGGGTGTGACATTTACATCCTGATGGCTCATTACCAGGCTGATGGGCCATCCTGGAGTAGATTTGGAGAGGGGATTTATTGGATCTTTATTGGATCTTTATCATTTTGATCTTGTTTTAATCAGATAAATATTCTCTATTTTCCTAAACTGGCGTGGAGACCTTTTTTCGTGTTTTTACTGTGTCACTGTAATTAAAGTGTGCACAAAGATTTCACAGTTAAGCCTGACTGCTCTGTGCCAAGCTACTAGAGGGTGAGCACTGGTTAAGTTAGATTGTGTATCTGACTTACCCTGACTAGGGTGGTGGTCCCTACTTGGACAGGGTGCGTACCTCTGCCAAATAGAAACCCCATTTCTAACCAAAAAACAATGAATATTGATGACTAATCTACACTCCTAAATCCAATGTCTTTCAGATGCACTGAGTGGGGTTGAGCTCAGTTTTGATAATGAGACTTGGGATAGAGTTGGATTGCAAACAAGAGTTTCATTGATCTTGTTGCAGCCTGACTCTTACTGTTGGCTGTCTGAAGTTTAAAATAAAGCTTGTCTTGGTAATCTATATGTCAATAGCACACATAACGTTTTAGTTGACTTCTTAGTGCCTTAGGGGGATGCAATGTAGGTAAATGTGAATGAGTTGTAACTGAGGATATTTGGTGCAGTGTGTTAACTGTGACTCCAAGAAACCTGGATGACAAATGGGGAAATATACATCACATGGAAAGCTCTGATCACAACTGGAATCACTCATAGTACATGTAAGAGCATGTTCCTTGCCTTTGAACCAATTAGAGTAAACCAAACCATTGGTTTTGTAAACAGCTGTGCCTAATATGGCAAAGAAGATACATGAAAATCCCATAATATCTTGTCAAGATCATGTGAAGAAAAACAGATCAGAAGCGCTTGACGCCACCATTGAGAATCAGCTGTCAGGAAACAATGAAGGGGTCTGCAGGGTATAGGATCTGCTAAGCATCTGTTGGTAATGCGACCTATGCATTTATTTGAACAAACTCACAGAGCAGACAAATAGAACAAAAATAAATAGGCTTACTAGGTGCAACTAATTCATAAAAAATATTTTTGCACATTTATTGTGATTAATTACCAGAATATATTTTATGAATTGTTACCAATTTGAAGATACTTAGGGATTCATTGACAAAGATCTATTCACCGATTGGGTTGTGCAATTTGCACACTGACTTGTATGCCAATGGGTGTACAATTTGTCATGTGACCTCTGTACTAATAGCTTAGATTTCACATTGTACCTCTGGAATGAGTAACAAAATGACCTGCCTAAAATGTGTTGCTTATGCTGGTTCCAATACTGCGAATGCAGGGATGGTGACACTCTCCTTGCATATGGTTTCCAAGTTGGAAACATTATTGTCTAGCAGCCCATGTCCATTAAATGAACAGATACTGTTTTTCTAAAAAAAAAATGAAATAAATGACATTTTTCCTATTTTGGCCAACTTTGCAGGTAGGCAGAAAGCAGGCCAACACGATTGCCAAATGTAGATCTGTCCTACGGAGATATTATCCTCTTCGCACATCAAATGCCACCTACTTTGAGGTGTTGACATTTGATCAATATTTTGCAATCATAATTGCAGCTGCAAAAAATTAGTACAGTTTGTTGTGGCAAATAATTAGTACATTGCCGTTATGACTCCTAAATAATAGAGACAGTCAGTTTTAAATTTAAACACAATGTTTTGACAATAGTCATGGGTCTCAACCGCTTTTATTAGTTGGTAATTATTTTCTGATACCAAAAATGGTTTTGTACATTTAAAAACATTATTTTTCTGTTGCATACCCTGTGATTTTCTGAATTGCTGGATTTGAGACCACAAAAACTGTTTGGTACATTAAGCACTATCATGCCTGCACAAAGAAAACCATTTTTACTCAAAAGACAGAACAGAGAACCGTCCACTTATTCCAAAGCAGTACAATGCAGTGTACTTCTTCCAATTTACTTTTTACCTTTAGTATTGTATAAGTTTTTTTTTTATATCCTGGAGGGCAATGTTCTTGTGAAATCTATTTTGTACTTGTAGCGCTTCATACATCATTTTTTAATTGGGAAGCAGTGCAAATGTAATTTCATATGTCTTTATTGTTTTCCAGATGCAACATTTAACAAACAGCGAAGAATCTATTGCGCACTTCATCATATTCAAAACTATCCAGCAGTCTATCTCTTAAAAAATGGCTTAATGACGTATGTCTTTTTCTCTATTACTTTACGCATTATGCACTTTGCAGTCTATGAAAGTTTGACAACATACGTGTTAGCCTGACCACAGATGGAAAGGAACTAATATGGGATCAAATTTGTGACCACAAAAAGTGTAGACCTCTTCCCAAGCACTACCTAATTAAACTCAGAAAGATACGTTATTTTGAGGTCATTGAGTTGTAGATAAATCTCAATAATTTAAAGGAGTCCAAAGAATAATGATACTTAAATAATAAATGTAAAGACAGTTTTCTTTATCAAGTTCAGCTACAACTCAAGCCAATGCGTTTTTCGCAACTTCTGAATTCAAAAGTAGCTTCATCAAGGCTTAATTGCAAAAAAAACACAAGACGTTTTTGTAACGTAAAAATAACGAGAATGTTTAAAAAAAGAAATTCAATATAGTAGATAAATATATGGGAAACGTAGAAAATGGAAAAAAGAAGAAAAATATGTCAAAAGTCAATTAGACATCATAATCTTATTAGTTAATATGATCAAACAGATTTTTGTATACACAAGATAGAAACAGACCCTTTTATAATAATTAGGATCATTGATCCTATATAGCAACATTTTGCTGTCTTTGCCCATTGCAAGAAAAAGGCCAAAGTATGGTTGTTTGTCAGTTAGTAGACTTTGAAAACGCCCGGTAGATGGTGCCTAAACGTAAAGTTTAAAATCAGGGAGTTGTGATCCACCCAGCTTATAGGGGAGTGTAAGGAGACGTATCGCACAACATGCTTGCTTATAGCCCCAAATGACACTGTTGATAGCACCTTCTAATTATTTGGAAAAAATAGTTGGGGACACGTATAGGGATAGCTCGGAACAAATATAGAAACTTAGGCAGAATTGTCATTTTAATTAAATTGCACCTGCAGATAATGGTTATTGGAATTTTATTCTAATTCTTGAATTTTTGGATAATCAAGTGCAGTAGTGGTTCGTAATTAAGTCTCCATATTTGTTCGGTTGTAGCAGAAATCCGAACCCGCAGGTAAGTTACAACAGCGCAGCTACCAGTTATAGGTGTAGGCAAATCTAAGTTATGAAGGATTTGAGTTTTAGTAAAGGATTAGTAAATGGCAAAAAAAGGCATAGGGGTTTCTGGGAGATGACATAGACAGATCATGTTGCCCTAAGTGTGGTTTTACAGCAACCAACATCCTACACATGCTCTGTATTAGGTGTTTTTTGGGGCAAGTTACACAATATATTGGTCAATGTGTGCTTGCAAATTTTTTTTCACTGACAAAGAGATCATGCTAGGGCTTAAGGAGAGTAATGACTAAGAGCTTTACGCAGAGTTCAGCGAAACGGTAAAAAATCTCCGCTAGCTACGCTGAATTCCACGAGCATGCGGAATTGCTTGTTCCACCCGTTCGCAATGCGTTTTTCCTGTTCGGGGATGCTGTTTGCGTGCTCGGGGGGAAATATCTTGCAAACTTGCCCATGCGGTCGCCAATTGGCGCAGGCATTTTTTTCACATGTCTAGCCCACAAGTGATGCATGTTTCCTGTTTGCGCCTGCGGGTGTCCGATGGCGGGTCGAAATGACGTGTATGCGAAGGCACACTCTCGCAGGATCGCGTATCCGGCTACGAAAATCTCATGGTGCATGCTAACGGATAGGAAAACTCATCGCCGAACGCAGGGATATCGGTAAGTCACTACAGTGCGTGCAAACACGCATTTTGAAAGTGCAAACAAAGAAACATTTCTCCGCAGAACGCGGAATTCTCAAAATTCCGTAAATTGCGCAAGCGGAGTGTAATTTACTGCCCAGGCCTAGGGATAACCGTTCCATGAGAAGTTTTGTATCTATTGCACTAGTTGCTGCCTGCCTCTGTATCACCAGGGCACGGATTTCGCCTAGGCCTCCTATTTTTTTGAATTGCTTGTTCTTATGAAAGACGTATATGAGAGGGAACAGGTACTGGCCAAAACTAGAGGTATACGCTCACTGCAAAAATTTGGCTGCATAAGGAAATGTTTTTTATGATTCTCAAGACATTACTACTTTTTTTTCCCCTTTCTCTTCCTTTTTTTCTCACTTTTTTCATTCATGTCAGCTTGATATGACTATCTGCGATATGTAGCAATCGATTGTTACTCTTCTTAGTCTATTTACTTTTTTATGTACCCTCTGTATTCAATAAATAAAAAAAATCAACAAAAGAAAAAGAGAGAAACTCAGTACAGAAGAAAGATCCATTCACCAAGTGAGGTTCGAAAAAGACAATACATGAAAGTGAATCTGAAATTGTTTTGGTGAAACTTGTATCCTCAGATCACATAAATTAACACATGTTTTAGAGAAATGTTTTTACATAATTACTACAATAATATATGCCAATAAAGACTACTTGTACAAACGTGCTATAATATGGAGATGCAGATTTCTAAATTGGAGAAATTACTGCCTTAGGAAGTTCCTTTTAAATATGTCACCTTTGTGTATGCTCTTAACTAATCTGTCAGTGCCTTCTTAGATATATTCATACATATATGTATTATATATGCACTTCTCTTTTGGATTGTATGCCTTATTATATCTTGTGAAAACAAGCAAAAATGTTGTCAAAATGTTTTGGTGTTTATTCTTGATAATATGACTTTTCAAAAATTGCTAGGGCATTTTTGCCTTGAAAAATATTTTCTTTCTTTTTTCCTAATAAAGCAACATACATGTTAATATTAGACCCTGTGGTTTCGGGCCAGCTGAGATTCATCAAAGCCTGTCAGAATCCACAGTTCCAAATAAGATGACTATGATACACTTGTCCAAAAATCTGTGCTCACCCGCTTGTAGCTTGGCACTGAGCAGTCAGGCTTATCCTCAGGGCTCGAGTGTAAAATATTGGCACAACACCCCATCGCAACACACTGTGTTTGGCCCAAAACGACTCCACACCGTATGAATAAAAAAACCTTAGGCCCAATTCACAAAGGTAAACTGACACAAAAGTAGTAAATGCCCTTTGTGAATAACGAAAGTAAAACTTTACAACTTTGGTATTCACAAAGTGCATTTACGAGTAGTAAATGCCTTTTGTGAATACAGAAAGTCATCTCAGTTTACCTTTGTTAATCAGGCTCAAAGTCTTTATATTAAACACACACACTGAAATCAAATCAAGATACACATTGTATATACACTCTACAGTTATATGCAATTATTCGGACTTTCCCATTGACAAAAGTTCAAACAATCATCAGATTCTGACTATGCCTCGCGATCTAGCCCCTCAGTTCCTCAACTTGACCAGCCAACTAAGCATGTTGCCACAGCCGGCGCCCTGTTGACTTGACAGTCGGGACCACCTAATATGGAAAGAAACAGTTACTTTGTTTCGTCCATCCGGATTAAACCTCCATGCGCTCTATTGCACCTGCACAAGAGTGGGACCACTAACCCCCACATAGACAGAAGGTTGTGACCCAGGAATCTGGGACGCTTCTACATCTGGAGCAACGTTTTTCCCTCATGCAGAGGTGTGACTTGCTGTAGAACCCAAACATTCAGCTGCAGATGTCCTCAAGGCACACAAAACCCCTCCACAACAAAGCACCCGGTGGGGTGTGTCCAGGGAGAGGGAGCCAACAACCTCGGACAGCGGCCACAATGCCAGGCACTGTTGCCCTCCCAAACTGAAGGCCAAAGACACTCAGCTCTTGCTTCATGTTCCTCCAACACCCTCCGGACACTCTGGTACTTAAGGGTGCACAGGTCCCCTGGTTGCAAGCAAGGGTCCCTTTGACTCTGTAAGCTTCAGCCACACTCCTCGAACTCCTCATGTCCTAGCACCACAGATGGCTGCTGTTCTTTGCGCACACACAACTCTTTTACAGTGAGATGAAGCTGAATGTCAGGACGTTCCTTTCCCAAACCACAATCACTTTCACCTGTCTCCACAGCACCCATTGGGGTCCTTATGATCTTGTGGAGACAGTGAGATCCATTGTGTCCCTTGGATCTTTAGGACAGGAGGTCAGCACACTGGCCGGTGGAGAGTACTTTGAGGAACAGGTCATGACAGTTGGCAATAGCTGCAGGCCAGCAACATCAAAGCAAAATCCACCAAGTTATAGTCCTCTTCCTGGAGCATGTCAAGCTCCAAGCCACCACATGTCTACAGATAGTCCAATAGCAGTCTTCCTGCCATAATGATTCCTCATGTCAATGTCTCAGTAACAAACCATCATAGTATGGTTCGAAAACCAAAAGTGTCTCCTCTTTCATGAGGCCAAAGCCCCAGTAGTAATACCCACCATGTCTTCTGAAGATACAATCAGTTCAAAAGACCAACTTTGAAATGCACATGACCTCTCTAAATGTTGTCCTGTCTGCCATCCTACCCCGGGAGGTTTTATTACAATCTTTAGTCAGGTCAAGACCCAGCCCCTTGGTATACAGGTGCCAGTTCCACCCCCATGTAACCATCCCTGAAAGGCCCCTCAGATTCAGAGGTCCAGGGTTTCCTGTGAACCCCTAGTTCATGGCCCTCTATCAGGAATGCACAGATGTGGCTGTCAGGCACAAAGAGATACTTACATCAAAATGACCACTTTCCCAAAGTGACATTTTCATCACCATAGCGTTGATCCCCCTCAGAGAGGATTTGCCATTACAAACTCATCAATACCAAACACTATACTGTTACGCACACAAGGCCCTCCACGGCACCGGACCAACATGCCTGAACAGCCGACTCAAATTCCACGCACCCCAAAGGACCCTACGATCAGCCCAGCTTTCCTACGCCGTGGTCCTTCGCACCAAAAAGACCAGATCGGGAGGCCGCTCCTTCTCCTTCCTCGCGGCCAAAGCATGGAACGCCCTTCCGCTTCACCTCAGACAGACAACATCGTTCCCCATCTTCGCAAGAAACCTCAAAACCTGGCTCTTCGACAGGCCCCCTCCTTGATGGAATGGAACCTGCACCCCCCCTACCCCCCCACCCTTAGCGCCTTGAGACCCTCACGGGTGAGTAGTCGCGCTTTAACAAACTCCTGATTGATTCCTGATTGATTACTAATCTGCCCGTAGGAAATAATGCTCGACAGCCTTTCTCTACAACCCCTCAATCGAATCCAAAGAGAGAGGCTGTCCCCATCGTACCGAACACACCATCAGGTGTCATTCACGACTCTCGCAGATAATGCATACACATGCCTGTCAAACCTCTTCCCAACATTGCACCCCGTCACCCGGGAGACATGCAGAGCATACCACGTTCTAAATGCAAAACTGAGTATCAGTAACTCGTGCACAAAGATCCCACCAGGGCAAACCTGTGGAACAATCGATGAGCTCTGTGGATGCCTCAACCAGTGCAGCAGGCCCACTGAGGTGCAGTCAAAATTCATGCCCCTGGTTTAGGTCTTACTGCATTACAAGGGACTTACAGCTAACTTGAATAATCCAATCATTTATACATTGCTCCACGGTATGTATCGGATGAGCAAAGCACTTTGACACTGCACGTCAGTGCCAAACGCA
Organism: Lissotriton vulgaris; assembly: GCF_964263255.1. Taxonomy (NCBI): domain Eukaryota; kingdom Metazoa; phylum Chordata; class Amphibia; order Caudata; family Salamandridae; genus Lissotriton; species Lissotriton vulgaris. The sequence continues at coordinate 942,196,825 of NC_141696.1, forward strand.
CTTCAATCCTAAGGTTAGCATCCACATCAGCTGAATAGAATAGAATAGGTAGCCTTTTCTCAATTAGACAGGAAATAATGATATGTCTTTAACTGAATACACCTTCAAAGAATTGGGTGGGTGCACAATTTGACAGCTGTATTTTTTGTCAAATTGCTCTTTGCTTTCCACTTTTTATTTTGCCAAGTCTGTATCATACAGTTATTCTGAAAACACTGTACATTTCAATGGCCCCCATCTCGTCTCCTGTACTTTTTTGTGGATGGGGATTTTTGAAACCCACAGTGAAATAACTAACAGTAAATGTTAAGTAAAAAAAAGCATTGGCAACCATGGTACTGATGAACCCATGGTTGTTAGAGACTCCACATCTGCCTTGTAAAATAGGAACTGCCATGGTCAGTCAGTCAAAAATATCTTTATTTAGATATAACACATATATCTTTAAAAGAAGATTACAAATTCACATTATGTATTAATTAATAGGATAAAAACGAAGGAGAAACAAAGACACAGTCAGTTAAACAGCCGTTATAAAAGCAGAGGCTGTCCTCTCTTGAGCCTCCTTGACCCTTAGTATTTTAAAAGTAAAATAAAAATACAGGATGGTAATGATAAAAGAGAAGATAGTTTAAAACATATTGTGCAAGAGAACTCTTCTCTTCAACCCTTTTATGTTGCACTCATTATTAGTAGTATCATACATATGGAAGGCAACCAACATTCATGAGGCTACTGATCATTTCATTTAATCCTCCCTTGAGATTGGAATATGTTGTGGGGTGTATTGGATGATTAAAAGGAGTGGGAGGGACACTTTAACAGGGCCTCTTTTGTATTAGATTACGGTATGCTTGCTGGATGAAGTTTGTAAGTCTTATGTTTAAGACAGTATTTTCAGGATTCAAAGCTACCATAATGGCTTGCCTGCAGTTCCGGGCACCCAGCCTATTCCATTCCGCTTTGAGTTTACACCTGCGTTCTGAATTAAAGGATGGGCAGAGGCAGACCACATGCAATAGAGTTTCAGCTGTTTTGCCGCACCCTCTACAAGTTAGATCTTCTGCCGTGCGTCACCAGGGAGGTAGATCTTGCAGAAATTGCCAATCACCCATTCTGATAGTGATAAGGTTGCATTTTAAGTACAGTGAGTATGTGCAGCCCAGATAGGTGGCGGGGGCTAGCCTTCTGTATGAATTTACAAGAGCCCAAGCATGACTGCGTTTCAAAAAGTGTGCTTTGTGGGTGATAAGTGATCTCATTCTCACACATTTTTTGATCCCGATTTTTAATGCTGTCTTGCTAGGGTTAAGGGCCCATAGATCACTCGCTGACATTTGCTGAATGGCTTCTTTAAAAAGGCAACTGTACGTTCCACCTGGATTTTTCTGGGTTATTTCTAGCCAGACTAGGGATTCTAATGTGCCTGGGTCTGCCTGTCTCAGTTTGTGACAAAGGTTCAGGAATGCCCCGGTGTTGGAGGCATCGTAGTTCAATAGCCCCATCTCCTATCATATCTGCGCAGCAGATGCAGACTTTGGCAGCTGGAGAACCTTTTTGTAAATTTTGGTTGATTATTCAAGGCAGTATTCATTTTTCCCCTGAATATCTTTATACCGTAAGATAGAGTGGGGCCAATTTTCGCTCTCATTACTTCCAGAAGAGGCGATAAAGTTGGGCCTGAGAGATTTTTTGAAACCTTACCTAGTGACACCGCGAGAGTTATTGCTTTAACTGCGATCTCATTATGCTGTTTTTTAAGGTTGCATCTAGAATTCAGGTGGACGCCTAAGTATTTATACGACTGACCTGTAACGAGGCTTGTGTTGTTAAATGATCACCTGTGTGTTGTTTCTTACCAAAGGGGACAACTTGCATTTTCTTTAAGTTGACCTCTAGTTGGTTAATGATCGTATAGCTAAGCAGTTTGTCGAGGAGCCTTTGTAGCCCGACCCTCGTGAGGCTAAAGAGAACTAGGTCATTGGCATACAAAAGGTTGCTTAGAGCCAAGGCTCCCACCTTTGGAGAATGACTGTATTGTCCAAGATTGCCGACAGGTCTGCTATAAACAAGTTAAAGAGAAGGGGGGCCAGCACACATCCCTGCTTCACGCCTCTAGTTGTCATAATTTTCCGCGAGAGATGTGTGCGGGACCCTAACTTCACCCGCACCCATGTGCGGGAGTGAAGTTGAATAATTGCCTCTAATAGATTTTCTGGGATCCCCCATTTCCTTAGTTTTACCCATAGAGCCGCCCTGGGGACTCTATCAAATGCTGCTTTGAAGTCGACAAAGCAGCAAAACACTGACCTAAATCTTAAAAGTGCTTTGTCGACAATGGTTGATACTGCTAACAGATAGAAAAACTGCCATGGACTTTTGCTGAGTCTACTGGTGTGAGTTAGGATGTGTTTCATTAGACTCGATTGCTGTGGGGTTAAATATATGTCTGCCCCGCCCCCTGTGTGATCTAAATCACATACTTGACAATAGATATTTGCTTGACGATAGATAGTTGAACTATGGTCAGTTGCGTTCCATCTTGTTCTAATATCATCTTGGAAGGAATATTCGGAAGCTGACTAGACATATTGCATTTTTTGTTTTCTATAGCGCAAACTCGACTCGAAAGTGTCAGATCATTTACATGAGCTCCAGTTGTGTTACAGATGGACACATAAACATTTGTTTTAGGCACAGGGAGATTAAGAGATTTGCCCAGAATCACAGTAGGTCGAGCGCCCTTGCCGAGACTCGAACCCGGTTCCCCAACTTTGCGTCCGACCGCTCGAGCACTCAGGCCATATGAATAGTCTGTAAGTGAGTGAACTTGGTAGTTCAAATGAGGTCAAGCACCTTGAATTGAACACATTTCCCAGTAATGCATATATACTTTTCCGCCAACCTACTGTCACACATGCCCACTTGCAGTAGAACAAAGGACACAAAGGACCCCTTCAATGCATCGGGAGTAAGCCTATGTAACAGGGCACTAGAATTCAGGCAACTAGCCTCAGCACACCTACTGTATCATTTGCTCTACACCAACTCATGGGTATGAAGGCCAGGTCCTATTCAAAAAATGGACAACTAGTAGTCTTGGTAAATATATTGTCCTTTGGAAAAGAAATCTACGATTGGCTTCTTTCCAGCAAGTGCAACTAACTAAGGCAGTTAATGTGTGATCTGTGTAAAGATGACCAAAACTAGTACTATGGATTGACTATTAAAGAGGGGTATAGAACCCCTGTGGGAATACACTCTGCAGCCCACAAAGATAGATATCTGAAACGCGATGTATATGATGGAAACATTTTCCAAAATCATTTATAAATCATTTGCACTAAGAGACTGTACGGTCCCTGAATCTGAGACATAATAATTCAGCAAAACAACATACCAAATGACCAAAGCAAACCCCTCAGCATAGCACAGAAAAGGAACAGCACACATCTCATCACTCACCAATGTCTTCCGGGGTCACGAGATGGCTCTCCGCGCGCCTCTTCGTTGGAGTGCTTCGCACAACAAATCTGCAACCTAAGGGCCAAACCACCAAGCATTTATGAATGTGAAAAGTAGTACCAGGCGAGTGAGCTTTTACATTCTCTCACATGCCTTTGTGAGTCTCATCCGAAACGTTCAATTCCCTGTTAATAGGAGTACAAGGAGAACAGTCTTTTCTGCTTGAACTAATTATCTATGAATGTTCCCTGGATGTTTCGGCAGCAATTCAGAAAGGCTTGTAATAATATGTAAAACAGTACTACAACATTGCTCTTTTACGTGCACTTAAATGCCTCAGTAATTCACTCGCCCAATGTAGACCATGGTTTAACCAAGCATTGGTCCATGAGCGCCCCACGTGATGCCCAGAAAGAATCAACAATAATATATCAATTACAATATTTCTTGTAACTGTTGTTGGATCGTTTACTTTAGAGTCTGCAAAAGAAAATCGTACATCAATCCGGTTCTCTGGCCATTTATTCCTACAAACCATTGCTAATTTGAATGATGGAATTCTTTCCAGTTAAATAGGTTCAAATGGAGTAGCTACCCACAAGATTAGCATTTTAAAAAACGGACAATATATTCTTACTGTTGCTGTGTAGCTTTCCGGTGCAGTTTTTCTTTTAGCGAGAGCCTTTTCTTTAGCGAGAGCTTTAACATCGACTCTTGTTTTGTTTTATACAAAGACTATAAATGAATGAAAGGGTAACCCTGCTGCATGTGAATGATCGACACCATGACATTTGATGAGAGGTTGAGAAAACATTTTTAATTATGAATCTCCGGTTGAGCCACAACACTTGTACTTACAAACGTGTATGCATCAGTAGCGATAACCACTTTTCCGTTCCTTGAGTTCACGAGCGATTTTCAGTGGATAGTAATCATTTCCCGAAATTTCAAAACGCTCGCTTTCATGAGAAATCTTTCATGAATTACACTAGTGTCACTATTAATCACTATCTATGTTACTGCACTCCCCCCCCCCTTTTCAAGGATTCACTGCTCACAGCTTAACATAGCTTTTTGTGTATATTCTTCCATAGATCCAGAAGATAACATTACTCAATTCAATGCATTGAGTAGTGGGATTACCGCACAATTCGTGTGAGTAGCTTCTATTTGTTTGTTCTGTACCAACCCCCTTGTTAGTCCTGACGAAAGCTCTAAAGACCGCCTGGCCCAATAGAGCTGAAACATGTCGACGATACCACCCTAGTAATACCACATAGTCCCGTAACTTGACTTATGAAAGAGTATTCAAAATTTTTAATAATGTGAAGTTTGCCCAACATTAAAAATTTTTAGGGTAATCTTTTTCATTTTTATTCGATCCTTTTGGAAAATCCTTTTTGTCTCTGGACACTGCACTCGAGACTGGAGGTGCCTCTGGATGAGGCTAGCAGTACACACCAAGAGGAAAAACCCGATGATAACTGCATGAATGTCAGTGTGGGGCGGATGAAGCTAATATACCGCTAACCTTACGTATACACTGACTTCTATGAGGGTTTCCTTATTTGCACTGAACCAACAGTCTAACAGTGTAACAAGTGTCCAATTTTGTTGATTATAAGCTGTGTAGCTTTCTACTGTCCAACTGGATGTAACACCCCAACAGACTGTATTCTTTCTAATTCTACAGAAGTTCTCATGTGCTGTTGCTTGCAAAAATAAGTGTCAATCATTAATGTGTTGTATGCTGCTAAATGTACATTTAGCGACAGACATATTTGAACAACCATAGCTACTAGCTATAATTGATTGCTACTTCTGAGGGAAGTTTATACATAATTTTCCATTTGCTAAAATCTTTTCAAATTACAGTTGAGAGAAAAGTATGTTGGTGGAGGTGTCCTCTCTGCTTTTCCTACATTCTGATAATAGACAAAAGCATGCTTCTAATGACCGGTGATTGCACTTCTTTTAAATGTAAGCTTTAATCTGAAGCAGAACTTCATTTCCCCATTATAGCGTGATTTGAGGTGCTTTTCTGTGCATGTTAATGAACAATTTACTGCCCATTGCATGCCACCACAAATATGAAGCAGTGTATATTTTTTAACAGAAATAACTCCGAGTTCAGCCGCCAAAGGAGGTTTCTTTTAGGGCATATCATCGTTGCTAGACCTAAGAGCATTAGAGTGGTCTTCTCCCAAAATGTTTACTTCCCTCCTCCACTTTTCTGATCTCCTTTTTTCTGGTATTAGGACTCTGCACGCTTGACTACCATTAACAAGTACTAAAGTGCTTGTACTTGCCCCCCTAAACATGGAAATATTAGTTCATCCCCAATTGGCATATTTAATTTATTTATTAGTCCCTGGTAAGGTGCACTACATGTGCCAAGGGCCTTTAAATTAAATGCTACTAGTGCGGCTGCGACATTGATTGTACCAGCCCACCTAAGTATCCCTTAACCATGTCTCAGCCCTGCCATTGAGGAGCCCGTGTGTGCAGTTCACACACTGACATGTCAGCCTTACAAAATAAACCATTTGCCAGGACAAAATCTCCCCTTTAGATACATATAAGTAACCCCTAGTGTAAGCCCTAAACAACCTATAGGGTAGGATGCAATGTATACCTTATTATATTTTACTAGCAGCCCGCCCCAGCGTTGCCTGGAGCAGAAGGGGGCTGGGGGCAGCATTTCAGGCTTGCGCGCACTGCCACCCCGGCCCCCGCCCGCCACGACATTGTCTGTGTCCCGGACAATGTTGTGGCGGGCGGGGGCCGGGGCGGGAGTGCACGCAAGCCTGAAATGCTGCCCCCAGACCCTGAGCCTTACCGCAGTTGTTCCGGCCCAACCTCCCGCACCGGCTCCCTCCCGTCCCATGTCCCAGAGCCTTACCTGAGCTGCCGCTCCTCCCCGAGCTCCTCACTTCACCGCCGCTTCTCCTCGCAAGCCTGAAATGCTGCCTCCTCCCGTCCCGTGTCCCAGAGTCTAACCTGAGCCGCCGCTCCTCCCCGAGCTCCTCACTTCACCACCGCTCCTCCTCGTCATCACGTACGTTGCGGCCAGTGCTACGTCGTGGCCGTCAGCGTCGGGGCCGGCGCTACTTTCAGGGCACTACATTTTTTTTTAAGTTATATTTTTAAATTTACTTTTTTTTTCTATAGCCTATGTCCATCTGCACACCCTGAGGATTACAACAATGTATTGGGTGTGTGGATTGGCGATGTGGTTCCCGAGTTTACCTTGCCAAAAGGTTTGTGTTCTCTCTTTATAATAGTAGTATAGATAAGTGTCATTTTGAGTTGGGAAGAAATAAACCCTTCAAGTCTGGTCTCTCTTGAATCACAATTTAAAAATCAAACTTATGATGAAGTGAGATTTTATATTGCAATTTGTAAAATGCCACTTTCAGAAAGTTGGAAGAAATGGAGCCTCGTCAGGTCCCCGGACCAAATGCACAGCGACATTAATTAATGAATCCATAGTCTTTAAACCAGTTTCTTACTTTTTAATCTTCTTTTAATCAAAAACATTTTTTCCCATTTGTTTAACGTAAAGTTTTCATGATTATTCACTTCATCTTGCACATAGATTTCAAAATTGCCTTTCCTGGCTTTTTGTAGCAGCACCAGAGAGTATAAAATTCCTTATGTCACGGTGTCTTAAAATGTACCCGATGCATTTGGGATAATTCCCTTCTTCAGGGGTAACTACAATACAAGATATTATAAAGAAACCCAAAACCACAATCGAAATACCATACGCTTGACTGCAGAAAAATAAAAAAAGTAAAAATACAGAACCTGTCCTAATGTAATTCGATTATATTTGTGCTACATACAGAATGAAATATGCAAACTGAAACATACTGCCCCAAACCGAAAATGCGTGACCTGAAAAAACCTACGTTCAAAAATAAATCTCATTAAAAGCAACACAAGACTGCATGTGAAACCGGCCATCATAGCGCAAAATTGTTGGAGTAATCATGAGTGCATTTTGGTGCCTGTAGTCTGTCTCTGATCTCATGACTGAGTAAAGTTGGCAGTTGGGCCTTGTGTATTACTCCTAGATAGCCACACACACAATGGGAGCTTAGGTGTATATCAACGGGCCATCTCTGGCAGGATTGGAGGGAGGACCTGTGCACAGTCCCACACTTGAAAAGGCTGTTTGCGGTCCGCACATAAATGGCTGCATACCCCCATGTAGTGAGTCTGGAGCTAGGGCAGGAAGGGAGGACCTATGTGCACTTCAAAGGCATGTTTTTGAAGTCTGCCCCACTTCAAATGCACAACTGGGTATATGTACAGGACCACAGACACCACCAACTCAGTGTACCTCTGGACCTGTGGATAGTCTGCCAAGAAGAAGGACTGCTGTGCTGCTTCAGGATTGCCTCTCTGTTGGAATACACTCTGCTAGACTCCTACTTATCTGTCCTGATCTGCTGCCTGGGTAAGATGAACTGGACCTGCACCACTTGAACACAGAATCCAGAGTGACTCTACAGCTAGCTGGGGTGCCGGACTCCTGATCTGTAGCCTCAGAGACATAACAGGCTTTGAAATCCTGCACCTGGACTCTGCCATGTGAGCGTCTACCCTGCTAAGTCGTGTCAAATGTGTCCTGAATCCATGAAAGTGGGACTAAGGTGCTTGCCAGTGGAACCAATGCATCTTATTTGGTGAGCGGCGGGCACCTGAGCAGAACCAATGCATCTCTTCAGTTGAGAGGTGCATCCCAGTGCAGAACCAATGCATCACTGCTGCTGCGTGGAATGGATGGCCCACATAAGACTTACACTGCTGCTGCCTTCCTCATCTTGGGAAGAATGCATTGCCTTTGGAAGGCAGCCTCAATGATGACACCGGCACTCTACTTCGCGCTTCACTGCTAATCGGAACCAATGCATCACCTCTGCTGTGCCTCACATCCTCAACTTCGGGCGTCACAGCAAAAGCCCAGCCAACAAGATCCTCAACATTGACTCATCCGGCCCTCACACTGCAGCCTCAGTGCATTTCAGAACAGACACATAACCTCAGCTTTGTGGTGCATCTTGGATGTGGATCCATGTAATGCCATGCAACCAGGGTTTAATGTGCTTGGTTCAGTGGGCCTAGCTGGGTCCCTGTAGCCGGCTTATGCTCCATCGTGGATTGCCTGGACTAGTGATTTTGTCCTGGTCCGGGGGTGACCAGATATTCCAATGAGTGCTAGGAGCTATTTTTCACTGTAAACTTAAAAAAATCAATATCTCCAGTTCTACTCATTTAATGTTTGTCGTTTTGGTCTTTAAAACTGGTGTGGAATCCTTTTGTGTTGTGTTTTACTGTTTTACTGTTTGGAGATTTGCACAAACTGTCTCTAAGTTAATCCTAACTGCTCTGTGTCAAGCTACTAGAGCGTGATGAGCACAGGTTAATTCAGGGCTTGCCTGCCCCTTACCCTGACTAGGATTGTGGTTCAACCAGCACTCATATCCCAGTCAACCATCAAACCAATTTCTAACAATGGTCTTGTGAATCTTGGTCATTACACCATATATTACACAGGATTGTATGGTGCAACTATTTCATTACGTGCCACCAGATAACCACAGTGGTGTTAATTCCTTTAGAAAAAGACACTTCTCATTGTTTGTTCATCCATCAAAGGAGTTTTTAATTTCTTGTGGCATAGCATGGTCTTGTGGGTCTTGGTATTCACACCACATACTACCCATCCTTACATGTAGGAACACTACTCACAATACACAAGAAGTGGCATATTGGTGGTATAAATACTTCCTGTTAAGGTATACTGGTAGGAAACTGCAAATTTACATATTGGTGAACTGTGGGGATTGGTTAGGGGTGTGGCCACTGTGTAAATGGAGTCGGATGCCTAGTCAATAGCTCCAACACCATCAGTCCGCTGACCCAGGAATCCTGCAGTATCAGACCCAGCCCTGTCCCCTGGTCACTGCCTGATGCTCGGGGTACTGGGGCTTTTTAAAAGTTTATACAGGAATCTGTGGTACTTGTCGGGACCACCAGAGCAGGGCTGGTTCCAGGCCTTGGCCTGCGATGACCGTGGCCGGTGAGTGAGGCCAGGCCATGTCGGAGCCCCCATTCAACTACCACTGTTGATGAGACGAGGGAGGGGTGCTGAGGTGAGAAGAGAGACAGGCAGGTTGGGTGATCCCCGTGGAGCAAAAAGCAAGAAGAGCCACACAGCAGAAAGGAGGGCGGCTGGGTGTTATTGGGTCAGGCTTTAGGAGACGGCCACCATTTAGTTAGCTAGGACCCCCGCTCGTATGCCATTGTTATTATTTGGGAGTGAAGAGGCCCGGTAATGAGGTACAATGCTGATCTAGCCAGTAGAGGCCCTAGCTACAATGTGGGAGCCAAAAGAAGAAATTGATGGGCGGCCATGATCGGCCGCTATTTTGAGAAAGCGCAGGCGAGGGTCTGAAATCAGAGGAGCTATGGGGGTTGCCGTCTGCCTCTGGTGGTAACAATAGTGATAAGCGTGGCTCAAATCCACCTAAGCGACTTACCTCACTCATCTATCATTCTCATATAATAAGCCAGCCGGACAGTGGAGAAGAATTAGTAATATATTTATTTGGCCATAAGATTCATCTGCAGATGGGCCCCGTCAGGTCTACACTCCAGGGAGTGCGCCGAGAGGACTGACCCATCCCATCATGACAATACATTATAACATAGCATGGCAGGGTAAAGCTACGCCCAGACTGGAAAAGTACTGGGCTCAGCAGAGGGCGATTAATAGCCTCACACAAGAAGCATCTGCACCTGCAAAAGCAACATTTTCTCTCAAGGCCACAGAGCCAAGACTCGGCTTCAACAGAGCCTGGAAACATTTCTGCAAGAAAAAAACCCAAGGCAAGAAATGCTGAAACTAGGGATTTTCTGCTCATAAGGGAGGGGGAAAGCTGTACCATGTGACAATGGAGCTGCAGAGCAAATGTCAGCATCAGAAGTCTCTCTGCCATAGACAAGCCTCTCTCTCTTATGAGAGAAGTTGAAGCTTGCATATTACAAAAATAGCTCAGTGGGTTGCAGCACATGAATAATAAGCTGTAACTGCATATTGGTTAGACACATTAGGCTAACACATTCACAACATCATTAGAACATTTTGCAACAGGAAAATTACTATCTATCAGACCCTCCTTTTAGCCTATTGTGGCTAACATAAGTGCAACAAAAAACCCCACAAGAATAACCAATAGTATATCATCATTAAAGATATCTGGTATCGGGAAATGAAATACTAGGATGAGAATGATCACTGAAGTAGTGCAGCATACTATAGGGCAGGAAATGCAGGGGCAACAAGTAAAATACCAACCCCTGCAATACCTACTAAGACAATAATTATTCTCTGGGTGTGAGGCACCCTCCTTTTTGACTAATCTAAGCATATGTTCTCGGGGTACCATTGCTCTATAACACTATGATCGGACTACTTAAAAAATACATCACAGTGCAAGTCATGAGCAGGAATTAATGCAAATAAGATCAAACGGTCATTATCACGGAAAACACCCTATTGAATTCTATACTGAGGGCTCACTTGCATTATCAGCGAGGACCTTTATGTAACATCAATGAAGTAGATGTTTATCAGGCTGAAAAATGTGTTTTTACTAAACTACTCAAAGTATACTAACCCTCACGGCTACTTCCATAGGGCAAGAATACAAGCAACAGTTTTTCACCCTTGTGTGTGTATGAAGGCAATGACCCACACACCCAATAATTTGCAGTACTATAAATAACATGTGTCTGGTGCAACATTTGAATACTACATCATCCTAATGAACTTCCCAGTGCTCCTCTTCGTGAGGAGTTAGGGTACCAATGACATTCTCAGGCGGTATGGGGAAAGTAGTCATGAGGGTATGCACAAAACCAAAAGAATAATGTTCTGAAAAGAAATATGAAAGCAATTAGTTAGCATATAAACAAGCACAATTTTGTATTTGTAGATCATGAGGACCAAATGTGGGCAGGGGCATCTGGACAAGGAGCCGCAAAGGCTGCTCCTCCTGGGAAATAGGAACATTCAAAAGGACTCATTTTCCTAGCTAAAAGTCCAAAGTAAACTAAAGGAAACAATCTGCAACACAACCAGCCAGAGGGGAGTCTTCTACCTGTGTCCGTCTGAGCCTCACAGGCAGGTTCCTATTGTCCATCGAAAATTCAAAAATCATCTGCGTTGGAGCTGCACTTGCTAGCAACTCATCAAAAAAATTCAAAAATCATCTGCATTGGAGCTGCACTTGCTAGCAACTCAAAAGGAAAAAAATCTTGGCCAATGATGCAAAGTCTTTCTGGCAGAATTTAGCAACCACCAATCCAGGTAGTGCCCTCTACAAATTCTGTCCAGTGTCTCGCTCAGTACACCAGATATGAACCTAACAGATATTAAGAGCACTGTATATGTACCCTAAGACTAAAGTCTCTCTCTACCTCCTACTTTTCTTCTCCTGGTGCACCGCTCTTCTGTCGAGGCCATAGATTGTATATAGTGTGACCAGGTACCTCTTTATCAGCAGACAAAACTGTAGATTCCAAAACAGGTGGGGAACAGGGAAACCTGAAGCATAACCATTGGAGAACTGGCGTCAGCCTCTTGCACAGACGGAACTGCCCCTCTCAAGTATTTCTGAGAAACCGTTTCTAACCATTGGGAAATGGCACAAAAGCGAAGAGTGAGTTCTCCATCTCGGTCAGGCCTGCCCTTTTCTTACCCAGGAATCACACACCTACAGCAGCTTCAGGGGTACATTGGCTCCAAGCAAGACTTCCGTTGGTATCTTCTAACGACGAGACTTGACTTGCACTGAGTCTTGAAGTTGGATCTGATGCTTGGGTCCCCTCTGGCTCCGGTGGTGTGATGCATTTCTATTGATGAACAAAACAAAGATCTTTAGACAAGGCATATTAATAAAATTGAATTTCGAAGAAACCAAATGAGGTCTATTCTGTGCTTTCACATCGCTCTACCAATGTCAATTTGAAGTTTAACACATCTCAGGCCTATCAATAAATTTGTGCACTGACAATAGGTAATACATTACATATCTGACTTTTTCGCTGTATTACCTGTGGACGGATGTATGCATTTACTGAATTCTAAGAGAAGACAAAAAATAAACAAAACAGACATGTTGTATTCCCGCATTTGCACTTGAGAAACAGCAAAAAAGGAATTTCAAACCGCTATTCCTATAGCGAGCACACAGCGTCTAGTTTGTGAACCTTCACTGTTGTGCAAAACTTCAAACACTTCTAATATTCTTTTTCTTACGCAAAACAACTATGTTTTTGCTCATGACCATGCTCACATATTATAGAAGCAGCAGGAAACTAACTTCTACAAAGCTATAATTTCTAAAAAAAAAATATTTTGCTGAGGATCACACAAGCATCTTTCACCTTTCTCACTATTTAGACAATGTAAAATTTTGTTTAGGGGAAAACCTGTTCATTAGCTCTAATACGGATTGTCAGCTCAACTATACAGGCTAACTGATAAGAGACTTGTGATACCTGTGCACCAAGTACCGACCTATTGTTCCCTTCAAAGGTAAAATAAGGAAACACTAGTCTGGGGCGTCTGGGCGTGTCTTTTCATCCCTTTCATCCCTATCCAATTAAAATAATCCTCTAATAAAGACTATCAGTTTATTTTCATAGACTAGCTAATAAAGAACTAGCAATGTACTTGCAAAACTACAATAATGGTGTTATCACCCAACACTTGTAGAACAAAACTACCCACATCTAATTCCCCTTTTAGATCGAAGCAGGACAGGATATTAAAAATTTGAGAAGAGGAGGGAGCAATATACATGTTACCTAGTTTTAATTTATAGGAGCGCTAGCGGGGAGCTAGCTTCCAGCGGGGAGCTAGCCTCCTCCCCCAGTTTGACAGGAGGAAATCTGAAACTTATTTCACTTCAGTCAACACCATCAACCCCTGGGTGTAGCACTGGTCATAAACAAAATTCTAGGAGATACATAGCACTTTTGAGATGGCTAGAAAGCCTTTTAGCACATGTACAAATGTCATTGCCACAAAATGATGTGTGCGCCTATTAATATCTAATACAATGTAACTAAGGAAAATTCATTATAATTATTTATTTATTACAAAACACACTATTACTTTTGTAGGCCTTTCATTCCCATGAATGAATAAGGAAAAGGACATGGGACTGGGACACAGCTAAAGTCCCCCATAACTAGGCACTATGCAACATTCATTAGGGAAATGGCGGCAGAAGGGAAATCTATAAAAGAACAAAAATTACTTAGGTGATGGTCAGGCTTGTGACACAACACCATGAGTACACCGTAGAACTCTTGTATTTTTTTTCTATACCATTTGACCAAATAGACATACACTGCTGAAGTGTTGTCTGTGAAATTTAGGGACCATAAAAAATTCCCCACAGAGGAGCTTGTGCTAGTATCAAAAATAGAATTGTCAAAACAATACAAAACAGAAACATACATAAAATAAAAACAAGCATACCAAGGCAGCAGGTATACTTGCTGTGCTAAGCACAGAAAGCATAGACAAATCACAGTAACACATGCAAATGAGCTGTGACACACAGCACGATGCCATGCATTTCATGCACAGTGAGCCTGTAGCCCAAAACCCAGCATGCTGGCCTGCTTAATTTGTCAGGCTTAAGATCGATCAGCATACCTACCACGCAGAACAGAACAAACAATGTACAATAAGCCACAGAAAACATAAAACACACAATATATTTACATGCGTATAACTTAAAATAATACCCAATAATAAATATACCAAACACAAAGGCCACAAAAAGGAAAACACAATATTAGTTACTCAAAGGACTATATTTTTCTCATGCATGTCATGCATCATGCGGGGTCAATGCACACTTAATCTGTCTAACACAAAGTTGCATCACTACTCACCATAACACACAGATACAAATATTTCCCATTGCACTGAAACGAAACAAATCAAACCACAAAAAAAACAACAACATACAAAATATTGGACAAAACGGCAACCACTTAGTAAAAATACCTTCTACAAATACTTACTTTAGAAACCTATGCTTGGAGCTCATTCACACCAGTTCATCTATATTATCTATCATCACCGTATATATACTTATACCAATCCTAAAGGAAAAAATAACATCCTTTCAATGTAAAAAAAAAACAAGTTTGCTTCTAAAAACCCTGTCTGCTGTCTTAGAAAAGAAACAGACCTAACCTCTTTTAACCTTCAGCCAAAAAGACAAAACATTTAGCAGCATTGAAAATCACATGACAATCTTGTAATGACATTTAAAGCAGCATCAAAAAGGGAAAAAGATATACATTTACTTTCACAGCTTTCACTTGTCATGAACCAGGAATTTCCATATTGTGCGTAAACATTTTTTTCTTGTTATTAAAGGTACCAAATCTATTTCTGCACAGACATCTTTCCCTGTCTAAATGGGCCATTTTATAACCAATGCACTATCTCATCTTTAAACAAAAAGGGGCATCTTACTTCTGGGTAAAATCACAGCTCTAACTGAGGCATTTTTAACATTTCAAACTTCTGAATCATACACATTTAATCCTGTTGTTAAAGGTATATTCTCACCCCCAGAACATACTAAATACTCCAGTGCACACTAGCGGACATTTGCACAAAACACACACTCTGCACCTCCACTCAGCGGGAGGGGCACTGGGCCCACTGCAATTGTGTCCCATGGACAAACTGCATACCAATACTGTTATACATATCCAATATATATACACACATATATACATTCCCACCAGGCCGCTCTTATGAGCAACACAATCAATATTCTTTACCTACTAGGCGCTATGCATTTACCTACCCTCGCATGATCAGTACTCTCCACTAGGGATCCACTAGCAAAGTCACTAATCAGTATGCCAATCAGAGACTCCCCAACTCAATATTTATTTAAATAGAAAACATTTATACTATGACATGGACCAACAGTGAAACCAAAAAATCAACAACAAAAATGGACACAAAGGACAACCAATAAATCTCTTTTTCTTTTTGCCTTTAAACTGCACACAAATTAATCACTGCTTCTGAATACAATTCAAACAATAGGAGTAACATGTGCTGAAACTATTGCACCTGAAACACTCACTAACTTATTTAGTAAATTAATTTTTCTCAAAACAATCCTTCTTTTCTCAGACTAGGCCATTTTAAAGTGTAATTCTCTATGTTCAAATGCAATAACCTGTTGAAAGTTATTTATAATTTGTTCCTAATACTAAATCACAGGTGTTCTGACCCACTGCATTATACTTTTGTCTAAACCAGCAGCAGTTTGCACTCATATTTATGCAGACTCGCTCCAAATTCGCAATTCACATTGCTCCAACTATGTATCTCTGTCTGCCTGTGCAAAGAGCTGAGCCTCCTAGCCCCTCCACAATCTGCTGCCTGTGCTCTGCGAACCCATTGGAATGCTCTTATCACACCAAGGTCACATCTGCTCTGCATCCATTTTCCCTTTTCTAATTAACCTTTCCAGAACGGAATAAAAATTCACACAGTGTTTCTAAACCTTATCAGCCCAGAGTTCTACAACCTTGTTTTTTATTGTGGACTGAAACACATCCACTCAACAGGTCATTCTTAAGACTAACTAAACAACTCATGGTCTCCCCCCCTTTTGAGGCCCGCTTTTGCCGTTCAGAAATGCATTTCACTCTCACAGTCTTCAAAGAGCTAAGAATTCTAGGCTGCTAGCCAGCAGCCTTCCTGACCCGCACCACCTTACTGACCTCAAGGCCAAAATTTAGCAACCACCAATCCAGGTAGTGCCCTCTACAAATTCTGTCCAGTGTCTCGCTCAGTACACCAGATATGAATCTAACAGATATTAAGAGCACTGTATCTGTACCCTAAGACTAAAGTCTCTCTCTACCTCCTATTTTTCTTCTCCTGGTGCACCGCTCTTCTGTCGAGGCCATAGATTGTATATAGTGTGACCAGGTACCTCTTTATCAGCAGACAAAACTGTAGATTCCAAAACAGATGGGGAACAGGGAAACCTGAAGCATAACCATTGGAGAACTGGCGTCAGCCTCTTGCACAGACGGAACTGCCCCTCTCAAGTATTTCTGAGAAACCGTTTCTAACCATTGGGAAATGGCACAAAAGCGAAGAGTGAGTTCTCCATCTCGGTCAGGCCTGCCCTTTTCTTACCCAGGAATCACACACCTACAGCAGCTTCAGGGGTACCTTGGCTCCAAGCAAGACTTCCGTTGGTATCTTCTAACGACGAGACTTGACTTGCACTGAGTCTTGAAGTTGGATCTGATGCTTGGGTCCCCTCTGGCTCCGGTGGTGTGATGCATTTCTATTGATGAACAAAACAAAGATCTTTAGACAAGGCATATGAATAAAATTGAATTTCGAAGAAACCAAATGAGGTCTATTCTGTGCTTTCACATCGCTCTACCAATGTCAATTTGAAGTTTAACACATCTCAGGCCTATCAATAAATTTGTGCACTGACAATAGGTGATACATTACATATCTGACTTTTTCGCTGTATTACCTGTGGATGGATGTATGCATTTACTGAATTCTAAGAGAAGACAAAAAATAAACAAAACAGACATGTTGTATTCCCGCATTTGCACTTGAGAAACAGCAAAAAAGGAATTTCAAACCGCTATTCCTATAGCGAGCACACAGCGTCTAGTTTGTGAACCTTCACTGTTGTGCAAAACTTCAAACACTTCTAATATTCTTTTTCTTACGCAAAACAACTATGTTTTTGCTCATGACCATGCTCACATATTATAGAAGCAGCAGGAAACTAACTTCTACAAAGCTATAATTTCTAAAAAAAAAAAAATATTTTGCTGAGGATCACACAAGCATCTTTCACCTTTCTCACTATTTAGACAATGTAAAATTTTGTTTAGGGGAAAACCTGTTCATTAGCTCTAATACGGATTGTCAGCTCAACTATACAGGCTAACTGATAAGAGACTTGTGATACCTGTGCACCAAGTACCAACCTATTGTTCCCTTCAAAGGTAAAATAAGGAAACACTAGTCTGGGGCGTCTGGGCGTGTCTTTTCATCCCTTTCATCCCTATCCAATTAAAAAAATCCTCTAATAAAGACTATCAGTTTATTTTCACAGACTAGCTAATAAAGAACTAGCAATGTACTTGCAAAACTACAATAATGGTGTTATCACACAACACTTGTAGAACAAAACTACCCACATCTAATTCCCCTTTTAGATCGAAGCAGGACAGGATATTAAAAATTTGAGAAGAGGAGGGAGCAATATACATGTTACCTAGTTTTAATTTATAGGAGCGCTAGCGGGGAGCTAGCTTCCAGCGGGGAGCTAGCCTCCTCCCCCAGTTTGACAGGAGGAAATCTGAAACTTATTTCACTTCAATCAACACCATCAACCCCTGGGTGTAGCACTGGGCATAAACAAAATTCTAGGAGATACATAGCACTTTTGAGATGGCTAGAAAGCCTTTTAGCACATGTACAAATGTCATTGCCACAAAATTATGTGTGCGCCTATTAATATCTAATACAATGTAACTAAGGAAAATTCATTATAATTATTTATTTATTACAAAACACACTATTACTTTTGTAGGCCTTTCATTCCCATGAATGAATAAGGAAAAGGACATGGGACTGGGACACAGCTAAAGTCCCCCATAACTATGCACTATGCAACATTCATTAGGGAAATGGCGGCAGAAGGGAAATCTATAAAAGAACAAAAATTACTTTGGTGATGGTCAGGCTTGTGACACAACACCATGAGTACACCGTAGAACTCTTGTATTTTTTTCTATACCATTTGACCAAATAGACATACACTGCTGAAGTGTTGTCTGTGAAATTTAGGGACCATAACAAATTCCCCACAGAGGAGCTTGTGCTAGTATCAAAAATAGAATTGTCAAAACAATACAAAACAGAAACATACATAAAATAAAAACAAGCATACCAAGGCAGCAGGTATACTTGCTGTGCTAAGCACAGAAAGCATAGACAAATCACAGTAACACATGCAAATGAGCTGTGACACACAACACGATGCCATGCATTTCATGCACAGTGAGCCTGTAGCCCAAAACCCAGCATGCTGGCCTGCTTAATTTGTCAGGCTTAAGATCGATCAGCATACCTACCACGCAGAACAGAACAAACAATGTACAATAAGCCAAAGAAAACATAAAACACACAATATATTTACATGCGTATAACTTAAAATAATACCCAATAATAAATATACCAAACACAAAGGCCACAAAAAGGAAAACACAATATTAGTTACTCAAAGGACTATATTTTTCTCATGCATGTCATGCATCATGCGGTGTCAGTGCACACTTAATCTGTCTAACACAAAGTTGCATCACTACTCACCATAACACACAGATACAAATATTTCCCATTGCACTGAAACGAAACAAATCAAACCACAAAAAAAAACAACAACATACAAAATATTGGACAAAAAGGCAACCACTTAGTAAAAATACCTTCTACAAATACTTACTTTAGAAACCTATGCTTGGAGCTCATTCACACCAGTTCATCTATATTATCTATCATCACCGTATATATACTTATACCAATCCTAAAGGAAAAATAACATCCTTTCAATGTAAAAAAACAACAAGTTTGCTTCTAAAAACCCTGTCTGCTGTCTTAGAAAAGAAACAGACCTAACCTCTTTTAACCTTCAGCCAAAAAGACAAAACATTTAGCAGCATTGAAAATCACATGACAATCTTGTAATGACATTTAAAGCAGCATCAGAAAGGGAAAAAGATATACATTTACTTTCACAGCTTTCACTTGTCATGAACCAGGAATTTCCATATTGTGCGTAAACATTTTTTTCTTGGTATTAAAGGTACCAAATCTATTTCTGCACAGACATCTTTCCCTGTCTAAATGGGCCTTTCTATAACCAATGCACTATCTCATCTTTAAACAAAAGGGGCATCTTACTTCTGGGTAAAATCACAGCTCTAACTGAGGTATTTTTAACATTTCAAACTTCTGAATCATACACATTTAATCCTGTTGTTAAAGGTATATTCTCACCCCCAGAACATACTAAATACTCCAGTGCACACTAGCGGACATTTGCACAAAACACACACTCTGCACCTCCACTCAGCGGGAGGGGCACTGGGCCCACTGCAATTGTGTCCCATGGACAAACTGCATACCAATACTGCTATACATATCCAATATATATACACACATATATACATTCCCACCAGGCCGCTCTTATGAGCAACACAATCAATATTCTTTACCTACTAGGCGCTATGCATTTACCTACCCTCGCATGATCAGTACTCTCCACTAGGGATCCACTAGCAAAGTCACTAATCAGTATGCCAATCAGAGACCCCCTAATTCAATATTTATTTAAATAGAAAACATTTATACTATGACATGGACCAACAGTGAAACAAAAAAATCAACAACAAAAATGGACACAAAGGACAACCAATAAATCTCTTTTTCTTTTTGCCTTTAAACTGCACACAAATTAATCACTGCTTCTGAATACAATTCAAACAATAGGAGTAACATGTGCTGAAACTATTGCACCTGAAACACTCACTAACTTATTTAGTAAATTAATTTTTCTCAAAACAATCCTTCTTTTCTCAGACTAGGCCATTTTAAAGTGTAATTCTCTATGTTCAAATGCAATAACCTGTTGAAAGTTATTTATAATTTGTTCCTAATACTAAATCACAGGTGTTCTGACCCACTGCATTATACTTTTGTCTAAACCAGCAGCAGTTTGCACTCATATTTATGCAGACTCGCTCCAAATTCGCAATTCACATTGCTCCAACTATGTATCTCTGTCTGCCTGTGCAAAGAGCTGAGCCTCCTAGCCCCTCCACAATCTGCTGCCTGTGCTCTGCGAACCCATTGGAATGCTCTTATCACACCAAGGTCACATCTGCTCTGCATCCATTTTCCCTTTTCTAATTAACCCTTCCAGAACGGAATAAAAATTCACACAGTGTTTCTAAACCTTATCAGCCCAGAGTTCTACAACCTTGTTTTTTATTGTGGACTGAAACACATCCACTCAACAGGTCATTCTTAAGACTAACTAAACAACTCATGGTCTCCCCCCCTTTTGAGGCCCGCTTTTGCCGTTCAGAAATGCATTTCACTCTCACAGTCTTCAAAGAGCTAAGAATTCTAGGCTGCTAGCCAGCAGCCTTCCTGACCCGCACCACCTTACTGACCTCAAGGCCAAAATCTGCCTCGCGCTCTGCGCTCCTCGTTCTGAAGCTGTCAAAGACAATAAGCCTTCCTAACTCTTTCTAATATGCAATAATTAACCCTATTTTAACAAATAAATTTCTCCTTTTCCCTCCTTTGTTTCCTTTTCTATAGAGCACAGCCCTGCATGCACTTTTAAACTACATGAAAAATACACGGCAACAAATTCTAATTATCTGTGCATTCCTTTTTTTTCACTTCTTTCAAACTTTACACTCTTTCTATATTCTATTAATATACATTCTAATACTTGTAATCAAATCGTTTTTGTTTTCTTTATATTCTACTGTTCACAAATTAAGGAGATGAAAGAAACCAAATTAAATAAGTTCCAAACACATTTTTTTTTAAATGGCCACAGTGTTTTTTTTTCTTTGTTCTCATTCTTTTCTTTTCTGAGAGCCAGGGACAACCATCTCAGGTAGCTCACAAGGACCAGACAATCTAACTCATGCAACAAGAAGCACTCACTTCATTCAAACAAACATTTACCCAAACAAAAGGCAGCCCACAGATTGCTCTCAAACCAAACCAATTATAACCAAATCAAACATATTAAATGAAATACATAACCCATCCTCTTAATCACTGCTCACATTGGCTCACTGAGCCATTAAAAGCAACTTTAAATGGGAACAACCTGCAAATTCCAAATGTACACATTTTGTCTTCTTTTAAAACTAAACTTTTGATCTGTCCATATTCTGGGCTATCCTCTCATCTGTCTTTGCTGAACCTCTTTCTGCCACAACCTTAGGGAATTAAACATGTTCTGACAGCTGTGCCTAGCAAACAATCTCTCCTGCAAGTAATCTATCTTAGCTGCATCAAAAAAATTGAACAAAATTGTGATAAATCCATATTCACATACATCTCAAAAATTAAAAGAGTCTTCTACAGGAGCGGGTTGGCTCTCAGCCAATCTGACATCAGTTGAACTGCAGCAACACACAAAACATCACAACTTACTGAAACGCAGCATCTTGCACACTTAATCAAACACCACCAAACTCACTCAATCAGACACCCCCAAAGAACCCACACATACACAGACACAAAAGAACCAAGCAACTATCTCCACACACAGCCACTTACATTCGCCCACGTGCATACATCTTATCCATTAAGTCCCTGCCAAACACGTGTTACCATAATGGGACAAGGCCCGTCGACCAAGTCCTGGGGAACCTGGACCCTATTGCAGACCGAACAGTACACTAACTGTTCAGAGGTTGGAGGACACATCCGCCACCCGGGCGGCACGACAGACCGTTGCGCACTTTACCCCGGAAGATCTGGGACTCTTCCAGGAAACCACTCACACTAGGGGTTTGGGTCCTTTCCCAGTATTCAACCGTGATGAGCCACACTCCAGCCCAAGTACCACCCGGTCGGATGCTCTAAAACAGACATCCATCCAATACCCCCATCACCAATAGTCTGTCAGAGCACCACTTGCACTCTGAGTTCCCCGGAGCACACTAGACCCAGGAGCACACTAGCTCCTTTAACCACTGGGGACACACTAGTCCCGGAGCACACTAGCTCCTTGAATCACCAGTCGGACCACTCACCTCCTGCTCGCAGAACAGACATCCACCGTTCTCCACTGCCGGCTGCTGAGACCAACACGGTCAGCTCCAAAGTCCCGCCTTCTGGACCCTGGCGCAGGATCATGAACCAGGACCTCTCCCGATCAGCAGGGTGGGGCAGTGCTGCAAGAACCAAGCTCAGCATCAAAGTGGGTACCCAGATCCACCGTGCCGACCAGAGGGTCCCCGGCCTTCTGCTACCCACTTACGGGTAAGAAAGATCCTTATCGCGGGGTCCCTATTCGGGCGCCATCTGATAAGCGCGGCTCAAAACCACCTGAGTGACTTACCTCACTCATCTATCATTCTCATATAATAAGCCAGCCGGACAGTGGAGAAGAATTAGTAATATATTTATTTGGCCATAAGATTCATCTGCAGATGGGCCCCGTCAGGTCTACACCCCAGGGAGTGCGCCGAGAGGACTGACCCATCCCATCATGACAATACATTATAACATAGCATGGCAGGGTAAAGCTATGCCCAGACTGGAAAAGTACTGGGCTCAGCAGAGGGCGAACAATAGCCTCACACAAGAAGCATCTGCACCTGCAAAAGCAACATTTTCTCTCAAGGCGACGGTGCCGAGACTCGGCTTCTCCAGAGCATGGAAACATTTCTGCAAGAAAAATACCCAAGGCAAGAAATGCTGAAACTAGGGATTTTCTGCTCATAAGGGAGGGGGAAAAACTGTACCATGAGACAATGGAGCTGCAGAGCGAATGTCAGCATCAGAAGTCTCTCTGCCATAGACAAGCCTCTCTCTCTTATGAGAGAAGTTGAAGATTGCATATTACAAAAATAGCTCAGTGGTTTGCAGTACATGAATAATAAGCTGTAATTGCATATTGGTTAGACATATTAGGCTAACACATTCACAACATCATTAGAACATTCTGCAACAGGAAAATTACTATCTATCAATAGTATTCCTCCCACCCTTCCGTGGGCCCTTGAGTGACCTTTGAGACACTGGATGTTGCTATGGACTTGCCCTTTTTTCAGTGAGAAAGAGTGCATGTATCAAGCCCACACAGCAAGACCTTGGCAGTGATAAGACACTTCTGTGGAGTGCCAGGGCCCCACTACTGGACCTGGAGGAGAATGATGGGTCACCTGTGGGAGGCCAGCTCAGGCTATAGGAGTACTCCTGGCCTTGGACTACCCTGGAGATAGTTGGTGTTCCCCCTGAGCATCGACTGGGACCTTTGGAACTTCTGCAATGGCCTCGGTACCAGGGAGGGAGGACTGAAGTTGGAGTGGACATTGTGGTGGTGAGGCACTCTGAAGAGAGCTTTGGGGGGAGCTCGTCCCTGACCCAGCCTGGCTGCCTCTCAGAGGGCTAAAGTGTGCACCTGAGGATGTGGTTGGTGTACAGGGGGTGCCTGGCCCATTGGTCCCCACTTTACACAGTGTTGGCCACCCACTGTGGTGCCGGATGGCAACTGGGCACACTGATTGGTGAGGGCGACCCAGGGGAAACATGTGGACATTTAGCTGGGGCTTCTGAAGCTATGAGCGTGGCTGGAGTCAGTCTCATGTCAGAAGTGAGCTTGGAAAGGGGGACTGAGGAGGAGTTAAAGAGGGTGCCCCCTCATGGTTTTGCCTGGCTGTCCTTCATTGGTTGTTGATTGACCACTCGGGACAGCTACATGACTTTGGTGTGTGCAGCACCCTATCCTTTAATGCACCGAAGGGTGGGGCCTCCTGGAGAGACATTTGGAGGCGGTGAGGACAGTCGGCGGCTGGCATGTGACCTGGTGGCAGTGTTCAAGCTTGGACTGATGACCTGCTGCCATGATGCACACTAAACAGGGGGACACTCTGTCAGCGAACGGGACAATGGTGGCAGAGTTGTGTGAGCCACCCAGCTGGGGATGGACCTGGAATCCCACAAAGCCCCAATACTGGCAGCTACTCACAACATGAAAGATGCTTTGGAACATAAGTTCAAAGCGATGCAATGGTGATGACATGGACCTCCTATGAGTACACTACTCCAAATTGTGCTGTGAAGTTCATGGATGTGGAATTTACTGCGGCTCGTTTGAAACCCTCAGTGGAAGATCATGCGAAGCATCTGGTCTGGCTGCAGCAGGAAGTAGCGGTCCTTTCAGCAAAGGTGGACGATGCTGATGGATTCTCTTGCCAGAACAGTGTCTGACTAGGGGTGGTCCAGGGGAAAACAGAGGACTCCTTGGCAGAGTTGTTTGCTGAGCATGAGCTGGCCTCTGAGATGCTGAAATGCAAGGAGACACTATTGTTTTCAGTGGAAAGGGTGCAGAGGGCCCTGGGCTGGCCTCTTACCTGGGACCCTAAAGAGTACCAGAAAGGTTTAGAAGAGTACCAGAAAAAGTATTGAAACAAAAGATTTAGAACAGGAATGGAATGATTTTGTAGCTATCTCTCGGAAAGCTTCAGAGGGCTGGATGAAGGGCAATGAAGTGAATACTTATGATGAATTCAACAATTTGGTTATGAAGGAGCACAATTTGAGTAATTGGTGTTCAAATTTAAATCAGCATTTAGTATAATCTATGTATAATGTTCCCAGAAAGCATAGAAGGGTAGCCAATATGGTATGCACTAGGGTGTCAAACAAGTTCCAAGGTGGCTCCAAGAAAGACGGATCTGACCCTCAACAAGGAAAGAAGTGGAGAAACACAGATAACAAGAAGCTCTCTATAGGGCTCTAAAAGTTTTAGAATGACGGAGAGTCCCAAACCACCACTAACAATAAACGGGGTAGTTATAAAGGGAAATGCTTTTGTCCGAAAATGGCAATGGTGTGCTAAAACTGTAAAAATCCAGGGCACGAAAAAACCTATGCGTGTACCAACGAGCTCCTCATTGATGGAAAATACCAAGAAGTTTCTAGTGCAGGGACTAGAGTGGAAGTTGGTCCTAGGGAAACAAAGGTTGCAATTAAGTCACCTTAGTCTCTGTGGGTGGGGTGGATGTTGACAACATGGCTTCTTGTACAGTAAGACTCAATAGCCTAAACCTGGGATAGTCAGGAAGCTGTTCCTCAGCATTATGGTGCCATCATGCTGGATGTGGCCTATGACATAAACTTAGCTGGACATCTGAGGCAGATGAAAATCTAGGAAAGATTAGTAAATCACTTTTACTGGCCCCAGATGTCTAAGAAAGTGAAGGAGCTCTGTCACTCCTGCCAATGGCAAAACAGGAAGACAGTCTAAGGCCCCCTAATCCCACTAACAAAATTGATAGTACCCAGAATATCAAGTGAAAATCCCAAAACATAAAGCAGTACACAGGAGTTTCACACACTTTTGGATGTGTCTTCTTTATAACTAATTCTCGAGCACCTTCCGATCATAAACTTGTAGATCATCTAGTTCCATTTTTTTTTAAATGGTCTGCTTTGTCCCTCCATTAAATTAAGTAACATATTCCATAATATTCCATAGAAGTCAATTTAGAGATCCTGTAAATCCATTCTCCAATAGATGCTTGCTTCACTTCTATGTCCTCATCACTCATCTTTGTGCAGTTCCTAGAAACTTTGCACAGAGGTTAAATTTTTTTCGGATAGACCAGTAAACAAAACAAGTTACACTGAACTCTTTGAATGAGCAAATGTAAATAATTGTAATCTTCTCCAGTATCAGTCATCTAGTCAGATTTTTTTAATAAAACAAGGTAAAGCAAACAAACCTTTAACGATCATGAAAGCTATCTGTGAAGTATTCTGATGGCTGAATTGGATTTTTCATCACTCACAAAAATCAAATACATAAATACGATATCTATAGGACGTTAAAACTACCATGTTTCATTTAGGAATACTATTTGCCTCTGTAATGTTGCCCCCCGTGGGCCAGCCATCCCCGCAGTGTAGAGTGAGGGGTGTGGCCCAGGAGACCCCCACAACGTGACCAGAGTAGGCTGGCCCAGCGTACGCTCGGCCAGCATGTAATGATGTTAATAAAAGACCCAGGGACCTGGGCGTGAGTCAGTACGAGTCTGGCCACTAACAGAACAACTGGTGTGCGTGTGACAATTATTTGTAGGACACTACACTGGCGACGAGGTGGTCTGACCACCCAGCCGACTCACGCTGTGGCCCCCGTGCCTGTCGTCAGCACCCTCATCGCAGGAGCTCCCGTGCCCCATCTCCTGCCCCGCCTGCCTTACCTCCGGTGTGCTCGCCTGTGCACACGAGGCCGCCTTCTGCCTGTGGCCGTGTCCTGCCTGCTGCGGCCGTCTCTTGCCTGCTGCCACCACTGTGCCCTGCAGCTGGATTCCAATGCTGCTTGAAGCAGTCGCCGCCAGACCCTGCTCCAGCGCAGTCTTCCGCCATCCCTGGGGCCTTCGGCTCCAGCCCCGCACAAGCATGCATGGTCAGTCTACCGCACTTCGGAGGACTTTACTGAAAGCGCAGGTGAGAGCGCAAATGTACGCTGCCTGACTGTCGCCCCCCTGACATCCTCAGAACGACTCGCACAGTGCTGGTGACCAAGTGAGAGGCACAGAAAGTGAAAGTAGCCGTCCTGCGAGCCCGCTCCCTGCACCACGTGGCACTGGGCATCAGCGTGCTCTTGTTGGACAGTGGGGCATGGTCATACCTGGTTCAAGTGGACCCCCCACCCTCACTGCCTTTGCCATGTGTGTGTGCAGGTCCACCAGCTCATCACCAGTGCCACCCTCTTGCTCCACCCCTGTCTGCCCCCTCACAGAGCCTGAAGCCACCAGCGAGTCTCCAGACACCACTTTTGCCGCCCCAGCTATGCCCCCATCCACGCCAGCATGGCCACGGTTCCCCAATCAAGCCTTTCACCATCAGGGGGCCCCCATCCTTCCAGGCTGTGTGCTAGAAAGTGTGGGTAGAGCACTTTAGAGAACTTCTTCGAAGCTGCAGACATCGAGGTCCCCGACGAAGGCCCATGCTCATCCATCTAGGTGGGGCAGACATCCATAAAATCTCCAAACTGGTACAGAAGGCCGGCCACCCAGAAACTACGCCACGATGCGCGACGCCATCACGGTCTTTTTCGAGTCATTCGTCAGCCCTGACTACAGGAGTTACCTGCTCCATCAAGCTCGCCAGCTCCCGTTAGAATCGGTGGATGTGTTCTATGCCAGGCTGAAGGAGTGAGTGAACACTTGCACCCTCCCAGACGAGGACAACGAAGTCCGGGCCCAGTTCATTCAGGACTGTGCATCCACCAAACTGTGCGAACGGGTCCTGCAGGAACACCACATGTCGATGAGGGACATCTTAACACTCGACCGCTCCAAAGAACGGTCTAAAGCTAGTGCGGCATACATGGACCCTAAACCAGCCGTCACCGTCAAGAAAGAACCAGTGTGCTCCCTTCGTACCAATACCCAGGAATAGATGCCGCGGACTACACGGCCGAAGACAACCACGCCCATGCAGTCCTCAC
Organism: Lissotriton vulgaris; assembly: GCF_964263255.1. NCBI lineage: Eukaryota > Metazoa > Chordata > Amphibia > Caudata > Salamandridae > Lissotriton > Lissotriton vulgaris. The sequence continues at coordinate 942,224,688 of NC_141696.1, forward strand.
GCAGTCGTCCCTGCGGATGGTGCAGAGGACGTTCACCCCATGACGGATCCTGCCCCACGCAGGGCAAAACCTGCAGTGCCTCCAGGAAAGAAAATTACTTTTTTAAAGTGTGTCGAGAAGAAGGCAGACTAGCCCACCCCTTGAGAGTCTGCGTGATTGAACCACCCCCTGATGTCCCAGCAAACAGTGACATGGATGACGATGAAGCCGATGCCGCCACTGTTCACGTGGTCAGGATGCTGAACACTCTATTAGCCGCACAACCTGCTACGCCCATGTGCAACGTCAAAGTGCAAGACCAAGCCGTGGCAGCCCTCATCGACACCGGAGCCACCATCAACCTCATGGCAGCCAGCGTTTACAGGAATCTACCAAATCCTCCAACACTACGCCCTACCAGGGTCCAAGTCTACACCTAAGGCACCAAATATCCGCTCAGGCTGTGCGGAGTATTCCAAGCTGATCTCTCCCATGAAGCGGCCCACCAGCAAGCCAAAGTGTACATATCCCAATCAATCAATCAATCATTTGTAAAGTGCACTACTCACCCGCGAGGGTCTCAAGGCGCTGGGGCCGCTACTGATCAAACAGCCAGGTCTTGAGTATCCTCCTGAAGGTCAGCAGGTCTTGGGTATTTTGTAGGCTCAGTGGGAGGGTGTTCCATGTCTTGGCGGCAAGGTGGGAGAAGGATTTCCCACCGGTGGTTGTTCTTTGGATGCGCGGGACGATGGCAAGTGCGAGGTCGGCGGAGCATAGCTGGCGGTTGGGGATGTAGAAGGAGAGCCATCTGCTGAGGTAGGTTGGGCCGGTCTTATGGAGTCCCTTGTGTGCGTGGTTGAGGAGCTTGAAGGATATCCTCTTGTTGACGGGGAGCCAGTGAAGGTTTCTCAGGTGGGGGGTGATGTGGCCGAGGCTTGGGACATCGAGGATCAGTCGTGCCGAGCCGTTTTGGATGTGTTGTAGTTGTTTGATGAGCTTGGTCGGGGCTCCCGTGTTGGGGGCATTTCCGTAGTCGAGTCTGCTGCTGACGAGGGCCTGGGTGACTGTCTTTCTTGTATCTGTCAGGATCCATCTGTAGATCTTGTGGAGCAGGCAGAGGGTGTTAAAGCAGCAGGAGGAGACGGCATTGACTTGCTTGGTCATTGAGAGCATTGAGTTGAGGATGATTCCCATGTTGCCTGCCAGGTCGGTGGGTGTTGGGGCTGCCCCCAGTGCCATCGGCCACCAGGAGTCATCCTAGGCTGAAGGATTGGAGCCGAGGATGAGGACGTCCGTCTTGTCGGAGTTCAGCTTCAGACGGCTGGTCTTCATCCAGTCGGCAACGGGCTTCATCTCTTCGTGGAGGTTGGCTTTGGCTGTGATGGTGACTTTGGTGAGGGAGATGATAAGCTGAGTGTCATCGGCGTAGGAGATTATGTTGAGGTTGTGCTGTCGGGTGACGTGTGCAAGCGGGCCATGTAAATGTTGAACAGCGTCGGGCTGAGGGAGCATCCCTGGGGTACGCCACAGATGATCTCAGAGGCTTTAGAATGGAATTGGGGGAGGTGAACGCTCTGCGTTCTGCTGGAGAGGAAGGAGGTGGCCCAATCCAGAGCCTTGTCTCGAATCTCTGCAGCATAGAGGCGTGCACATAGTGTGCGGTGGCAGACTGTGTTGAAGGCGGATGGGGCGTTCTTGGAGGATGAGTGCTGTTGTTCAGCAGGGTCCTGATGTCATCAGTGGCGGCAATGAGGGCAGTCTTGGTGCTGTGGTTGCTGCGGAGCTCTGACTGAGAAGGGTCCAGGATTCTGTTTTCTTTGAGGTATCCAGTTAGCTGTCTGTTGACGGTTTTCTCCATGACCTTGGCCAGGAAGGGGAGCAGAGAGATGGGCCAGAAGTTCTTGAGGTCTCTGCCTTAGGGTTTTTGAGTAGGGCGTTGATCTTGGCATGTTTCAAGATCTCTGGGAAGGTAGTGGTCTCTATGGAGAGATTGATGACGTTCAGCAGGTGGGGTGCGATGGAGCTGCTTGCTCTGTTGAAGACGTGGTGCGGGAATGAGTCTGACAGAGAGCCGGAGTGGATTGTGCGCATGGTCTAGATGGTGTCATCGATGCTCACGCTCGCCCAGGGTACCATGGAGTCGTGGTTGATGGTTTGCGGAGGGTCTGTTGTGTTGCTGTCTGGGTGTTGAAGCTGTCGTGGATGTCTGCTATCTTGCGGTGGAAGAAGGTGGCGAGGGAGTCGCACAGGGCTTGCGATGGTGGGATGTCGTTGGTGTTGGAGCTGGGGTTGGAGAGTTCCTTCACGATGTTGAAGAGCTCCTTGCTATTGTGAGCGTTGTTGTTGAGGCGGTCATTGAAGGAGGTCCTCTTGGCCACCATGATGAGGTGGTTGTGGTTGCGGATGGCGTCCTTGTGTGCTGCGTGGCTGTCCAGAGTTTGTTCACTGTGCCATTTCTTCTCTAGTTTCTGGCAGGCTTGCTTGGGGGCTAGGAGTGCTGGGGTGAACCAGCTGGCCCTCTTGCTGGTGTCTCTGTGGGAGGGTTTCTTCAGCAGGGTGAGGGTGTTAGCGCAGTCCTCGATCCAGTGTCTGAGGCTGTGAGCTGCGTCGTCGGTGTTGGAGGGTTCGATGGGTGGTCTAAGAACGAGGTTTGCGTGTAGTTGTTCTTCGGTGATTTTGCTCCAGCAGCGGCAGGGGATCTGTTGGGTGCGGTGGTGTGTGGTGGATTTCTGAAAGGCGAAGTGGATGCAGCGCTGGTCAGTCCAGAGGAGTTCTGTGGTGTGGGTGACGGAGATTATGCAGGATTGCGAAGAAGACGAGGTCGAGCGTGTGGCCGGCGGAGTGGGTGGGCGTTGTGACGAGTTGCTTCAGTCCGAGGTTGGCGAGGTTATCGATCAGGGTTGTGGTGTTGTTGTTGTTCTCAAGGTGAAAGTTCTGGTCTCCGAGGATAATGTAGTCAGTGGAGGTCAGGGCGTGCGTGCTGATGAAGTTGGTGATGGAGTCGCTGAACTGGAAGCAGGGTCCGGGGGGTCGGTAGATGAGGGTGCCTCTGAAGGTGGAGTTAGGGTCTGTGTGGATCTGGAAATGCATGTGTTTGGCGGTGCTGAGCGTGTCGTCCATGCTTGTCGAGACCCTGCTGCTGTTCTTGTGGTCAATGGCGATTCCTCCTTTGACTTCGTTGGTGCAGACTTTGCGTGTGATCTTGTAGCCGTCAGGGATGGCTATGGTGATCTCAGGTGCAGCGGAGTCATTAAACCAGGTCTCTGTCAGGAAGGCGACGTCCGGGGATGTTGTGTCGAGCAGGTCCCAGAGCTTGACGGCATGCTTGCGTGCGGAGCGGGTGTTCAGTAGTATGTATTGGAGGTGGTTGGGGTCTTTCTTGGCGGGAGGCTTGTCGGCTCTGAGGATGGTGTAGCTGCAGTTCCAGCAGGTGAAGGGGCCGCGTGTCCATTTCAGGGTGGCCTTGAAGCAGGTGTGGCTCTGTCCAGAGTTGAGAGCATGCAAAGTGCTGGTGTCGTAGTGGCAGTGGTCGTCGTGGTGGGTGCGGGGGCCAGGGGTTCTGGCGTTGGGGGCGGTCCAGGCGCAGATGGGTGCAGATGAGCTTTCCTTAGTTGCACCTTCGGTGTGCCAGCAGAGCGGCCACAAAGCAGTCGGCATATATGGGGAGGTGGGAGGGAAGAGCAGCTGGAGGGCGGGAGGCAGGGGAGTGAATAGGCAGTGGCCAATCAGGGGGGCGGGCCACACGGGATGCAGCGGCGAGGGCAGTGAGGGACAACAAGGTAACAGAAGGAAAAAGGGGCACAGAAACAAGGGAGAAACGAGTGGCACAGAGGGCAGAAGGCCACAAAAAAAATTGTGGAACAGAGGGTAGAAGGGCACAAAAACGAGTGGAACAGAAGGCAGAAGGGCACAAAAAATGAGGGAAAAATGAGTGGCACAGAGGGCAGAAGGGCACAGAAAAAACGAGTGGCACAGAGGCAAAATACAGAAAACAGAATACAGAAATACAGGGGCAGCTGAGACAGAAGGCAGAACGGGCAGAGAGGCACGGGGCGGCGAGGGGAACAACAGGGAAAACCGGGCAGGGACAAAGGGGCAGCGAGGGGTACAGAAAGAAAGACCAGGCAGAGAGAGCACAGGGACAGCGAGGGGAACAGAGGGAAGAAAAAGGGGCACGCACGGACCACGTACAGGCAGCGGTGGAAGACAGACAACAACAGTCACAGACACATCAATGAAATTGCAGACAATACAATAAAAGCAATAAAGCGGAGGATGAACAAACCTACCTGCGGCCTACCACTGGCCACCAGGGATGAGGTGCAGGTGGTAGCCAGCGGGTGGTAGAGGGCCTCGAACTTCCCTAGCAGCGGCAGCTAGGGCAGGGAGGCACAGGGACGCTGTGCGGTCGGGGAGCGACTTACCTGGTGGGGTCAAGGGTCGCTTTCCCACCGCACAGCCCCAAGAGGGCTCTGGGTCTCTGCTAAGCTGCAGAACTGCACAGGACCTCAACCTGATTCATTTTGCATTCACCATACATGCCAACGACCTGAACTACCTGCTGCAAGGGTTCGAGACACTGTTTAAGGGAATCGGATGCCTGAAAGTCCCTGGAATCCTCCTGCACATCGACAAGTCAGTCGCCCCGATTGCTCTCCGCCACCAGAGAATTGCTTTCCATCTGCGCCCCAAAGTTGAGGCAGAGCTGCGCCGCCTTCAGAAAGCTAGGATCATCAAACAGGTGGGACGTCCTGCCCCGTGGTTGTCACCCATTGTAGTTGTGAAGAAGCCAAAGCAGCCCGACGTCAGCATCTGTGTGGACATGAGTCCCAAACCTCGCCATCAAGCGCGAGTGCCACTTGACCCTGACAGTGGACGACATCATCGGATAACTGTCCAGCTCCAAGTGGTTTTCAAAAATGGACCTCCTCTCCATCTGGACTCTCGCCCCATCACGACATTCTCCACCCATGCTGGGCTCTGGCGCTATTCTTGACTCAATTTTGGTACCTCCAGCGCTGTCGAGGTCTTCCAAGAAATAGCTAGGAATGTCCTACAAGAACTGGACGTGTCCCCAACGTGAGCAATAACATTCTCATGCATGCGCCCACTTTGAAATAGCACGTCCAATGCCTCCAGGCAATGGTCACCCGAATCCGTGACAGTGGACTGACCCTCCACCGAGAGAAGAGTGAGTTCTTGAGGAGAGACATCAGTTTTTTGGGTTACCGCTTCTCCTAAAAAGGCATTGGCCCAGACCCGGACAAGGTAAAAGACATTCAAGACGCTCCAGCCCCAATGTCAGTTTGCAGCTTTCTGGGCATGGTCACGTATTGTGGCCGTTTCATCAAGAATCTATCAGACCTGACTGGCCCCCTGTGAGACCACACCAAGGCCACCAGCCACTGGGTGTGGGAGGCCGATCAAGAAGACTCATTCCAAAAGACAAAAGCTGCCCTATCAGCAGACATAACTTTGGTGTATTTCAACCACTGACACGAGTCCCAGGTGGTGGTAGATGTAAGCCTCAAGGCCCTGGGAGCAGTTCTGTCCCAACAGCAAGCTTTTGGAGAATGGGCAGCTGTCGCCTACGCCAGCAGGACCCTCATGCCCATGGAGCAATGCTTCTCTCAAATCGAAAAGGAGACCATCACGATCTTGTGGGGTTGTTGCCACTTCCACATTTATCTGTACAGACACCCTTTCATGGTGGTGACTGACCACAAACCCCTCATTCCACTCTTTCAGGGGTCCTGATCACATCCTCCCCCAAGGATAGAGAAGTGGGTACTACAGCTCCAAGAGTTTCAATTCACTGTGAAGTACAGACCGGTAAGACGCAACCAAGCTGACTTCCTGTCCAGGCACGCCAGACCAGTCACAGAACCAGAAGCAGCCAAAGCGACAGCCACCGAGAAATACTTGTGGATGATCATCGAATGGTCCAGGCCCCTCCCAATCTTGCTCGAAGACATTTTACAAGCATCTAAGGAAGACGACTGCCTCCAGATCACCATCTGTGCACTCTCCTTAGGGGATTGGAGGCTACTACAAAACCCTGCATCGTTTCGCACCACAGTGTAGTGTAGTTCCTATATCCCGAATAGGCTCTGCGCTTTGGAATAACATAAACGACAGTGTAGAGGTAGGACTGAGGTTGACTAGGTCTCTATTGAATATATTAGACTTAATTATGAAATGCCAGCTAGCTCAGAGGTCACTAGAAACTTTCTTGAGTAAACAAGAAGGTGTTAACTTTCCTGAATTGACAAGAAGGGATTCATTTCTGACAACCGCATAAACATGACAACTTTGCTCCCTCAAAATAAGGAGTATATCTCCAGAGTCTCAGTCAATCATGCATGCTTAGTTTCACCAGGAGTGCAGAGAAATAGAGAGACAGACGTTTTCAATAAAAAGGGTATTTATTGAGCAGTCCACTTTCTCATGGAAGAGAAGTGAATTGCCACAATTGCAGTACTTGTCATAAAGTAAAGTGTGTATAGTAAAATGAGTATTATGAAATAATACTGTAAAAGCATTTATATGGTTTCTAAGCCATAAGACACTTAAAATGGATAAAATACATACAACGATAAAATAATGACTAAACGTACTCAACTGGTGTTTCTAAGATATGCCTACCCCGGTGTACCTAACATAAGCCTAGTACAGGGAAGGAGTAGTTGAGTTACAGTTTTTGCCAAGAATCTGAATCAAGAATTCTCTGTGGGTCTAATCAGATCCGTACCTTGATTATAGAATGAAGGAGGTCTTTTGTCTCTTTCTCAGGACTCGATCTTCCAGCAACCCGCAAGGGTGACAGGGAAACACTGGATCTGGATTTCTCGGCAGGAGAAAAGACAGCGTCTCTCTCAGTGCGTCAGCAGGGAGGGTCGGCTTCCTTCGGCACTCGCATCAGCAGGGCATTGGGCAAGTAGATAGCCGATCTGCTCCAAACCACTGTGTGTTGCTTAAGGCAGATGCTCGTATATTTATACCTGGAAGGTGCTGAGTTTGACGTAAGGTTGGACATAAGACGTCACTAAGAACTCGCAGTTCTTTCAGGACTCCAGGAGTTCTAGGACAAATTAATACAGAAGCAGGGGGAATTCCCGGGATGCTGGAGGCTTGGTTTGTTTAAGAACGCGTTGTGCTTTCTAGGAGTCTATGGGAGTAGGCTTGCCGTATTTGGACTGCATTGGCTATGTCTTAATATGGATATGATTCCTATGCCTATATAGGGGTATGATTTGATATAACCACATAAGGGCATGAAATCTGGAATATTTACTAGAGTCCTAGAATCATCTACAACACCCACTCCACGTATAATGTCCATCATTACTAAATACTAAGCAATGTTTAAGCATATCTAAGCATGTGTTTTTCATCCCACCCCAAAATACATAAAATGCATTTGAAATGGTATATACACGAAAATGAGTATTATACTGTACATTTTTGTAAGCAGTGGTGTCATTCAGATAATGCATATATTGTACATTTAGAATGTTGACTGAATGAATCACAAATTTTACATTTATGAAATGGCTCTTAATACAGAAGAGAAGGTAAAGACCATTTCATCACATTATTATACAAAACTGTACATGCGCTAGAGACTAAGTAAAAATATTGTCTCTAGAGTTTCTAAAAATAGAAATCTTGTTCTCTAAGAATAGTTCTACTTTAAGCAGAGTATCATGTGCCAAAAGGTAAATATTTTGGGAACTGGAAAAAAATCAATTTCGCTCACTGGGGAATAAAAATAGTTCCAAAGTTTTTTAGGTTCTGTTTACCAAAACTGAAGGCCGAAATCAGATTTCAGGGAACGCCATGTGCTTGCTTTTTCAACAGTTATTCTCGTTGTTAGGGGAGAACATCAACTCAGATAGGCTGGCAAAATATTTGTCTACAACAGTAGGTGAAAGTTGGGCCATTTCCTAAAAAGTGGAAATAGTATATATGTGATAAAACAGTTCAGTAATTTTGTCTTTGAGAATTTTGTTTACTGGCTTGTCTTCATGTTCACTTGGATCATCAGAAAAGTCATAAAAATTGATGAAGTAGCCAGATGCAGTTCTGTCAATTGTTTGAATGGCATCAGGATTGTTATTAATCTTTGTAGTTGCTTCTTTCTTTTTCATATTAGTATAGTCCGAGGCTACATCATTGTAGACAGGTGTTTCTTGACGGACTGTTGCAATTTGGGTTTCAAGAGGCACAAGTTCCATGGCTTTGTTGCATAGTCCTTTTTTATTCTCTGCAGGTTTATCTAATGTGATTAGTCTCTCAGTTTGAACCTCTTGGATTGTAGCAAGATTTGGTCTTCTGCTACTTCTTGGGAGTCCACTGGGCCTACTACTTATTATTGGCCCCATGGTTGTGGTTTTACCAGGTCGATTGATACAACTTTGTTTCCCTTTTTACCAGCAAGCGGCGGTAGTACGACTGATCTTGTTCCGCTGATAGCTAAGACAGGTACTGCTTTTCTGTAAGAAGGCCCAAATTCCTTCTCTACTGCAATTTTTTTCTCTGACCAGATCCCCAATCTTTGGAATCCAGACAGGTCTTGCTGGGACAGGTGGTTTTTCTTCAGTGGCCGTTGGCTTTAGCTTTGTGTTACTTAGACTTCTTCTTGTTTCATTCAAGTCCTGTAAAACAGCCAAATGATCTTTGATATCGAAAGCTTTTTGTTCCACCACTGAAGTCTGACAATCAAAATCTTCGATTATCATTCTTGTACTAAACAAAAGTTCATACGGATTGATTCCACCCAGAGAATTTCTTGTCAGATTATTAAGACTACGTTGGACACTTATTAGATGTTTGACCCACCCATCACCCGAACTTAATACCCTCGCTGTTATAGATTGCTTTATGTCACGTTTTTTTCTCTCCACTACCGCATTTCCCTCAGGATGTAATAGACAAGAATACCGCAATGCAATGCCCAAGTTGGCAATGGCTTCCTTGTAAGCTCAAGAGCTAAACGCAGGACCCTGGTCAGAATGTAGCATGCCAATTGCGTATGTGCCGATAAAGAATCGAAAATCTTTTATAACAGTTCTGGTGTCAGCCAAGCGCTGGGGCCACATCCAAATTAATCTCGTCTTAATATTTAAGGGATCACATTTGACCGATTGGACGCCTGCGTGTAGATAGTCTAATGCTGTCTAATAGTGGTATCTGGGCTGGTCTTACTCTGCTAGAGTCAGATATCTGGTCCGGTTCATAACTGCGATCTCTATTGCAGTCTTGACAATCCATTGCAAAGTTATAAACTTGCACGCTCATTCCTGGCCACCAGTATCTTGATTGCAATTCTATTAGAGATTTCAGGATCTCTTGGTGCCTCAGACCCATTCCCATGTGTGCTTCTTGAATCAAGAAGACTCTCCGGTTTGTGTTTGGAATTACTCTATCCCCATCTCCAGGGATTTGAGCAAAAGGAACGGAGTTCGCATCAATTATGTATGTATTTCCAAGTGGATAATTCAGAGGTAACGCCGCATAATTGCCTTCGATAGAGGCTTTTACTGCACGTAGCGTTTCTCCATCTATTTGTTTTTTAGAATGCTTTTTTGTAGCTACGGAAGCCGGTTGACCAGCTGCCGCTGTGGCTTTATTAGCCAATGAATTCCCTGCAACGTGAACTACATCACGTTGAAGACTCGGCGTATGTATCACGTGAGTCTTTCGTAGTTCTTTCTGTAAAAGAACTACCCATTCCCAAAGCTTTTTATGCTTTATTGTGCAACCTCTTTCATCTTTGTAACCATTTTCAATCCAGGTCTTCATGGAATTATTGTAAGATTCGATGCAGTAATGCGAATCGCACACTATTAGTGTGGGGAATTCGCGATCTGCATTTTCAAGCGCCATCTTAAAGGCACGCCGCATTGTAAACTTTTTTATCCACAACGTAGTGTTGTGCAAATCTGTCTGTGTAGATTACACAGGTGTACTGTTCCAGAGGCAGAATTTCAGTTGGCAGAGGACATTCGTATTCGTATTGGAGAAATTCTTTTGTTTTTAAGTTAGGATCAAATTTGTATACTACTTCTGATGCAGCAAGAGAATTTACCCATTGTATCCATCTCGGATGCAACACTTTAGCATTCGGAATGCTTGCTCTTGTTACTGCTTCTAGGGCAGGTATCGGTGTAACGATTAGTATGCGTTTACCTTGTGCCATGGTTATAGACTGAAGAAGGTCTTGTATCTCTTTCTCAGGACTCAATTTCCCAGCAACCCGCAAGGGTGACAGGGAAACACTGGAGCTAGATTTCTCGGCAGGAGAAAAGACAGCGTTTCTCTCAGTGCGTCAGCAGGGAGGGTCGGCTTCCTTCGGCACTCGCATCAGCAGCGCATCGGGCAAGTAGATAGCCGATCTGCTCCAAAACCACCATGTGTTGCTTAAGGCAGATGTTGGTATATTTATACCTGTAAGGTGCCGAGTTTGACGTAAGGTTGGACATAAGACGTCACTAAGAATTTGCAGTTCTTTCAGGACTCCAGGAGTTCTAGGACAAATCAATACAGAAGCAGGGGCTGCTGGAGGCTTGGTTTGTTTAAGAACGCATTGTGCTTTCTAGGAGTCTATGAGAGTAGCCTTGCCGTATTTGGACTGCATTGGCTATGCCTTAATATGGGTATGATTACTAAGCCTATATAAGGGTATGATTTTATATAACCACATAAGGGCATGAAATTGTGAATATTTACTAGAGTCCTAGAAACATCTACAACAACAGAAGCACAGGCTACTTTGAAAGCCCTACATCAAGTGCACCACAAACTATAAGTGTCCACCGATGGTTGCCTTCTGAGAGGCCCTCAACTTGTCCTACCAGGGCGCCTGACCCACCAAGCCGCCCTCCTCGCACATGGAGTGCACCAAGGGATAGTGAAGTCAAAGAAGCCCCTCAGGAGCAAGGTCTGGTTCCCGGGTCTCGATCAACAAGTTGGGTCGATCATCAAGCGCTGCCCGGTGTGCCTAGCTACAAGCCATCCTAGCCAACTCGCGCCAGTCATCACAGAAGCAGGTCCCAACTCCCCGTGGTAAAGGGCCAGTGCGGATTTTGGCAGTCTCCCCGGAGGAAAGTGTATGCTAGTATTTGTGGATGAATTTTCAAGATATCCAGAAGTCGGAATCGTCTCGTCCACAGCAGCTGGAGACGTCAACCCAAAACTTGAAAAGGTTATGGCGACCCACAGCCTGATTAGGAACTTCGAACGGATAACGGCCCACTGTTCACCAGGGCAGAACTTTCAGACTACCTTGCATCCCATCGAATCAAACATCGCCGGGTAACCCCCAGATGGCCCCAGGCGAACGGAGAAGTGGAATGGCTGATGCGGACACTAAACAAAACGATCCAAATAGCCCTGGCCGATGGCCATGTTCTTGAGCAAGCTCTGTACCAGTTACTTTGGTAATATCGCCTCCCACACCACTGCACCACTGGAATCTCCCTGAGCCGTCTATGTTTTGGTCGGACGGTGACCAACACCATCCCACACCATCCGGTGTGGACAGAGTCCCAAACCCTCCGAATCAGTCGCTAACCCGGCGGATGAAAACCAACCAAGATGCCTCATGGAGGAGACATGCTGCGGAAAGCACAATCACGGTGGGTGACAGAGTCCTCGTACGCTATCGTCACCCTGGTGGGAAGTTCAGAATGCCTTGGAACTGGATCAATGGACAGTAACAGACGTCAAAGGCACAAAGGTAACAGCTTCCCGGGGACAGGAGAAAGTAACCCTGAACGTGTCATTCTTCAAGAAGGTTCCAACCGACGAGTCTGAGGAGTTCCCAATGCTCGACAAATCTAACACCACGGAATTGGGCAACCCATTGGAACTCGCAGAAGATAGTGATCATCCCGTGCCTGCCAGCGGAGAGGCCAGCGGAACCACCCAGGCTTCAGAGAAATCCCAAAGCCAAGACTACCGAAGCGGTCAGCCAGCACCAAAGACTGGAAGTCAAGCTGATGAGCCTCTGACACCTTCACTCAGGAACAGCCAGAGCCAGTACAACCTGTGGCCCCATCCTCGGCCATCCCAGAAGTAAGAGGACTTTGTTTGCATTTTTGGTTTTGTTCATTCCTTAGGCAAAGGAGGAATGTAATGTTGCCCCTCGTTGGCCAGCCCACCCCGCAGTGTAGAGTGAGGGGTGTGGCCCAGGAGACCCCCACAACGCGACCACAGTACGCTGGCCCAGCGTACGCTCGGCCAGCACGTAATGATGTTAATAAAAGGCCCAGGGACCTGGGCGTGAGTCAGTACGAGTCTGGCCACTAACAGTACCCCTGATGTGTATGTGACAATTAATTGTAGGCCCCCGCTGGGGACACTACAGCCTCCCATGGTTTTAGAATATCGGGTTTTAAATATTGTGCCCTTACAACAAAATCATAGCAAAATATTGATGACCACAATGTCAACAAAGCTTATATACATCATTATAGGTCTGCTATTTTTAACTTCACGTATATGTACTTTGATAATGCATATATGTCTGCAATGTACATTGATGTGGAGCTCAGGAGACTACATCTATAACTCCCCAGTTCATATTTACAACCATGCGATTTTAATTCTGAATATATTTTGCTATTATATTCATGCAGCACAATATTTCTGTAGCGGATATTCTACCACACAGCCCTCTCCTCATATTAGCAGCTAATGTTTTTTTTTGATTTACCATATAAATAAATTAAACCTATTTTAAAAAACATTGTTTTGGGGAGTCTACTCTTTCTGAAAGTGTCTGAAATTATTGGAGGGAAGAGCTGAATTATTCAGTATGCTGCTTCTACGAAAGCGGTCTCTGCATTCTTCAATTGATTGTTCAGGGCTAGAAATTCAAATGGAAGAAGCAGAAAAACACATTTTTGAACGATGACTAATTTACTGTTTTATTGCCGCCCCAGATTGAAAAAGTCTATTAACTTTTGGACACCTAAAAGCACAGTCTCTCCTAAGGATTTGTCGTACAGTACTAAATGATCAATGCATATTTTAGAAGAAGCAATAGCGAGTTACTGCATAATGAAAATAGCAGACTTTCACCTCATGCAAAATAGGATGCTTCATTTTAAAAAGAAGTGAGTCTGTTCTGCATTGTTAGTACAGGTAAAGTTGTGGCTAGAGCCTGTTCTTTTTTGACAGGTAATTTGTACATAACGTCACGTGCACGGACGTGAACATCTTTGACAGTTCGTAACCGTACGAATTGTCATTATTCAAAAAGAAAAAAATGAATATTTCATGCAAAAAGCCTTACGTCCACCCACCTCCATTATATAAATGATAGTTTGAATGATGTAATTCTGAATTTTGGAACAAAAATATAAAACTAATTAAATAGCTATACCCGATCGCAATCAAACACACAAGGAAGTAATGACAAAATGAAACACATACACAGATGCACATCTCAAAGTCTTGTTGTCTTTAATTTGTTCCTTACTTCACTACCAAGACAGAAGCTATGAAGAAACAAACAATTTGACTCTAAAGGAAGAGGGTCTTCTTTAAGGTGAATACACACATTGTGGTAGGCTCTGGGGTGTACCTCGGTTGGAATTGTACAGTTTGCATTCACCTACCTTCAGTTGGCCAGAACAATAGACCATGTGGCAGGAAATTACTGATATGGCAAAATCTCTGAGAGTGTAGATATTAATCTGTTAGACCTTAGATCCTTAGGGTGATCTTTCCCCATGTGTTGCCTGCTTCCCTCCACTTTTTGCTGTAATTGTTTGTTGGCCTTTCGATACTGAGTACTTTATCATTGCTGACAAGTACTAAAGTGCATGTGCTTCTCCCCTACACCTGGTGACATTGGTGAATACCTGATTGGCATATTTAGTTTACCTGTAAGTCACTTGTAAAGTGGTGTACCATATACCCAGGGCCTGTAGTCTAAATACTACAACTAGGCCTACAGAACTGGTTGAGCCACCCACACAAGTAGCCTTTCAAACCTGTCTCAGGCCTGATGTTGTAGGGACTGTGTGTGCAGTTTACTGACAAATCGACTTGGCATTTAAAACCACGTGCCAGGGGTGCTGTGTAACTAAAAGGAAGGACATATACTTTCGAGTTTTACATGTCCTGGCAGTGTCAAACAGCTTGTTGGACGTGGTTCTTTTTGCAGGGTCATCCCTGAACTTTTTGCCTTCCTCCTGTATTTTGTCTGACCTCTTTTTTTTTTTTTTTTACTCTGGGCACTTTACCACTGCTGATCAGTGCTAAAGTGTATATGCTCTCCCTATTGTAAATCGATGTATGAATTAGTGATTCCATGATTGTCTGGTTTGGTTTACTTTTCAGACCCTAGTAGAGTGCACTGAGTGTGCCCAGGGCTTATAAACCAAATGCTGCTTGTGGGCTTGCAGCACCGGTTGTGCCACCCACAGAAGCAGCTTTGTAAAGTGTGTCTAAGGCCTACCATTGCAGAGCCTGGGTGTAGTCTGGTACTGCCATGCTGATTGGGCAAGTGCACCTACTTGCCAGTCCCTAAACCTTCCCTTTTCTTCATATCAGACACCCCTATGGTAGGCCCAAGGGCAGGGTGCATTGTAAGAGTAAGGACGGCCATGCCCTGGTGTTTGCGGCATGTCCTAGTAGTGAATTACAGCCATTTTCGTTTTTCACTGTTGCAAGGCTACCTGTTTTCCATAGGCCAGAATGGGCAGTTTGATTATTACATCTTATAATCCTAACTGACTCAGGGAACACGGTAGAAATTCGAGTTTAGTATGCCTGAACTCGGAATGATAACATGCATTTTTAGTGAAGTTGGTTTTAACATTTCTGTGTTTGAAAATACCACTTTTAGAAAGTAGGTATTTTCTTGTTTAACTATCCAAGCCTGCCTCTGCTAGGTTGTGTATTCCCTGTCTGAAGTTTGAGTAACAGGGCTGAGGGATTCCAGGAGACAAGGTGAGTCAGCCCAGTTGTGAATAGAGAGATCTGCATCTAGATGGGAGGGAGGAGTTGCACCTGGGACCTGAATGGGGATGTGCCTTCCCTCCACATTTCTGGCTCTACCTCCTGTGGTGCGTCTGATATCTCTGCCCTGCACTGTGAAAGGAGAGAAGGAGTCATGTCAACAGAGTACTCCAGGGCAGTGCCTTCCCTCCACAATGCTGGCTCCACGTCCTGTGGGGCGTCTGATGTTTCTGCCCTGCACTGTGAAAGGAAAGAAGGAGTCATGTAAACAGAGTGCTCCAGAACTGGTTTGGACTAGGCAAAGGCCCCTCTTCCATCTGAGGACAAAGGATTTTGGTATATAATTATTGGGACCCTGATCCCAAGAATTTAGATCACTTTTGGACAACAAGAAGAAACCTTTGCTGAGGAGAGGAACCTGAAGAAACTGAGGAGAGACTAGCCCTGACCTGAAGTGATGCTTGGGGGATTGGCCTGCAGTGGTTGCCGGACTGCCAAAGAAAGGAAAAAGGACTTTGCGTGCTTTATTCAACGCATCTTTAAGAACTAAAGAGAACTTATATTTTAAATACAGTATTATGGATTTTTGTTGTGATAAGTCTATATAAAGAATACTTATTTTTTTATATAAAACCTGTGTGGTGTCCAGCTGTAGTGTTTTCTTGATTTACAGTATGTGTTCACAAATGCTTTACACACTGCCTCTGAGATAAGCCTGTCTGCTTGTGCCTACCTACCAAGCGGGGGAGCAGGGGTTATTTTAGGAGTGTACCCCATTACCCTGACTAGAGGCAATGGTCCCTATTTGTCACAAGTACCTACCTGTGTCAGCTAGAGATCCCCAAATCTAACATTGGTGGTCAGCGGTGAGGATTCTGGACTTGCATTTGTGACTCATATACAGTGATTGGTGAACACTACTAGTGAGTGCAGACCAAAACGCAACCACATACTTTTAGTAGATTTCTTTTTGGGATTTTCTATTTTTGCAAACTGCCAGGTTTAACCATCATACAGCGAGCAGAATCCATAGCCTCCGTTGATCTTGATTGGGAAGAGGAGAAACTAGAAAGCTACAAAGTAAAGCAGCTGAAGTACTTCTGCAAGAAATTCAATGTTCCCATTATTGGGCTTTCCAAGAAGGAATAGTTCTAAAAGGCGCTGAGGGCCTGGGTAGAAGCTAGGAATACCCCTGAGAATGAGGATGGGGTGAGAACACAGCTTAATTACTTTTTTCACTGCTGCGAGGCCAACTCCTCTCATAGGCTAGCATTGGGGAGTCCTTAAAACACTCTTAAGCTGTAATTCCTGATTAGTGAGGAGTGGCTACTTCATTTTTCATTTCTTTGGAATGGTGATTATAATTCATCATTAGTGTTAAAGTTGGATTTCACAATACCATTTTAGAAATGTCACTTTTAGAAAGTGGACATTTCTCTGCTCTTTACTTTGCTATGTGTGCACACAGCCTATTCCAAACACACTTCGGGGCTGGGTGACAGTTACACTTGGTGCATGGCCACAAACACAAGAAGGGCTGCTTGTGACAGAGGACTCATCTGAATTTGTCTGCATTCTGATAGCCTTACTGGGCAGGAAGTGGAAGTGGTGGCTCACCCTTGAATCAGAATAGGCTGTGTTCTATCCTCACACAAAGGGCTGATTAACAACCACAAATAGCCCAGCAGAGATGAATGGGTGGAAAGGGACCCTTGTGCACCTCAGAGAACTCCCTTGAAGTCACTCCCTACATCAAAGGCATTTTGGGGCATAATACTATGGGTCTGACTCTACAAAATTAGTACACTATTGGACCTTGGAAGAACTCTGCTGGAATAAAGTCTGCTGTGCTGTAAGGATTGCCATGTTGCTGTGACTGACTGTTCTCAGGAGCTGCATCTCTCTTTGCTGGGCTGCCCTGTTGCCTGCTGATCGCTCCCCTGATGAGGACAAGGACTGGACCCATCTCACTTTAACCAAGTGCTTGCTGGCTTGCCTCCTATTTTCTGAAGTCTCAGGGACACCAAAGACGTACTGCAATCCTGCTGGTACTGTTGGACTCTGCTATCTAGGTGTTCTACCACTGTTTGAGGTGTCCCATCCGTCCTGGGCCTCAGAAGTGCATTTCTGCAGCTTTTTCTACATCAATGTCGACGCAGTAGCAGCTTTATGCCAACAGGAACCGATGCATTGCACTTCAACACCAACGCTGTAACTGCTCGACAATAGCAGTTCCACAATCAGAGTGGCTCAATGACGACGGCTCCACAACAAACAGTGCCTGCATCGTACAGAGCTTCCTCGCTGAAGCTTCTATTGACAATGCAAATCAGTGTCGACGCATGCCTTACTCCGCGGATAAATGGTGTACCTCCTCTACTCATTGCCTCAAGTCCACAATGTGGATGTTTTGCTCCATCCAAGGTACTTTGTTCACAGGTCCTGTCTATGTCTTGTAGCCAGCCTGCCATTGGTCATGGTCGGCCTGACCTTTGGATTCATCCCAGTCTAGTGTGACCTCAAGTGGCTTTTTAGTGCTATTGACTTCTAAGGACTGATTACACATTTATTCTTTAGAAAATCATATCTCGAATTCTACTGATTGGATTTTTGTCATTTGGTCATGTTTTACTCAAATTAATATTCTCTATTTTCCTTTACCTGTATGGATTCTTTTTGTGGTGTTTTCATTGAGTTACTGTGATGTCATTTAAATACTTTGCACATTGCCTCTTAAGTTAAGACTGACTGGTATCTGCCAAGCTACCATTGAGCGAGCACAGGTGATTTTTGGGTGTGTAGCTAGCCTGGCTGAACTTTTTAGACACTCACCCAAAGTCACAGATCTGGGCTGAATCCATCATCATTCTTTAGCTCACTTTGCCACCCTAGTTCAGACCCAGCTATATGCAAATCAGTCTTGATCCCGTGCCTCATGGGTACAAGCCAGCCTGAACTGCCAAGCCAGGTCTTCCCTGGACTGGAAACACGCATCCTGGGACCGGTTTCGGGGTAATCTAGTGGCAAAGTGAGCATGGGCATACCCTGCCAACTTAGGGTGAACAAAGCAAACACAAGGAGATGATGGATGGAGCACTGAACCTTTTCAGACAATCACCCCTAGTCACGGATATGAGTTGAATCCATCATCGTTCTTTAGCTCACTTCGCCACCCCAGGTCATCTGCACCTGCTCAAACATAGTTTGAGCTGGCCATGAGTTTCAGGTCTCTATGAAGGGCTTCACCAGAAAGGTGGATTTGCAAAAGACACTGTGGGCCTACATGGCAGAAAGGGATGCAGGACCTGTGGTATGAGACGAGAAGTGTGCAAATCTGGATGAGGATAAGGATCTACACAAGGAGGATCTGAGACTGCCTGCAGGGCAGGAGGCCAACAACTTGCCAAGAGTAGTGGTTCCCAACTAGTCAGGGAGCATTGCCTCATCCAGAAGCCTGACACCAGAGGAGCTGGAGGACAAGAAAGCGCAGAGAAACTAAAGTTGGCCAATATGCAATTTGAGAAGGAGTAGGATTTAGAGGAAGAGAGGCTGGCTCTAGAACAAAAAAAATTAACCCATGAGTTTAACATCAGAGAGCTTGACATCAGAGCCCTACAAGTGGGCTCCAGAAACAGCAATGGTGGCAGCATACCTGCAGTGTCCTCATATTGGACCATATTTCATATCTCAAAAGATATGATATCCACATACAATGTGGGGGGTGGCACAGATAAATGGCTGGCAGCATATGAATAGGCTTTAAAAGTGCACAGGTTCTCAGAGAAATTCTGGTTGGGTAGTTTTAAGTGGTACATGCCCACAGTGGGGATGGGTATACACCTTACATTACAGGTATGGGACCAGATCAACTACACTGCTATAAAGCCATTTTAGTCAGAAAGTTTGGTCCGACACCTGAGAAGTACAAGCAATGGTTCAGGGCTAGTCACAAACTCTCTGCATAAACATGGGTGGATTTCCTAGACCACGCTGGTAAGGCTCTGAAGGGCTGGGCGAGGGGCAGCAATGTTGATGATTTTAAAATGTTGTACATGTTTCTGTTGAAAGGGAACATTCCTGAGAATTGTTTTCCAGAGATGGGCCAACACCTAGTGGATAGCAATCTGGCTGACCTTAGGAAGCTTGCTGAGGAGGTGGACATCTGGGTGAGCACCAGAGTGTCCAAGAAGGTATCTGGGGGGAGGGGGCTCCTGAAACAGTGGTCAGGGTTTCCAACAAAATAAAGAGGGGGAGATTAAAAGAAGGATTTCGCTAAGACCCCCCACATGACTCACAGGAAAAAGGTCTGGTTCTCATTCCCAATTTGGCCGCTAGAAGCAAAGCTACCCTGACAAAAGTCAGCAGCCCAAAACTCCCAAGTGCTATGAGTGCAGTGAGTATGAACACTACAAGGGGGTCACCAAGTGCCCAAAAAGAGCACACCCTCCCACTGGAGGTAAGAACCCAGGGGTCACTGGCATAGTGCTTGTTAAGGAGTTTGTGACAGTTAATGAGAAGGAGCTTAGGAGGGCTACCCGATTGTCCCTGGGTGGCATTGAGATTGTTCCTAAGGTCCATGTGCCCTCAAATACTACTAAGTATAGGCAATGGGTTGCCATCAATGGGCATGGTGTTGTGGCTCTGAGGAATACAGGTGCCAGAATGACTATGATAAGAAGTCAGCTGGTGTCCCCAGAGCAGGTGATTCCCAATACATTTCACCAAGTTGTGGAAGCTGACAACAGGGAGGGTGACTATTCAGTATCCCAGGCTCCATTTGAGTAGGGGGGTTATAGGTCTTCTGAAGGTTGCTTCAATCACTGCCAATCCTGTGGACTGTTTGTTGGAAAATTGCATTGAGCACACTATCTGGAAAGAAATGGAGCTCAAGGGTCATGTGGAGATGCTGGGGTCACCTGAGTGGACCTCTGCCATGACAAGGTCCATTGTTGCCCAAGAAGAGAGTCAGCTGCAAAAAAGGGTAAAGGCAGAGGGTGTGGGAAAGCAGCCCCGGAATGTCCCCCAGCAATATGGATGGAGCACATGTGGTGGCCTTCTTCGAGTCCACTGAGGAGGACATTGCTTTCCTTGGTGACCTGCCTACACCTGCTGATTGGCATGTAGAAGGAAGACCTACCATGGAAGGTTTCTGTAGGGCACAGAAGGAGTGCCGAACCCTTGAAACTATGAGGGAACAGGCCGAATCGCAAGCAGTAGGTGATGTCTCTGGGATCTATCACATTTATTGGAGGACAACCTCCTTATAGTGAGACTAAGGTTACTGAGCATATGACAGCAAGGGCCCCGGGGGATCTCCTAATGCTACTGGGGCTTTGTACTACAGGTGACTCATGAAATTACCCTGGCAGGACACTTGGGTCAAGACAAGACCTTTGCAATGCTTTTTCCCCACTTTTATAGGCCCACGGTGAGAATTATCCTCAGATGCGCTCTTTAGGATCTATGTGAGCTGCCAGGCCAGTGGGAAGGCAGTGTAGAGGCCCCAACCTGTCATTAGCACCCCCTTTGAGATGGTGGGCACCAACATTGTTGGGCCTATAGATCCCGAAACTGCTTCAGGCAACAGGCTCATCCTGGTTCTGGTGGATCATTCCACACGTTAACCAGAGGCCATCCCTCTGAAGACCACCACTGCACCTGTGGTAGCAAAGTCCATGATGGGGATTTTTACCCGATTGAATTTTCCCAAGGAAGTTTTGTCTACCAGAAGCATACACTTCATGTCTGCATATATTCAGTCAATATGGAAAAAGTGTGGGGTAACTTACAAGTTCTCTAGCCCTTACCACCCCTATACCAATGGGCTTGTTGACAGATTCAACAGGACCCTAAAAGGCATGATCAGAAGTTTTCCCAAGGGCCTGAGGAAAAACTAGGATATTCTCCTGCCCTGCCTGTTGTTTACCTACAGGGAGGTTCAGCAGAAAGGAGTGGACTTCAGCTCTTTTGAGCTTCTGCAACGGGACCCTGTCAGGGGACCTCTCTGTCTGGTGAAGGAGGGGTGGGAGTAAGCTTCCAGGAAAGTTTCCCCGAATGTAGTGAGCTACATGCTTGCCTTCCAAAGCCAATTGGCTAAGTTGTGGAAGCAAGCATCTGACAACTTAGAAGCCAGTCAGAATTACAGCCTTGACAGCAAGTGTGGGATATGGAACCTGTGGAGCCCATGGTCCTTCAGAATGGTTGGACTGGGCCTTCTGAGGTAATTAAGAAGAGGTTAGGCCACTTATGTGATGGACCTTAAGACCCAGAGGCAACCCCACAGGGTGCTTCACATCAATAGCCTCTAACCACACTTTGAGAGGTCTGAGCTCACAATTCTGCTGGTGACAGAAGGAGTAGGGGAGAAGGAGAGTGAACCTCTTCCTGACCTCTTCGCTTTTGAGGAGAAGTATGGGTCTGTGGAATGAGTAATCCTTTCCCTCACTCTATCTCCTGAACAGCAGAGGGACTGTCACCAAGTATTAGAAGAGTTGTCTTCTCTGTTCTCCTTTACTCCTGTGATTGCCTACCTTTGTACCCATGATGTGGACATAGGGGACAACCTTCCTATCAAGAATACATCTTACAGGTTGTCAGATTAGGTGAGGGCTAGTATCAATAGCAAAGTCGCCATGATGTTGGAGTTTGTGGTGATAGAACCCTCCAGTAGCCACTTCTCCAATCCTGTGATTTCAGGACTAAAAGATGCCCTATTGTGTACCACACGTGAACTGAGGTTCTGTGTGGATTAGAGAGTGCTAAATTCTCTGACCAAGACTGTTCCTCATTCCATCCCTAGGGCAGATGAGCTGATTGACAGGTTAGGTGCTACCCAGTTCTTAAGTACCTTTGATCTTACATCAGGGTACTGGTAGATGGCCCTAACAGAAGGTGTCAAGGAGAGCTCAGCCTTCTCTAATCCAGAGGGCCACTATCAGTTTATAGTTATGCCCTTTGGATTAAAGAACACCCCTGACACCTTCCAGAGGCTGGTAAAACAGGTCTTCACTGGTTTGAAGGACTTTTCAGCTGCGTACCTGGATGAAATAGCTGTCTTCATACTGAGTTCATAGTTGAGCTTTCAATGAAATGAGGAAGGCTAAATCTGAGGTTACCACTCAAAAACACAGACTGCCATACCACATAATTACTCTCATAACACATAATCCCACTCTACATAATTCCTCTACACTAAATACCACTGTTGGACTTGGCCCTTCTGGCAGGTTCACCCCTAATCTTTTTGCTTTTAATATGTGATCTGTGTTAGTGATTTTTGGTTTCTGCGCACTTTCACAGTGTCCCAGTGGAAAGTGCATGCACACTCTGAGTGCATGTGGCGAGACAGGCCTGCTCTTCCATAGGAATGCATGGGGAATGTCTGTGTCCCTGGTAGTTCCTGATGCGTGAGGTGTGCAGGCTCGAGTTTGGTATGTGCGGACTCGTGTGATTGAATGCTGCGCAATGATGTATGCGGCATGTATGTGTCTAGTGTGGAAGTGCCACTTCTAGACATGGGTGTGCATGTGCAATGAGTGTGCTGGCACGTGATTGGCTGGAGCTGGCTGGTGAGCCTGGCTCCAGGAGTCTGGATGGGTCTGCCCGGTGTTGAGTGTGGAGATTAGCATGCTGACGGCTGGGGAGGAGTGCACCTGGGTCCAGAATAAGGCTGGGCTTTCCCCACACAATGCTGGCTTAGCCCCCTGTGGTGTGTCTAATGACCCTAGCCTTGCCAGTGAATAGAGTGAGGGGCTGAGCACATCAAGAGTGCTCACAAACCAGCTGCGACTGGTTTTTCCCCTCACCCTGAGCAAAGACAAAAGATTTTACAGTATAAGAAGGGGCTGTGTCCCCTTACAATTTGTTCTCTTCTTGATCCTATCTAGAGGGGGGGTGCTGCTGTGGCTGGGCGCCAAGAGGACCGCCACTTGGACTGCCTCCCTGCCTGGAGGCCCAGTGAGCTGGCTCTGGGCCCAGCCTTGCCCCCCTACTTGCATAAAGAACTTTTGTGCTGGTCCCTGGACTTTTGGGACCCCAGCACCTGGAAGCGCTTGCATTTTCCTTCTAGCGCTTGGGAGCGCATTGTTTTGTCCTTAGCGCTTGAGAGCGCGTCCCTGGTGCTTCGCCGGTGCCCACCCGGCATTTGAACCGATTATTTAATTGCCGCTCATTGCCCCTCTTTGGCTGTGTTCGTTATTTGATTACGAGTGCCCACCTCGACCTATTTATTTACAAGGAAAGCCGGTGCCTACCCGGCATTTGCTGCTGTGTCCACCGCCGGGCCGCCGCTCTGTCTGCGGTGACCCTGAAGTGGTTGGCAGGCCGGCCAATCATAGCGCGGCCCGACCGGAGGTTCCGCCCCGCAACCGGGCGGCGAGCAGAGAGGCGACGGAGGGTGCAGGCAGGTCTCCGTTGTCAGGAGGAGAGCCCCGCCGCCCAAGAGTGAAGATCCGCCGCAAAGCACCAAGACGATACACGGTGAGTGTTTCGAAGGAGAGGGGGGACGTCGGGGCACATTGCCGGTGCCCGCCCCTCCCCTCCAGTGCGAGGCCGGTGGGGGCTGAGAGGCCCGTGGGGACTCCCTTGATTCTGAGCCCCCTGAGAGGGACTCTAATGACCTAAGGCCATTCTTGTTTGGCCCCCCAGGGCCCCGGGGGCATATCTTTGCGTACCCGTCCCCTGAGAGGGACTTTACCCCAGCCCAGGCCGCGGTTGCTACGAGCCACAAGAGGCTCACGGGACATCTCTTTATTTAAAGCCCACAAGGGCCACGGGGCCTTTTTGTTTACTTAGAGCCGGCCAGGCTCAGGCACCATAGTTATTTCTCAAGTCCACAAGGGACTCCCTCGACAAGGGCATTGCCTTGTGTTTTGAGGCCAGCGAGGCTCTGGGGGCATTCTTAATTCCAGAGCCCCAAAGCTCCCAGCCCCTTTGTTTTAGACCCCTGAGAGAGGCTTGAGGTGCCATATTTGTTTTAGAGCCCAGCAAGGCTCTTGGGGGGCATCAGTTAGTCGGTCAGAGCCCCGAGGCTCCCACGCTGTGTTTGGCCCCCTCATCATTGTTCTTGAGCCCACAAGGCTCCAACGTTGGCCCATCATTGCTTTACAGCTGCCCAGCACTTAGTGGGCAGTTGCCCCGTTTAGGTTTGTGTTCTTGGCTGCCTGCGCAGCCTGCCCTGACATTTTGGACTAAGGGCATTTTAGCCCTTGCAAGGCCAGTTGGCCTGAGGGACAGTTCTAGTGTTGTGCCATGTGCACCTTGAGCAATTTATGATTTACTTGCTAATGTGATTTCTGCGCAGTTGTTATTACTTACACCTCTGAATGTTTTTATGCTTCATGTGTTTTGCTTCTTTCCCTTTGCTATGTGTTTGAGGCTAAGGTGATTATTTTTCCTTCCACAGGTCCTGCTAAGTAGGGTCCTAGTTCCCTGCGTGATTTTCCTAAGGTGGTTAGGGTGGCGTAGGAGGTACTTACCTTTACCAGTAATTAATGGTTGTGTGCTGCATATACTATTTTGATGCTACAGTTATTATAGGTTCTATGTGATAAGTGTTATACCTTCAAGTATTATCATTCCTACAAAGTGCTATTTACAACAAGTGCTAATTCTAAAAAGTGCATACCCCTGATAGTGGTCCATGTGGCCCTGTCCTGTACATAATCCCCTGTAAATTCTGCTCGTGCCTATTGGCACGTAGTAAAGTGTGTGTTTTTATCTAATGTGTTTTGCTATAATACAAAGGCTATTTTTTATATAACCTTGTGTGGAGTTTCCTTTGTGGTGGGCCTTGGGTGTTGTTGCTGGGTGCGCGAGCAAACTCTTTACACATCGCCTCCGAGATTAGCCTTGCTGCTCGCGTCACGTTACCTAGAGGGTGAGCAGGGGTGTAGCTCCCTTGCCCCGACTTGGGAATGGTGATCTCAGACTGACTTTGGCGCGAGCCTTGGCCAGCCGGGGATCCCGTTTCTAACAACCACATACTTTCTAACCACATAATTTTTCTGCACAACATACCACATAATTCCATTACACACAACGTACATCCACTCCACTCCAAAAAACATTCCAAAAAAAACATTTACATTTACAACGTCAATAACTCAAACTCTCACAAATGTGAAACCTATTCCATTGCAAACACTTCTTTAACTAGTAGTCACATTTGTAGAGTGATGTAGAAAGAGTGCTGGGCCTTTGACCTGCACTCCGGAATTCTGCTGTGTAGGATTTACAGGAGGTACCAGAAGGGTTTCTTGGCCTCCAAGTCCATCAGGAGTGAACTTCATCCCCATCCCCTAGTTTGCCAGGAGGCACGTTTGCAGAGTGGTGGTGAAAGGGGGCATGACCACCAAAAGCATCTTGGAAATCCTACTGTATGGGACTTACTGAAGGTAACAATAGAGGTACTTGGTCCCCAAGGACATCCTTGGGGGCCAACTCCCCATCCTATTACCTCTAGTAAGTACCACACCGCAGGATTGCTAAGTTCTCATAACAGGCCATGCCCCCTTTGCCCATCACTCTGCAGAAGTGCTCCCTGGCATGCTCTTGGAAGGGGATTGAAGTCCCCTTTGATGCTGTGGTCCTTTAGGGGCCAAGTACCCTACCTCTTACCTCCAGTAACCCCCACACAGTGGGATTCCTGAGAGGTGCACACAGGCCACGCCCCATTTTTCTATCACTCTGCAAACATGCCCCCCTGGCTCATTCTAAGTTGGGGGATTAAGTCTCCTTGACTGCTATGGGTCCCTGGGGGCCACCAAACCCACCAGGTACCTCCAGTAAGCGCCACACTGCTGGATTGCAGAGAGGTGACCTGAGGCCATGCCCCCTTTTTACACCACTCTGCAAACGCGCTTCAGGACAGAAGAGGACCTCATCACCCAACCAGCAGTGCACCAAGTTGCTCGTTTGCAGAATGGTGTAAAAAGGGGCATGGACTCGGACCACCTCTCAGGGATCCCGCTGTGTGGCACTTACTGGAGGTTCCTGGTGAGCGATTTAACATGCAGCTCCCCTTGTGCAAAAGCAATATGCTTTGGTTTTTGGAAGCGAGAGCAGGCTTCCTGCTCTCGCGTCCAAAAACCAAAGCATTATTTGTTATGACAGGGCGTGATAGCAATGTCCCGGGGTGGGTAGCCTGTGAGATTGCAGGAGCTGGCCCTGGGGTGTGGCAGTCTCCAGGGCCATCAAGGGCTCCTGGAGGGGGCGCCACGCAGCCCCCCTCCCATCATTTGTAATACCCCCATGGGGTGTTAGACTCCGGGGCCATAACAGACCCTTGCAGTAAAATATTTAGTGCCCCGGAGAGGCGGTGGTCCCTGTGGCAGTGTGGGGGGCTCAGGCCCCCACACTGTGTTTTAGTTAGAGCCCTGTAAAGGTATCGGCCCCCAGGTCTTGGGTGGTCACAAGGCCCCCACACAATTTTAACAAAGCCCCAGGAACTATTGAACGGATTTGCACCATTTAAAAAAAAGAGTGCTTTCTGAACCAAAGCCTACCTTTTTGCCAAATATGGTGTAATTACATTCAGCAGTTCGGGCTGCAGCTGTGTTTAAATTTCCTATGGAAATTAACATGGGGAAAATGTGTTTTGTGACCCCCCTTTTTGGCCCCTGCTTAACGAATCACCCCCAAACTTTTAAGACAGGAGCTGACCAGAGAGCCCGATTAGTTTTGAAAATGTTGCGAAGATTCGTCAAACAGCACCAAAGATATTGGCAAATCAAAAAACGCTTTTACTGTGCATAATATGCCCTAACTATAACTACCCACTG
This sequence comes from Lissotriton vulgaris, assembly GCF_964263255.1. Lineage (NCBI taxonomy): Eukaryota > Metazoa > Chordata > Amphibia > Caudata > Salamandridae > Lissotriton > Lissotriton vulgaris. The sequence goes on from NC_141696.1 coordinate 942,251,420, forward strand.
GTGACTGCCAGTAGGATATATATATATATATATATATATATATATATATATATATATATATATATATATATATATATATATATATATATATATATATATATATATATATATTCACTGAAAAAACCAAAGGTTTAACACCAGTTATAGTTAGCTGGACATTTTACTCATACAAAACCATTAAAATTCCCACGTTATAGTTAGTTGGACTCACTATAACTTGCGCGCCCGCAATCCACTGCTGATGATGTCACATATTACATCATTCATGACATGGTCAGTGACATCACTGATGACATCACTGATGACATCTCATATGACATCACTGATGACATCACTGATGACATCATCCAGTGAATGTGTGTTTCTGTAAAGTTAAAATATGTTTTACATATTGAAGAATGATTGTATGTATGAGTGTGTGAATGAAGAATTTAGTAGGTGCGTGACTGACTGTATGAGTGAGTGATTAAATGTGTCTTACTGAATGCATAGGTTAGTGACTAAACTGTCTGAATATGTGCATCATTATGTCTGTTGTTGTGTAAGCTGCTGCATGTGTTGATTAGTAGCTATATGAGTGGCTATATGAGGTATTGATTGGTGGCCTAAGTATTTGTATATGAGGGTGAGTGTGTGGGGGTGGCTGGGAGGTGTGTGACTCTGTGCATAGATGAGTGAGCAGTTGATTCACTTGGTATATGGGTTCAAGAGTGCCTGTGGAAACAGCTGTATGGGCGGTTGACTGTGTGCATGGGTGTGTTGGTGAGTGAATGGATATCTCAGTGGTACATCTCCAAGTAAGTACATATGTAAAACACAGTGCATGTGAGAGTTGGCATATATTAATGACTATACATGAGAGCCTGTGATTGCATAAGTGACTGTATACATCAATGTGTACTTGTATCAGTGATTGTAAATGAGAGAAAGTATGTGTTAGTATATGTTTGAATAAGTAAGGTTAAGTGTGTATAACTGTTTAGACAAGGAAATGGGAGTGTTATTGATTCTTTGCATGACTGACTAGGTGTGCGAGTAACTCCATGGATGAGTGGCAGTGTGTGAGTATCTCTATAGGTGTATGAGTGCATATGATAGTGTTGTATTGATGAGTGACTGTATGCATGAGTGATTGTATGGGTGAATGAGTGGATGTGTGTGTACACTTAGGAATTAGTGAGTGCGTATGTAGTAACTGGTATTGGTGTGTCAATGGTTTCTAGAATGGTAGTCGGTATTTAACTCTGGATATATCAAAAGTTAGATTAGAGTGTGAGGAGGTGCATCGTATTATCACATGAATGATGTCATCAGTGATGTCATTAGTTATGTCATTTGAGATGTCATCAGTGATGTCATTTGAGATGTCATCAGTGATGCCATCGGTGATGTCACTGACCATGTCATGAATGATGTAATATGTGACATCATCAGCAGTGGATTGCGGGCGCGCAAGTTATAGTGAGTCCAACTAACTATAACGTGGGAATTTCAATGGTTTTGTATGAGTAAAATGTCCAGCTAACTATAACTGGTGTTAAACCTTTGGTTTTTTCAGTGAATTTCAAAGGTTTTTTAAATGCTAATTCCTAACTATAACGAGTGTTAAACCTATGGTTTTTTCAGTGAATTTCAAAGGTTTTTTAAAACCTAATTCCTTTGTATATCGAGTTTGTAACCTACGATTTTGAAACTGAATTTTTTTTATTACCTGTTTTTTATAACTATTATTTTTTTTTATTTTTTTTCACAAGAATAATTTTTTCAATGTCTTTTTTTTATCATATTGTCTTGGGGTGCTCAGGGTGCACGCACCGGAGAGTGCAGCGTAAGTGCCATGTCTCCGTACGGAAAAAAAGTATGTATTTAACTAAATAATTCAGTAGCATACTTATAAAAGTAGTATTTTTGATTGTAAATACCCATGTTAGAACTTTAAAAGTATTTCCGAAATGTTAGCAAAACGTCATTTAAACGCGCCGCGTCAGCCCCCGCGTAAGCGCCCCCGGAAGTGCCTACGTACGTGCCGCGTAAGCTCCCCCGGAAGCGCCTACGTTAATGCCGCGTAAGCACCCTCGGAAGCGCTCCGGTGCGCGTCAAGTCATGTGACCTTAATATAACTCTTTTCATTGGTTGTTAACAGTTTTTTTTACAACTAATGAAAACCCCACCCATTTCCTTCACTTCTTCTTTCACTTTGGAGACAGCAAGACCTGTTTTTGTCTGTCCTACCATTTTGTGTAAAGAATGGCTGCCAGAACACCCAGCAGCAGCGATGAGTCAAATGGATTCATTGATGAAGAGCCTCCTCAGCCCAAGGTCAAGGAGCATTTTATTTGGAAGTTTTTTTCAATACCTGAAGGATTAAAAAAGGTGAATGCTCCCAAAGTTGAATGCAAAATCTGCCAAACTGTGCTTCCCCGAGGAGACCCTAGAAGGAAGTACAGTTTTGGCAACTCAACAATGATTCGCCACGTCCAACCTAGGCACCCCCAGAACTATGCCCGGGAGAGTGTCCGAGACCTGGCACGTAATCCCCCAAGGGAGGGTGCCTCTACATCTACAGGAGGACCCACAATATCAGGGAGAGGACGTGCAGTGGAATTGGAGATGATTCCGAACATTCAACCTGTTTTTAGTGACATTACAATAAAGTGCAAACAATGCGATGAAATGCTTTGCTATGGTGAGCAGATCATCAAGCTCATTGCACGCAAGAGGCAAGAACAGCGCTGCCTTCCCCAGCCCTAATTTTTCCCCTTTTTGTTGCTCCTGTTGAGCATTTTTGCATTTCCTGTTTTTGTTTTTGTTCATAAAAAAACATAAAAAAAGAAGGAAAAAACAGTTCTAGATCTACCTCTAATTCTCCAAAAAGAGCGGAATTATCTATTTTCTTTCTCTGTTTCACCCTGTGGTACGCTCAGGGTGTGCGTACCGGAGAGCGTACATGGAAACGCACCCAGCGCTTACCCCGTGAAAATTTTAAAAAAATAATATTAGTTTTTTTGCCCTTCAGGGTCCTTCTAGGCCCCCCTCAAAAAACCTAGGGGGTCAGGGGTTGTCTACCCTTCCCCCTTTTAATCATTTCCCCCTTTTTATTTTCACCTCAGGTGTCTTGATTCTACCGAGACACAAGATGGCACACTCTCCGGACTGTTTAGAATGTTGACAGAGATCCGACAGCCAATCAGCTTTCCGCTCGCGCACTCCTGTAGCGCGCCGAGTGCGCTCCCCGGTACGTATACCAGTGAGCGCTTGGAGCACGCCTATAGATATATATGTGTTTTTTAAGTTAATTTTCATAAAAACCACTTGAGCAATTTTCACCAAACATAGCAAAGGCACATCTCCGTACCCGTCCCTACTTTTTTACAAAGTTTGGTGTAATTCCGTTCAACGGTTCGGGCTGTAGACTTGTCAGACCGTCCTATGGAAATTAACATGGGGAAAACATGTTTTGGGACCCCCCTTTTTTCTCAGCCCCCACTTCACGAATCCACCTGAAACTTTCAGAGAAGGAGCAGAGCAGAACTGGCCAAGATGTGGGAAAATTACACGCAAATTCCTCAACCGGGGCCAAAGATATTCCCAATAGAATGTTGCGGATTTCCTATGGTAGCTAGGTCCTAACTATAACTACCTACTGGCGACCGCCAGTAGGTAATATATAAATATATATATATATATATATATATATATATATATATATATATATATATATATATATATATATATATATATATATATATATATATATATATATATATATATATATATATATATATATATATATATATTCACTGAAAAAACCATAGGTTTGACACCAGTTATAGTTAGCTGGAAATTTTACTGACATAAAACCATTGAAATTCCCACGTTATAGTTAGTTGGACTCACTATAACTTGCGCGCCTGCAATGCACTGCTGATATTACGTCACTCATGACATGGTCAGTGACATCACTCATGGCATCACTGATGACACCATCCAGTGAATGTGTGTCTTTCTGAAAAATAAATATGTATTATATTTGTACATGTAAAGGTCGATTGAAGAATATATGTTTAAATAAGTGTCTTAATGGATGTTTTAAAAAAAAATTGATTGGTTAACTGGATTATTAAGTGTATCTTAGTGAATACATATATTAGTGAGTAACTTTTAAATATTGAAATATATGTATCAGTGTTTCACTTTGTGTATAAGTGGCTGCATGGGTTGGTGACTGACTCACTGTTTGTATGTGTTTTGAATACAGCATATGTGCAGGACTGTATGGGTGGATGAGTGTGTATATGTGTGTGTTAGTGAGTGAATGGCTGTCTCACTAGTGACTTTATCAGTAACAAGATATGTTTTAATCTAGTATATGTGAGTATTGATGTATATAAGTGAGTATAAGTGAGAGTGAGAGATTGTAAGAGTTCCTGTTTAAATAAGTATGTGTTTCTATAAGTGATTGTTTAAGAGAGGAAGTATGTGTAAGTTTCCTTAGAAGTAAGGTGGTAGTGTGTGTAAAGTTGTATATGCAAATAATTGGATGTTCAATACTTTATTTGCATGTGTGAGTAACTTTTGGATGACTGTCAGTGTGTAACAGGATGTATAGGTGTATCACTACATATGATGAGTGAGTATATGTATGAGTGACTATTTAGAAGTGTTGGTGAATGAGTAGATGTGTATTTAGATGGTGGAATTACTGAATTGGTTGTTGTAACTGGTATGGGTATCTCCATTTTTTTGAAAATGTTAGTTTCTATTTTTGAATATGTGTTTCAAGGGCTACATTACACTAAAAGGAGGTCTGTCACTCTGTCACAAGGATGGTGTCATCAGTGATGTCATGTGTGATGTCACTGACCATGTCATGAGTGATGTAATATGTGACGTCATTTTATTTATTTATTTATTTATTTTATCGATTTTTAGAGCGCGCAAATACCCGAGGGTGTCTCGGCGCTATTGTTGCAGAACTCTCTGGCCGATAGGGGGGAAGTTAGGCTGGGAACAACCAAGTTTTCAGTTTCTTTCTGAAGTTGAGCAGGGTTGGTGCACATTTGATGTGGAGAGGGAGTGTGTTCCACAATTTGGCCAGTGGCAACAGTAAAACGTTTGTCTCCCCAGTTGGCCCTTCTTGTGCGGGGGACTCTTAGCAGGTGAGCCGAGGATGAACGTAGTGTCCTTGGGTGTTCGAGCGGGCGGAAGGCTTGTCTTAGGAATAGTGGGCCGTGGTTGTGGATAGCTTTGTAAGCTATGCATAAAGCTTTAAATTTGATGCGGCTCCTCACCGGCAGCCAGTGAAGCTGTCGGATGTAGGGGGAGACAGAGGCAAATTTGGGAATGGATAGCAGGGTCCTGGCTGCTGCTTTCTGTACTGTCTGTAATTTGTTAAGGAACTTTTGTTGTGCGTTTAGAAGCAAGGCATTGCAATAGTCAGTTTTGGAGAAAACTAGTGTGCTGACTAAAGTTTTGCCTGCAGAAGATGGTAAGTAAGGGATGAGTTTTTTGATCCTTTTTAAAATGTGGAAGGAGGATGAAACCACCGAATTTGCATGCTGCTGGAGGGACATTTTGTTATCAAAGATAACCCCTAGGTTTCGTACCTTAGTTACTGGTATGTAGTGAGGGAGATTCCGTGGGATTTGATGACCCTCGCTAAGTCGGACACGTATATATTGAACAGTGTCGGGCTTAGCGAGGATCCCTGTGGTACACCGCAAGGCAAGGAGAAGGTCTGGGAGGTGTATTGGCCTAGCTTCACCGTTTGTGGGAGCTTGGACAGAAATGAAGCAAGAAGCTCCTTAGCTTTGTCTTTTATTCCTATGGCCGCGACACGGTCGATCAGAGTGGCATGATCGACCGTGTCGAAGGCTGCGGACAGATCTAAAAGTATCAGGATTGTGGCTCCTCCATTATCCATTGTGGACCGTATCTCGTCCGCAGCTTTTATGAGCGCAGTCTCCGTGCCGTGTCCCTGACGGAACCCGAACTGGGTGTCGTCCAGAAGGTTGTTGTTGTGAATATAGGTTGACAACTGCTGGTTCATGATTTTTTCAAAAATCTTGGCCGGGAATGGGAGGCATGCAATGGGCCTGTAGCTGGCCGGCAGGGAAGGGTCTAGACTGGGCTTTTTGAGTAAAGGTTTGATAATGGCTTCCTTCCATACCGAAGGGTAAATGCCGGATGTGAACATTGCGTTGCAGATGGTGGTTAGCGACGGGGCAATAGCTTCTGGGATGAGATTGAGAACGACTGGAGGGCAGGGATCTAAAGGTGAGCCAGATCTGGTTCAGGCGATCAAGGGCTGGATGATTTCTTCCGTGGTGTTTTCAAAGGCCGCAAGTTTTGGGGCATTATCGGCGATGGATTGTCCAATAGAGGTTAAAGAAGGGTCAGGCGAGAAAGTAGTAAAAATGGCTCTGACCTTGTCTTCAAAAAATTTGGCCAGTGCGTCTGAGAGGGCCTGGGATCCTTCTGAACGGGATGGCAGAGGATTAGACAGATATGTTACCACCTGGAATAGTTTCCCTGATGAGTTTTTGGCCTGATTGATTTGGTTGGTGTAATAGGTGGTTTTTTCAGATGTTATGAGTTTTTTGTAATTAGAAAGGGCGTTTTTGTATGTGATCTTGTCAGCGTTATTGAAGTGGCGGCGCCACTGCCTTTCTAAGTTTCTGCAGTATTGGCGCTGTAATCTGAGCGATTCAGAGAACCAAGGGGCTGATGGGAGTTTTCTGTTCCGGTGAGAGGCTTTTGTGGGTGCTAGCTTGTTTCATGCTTCATTCAGATTCTCCAGGTAAGTGGCCGAAGCTGCTGTGGGGTCCTGTTTATTTGGCAACGGGCTGTCCTGTATCATCTGAGTGAGCTGGTCGAGGTTAATGTTCTTCCAGTCTCTGAAGTTCGTAGACCTAGAATTTGTCTGGGGGGGGAACCGGAATTAATGGGAACGGAGAAGCATATTGCAGAGTGATCTGTCCAAATTAAAGGGATAACCTTAGTGATAGAGATCTCACTATTGTTAGTGAAGAGACCGTCTAAAGTATGTCCTGCTGAATGGGTGGGTAGTTTAACAATTTGTAGAAGGCCAACTGCCTCTAGGTCACCGAGTATAGTTGCAGTGTCGGGGTCATCAAGAGTTTCTAGATGAAAATTGAGATCACCCAAGATGGTAAAGTGTGGGGATCCAATTGACATCTCAATGATTTTATCTGGGAGTGAGAGAAATTTCGATCTGGAACCTGGGGGGCGGTAGATTAACATGCCTTTAAAACTTGTTTTACTGGAGAGGCATATAGCAAAAAGGAGAGCCTCGCACTCAGAGAAATTTGTCTCTGTTGTGGTTAGTTTAAGGTGGTCTTTATGGATAATCGCTATTCCTCCGCCTTTTCTTAATGGTCTGTCTAACTTATTATTATTATTATTATTGCATTTCTTATATAGCGCCAGAATCGACCCCCGAAGGGGTATCTCCGCGCTTGCCTTGGGAACCCGTCCTGGTTTTTCCCTGTGAGATAGCCCCTACAGGGCATCCCCAAGGTGAAAGCCAGGCATCCCGCCGCAGGGGGGCCGTTGTGGAGATTAAGCAAGCTTAATGCCCAGAGTTGCATAGTGTGAACCCATGATTAGGTCAGGCACCGAAGCAAGAATTATCGAGTCCATGGCCATTTGAGCTCAACACCCTGCCGCGTCGGGAATCGAACCCTGGTCCCGGGTCTGACCTCTGCTTCAGGGTCTGCCTGCTCTAACCAGTGAGCCACACTTCTCCACTTACTTACACAATAGTTATTAGGCATAGCGTCTCTGAAGTCTGGGCCTGAGGATTCGTCTCCCCATGTCTCGGTAATAAATAGTATGTCTAATTTATGTGAATCTATGAAATCAGCGATTTCAAATTTGTGTTTTGGTAGGGAACGTACATTTATGAGCGCTGCTGACACTGAACAAGGGGGGATAATGGGATGTGCAGGCAGAGTCATCAGCAGTGCATTGCAGGCGCGCAAGTTATAGTGAGTCCAACTAACTATAACGTGGGAATTTCAATGGTTTTATGTCAGTAAAATTTCCAGCTAACTATAACTGGTGTCAAACCTATGTTTTTTTCAGTGAATTTGATAGGTTTTTTAAATGCTAATTCCTAACTGTAACTGGTGTGAAACCTATGGTATTTTTCAGTGAATTTCATAGGTTTTTTAAATGCTAATTCCTTTCTATATCGAGTTTGTAACCTACAATTTTTTTTAATATGCTGTTTTGTGTGAGTATTAATTAGTATTATTTTTTTAAATATTATTATTATTATTTTTTTATTTTTTTTACTAGTTTTTCTTGGGGCACTCTGTCCGCGCACCTGTAAGCTCTCCGGAGAGTGCACCCAGAGCCCTACTTGCGTTCGTGTAAAAAAATATGAATGAAAAGTAAATAATAACGCAAGACATTTAGCACCATACATATAAAAGCAGTTTTTTTGAATAAAAAAATGAAAATAATTTTGCATTTCCGTGAAACTATCAAAACGTCACTTTGGCGCGCCGCATAAGCGCCCCCGGAAGCGCCTACGTTCGTGCCGCGTATGCGCCCCCGGAAGCGCCTACGTTCGCGCCGCGTATGTGCCCCCGGAAGCGCTCCGGTGCGCGCAGCGTCAGCGTGTCAAGTCATGTGACCTTAAAATAACACTTTTCATTGGTTGCTAACAGTTTTTTTTACAAAGAATGAAATCCCCACCCATTTCCTTCACTTCTTCTTTCACTTTTGTGACTGAAAGACCTGCCTTTTTTCTCTCCGATCTTGCTTAGTTAATCATGGCTGCCAGACCATCCAGCAGTGAAGATGAGCCTGAATTAATCGACGAAGAGCCTCCTCAGCCAAAGGTGAAAGAGCATTTCATCTGGAATTTTTTTTCCATACCAGATGACCAGAAAAAAGCGAATGCTCCAAAAGTGGAGTGCAGGATCTGCGATACAGTCCTATCACGGGGTGAACCCAAAAAAAAGTATTCTTTTGGGAACTCCACAATGCTTCGCCATGTGGAGAGGAAGCACCCCCATAACTTTGCCCGGGAAAGTGTCAGAGCTCTGGCACAAGAGGTTCCCAGTGATGGGGCCTCTACATCCATCGGAGGAGCAACTACTTCTGTGAGGGGGCGATCGCAGGAGCTGGTTCCAAACATTCAGCCTGCATTCAACAAAGGTGTCCTGAAATGCAGATACTGCGATCAACTACTTACCTTTGGGTAGCAAAGTGTCCTGCTCATGGTTTGAGCATTGGAGAACCATCGCTGCCGTTCCCAGCCCTAATTTTTTTTGTTTTGTTTGCTCCTGTTGTGCAGTTTCCATTCCCTGTTTTTGTTTCTGTTCTAAAAAAAGAAAAAAGAAGAAAAAAAAGTTATTTTCAGAACTACCTCCAATTCTCATCAAAGAGCTATATTCTTAAAAAAATGAAAAAGAGTAAGTGAAGTGGAGTGCATTGATAATGGAAAGGAAAATGAGTAAGAAAGAACAGAAAGGTATGAGAGGAGAATGGAAGTGAAGTAGGGGGACTGAAAGAAGGTGCGTGTTGGGAAGGAAAGTAAGGAGAAGGAGAGTGAACATGGGGAATGTGGATATTCAAAGAAAATGTTGAAAAGGAACGGGGGTGTGGAAGGGTAAGAAAAGATGCATTGCTGGAGTTGCATCATTTTTGTGACACACTCCAGCAATGCATCACTTTTGCACTTACAGATACGTCTGAAATACTGACGTATCTGTATGTATGCAAAAGAGACGTATTGATGCAAAAAAAGGGTCGTAGAGGTGACACAGTGAAATCTATGAGATATCACTGCGTCACTTTTATGACGCTGTTGCGTCCAAATCTTGCGCCTGTATCACAGAAGGCGTAAGACTGATGCAGGCCCTTTCACATGGGGCCTGGACCCATGTGAAAGGATGCATTGCTGGAGTTGCATCATTTTTGTGACACACTCCAGCAATGCATTACTTTTGCGCTTACACATACGTCTGAAATACTGACGTATCTGTAAGTACTTGCAACATATTAAGTCATATATTTAATATGACGCATGACTAGAAGACTGAAGACCTCATTTCTGAGGCCATGCGTCACTTTAACGCCACCGGTGTGTCATTTTTTGTGACGCACCAGTGCTGTAAAAAATGCACCTTATTCAGTCATATTTACCAAGTGACGCATCTAGGTAGATGCGTCACTTTGTAAGCCCCTGCGCCACATTATACCTACGTCAGGTGTAATGTATGCAAAAGGGGCGTATTGACGCAAGAAAGGGTCGCAGAGGTGACGCAGTGAATAAACTGAGTTTTCCCCATGCTACGATCCACAGTCCGCTCCCCGGTGCGCACACCGGGCGCTCCCCCCGCGCAAATCGAAAACATTTTTTTTTTTGCCCCGCGGTGCCCTTTTATAGCCCCCACATCAAACTTAGGTGGTCAGGGGGGGTCTACCCTGCCCCCTTATGGTCATTTCCCCCTTTGTTTTTTCCACCTCTAGTGTCTCGATCCTACCGAGACACAAGATGGCAGTCGCTCCGGACTGGTTCGAATGTTTACAGACACCCGAGAGCCAATCAGCTTTCCGTGCGCAAGTCGCGTAGCGCGGCCGGTGCGCTCCCCGGTGCGCGTACCGGGGCGCGCCTAAAGATATATATATATTTTTGAACCTAAATTACTCAAAAACCACTGGAGCACATATCTTGAGACATAGCAAAGGCACATCGGGCTACCAGTCCCTACAATTTTGCCAAGTTTGGTGCAAATCCATTCAGCCGTTCGGGCTAAAAGTGAGTTTGACCGCCCTATGGAAATTAACATAGAGAAAACACGTTTTGGGACCCCCTTTTATCTCGGCCCCCGCTTGATGAATCCCCCCCACATTTTCAGGGAAGGAGCAGAGCGGGCCGGGAACTTTGAGAAATTCGCGAAGATTCGTCCACCGGTGCCAAAGTTATTCCCAATAGAATGTTGCGGATTTCCTATGATCCTAACTATAACTACCTACTGGCGACCGCCAGTAGGTAAGATATATATATATATATATATGTATATATATATATATATATATATATATATATATATATATATATATATATATATATATATATATATATATATATATATATATATATACATATACACAAGGTAGCCCAACATGAGTTGCACTTGAGGCAGCTTGCGAGAACAATGTACAGCTTCACCTTTGAGCCTGACACATTTCAAGTGTCCTCTTCCTCAGATGCTGCCCGGAAAGATCGTGCAGTGGCGGGGATTCGATCAAGCCATGCCGAGGCAATACAGATTCGAACACTGCCATAGCTAAAAATATAAAGTAGCCAGAACGAGCCTGTACGCCAACACCATTTACCCCAAGCAAAATTCTTGATGGCGTTAAAGTTGTCTCTACTCCCAATTATCTAATTAAGAATGAGTCTATGCCTCAATGAAGTGATTGCAATTGTGGGCACGTGGCAAAAATATGTACTATATCAGCGTCTAAGCTGTCACAGCGAGGGCAGTTAACTCCAGCTGTTCCTCCCCATTGCGCAATCCTGGCAGGCGTATAATATAGCGAATAAAGTGTTTTATAAATTGTTTTATAGTGCTGGGCCTGAAGGGCCGCTGAGCAGAGAGTGTTTCGACCTAACTCTAAAACAGGAGGAAACACTCCTGCCCTATCCCTAGCTTATCAGCCCATTTGGTTTCATATTTCCCAAGATCATCTTCTTTACTCGCAATCAACACGGCATAAAATCTTTTGATCGTACAACCCACTCTACCTTGAATCACTTCCATAATTGCATTCTTCCCAAACCCGGCCAGTCCTCCTTTTTTAGTTACTAGAAAGCTCCTAACCTGTAAATACTTGAAGAAATTCTTTGACTCAACTCCATACGTTGACTGAATTTCAAAACATTGGCACATTCCATCCACCCCCATCAAGTCCCCCACCTTCGTTACCCCCGCCATCCCCACTCTGAAAAAACAGAATCTGCAAATATTTCCCGTGGGAGGGTGTGATTCCCAAATAACCGGGTAATTGCATTAAACCTCCCCAAACCTAATTTTTTCCAAATGCTGTCCAAATGTTGTGTGCTGCAATCACCGTTTTAAACTTCGTTCTTTTAAAGTAGCTGGGGTCTGTGTATTTCAAAAAGGCATTCTCTGCCTCCCCACCAAGCACCAACTCATATATAGCTATAGAAGCTTGAGCATCCTCTGATTCAGTCTCTTCTCCCCCTAACAGCCCAGCCATTTACTGTAGGGCTGCTGCCCAGTAGTACATTTTTCTAGTCAGGTAGGGCCCACCCTCCTCTTTTCCTAGGGAGCGACATATACTGCAGAGCCCTTATGGTCTTGCCATGCGCCCAAATGAATCTATTTATCATCTGTTCTAATGTAGTGAACCACTTTGCCTCAAACCTAAGCGGGATTGCCCTGAAAAGAAGTGAGAAACTTTGTCAGAAGGATCATTTCGACAATATTAGTAGGCCCTACTATAGACAAAAGAAGATTATGTAGCCTGTCCAAATCCTTCTTAGTTTTATTAATTATTGTCTCTATATTCGTCTCCACCAACCTATTCAAGTCCATGGAGATATTAACACCCAAGTAAACTATAGATTGTACCACCAGAGGGTCCGAACATTCTGCCTTCTCATTCTTGATTATCTCCGTCTTGGACCTATTCAGGGCATATCCAGAAACCTGGCCAAAAAGCATGGTTTTCAACTCCACCTCTCTTATAGCCTCTGCGGGTGCCGGGGTGATAACCGCCACGTCATCCGCATACGCCAGCATCTTACATTGACCACTTTGGGTCTCTATAGGAGGGATCCTATCATTCACCTCCATTTTACGAACTAAAGAATCTATATACAAAGCAAAGAGGAGTGGTGAACACGGGCAGCCATGTCTCGTACCTCGTTTAATCTGAAGGGGCATCCTGTATCCAGCCTTCACACAAACTCGAGCTGTAGGAGCTATATATAATGCCAAACCGCTTTAATAAAGCTCTCTCTGAAGCCAGATCATCTTAAAGTTAACCAAAGAAATTCCCAGGAGACCCGATCAAATGTAACATAACTGCCATCGGGTCTCCTGGAACGTCCATGGCATCAAATAAAGTAATACCATTACGGATATGCTGCATGGTACCTCTTCCTGGGACGAAACCATGCTGATTTGTGCTGACCAGTGTTTCTATTACCCTTGATTACCTGGCTGCCAATGCTTTAGAAAAGATCTTTGCATCTGAGTTCATCAGTGTTATTGGCCTATAGAACCCTGGTTCTGTAGGTGGCTTCCCTTTCTTTAAAATAATCACAGTATCTGCTCCTGCCCAGGTGCCCGGAACAGATATCCCTAGCTGAGCCTGTTGTATCGTGGCAATCAGATCCAACCTGATTACATACCAGAAAACTTTATAAAAATTCAATAAGGATCTGATTTGGCCCTGCTGCTTTACCAGACGGCAGGCTTGACAAGGCAGCCATAATCTCTTCCGCCTCCAAGCGTGCATCTAGGACTTCCTTGTTCTCATAAGATAGAGTAGGGATGGGGATGCCACTAAGATATGATTGGATAAAACTGTCTGAAGTCTTCGCGAATCCCCTCTGAGTCTATAAGGAGTAACCCAGAACTATCCATGATCTCTTTTACTTCGCCTATAGCTGCTTTCTGCCAGGCTCGAACTGCTAAAGTATGACCCACATGTTCGCTGAGTTCATAACACTGCTCCCTATTTGCTAAAAATGCGGCATCCGCTTTACTAGATATACTCACCTCTGCCTCAGCTTTTGCTCTGGCGAGCTTGATGAGCACCTGCTCGAGCGGCGCACCTGTGACTGTGCAGAGGGCCAAATCCTCTACAGCATCTACAAGCACCCTGGTTAATTCTGCCATCCTTACCCGCTCCTGCTTCTGTTTAAACAAGCTAAAACTAATTGTCTCCCCCGGACCCCTACCTTAAGGGCATCCCAAGCAATTCCTGAGGCAGTACTACCCCTATTAATTTCCCAGAAGCCTTTACTCCACTCTTTCATGTGCCAGACGTAAATATCATCCTTTAACAAACCATGCTCAAAAGTCCACAAGCGCTCCTGCCTGACTTTCCGTGGTGCATCTATGGAAAAAAACAGAGGGTTGTGGTCAGCAATGATCCGAGACAATTTTTCAATTTGTGAATTTGATAGTAAACAGTTTGAGACAAAGAAATAGTCTAATCTGACACAGACCTTATGAGGAGCCGAGTAGTAGGTAGTCCCAGAATCGCTAGGTTTTAACTTTGCTCATACATACACTAATGCATTATTCTTTGCCAGACTTAGGATTGCACGACACACTCTCTTCTTGCGGCCCTGATATCTCCTGATAGAGTCCAAACCCAAACCTCCTGCCCCGTTAATATTAAAGTCCCCACAGAGAATAACACGTGGAGCCCATGTAGCTAACTCTAAGTCAAAAAAAGGCAAACATCTCTGGGTCGTCCTCAGTTGAATCTGAATGCGTTGATCAGACCGTGAGCAACGTCGCCAAATGCACTCAGTAAATAATGTTTTGAAAAAACACTTCATGAACAGTTTTGTTACAATCTTTCAATAAAGTTTTATTTTGAATTCATTTGTTTCGTTTGATTCTTGTCTTTTTTTCTTTTTTTCAAATTTTCATGATGTTGTGTTCACATCAATAAGTTCAACACAACAATGTTATTCTTGCCCAATGCATTTCGGGCATAGTGCCCTTCCTCAGGGTATACCTTTACTGTTAGGAAGAATGTACACAACATAATGAACATCCAGTATCCTGAAATATTACTCGTAAACAAAAATATGTAATGAAAATGTTTAAACAATAAATGGCCTTATATCCCAGATGGTCTGTGAAATATATCAAAGAACCGGAAATAAAAAACGGTGTACTGGTTTATTCCTGTGTAATATGTGGATGAAACCGGGCTGCCAAAAAGAGAGTGGGTACGAAAGCGAAAACGTTTGCAGTGCAGACACCACATAATGTGATAGAGAATATGCTAGACCCGTGTCTCACAGTTAAGGTATATAAGAACATACCTAAAAATTGTCAATACATATGGAGAGAGTTCTCAAACGTCCATAGAATTCGGTTAGTTTGTCTTAAACACAACAATAAACAAAAATGGTGTGAGGATTATGAGCTGTCAGTAAATGCCGTGCATTACGATGTGCCAGAAGTGTGAAAAGTGAAGATCACTTATAAAAAGCATGGCGCTGTATAATCTTTTCAATGCACGTTCAAAATGGGTCTTGTTGTCTGTAAACAACAGAAGAAACTGCCGTCAATGAAAACCAATCATTAAACAAGTGGTCGAATTTGTGTATGAAGAACGCTGACTTACCGAAAAGTGAACGCGAACAACCTTCTCGACACTAGCGGTCTGTAGCCGTTAACCCCGGAAGTGTCCCAAGAAGGTACAAGTGTAAGTCAAACAGGTACGTGCAAAAAAACGAGTGAAGCACCCACGTGGTTTAAGACGCTCCAATGAGTAATTCGAAGTCCCGATGTGGTCGGAACTACAATGAAACTGGACAAAATACTCAAAAAACGTGTGATTGGGGAATACTGATCCCCACGATAAAACTAAGTGCGGTGTCTTGACTCGAAATATGAAAAATAAACTCGAACTGGAAATGTCAAAAAAGTGTCCCAAATGCATGTGAGATAAATGAGAATTTATGAAGACCAGCTGGTGAATATAAAGAGTGTGTCACAACTCCTATTATACTTTATTGAAAGATTGTAACAAAACAGTTCATGAAGTGTTTTTTCAAAACATTATTTATTGAGTGCTTTTGGGGACGTTGCTCATAGTCTGATCAACGCATTCAGATAAATTTATCACCTCTTACTCAGGAGGATCACCAAATAGCACCGATTTACCTTGTCTAAAGTTTGACTCTTCGAATACCTTAGGAGTGCGACATTCTTCCCAACCATTTCGTCCTCAGTTGAGCCATATATTGACCTCAAGGTAACCCAGTCCCCATTAATCAGACATTCTATTAAAACCCATCTGCCGCACTGATATTCAAGTTTATTCCTCACCACAACATCTTTAAGTCTAGACAATATAGCCACCCCTCTAGTTTTAACCCCCTGTTTTGTGTGGGCAAGCAAGTGAAACCCTAATTGTTCTAGTAAAAATATCTTGGTTCCCTCAATGTGCGTTTCTTGCAGACACACAAAGTCTGCTCGCGTAGTTCTCAATAGTGCAGATACTGGTTGCCTCTTAAGGCAATCATTCAGGCCACACACGTTAAGTGTAACTATACGTGTAGACATTAAAATACATCTGGTGCCTGACCTAGCCAATTACCCAGCCAGAAAATGATCAGCTTCCTTTAGCATCTTGTGATCCAGCAGGATCCAGTTCCACATTCAATTTATGTTGCATACTCCAACACGTGCCATACATATATTCAAAACAGTGCCGAAATGTGTTGTGCCCTGTGCCCGTACTCCTCCCCCCAAAACCCCCTCCCTCAGTACCCCTCCCCCTTTACAGGCAAATAGGTCAATCAATCAATCAATCAATCAGTGACACTTATAAAGCGCGCTACATACCCGTAGGGTCTCAAGGCGCTGGGGGGGGGTGGGGGGGGGGGGGGGGAGCCGCTACTGCTCGAACAGCCAGGTCTTCAGCTTCTTCCTGAAGGAGAGGTGGTCTTGGGTCAGGCGCAGGTCGGTCGGGAGGGAGTTCCAGGTCTTGGCGGGCAGGTAGGAGAAGGACCTTCCTCCTGTAGTCGCTCTTCGGATGCGGGGGACGGCGGCGAGGGCGTGGTTGGCTGATCGGAGGTGGCGTTTGGGAGCGTAGAAGTTGACTCAGCTGTTGAGGTAGCTCGGGCCTTGGTCGTGTAGGGCTTTGTGTGCGTGGGTGAGGAGGCGGAAGGTGATTCTTTTGTTGACGGGGAGCCAGTGAAGGTCTCTCAGATGTCCGGAGATGTGGCTGGTTCGTGGGATGTCGAGGATGAGTCTGGCTGAGGCGTTCTGGATCCGCTGGAGTCTCTTCTGGAGCTTGGCGGTGGTACCGGCGTAGAGGGCGTTGCCGTAGTCCAGTCGGCTGGTGACGAGGGCCTGGGTGACGGTCTTCCTGGTCTCGGTGGGGATCCACCAGAAGATCTTCCGTAGCATGCGTAGGATGTTGAAGCATGCCGAGGAGACGTTGTTGACTTGCCTGGTCATGGAGAGGGAGGAGTCCAGGATGAAGCCCAGGTTGCATGCATGGTCTGTCGGTTTGGGTGCGGTGCCCAGGGCGGGAGGCCACCAGGAGTCGTCCCAGGCGGAGGGAGAGGAGCCCAGGATGAGGACCTCCGTCTTGTCCGAGTTCAGTTTCAGGCGGCTGGTCGTCATCCACTCGGCTACCTCTTTCATCCCTTCGTGTAGGTTGGCTCTGGCGGCGGCGGGGTCGTTGGTCAGGGAGAGGATCAGCTGGGTGTCGTCGGCATAGGAGATTATGCTGAGGTTGTGTTTGCTTACGATGGCCGCGAGGGGGCTCATGTAGACGTTGAAGAGGGTGGGGCTCAGAGATGATCCTTGGGGGACGCCGCAGATGACTTCGGTGGCCTCTGACTTGTACGGTGGTAGGCGGACTCTCTGTGTTCTTCCATCGAGGAAGGAGATGATCCATTCCAGCGCCTTGTCCTGGATTCCGACGTTGCTGAGGCGCCGTACTAGGGTGCGGTGGCAGACCGTGTCGAATGCCGCGGAGAGGTCTAGGAGGATGAGGGCCGCTGTTTCTCCGTTGTCCATCAGGGCTCGGATGTCATCGGTGGCGGCGATGAGGGCGGTCTCGGTGCTGTGGTTGGCTCGGAAGCCGGACTATGAGGGGTCGAGGGATCCGTTCGTCTCGAGGAAAGCGGCCATCTGCTTGTTAACGGTCTTCTCGATGACTTTGGCTGGAAACGGGAGGAGCGAGATGGGGCGGTAATTCTTGAGGTCGGTGGGGTCCGCTGTTGGTTTCTTGAGTAGAGCGCTGAGTTCGGCGTGTTTCCAGCTCTCAGGGAAGGTGGCGGTGTCGAAGGATGTGTTGATGATGTCTCGCAGGAGGGGTGCGATGACAGCGTCGGCCCTGTTGAAGACGCGGTGAGGGCAGGGGTCGGTCGGTGATCCGGAGTGGATGGAGTTCATCGTGCGGATGGTGTCTTCGGTGCTGATCGGGGTCCAGGCGTGGAGGGTGGTGGTGGGGGGTGGTTGTTCGGTCATGGTGTGCGTTGGTTGGTTGTTGAAGCTGTTGTGTATGTCCGCGATCTTGTTGTGGAAGTATGAAGCGAGGGAGTTGCAGAGGTCTTGCGACCTATGTGTGACAGCTAAAGCCAATAGGAAGCCGTGTTTCCCCCTCCCTGTGTGTCCTAACCTAATAAACTTGTGCTGTCGCGTTGCTCTTACTGATGAATGTATTACTACATCACTAAGGCTGCAAGCTTAATTATATAAATTATCTCAATGCGACACTGGTGCCACTTTGCTCCCTTTTTTCTTTTAACTCTGTTAAATATTCTTGGGCCTTTATTTCGGAGAAAAACATCCTGACTTGACCGTTTACCAACACCTTCAGACGAGATGGAAATAACAGGAAGGCCTCACTCCCCAGTTTCTGAAAGGGAGATATCAATTGTCTCAACCGCCATCTCCTCTCCACTGTGGCGTGACCAAAGTCTGGGTGGGCAAAGAATGCTGTGCCATTGTATGATTGCCTGGCCTCTGGTTTCGCCTTGTCCATAACCTCCTGTCTGAGTAGATAATTCCCCACATAGACACGTATAGCCCTGGGTCTATCAGCCTGGGATGCTACATATCCTTTCCTCTGAGTCAAAGGGAACCGGTGAGCGTGATACACTTTGTTCTCCCAGTTCTATGCTGTTATTTCAGGAAAAGCCCGCCTGAGTAAGGCGATGACATATGCCCGGACATCCGGCCCCTCTGTCCCCTCCGTCACACCTAGCAGTCTAATGTTATTTCGTCTTTGGCGGTTCTCAAAATCTTCGCGCTTCCGTTGTGCATCCTCCGAGATTTTCTCTGAGGCCTTCTTGAATTCCTGCCATGTAGAAACTTCATCCTCCAGTTTCCCTGTCCTTTATGTCACTTAGTTAACTCTGCCTGCCATATATGCGTAAAGTTTATTAATTTTCCTTATTAATCCCTGTATTTTTTTATTTGCCTGCTTGGCCCTTTGGCTCTCTGGCCTGGCCTGGCCTCCCCCTGCATTTCCAGGTGGTGTATAACAAGTCCATGGTGGGGGTCTGTGGAGGGCTAGAAGAATGATGTTGCTGCTATTCATTCGTACCCCCATCCTCCTGGTACAGCTGAGGGGTAGCGGAGTAGTCCCAATCTAATTTCTTAACCACCTCTGACTGTGATGGGCTCCCTGCCACCTTCGGTTTGGAATGGGGTCTATCTTTCTGGTGTTTAGTCCTCTGAATAGCCAAAACCCTCTGGACTGAAGTGCTTTCTACTGCAGAGAGCTCAGAGTCCTAGTCCCAGTATATCTTTCCCCACTTGATAGCGAAGACCCTGAAGCATCATTCAGGGAAAAGAAGCAATCATCATTGGGAGAACCTGGGACTGAGTTTGGGGGAGCCATTCTCTGCTAAGGGACAGCCTGCCCGGCTGGAGCAAGCAATGTTGTTGGAGCTACTTGCAGCCCTGCAGGAAGAGGCTCTTCTCCTGCGTCTCCTGCAGCCTCAACAATGGGATCAATAACAGTGTCTCTAACGCTTCTTTTTGTTTCTACAGTAATGGCCAAAGTGTCCAGCTTACAGCTCGAGTCAGTGTCCTGAAGTGAGACCCCCTTGCTGCCTGTGCCGTCATTAGTGATTAAGCCTGCATCCGTTACTGCGCGCGGTTTCGGTTGCAGCTCGGACCCCACATTTGCTAGACCCAGTACCTGTAATGCATGGGGTTCCATGCCTGGGTCAGTCTGTATTCTGGGCTAAATTGCGGGGTGAATCGCGGGCTGGGCAGTTCTCTCACAGGCAGTTCTCTAACGCTCGGCATCCGCGTGACTCCCTTGTGGTTGCTCTAGCTCGCTTCTAAGGGCCTGCGGGAGCTGCTCCTTACGCCGATCATCCGCGTGGTCATCACTTTGCTCGCTTTGTCTTCCAATGTTCCCAGGATTGCAGAGGAGCTGTGTCTCGTCCGGAGAAAGAGTACTTCCAGCAAGAGGCGCCTCAAGGTTCACTGGCGTTACGGGTAAGGATTCATACAAGGTAGGTTGACGCAAGCTGGTTTCCTTAGCTGTAGCTCCTTCGTTCTGCCGAATCTTGGCAGCTCTTTTGACGGCGATCCCCTTGTCCTTGTCTCCGAGAGTATAATCTCGTGGGTCATCAGGAACTCCAGCATTTTTAGCGGTCTGCCTCCGTTCTTGTGTCGCCGCTCGCAGGTTAGGAGCAGATACAGGAGTCGGTACCACAGAGTCCCTAGTGGTTGAGGGTTCCTTTTGCTCTTTCTGAGCTTTTGGCCCTCTCATCGCCATTCTGGATATCAAGAAGTGCGAATTCAAAAAGAACTGAACTTTCACTGCTCTAGTCACCAAAGAGGTAACTCGCTGATGTAGCTGTCGAGTTTCCACCTCCGATGGCCAATTCAATAAGCACCACAGCCAGCTAGGAGCGCACAGCATACTACAGCATCCTCTGAGATTCCTAGGGAGAGGGGAAGGATGTGACTGCTCCCTACGGCCAGTCAGCGGACATCTTGCCACTTCCATAGCAGTTTCTAAAGTAACACAATAACCTTGACACACTTATGCTAACACTCACCACAGTGACCACTCTAGAAATAGCAATATCACCACTCAAACATCTCACAGTGCTAAAATATACATACAATGAGGTTCATGGGAATAGTATACCTTGTAGCCTTACAGTCTTTCTTTATAATGTAAGAAACAGTACTTCCTTTACTGACAAGTATATATATTTGAAAACCTTCATTTTTTTTACACAATCTTCAAACCTTGCTCACATGTCTTTACATGTAATGTGTACCTCTAAAAAGCTATATTAACACATCTACAACTCCACAAACAGCTTTTCACTCTGTAAACATGGTGTAGAATAAGTTTACCAACATTAGTATGCTTACTGACACTTCACAACAAAGTATATACAATACATTATTAAATACCTGAACTTGGAGTTCTTTCTTAAATGCAGATAAACACACCAGTCTCTTTCAGCTCCACATACATTCACTACCACTGAGCACAACTCAAACAGACTAATTTCTCTTCCAAAGAACCATGGACAAATTCAGCTATATCTGGTTCTGCACCCAATCACATCACAGCATTCCTTCAGCTATGTTATAAGAATGGTGACTATTGGTTGACCCTTCTATTTTTTACTTCTCCCCATAAGATCTTGCAAGACTCCCGGGGATCGTAACATCCCTTGTGGCAGGCCTAGCAATTTTCCATGTTAATCTCGCAAGAAGAGCGCAGGATAACAAACACTTCAGGCAGGCTTTCTCATGCAAGACTCGTGGGCTGCTCGGAAGATCGAACAACCACCATGACAAATAACCATTTATTCATTTCAGAACTTATCTCTAAAACTCTTTCTCCCAAAATCAAGCACAATATTATGCATTCCTGCTATTGGACTTTATTGAGAACTTATCTACTCTTTTTTACTATTTACATTCCCACAAGAGTCCCGCAAGATCGTAACAATTTGTTTAAAAACAATATATATTTATTTTCTTCACAGCAATTCTCCCTTAGACACCTCCTTTCTAAACTTAGGTAGACAGCATGCCTTTCTGCTGCCCCCTTACATAGCTTTTTTTATTTCATATCCACAACAACTCAAGTTTTTCACTGTAAACACTAATGGAGCCAATTTAAATTCTAACATTCCAACAACTAGCCAAGCAGAGTGCTCACTCTTTTAGAACTCACTGGAGCCTCTCGCTCCTATGAGAGCATGAATCCTCAAGAGAAAAACATGCCTATTGCCTATTTTGCGCTCTCAAAGGAGGTTTGCTGGCCTCTTGCAAGCTCAACTGCCAAAACATACCATTCTTTTTCACCTTAAGTTGCTCAAAAAATATGTACTGATTTACACCACATCACAAAAAGCACAATCCGTAGACCAAGATCTAGCTTCCTGACAAATTTGGTGTAATTCCGTTCAGCAGTTTTTGCCGAAGCCATGTCTAAAGAAATCTATGAAAAATGTGTTGGGATTTCTGTTTTGGGATCCCCCTTTTTCTCAGCCCCTGCTTGATGTATCACCCCAAATCATTCCAGGAAGGAGCAGAGGTTGATGAACTTTTTTTTACAAGATGAGGTTCATCAAATGGGCCTGAAATTATTAACAAACCAAAAAACACTCTAGGCCAAATTACGAGTCTGGCAGTCCGAGGACCACCAGACAATAAAGGACGTGGTGGTACAGTCACCGCCACACTGGTGGCCCAATCGCCCCATAATAAGTTGGGCAGTTGAACTGCCAATGCTGCCAAGGAACCGCCATTCCATGGAGGTGGTGCAGCAGTCAGAGGGCGTAATATGCTTGGCAGGACCGCAAGGTTTCTACTCCATGTCAACCCTGGCAGAGAAGAAACACATGGGTTCCTGCGCCTCCTTCGCTTGTGCCTGCACACAGGGAGCATAACATATGCCCCCGTGTGCATGCACAGGGGGTACTGCACGGCATGGAATTTTAGTTCATGGTGTGCTGCAACCTTGTGAGGTCTTCCCTTTGAAGGAGGCACCGTTCTGGCAATGCCAGGACACCTGCCAGACTATAAATGACTTGTAATCTGGAGGGCGGGTCGCAGTGAGTCTTGGCGGTGCGGGACGTGGCATCAGAGTACCGGCTACTCCGCACCTCTGAAACTCATAATCAGGCCCTGAGTCTATGGAAAAGCAGACTGCCACCAAGTAATATGTGTGATAAAATATATAAAATTATATATTATATATTACATATTAGATCAAATATATATAAAAATCCAAACATCCACCTCACATGTGATCAAGGCCATAGTAATGACTGAAACACATCTTGTTAGAAGTAAAGTGATTTCTCCATGTTACTCTGAGTGAGTGTTTTCTTTGAGTTGGCAGCTTGGATTTAATCCTTGATGTTACAACGGGATACACCCTATATACATATGTATATATTTCCTTTCTTTCTTTTTTTGCTGATAACTTGGATAGCTATTAGGTAGTTATAGTTAGGACCAACTTTTCTAATAGACAAAGCTTTTTTCACAAACTTTTCCAAAAAAGAGTCCTTTTTTACTGAGTTCGGCATGAAAAGTTCTGGGTGATCCATCAATAAGGGGCAGAGAAAAAGGGGTGTCCCAAGCGCTTTTTCCACATGCAATGTCTATGGGGATTTAGCAGTTTTTATTCACAGCTACAGCCTAAACCTCCGGAACAGAATTACACCAAATTTGGCAGAAAGATAGATCTTTTTCCTGAAAGACGTCTTTTTGTAATTTTGTGTAAATCTGTTCAGTAGTTTGGGAGTTATTAAAATTATAGAAAGATATTTATAGATATCTCAGGATCAGACCTTTGCTATATCTTTGGGTGCCTGCAGGGGATCCATGGGTCCCCGTAGGTACCCACAGATCTGACGCCCAATTAGACAAAAAATATCATACACCATATCCCTGCAGCACACTGCCAAGGGCTGTGCTCACTTGGGGGTGGGCGCATGGGGGGGCTGGCCTCTGGGCATTCAGCGTTATACTTACCTGAAGAAATTATAACTCATACAGTTAAGTAACTTTAGACCACAAGTTATATATCTATATATAGCTCTTTAACCGTTAGTTCATATGGGATTTTATTTGAAGTCTCTATCTCCATTATTTATATGGTAAGGTGTTTCACAGTACCATGTGGTTGGCCAACTGTGGTGCTTCACTTACGCCGCCTCTAACCTATATAGTTCCTACTGTTCAGAGTCTTTTTGGCTGTAGTAACTTCATATGTACTCTTTTGTGGATATATGCATGTCCCTTCTTGAATTCCTTCTTAACTGTCCCCTAACTCCTTCTTACTACTCCCTACAATGTAATAATACATTTTCCCATTTTAAATACACCCCCCATCCCTCTCACATTTACAACTACAAATGTATACCTATATGTGCAGATATCTCTGCAGTGGGGGTAGAGATCTCTGTATTTAAAAGATAGGAGAGATGTGACTTCTGCATGTAGGTTAGTGAATAGCATTTTGTAGTATGTTAGTAGTATTTTTGTAGTACGACTAAATGTACTACTAAATGCCGGTTGTGAATAGACCCCCATGTAAGCATTCAGAGGGCCACATTTTTACCAGCTATTATACAACTGACATTTTGGACAATTCTTTTATTCCTTGATATGACTGATGTTCTGCAAGAATGCAGTAAATATATCATAGTCAACCTTCCTTCCAGCAGGGATCTGTCAACACCTGGTGTTCTACTACGTTCTAAAGCTTATTATCGAGGTTTAATAGATGATATTTTACTTACTAGTGTTGCTCCCTTCCATTATAGACTTTACAATTCTGGTAAGATAATACATATTGTTAGGACTTTTGAATAAATGACAACTATTTACCATTAATCATGACTTTTGAGCATTCAGTACATTTTCAACATCCATGAGTATCTTTTCCAGTTAAAACGACACAATACATTATAGCTGCCACTTTCCCCCCACTAGTTGTACTTTTTAGATAATATTAGGGATTTTGAACAGCCTACTTAGGCATTTTTCAATTTAAGGACATGTTTGAAGTATTCACTTAATTTCTATATCCAGTGAACCCCTATTTCCAGTGGATACTTCTCAATGCATTATATTCATTGCTTTTCCCTAACCAGTACTTTCAAATTGCTAACTTAACACTAAACCAATGCCACAATATTTCTTGATCGTCTACTGTTGTGAAATGGAGTGGCAGCTTTTTCATTACTGATGAGACATAGGATATCTTCTTATACTCCTTGGGGATTTTGTGTGTACTATTATTAAAGGGTGACATTGACCATTAATGAAATTAGCAAATGTTGACGAATGATGTATTTCATCTATCAATGAGAGGTTGTAGTATAATGACTGCAGTCAATGCTATTCAATTTGGCCTAAAATATTTGGACCCAATTAACAAAACTATTTTGGCTGTGTTTTATTACTGCAGAATTCTCCATCACAAATACAGACAAAATTGGCACTAATAAATCCCATGCAGAATATTTTAACAGGGAGGAAGAAATGTGTTTTAGGCTGCTCTTCCAAATGTTTAGAATTGTAAGTTATGTTCAATTTCTAAAAAGAAGAATTATGAAGATTAAAAAAGTCACATGAGAGGTGTAATGGTAAACCCAGAAACCTGAGTATTGCATGGCTTCCCGAGGTAAAAAAGACCTGATTTGCCAATGGTAGAAATGTGCAAAACTACATTCAGGATGAGTTGTAGGGCTCCATCCATGCTTTTACAAATTTCTACATGAATTTGACCCACTGTGTTTTGTAGCATTTGCTCTGTCATTTCATTAGACCTCATTAAATCTGCCTAGCTCCCTGGAGTTATCTGTACCAGTGGTAAGTGTGAATATAAGTGTAGATTTAATAGGTATTACAGGGTGGACACTGAGGGCCAGTTTAGTAATAACTACTTGCCAGGAGAATAAGTAATCCCAGTTACATGTCTGTAGTTAGTGTTCATTCCTTCCATATACTTCACCGAAACAAAAATCTCCTAGTGAAATGCACATGATCTACAATGTTCCTATTGATTTTGTAAATCCCAACTTATATTACTGGTCCTTTGATAGCAAGTAAAAACATGCAAAATAGTTAAGATCCAAAGAAAGCACTATTATCCTCTGGGGTTTCTATGGTTTGAGCTCAGACACCTGTCTGTGAGAAGACCTATTGTTTCCATTAATGCAAATCCTTATGAATGGGCTTTAGGTTAGCCTCTTCCTCATGATTGGATAGATTTGTTAACTATTTCAGTGATGTCTCTTGATTCAATGACTTTCCTCCTTATTTGCCCCACCAGGAGTATTTTGGTCTCAATGTGTTATGACTGGATTAGTTGTATCTTTCCACTGCATACATCTGGGGACTGTTTTTCTATTTTCTCTTGAGCATTCCATATTATTTTCGATTGAATACGCGATATGCGTGCGTGCTTCTTTGCCTATTATCAATGCTTTGCTTCTTTACACTCCTCTAGGTTTATGCTCTTTTGAATCCCATTCATTTCTTCCACATCTTCACTATGGAGCAGACAAAGTGCTTAGAGTTGGCAGAACATATATTTATTAGACCATTATTAAATCTTCCAACAAACACGCCATTACTGCTGGTCTGGCTAGATTATTATTATATTATTTGCATTTTATAGAGCACATGACTGCCCTGGGGGTTTCCAGCGCTAAGAGACATGTAGTTAGTTACGTGGACATTAGAGGAATTGCTTAAACAGTTCCACAACATTCAGAATACTGGAATAAGAAACCTAACCATAGGAGGAACAGGGATACCACTGAACATTTTGAATAACCCTCTTTCCAGAAAGATTTTTTTTTTCTAGAGTCTCCTTACCCTTCAGGGTTGTCCATAGCTGGCATGCGTCTTATCAATCTGCTGCGGATTGAGGTATGCTGCGACTTGCGAACTACGTAGGAGCATTTTGTTTTGAAAATATGTGTGGTGCAGTGATGTGGAGTGGAAAAATAAGTTAAAATAGCTAGCTAATGTATTTTATTCCTGCTCCTAGTCGGTATGTTTTAAAATCAGGGGTTAATATTAGGGAAATACCTAACTGTCTTTCCTGCGTGACTGTGTGTTAACTGACCTCCACTAATTAAAAAATGACTTTCAACAACAAGATGAGTTGGGAATTATGCAAATTCACTAACTGTAAGACCACGGGGGGTGGAGCACATAATAACATGCACATGCAACCTACAATATGTAGGTATGACTACCAGAAAGGTTAGCACCAAGATAGGCGAACACCCCAGCAACATCAGGTGCCACTGGGTCACCACAAAAATGACATCACATTTCACCAAAATGAAACACACTCCTAACGATCTACAATGGGTAGTGTTAGAACATCTCAACCACATTGACAATTTAGAACACAGATTGTTAGAGAAAGAGCAGTGGTGGGTGTATAAACTGCACACAGACACTGAAGGATTGAATGACAAAATCCTGTGGGGGCGGTTTGTTAAATGAATCTGTAATGCAACTTCTGCCTGGTTAAGTAGAGTGATTGAGAATACCATTTCACCCCCTCAACAACACAGAAGTGAAGGTACGATCCTAATGTGATACGTACGCCAGCGCAACATCATTGTGCCAATAATACATGAGTACCACTACCTATTTTCACTTGAGTATCTGATCATCCAAGATGGCCCCACCACTATTCCATAAGCAATGGCCATTTTGTGAGAAGTACAGTCTAGTTGTGGCTTTTGGTTTAAGGCAAGGAAAAAACTTTTCTAAAATTCTGTACAGGGTACTACCTACTCTCGTACAACCCAGTAGCATGGCAGTATCCTTCACACAGTTACGACCCTCTCCCAATACAATATGGTGTTTAGTCATTCCACCAAGATGACCCCACAGCAATTCCATAAACAGAGGCCAGTTTGTGAAAAGCGCAGTCTAGTTGTTGCATCTAG
Source organism: Lissotriton vulgaris (assembly GCF_964263255.1). Lineage (NCBI taxonomy): Eukaryota > Metazoa > Chordata > Amphibia > Caudata > Salamandridae > Lissotriton > Lissotriton vulgaris. The sequence continues at coordinate 942,279,126 of NC_141696.1, forward strand.
TTTTTTGCACAAGATAAAACTTGTCTACCATTACGCCATAAGCGGCAGCCGTTTTGTACGAATCACAGCCCAATTTCTTAGAGTCTCATCATACTGCGGTTGTTTTTAATTATTTTCATCTGTTTTATCAGTCACAACTATCACCCGACCATTCGGGTATACAGTCATTTGCCCAAGATAGCACCACTTTAATGCCATGAGCAGCGGCCATTTTGTGAAAGGCGCAGTCTAGTGTTTCATATAAGATAACTAGGCTTGTCCGGGACTACTTAATGGCCCCTGGTAGCCACACGCAATAAGATTCGGTCTCCAGGGGTGCCATCAGGTGATTTTCTGAGAGGTGTGCTTTGACAAAGTAAGTTCCACTAGACCCATGTGGTCTCATTTTCATTTCTGTTTTTTACTAAGGCACTAAATATTTTTCTAATAAATATTCCTTCCAGGACAAGCCAAGGTACCGGGAGAAAATCTTCCCCAGTTCCTTGCTCATTTACCTTTAGGAACTCTAATTACTAACTCTATGTCCCTATTACTATTCTAGGGTGTGAATACAAGCCCCTCTACCTCTGCTGATCATGAGGCAAAATTCTGCCTAAACAAAAGTATGTTTCATTAACATATATTACGTTTACTTGTTAAATGTTGTCTGTCACGTGGTGTCTCTCTTCACAAGTGTTTTTCATTTAATTTGTACATAATCACTTTTTTTCACAAGACATTGTGTGTGATAGAATTCTTCCACTACGGATGATCGCACAAAGTAGCTCATAAGTACACGCACTATAGAGGAGTACATTGATCAAGATAAGATGCAACATGAATTAAGGTCCTACCAGCTTAGCTACAGCATGTCAGTGTATAGCCATATGTGTTAAATATTAGGTGTATACACATTAGGTGTGCACCTAATGGTTTCCTATTCACAGGATTATTTAGGAGTGCTACGCACGGGGCTGGTCCTCGTGTGGTTCTGAAGAAGAGCTTGTAGGGGACAGCTCAAAACATGTTGACCCAATGCTAGGGACACCATACTCATTACAGTTAGGTCTTTCCCTAATATTAACCCCTGATTTTAAAACATACCAACTTGGAGCAGGAATGAAATATTAGCTCACTAGCTAGGTATCTTTAACTTATTTCTTCAACTCCACATCCCTGCACCACACATATTTTCAAAGCTAATGCTCCTACGTAGTTCGCAAGTGCGAGCACATCTCAAGCTCAGCAGATTGAGAAGACCCCAATGATGAAGCATGCCCCTTAGGGGCAACCTGGTGGGTGAAGGGACTCTAGAAAATAATTTTTCTTTCTGGAAAGAGGGTTCTTCACACATGTTCGATGGAATCCCTGTTCCTCCTATGATTAGGTTTCTTATTCCAGTATTCCGGATGTTGTGGAACTGCATTCAGTAAGGAGGGTGAACCAAACATTAATCTCTACCTCCCCCCGTTTTTTGATTGCATTGCTTAAACAGACATTTCTTAATTATTTTGTGGGATTGCAATTTATTGTCCAGTAACCTACATTCCTGTGGAAGAGAATTGGGTTGAAGAGTATTAAGCATGTAGTGGATCTGAAGGTTTCCGTGTTCTAGGTTTATGTTTATGAGCACTATGGAGCAGGAGATAGCGGGTACCAGTGACTCAGCCTGGGAATAGACATCTTCAGTTTTTTCCTGAAAGTAATCACATGTGTAAGAAGTCTTAGTTCCACAGGCATGGAGTTCTAAAGTTTTGGCACCATATGAGTGAAGGATCTTCCTCTCCATCTGGATCACCTAATCCTTGTTGTTTTGGCCAGGCGATCTGATGAGGATCTTAGGGCTCTTTCCGGTGTGGTGGGTGTGATCAGGGCCCTGAGTAAAGTTGGCCCGTTGCCGTTCAAGGCCCTGTGTGCTATGCACAGTACCTTGAACTTGACCCTGGCCTGTACCGGTAGCCAGTGGAGTGTTTTCAGAGCCTCTTTCGCTGATTCAGATCTAGGTATACTTCTGAGTAACCTGGCTGCTGCATTTTGTACAACCTGCAGTCTATTCAGAACTTATTGGGTTACCCCAGGAAGAGAGAGTTTCCATATTCTAGACACGAGACCACCAAAGACTGTATCACTGTTCTCTGGGACTCCTCAGGGATGAGGCCCAGAATTTTCCAGAGCATCCTCATAATTCCAAAACAGATGGCAGTCAGTATTCTGGCTTGAGTTTCCATGGTGAGGTTGTAATCTATCCATACTTCTAAATTCTTAATGGAATTATTATGCACCGCTCGCCAATCCAACTCTTTGGGCCATTCAATGTTGACTTGTGGTGGCAGGTTATTACCTAGGAACATGAGTTTCGTCTTGTCCCCGTTAGGTTAGACTATCGACCAGTAAAACTCAGATCCCAGTTAATGAAGACGTAGCTGAAATACTAATCCTTGATAAAGCAGCTGGGTGGGAGACGTGGCTCAGGGAGGTTGGAAAATGGCTGCTGAGATTGGGATTGAAGTACATGTGGAAGTATCCCAACTCCCTGATGAAAGAAGCCCTTTTAAAAGCAAATTTTAGGAATTACATTCCTGATTCCTTTTTTAATGCCGTAGTATCTGGTACTTTAACGGAAAATTTCCCAGATTTTAAATGTACATTTTTTCTTGAGGGAGTTATGGATAAGATCGAACCCCCTCATGAACATGCACTTTCCTCACAATTTAGATATGGATTTTGCGCTTGAATTACAATCTAATAAAATGGAAGTCTGCTACTATATCTCCACTGTTCCCTGTGTGCAGCCTCTGTCCAGAAACTGTAGACCATTTTATGGTCTTGTGTCCCATTTATGTTCAGGTTAGGAAAAAGTGGAAAAACCTAGCTTGTCGTCTTCTATCGTTCACGCAACCAGTAGAAGCTTTGCAAGTGGTAATATCAGTCACCATAAAATGGCTAATGTTCGCTTTAACAAGATACTTGCTTTACACCTGGCGCATTCGGATTAAGTCGCTAACCACTACTAAGTAGTATGGTTAACATGAGTGCATTAGGAATTTGAGTACAGTACAATACAATTTTTGGAGATGTTAAAGTTGTTGACAGGGTTTTACTCCTAGGGATGCAATCATTCAAGTGAATGGCAACATGAGAAGTTGAATAAAGCATTAGATGATTAGGCAAAGGGTCCACAAGCCCTATGGCATCCATGTTCTTTGAGCACATTTTTCCTTTTAGTGATGATGATTTTATACTTTTTAATATATTTTTATACTATGCTCATTTCATGTAATTATGGCCCTTTTATTATATGTCTTTGTTTTGAACATTGTATGATAGATTTTTTTTAAGGATGATTGTTGTGTATATTCTTATGTGAATGATATTTAATTGGTCGAATAAAGCTACTACTACAACTACTAAAACTACTACATAAACCTGTGCCCTGTGTTTTTACTGCCTCCTGCTCTAGTGTAACCTTTTTTTTAAACATGTTGGAATATACTTCTGAACCACTCACATCCTTTTTTGTACTTTGTACACATGTCCTCTGCATACATTTTTACATATAATCTACTGCTCTTCCGTGGTTGTCTGATATGTGACAAAGGTAAGTTAAAAAAGGGCATCATGATGCATGCATGTGCACTCGCAACAAAGCAAATGTACACATAATCCACATAGCATGCATGCCCATGCATCACAAGGTATACATGAATGTCCGCAACCATCTTGAAATGGGGTTTCTTTGATAGAAAACCCAATTACGTTTATTACTCTTCATGCATCCGCTTGCATTTGCTCAGCAAAAAGCATAGACAGTGGCTCTGTCTTTTAACCCCTTCCATGCTCATGACGGAAGGGTTCCGTCATGAGCGTCCGTTGAGCTGTGCTCATGACGGAACCGTTCCGTCATGAGCCCGTTGGCTCATTAGAACCTTCAGCACAGCGCGAAAATTCGCGCCACGCTGAATGGGTTAAAGCTCAGGTATATTTACCTTGCCTGTGTTTGTGTTCTTTGCTTTCTCCCCCATCTCCTTCAGCGCTGAATAGATTTTCTTATGGTGCAGTATTGCGTATTGGATTTTCCTCTCCACTGCATCAATCATGGAAAGGGGCGACCACTCGGTCCCCCCGAACGTATGGCAGAGTACCTCGATCCCTCCGGGAAGCCATTTTGGGCGGGAGGCGCGTCTCGGCTGATATGCCCGAAGCGGCGTAGCCGGGGCGCGCCTTTTTCCCGCCCTAGAGTGGGCTGGCCTAGACACTGACGCGGCTGGCCACGCCCTCGGGGCAGGCAGGGGCGGGTTTACGCCCGCCCTGAAGACGGATAAAAAGGGACGCAAGACCAGAAGGCATCCTCTTGTTCCTGGGCTCTGAAGCTGCACCTCCTCGCTGCACGTGAGCTCGAGACGGAACGAAGAGCCAATTTTGAGCGTTGTAAATCTTTCTTTTTGTCTTTCAGATACTCTGTCAGAGGAATGCCCAAAAAAGGCGGGAAGAGTATGACGACTGAACAGATGCTTCGGTTTCTCATGAAGGAGATGACCGAGCTGAAGAAACGGGTGGCAGAGAGAGACGGGGAAGGGGGGCCGGAACGTCCGTCGGCTGGAGCAGCTCCAGGAGGGAGAGCCAAGAGGCCAAGGAGGGGACCAGCCGGGGGAAACGTCCCGATTCCCTGTACCCCGCTCGAAGAGCCAACCTCAGTACCGGCGGAGGGGAATCCGATTCCCGTGGTGGTCACCCCGGTGTCCAATGAAGATATGCCGCCCGAGCTGGCAGCACAACTTGCAGCGTGGTTGGGCGACAGTAGTGAGGGCGCCACGGCTGCCGAGGCACAGGCGCTAATGAAGCAATTGCGCGAGAAACGGGATGCAGCCAAGGTGTCCGCGCCGGCTGCAGTAGTTGACAAGCCACAAGGGACGATTGCGACCGCAGAGGCAGCGTCCGGTGCAGGTAAGCGGCCATTGCCGATTGCGAGGGATGAGTCAGCACCTTCACGTAGAGAAAGGTTGGGTCAACATGTTCCTTTGGCAATTAAAGAAAAGATTTGGGCGGGGGAATATGTGAACATCTTCTCGTTGCTTGTTGATCATTATGAGGTGGAGTATGTTAAGGGTCAGAAAGATCTCATGCATCCCAGTGTTTGGCGCGCTAAAATGGCCGCCTTTAAAGTGAATGAGAATATTGGCAATTGGGGCAAAGCATGGGGAATTTTTACGTCAATCTTAGGGGAACGTAGGCCCGAGTTGCTTTCCGAGTTGCCGACCTATCAGTCGCGAATCATGGGGTACTCGACATCACACCAGGGTAACCATTGGTTCTGCTACGATAATCTTTTTAGAAAGGCTAAAGAGCATAATAAAAGCTTAACCTGGGATTGTTATGATTCTTTGACATGGGATAAAATGAAGGAGACAGGTATGTTGAAGATGCCATTGGTAGGAAGTAATGTTGGCGAATCCTCCCGCCAATATGTGGGGACGCCCTTTCGTTCAGGTACGGGTACCGACGATTACTCGAGACCTGCCGGCAATACAGGAAAAAGGGGGTTCTGCTTTAATTTCAACAGAGGTAAATGTACTAGGCCCCAGGGATCGTGTAAATTTAAACATGAATGTAGTGGGTGCGGGTCGTCCCATCCTGAGTCCACGTGCAGAGCCAAAACGGGTGATAATGGGGGGAGGGGAGGCGCCAAGCAGGTCTAACGTAGTCCGAGGGGCGCCTTTACCTACCCCGATTGATACCTTGGCGATGATTCCCTAGCTCAGTGAATACCCGGATCGTACTTCTGCTGGGGTGCTGCGGAACGGATTTTCGTATGGTTTCCGCATCCCGGTAGGGGACTTTCAGGGTGTGGAGAAGTGTAAAAATCAACTTTCCGTCCTGCAGCATACAACCGTGGTACAGGATAAGATCCGGAAGGAGGTTACCCGAGGTCGGGTTGCCGGCCCATTTAGTGTACCCCCGGTGCAGAATTTTGTTTGTTCTCCTTTAGGGGTGGTCCCCAAGAAGGACCCGGGTGAGTTCCGACTGATTCATAATTTGTCAGCTCCACGTGGTCTGTCTGTAAATGATGCAATAGATCCTGAAGTATGTTCGGTGCGGTACGCATCCTTTGATGAGGCCGTAGCCATTTTGAATCGCCTGGGGCCCGGGGCGCTGATGGCGAAGTCAGATATCGAGTCAGCGTTCCGATTGCTCCCGGTACACCCGGACGACCAGCGTCTCCTGGGTTTCATGTTTCAGGGTTATTATTACATGGATAGGTGTATGCCGATGGGGTGCTCTATATCTTGTGCCTATTTCGAGAAATTCAGTAGTTTTCTACAATGGGTCTTCACAAAGAGGACGGGTTTCCAACATGTAATGCATTACCTTGATGATTTTCTGTTTCTTGGGGCAGCCGGGGATCTCGAATGTGGCCGGGCCTTGGCCGAATTTTGTGTGTTAATGAACCAGTTTGGTGTGCCATTGGCACCGGGTAAAACGGTGGGTCCTGCGACTTGCCTCGAGTTTCTGGGGATTGAGTTAGACTCCAGTGAGGGTTGTTTTCGTCTGCCAGCGGACAAAGTGCGGAAGTTCAGGGCAGCCTTGCAAGTGTGTATAAACCGATCTAAAGTTACGCTGCATCAATTACAGCAGTTGGTCGGACAGTTGAATTTTGCCCTGAGGGTGATACCAATGGCCCGCCCCTTTTCCCGTTCAATTGCCCAAGCTATGGTCGGCCTAAAGGAGGGCCATCATCGCACGAGACTATCGGCTGAGGTCCGCCAGGACATGCATATTTGGTTAGCATTTCTGGCGAACTTTAATGGTCGAGTCGTCTGGAACAAACCAGCCGTGTCCTCTGACGAGCTGGGGCTATGGACAGATGCAGCAGGTAGCATAGGTTTTGGTGCCATCTTCGGCACAAAATGGTCGGCGCAGAGGTGGCCGACGTGGTGGCATGACAATGGTCTGACAAGTAATATTGCTTTTTTGGAACTTTTCCCCATTTTGGTGGCCCTGAGAACCTGGCCCGAAGGGTTCAAAGATCACTCTGTGATATTTTGGTCTGACAATATGACCGTGGTTGAGTGCATCAATAGTCAGGCAGCACGATGTAAACTGATTTTAAGACTCCTCAAAGAAATTGTCCTACTGTGTATGCAACTGAATGTGCTATTCCGAGCAAAACATGTCCCAGGGGTAATGAATCAGGCGGCTGATGCACTGTCTCGTTTTCACATGCAGGCTTTCTCGGGTTTCCTTCCCTCAGCGGACCCAGAGCCGGCACCCTTTCCCGAAGCTCTCTGGTCTCTCGGTGCCCCGAACTTCGTCACCTCGTGGGAGAGAGTCTAGCACCAAGGACGAGGAAGGCATATGAAGGGGCGTTTCGGTCCTATTTAGCCTTTTTGGGGGCTGATAGAGAGAGGCTTTGGGGCCACGAGGAATGGGTGGTGAATTTTCTGATGTCTTTACGTAGGGCTGGGAAATCGGTGGCTACGGCCCAGAGGCATCGCGCTGCCATTTCCTTTGTTGCCAGGGCTCATAGTATCCAGGACCCGACAGCGTCTTTCGTTGTACAGAAAGCGCTGCGTGGGTGGCAACGCCTTGAGGGTCGCAGAGTAGATGAGAGGCGCCCGATAGGTTTGGATAGGTTGGCCCAGTTGTTGGCCACACTCCCTGCCACATGTTCATCTCAGTTTGAGACGGTTTTGTTCCGAGCCGCTTTTATGCTAGCATTTCACGGGGCGATGCGGGTAAGCGAACTGGTAGCAAGGAACAAACAGGAAGTGGCAGGGGGTTTGTGCCAGGAACACGTTCAGATCAGAGGGGAGACAATGACTGTCTCCTTTGTCAGGTCCAAGACCGATCAAGGTGGGATGGGTGACTGCATAATCATACGCAGGATCCCCGGGTCCTCCATGTGTCCGGTAAAGTGTTTAGAAGATTACCTGGCACGAAGGGTGGCATCATGGGGGGGGACCTTGTTGAGACACGCGGACGCCACCCCACTGACGAAATTTCAGTTTCAGCGGGTGCTTGCGATGTCAATTGCCGCTGCGGGCTTGAACCCGGGCGAGTTTGGGACCCATTCCTTTCGGATAGGGGCTGCTACAGAAGCTACAGCCAGGGGTCTTAATGTTGAACAAGTGAAACGAGTGGGGCGTTGGTCCTCCAATTGTTATAAGAGGTATGTGCGGTTGCACATGTTGTGAAGCTGTAATAATGTACTCACGCCTCTTGTTTTTGTTTGGTTTTCAGTTGCGCAAGCCTACGAGGCGGGGCGGACTATGCAGTCGACCCAACACCGGGCCAGCGGTCAGACATCACCGGCTGTGAGAAAGGAGGTGTGGGTCGTGGGCCACTCATACGTGAGGCGTGCCGCGGACGTATTCAAAGCAGGTGACATGATTCACGTAGCTGGGGAATACGGGTACAGGGTGTCCTTCTACGGAAGAGGCGGTCTCTGTATTGACCAGTTTCAAACATTTTTCGAGGGTTTGTTAGGGCGGACGAGGTCACCGCCGTCTATAGTCATAGTACATTTAGGGGGCAATGATTTGGTCACCACCGGTAGACGACTTCTCCTAGAGGCAATGCTTTCCACTGTAAGTTGGTTGGCGAGGAGAGTTCCGGGGTGCACAATTGCGTGGTCCCATATGATCCCACGAAAGGTGTGGCGGGGGGCTATTTCTATTCCTGCTTTGAATCATTCTGTTAGAAAGCTTAATAACAAAGTGAGTAGGTTGTTCCGTTCCAGGACATTGCATTCTATTTCGCATGGCTGTATTAATGATGACAGTATGTATTTGGGGGATGGTGTGCATTTGTCTCGAGTGGGGAATGAGTTACTCATAACAGACTTCTTAGCATGGTTAAAAACGTTAAAACATGACCTTTAGGTAGGAGCTTTGTGGGGGGTCCGGATAGCCGGTCAACTATCCGGCCTGTGGCGGTAAGGTCATGATCGGTGAGCACTAATTGGAAGATCCCTATGAGTGGGCGTCACCCAACACGGATGGGAGCGCTCGGGAGAGGTGGCCTTTGGCCCCTCAACGGGGAGGCGGTCCCTTCTAAGGATGGGTCGCCGAAAGAAAAGGAAAGGCGGTCAAGGCCCCTTCCTGTGTAGGAGGGGTTACAGCCCCCTCCTGGGGAATTTCCAGGGGCCAGTGACGTCTGCGACGGCAGATGTGGTAAGTTGTGTGGGGTTTGGGGGGAGGTCTACGCTACCTTCTAGATACCTCACACGAGTCCTCGAACGACCTTTAAGTGGCGTCGAGTTTATGGGTGCCCCCGTCAAGTCAAGGGAAATTGGTAGTTGCACTCGAGGTACGCCTCAGTGCTGTCGCCCCTCCCAAGTGGGGGGGGGGTATTTCTGGTTAGGGATCTTGACACCGGTTACGACCTTGCCGTTGGCCCTTAAACGTTAGGATGTACAATTTCAAAATTTCAAGAAAATGTTTTGTAGGTTGTTAGTTCGGCTAGGAGAACCTCTGTATTAGAGAATCTGTTAAGGTTAGCCAAACATCGCAATGTGGTAATGAAATTGTACATTAATATGAAACTGTTAATTTTTTAATTTTTTGTTTTAATAAATACGGCCGGGGAGGGTCACTCCCTCCCTCATCCAAAAACTTCAAGAACTGTTTCCGGTTTCCCTCCTTTGGGGATTGTGTTGAGAGGGGGTGGCGGGTATCTCAGCCATATGGAAAGGGGCGACCACTCGGTCCCCCCGAACGTATGGCAGAGTACCTCGATCCCTCCGGGAAGCCATTTTGGGCGGGAGGCGCGTCTCGGCTGATATGCCCGAAGCGGCGTAGCCGGGGCGCGCCTTTTTCCCGCCCTAGAGTGGGCTGGCCTAGACACTGACGCGGCTGGCCACGCCCTCGGGGCAGGCAGGGGCGGGTTTATGCCCGCCCTGAAGACGGATAAAAAGGGACGCAAGACCAGAAGGCATCCTCTTGTTCCTGGGCTCTGAAGCTGCACCTCCTCGCTGCACGTGAGCTCGAGACGGAACGAAGAGCCAATTTTGACCCACCCACCAGCCCCTGAAGACAGCCAGTTGTCTGTAATAAAAGTGATCGATAATTCTATTTCGTTTACAGGTTGTGGTATTATCGTGTTGATATTGAGTGAGTAATAAAGTTGGTCTAATTTATGTCTGTTTGGTGATTAAAGAAATTCGGATTTAGTGTCCAGTTATAAGCATGCTTTTTCGGTCATAGTGGCCAATGTATTTTTAGTTTTGTTAGCATTGTCGTATTTATTTTGGTCGGGCGGTAAGGTCATGATCGGTGAGCACTAATTGGAAGATCCCTATGAGTGGGCGTCACCCAACACGGATGGGAGCGCTCGGGAGAGGTGGCCTTTGGCCCCTCAACGGGGAGGCGGTCCCTTCTAAGGATGGGTCGCCGAAAGAAAAGGAAAGGCGGTCAAGGCCCCTTCCTGTGTAGGAGGGGTTACAGCCCCCTCCTGGGGAATTTCCCGGGGCCAGTGACGTCTGCGACGGCAGATGTGGTAAGTTGTGTGGGGTTTGGGGGGAGGTCTACGCTACCTTCTAGATACCTCACACGAGTCCTCGAACGACCTTTAAGTGGCGTCGAGTTTATGGGTGCCCCCGTCAAGTCAAGGGAAATTGGTAGTTGCACTCGAGGTACGCCTCAGTGCTGTCGCCCCTCCCAAGTGGGGGGGGGTATTTCTGGTTAGGGATCTTGACACCGGTTACGACCTTGCCGTTGGCCCTTAAACGTTAGGATGTACAATTTCAAAATTTCAAGAAAATGTTTTGTAGGTTGTTAGTTCGGCTAGGAGAACCTCTGTATTAGAGAATCTGTTAAGGTTAGCCAAACATCGCAATGTGGTAATGAAATTGTACATTAATATGAAACTGTTAATTTTTTAATTTTTTGTTTTAATAAATACGGCCGGGGAGGGTCACTCCCTCCCTCATCCAAAAACTTCAAGAACTGTTTCCGGTTTCCCTCCTTTGGGGATTGTGTTGAGAGGGGGTGGCGGGTATCTCAGCCATATTAAGCCTGGGCGTAGTTACTGAAGTAGCGCTAAGTGTAGGTACGCAAAGTGCAATTTGCACTACGCGAGCTACGTGTAGTACTACGCGAACTGTGTAGTGCTCTGTTCGCCATGATTGCACAGTGCCGAATGCTTGTCCGCACTGTGCAATCATTGAAAATGGCATCTTGCACAGTGCGACCTGACTTTTACTGCCGCTCGAGTAGGTTTTTACTCGGGCAGCAGCTTTCTTAATGCGGACTGGTACTTTCTCATTGCGAGCCGTCGTGAGCATACACGACCACTCGCATTGAGAAACCTAACCTCCCCACGCTGAGAATCTCGCCAAGAAGTTTATTTTCCACGCTTACCATCGGCAACTTGATGTTGCTGATCACGAACAAGAAAAAAGTCTTGCCAGGATGTCATTTTGCTTGTTTGCGGTCTCCAACTTGACGTTGAGTACCGCGAGCAAGCAAAAAATGATTGCTGCACTACGCTACGAGTGTTTGCACTGTGCAACGAGCAATTTGCGTAGTGCGAAGTAGCGCAAACTACGCGAGTGTAGCGTAGTGCTTTGCCCAGGGTTATCAATCATACTGCACTGAAAACAAAATTCTGAGGTGGCTTGCATTGCTACTTCTATTGCTTACTAATCAAATCTAAATGTTAAGCTTTTCAATAAGAGCATTAATTCCTCCATTGTACATCCATAGTGCACATGTGTGCAGTGGAAACGTTTGGCATATGTGTTCCTGCAATATGTCTGCTAAAATAAAATTTCATAAAGTATGTCAAAGCAAACATACAGCCTCATTAATTTGAAATGAAAATGCATTTTGAGTAATTGCATCAGTCATTACTTTTGCCAATTCTGCACGGGACTGAGAAATTAACTGAAATATATCACTTACGTTCAATTAGGCACACCATGCTAATTGTATCACTGTTCATTTTACATTCCTAGAAGAATGTTGTTATTTATTGACTTAATTTCAGCTTCCTCGGCTCTTGGGAAATGAAGGGGTTTGTACTATGTGGAACGGACTGGTGAGATCATGATAACCCGTCAGGAAGAAATTAGAACTTTCTTTACATCCAACAAATTTCAGGAGGCAATATTATTGTGGAAGTCATGTTGTTTTATAAAAAAAAGAGAGAACACTGCTTTCAACTCTGTTGCAGCTTCCAAGCGATTTCCACATTAAAAATATATATTTTATTTCGGTCTGAGATAACACCTACACATTCTGTGTTTTGCCCTTCTTTACGAATATAAAATACAAGCAACACATACTAACAAGACTAGCAACGCAATATGACAACCCAGGCGTTCAGCAAGTCTCAACAGCATTTCCTATAAGATGCAGCAGACCAACAGATTTGTCAAATAGGAACTTTTTATAAATGGGGTAAAGTTTTACTAATTCAAAATTCAGCAAATTTTGTATAAAACGTCCTGCTTCTTTGCTGGATGGTTCTTGAAAAGCCAATTAACGATACCTCATTCTCCAACACATCACCCTATTCCTCCAGATACTTTTCTGTCTCCTCGAATCAACATTATAGATCCTGGACCACCAACACCATTTTCTCCATTTCCTCGAATGCCTTTTTGCAAGACTGACCTCCATCAACCTTCCTCTTTATCCCGTTGAATGCGGCACGAATTCTGCCACGGTGCAGGAGAAATAAGTGGATGTGGTTTGGACGGCCCCGGCTTTCCTCCGCACACGCCCACTGTGACGTCGGACGGCTGGGGGCCGTACAGCCATTCATTTGTCAGTTTTAAACAAATTGTAAATCACACCATCTTGAAGCTTAACACAATTTCCACACTTTCTCCATCTTAGCTAACATTTCCAGCGTTTTGCCCTCACACCCCGTCTCATCGTCTCATGCCCCATATACAATTTGCATGACATTGACATCTATTCTACAGCTCACTACTTTGGGCCATATCACATGAAGTGAGAACTGGAAGTGGCCACAGTCTTGGGATGACAGGCAGCTTAAGTGGTTGAAGATCTGGATCTGCACTATTTTACCACCTTAGAAAGTGGTAAGTGGTTTCTTGGCACTGAAACTTTGAAGGCATATGTGCTGTTTTTGGCAGGAAATTTAGCAACATTTGTTGAAATAGCTAAAGTAAACAACTAAGCATAACATATACACAAAGCGACATAGAACTACAATTAAAACATAACATGGCATATCACAACAAAAAGGTCTAAACAGACTGTTAACAGTGCAATATTGCAAAACCGAAGACAACAGCAACAGAACACATCATCTGCACAACAAAATGACACACAGAAAATTTACACAAACGTTATTTTCTCAATTTACACCTCCAGAGTGCTGTTTTCAAAATATGTTGGTACAAGGTGTTCAAAACAAGAGCTACCTTAATAGTTCCAGTAAAAAATGTTTTGTGTTCAAGCTCTGTCTCTCTCGGGTCTCTCCAGATGTTAGCATCAATGTATCATTTTCCAACCACTATGAACACAAACGGTACTTCCCCTTAACAACTCAAATATGATGTACCAATAAATTGAATCAATATTGTCTGACTGGGCTCTTTTAAGGTATCTTCTGCAACATAGTCAATAAATTGGACTCCTTAGTCACCAGACTTATGGGCTCTACCTAGCTACTTGTCTCATGTATTTGACCACTGTAGTTATTCTACCAACAATGCACATTTCTGACCACTAATCCAAGACTAAGGAACACTAACCCTTTAAACTTTGGTTCACACTTTACACGATTCTATTATTTCAGCAGGTACTTAATTATATGGCATTGAAGGATGTGCGACTGACAATGGTTTATCTTTACTTTCACTACAAACCTCTTCTTTGCTATTGAGGGAGTGGGGTTTTCTGTATCTAAAAAGAAGTGGACATGGTGGATGAAAATTGCATTTGTCGCCAAGGTACACCAGAGTCACTTGAGCACGTTCTATTTTGTTGCCCTTTGTGTAGTCAGTCTCAAGCTAAATGGATAGTTCTCTCTCTTATGGGTAGTTTCATGGAACTTAAAGCATTCCCAAAGCCTGGAGCAGTACTGGGACACAATATCAAACCTCATGATCAGAAACTATATATTCAGTTCAGGGTAGGCTCACTACCTATTAAGTCCTATACAGCAAGATGGGTCAAAGAGGGCGACAGAGTTTGCCACACCTGCAAAGTGCAGACGGAGTCATTGGCCCATTTGTAGTCATCTGCCTCGCATAAGAAGGCCTGCGTCAATCATGGCTGACACCGATCTGCAGGACATTGGGCACTAGATTGAGTGGAGATGCACAAAGAATAGTGTGCACAAACACGTAAGCCCCTATTGTCATTGCAGTGGCAACATTTCTAGGATGGTCCTGGGCTATCAGATCAAAGGCACTCCAAGCACTTTGAGTGGTTCTTAAGCCCATTTTAACAGAATATGGTTAATATCTAATATTGTGAATGTGTTTTATCTTCTTGGATTTTACTACGTATTCCAGCATTAATGTTTGGAATAAATCCTTATCGATTCTATGTCCTAGTATCCTATAGTATTTTAAATTGTTTTATCTCTTTTATGAATCTGTCGATGTCTTGAAGTATCAATCCATAGGTTATATATATATGTACATATATTGTCTTTTATCGAGTTTGTACTGTATGTATGTATTGTGCGTTTATGACTTGACGTTGAATAAAGCTTGTTGGATTGGATTGGATAGTTCCACTTTGCACAAACCTAGGAGTACAAAAGTAGAAGGAGTCGTGCAGAATACTGCAGTGAGATACATCCTGTATTGTTGTTTTCTGTATAGCTAAGTTCCTAATGGCACTGTGGATTAATGTGCGCCAAGTGTTATGTTAATGTTATGTTAATGTTAATCTGTATTTGTATAGCCCACGGCAACTCCCAGGAGTGTCCCGGCGCTAGAGCAAAACGCGTAAACCACAAAACATCAAACCATGCACAGTCGCGACTCAAAACTTCACTGCTGGAAAGCCATATTTTCAGGCTTTTTCTGAAAATGAGAAGTTCAGGACTCTGTCTGATAGCAAAAGGTAGGCTATTCCACAACCTAGAGGCAACAACATGAAAAGATGTACCACCTAGCTGGGAGCATTGCACCTCATGGACGGTAATCAGCAGTTGGGAAGAAGATCGCATAGTGCGTTGGGGAAGATAAGGTTGAAATCTGTCCCCAAGGTAAGGTGCTCCAAACTTATGGAAAGCTTTAAAAACCAGGGCCTTTACGTGTATTCTTTTTCGCACCGGAAGCCAGTGCATGGAGGACAAAAGCTGAGAAGTATGGGTTGTGGGCCCAATCAAGAAAATGGCCCCTGCCGCTGCGTTCTGAATCACTTGTAGTCAGCTCAAGAGATAATCCGGAAGGGGAAGATACAAGGAATTCACATAATCCAGCCTGGAGACTACCAAGGCCGGGACAACAGTTTTCCTATAAGGGATGGAAAGCAAGGGAAGGAAATTCCGCAGCATTTTCAGTAGTCCAAAACATGCCCCAGCTGCAATCTGAAATTGAGCTTTCATGGAGAAGGATGCATCCTACTTGACTCCTAGGTTTTTCACTGTGGAGACAGAAGACACAGGATGGACATGTCCTGTGGCCACCATGTATGCCAAGCTTCAGGGGGCGTTGCGTGAAAAAAATAATCTCAGATTTCTCGGAGTTACATTTTAAATGATTGTGAATAAAACAGGAGAAAACTTTCGAAAGACAGGAATTAATGAGAGTGCCATTGAAATCCACGCCCTTCTCGCAAGTGAACAGCAGCTAGGTGTCATCAGCGTAAGACACTATTTTAGCCTCAGATTCCTAGGCAAGAGAGGCAAGTGTGGGCATATACAAATTAAATAGTGTAGGACTCAATATAGAGCCCTAAGGGACACCCACGTTCAAAAGGGGGATCTCTGCAGCAAAAGATTTGATTTGATTTGTGGTTTTGTAAAGCGCTCATATGCCCTTGGGCGTCTTGGCGCTGTAGAAAAGACATGGTGTCCTGAAACTTGGTGAGAGTTGGTTTATCGGGACTTGAACAGCCATGTTTTAACCGCTTTCCTGAATAACATTAGAGAGGTACTATTTTTAATTGCGAGAGGGAGTTGATTCCAGTCTTTGGCAGCATGTAGAAGGAAGCTTCTACCCCCCCCCATCTAGTTTGTTTGAACCTAGGAACTTGTATCAGTTTTGCCTGGCTGGACCGTAGGTCTCTTGTGGGGACGTTTGGCTTTAGGTGGGTTCTAAGGAACAGAGATCCCGAACTTTGGAGCGCCTTATATGTTAAACACAGTGATTTAAATCTAATCCGTTTTGCCAAGGGGAGCCAGTGTAGCGTGTCTAGATGGTGCGATATATGCTCTGATCTTGGGATATTTAGTATCAGTCGTGCTGCTGAGTTCTGCAAGCGTTGTAATTTGGTCAGGTGTTGGGCATGCATCCTGGCAGATAATACATTTCCGTAGTCGAGTCTTGATAGGGCTAAGGTGGTCACCACCATTTTTCGGGAGTCCATGGGGATGTATGGCACTAGTTTCCTGATAATTTGTAAGATAAACCACGTCGTGGATACTAGTTTGTTGGTTTGGGCCTCAAAAGTGAGTCTGTTATCTAGCAAGATGCCTAGATTTTTGACTTTGGTCACCGGTGATAGCAGTTGCCAAGATCCGCCGGCCACCAGTCTGGGGACCAGATTCCTGCATTTGTTCCTAATAGCATAACCTCGCTTTTTTCCCCGTTTAATTTTAGGCAGTTTTGCTCCATCCACAGGCTGACCTGCTTCATGCAATTTTTGAAGTTATCTGCCGTGTCTGAGGTGTCGTTTTTAATTGAGACTACAATTTGTGTGTCATCTGCGTATGACACTGGCAGAAATCCACATGCCCTGATGATTCCGGCTAACGGTGTTACGTATAGGTTAAAAAGCGTTGGGCTCAACACAGACCCCTGCGGGACCCCACAGGAGGAGTTGAAGGGTTTAGATTTTTTTTCACCCAGTTCCACTGTGAATGTTCTGTTGTCCAGAAAAGATGGCAGCAAATTTCTTGCGTCTTGATGGACTCCTGCTGCTGTTAGTCGGTCCAGGAGCGTACCATGGTTCACCGTATCGAAGGCCGCCGATAGGTCTAATAATATCAAGGCGGCCTTCCCCCCGGCGTCCAGTACGCTCCTGAGCTCTTCCACTGCCAGCAGCAAGGCTATTTCGGTGCCGTGCCATTCACGGAAACCGTACTGTGAGGGATCCAGGATGTTTGCTTCAGTAATAAATTGGGCAAGTTGTTTATTTAGAAGTTTCTCAACTACCTTGTCACCAAAAGGAAGTCTAGCTATTGGCCTATAGTTTTCGGGTACTTCTGGATCCAAGTTGGCTTTTTTCAAAAGAGGTAGGACTGATGTTGATTTCCAGAGGGCGGGATAAGTGCCTGAGTTCATTATGTGTTCCATAAGACCGATCAGTTGCTCACTGTTCAGCTCTGGGAAGAGATGGAATATTTTCGGTGGGCATGGGTCTGAATATGCCCCAGATTTAGTTGCCATGACTATCTGGTGAACCTGTTTCGCCTCAGGGAGGCAGAATTTGAACTCCGGTTTTGATGTTGTGTTAGGAACTAAGTCCTTAGTTTGGTCTTTTTTATCCCGTGAAGGGGTTTGTGGATTGGCCGATTTAAAAGATTCATAGACCCGGGTCACTTTGTGAATAAAAAATTGACCCACAGTGCTGCAGAACTCTGTAGTGACTGGCATGTTAGTGTTGGCTTTTACTTTGGATAGTTGTTTTACCGTTGAGAATAATTCTTGACTAGAGTTTTTTGCCTCTTCTATTTTCTGAATAAAGTACTGGCTTTTTGCAGTAAAGATCAATTTTTTGTATATGTTCAGGGAGGTCTTGTATTCGGTTTTGCTATCTGACTTGTAGCTTATTCTCCATGTCCTTTCAAGTTTCCTCATATTCGCTTCTGGGCCCTGAGATTTTCTGAAAACCAGGGTTGGAATGGCTGTTTTTTCCTAAAGGTCGCCTTTTTTAATGGTACTGCTGTTTTTATGGCCGATGTTATCCATTTAGAGATTTGGTCAGTGGCCATGTTACATTCCCCGGTTAGTGTGGGTATATGTGACGCTAGGTGGTCTCGTAGTTTAGGGGCGTCTATCCTTGACCAGTCTAGGTATAAAGTAGGTGTGTCTTGTATCTGGGGAGACGCTTTCCCCTCTGTGTCATCCAGAGTTAAAGAAAATATTATAAATTTATGGTCAGACCAAGGGACGGGGAGGCAGTCCATTATTGTAATGTATTTGTTAGAGGTGAAGATACCGTCTAGGGTGTGCCCTGCTTTGTGTGTGTCCGTGTGGACTAGCTGTTCTAGGGCCAGATTATTTAGTGTATCGGTCAGCGCTGCTGTTCCAGTATTGTCGCTATTTTCAAGATGGAGGTTAAAGTCCCCCATGATGGTAAAGTCAGGGTATTGCACGCTGGATTCTAGGAAGGGGTTTACTGAGGCTGTCAGGTTGATTTTGGCTTTAGGCGGTCTGTAGACCAAAAGGCCGTTAAAGGTATAGTTTTGTGTTAATTTGATATGGAAGGACAGGGTTTCGCAGTCCGGGGTGCTACCTAGGTCGCAGCTCTTCATCTGTAGTTTATTTCTGACGATGATAGCTAAGCCCCCCCCCGTTTCTTTTTCCGATCAGCTCTGGCTAATGTGTATCCTTCCGGGATTGCCAGTAGTAAATCTGTGTCAGAGGCTTCGTCGGCCCATGTCTCGGGAATAAAGATTAAGTCCAGACCTATAGCATCGATAAGATCTGCTGTTTCGGTATTATGTTTAATTAAGGATCGAGCGTTGATGAGTCCAGCTTTAAAGGATTTTATTTCAGGGGTCGTAGGCTGGGATGGTAGAGCCCAACTGCTGCAGTGTGTATACTCAAACTTGAGCTGACATTTTGTGCAGTATTTGATTTCAGCTAGCGGGGAAAGTGGGATACAACAGGGTTTGGGTCTTAGGGATAATAGCTCCTCAGTGGAGTAGCTCCCCCTCCCCCTATCGTGATCTTTTTTGACAGGGGTGGTGGCCCTGGGCCCGGTCCCGGCGCGGACCGGCGCGGACAGGCTTGCCTTTGGCACGCCGGTGCATCCGCTGTGCGGTCTTGGTTTATTCATGATATATACCAGGAAGGCGATGTCAGGGGGTGCGTCTCGCTCAGCCTGATCCGCCCTCCACTCAATCAGCCTCAGCTGCGGTGGACCTGGGTCGGAGGGGAGGCGTGCGGCGCAGGTAAGAGTAGTAATAAGCTTTTAGTGAGCTTATTGTAAACTCAAGTGCTAAAAACAAATGTGAAGTTTTAAAAGCAACGTTTTTACACAGACAAACAAATCACAAGGGTACGGCTCACACAAGCGCGACTCACGTCTAATCTCTCGTGCCAGGGGAAGCTAATGGCCTTATGTATGTTTTCTGAAAGGCGTGTCAGGGGGTGTGTCTCGCTCAGCCCGGTCCGCCCTCCACTCAATCAGCCTCAGCTGCGGTGGACCGGGGTCGGAGGGGAGGCGTGCGGCGCAGGTAAGAGTAGTAATGAGCTTTTAGTCAGCTTATTCTAAACTCAAGTACTAAAAACAAATGTGAAGTTTTAAAAGCAATGTTTTTACACATACAAACAAATCACAAGGGTACGGCTCACACAATCAATCAATCAATCATAACATTAGTATAGCGCACTACTCACCCGGCAGGGTCTCAAGGCGCTTGGGGGAAGGGGTCCGCTATTACTCGAACAGCCAGGTCTTGAGTTGTCTCCTGAAGGCGAGATGGTTCTGGGTCAGCCAAAGATGGATAGGGAGGGAGTTCCAAGTCTTGGCCGCCAGGTAGGAGAAGGATCTACCTCCGGCGGTGGCTCTTCGGATGCGTGGTACGGCAGCGAGGGCGAAGCTTGTGGAACGTAGATGGCGGTTGGGCGTGTAGAAGGTCAAGCGGTCGTTGAGGTACTTGGGGCCCAGGTCGTGGAGAGACTTGTGTGCGTGGGTGAGGAGCCTGAACGTGATCCTCTTGCTGACGGGGAGCCAGTGCAGGTCCTTCAGGTGGCCAGAGATTTGGCTGCGTCGGGGGATGCCCAGGATGAGTCGGGCGGAGGCGTTCTGGATGCGTTGGAGTCTTTTCTGTAGCTTGGCTGTGGTTCCCGCGTAGAGGATGTTTCCGTAGTCCAGTCGGCTGGTGACGAGTGCTTGGGTGACCGTCTTCCTGGTTTCGGTCGGGATCCATCAGAAGATCTTGCGGAGCATGCGTAGGGTGTTGAAGCATGACGAGGAGACGGCGTTGACTTGTCTGGTCATTGAGAGGGAGGAGTCCAGGAGGAAGCCTAGGTTGCGTGCGTGGTCTGTTGGCTTGTGAGTGGCGCCCGGGGGGGGGGGGCACCAGGAGTCGTCCCAGGCGGAGGGTGATGGTCCCAGGACGAGAACTTCCGTCTTGTCTGAGTTCAGTTTCAGGCGGCTGTTCTTCATCCACTCGGCGACATCTTTCATCCCTTCGTGTAGACTCGTTCTGGTGGTGGCAGGGTCTCTGGTGAGGGAGAGGATCAGTTGGGTGTCATCAGCGTAGGAGATGATGTTGAGGTTGTGCTGGCATGCGATGGCTGCAAGAGGTCTCATGTAGACGTTGAAGAGGGTGGGGCTGAGTGATGATCCTTGCGGTACGCCGCAGATGACTTTGGTTGCCTCGGATCGAAACGGGGGGAGGCAGACTCTCTGTGTTCTTCCGGTGAGGAACGAGGTGATCCACTCTAGTGCCTTCTCTTGGATGCCGATGTTGCTGAGGCGTTGAACTAGGGTGCGGTGGTAGACAGTGTCGAACGCTGCAGAGAGGTCTAGGAGGATGAGTTGTCGAGTAGGGTTCTGATATCATCGGTGGCTGCGATGAGGTCGGTCTCGGTGCTGTGGTTGGCTCGGAAGCCGGACTGTGAGGGGTCGAGGGATCCATTTGTCTCGAGGAAGGCTGCAAGCTGTCTGTTGACGGTCTTCTTGATGACTTTGGCAGGAAAAGGGAGGAGCGAGATGGGTCGGAAGTTCTTGAGTTCGGTGGGGTCAGCTGTTGGTTTCTTCAGTAGGGCATTGAGCTCGGCATGCTTCCAGCTCTCCGGGAAGGCGGCGGTGTTGAAGGAGGTGTTGATGACGTCCCGGAGTTGGGGTACGATGATGGAGTCGGCCTTGTTGAAGACGTGGTGGGGGCAGGGGTCGATTGGAGATCCAGAGTGGATGGTGTTCATCGTGCAGGCCGTGTCTTCAGTGGTCACCGTGGTCCAGGTGCGGAGGGTGGCGGTGGGGGGCGTTGGTTCGACGGTTGGGTGCATGGATGGTGCGCTGAAGCTGTTGTGGATGTCGGCGATCTTGCGGTGGAAGAATGAGGCGAGAGAGTCGCAGAGATCTTGTGAAGGGGTGATGTCGTTGTTTCCGGTGCTAGGGTTGAAGAACTCCTTGACGATGCTGAAGAGTTCCTTGCTGTCGTGGGCGTTGTTGTCCAGTCGTTCCTTCAGGGATTTCTTCTTGGTGGTGCGGATGAGCTAGTGGTGCTTGCGGGTGGCGTGTTTGAGGGCGGTCATGTTGTCTGTGGTCTGGTCGAGGAGCTTGCTTTCTCGAGGGTGCAGCAGTTTTTCTTGGAGTCCTTGAGTTCGTCGGTGAACCAGGAGGCTTTCTTGCTTCTGGGTCTGCTGGGAGGGTTCTTCAGTGGCGCGAGGTCATCGGCGCAGGAGGACAGCCACTTTATGAAGTTGCGTGCTGCTTCAGTGGGGTCCGTTGTGCTGGCGGGTGGGTTCTGGCTGAGGGAGGTGGTGAGCTGCTCGGCGGTGATCTTGCTCCAGTTTCTGCGAGGAGACTGCTGCTGGTGGTGGTGGGCCATGGTTCTTCTGAAGCTGAAGTGGACGCAACTGTGGTCGGTCCAGTGAAGTCCGGTGGAGTGGCTGAAGGTAATGTGCTTGCTGGATGAGAAGACGGGATCAAGCGTGTGGCCGGCGTAGTGGGTGGGGGTGTTGACCAGTTGCTTGAGTCCGAGGTTGGCGAGGTTGTCCAGCAGGGCGAAGGTGTTGCGGTCCTTGTTGTTCTCCAGGTGGAAGTTGAGGTCCCCTAGGAGGATGTAGTCAGCGGAGCGGAGGGCGTGCGGGCTGATGAAGTCCGTGATGTCTTCGCTGAATTGTGTACGTGGTCCGAGGGTCTGTAGACGAGGGTGCCTCTGAGGGTCGTCTTTGGGTCATTGTGTATCTGGAAGTGGAGGTGCTCGGCGGCAGCGAAGGTGTAGTTGGAGTCGGTCGTGACGCGGTTGATGTTCTTGTGTACGATGGCGATGCCTCCTCCAATCTGGTTGCCGCAGTCTCTCTGGGTGATCTTGTATCCGTCTGGGATGGCTATGGCGATGTCGGGTGCGGAGGAGGCGTTCATCCAGGTTTCTGTGAGGAAGGCGACGTCCGGTGAGGTAGTGTCGAGTAGGTTCCAAAGTTCGATGGCGTGTCTGTGGATGGAGCGGGTGTTGAGCAGGATGCACTTGAGGTTGTTGGTGCTCGGCTTGGTGGCTGTGGTGCAGGTCCGGATGCAGGTGAACTTGCAGGCTTGGCAGGTGAAGAGTCCATGGGTGTGTCTCGGAGTGGCTCGATGGCAGGCTCTTGTTCGGTCGGGTATGAGTGCGATGAGGGTTGCGGCATCGTAGGTCCGTCGTGTGGTCTGGCAATGTTGGGGACCAGGGGTCCTGGCGCTGGGCGCAGTCCAGGCGTGGACGGGCGCAGACGGGCTTGCCTTTGGCGCGCCTTCGGCGCACAATCGGCGTGCCAGCTACGCGTCAACGCTGCGCGTGGGAGTGGGCAACATAAGTAAGGAGCCGGGAGGGAGGGTCAGCTGCGTGGCGGCGAATGGGCGGCGGGGGGCGGGGCCACAGGGAGGCAGCGGCGGGAAATTAGCGGCAAGCGGCCGGCTCTGCGGTGGCTGGGTCGCTTCTGGAAGGCAGTTGGCATCAGCGGGAGCAGGAGGGGGCGACCAGGCCTAGGGTTGGGGCAGTGGTCCTCCTGAAGGCTGTCCGAGGTCCCCTTAAGTAAGGAGCCGGGAGAGCGGGCCAGCTGCGTGGCGGCGAATGGGCGGCGGGGGTGGGGCCGTAGGGAGGCAGCGGCGGGAAAGTAGCGGTGAGCGGCCGGCTCTGCGGTGGCTGGGTCGCATCTGGAAGGCAGTCGGCGTCAGCGGGAGCAGGAGAGGGTGACCAGGCCTAGGGTAGACGCAGTGGTCACTCCTGAAGGCTGTCCGCGGTCCCCTTAAGTAAGGAGCCGGGAGGGCGGGTCAGCTGCGTGGCGGCCTATTGGTGGCGGGGGTGGGGCCGCAGGGAGGCAGCGGCGGAAACGTAGCGGCAAGCAGCCGGCTCTGCGGTGGCTGGGTCGCTTCTGGAAGGCAGTCGGCGTCAGCGGGAGCAGGAGGGGGCGACCAGGCCTAGGGAAGGCGCAGTGCGCGTCTCACGTCTAATCTCTCATGCCAGGGGAAGCTAATGGCCTTATGTATGTTTTCTGGAAGGTGTGTCAGGGGGTGTGTCTCGCTCAGCCCGGTCTGCCCTCCACTCAATCAGCCTCAGCTGCGGTGGACCGGGGTCAGAGGGGAAGCGTGCGGCGCAGGTAAGAGAAGTAATGAGCTTTTAGTCAGCTTATTCTAAATTCAAGTGCAAAAAACAAATGTGAAGTTTTAAAAGCAACGTTTTTACACAGACAAACAAGTCATAAGGGTACGGCTCACACAAGCGCGACTCACGTCTAATCTCTCGCGCCAGGGGAAGCTAACGGCCTCATGGATGTTTTCTGGAAGGCGTGTCAGGGGGTGTGTCTCGCTCAGCCCGGTCCGCCCTCCACTCAATCAGCCTCAGCTGCGGTAGACCGGGGTCGCAGGGGAGGTGTGCGGCGCAGGTAAGAGTAGTAATGAGCTTTTAGTCAGCTCATTCTAAACTCAAGTGCTAAAAACAAATGTGAAGTTTTAAAAGCAACGTTTTTACACAGACAAACAAATCACAAGGGTACGGATCACACAAGCGCGACTCACGTCTAATCTCTCGCGCCAGGGGAAGCTAATGGCCTTATGTATGTTTTCTGGAAGGCGTGTCAGGGGGTGTGTCTCGCTCAGCCCGGTCTGCCTTCCACTCAATCAGCCTCAGCTGTGGTGGACCGGGGTCGGAGGGGAGTCGTGCGGCGCAGGTAAGAGGTAAAAGGAGGAGCCCAGATAGGTTGGGAGCGGTTAGCCAAGAAAGATGTAAACCATCTCAATACCGTGCCACCAATAGCGCTCTCCCTAAGTCTTTGCAGTAATCTATTACGGGGCATGGTCTCAAAGGCTGCAGAGAGATCCAATAAAACCAACACTGCATTGCCACCTTTGTCCAAGGTAGCTTTGATAGTTTCAGCCACTTCTAACAAGGCTGTTTCAGTGCTAAAATTAGCTTTGAAACCTGACTGGCTAGGGTGCAACAAATGATTGGTTTCCAAAAAGTTAGTTAAAACTCCATTAGCATATTTCTCTACTGCCTTAGAGAAAAAAGGCAGGAGTGAGATAGGCCGGAAACTACTGGCTACCTCAGGGTCAGCTGTGGGTTTCTTTATCTTGGCAGTTTCTTGGCACTGTACACTCTGCCAAACATTGAAGGGTCCCTCCATACTGTACTGTGCCACTTGGAGGATCTCCTGTGGACCTATGTCTTTTATTATTTATAGAAGATATTCATTTTTTTAATCTCTGTTTTCAATAGAAAAGTATTTTTGTGGTGAATTTCTGTGGTCTTTCTAAATGAAATCCTTATCTCTTCATTGTGCTGCTTTTGTAATGGACCAACAAATGAGTATTTTAAATGTCTTATGTTGTTATTTATGTTTGTCAGTGTTTTGTTTTATATTCTACTTTTTTGATCTGTAATGATCGAAATAAAGTTTACTGACTGACTATATGTTAATATTCGAGTGTAGCCATTAAATATCCCCTGTCATGATTGTGTGGACCTTTGTTCATCTACAAGGAGAAGTTAAAAAGAGCAATCATCTAAATCAAATCTTCATAAATTGTACAAATATTTAAGCACTTTTGTACAGTCCATAAAGAGAATTTTGTGTGGGTTAAAGGATTTTAATAATCAATTCTTGAGTTTCAATATTTATTCAATAAACATCAATCTTTTAGGCACCATCATTAGAAAATAATATCATTCAGTAAATTGATGCTTAAATATATGAAAAAATACTATATTAGTACATATGATAGTTAAAATTGAAATAATACTGCAAACGTGTACAATAAAGACATTTCCATAAAATCTTTGTTTTTTTTAAATTTTTATTAAATGTTGTCAGAATCAGTCAATACATTTGTAACAAAAATACAGAAACCAAATAAGATAAGCAATCAAGAGGTAACCCCAATTTGAGAACACTTGAGTACACACATAAGAATACAAAAATCAACCCATTCATTATGGGATGAGACTGTACCCAATGCATAAATAAGCATGGAGACGAGAAAAAAACAGACAGACAGAGACCTGTCAAGCCCTTCAATTCCGAAATATACAAATAGCAATAACATTTGCCAGCTACTTCATGACTCCGAGTGGAACCCCGACCAGATTCTATCAACCTTCCTAAGCGAGCGGGTACCCCTTACTTGGGGAGAGCAAATTCTGACTCAAATATCTGCCTTATGTAAGACCATTACTCTGTGTCCTGCAGCGGGGCTGAAGACACCCAGCATCTGGCAATGCAAAGTCTAGCAGGGAAAAGTATTATAGACAACAATCGCCTTAGACTGGAATCATAAGCCGTTCTTTATCCCATAAATATTTCCTTGTGGGTAAATTGTATTTTGAAACCACAGCATAATGCGTCAGTTGCCTCACCCCTACCCAAAACCCTTGCAGGACAGGACATGTGTCAAAGATGTAGAGAATGTCAGCAGTAGGATAGCCGCACTTATAACAACTAGTTTCATCAGCAGCAACATTTCCACCCCAACACATCATTTTTTCTGGTGTATGGTGTAGCATACAGATGATCTTCAATTGATGTAGCTTGAGTTAAACAGAGTGCACAGACTCATCCACAGTTTCCAAAAGTGCAATATACTTCTGATAGTATAAGCTTGCAGGAGAGCATCTTACTCCACCTCGCAGCTAAAAGTAGGACATCCTCCATCCTATGCTCACAGAACCCTAAGGAAATCATGCTAATTAGTGATTTCCTGTTAGCTTTATGCAAATGTGTCATGATGTTAGAGCCTACCAAGTTGAGCATTACCTCTAGACAGAAAGTCTTTCCTCATCTGTAAGTATTAACAAATAAATTATGTTGTGGAATATTGTAAGAGGCTTGAAACCCAGCAAATAAATGAAATCCATTCAGATCATACAGCTGCACCACCTTTTCCATCCCTGGTTGTGACCAATCACTGCCAATGGGGTCAGGAAATACATCTGGGAATGCCAAGTTATCACATAATAGAATGTTGCCATTTATTAGCAAGAGAGAGTATTTTACGTATATCTCCTGCCAAATAACAATATCCCTAATAAACTTGAATTTAACCCGCTTATAGTAGTTGGGGTCAATCAGTCTGTAAAACAAAAGCCTCCAATCTGACCCCTATGACAGTCAATATCCCTGTATTTACATATCTTATTCAATTAATGTAAACAAGTTGCACAGTCAGCCGGCAAATGCTGCTCAGTAATAGAACTTAACATCTGGTACCACTAACCCCCCTTGGCTGTACGAAAGCTATGGGGACCAAAAATCTCACTCATATCCCCAAATAATACTGCTTATGGCTTTTTCAAGTCATTAAAAAAAGGACCCTGAGTGGAAATGCCCGGAATAAATATGAACATTTTGGGAGTATATTCATTTTTATCATGTTACAAAGACCTTATCAGCAGCCTATTTTAGAACCACAATTAAGAGACAACTGATTGCAGAGTGGCTCGTAATTTAGCTTAAAAATGTTATCGACCTGTGTGCTCAATTTAATACTCAAATAGGTAGCTGAGGGAACTACCCAGGAGATTTGAACCGCTGTCCTAAAATTCAACGATAACTGAGTTTTAGCCACATTTAATTTGTAGCCATAGTGTATGGCAAATCGGAATGCCTCTTCAACCTCGCATTTCATAGCGTCAGATGGATTGGAGCCTAATCTAAATAAAATTAGAATGGAATAGAATAAATTGTCAGTTCAGAAACCCAATAAAGAGTTCTGATGAGAGAACAAATGCACAAGCTAATAGCATCTGCACTTCAAATAATTAAACTGTTAAGCTGAAAAGTATTCACAGCTATGAACCATCAGACGTGTAATAAAACATGGAATAGGCTCAAAGGTAATCGCTCATAAAGAGAGATATGGATTAAAGAAACACAGAGATGGATCTCCAGAAATGTGATCAAGACAAGCCTCTTCTGTTCTAGGAACATGCAAACAAGCATCACATTCTTCATTTACAACATCCAATAGGACTTGAGTAAACCCTTGGGAATAGGCAAACTCAGTTTTTCACATCTTTATAATGAGCCACAGACCCCAGTCCTAGAAAAAATACTACATCCACATTTTGCAGTTCAGACAGTTCATTCCATGAATCATTCCTCCTGTTATTTCCTCTCTTCCAAATTAGAACCTCACCATTATCTGTCTAATACAAAACAAATGCCTATTCACTAACTAACAGAAAGCTTCTGGAAAGTTGTGGCTTTAGCGGTGAACAAAAAAAACATTTGGTGCAAAAATACTTTTCAACAGGAAAAGCAGGCCTTTAGATGCTAATGCTTAAATTGCAGTTAATATTTCATAGATAGTTAGGCTAACTTAAACCAGCACATTATTATTTCTTTTGTATGCTTATATTGCCTAAGTATGATTGCCTACTATAAATTGCATTCGCAATACATGAGTTCCTTAGCATAAATGTTTGCACTTTTATTATAAATTGTATTCTGTTTAATAAATTAAGATATTCACTTTAGCACTCCCAAAAAGATGAACCTCAAACTTTATGTGGTGTTTTACACAACCAAACACCCATCAAGGGAAAAAAGCAATAAATGCATGAAAATATCACACAGAGGGCAGACTTTTTTCTCCCTTATCCAAACCCCATTTTCCAAGGTCAATTATCCTTGAGTCTACAAAAGGTTGGCAATTCACTCATAGACAATTTAATTTCCCCCTATCTCAACACTGCCATATGTATTTGATCATTTTTATTGGGCCATCATTACATATGGGGATTTTTATATTTTGCCTATTATCCTTGCACATTCCCTAGCAGATCACACATATATTCCGAAAAAAGAAGCTGCAGCTACTATTTTTAAACAGATTTTTTTCAACTAAACATTTACACTCAAACTTGGATACTGATGAGATTTCAATTAAAAATAAGTAGCAATAACCCTAATAGAAAATCAGAGTCTTAGACTACGGGAGAACGGGTGTAGCATGCTGATGTAAGCTGTGACTTACCCATAACGAATCTCATTTAAACTCGTTCACAAACTCTACCTTATATGCATGGTCATAACTGATTTTTGCTGGATCCTATGTTGGTGCTTCTTTTTAGACTCAGCACACTGAGGTATTGCCATCCAATGCCCAGTGTATGCGTTCTGACTCCTAAAGTATTGAGAAATTGGTTAATCCCTGATTGGTATATTTAACTTTTCTATTAGGCCATATTATAGGGTGTCGAAAGTTAACTGTCAACTATTGACTGCAGCATTTATCAAGCCGTCCACTACTGTGACAAAAGAAAATATGGCAATATAAAAAACACTGTGTAGCCCGACTTCTGCACTATCAAACCTGTAGCACAACCTATTAAAATAACTGTTTTTGACAGGTGAAAACCTTTTTTTTAAAAATATGAATAAGTAATCTCTATGTAAGCTTTATAGCTCACAGATGATGGTGCAAGTTATTTAAAAGTGGACATGCAGAAAATGTATGTTATCACGTCTGTATAGTAACAAGGCTCAAAAAGCATTCTGAAGAATTCCCAGGAATGTGTTAGATTCCATAGGTGTTGATTAGGAACACCCACTGCAACACTCATGGATGCCCCTTTCAACCAAATTGCTGCGTGAAAACGGACCGTATTTACAAGGACAAGAAAAGTCACACAGGGTGGCTTTACGTATCCTTGTAATTATGGGGCAGCTAAATGTGCCGCTAGTTCATCACAAAAAGTGATGCACCGGCTGTGCAAGGAGCTTGTAAATATGCGCCACAGTGTGTTGGCTGTGAGTATCCTGTGACACCACAGTGTCATATCCTGCTTGACAGGTATTTTGAGCCACAAGTAAAAGTTGGGGCACCCTTGAAAAAGAAAGAAGACAATAAAAAGACAATTCTTGGGCATCCTCCATCTTGCTTAAGGATCTTGTTTTTATATTATGATTAATCTATCTCTGGATTTGTTGTGGGTACAGTGCCTGCTTTGCACTGGATATTAGCGCTACATGTGGCAGGACACTGGTTATTTCTCAGTAGCACTCCTGAACACACCCCTCCCCTCAAAGTATAAGTTTAGTGAAGCTAAATACTTGTATAAATGTAGAAAATGCCCGGACATATGTCACTTTGGGCCTACTTGCAATAACACATAAAATAAAAGAACTACTGAAAAAGTGGGTATGGCATTGGAAACGTTTACCCCATTGATTAGGTAGTGTCCAGGAGTCATCCCCAACTACTTTTTGGTGCAAGGCATAAAAGTGGCACCTCCAAGCAGGAGTTTGAAGGACTGGAATTTCTCCCCCTTTTATCGAGGACAAAGAAGTGGATTCCTGTGGCCAGTTGGGTGACCTCCTATGTGGCTACAAAGAGAGAACATGCTGCAAGAGGTCTTTGCCCTGGACCGCCCAGATGACCAATAGCAACTGGATGAGGATTGGTCTTTGCAACGACCTCTGCTGAAGTGAATCTTGGCTCCAAATGGTTGCCCCTGAGGTCCAGGGAACCGTAGAAATGATCCAAAGCAGCTGCTCTACAACCCATGAAAAGTTCTGACTCAAAAGAAAAAGTCAGAAGGTAAAATCTTTGACTAGGACAAACCTGATTGGTGTATTTGAACAGCGTTCCTTTGCTGTCAGGCTGAAATTACAGTCAACAGCGACCTTAAACAATCTTAAAAAATTAGTGATTTGTACCCTAAAAAAAATGTAATTCACATATCTGGTTCTGCTAATTGAATTGTTGTAATTTTAATGTCATTCTGTTTATAACATTCAACACTATTTCCCTAACTGAGTTTGGGATTTTTATTGTTTTGCATTTATACGTATTACTGTTTTGGTACCACATAAATACTTTACAAATTGCTCTAAATTAAGCCTGTGTGCTCTGTGTTATACCTATCAAAAGGTTAAACTCCGGTTAATTCAGTGACTACAAGGGTTGACTATGATAAGGGTCGTGATTTTTCCTTGAGGTGGGCACTCACCCACTCCAAATAATAATCCAATTTCTTACAAAACGAATGAAATGTAAACTCATGTAAATATATCAATACATTGATTTATGTGGGGAATGTCAGATTCATACAGGTAACTAGCTCGATTCAAGTGGCTTAGCCTTCTTTAGGGAAATTGTATGTAGGGGTGGGTGGTTAACTCCACTCCAACGGCAAAGTTGGAGACGTTTTTGCCACTCCACTTGGAGCAGAGAGTTGGCATCAACAGCTCCATCAGCTACTGTAAAGGCATGCGTGGTAAAAGCATGCGTTGTAACGTCATAAATCCAAATGTGGCAGACCAACTAAAAAGAGGAACAATTAAGCACAATCATTTTTAATGGGGGCCTGAGACCACTGAAATTATTTCTGAAAAAAATTATAATAATTTTCGCATAGGTAAGAGTGCTAGTGCTATTGTCTACATTTTCATCAATGTAGAGGATTGGTACATCATAATGTGGGCCAAAGAGAGAATATTAAGTGAACACGATCCACTCCATCTTGAGCTTGCTCTTCCAGAAACCTAACTAGAGAAATGGCACCAGATAAAATCTGGATACTCCTGCAAATTGAGCTTTAAAGTAAATAGGATTCAGTTGATTTCGCCAGTAAACTGCAGTGAAATGCGCTTCATGCAGGATTGAGTTTAAAGGCTAAGGCTCTACGATTAAATCCTTTAAGTTGCTGCTCATAACCACGAATCCAGTACTAATGGATCAGAAAGAAAGCAGTGAACAAGACTCCTACCTTGATTGGTATGATAAGGACTGCTGGATAAGGAAGAAAGAGCTCAAAGCAACCCTTATGAAAAGAAAAGAAGGACTACTCAAGGGGGTGAAACGAAGCTGCTGAAAGCCAGCATGGCCTAGAAACATATCAGAAGACTCAGGAAGGAAAACAAGAGCACTAAGGCCTGGACGGCTTCACAAGGCACAGTAGACCAAAATGATACCAAAACATTATGGGAAATCATATGCTGGGGCTGCACAGAACCTGCCAGGAATCTTGAGGCCAACATAAGCCCCACAAGATGTGTGGAGGACTTTGTCTCATTATATCAAGAACCTGCGGGTGTGATTATACATGCTTTGCTTGAAGTATGCAGCTCTCCAAAATCGCCCTATCTTTCTGGTCTGTAGACCTAATAACATCTCTTGATAGCGTGGATTAATTACACTTTGGCATTTCAAGGAGGAACAAGCTGTCCCCAATTATTTACTGAATCTGCTAATTAAAGTCCACACTGGCAACACAGCATCAGTGAAATGTGGTCACAACGGGGAATGTACAACTGCATTTGGTGTACAAACAGGAGTTATATCTCTGCCTTATTGAACATCAACATCAATGACGAAGGGAAGTCTCTGCGATCTTGACCTTGATGCAACCGCCCCCCCTCACCCCCCCCCGGGAAATGAGCATCTTCCGTTCCTAATGTTTGCAGATGGTGCAGACAGTCGTCTTAGCATGTAAAGAATTATCTATCTGACGGGTGGTGCAAGGCTTCAAACTTTTTTGTAAACAAAGCAACCTAACAATCATTATTCGGAAAGCAGAGTTTATGATAATTAAACCCAAAGTCAATAAGTCAACATTAACTTTTAAGATCTATAGAAAACTATTAGAGAAGGTAAAAACCTATGATTATTTGGGGATTCATATCAATGACCGGCTCCACTATGGTACCCAAACAACCAAGTCCACAGTGGTCTTGTCCCAACAAACTGGAGCGGTCCAGAAATTCACAAACAAATGTAAAAACAGAGTAATAAAGTCTGCATTAACCGAGGATAAAAGCAAAGCAGTGGCAGCCGGTTGCTGTGGTCCCAAAACCTGGGGACACACATATATTCAGGCACTTCAAAAAGTGGAAAAGTTCTTCTTGAGACAAGTGCAATACTTAGATCCAGCAAGGCCAATGGCAACACCCAGTGCCGAACTGGGAATGATTTCTGTAGCAGATTATAAATCCTTCCACCCAGTAGGCCTTTAGATACGAGTCTGGAAACTCCTGTCTTCACAGAAATTCAGAAGGGTCTGAAGGTTATCCTGAGACGCCAGAATTGCAGCAGCTTGCCTCAGTTTAGACACAGAGCACACTATGAAGTCAATAGACTGATTAAATCTATGGCACAACACAGAACATGTGAACAAAATCAATCTACCAATAGTGATAAGGAAATAATGGGTGTTTGTGTGTCAAAAGCATGGGTCCAAAAAAGTTTCCCATTGACTAAATATCTGACAGTGAAGTCTGAATTCCTCGATCTGATTTCACCACCTGAGACAAAGGCCCTATATCTCAGATTAAGACTAGGAGCACTACAGGTACAGGCTTATACCAAACCCTGGACCAAAGTTTCCAGACCGAGAGATAGTACATGCTGCTGTCTTTTGGGCAGCCATGAAACACTGATGAACCTTATGCTGCTTTGGGCAATGCCATTAGCTCCCTGAATATGTTATATCTTCATCCCCTGTTTTTAAAATGCGGTACAAGAAAATGTAAGGATGCTCTGACACTTTCTTGCAGAACAGAACGGCCGGGAATATATCAGGCTGTAGCATCCTATACTTTATATACACTTACATATACTTTAACCTAGGCTGTGCCTTACACATATGTACTTTAGATGTCTTTCAACTGAAAACGCCATGGTATTGGACCATTATTTGTAAGTCATCAGTCGTTCAAACTGTTAAACACACATAACACTTTTCTTGCTCTTTTCACAGCTATAACATCTCTACCAGTACATTTTCACCTTGAGGAATGACTGCACAGCAAGTTCATTTTGTCCCCTCAATCTTGCAGACAAGAATTTCTCATTACGGATTATTTTGCACTAGTGACACATCTCTGGTTTCAGGCTGCTATTTTGCTACTGCATGTATCCGTCTAGAAATGGAGAGGGACGAAAATGAGTGATGGTCTAATATTGTAAAGTCAGCAGCCATTCTAAACATCAAACGCACACAGCACTATACTTGTTCTCTGCACATCTATAACATCTCTATCAATCCGTTATTACCATGCAGAATGATGGCACCATAAGGTCATTGGCCGTTCCATCCTGGTAGATATGCAGTTCTCATTCTGGGTCTATTCAGCACTAGAGAGGCATCTTTGATTCAATTCATTGCATCCTATTATTTTGCTACCGCATGCCCCCACTCAGAAACACTGTGGTTTTAATAGCTCTGAAGTGGTGGACGATAGTTACATCAATCTCTTGGATAAGTCCTCTATGTTAAGACACAAATCTATGTGGATCAAACGCCATTGTGTTGTTTTACATGGAGCATGTCATGTTTTAGTGTATCATATGTTTTTTAGGTGATATGTCATTTGAAAATGTGATGATCATTTATTGTACGGCTTTATTGCAAAGTTGAAATATTAAAATAAAAATCTATCGAAATTGTATGTTTCTAAAAAAAAATATGTGTTTTTTAGTAAGATGATTTATTAGTTATGAAGTTGCTGCAATTTGTATTATTAGTTGTATTAATGTACATCAATAATTATTTCGTACATCTTTTAGTAGAAGGATAGTGGGCTTGTATGTGATTAGGCTGGGGAGATTTTTTTAAAAGTGTATATTTGAATGTACAAAATATGGGAAAATTGTTAATGAGATCCAAATTCATATTTTACAATATTTAAATGTATTTTGTTACATTAATGTTTTTATTATGTTTACATTTAATATTAAAAAAAATACATATTGATGGTACTACTGTTTTTATTTTTTTAATATTGAAGGTTTTAATTAATAACATAATTAAAAAAATAGAAATAATGAAACGTTCATTTTAATAAAGTAAAACAATTAGAAATAATTTTTCTATTAAAGATTAAACTTTTATAATTCTTTTGAAAAATAATTTTAAATAATACAAATAAAATCTGTTTTAAATTAAAATAACATATTAAAGTTATACTTCTCATTTTCTTAAGTAAATATTGGTTTTAATTAATGATTGTTAAATTTGGTACATTATTAGATTTTTTATGGTATAAGGTTTATGAATGGTAGTAAATATGTTTAGAATTATATGAATTATTCCTTGTAATAATTTGCTTTAAATGTTTTATGTTTAAATTGGTATTTATATATTTGTTGTTTTGGATAGTGTGTTTTAGGATAAATTATATTGTATTTTACAGTTACAAAATTGTGTGTGAGTATGGCGTAGTGACTGTGTATATAAAACAGTTATTTTGTATTACCTTCTTTCAAATGTTTTAGATTGAAGGGTATACAGTAAATGTAATCTCTTTACCATCTAACACCTTCTTCAAATTGCTAAGATTATAGTGTGAATAGTAAATGTTATCATTTTAGGTGTTGAACACCTTCCCCGATGTAGTTTAATTGAAGTTGGAATAGTTTATGTTACCCCTTTAGTGTCCAAAGCCTTCCCAAACTTGGTTTAGAGTAAAGTGGAAATAATACATTTCACTGCTTTAGCGTCCAACACTTTCCCCCAATATGGTTAGATTGGAGTGGGAATAGTAAATGTGACCCCATTAGTGTCCAACGCCTTTCCCCAATATGGTTAACTTAAAAATGGAATAGTAAATGTTACCCTTTTATTGCCTAATGCCTTCTCTAAATTGGTTTAGATTGGAGTGGAAAAAGTAGATGTCACCACTTTAGTGCCTAGTGCTTTCCCTCAATATAGTTAGACTGGAGTTGGAATAGTAAATATCACCCTTTTAATGTTCAACACCTTCACACCTATATGGTTAGATTGGAGTGGGAATAGTAAATGTTACCTCTTTAGTATCCAACGTCTTCCCAAAATAGTTTAGATTGAAGTGGGAATCGTAAAATTCACCCCTTTAGTGTCCAACACCTTCTCCTAATATGGTTAGACTGGAGATGGAATAGTAAATGTCACCAGTTTAGTGACAAACATCTTCCCCCAACATAGTTACATTGAAGTGGGAATGGTAAAGTCACCGCTTTAGTGTCCAATGCCTTTCCCAAATAGGTTTAGGTTGGAATAGGAATTGCAAATGTCACCCCTTTAGTGTCCAACACTTTCCCTCAATACGGTTAGACTGGAGTTGGAATAGTAAATATCACCCTTTTAATGTTCAACACCTTCACACCTATATGGTTAGATTGGAGTGGGAATGATAAATGTTACCTCTTTAGTATCCAACGCCTTCCCAAAATAGTTAAGATTGGAGTGGGATATAAATGTTACCCATTTTGTGTCCAACACCTTCGCCCAATATGGTTATATTTGAGTGGCAATAGTAGATGTCACCCTTGAGTGTCAAACACCTTTAGCTTAATATGGTTAGATTGGAATGGTAAAAGAAAATGTTGCCACTTTATTGTCTCCTTCCTTCTCCAAATTGGTTTAGATTCGACTGGGAATTGTAAATGTCACCATTTCAGTGTTCAACACTTTCCCCAGTATGGTTAGACTGGAGTAGAAATAGCAAATATCACCTGTTTAGTGCCCAACACCTTCCCCCAATATAGTTAGATTGGAGTGGAAAAAATAAATTTCCCCTCTTTAGTGTCCAATGCCTTCCCCCAATATAGTTAGACTGGAGTGGGAATAGTAAATGTCACCCCTTTAGTGTCCAATGCCTTCCTCAAATTAGTCTATTTTGGGTGGGAATAGTATATGTTACCCCTTTAGTGTCCAACAGTTTCCTCCAACATGGTTAGATTAGAGTGGGAATAGTTAATGTTACCTATTAAGGGTCTGTTTCTGATGCAGTTAGGAAAGCATTCCCACCTAGGGACTGATTCTGATGCGGTTAGGAAGGCCTCCTAATGGCATTTGTTCCTTTCAAATCGGATCCGGAACGTGTCCTTCCGACCCAGGGCCCAATTATGATGCAGTTAGGAACATATGCTCCCATTGAAGTCAAAGGGAGTCTAACCAAATCGTATCAGGAAGCATCCGGATGCATCGTTCTCCGTCGGGCGGACTCTCCCGATCCGAGTGGGTCGGAAACCATTTCCAAACCGAGTTGGTCGGGAAGCTTTCCAACCTGCATCAGAATCAGGCCCTTAGTGTCCAAAACCTTCCCCCTATAAGGTTAGATCGGAGAGGGAAAAGTAAATGTTACCCCTTTAGTGTCCAACACCTTCCCCAATATGATTAGATTGGAGTGGGAATAGTAAATGTCACTCATTTACTGTTCAACACCGTTCCCTCAATGTGTTTAGATTGGAATGGGAACAGTACAAGTTATCCCTTTATTGTCTAATGCCTTCTCCAAATTGTTTTAGATTAGAGTGGAAATAGTAGATGTCACCCCTTTAGTGTCCAACACTTTCCCCAATATGGTTAGACTGGAAAGGAAAAAAGTAAATGTCACCCTTTTATTGTTCAATACCTTTCCCCAATATGGTTAGACCGGAGTGGGAAAAGTAAATGTCACCCTTTTAATGCCCAACCCATTTCCCCAAAATGGTTATAGTGGAGTGGGGAACAGTGAATGTCACCCCTTTGGTGTCCAAAGCCTTACCCAAATAGGTTTAGATGTAAGTGGGAATAGTGAATGCTACTCCTTTAGTGTTCAACACTTTTCCCCAAAATGGCAAGATTGGAGTGGGAATAGGTAATGTCACCCCTTTAGTGTCCAACACTTTCCGGCAGGTTGGGTAGATTGGAGTCGTAATAGAAAATGTTACCCCTTTAGTGTCCAACACCTTCCAGGAAATTGATTTTGCTTGAAGTCGTAAAAGTAAATGTCACCCCTTTAGTGTCCAACGTCTTCCCACATTGGTTTCGATTGTAGTGGAAATAGTAAATGTGACCCTTTAAGTGTTTGACACTATTATGTTGAGTTTTCAATATTTAATTTTATAATTTTAATCAGAAATACTTTATTTAAAATGTATTTGTATGTAGTAGAAATAGTTTGTGTTATTTTATTAGTATTGTTAGAGTTTAAAAATATAAACAATATAGGTAGGTGTATGTTTGTAGGCAATATTTTTATTAGTTAAATTTGTTTTCTAGAGTAGAAACCTGTAACACTGTTCTCACTTTAGATATGTTTTCAAAGTTTTTATTGTATATTTTGACATTTTTAAACATATAACGTTTAACTTAAAAATGTACCTCCATATGTAGGTAAGTGAATCATTTTTAATGTTTTTTATCAGTTCGTGAACAGTATTTTAACATTTCTTACATGTTTTATATGCATATTTTCAACATCATTTTTACATATATTTTTTCAGTTCATTAAAAAAAGTATAGATTTTATACTTATATTGAATGCATGCTTTTACATTTTTGTTCCATTCTGAACATTGTTGTACCTGTTTTACGTGTTTAATGATTCTGTTACATTTTTCATGCATTTATGCAACACTTACATTATTTCTCATTCATTTTCATGGGGAGATAGTCTCATTTTTTCTAGTTTCATTTAGAAGTCATTGGTTTTACTTCTACCTTCTATTTTGTAACCTATTTCAGTTACTTTTTGTCTATTTTACCTTGTCACTGTAAGGTGCTGCTGTTTAATGAAGCAGGTAAGTCCCTTTTTAAGGATTGTAAGGTGGGAGCTCCACAAATCAGATATAGTGTTTTTCTGTGGCTTTGTGGTATATTTAATTGTATTAATAGTAGTGTTATTCACTAGTTTGTAGTTTTGGGTTCCATTGATTATTTTAGTAATGTATCGTTTTGCTATGTTTAATTGTGTTATGTTGCTTACATGTTGATGGTTACATGTGATGTATCTTTATTTTGGGGAATGTAATTTATTTTGCAGGTAGATTTTTCTCAACTACTTTACAGGTTTTTGTCTAAGATCGTGTCCTTTGGGCATTGGGAGTTTCTGTTTTATGTTTTTTTAAAGGAAATCAATATTGGATTATAATAAACGAATGCTTTTTATATTGATTTCTTTATTTTTCGAGTTTCATTGAGTGCTTCTTTTTTTAAAACACTTTTTTTGGTTTTCTAATGATTCCTACATACTTTGGATTGCTTTGGGGGAACTCAATTTGCTTTATTTGTTCATTTATGGGGGCTTTTTTTGACAATGTTTTTCCCATTTTTGGTGGATTGCTATTTTAAAATACATGGATACAGAGGAAGATTGTCAGCAACAGAACAGTAAGTTTGATTTATTTCATATCTTTTAGAGGGTAAATGTGATATTTTGTTTTTGTACATTTTTGTAATTGTGTTTTTGAATTTTGTGGTTTATGTGCTGTAATTAATTTATGTCATGGGTTATATTTTTTATTTAAATAATCTATATATCGTTTTATGATCTCAGTCTTCATTATTATTGAAATGTTGTTTAACTTAATGTTTTGAATACTGTAACAAAATATATTTTGTAAGAAAAAATATTCTTTATGTTGGATTAAGAAGAAAGAAACCTTTATTTGGATATAAATTTCCATAAAAGTACACATCAAAAATAGCAGCGACAGTACAAATTATTTTAAATGAGCAAGACATAAAAACAATGAATAGATAAAAACTTCCAAATTGCATTAGAGGACTTCAATAGCATACATATGTTAAAAAGGGCAAGATATGCAAAACAACAGTGTCAACAATGGCATTTAGACAAAAAAAGGTTATGGGCATGTCAATAGCAATATTATGCTAATAGATACCGTCAAGTGTTCAACAACTAGCAGCAGTTTATGGTAAAGTGCAGTCAGATGTAAACAATTTTAGCAGCATAAAATAAAGTGCGGTTTAGTATAGACTGTATTCTTAAAAAATAAAAACATTGACAGGCCCTGCCGGTTATTGAGTGAAATTGCGGTATGCATAGCGTATAAAAGTTATAAGGCCTATGTTTAAAACTGTATTTTCTGGATTTAGAGCTGCAATTATTGCTTGTCTACAGGACCGGGTTCCCAGCCTGTTCCACTCAATTTTCAGTTTTCGTCTGCGCTGTGGCATAAAAGCGGGGCAAAGACAGACTACATGCTCTAAAGTTTCAGCCGTCTTACCACACCCTCTGCACAATACATCCTCTGAAGTTCAACGCCAAAATGGTAGATCCTTTAAAAATTGCCAGTCACCCAATCTAAGAGCCATGAAGCAAAGTTTTAAGTCCAAGGGGTAAGTGCAGGACAGATAAGGGAGTGGAGTGGCCGGCCCATAAGAATTCATTACTGCCCATGCATGTTTGCGTTTAGCGAACTGAGCTTTTTCAGCAATTAGGGACCTCATTCGAATACGTTTCTTAATGTTGATTTTAAAAACTGCCTTACTGGGGTTGAGATCCTATAGTTCACCCACGGACATTTGCTGGACTGCGTCCTTAAAAAATAAAATGTTGGATAAGATTCTGCGATAATATTTTAGTACTTTGGAGGTGAACATTTGTTATGTAATATCCTTTTGGCTATTCTTTCAAAGTAGTCTACTCCTTTGTTACTTATGAAGAGTTTGACAATAAATTATAGCATGTCGTACATTCTTTTTGTTTGTTTGCTAAATTTAGAATCAATTTGGCTAACAGATTGCTCCATTTACAGTTGTTGGTAGCTTTGCTCTTTTTCCAATTCTTCTATACATTTGTAGCGCGTTGGTTAGGTTCTACATAGCATGGATTGGAAAGCATAGTGCCATCGGTCCACTGTGATGTTTGCTTTGGTTTCCTGTGCCAAGTTTCTGCCATAGAGATTCCTCCACGGTATATGGAATTTTGGTTGGATTCTTTGTCCAAAGAGATGCAGTCTGCCAAGCTAAGTGTCTTGGAAAAAATCCATTAGGCGGGTTAGGTCCTTGTTATGAGTCTAGCAGTTCACAGACCGCCAGACTCACAGTGGTGGTCCCCGGACCGCACTATTATGACTACAGAGGTCAGGCCACCTTGGGAATGCCCCAACTGCCAGTGAACTGTTGTTCCCTAGCTGTTGCGGGGCAGTCCTGAGGCCGCAATATGCTTGGTGGGACCGCCACTGGTTACAAGTTTCCTCTTCACCACAGTTTTCATAGCGGTGAGCCTGCCATGAAAACATTGGTGGAGAGGAAACAAAGGGTGCCCTACGGGGCCCCCAGGTGCCTTACGCCATGTAAATGCACACAGGGAGCACAACATGTGCCCCTGTGTGCATGCACCCCAGTACCTGCATGGCTTGGATTGCAGCAGTCCCAGTCCTTCATGTACTTTCTTTGATATTCCCATTGCGGTGACTATTCGATGGGCACTGAACTGGGAATGCCAAAGAACTGCCAGATCAGGAGAAAACTCTTGATATGGTGGGCGGTTTGTATTCAGGTTTTAAGGTGCAGGAGTGGGGCGGTCCCGCTCCCGCATCTCCAAACTCATGATGAGGGCCTTAGTTTGTCTTCATTTTGGTTGGTAGAAAGGTCTTTCTATTAGTACATTTTAGTGGTTGGCTAACTCTTTTAAAGGGACATAGACTAGTCCTATCATTTTTTTATTGCAAAAGGAAATTGGCTCTATGGAGAATGTTCTGCACTTAAGGCCAAATTACAAGTCTGGAGGTCCCCGGCCTGCCAGACCCGTGGTGGCACAGTGGCGATTCAGCCACAGCTACATCGACGGCCCGAATATGTGTGTAATAATCTTTATTCGGCAAACTTATTCACCATAAAAGAGTACATATACATAATAATATTCAATTCCCCCGCTAAAACAATAAATATAATATAATACAGCATAAAAATGTCCTGGCATAAGGAATGCTCCACAGTCACTAATTTAAATGAAGGTAACTTCTGTTACATACATCAGTCCGTTGGTGACCTAGAATGCAATTTCAGTAGCCGGGAGCGCGTCAGCCAAACACTACCCAAAAACTTTGCCACCCCGCATATCATGACAGTGGATGATGAATCGGTAGAAAGTACACGTAATGCCAGACTATGACACCTCAACCCCAGCTCCCTACATACAGGTTTCAGCCAAATTTTCCGGGCCACTTTGTAGGCGGGGCAGGCCAAGAATAGGTGGGCCACAGTCTCCTTTGGTGCTGCACAGCCTGGGCACGAACGCAAGGGGGCACCAGATTTGGACCACCTCATAGTGAAATCATGCACTGGGAGCGTCCCATACCTCAGTTTTGGATATAGCGCTCTATCTAGGGGCTTGGTTATCAGGTCAAGGAAGGGTTCCAGTTTTTTCACCCATTTAAATTCCAAGAACCGATCCGTGAGTGAACCCCCATCCGAACCACTCAGTACCTCGCCCTGTACCCAGTCCCAGTATAGCTTTTTAATCACTTCCTTGGGCGGCGGCATTTGAGACTCCCATGCATCTCTTGGTCCTAGTTTGAGGACCAGGTCTCTCACATTGTTCAGCCATCCAATTTTTTTGCCAGTGTCGAGCAGTAGAAGATCATCCAACCCTTCAGCATATTTAGCAAGCTCCTCAGTCCTTCTTAAACGGGTCCAGAAAAGCAATGGGCGTAGCCTCACCAAGTCCTTAAGGGCTCTTCTGCCCAAATCTAATCTCAGGGGGATCAACGGGGTGGAAGCGGGAAGAGCCACCACCTTCCTCAAAAAGTTATTTTCCGCTATGGAGAGATCTGAAACATTTCCGAACCCCCAGAGCTCGGAGCCATATAATGCTGCCGGGAGTATCTGGCCCTCATAGATCGCCATGGCCGGGGAGACAGGTTTGCTACTTGACTCACGAAGCTCCCTCAGAGTCACCCCAGATACTCTTTGGTGGCTGACTAACATTTTGGCCAGATGGTCCTTCCAGGTCATACGACTATTTATCCGAACTCCAAGATAGTCAAATGAATCGACCATCTCCAGGGGAGCCCCATTTAGCGAAAAGTTATTTTTAAATCTTTTGGAGGGGGAAAATGCCATCAGTTTAGTTTTCGAGGTGTTGATGATTAGGCCTCTAATAGTGCAGAAGGAACTAAATCGATTCAAGAGTTTTTGCAGACCCACTGGGGATTTGGAGATCAATAAGGTGTCGTCGGCGAAGAGTAAAGTGGGAATTCTTTCCCCCGCCAGGGATGGGGCATCCGACTCTTCCCCTTTCAGATTGTCCACCACTCCATTCACAAATAGGGAAAAAAGAGTCGGGGCCATAACACAGCCCTGGCGTACTCCCCTCCTCACAGGGACCCTATCCGTTAATTGGCCCTGGGTACCCCATCTGACCCTCGCATAATTCCCCTCATGGAGCTTTACGATTAAACTCAGGAGTCTACAGGGGAATCCCATCCCTCCTAGGATCTCCCACAATTTAGCCCGGGGGACCAGGTCAAAAGCTGTTTTGAGATCTATGAAGGCCAAATATAAACTGCCTTTTTTGATGGTAACTGCCTTCCAATAGATAACAAAAAAGCGAAAGACCTGGTCCATCGTGCCTACCTTTCTTCGGAAACCCGCTTGGAGGTGGGAGAGGATACTAGCCTCCTCCATCCAATCGCCAACCCTTGAGATGATGACCCTGCCAGCCACTTTCTGGGTTATATCTATCAGACTGATAGGTCTGTAGTTGGCAGGGTCATCTCTTTCCCCCTTCTTAAACACTGTTACCACCTCGGCCCCCTTCCAAGAATCTGGCACCGGGTGTCCCCTAGCAATCAAATTCATTAATATGGCGATTAGATTGGCCCAAGCCAGAGGTTCCGCAATCAACAGGTCCCCAGGGATCCCATCCGGACCGGCCGCCTTCTTAGGGGTTAGATGTCTAATAGCCATTGCAACTTCAGTGGCCGTGAATGGGAGGTCTTCCACCCCTGTGGTATCCCCATCTCCTAAACTTGCTACCCCGGGCTGTTTATCTCTTCATTACCGCCATATAGGGCTAAAAAGTGATTAAACCATTGCTGGCTAGTTATGTGAGCTGCTAATGGTTGCGATCTCCCCTGCCTGGCTCTGTTAATCAGATCCCGAAAAAGGTTCGGGTTTCTCCTGCTCACAGCATTAGTTAGGTCTTGCCAGTGCTGTTCCTCCCATTCACGTTTAGCCAGCGATAATACTTCCAAGTAGTCCTTCCTAGCCGCTCTAACTAGCGAAGGATCCCTAGAAAGTAGGGCTTTTGTCAGATTTTTCCTTTTGCCCTTACACTGGTCCGAATACCAAGGTTTATTTGAGATGGGAGGTGTGATGATTTTCCTGTGGCTTTTCCCTTTGGAGGTAAAGAAGTGACTAACTTGCTCGATTGTGGCTTTATAAGCCGAGTCAAGGGAAGTGTGCGGATTCATACTAATCTGATTTTCACAATCCCAGGCCTCCAGATCCGAGCACAGGCCCTCCACCAGGGATTTAATGGTCCCTAGATCGTCCTCCTTCAGGTTTGCCTTGTCCCATTTCAATCTGCGGTTGTTATTATAAGGGATAATCTCTTTAGTTGTCTTTATGGGGGCATTCACCCTCCTGTCTTTAGAAAAGCCCCAGTTAAACTTGCTACACAGGGGGTTATGGTCGCTATCCTGACTTGGGAGCACCTCCATATCAATAAGGTCTGCCCACAAACTAACATCCATTAGGATGTAGTCAATTCGGGACGGCCCAATAAGTCTATTGAAAGTCAGTGCACCTGCCCGGTCGGACATAGTCCTGCCGTTGAGGGCTCTTAACTTATGATCCCTAGTTAGTGCATTGATTTGGATTGTCCTAGCTGACCATTTTCTAATAGGGGGCAAGGACAGGGTTGGAATGGACCATTTTGAGTCTTCATCTTCAATACCCAAGGAATCATCTCCGAGGAGGGGTTCAAACGTGCAATTGAAATCCCCCCCCACAATGATTTTCGCTGTTGGAGGGCAGTTAGCTAAGGCTGAATCCAGAGCTGATAAAGTTGAAGAGGCGGTGTCCCCAGGTGCCCCT
The DNA here is from genome assembly GCF_964263255.1 of Lissotriton vulgaris. Taxonomy (NCBI): domain Eukaryota; kingdom Metazoa; phylum Chordata; class Amphibia; order Caudata; family Salamandridae; genus Lissotriton; species Lissotriton vulgaris. The sequence continues at coordinate 942,323,385 of NC_141696.1, forward strand.
CTGGCATACACGTTAAATAGATCAAGCCTGCATCCCTCTGCGTATCTTCTAGAAGAGAGGTGGAGTATGTCGCTACACTCCAAATCGTGGCGTGTTACCTCCCAGTCCAGATCTATTTTTATCCAAACAGTGAGGCCTCCCGCCGGTCTACCCTTCCCTCTGCTTACTGCTGGTGAAAAATGGGTGGTGTATCCCGATTTATTTAAGGGTAGTAGGCTCCAGGTTTCCTGAAACAGGCAAACATCGAACTTCTCGATGAATGTGTGCCATTCCAGTATATCCAGCTTCCTTTTTAACCCCGCTACATTCCAAGATAACAGGTTTATTACCCGTCGACCCTTGGGCACTTTGGTGTGGGACCCCTTGTTCCCCCCATCATTACCCACCGCGGTCATGCAGCTACCCACCTCCTGAACCAAGGGATTAGGGTTTGCAGGGCAGCTAGCCGTGCTGACCATACTCCCGGCTACCGAAGAAGCCTCAATAGTGATGTTGGTATTGGCAATTTGAGTTAAATGGAGTCTATCGTGCCCTATATCTATACTGCCACGTGATCGTGGAGCCTCCACACCAGGCAGACCAATTCTCTCCCCCCTGGACAGTGAACAGCAATCACAATCTTCCAGCCCAGAGAGCTGCGAAAACCGATTATAAGTGTCCAAGGGGGTAAAGGGTCTTAGATGTTCCATCCTGGTGTCGTGGTTCATTGTATGTCTATGTGGCACTGTGGTCCAGGCAGAATGATCAGCCGCCAAGGCAAAGTACTGCCCATACTGTGGATAAATGTTGCTGTAAGGCAAAGTAGGGGGTGGCCTATAGGAGTGGAACCTATTTTGGTATTTAGGAGGAAGGGCCTCTGTCCTGGGATAGAAATACGTTAGGGCCCGAGGGATGATACGAGTGTCCCCATTTCCAGGTGGCCAGTTTAAGATGTAATCTACTGCCCGAGGGTCTCTAAAGTTAACCACCACTAGGTCCCCCTCTATATCTTTTTGTCTGCTACCCAGCCAGTTAATTCGCCTGACATGGACTATATCCCCATCTATATTGTGTGCTATGGGCCTATATGTCCTCAACCAGTGAATGATTTTATTTTTAAGTTCATCAAATCCCTCCTTCTTACTTTCTGCTAATGGTGGGACCCCGGTCAAGACCACCACAAAGGGCACTGCTTCTGGGGGAATTTCCACTTGCGGCACCTTTTTCCGTGGGTCTCTAGTATATCTGCCTTCCCCTTGGTCGTTCTGTTTATTACTTATCGGGGCCTTTAAGACTGGCCTTTTAGGGTCGCCACCCGTTTCAATTACTGGTGTGTTTAGGTGTTTAGGAGGGGGTGGATTCTGGGAGCCAAGGTCGGCCCTACCCAGGGGCTGTGTCTTGTGTTTGGTCGTCTGAGGTGGGGCAGTTGGAGTGTTAGCGACAATGGTAGCGGGAAGCCTGGCCGGAGGTGTGGGATGCGCGACCCCACTCCCCTGGGCTTTGGTTAGAGTAACAATGCTGTTTATAGCAGTCTCCAAAATAGTCAGTCTAATTTCAACCTTTTTAATGGTCTCATTTATAGGTAGAAGGAGAGATCTTAACCGAAACTCCAGGTTCCCTATTAATGAAGGGGGAGATGGAATATCTGGTGCTACAACCCCAGCGTTGCTATCAGAATCCACGGCCTGTATAGCTACTTCAGGTGATCTGTTTCCCAACGGCGGTGCTGCAGCTGGTGGAAAATCCGGCCCCTCTGCTAGGACGCTCTCAATTTGAATGGGAGTTTTTAGCCCTTTACCAAAATCAGAGTGCGGGATTTTAGCTTTACCTTGGGCCACCCTTGATTTCCTCCTTTTTTTACTTGGTGGTGGGCGATGAATCTGGGCAACAAATAATTGCTTAGGTTTCTGTTTCCTAGGCTTGGCTGTGACAGTGATGCAACCGGGGCTAGGGGTGGGGAAACAATTATAATATTATCCGAGGGCAAGCAAGGTGTGGGTGTAAAATCATGAAGCAAAAGGGGAACACCATCTTGGCTAGCATTATCCCCACTCATGTCTAGTGAGCCTCCCTCCCGGGTCAAAACAAGAGGAGTACTGTCAATGAGGGGTCTGTTTTTCATGCTCTCAACTGAGCGACGCCGCTCAGCCCTGCGCTCAGCTAAAATAGAGTCCTTATCACCCTCACTCGGTACCTTGGGGAAGTAGTTGTCCAAAGACCCATTGCGTAGTCTTCCTTTCTTCCCAGGGGTTTCCTCTTCTGTCAGCATAACCAACGTTTGTCGGGGCACGGACCACTGTGCTGCAGATGTTAAGGGATAGGCCCAGCCCAGCCTACTCTGGCCTATGAGGGCCTCAGAGGGCCCGCCCTTTGCCCGGGCTTCGCCCCGAGCTTCTTTCCCGCGCGCGTCCCGCTGCGCGAGACAGTTATGGTGATTATATACTCCTAGGTAAAGGGGGAGACGGGCCGCTGCGGGAAGAGGCTGCAAGTGTGAGAACTGCCTCGCAGTCCCGCAGCGGTGTGGGCGGTGAGGGCAGGTCCTCCCTCTGGGGGCAGCAGCTCCCTCAGCACAGCCGCGTCCCGAGCAGCAAAAGGGTCCAACACCAGAAACGATCCTCACGGGAGCAGCCAAACACGCAAGCAGGTTAGCCCACAACTCGAACTGAGTAGCACCCGCGCAGCGGGTGCTGCGAAAATTAATACAACACCAGGCGGGGGGCGGGGCCGCTGCGGGAAGAGGCTGCAGGTGTGAGAACTGCCTCGCAGTCCCGCAGCGGTGTGGGCGGTGAGGGCGGGTCCTTCCTCTGGCGGCAGCAGCTCCCTCAGCACAGCCGCGTCCCGAGCAGCAAAAGGGTCCAACACCAGAAACGATCCTCACGGGAGCAGCCAAACACGCAAGCAGGTTAGCCCACAACTCGAACTGAGTAGCACCCGCGCAGCGGATGCTGCGAAAATTATTACAGCACCAGGCGGGGGGGGGGGGCGGGGCCGCTGCGGGAAGAGGCTGCAGGTGTGAGAACTGCCTCGCAGTCCCGCAGCGGTGTGGGCGGTGAGGGCGGGTCCTTCCTCTGGCGGCAGCAGCTCCCTCAGCACAGCCGCGTCCCGAGCAGCAAAAGGGTCCAACACCAGAAACGATCCTCACGGGAGCAGCCAAACACGCAAGCAGGTTAGCCCACAACTCGAACTGAGTAGCACCCGCGCAGCGGGTGCTGCGAAAATTAATACAGCACCAGGCGGGGGGGCGGGGCCGCTGCGGGAAGAGGCTGCAGGTGTGAGAACTGCCTCGCAGTCCCGCAGCGGTGTGGGGGGTGAGGGCGGGTCCTTCCTCTGGCCGCAGCAGCTCCCTCAGCACAGCCGCGTCCCGAGCAGCAAAAGGGTCCAACACCAGAAACGATCCTCACAGGAGCAGCCAAACACGCAAGCAGGTTAGCCCACAACTCGAACTGAGTAGCCTGAATATGATTTGGGCAGTCCAACTGCACTAGGAGTGCCGTCTCCACTAGGGACGTGTTCCATGGCATAGGAGTGGTGGTCAGAGGCCGCAATATGCTTCATGAGACCACCACAGTCTCGTCATGCATATTACGAGTTTCCTCTCCGCCAGGCTTTTCATGGCAGTTCCACTGCCATGAAAAGCAAGGCAGAGAGGAAACAAAGGGGGCCCGTGCCTCAGACATATGTGGATGCGCACAGGGAGGCATAACATGTGCTCCCCTGTGTGCATGCACATAGGTTCCTGCATGGTAATGACTTACAAGTCAATGCAGTGCAGGACGCTTGTGAAGTGTTCCCATTGCAATACATTTTTAAAGGCACGCTGCCTTTTAAAGGGCACCACAGGGGGAACTCGCATGCCGCCCAACCGCCAAAACACTGTAAATTAGTAATCTGGTGAGCTTACGGCAGCGACCCATCGGCGGAGTGATGGCATGGCGGTTTGCACTGTTGCGCCACCGCTCTGCTGTAAAAATCATAATCTAGTTCTTAGTGCAGATCATTGCAGGTGTCTCCATATACTTTGATTGAAATAATGATAACAGCCCTGTATGGCTGGGGCTGTTTTGGGGGGGGGGGGGGGGGGTTAAATGGTCTGAATCATGGTTTGCTCAAAGTCTATGAATATTTTATGGGAATAGTTATTTGTTTTATGTTTATTATGGTTTAGGAGGCTGCAGTTAGGGCTGTTTTGTTTATTTGGTCTCAGAGCTTGTATAAAAGAGATATTTGCATTTGGATATTCTTAGTGACTGATTTGGGACACATTTTGAAGGCCCCATCTATCACCCACGTTCGACATTGGCTAAGTTTTAATAAGTTATTTGCTGTGGAGAATATTAGGATTTGTTTCTTAATATTTAGTGTGTCATGTAAAAGGATGTGTCAATGTAGGATGTTCAGGTATGTATGTGTCTTGGTATCTTCTAGGAGAAGGTGGAGTATCTCTGGTGCTTTTTTAGTTTTGGCAATTAAACATTTTAAAGTAGATAGAGGTGGGCGTTGGCCAGTGATGGTTACAGGGACTTTTGGCATATGAAGCTTATTTACAAGCCACTTGAGCTACCAGTACGTAACTTTTTAACCAAATTAAAAGATGCACTCGTGGCACAAGAGGCTTTTAAATAAGCCCATGTATATTTAAGGATTTTGGTTGTCGGTTCCTTGAAGCTAGTGCTTGCCTCTTTTATATCCTGCAATACCTCCCTTACTTCTATTTTTGTCACATTTGGGGGGTGGTTGTGCTCTCTTACATGAATTACAATTTTATATTTTGTAGTTGCTCTTCCATAGCATGCATTACAATAATGTTTGATACATTTTAAATAAATTTTTTCCATTGATGTACTTCATAGTTGTAGATGTAGCCCATATGATTTAGTGGTTCCTCTCCTTTCTGCAAAGTTATGTACTTTGCTGTCTCTGTCCTTGTATCTGAAAGTAGCGTAATATCATAAAAAACTACAATATTTAAAAGTTTGAACATTTGTTATGTACATATAAATCATGCAACTACTTACTACTTCTATTTGATATACTTACATGTATATTCTATTTATAAGTTTCACACACTTTTGCAGCTTTTCCGTTGGGGCTGTTCAAATGTGGAGCAGGTGGTTTATTTTCAGTTCGATGAAAATAGTATCATTTTTGCTTTAAATGTTAATCTATTGGTAGTCGGTTAAGGTCATTACTTTTATTTTTACTCCCTATCTGAGTAAGTTTATGGTTTTCTAATATTTGGGTATACTTACTTTCGTATATCTTTTTGCTTGTTTGTGATAGTTGTTTTCTTTTGGCAGCTTATCACTTTTTTCAAGTCGTAGTTTCATTTTTTAAGAAGTGTATGTAAAGAGAGAACCCTGAGAGTGTTTTATCAATAATTTGTTATCAACATGTACGATTTAGATTACATGTCAGTTTTACTTACGTGTTTAGGATGTTGTTGAGAAGGATATATTTCTTCTTTAATGGTGTGATGAGAGAACCTGGCAGTTTCCACATCTTGCAGCACTACTCATTTTTTAAATTGGTTTGTAATTTGTTTAAATTAGTATGCTTTTATATTGTTGAATTAATTGTTTGTCTGATTTCCCTTAGTAAATGTGTTTATACTTTTTTTATTGGTTGATTTAGTTTCAGTTTGAATTTTTTATGTCAAGTATGTCCTTCTATGGAAACCACTTAGGGGTGTTTTGGATCGGACACAGGATCGCCCGGTTTACTGTTGGTGGTCCTGTCAACCTTATTACAAAGCGACCACCTCCAAGGTGGTTGCACTGTCTATCTCTTGAATTGCGGCAGGTACTGCATGCTGCAGCACTCGCCGCTGAACAAGAAATAGACAGGGAACATATCCCTGCCTTACGTGACATGCACCATGTGGTGCCTCCCACATGGTGCCGCGATATGTAGGGAGCACTATAAGTGCCCCCTAAACACAAAATCAAGGCCGAGGAGGAAAGAGGGTCCCACTACGGGCTCCCAATGTCCCTTCCCACCAGCCTTTCCATGGCAGGTCAACAGCCATGAAACATCTGGTGAGGAGGGACATCGTAATCCTTACGACGGTGCCTGGTAGGCACACCCACCATTGCAGGGATTGCGAGGCCCTTTCCCGCACCTGCGGGCCAAAGGAGCCTGACAGACGCATGGTGGTTGGTGTTTCTGACCCGCATTACACTGCTTGCCATTGTAATGTGGTGGCGGGAAGCCAGTCTATGATGGAAACCCCGAGCAACTGGGTGTCGGCACCTCTGTATAATGCAATGCTGGCTAAAATGTTAGCGCTGGACGTTCTCCCTTTTTCTTTTGAGGAAGAGGTGGGTTTTCTAGAATTTGTGGCAACAGTCTGCCCTAAATGGAAGGTTCCTAGCCGGTCCTTTTTTACCAGAATTGCAGTTCCAGCAGCACATCAAGATGTGCTGGACGTGATTGGGGCAGCTTTGCAGAAGAGTGCTGTTCACACTATCCACCTGATAACAGACATGTGGACCAGTTGCCAGGCCGTTGATTACATGTGCATCACTGCACACTGGGTTTCTTTTGCGGGAGTTAGAGAGAAGATAGCTGCAGGTGTTGACAGTGTCACAATTTTTCAAGCTACTCGGAAACATGCAACAGTAGCCATGTTTGCCATGGAGAAATCTCATACTGAAGTAAACATTTTGGAGGAGTTTAACAGTAAGGTCTTTGAATGGCTGCAGCCAAGAAGGCGCATGATTGGTTATGTTTCCACGGATAATGGCAGTAATGTAGTTAAGGCCATAGCTGATGGTGGCTATTTCAGAGTGCCGTGCTTGGCGCACAGCATTAACTTTATTGTTCAAAGTTCCTTGAAAAAAGAAAATACAGTCAGCAAGTTACTGACCACCTGCCGAAGAATCTGCACACATTTCAGCCATTCTTTTAAGGCCCGGTAAGCAGCTGAGGATCATTCAAGGTAACCGTAGAGTGCCAGTCAGAGAACTCATCCAGGAGGTGGCAACACATTGGAACTCAACCTTCTACATGCTTGAGTGTCTGTTTGAGCAGTACTTGGTAATCAATGAGTATGTCTTTCACACAAGGGGTGTTTCTATGAAAGACATTAGGCTAGAGGTGGAGGAATGGGACCTAGTTAAAAGCCTGACATGCTTTGTCCTTTTGAGGTCTTCACGCATGAAGTCAGCAGGGAGGACTGTACTTTGGGCAAAGCTATCCCATTGTTGCACATGCTAGAGCGCCAACTGAAGGCAGTGTCTTCAACGTTGCAAGTTGATGCTGAAAAACAAGATGCGTATCAGTTGGCGGAGAGCTTATTAAGCGGCCTAGTTGACAATACAAGGCTTAAAGCAATACATTCTGAACAACATTACATTTGTGCCACTATTCTGGATCCACGGTACAAAAAGACCCTGGCCAGCAATACTCATTCCTTTTTCTGAAGCAGAGGTTTCCAAGTACAAACTTTGGCTAGCTCTGTCAGTCACTCGGTTTGTAAAAGAGCGGCAGGAAACTGAAGGAACCACCACAAGTACTACTGAAGCAGCAGGCCCTCTGGCGTCAAGGTCCACTTCTGTGGCCGAAAGCAGTCACTTTCCCTCAGAGCAGTTACCGACACCAGCAACCGTATCATCATCACCTGCACCAGGCCCAGTCATAATATTGTCGGAAGTGGAATGGATAACTCATCAAGGGTTTGCTCATTCCAGTGTTGATGCAAAGGCAACAGATGGTACGCAAGTGGAGCACCCCTGGAGGACCTTGAGTGGATAGTGCCGGCCTATCTGGATGACCCAACAGAGGTCTTCTTTTATCAGAACCCATTGGTGTATTGGTATGGGAAAAGGCCTCAATGGCCACTGATCCCCAACTGGCAATGAATTATTTAGCTTGCCCACTAGCAAGTGTATCTTCTGAACGTGTTTTCAGTGCTGCTGGTGCCATTGTAACTTCAAAAAGGACCCGCCTCTCGCCCAAAAATGTGGAGAGGTTAACAATGATCAAGATGAATCAGCACTTCATACCACCAGATTACAAAATACGTGAATCCACGCAGGAAGAATAGGACACCGACTTAAGTGATGGAAGTTCTTCTCTGTTAGCTGACCTACTCCCGTTTCAATTCACAGAGTTTGAGGAGGAGCTCTATTTCCCTGACACCTAGGTTTAAAATACTTAATTTTTTTTCCGTCCTTATTCACTTTTATTTCTGTGTGTCTTTCTTTGTTTTGCAACTTTTAGCACAACAAAACTCTAATCACAACAAATCCATCAGCAGCACTGTCTTTGTCTTATTTCCATATTGAAGGTGCCGCTGTCTGCATTCCTGAAGTTCACAAGTTCACAACTCAGTCATGCTCCTCTATCCTCCTCTTCCAGACTCCCCCTATCCATTTCCCTCAAGGCAGATGGCCGGATTACGCAGAATCAAGAAACTGTTGCTTCGTAGACGAGTCCCCTCAAAAGAAGTGGGACTGGAATGATTGACTATGGTGACTGTTACTTCTGAAATTGACACGAGAGATTGCCCTGTGGCCCTTCATTTAACACCTTAGCTGCGTGTAAACATTTCTCCCCAGTGCTGCGCTGTCCATTAGAACTAGTGCTGAATGGACGTTCAATGGTCGTGCGCAGCACTGGGGAGGTAGCGCTGCTGACGACCATTGGCCGTCAGCAGCACTTAAGGGGTTAAGAATAAGATGCTGACAAAAAGTGGAACAGGTAATGAATGATGAGATGGCATGCAGTGGACAACACTGGCTGTCTGGCTCTGATTAAAGCAATTGCTGTTTGTTTGTTGTGCATGAAATGAATCCTATGTGTTCTGTTATTATTTAATCTTTTACACACTAAATGTAAGTCAAGTCTACTTTGTTTACCTTGTTTAATACAAATTGTACTTGGACTGCAGGGGCCACTACGTTGCATTTTTTTAATATAGAAAATGTCCTTGGACTCACTGTGTGTAGACTGTGACTGCATGAACAACATTGAGTTTGCCAACACCATGATGATGATGAGTCATGATGACCAAAGTTACATAATATCTGTACAGTCACTCACTGGGATGGATGGATAATCATCGTTGATTTACAAAAGAACTATGGCCATTTCATGAGTGGCAAACAGGTAAACAAGTCTACAACAACCACAGCAGAACTACATGTCTGTCTTGTCGTGGTATGGAGTGGTCGATGCCAGAGTCCAGACAGCGGTTCATGTAAAATTGGGGCTATGTGGCTGGCTATATAAAATTAGATCTGCTTTGTCTGTCTGTGTCAAAGAGGTATGCTACATGGAGGTTGGTTCACTCAGTGGTGCTTGCCTTAAACGTCTGCCTGGCCCTGGCCTGTTGTGTGCTAATTATTATCCTGGACTCAGAGACTCAGAGTAGGCACTTTAGAAATGATGTATGTATGAAATATTGTCGCCTCTGAAACTGAGAGTGTTATTTTTACACTACACATCGTACCTTATATTTTTCCTCTGGGGTGTTTTAATATCCCTTTCTGTTTTTCCATCGCCAATTACAGGCCCTCACTTACCCTGTGCGATGGGAAATACATTAACTCAGGCTTACCATAGCAATCCACAATTCTGCTTCCGCCAGGCAGGCAGTGGACAGTGTGGTCACCAAGATTGCTCGACGGAGCGCCCGATGGAATGGAGGAGTACCGCGACTAAGAGGAATGGCTAGATGCATGCAACTTCCCAATTTGACTAGGACAACTACAACATACAGTTACAGTATCCACTTCACTTGTCCTTATCTTTTAAATAATTTTATTGTTGTGAACTTCTATGAGTGCGACTCTGTGCGTTTGCTCTGTGCTTCAAATTCATCCCTACAGCTATTTGATAAGTTTATTTGCTATTTTTAAAACTAATGGAATGTACTACTAAGTGTTTATTCTCTCTGAGGGCAGATAGGCAAGTGAAATTGCATATTTACTGCAGCCCTGCACTCTCTAATTGTTTAGTACTAGTTAGTAAGTTGTAGTGAGTACTACTTTTCAGTAACCTAACCATCCATTTAGCAAACAACTTCATGCATGCACTTCCTTTATGTCCATTAAAAGATGTATGGATATCTTCGTATCCAAAGATTTTTTTTCTTCATTTGTTGTATGTCCATGCTGTGGTTCTTTTTTTCTCTCTCCAAAAAACTTTCCCCAAAACCCCCATTCCCCTCCATTTTTCAAACCCTAACCCTCTTCTCCCGGGCTGTGTGGTTTTCATTGAGGCGTGACTAAATGACACCAATAATTCCACACGCTTGCTGGGGAGGATAAGGTCAAAAATCAACAGAAAATTCATTTCAAGGCAGGTCAATACATTTGAGGATATATTCTTACTCTGCTTGACACACAGCCATGAGTATTTGCAAATCAATTCAGAATTTCAGGTCCGCCATCGAGTGGATTCATCATCAACAACATCCTCCTACACGTGACTAAAGCTTACGCTGCTGTGTCCTTCAGTACTAGTTCTTGTAGTAGCCATAATCCACGCAACTAGTAGTTAACTTTTGATTGAATACTTTAGCATTGCTTTGGCTACAATGGCACTGTTCTTGTGTACTGTACTATCGTGCTGTTCTAATACTCCTCTCAGGCCACTCAATGTCTCATTTCCTTTTTTTCATATGCTGCTACTACCACTGTGTACCACTACTACTACCACCACAACTATGCCATTTCATCCGTCTAGGATTCCATAGCCAACCTTAATCGCCATTTGCCATGCAGCCAGCCCTGTGCCTAGCCCCATTCTCAAACACGAATCACAGGTAAGATAAGCATTCTTGGGGAGGAAGAATAATGGAGCAGGAGGAAAGAAGAGACTGATGGTAGTACTAGTAAAGTAGTAGGACAATTAAATTCACTAACTCTGTCAGTGGCACTTTTGTACAAATTTGGGAGATTACTTAGACAATTTGAATCAACCAGCCAGTTAAGCTTCAGGAAAACAAATGTACAGTTAAACCCCCCCCCCGCCTCCCCCACAAAACAGTAAAAACGTGTATGCTATGTTTAAGTGGAAAATAAATAAATATTTCGACCCTAACAAAAATAAACTATCCCACAAGACCCGACCCAACCCCCTCCCTAACCCCAACCAAAGTCCGTGAAATGTCCCCTAAAGTTCAAAAACCCAATGCAGATTCCCCCCCCCAAAAGTCTTTAAAAAAGGGGCAAGGGAGAGTCTCTACTTTGGCCAGTGGTGTCCTGTGGCCAGGTGGTCGTGCAGCTCTCTCCGGAGGGCCTTGAGCAAGACTTTCTGCCTCTTCACCTCCTGCTCAAGGTAGGCCACTCGCAGGGTTAGGCGGTACACACGCGCCTTGCAGGTACTGTGGGGGGCAGCTGTTGGTTGAGTTGCTCGGGGGTGGCGAGTGGCTGCCGGACTATGGCACCGTACCGCTGGAGGATTGCGCTGGCTGTATGACCCAGGGGCAGTGGAGGAGGATGCAGCTGTTGTTGTTGACTGAGACCACTCCTCCTCCTGTGCCACCAGCCACCGATATTCGCGACAATTGCCTCCAGCTGCCGGCGCCTGACCCGGATAGCCAACTCCTTCCTTGATGGTTTAGAAGGAGTATCTATATAAGGAAAGAAAAAAATACTGTAACCAATACTCTTTAAGATTAACACAAAATAATTCAACAGAAAGTTGTGTCACAAAAGCACTAGCAACTTGCAAGCACAGTACGTAACATTTATGGCATGTATCTATCTAACCTCCCACTTCGTCTGCCTCTGCTCTAATATTAGTGGGAGTTTCAGGAATTCTATTAGCACTGTGGACTCACTACATTAGACTCAGACAGTACACCAGTCTTCTTCTTCTCTCTTGTTTAGCGAAATTAGTATGTAAACTTTTGGAAGCCGGCATAATGCCAGCGCAGTCAGCTTGCACCCAAGAAAAACAGATGCAAGCCATGATGATGCAGACTCACGTTACAGTTATCAGAACATGCAGGTGGGGAAGCTTTTACTTTTCTATTACTTTAATTTAACTTTCACCCTGCCCTGCCCCTGACTACTACAAAAGGAAAATGAAGATACTATGATCAGCTATCCCTTCACATGATATTTGCTTATATAAGGATGACTTTAGGTGCTTTATTTTTATTGATTGAGTGAACACCGCTAGGTTCTGAGCTGGGATGGTGCAGTGAGCTAAAAAACGGTGATGGATCAAGCCCTGATCTCTTGACTGGGTAGGAGTATTCTGCATCATTCAGAAACTCTGTCCATCACCACCCCCTTTTCCAAAATAGTCCACCTAGAAAATACATTTCATATTTTTAGATGCCATATACACCACTCTCTATTTTGTCTAGGAATGAAAAAATGTTTTACTACATAAAAAAATTTAATTATTTGTGACTCTCTAGTCTAAACTAAAAATTCCCCTTTCGGAAGGGGAAGGTGTTCTGATTTATGCTTAGCCATAACATGCTACACTTTTTGGCACAACTGATGAATGCTTGCTTTTTAACACGCATCATTTTTCTCATAACAGACAGAAGATGCCCTTCTACGAACAAGAGCAATATGTTACTCATCATCATCATCACCAGTACTTTAGGTTCCAACCAGGTGAGGGGTCTCCCACAAATAATGTGTAAATCAGCCAATGTTCAGTTTTCATGAGTTCACCATTTCTCTTCTATGAAGTTGATTTTAATAAATGTTTTTATATAATGCACAATTGAACATTTATATACAGAGTACACACAGAGCTAGTTGTTTTACTTTTAATAAAGCTTTGAAACTTACATAGACTCTGTGGTTTTTGGTCATGAGTGAGTGAGCGAAAGGGTTGGCAATTTGCAAGCATGATTCCGTGACTCTGAGAGGTCGGGACTCTGACTCCGTAGTCTTATGTTCTGGGTTGTATAATCATTGGGGATCATCGCTGCATTAGGGAGTTAAATAATGACTCTGACACACTAGCTAGTCAGTAAGGAGATTGGCGGCTCAACTTCTGTTATGACTGAGGTATGTGGAAAGTCTAACTGCGCCTATTATCATCAATGCCCTATTTTTTGTGCATAGTTCTGTATGTGTAGAATAGTCCCTGCAACAGTAGTAGTATGTCATCCTATCCAATCAAAAAGTATACTAGTATCTTATTCTTGGTGGCCATTGACATTTTATTGTTGGGAATTGTCAAAGCATAAACGCTAAAAAGACTTCAATAGACATTATGGACAACCCAGAGGACTGCACTCAGTGCCTAGAGCTATTGCTGAATAGTAGTTTTGTTTAACACCTTTTGCCAACTGTGCAAGCTTAGCTAGCTACACAGACAGACTAATAATAATAAATAGTATTAGCACAGAGAGTCATAGTAGAGGCACGATAAGAATTTAGAAACAGTCTACAAGAAGATCAAAGACGATTTAGGAAAAAATAGAATTATGATGAACGTTTGGAATAAATAGGTGCTGTAAAAGTTAGGGAAGTATAATTATTAATATTAACAGGAAAACTTACTGGGGCCAGCTGAAGAGCCCTCGGCGGACCGATCCTGGCCTTACTGCTCCGCTGGTGCTGCCATCTCTGTCCTCTTGCCCCTGGGAGGTGCTGATGTACATGAAAGAAAGACACAAACATGAATGATTGTTGTCAACAAAATCAAGCATTTAAAATAAACAATAACAAATTATTTCGGGGAAATAAACAACAATTGCACTAAATTTATTGACCTATCTGATGTGGCCTACTAGTATATTAGTATTGATGGATTCGCGGACCGTCTACTTGGAAAGTTATGTAACTCACTAAACCAACTACAAAAAGGTTCTACTAGGACTAGCAGTACTCAGCAGCACCCGAAGTGACAGACACAGTCAATCATGATTGCAGACCACTAAAAAATGTCCTACTAAATAACAAGTCATAATATACTCAATCTACCAATCTACCACCACTATCTCTTCTTAGTGGCAGGAGTACAAAGGAAGGACTGGACTTGAGTCTCTAGTCTCTAGCATTACGCAGTTCTGTAAAGTACACTCATACATAATCACTCAGGCCAAATGAGCACAGAATTGAAAACAAGTAACCATAGTAGCACCGCCACTGAGCAGGCGAGCACCCGCAATCACAGAAGCTTTTGAAACATAATTTACCTGCATTGTAATCGGCAGCATTCTTGCTCTTCGGAAAAAACATATATTTGTATAACACAGAGCAGAAGAAAACAAAGTAGTTATTAAATAGCTACTAGTACTCACCAAGCCCAGGGATCTCATCTCCAAGCAGGTCGAGCAGGTCTTGTTCCCGGTCCAGTATGTTGGACCAACGGTGCGTCACCTGGTTGTAGGTGCCCCGGACCCCTGACTCCCGATACATGGCCCGGCACACCTTACCCAATAGCTGGCGACGCTCCCAGAGGACATACCCGGTACCGGGCCTGCCGCCTGCTGCGATGGTCTTGGGGAGGTGGCGCTGCACAAAGAAGACCAGTGCGGCCACCTCCACCACGCTGAAGATCTTCCTGGGACTGACAGATGCCCCCCCGTTAAACGACCGCAAGTGAGGCAGCTGCGGGGTGCAGGACTCTTCCCCTTGGACTTGCTGGCTCCCTTTGCCATTGTCCTGGGTTAAAGAAAGGAAAAATAGGAAAGAATAGGGAAAAAAAGTAAAGAAAAGAAACGAGAGAGTTAAAAAAAGTAGTTATTAAAGTAACGAAAAGTAGAAAAAAACACAAAATATAGATGTACAAAAATAGAGAGATAGATAATGAGTAAAAAAGATTTTAAAAAAGTTCAAACAAATAAAGGATTACAAAGATTGAAGCAGGATAGAAAAGGCATGCCCAGAACCATAGCAATGAATGAAAAACAAGATGGCCGTGCCCATTGCAACCACGTGGGTACGTTTGCGCAATATTTTCCTCACGAGCACGCAAAAACGGACGCGAACACGCAACTGTGACCCGGAACAGGAAATGCGCAACACCAGCATGCAACTAGCGACCGGAAACAGAAATAGTGAAAACAAGATTGCCGCGCGCATGGGTAACTTCGCAGTAGCCGCGGTAAATAAAAACCCTGCGAACTCGCGAAAAATAAAAAAATCCGCAATCTCGCGAAAGTTTGCGTATTTTGCGAACCGCGAATTCGCTAAATTCACCCACACTTAGGGGGAACTACGCCAAAGATGCCAGGTCTAACACGTGTCCCCTCCAGCTGAAAGTGGGGAGAACTGCCCACCTTCTTGGGAGTTCTCTTCACTAAGGCAGAAGAATCTGGACAGACCATCAGTGTTGGCGTGTTCAGTACCGGGGCGGTGTTCCACTGTAAAGTCCATTCCATGTAAGGAGATGGACCACCTCAACAGTTTTGGGTTCTCACCCCTCATCTGCATCGACCATCTGAGGGGCCTGTGGTCTGTCTGAACCCAGAAGTGAGTTCCAAACAAGTATGGCCCAGCTTCTTCAGAGCCCAGACCACAGTAAAAGCTTCCCTTTCCATTGCACTTCACCTCTGTTCCCTGGGTAGTAGCCTCCTACTAATGAAAGCCACAGGTTGATCCCAGCCCTCGTCGTTGATCTGTGAGAGTACTGCTCCTACACCATGCTCTGAAGCATCTGTCTGCACTATTAACTCACTGGAGAAGTCAGGTGCCTTGAGCACCGGTGCTGTACACATGGCAGTTTTCAGGGCATCAAAATTAGTTTGACAGGCTTCGGTCCAAATCACTCTTTTGGGCTGCTTCTTCGAAGTCAGCTCTGTCATAGGGGCAACGATGGTGCCATACCCCTTGACAAACCCTTGACAAATTGTTTTTAATACCCGGGGAGACCTAAAAAGGCTCTCACCGCTGTCTGGGTCTTGGGGGGCTCCCAAGCCAGAATGGTATCAATCTTCGCCTGTAGGGGCGCCACCTGGTGGCTCCCTACCCGGTGTCCCAAATACACAACAGATTCCTGCCCTATCTGGCACTTGCTGGCCTTGATAGTGAGGCCTGCCTTTTGCAGA
Source organism: Lissotriton vulgaris (assembly GCF_964263255.1). Lineage (NCBI taxonomy): Eukaryota > Metazoa > Chordata > Amphibia > Caudata > Salamandridae > Lissotriton > Lissotriton vulgaris. The sequence goes on from NC_141696.1 coordinate 942,339,337, forward strand.
GCCTTCAACACTTCACAGAGGTTTTGCAAGTGTTCCTCCGAGTGGAGCTGAACACAACAATTTTATCCAGGTATGCGGCGCTGAATTCCTCCAGCCCGGTCAGTACCTGTTTAACCAGTCTCTGGAAGGTGGCAGGGGCATTCTTCAACCCAAAGGGCATGACTCGAAACTGGAAGTGCGCCTCTGGCTTTGAAAATGCAGACCTCTCTTTGGCCCCCTCAGCTCTGGGGATGGGGTGTGCGTCAGTCTTCGTGACCGCATGGCCCACGGTAGTCCACACAAAACCGGAGTTTTGGAGTGGCACCGGGTGCAGCAGCTTTTGGCACTAAGACCACTGGGCTAACCCAGGGGCTGCTGGAGGGCTCAATCACCCCTTGGGCCAATATCTTGGAAACCTCTTCCTTGATGCTGGCCCTGACCTTGTCAGCTACACTGTAAAATTTCTGTTTCACAGATAAACTATCTCTAGGGTCCACATCATGGACTCACCAATTGGTGACTCCTGGGGTCAGGGAGAACAGGGATGCCAACTGGCCCAACACTTGGCGACAGTCACTTTGCTGCTCTGGGGTCAGGGTGGGCGAGAAGACCACACCAACCACTGACCCCTCATGCTTCTTGGCAGCCAGGAGGTCAGGAAGAGGGTCACTTTCCTCCTCCATTCCAGCATCTGTAGCCAGAAGCATTGTCACTTCAGACCTCTCAAAGTGGGGTTTGAGGCGGTTCACATGCAAGACTCTCAGGGGCTGCCTGGGAGTCTTCGAATTAACCAGGTAGGTTACTTCGCTCTTGCGCTACACCACCTCATATGGCCCAGTCCACTTGTCTTGGTGCGCACAAGGGTCCACTGGCACCATCACCCACACTTTCTACCCAGGTTGAAATTCGACCAGAGTGGTATTCTGGTCGTACCATCTTTTCAATTCTTCCTGGCTAGCTTCAAGGTTCTCCTGTGCGAGCTTCCTGAAGCATTGTGTCTGGTTGCGGAAGGCCAGCACGTAGCTGAACACATCCTGGGATGTCTTCCCACTGGATTTCTCCCACCCCTCCTTCACCAGTGTGAGAAGTCCTCTAACAGGGTAGCCATACAGGAGTTCAAAGGGACTGAACCCTAAGGACTTCTGAGGCACCTCCCTGTAGGCAAACAAAAGGCATGGTAAAAAGACCTCCCACTTACGTCTCATGGGCGCCGCTAGGCCCATAATCATACCTTTCACGGTGCGGTTGAACCTTTCAACCAACCCTTTTCCATGAGGGTGGTAAGGAGTGGTGAAGTTATAAGTCACCCCACACTCCTCCCACAGAGACTTCATGTACCTAGAGATGAAGTTGGTACCCCGGTCAGTGACCATCTCTCTGGGGAACCCCACACGGGAAAAGATTCCCATCAATGCACGGGTGCTGTGATTGTCTTGAGAGGGATTTCTTCCGGGTACCGGGTGGCATGGTCCACCAAGACCAGGATGAACCTGTTGCCTAAGGCTGTCTTGAGGTCCAGGGGCCCCACGATGTTGATGCCCACCCGCTCAAAAGGGATGCTCACCACAGGAAAGGGTTGAAGGGGTGCCTTGCACTTCCCTCCGCTCTTGCCACTGGCCTGACATGTTTGGCAAGATATACAAAAGGTACTGGCGTGCTTCTTCATCTGGGGCCAGTAGAAGTGGATGACAAGCCTTTGGAAAGTTTTGTCTTGCCCCAGATGTCCTGCGAGAGGCACGTCATGAGCCAGACCCATTTGTAAGTTCCTGAAGCGCTCGGGTACCACCAGCACACGGGCGGCTCCGGGCTCAGCGAACTTAGGCTCACTATAAAGTAATTCACCTTCCAAGTAAATGAGATGATCATTGGACGCTCCACCTGATGCCTGGTCTGCAGCCTGCTGCCGCACACCAATGAGGGAAGGGCACTCTTTCTGCGCCTTGCAGAATTCCTCCCTGGAGGGCCCACCTTCTTGCTGCCAATGGATCAGCTCAGGTAGCTCCCCCAGTTTGGCCACCTGTTCCTGGTAGGCTCCAGGGCATCCCCCTCAGATTCTGCTCCTTCCTGGTCGGTGGGAACAGCCGGGCGGGTTTCCTGCGCCCCCTGCATCTTTCTCTCCTGGCAGGTCACTGGGCCACTGTTTCAGGCTCCAGTTCTGCTGAATCACCCTTACTGGCTGCCATAGCCCGCGTGGTCACGCAGATCCACGCAGGCAAACCCAACATCTCCAGATGAGCTTGGTGCTCCACATCCTTCCATGGAGAACTCTTCAGGGCGTTGCCTAGCAGACAGTCTACATGCAAGGCTTCACTGACAACAACTTCCCAGAGACCAGAGATCCCCCTCCACTCAAGGGAACACGCACCCCTTTGCAGAGGCGCACTGAGCTGTCAGCTGCCACTACAGGGTGGAGTACATTGGGAATGACCTGCTCTTCAGACACCCAATGACACCTCAAGGATGTCACACTGGCTCCTGTCTCTCTCAGAGCCTCTATCTCCCTCCCATTGATGATCACTTTCTGCCCGTATTTCTTAGTGTTCTCGGGCAGGAAGGTTTCCTGGACCATCTCTTGGTCTCCTAAGGAGACAAGGGTCATAACTGCTAGTCCCTCCTCCCCACTAGAAATCAAATCCCCTCCCAAAGCTATTCTTGCTAACCCTGGGGCTGGAGCACCAGTGGGTGCTGGGGATTTCCTAGGGCACCTATTGATAACATGTCCCAACTCATTGCAGTGACAGCAGGTAGGGGAAGCTCTGTTATCCTTTCTGACCCTAGGGGGGCCATGGCTGTTTGGGTTTGGGGGTTTGGACTCCTTTCCATGGGAACTATTTTGGGGCCCTTGTGAGAACTCCTTTTGGTTACCCTTGTCCCCCCCACTCTTCTGCTGGGGACCCTGCCCACATTTGGCTGTGGTACCCACAATTCCTCTGTGGACCCTGGTACTGGTTCAGCGGTCCGCCTCTGTGCAAGCTCAATTAGGGCTGTCAGCTTGCTGCCTAAATGATGCTGGCGCAGCTCTGGAACACAAAGACCACTCAAGTGCTCCCAACTAATTAAATGCAACAACCCCTTATAATCAGTTACTTTGATGCCCTTCATCCAACCTTCCAGTGCACGCAAGTACAAATTCACACACTCCATCCAAGTCTCAGACTCTCTCTTCTTAGAGTTCCTAAACTGCAGTCTGTACTGCTCTGGAGTAAGTCCATACCTGAGACATAAGGCCTCCTTCATATTGGGGTAGGTCATGTTACCTGCTAACTCTAAGGGCTCTAGAGCACTCCTCCCAGAAGCCTCAAAATGTTTCGACAGACCCGCCCCCCAATGCTGTTCAAGCACACCATTCCTTCTCAATGCAATCTCATAAGAAGTAAACCAGGCATAAATATCCTCACTCCTATGGTAATTCTGTACCAGATCCTTGGGAATATATGCTTTACGCCCCTGCACTGGCTGTGCGCTGCCACCATTTGAACTGGAATCCACCTGCTTGGCCTTGATATCCAGCTCTCTCATGCTCACTTCATGAGCCAAAAGCAATTTATTTTCCACCAGGGCACGGGCATTTTTGCCCTCCTCCTCAGCTATTTTTCTGTCCTCCGCCGCTTTTTCACTCTCCATTTTCAATTGCTTCATTTTTAACCTCATGATTTCCATGTCATGGTCTCTTACTCTCTGATTCTCTTCTAAATCTTCTGGGGTAAAACCCCGGCTGGAGTGGTGACTGCCAGCCCTGGAGTTTGGTCTGCCCACTGACAAATCCTGGGGTTGAAACCCCCCCTTCCACTTGCATCATTTCCTTCTTGGGCGTCTCACCAGGTCTTCAAGATGCTCTGCAGCTATTCCTTCCTGAGGCTGCTCTTTATGGGGCACTCAAACTTGTTGCAGAATTGTCTAAACTGTGTAACTTTGTAGGAAAACAAATCTTCAATGACAATCTCCAATTGTACCTCCACACTGGGTGCCTTTCCATTCACAGACATGATGCTTTGAGGAGTTGCTCAACAATAGAATCAACCAAAAAAACATAGTATGCGGTGGCGTGGTGGTCTGCACTCACTAGTGATGTACATCAATCACTGTGGGTCTAGTACAAATACAAGTTCAAATTCCACTGCTGACCAACAGTGTTAGAACTGGGGGTCTCTAGTTGGCAGAGGTAGGTACCACTGTCTAAATAGGAACCCTTGTTTCTAGTAATGGTAAGGAAGATACACTCTTTAGATAACCTCTGATCACCCCTTGGTGGCTTGGCACAATCAGCCAGGCTTATCAAAGGCAATGTGTAAAGTATTTGTAACAACACTCACAGTAACACAGTGAAAACACCACAAACTGACTCCACAACAGTTTAGAAAAATGTAGGTATCTTTAATCTAAACTGCACAAGACCAAAACGCCAAAAATCCAACATACACAGGTCAAGAATATGGTTTCAAAAGAGTTCTTAATGTTGCGTTAAAATAATCTACAGTTGCGTCATGGTTTACCCAACAGTACCTTTAGATGCGACAAAGTTCCAAGTGAAAAGCTGGGGCGGTGAAAAGCAAATGATGCTTCACTCCTGAGACCCTGGGGAGGCGAAGCAACAACCCCGCTGGACGTAGCGGACGTGTTGCGGTGACTCTGGTCTGTATGGTGAGGGATGCGATGCCTTGCGTGGATTCCGGTGCAAAGGTTCCGGTGGAAGTGGCTCGCAAAGGGTATGATGCGACGATCTTTGGGGCGGCAACGATCTCCGGGGCAGCGACGATGCGCGGCTCAGCGTCAATCTTCTACTCTTGCGGCCCCTTGATGCGACGGCTCTGCGACGACTCTCACAGCAACGTGATGCGCTCCACAAGCGAGCAATGTGTTAAAACTTGCAGAAAGTCTTTAAAATCTTGGTTTCCAGCTTCCCAACACAGGTACAACTTCCAGAGGCACCACAACTGGCCCAAGCACTCTAGGAAGGACTGAACTCTCTCAGCAGAGTTCAGGGAAGCTGGGGATGAAGTCCTTTTTTTTGGGGACTGTTTAACAGGGAGCCAGCTCTTCTCGGGCCCTTTGAGATTCCTTCAAACAAGGGGACACAGCACAAAGCAAAGTCCTTCCCCTTTCCTTGGCAGTAAAGCAACAGCAGGTCAGTCCAGCAGAGCAACAGCAGGACAGTCTTCCTTCTTCAGTTTCAGCTTTCTCCTTGTCAGAGGTTCCTTCTTGATTCCAGGATGATCTAATTTTCTGTAGTCTGGGGGAATATACTCATACCCCTAAAAGTCTTTGTTTACCTTTGTGCAGGAGGGCTCTGAGCCTGTTCTGAACCAGTTCTGGGTGTTTCTTGAGCACTTTGTTTTCCTGACCTCTCCTTTCCTTTCAGAGAGAGAACAGGGTCATCAGCCACCCAGCAGTAGGTGGAGCCAGCATTGTGGAAGGCAGGCACATCCCTATTCAGGCCCAGGTGCTACCCCCTCCCACCACTTTAGATGCAGATGGAGCTATTCAGTCCAGGAATGGCCCACTCAGCCGCTGGGAGCCACCCAGCCCCTATCACTCACAAACCAGACAGTCAATTCACAAACAGGCCAAGGCACACAGACCAGACCAGAGAACAGCAACTTTCTAAAAGTGCTGTTCTCAAAACACAGGATTTAATAACAAGCTTTCCTAAAAGATGTGTTATAAAATTCTGAGTTCAGGGATACCAGACTTTTATGTCCTATCTTGCTCCTATGGGAAGATATGCTGGTAGCCGCTGTAGCCAGCATTCCCCATTATAGCCTATGGGGCAAGATAACCTTCCAATAGTGAAAACGAAAATGGCTGTAATTCACTACCAGAGCATGTCACCTGCACTCGTACATGCTCTACCTTTCACATACACTGCACCCTGCCCAAGGGGGTACCTTGGGCCTTCCATAGGGGTGACCAATGTGTACAGAAAGGGAACGGTTAGGCCTGCTCAGTGGGGACACGGACCAGGAGGATATGGTAGTTCACACACAGCACACAGGCAATGCAGTGGCAGGCCTGATACACCATTTTAGGGCTACTCATGTGGGTGGCACAATCAGTGCTGCAGGCCGGTTTGTAAATAGGTTCTAAATAGGCACCACCGCTTTAATAAACCACGTGCACTTCGATCTGTGTGCCTGTTCACGTTTCAACTGCCTTCTTCATTGAAGCATTATCGCTAAGAGGCACTGGCTAGCATTCTTTACACACGAACTTAGTCCATTTAGGTTCACTGCTGCCACCACCTCTTCACCTGTAGAAACAGTGAGATATCTTCACCTGGCTAACGAGTTTTATGCACCGTGCACTAATAGTCACTTTATTGCATTTTCAAATTATTGATGCCTTGTTCTTAAGTTTGTACTTTTCTTATTTTTCCCTATTTTTCCTTTAGGCAAAATTGAGGTTTAGTGAAATAAGGCAATTATTTGTTTGTCCTGATGATGGTTCCCATGACCCTTTAGGGGAACCGAAACGCCGTCGACTTGCTCATGCACTTATACAAACATATTTGGTTGTTTAAACTGATGTAATGGTGCTACTTGATATTTTCTGTGCAATGAATATGTAAACAGAAACACGTTTGTTTGCCTTAAAACCTTTCCTATTTTCTTCAACTGTAATCACCCCACAAGTGTTGGGCACAGGCTTGTGTACCTCACAGGGGCATTGTGGAAGGTATTCCTGTTCTATTCTGGAATTTTGTTTATTAAGTAAACTTGAAGGACCTCTGTCCGGCTGGACATGTCATTCTAAAATATAGATTTGATTTCGTCTATATTTATTGTTTGTGAACTGAATTCTGCATGGGACCACTGTTGTTTTAGAAAATTGCTCCCCGGGGTCCCTAGCTGACTGAATTGGGGTCCCTTGTTGTTATAAAAGATAGAAGGCCCACTAGTAGCATCTGTTATCACCAGCTCTGGCACACTCAGGGTACTTTACTGGGGACTTCTTGGTGACACAAATATGCCAATCATGGATAGCCAATAACAATAACAATTTACACAGAAAACACTTTGACACTGATCAGCAGTGACAAAGTGCCCAAAGCATCTATACCGGCAAAAACAAAATCGAGCACAGCATCAAAAATACAGGAGGTAGAGGTAAAAAGACAGGGGGAACTACGCCAAAGATGCGAGGTCTAACACCCACACAGATTGTACTGTTACCCAGCTGCAAAGGGAGGGCCACATTGTTTCCAGAGCCTGTGTAGCTCCAACGAGGGGCACCGTCATTTAGGGCCCCAGTGGGGGTCCTGAGGGCCCAGCGGAGCCCATGCCCAGTTCGCCACAGGGAGTGATAGAGTCCTAGTGAAACTGGAGAGGCACAGTGAGTACCAGGCCTTCTTTACCTCACAGCTGCCCAGCAATTAGCGGGCAGCTGCTTTTATTAGGCTGTCAGTTCTTTGGGGGCATTTTTGTAAGAGAAAGGAGTGAGAGACACTCCTGCCCCTGCGCAATTGCGCAAAGTGTTGATTCTGTGGCAGTTGCAGCTAGGCCCTGACATTTTTGGACATAAGGCATTTGAGCCTCTTAGAGATTGCCAGTTGGCCAGTGGGACGATTAGGTTTGTAGGGCGCCAGACCCTGATGTGATTTCTAGGCTGCTAGGTATGTAGTATTATTTACGCACCATGTGTTATACCTTTAAATGTGTTTTTATGATTATGAGGTTGTTTAGCATATTATGGTATATGCTAGTGAGATTATGTTTCACTGGGTGATTCATGCCCCTAATGTAAATTATGCTTAGGAGGTTAGGGCCTAATGTGTTTAGACTTATGAAAGGATTGCACAATGTGTTTATACCGGTGAGGTTGGCGCAGAACGTTTATGGCATGTTTTACTTTTACTAAATTCGCTTTGTGATGGTTCTGACAGTGGTCCAGTGGGCTCTGTCAAGTGTATATATTCGTGCCACAGGTGTATATAATCCCTTGTTGATATGACCCAGTGCCAGGTGGCACCATGTATAGTATGTGTTTACTATTCTAATGTGTTATGACAATACAAAGGCTATTTTTTATTTAAGCTTGTGTGGAGTTCCTTTTGAAGTGTGCCTGAGATGTTGTTGCTGTGTGCATGCGCAAATGCTTTTCACATGGCCTCCGCAATAAGCCTGACTGCTCGTGCCAAGCTACCAAGGGGGTGAGCAGGACTTATCTTTGGCGTGTACCTCCCTTGCCCTGACTAGACTGGTGGTCTCTGCCTGGCTTTGGCGCAAGCCTTAGCCAACAATAGATCCCATTACTAACACAGGGCTTGTTGCGCTGCACTCCTACTACATTTGAAAGTAGCGTGAGGTACAGAAGCATTAGTCCGTCGTCAATTTTCCCTCCTGTTTTATAACTTTATAACTTTTTTTTTCCTTTCCTGAATGTTTATTTGAATGTTTTAATGTAATTCTTTAAAGTCAGTGTGTATTAATGTTTGAGGCACTCACCATATTATTATGTCCCCAGCCGCCACTGGCAAGAGCACATTTTTTTTCAGGTTTGGGGAGAAAATGAAGCACCCCCAAAACTGGTGACAGTATACAGAAACAGGTTCTTTATGGGGGTGAACTGCTTTAATTAGATTTGGCTCTGCATAGTTGTCCAGGAGTATTTTCGGAAGCATTTATGAAGATTATTAAGTTGTAAATGTGTGCCAATTTCAGGGTGCAATCGGATTTATGACTGTATCTTGTTTTCCTTTTCATAATTTAGGCCTTAAAGTTTTTCTGGAAAACTGCAATTCATCGTAGTTTCCTGTAAAAGCTGATATAAGGCTATATTTTCCGAGTGATTCAGCCTCCCAGAATAGGTGCATTTGGAACTTGTTTGGTCTACCGAGGATGCTGTATAAATGCGTTCAGTGAACCAGTCTTATTGCCTGTGGGTTTTGTTTTACTGTTATAGCTGAAACCTGATTGTTGTTTCCCGAAATTTGTGAGCTCTAGGCTGATGAAACTGTTATGCTGTATGCACATTGTAAATTATTTCTTTCTCCCTACAGCAGATTCAGCAATTATTAAAATCCTTTTTCTGACATGCAGAACGCTTATTTACAGTTTTTGTCAAAATTAATATAAATTTGGTTCGAAAATCTGTTTTCAAAGAAGTAGCAATGAGATGGGATGCTCTTCCCAATGACATTTTGCGCTAATATGCTACACTGGCGACGGTGAACGTACATTACTTTACACAGCTCGACTATTAAGAATGTTTTCACTGTAGGATTAAAGCATGGCGTTTTGATGACTGCACATTAACATTTTGCGAATGAAACACTTCAATACTAGTCCTCAGCAAGAAGTGATTTTGTTTTCAACACATGCACATTATTACATGTTGTAAGCATTGATCTTTAATTTGAGTGGGTTAAGTGGGCTATGTTGACCTCTCAAAAATTATTATGAAGATTAAGAATCATTCAGCCTACAGTATACCAAAACAAAAGTAAGGCACAGAGGCATGGTATATGACTGGATGCCAGAGTAATTGTGGAGTAGGACACAGTTACTTCATACAAAAGACATTCTAAAGAAATCATTCTTACTGTATTTGAAATGACACAGAATTCGATAACAACTGAGTTTTGGAACCGATAAGAGTATACTTTCAATGTAATGTTCACAGCAAATTTTTTAATGTATTGTTAAATCTGGATATTCTTGGTCCGATACGCAAATCGCTTTCCGTTTCCTCATCTGAGTTGCGGTTAGGTGTGCAAATAGTTTTTAGTCCCAAAACGTTATTACACAGGAGCAAGAGCACCAAGCCCTCTGTCCAAATTCCCCTGCAACTGACCTTTTTAGGTGCCTAAGGAATAAAAGGGAGTTAACATCATGCACAGGTTTAATTTACAGTGTCGTCAATTGGGCCACACATTGAGGACCCAATGTCGTGTAAATTAGGTTAAGTCTGAGTTTCTTACAAATTAAAAGCAAGACTAATGTACACAAATCTAAAGACTATATCATAAAAGCAGTAGCGGCCCGTCCCCTGCTAAAGTGGGGGGATCTGACCGAAGAAGGGATGAAGGAGGTGGGGAGGAGGGAGAAGGGAGGTGGGAAGGATTCAGGGACAAAAAATAAATAAATAAAACTTCCCTTATAGCCTCCATTGCATCCCGCACATCAACACTTCCAGCTTATGGCTCTGGGCAGAGGCTCCCAGATTGCCCTGCGGCCAGTCCTGGAGTTGCTCATGCATGAGAGCAGCTTCAGGATTGGCCTGAGCACTGGCAACTTGTGCTCCCAGGCAGACTGGGTGTGTGTGCCAGCTCTCTCCAGCCCCAGCAATGCAGCTGAGACTGGAGAGAGATTCACTGCCCATGCGTTGTTTTGCTGGCCTGAGATGGCCCGTCAAACACCTCATGAGCAGTGAAGAAGGTGCCCACCACTCCCCCACCAGCAGTATTATCCCCTGGACCAGTTCCCAAGAATAGTCAGAGTCCTAGGGGTGGGTCCAAGGGATTAAAATAAAACAATATTAATAAGGGTTTAAAGCCCATTTTATTATTGTTTTATTTGCTGGTCGTGGCAGTGGGGGTGGCACTCCTCAGCTCTAATGGAGCGTCCGCCACTGTATAAAAGTACAGAAATCCCTACTAGCAGGCCAAATCATCTAACAAAGTTCAGCCTGAATAGAATGAAACATAAAAGGAATTCAGTAGTCACAATGCAGAAAATAAGGAATATAATTTGATTATCAGTATAGGATTTGTGCTTTTCTTGCCTATGAGGCATGAGGAAATGTAAATCTCCTAAACTAAGTCTGAAGTAAAAGCACAGATTGGGGAAACCAGAATCAGATATATTAAAGCAAGAACGTGTCAACAGAATGGAACCCATGTAAAAGTTCTCCCCCCAAAAAATATTATTTAGAATAAAGCCACACAACAGAGATGTCACATAGAGGTCTACATCCACCTGTGTCTAAAAGGAATCTGATTAAAGCTGAAGTGTGATCACCAATTAAATCCACAAAAGAACATTAAAGAATCCCATATCATGTGTCTCATTACTTTCCATCTTCACATTGTAAAATAGGGCAACTACACGTGAAACAATGTTCTTTGGTCTGCACATCAGAACATCCTTGCCAAAAGTTCTCCTCCAGGAACCTACTACCTCTCATACTCAAAGTGCACTTCTCCATTCTGCAGATTATATGACTGCACCTGCAGAGGAGAGAAAAGCATAGCAACTCAAGCAAGCTTCCCATTGAAGGTTAAACATTAAGAAATACAAATGCTTAAGACCTTTGCCAACCCAATTCATGCAGTATCTCAAGACCTGGCTCTTCGACTGAGCCCCAGCGCCCAGATGAATTAGTCCCTCCCCAGTGACTTAAGACCCTCACAGGTGAGTAGCCAAGCTTATAAACCTCTGATGACTGAATGCTTTGGTCAAGGCAATGTCGCAAACATTTCAGTTTACGTTTAAATTGCTAAATGCATGATTATGGATACATATATACATATACAGTTACAATATAGATGCAGAGTACTATTCAAATTAATACATGATTATATAATAATTAACAACATTATTCAAACCACACAAAGCAGATATATATGGGAACAACAATTTGATTTTACTGTAATGTAAACATTAGTATGTACAGTTGTATAAATAAAGAGATTACATCGTAAATGCACTTTCTGTAGGTTTCCAGTGCACCACATCACATTAATGATATTAGGTCACTTGAACACATGAGGCCATGTTCAAAGTCTCAATGTCATTTAATGTTCCCAATTGATGTAGAAGGTATGTGTGTGGATCTGGCAGGCACAATGAGCCAGAAATGTAGCACAAATAACTGTCTTTGCAGAGGTGTCAGTCGTTGCTGTCTCAATTAATTGCAAAGAAAAAGGTTGTCAGCACTTGTGCAATAGATACTCTATAGCAAAGGGGAGGTGCTGTAGAATGGAAGTTCCTGCAAAGTCTTTCAGCCAGAACTGCAGACGATAAAGGCGCTGAGGTCAGTGCACCCGTTCTTTGTTGGTGCTTCAGTGGGGGGCACCTACTTGGCGTGAAGTCCATGAGTCCAGAAGGTCAGCCACTCACACTTGACGGATGTGGCAGTTGTCTAGAGGAACAGCTGGGAAGGCAGTGACGTCTTATGTGGGCCTTGGCAAGGGTCCAGGCTCCCAGTTGAAGATCATATCCTGCCGGTTTTGTTCAGACAGGAAGGGCCTCCAGCACCGGCTGATGAGGGCTCAGTTGTGTAACTTCAACAGGAGTGCTTCTCATGGATAACAAAGCTAATAGAAGTGCAGCAGACCAGGAGAGTCCAGACGATGCACACATACTCCCTATTTTGTTTTTCAACCCTCCATTTCTCCTGCCCACCATTCCCAAGGATGTTGTACTTGCGTTGGCGTCCACAAGACTTCTTTATTTCTTGCCTGTCTCTGACCTGTAGGTATGCTGTCTTGAATTAGTAGGTATAGGTTGCCTCAACTGCACCACCACACCTTCTGGAAATTATGTGGCTGTGGAGGGATATGAGCAAGCAGCAAGGAGATATTGTGGTTGACTCTCCCACCCATTATTCACAGTGCTATGCAATGTGTAAGGCTGCAGGTGTTAGCCCTGGCATGTGGGAAATATGTCTCTAATTCATTGCAATGGTATCAGAAAGATGGAAACAAATCCAAATCTAATGGGTGAATAAGTCCCTCAAGAGGGCAGAAAACGCTATACCTTGATAAAAACAACTCATTGTCATATGAGAGATCTCAGTTATATAACTCCTCCCCTATGTGCACAACTGATCCATAGCCCATTGTACTACTTGTGCGGTATAACTCAAAATCAGTGTAATCATTGATGTAGTGAACATCGAACATCACTCTTCATTAAACACTTTCTTTCTATTATTTGTGGCCAGGATGAAAACAATAGTTGATCATTATCATAAGTACGTTCACTATTGTTAGCAATGCAAATCACGTTGGTGTGATATGGGGACCCAAAACTCTACATGAGGGGGCAGAAGCTGACCTGGGTGCATATTCATGTAAATTATGTCTGATTCCAGTAAACCGCTATTGTTGTGATAGGAGCAGGCTCCCTCCTTTTCAGCTGCATGTATTTCTGGTATCCTGACTCTGATTTTGGCCTGGGAATCTCACACCTCTTGTGTGTGTACTATTTGAGGTCCTAGGTTGGTACTGCACACAGGGAGGTTGCACCATGAGTGCCCTCATTGTAGACAGTAGGTCCTTTATTGGTTATAGGACATAAAGCCGTGGTGCAAACATACCATGTTTATAGAGGAGATCAAGAGTGTGACTATTCCTTTTTATTTTTGTCACCAGAAGGGAAAGCCTACAGGCCCAATTGCATAAAGTACTGCTAGTATGTGTATGCCCAGCCACTCACATTGTCATTCAGTGTTTATTTCAATTGCATGTGCATGTGTAGTGCTTGTAACATGTGCAGTAAGGATTTGTGCGTATGAGTTAGTCTGAATAACGGAGGCCAGTAGGATCTATTTTGGATGCGCCTAGCATAGCATACAATCGATGCAGAAGTCTGTGCTCCCAGATAGTGTGAATGTAATGGCTGCATTCATATAGCTTGAGAGAAGGGGAACAGACACTGAATTAAGGCGGAGGGAGACAGGGCTAGCTTTAGGAATTCCCTAAGGCCTTTGTTAGGAAAGGACTATGGAATAATCTTCCTGAGCATTGCCATTAGGTGATTGGTTTGTGTGAAGGGTGGGCCTGCAGTCTCTCTTGAGAGAGGTGAGTAATTTTCTAGGTAAGGTTGGCTATAATGTGCCTGCCAGTAATTACTCATCCCGTACTGATAGCATCCAGATGCAGAAACCTCACACCTCGCTGTGCCTCTATGGTGGGTGTTCCATGCTGCAGACAACCCCAGGGCTATCTGCTTTGAAAATCATCACCCACAAGCCTTCATTTCTACTGTTAGTGGGAAGTGTCTGAATGGCCCTGCAGAAGTAGAGACTCTCCAGGTAGAGTGAGGCCCATCATGCCACCAGTGTGATACTTCAACAGAGAACCGATTTCATGAGAGTGACCTAGGGAGAACTCATGTTTAAAATGGTTCCACACTCCCAGTTTCTTACTGTAATTCCTAGCAAGAACCACAACTGTCTAATCATCAGAGGCCTAATAAGAGCTGTGTTATCTAGTATGCCCTGAAGGGACTGCAACTATGTGACTTTCTTTTGTCCAGTCAGGGCTGTAAGTGTGTGACCATTCTGCGTGATCACCATAGGCCCAGAAGAAGCCTGCAAATATGATCATCATCATGGGCCCCATAAGGACCTCATCTACATCCACTCTAATCAGGTTTGCAACTTCCTTGATCACTGTTGGCACAGTCCGAGCTGGAATTGTCCTTGGCTGACAGTGGGGTGCATCACTGTATTCGTTAGCAACTGTCGCTTGTGGGTCTGATACTGTGCTGCTGACATGGACTCAAATATCAAAAGGCTTGGCAGGGACACTTGCAGACGTGGCCTGCACCTGTCTTTCCCCTGTGGTCCATCAGAATTGTTACTCACCATGCTCTGTGCAGATAACATGCAGGAGAGCCACTGAAGCCTGCAAGGGATGATTGAGGGCTAAAATGTTCCAACCTAGTATTGTGATGAGTTAGATTGGACACTAAGTGCATATTTCACTGTGACAAAGAAAAGGTAGCACCTGGGCTTCATTCGTACTCTACACTAATTTCCAAGACTGGGGGATGGGGAATATAACAGATCAGAAGAAGAGACAGATTTGGGAGAGTGTAGTGCAAGGAAAATTAATCTCTCCTAGGCGCACAAACGTTGGTTGCATGGCATTGTGTAGAAATCATCTCAACTGTGTGATTAAAAGTACTTTCTATCTTAGCACAGATAAGCACTGAGCTGGAAATAGGAGTTATTGTGTTTGTTGAGTGATTATTGAGTGCTGAGCTTCTGTAGAGACTCCAGTTGGTATTGAATGCATGAGCTCGGTTTCTGCTTAGGATTTCTAAGTTTACTTCTTGGGGAATTGTACCAGCTTCCCATTATAGGCAGGCTTGCAGATTAAAGGACAGATGTTAGCACAGTGAGCCTACTACAGACTTGGACCTAAATATCTATGTAAGAGGCTCCAGCAATATCAGCCTTCTAGAAGGCTTCGATCCTCAGATAGTCAGTTGACTGTTGTGTCTAAAACTGAAGACGGGGTGATTTCTCTTTTGCTGTGTTGGCTGAGGGGATGGACCTCTCTGCCCAAGCATCTTCGGATGATCAAAGATGCTGGATATTTCAAACTTAAGCTAAAAATGTGTCTCTTCAAATAAGCATGTCATGGTGCCTTTTTATTCAACCATGCCTGGACACTTTGAGTTGCTGTGGGTTTTTATAAATGTTGGTGATTGATTGAGCTCAAGCACCCACAGTACCTCCTTGATGAATCCTGTGACAGCTTGCCCTTGGTACCCTTAGAGTCAAGCACGAAAGGGGTTGTACCTAGCAAACTTTGCAGAGTCACAGTATGACAGGCTGCAAAACATCAATAACAAATGACCACAGCCCCCATGGCTGGTACCCAATAGCGCATGTATTCCCTATGTCCCTGTATGTTGTGTGATAATTATCAGAGCCGTGGAGATTTTCCTAGCACATTTTATCTATTAAACCCTACCAAAATGAACTGGGGATGGGGTTGTGACTTGCGGAACTCTGTGTGTTAGAAATAATTTTTGCAAGTTATGCTTCATTTATTTGTTAGGAATTCACAATAGGAGGCATTTACCACATATGTAAATACCCCTCACATAGGCATTGACATTTACCAGGTTTGGGAATTATCCCACCCCATTGCACACAACCTGTAATCAGAGTCTTAGTGTACTGTATGAAGTCTGGTACACAATTATCCATGCTATCTTTCTTCTTTACAACACGCCTTGGAGCAATATCCTTGTCCTGTTCTCCATGGTGTGCCAATGCAAGAGGGGTCTGTACATTTGTTTTAACCATCTACTGTACACTCATTAGGGCAAACAGTGACCAGCTTAGTGTATGGGCTGCTGATAACAAAGGTCAAAAATGCAGAGCAGTAATTCCCTCTTCCTGCTTTCCAGATCAGCTAACAGTAGGACATGCAGTAACATGGAGATTATGTCACTTAATATAAAGATGACAGCGAATGCACAGAGTTGTTCTATGTCTGCACAGCGCTCAGAACAGAATCATGGTATAGCGCCTATCATTTACCGTCAAGCTCTCAAAAATATTACTCTGTAGGAGTAATGGAGGTGCTATGCACCATGATCTCTGTTAACAAGTGGATCTCTTGTAAGCAAGAGAAAATATAAATATGCATCTTATTTCAAGAAAAATATCACTTTGGTAGAGCTAGACGAAACAAGTAGTGAGGATACCGCAGTGTTATTTTCTATGCACAATTGCTAATTGTACTCTTTTCCAATGTAAAATCATGGAGTGGATTTGATTTTATCAGAAATGATTCTCTTGACATTCAAAAGTGTGTGTCTGTGTACCATGGATTGAGTTTACTGTGATTTGATTTATCCTTTTAATATATATTGTTTGTTCTTAATAGCTGATGATCCTTTTGGAAATACATTGACCTCCTAGGCTCTATATAGCTACATTACTGACTCCAAAATTGAGTTTGTCTTCCTAGATTTGCCTTCATTTTCATGCAACTGCAATGGGTCATCCCTTAGAGTTATATTCAGGTCTTCAAAGGCATTTTTCAGAAGTTCTTTTATACAGAGCAAATTTTCAGCAAGCAGACTAACTCAAAATGCAGTAGAAATAATCAAAATAATAACATTCCGTGAGCAAATTTTGTGTTACAAGGTGTTTACTAAGAAATGGTGCATGGGGTCACCAAAGGCAACTTGGCTTTTTGCACATGTGCAGCGGGTCCTTTACATCGTTGAGTACCATATTGCTGGTGAAAGGATAATGGACTCTTAACCTAATCAAAATGGAGTCTACATTCCCACCCTCTGATAATTTCCTCCATGTCTATTCTTTCTTCTTCCTTCCCTGCATGTGGTGTATGTGTTGTATGGTGTGCACTGTACATAGAATTCTCCCTGGTATTTTTGTGAACTAGTTGGTCGCCTCGGTGGTGCCCATGCCCCAAGGTATGGTCATAGTGCCCTGCAACGGTAAACTTGATGTCCCTAAGTCCTTCCCCCTCTTGTCCACTGGTGAGGGCCCAGTCCCGGGGTCTTTTTCACAAATTCCCCTTCCCTTGTTGGGGTCATGTCCATGCATAGGGGTATCTTTAGTGCAGCATGCCCAGGTCCATGAGAGTCCATCCTCTCAAGTGAATATGTACCATCCTGCCTTAGGCGCTCTATTTGTAGTGATATATAGTCCTGACCATTGTACAACCCACATATTTTGGTTTTGTTGTTATATTATAGCTCAATTTATCCTCAGTGTATGTTGGCAGGTGTGTGTGTGTGTAATTTCCATCAGTGTTTGTTTGCAAATGGTATGTTTGGCATATGGGGCTGTTCTACCTCCGTTAACAATTCTTATCACTATGTTGAACTATCTTTAGTACCTTTTGGTCAGTCGTCGATGGATATATGATATGCCGCTATCTGTGGTAAGTTGTGATGACAACTATTACATTTGGGATATTTGGGTAATACAAAATCATGGTCATTCATTAGCTACCTGTTGAATGGGAACTTTTGGGAAGACATCTTTCTTTTCCTTTCAACCAGGGAGTTCAGTATGCCTTTTAGACTACTTAATGGTGTATGTTCAAAACCAAGATGGACTCCTCCAAATACTATCCCTAAACTCTGAATTTTGCAATACATTGTTATTGATGTCAACTTCTCGTTAGACAAGTAAGGGAACTTTCATATAGGTGTATTTACTTCACTGCTGTGGATGGTAAAATGTGATGTAACTGTGCATCACATTTCACTTCTCATTCAATATAGTACTTTTCCCTCAAAGATTGTCCTATATTTTCTTCTTCATTCTTTGTTGTATTCTTAGATCTGAGGCAAATTTTGAAAATCTCAATGTCTTTCAACAATCCTAATTATAGTAGAAAGTATGTGTGTGGTTCCGGCAGACACAATGTGCAAGATCTGTAGCACAGATAACGGGCTTTGCAGAGGTGTCAGTCGTTGATGTCTCGAATAATTGCAAAGGACAAAGTTGCCAGCACTTGAGCAATACATACTCTGTAATGAAGGTGAGATTCTGTAGAATGGATGTTCCAGCAACGTCTTTCATCTAGAACTGCAGACTATGAAGGCATTGAGGTACTTGTTGGTGTTTCAGTGGTGGGGCACCTACTTGGTGTCAGGTTAGTGAGTCCAGAAGGTCATCCTCTCACATGTTATGGCTGTGGCAGTTGTCCAGAGGAACAGCTGGAAAGGCAATGATGTCTTATGTGGGCATTGACAAGGGTCCAGGCTCCCAGTTGAAGATTGTATCCAGCTGGTTTTGTTCAGAACGGAAGTGCCTTTAGCACCGATTTACATAGGCTCAGTTGTGTCACTTCATGGGGAGTGCTCCTCATGGACAACAACTCTAATGGCAGTGCATCTGATCAGGATTGTTCAGAGGATGATCAAATGCCTCACTATTTTGTTCTTCAACTCTACATTTGTTTTGCCCACCATTCCCAAGAATGTTATATTTGTGTCAGTGTTCACAAAACGTTTTTATTTCTTTGATGTCTCCGTCCTGTAGGCATGCTATCTTGTATTAGTAGCTCTAGGTTGCCTCAACTTCACTGCCACACCTCCTGCAAATTTTGGGGTGGTGGAGGGTCAGGAGCATGGAGCAAAGAGGCTTTGTGGGTCGCTCTCCCACCCATCATCGTCAGTGCTATGCAATGTATAAGGTTGTGCTTGTTAGCCCTAACACGTGCAAAATATGTCCTTAATTCATGGTAATGGAATCAAAAATATGGAAACAAATCAGAATCCAATGGGTTAATAAGTATCTCATGAGGGCAGAAAATCCCATACCTTGATAAGATAACTCATTATCATATGAGAGAAGTCAGTTATATAACTCCTTCCATTTGTGCACACCTAATCCAAAGTCCATTGTACTACGTGTGCGGTTTAACTCAAAATCAGTTTAGTCATTGACGTAGTGAACATCAAACATCAAGCTCCATTGAACACCTCCTTTGTATTACATGCAGCCAGGATGAGAACAACAGTTGTTCATTATCATGAATACACGCACTATTGTTAGCAATGCAAATCACATTTGCATGATATGGGGACCCAAACTTCTGCGTGAGGGGGCAGAAGATGACCAGGGTGCATATTCATGTAAATTAAGTCTGAAACAAGTAAACCACTATTGTGGTTTTGGGAGCAGGATCCCTCCTCTTTAACTGCATGTATTTCTGTTATCCTGAATTTTTGTTTGGCATGGGAATCACACAGATCTTGTGAGTGTACTATGTGAGGCCCTTGACTGGTCCAGCAACAGGAAAGTTGCACCAAGAGTGCCGTCATTGTGCGCATTAGGCCCTATATTGGGTATAGCACATAAAGCGGTGGTGTCAACATATCATGTTTCAGAAGGGATCAAGAGTGTGACTAGTACTTTTAATTTTTGTCATCAGGAGTAAAGCCTACAGGCCCACTTGTGTAAATTTCTGCTAGTATGTGTATGCCCAGACTCTCCCACTGTCATTCAGTGTTTATGTAAACTGCTTGTGCATGTGTAGTGCTTGTAACATGTGTGGTAATGAACCGTGCGTATGAGTGAGCCTGAATAATGGAGGCCAGTGGGAACTATTTTGGATGCACCTGGACTAGCATAGCATATGATGGATATAGAAGACTGTGCTCCCAGATAGAGAAAATGTGCTACCTTAAATTCATGGAGCTTGAGAGAGGGGGACCAGACACTGAAGTGAGGTGGAGGGAGATAGGTCAGACTTTAGGAATTCCCTAAAGTCTTTGTTAGGAAAGAGCTGCAGAATAATCTTCCTGAGCATTGCCATCTGGTGGATGGTTGGTGTGGAGGGTGGGTTTGCAGTCTCTATTGTGAGAGGTGAGTCATTTTCTCGGAAAGCTTTGCTATATTGTGTCTGCCAGTAATTACTCATCCTTTTGTACTAGTAGCATCCAGATGCAGAAATCTCACACCTTGTTGTTCCTCTATGTAGGGTGTTCCAGCCTGGAGACAACCCCAGTGCTACCTGCTTTGAGAATCATCCCCCAACACAAAGTCTGTGCCTGTGCCTGAACCCCCCCCAAACTAGTTCTATGGTTTGAAACATTGGATCCACATAGAAGTTGTGTATAACATTGTGATCCAAACTGCCCACCGTTGCTCCACTTCTGAGTCTTTTATGACCAGGAAAAAAAGTGTTCCACAGAGTTCTCCTAGGATTGCTGAGAAACCAGAGCGTGTGCCTGCCTTACTGCCATACTCTCAGAAGTGTGGGGCAACACCTGAAGTCTCCACTTTCTGCTAGAAGAGTTGTGAATAACTCAAACACCCAAAAGCCTTCCTTCCAGCTGTTAGAGGGAAGAGTCTGAATAGCCCGGTAGGAGGAAAGACTCTTCAGGTAGAGTGAGGCCTAGCATATTGACAGTGACTGTGATACTTCAACAGAGAATCGATTTCATGAGAGTCACCTAGTGAGGACCCATGTTTAAAATGGTTCCACCCTTCCAGTCTCTTATTGTAATTCCTAGCAAGAACCACAACTGTCTAATCCTCTAAGGCCTAATAACTGCTGTGTGATCTAGTTTGCCAAGATGGGAGTGCAACTATGTGACTTTCATTTGTTCAGGCTGTATGTGTGTGATCATTGTGCGTGATTACCATATGCCCAGACAAATTCTACAACTATGATCATCATCATAGGCTCAGAAAGGGCCTTACCTACACCCAGTCTAATCAAGATGGCAACTTCCTTGACCGCTGTTGGCACAATCCGGGCTGGGACTGTCCTTGGCTGAGATTGGGATGCATTACTGTATCCATTAGCAACTGCCACTGGTGGGTCTGCTCCTGCGCTGCTTACATGGACTGAAATGTCAAGAGACTTGGCAGGTGCACTTGCAGATGTGGTCTGCACTTGGCTTGCCCCAGTGCTCCTTTAGAATTGTTGCTCACCGTATCCTTTGAAGATAACATTCAGGAGAGCCAATGAAGCCTGCAACGGAGGAAGGCTTGAATGTTCAAACTTAAGGGCTCATTAGGATTGGGGTTTTTCCGCATCCTCGGGGCCGGCGGAAGCCACCGCCGGCCCAAAGGATGCGGAAAAACCGCAGCGGACTGACCAAAGACCCACCGCCACATTAGGATGGCTAGTGGGTCCTGGTTTCCGTCCGCAGCTTTTCCGCCGCGGCTGGCTTACAACCGCGGCGGAAAAGCTCTAATCTGGTGATGGTGTCTCTCAGACACCGTCAGGCAGATTAGGATGGGATGTAAAACATGCTTTTCTGCGGCGGCTTTTCTGCCCTGGAAAAGCATGTGTAACTTCACTGCGGGGGCCCATTGCGGGCCCCCTAGGTGAAGGGGGGGTGGGGGGTGCACATGGGGGGTACCTATGGTACCCCCCTGCATTTGTATGCAGAAAGCGGCAGGCACCGCAAGGTGCCTGCCTCTTTCTGCATGCAAATGCAATGACTGCATTTTTAACATTGCCCCGGGTGCAGCTTGAAGCCGCATCCCGCCGCAATGTTAAAAATAGAGGATGTGACCGCCAGGGTGGCGGTCACATCCTAATCGCACAGGAGGGGACTCCGCAGCCCATGCGGACGTCCCCTCCTCCTCAGTGATCGCGGACGGACGCAAGTCGGTCCACGATCATAATCGGCCCCTTAGTATTGCAAGTGGTTAGATTGCACACCAAGGGTTATATTCACAAGGACGTGCGATAACTACCGCAAGAGCAGCATAATGCCACTTTCAACATCGCAGCCTATCGCGGGAAAATAACCCTGTGTCAATGTGGAATTCACAACGCAGCGGTAGCATGTGCTAGTCTGCCAAAACCATGGCCAATGTCCGCGATACAACTTCCTCAATGGAGACAAAAACACAAATCACAACACCAAAAATTCTGCGATGGGTCAAAGCGCGATGAGGAAATCAGTGATAAGCAGCGCCAGGCCTGCAACACACACCAGGAAAGGGGGGAAAAATTCCCATAAAAGTAGAAAAAACAACCAAAAACAAACTGGTCAACACCCAAGCACCAAGGAGGCAGCCGGAGCAGGCGCAGAGGACGAGCACAACCCCACAAGCACCCCAGACGACCAGCCTGGGACCTCGGGGACAGGGAAGGGCAAGGACAAGAGGAAGAGGGAGACGAATTTCAGTCCGCAGGCAAACAGGATCCTAGTCACAGAGGTGATGGAACACCAGCAACCACTGTTCGCCACCTCAAACATGTCATTGGCACCAAAATTTGAATATAGTGGGACATCATGGACAAGGTGATGCTGTCGGATAGCACAAGAGGTTAATGGACGAGGTCAAGTGGTGATGGAATGACATCAAGCGGAGGACCAAGGAGAAACTCTCCGCCAAATAGAAGGCAACAACGCAAACTGGAGGTGGGGTCCCAGCGCCACAGCTCGAACTGGATGACAAGGAGGAGCTGATGTCGACAGTCATCAGTGTGGAGACTGTGGTCGGAGTCGGGGGATTGGACACTGCTCGACAGGACACAACACAACTGCAACAGGGTGAGTGACCACCAGGTACAGGGGGGAAAGTTGGAGCTGGGCACAATGGCACACATGCACAATCAAGCAGAGCACAGTGCACACCCTCAATGACTCTGGGTCCTTGCCCAGATATACAGAATGTCACAATGTACAATGACATGCTGTCTGAATGTCAACATGTACCATGCGGCTACATACAATTGGACACATTGTAATACACCATATCCCCTTCACATCACAGGGGTACCGTCAACACCTCCTGCAGAGGTATCGTAGCCACTGTTCACAGATGATGAGGAGGGAAACACCAGCATCAACACCCAAACCATCCAAGACATCATTGATCTCATCAGCTACTCACCTCCATGATCAGGGCAGCCCAGCTACATCGAGGAGACTCCACCCACTACAGAAAGCACCCAGCAGGAGGCACCTACAGCACTGGCACTGTCCCAAGACCCCCATGAACAGCACATGGCCTTCCAAGGCCATGTGCTGGGGTGCCAGAGGGAGACAGCAGGTGCGGTTGGGCTTCGGCATTATGGCAACCAAACTTGACGCCATCCTTGAGTTTGTAGGCCTGCTCCAAGGTCTCCAACGAGCCCTGACTGACATCGCTGGAGTCATGACGCAGAGAGAACACATGTCCACTCAGAGTACTCCGGCGATAACTGCTGTGAGCTATCATACATGCAGAGGCTCATGGAGGACACGGTGCGGATGGAGGCAGAAAGGATGGCAGCCACCACTGCACCTCAGCGGAATGTAGCTGGGATCTACCATGCCCTGCAGATCCTCATCATGGCATTGCTGCCACAAGGCGTGGTGATGATGAATACTGCTGCCCCACACCAGCCACATCTCTACCCCCTGGTGTGCCTCTGCCTCCCAGTATGGCAGGCCTAATCACTTCAGTGCCTAATGTGTCAGTGGTAAAGAACATGACATGTTGGGTAGCACACCAACTGTTCAAAAATGTTTTGTTCTTTTGTTTAATTCGGGAAACTTTTAACTGTTGCGTGCTCACCGGTAACGCGCTCAGCCCGTGAAGTACGTGTAAAACTGAATGGCATCATACTGGCACACCTTCAGGCCCCAAGCCAATGGCCCAGCCTTTTTTACATGCGTTTGCAGCCATATTACTATTCATTTGTTCCTGTTTTACTCTCTGTTTACTTTCCACTTTTAAATTCATCATTTTCCACTTGAAAGTCGTCACTATATATATTGTAGTGCAAGGAGAAGCTATTTCCAAAGTTTCTCATGTTGATGCCGGGCCATCCAAACCTCTACGCAAAACAACACGTACCAGAGCCAGTCCATTTCAAAGCAGTTTATTTGAATACCAATGCATTTCAAGCCTCAGGGGCCCTTCGTCAATGGAAACTGAAAAATTAACAATTCAACATGCATTACATCTCTATGCGCTATTAAAAAACACAGGCTAATGCACTTTACTATTAATTCAATTATTTGTACTGCTCAATTTTACACACAATTATTTGTAAGCAACCTCCATGAAATGACTTCCTCTCAGCAGTTGTCAGCAGGTAAGGCAATTAATGGCTTATAGGGCAACATGACGTGAGCTAACAGAGAGAGAAACGTTTGTAGGAAGAGTCAATTGCATATTGTGTGACAGTCTCCAGGGAGAAATTTACGGGCGGCAGTTTATGTAGGAAGAGGATGTTAATCATTAACTCTGTGAGAGGGGGTTATTTAATGGAGGTTGCTTACCCCTTAGTGCACATTTCACTGTGAGAACAAAAAGGTAGCACCTTTTCTAAAGACAGAATGATTGGGAACACAACAGATCAGGGGCCACCCTAGAAGAGACAGATTGGGAAGAGTGTAGTGCCAGAAAAATAAAAACAGATGGGTGCATTGCATTGTGCATCATCCATCTCAACTGTGTGATTAAAAGCACTTTTTTTCTTAGCAAAGATAAGCAGTAAGCGGGGAAATAGGTGTTCATGTGCTTGTTGAGTGATTATTGAGTACTGACCTCCTGCAGAGACTCACGTTGGTGAGCTTAGCTACTGCTTAGGATTCCTAAGAATACTTCTATTCAAAGAAACCTTAGGGATTTGCACTGGCAGCCCATTATAGGCGAGACTGCAGTTTAAGGGACAGATGTTAGCACACAGAGCCGACTACTGACTGGTACCTAAATATCTATGTAAGATGCTATGTGTGGTATAACTCAAATCAGTGTAATCACTGATGTAGTGAACATACATTTTTTCATAATTGCCTCCTCCTGCGTTAATTTAGAGATTATCTGACTTAATATATGCACCGTAGATGACAGAGAATGCACAGAGCTGTTCTATGCCTGCACACTCCCCAGAACAGTATCATGATATAGTGCCTACCATTTACCTTCAAGCTTTAAAAAAAAAATACCCTGTAGGAGTAATGCAGGCACTACGCACCGTGATCTCTGCTGAACTAGAGCATCTGTTCTAAGCAAAAATAAATATGCGTCGTATTTTTAAAAAAATATTTCGCTTAACTAGAGCTAGACCGAACTGTGTAAAGTTTGTTCTTTTTTCTCAAGTAGTGAGGATACTGAATTGTTGTTTTTATGCAGAATTTCTTATTGTACTCTTTTGCGATATAAAACCATTGAGTGGATTTGTTTTTATCAGACATTATTTTGCTGCCATTCAAAAGTACGTTTTATGTGTCTGTGTACCATGGATTGAGTTTACTGTGATCTTGATTTATCCTTTCAATATATCGTTTGTTCTTAATATCTGATACTTTTGGAAAAACATTGACCCCCTAAGCTCTGTGTAGCTACATTACTGACTCCAAAATTTTGTTTTTCTTCCGAACTTTGTCTTCATTTTCGTGCAACTGTAATAAATCATCCCTTAGAGTTCTATTCAGGTTTTCAAAGGCATTTTAGAAAAGTGCTTTTATTCAGAGCAAATTTGCAACAAGCAGACTGACTCAACATGCAGTAGAAATAATCAAAATAATTGGCCACCTGCCATCAACCTTTTCTGCAATTGGTAAAATGTGTTAATGTATGCCTCCCAACGCCTGCACGTTCCTCCATCAAGTTCTGCATTGAACAAAATCTTTCTGGTGAGTCTAGCTAATCATGGTGGCGGCCACCGCAAAACTCAAGTGGGGGCGAGGGAGGGGGAGGATGGGAGGACGGATCTGTTCTGCCACCAGCGCTGCCGTCCACCACAATGCTCCTCTTCTCTCCTGATGGTGTCCCAGCAGCCCCTAAGACACCAGTACAAGGTCCCAAACCAATATCGGTGCAGCTCTCAACAGTATAAGAGCCTTGCCAGGATTGGTCTGAGCAGCTCGGTTTTTCACTCAGACAATGCCTGGGAGTCTGTTCTGTTTCTCCAACCCGGCTGTGAAACACAGCTGCGTTGGAGAAACCTAAGGGTGCATCACAGTTTGGCTGGCCAAAGACAGCTGGTCAAACGTCATGGCACTATTGCCCACATGCATCAAAGTCAATTGCATTCGCAAACGGTGTGAATCGTAATTTTCGTCCGTTTGCGAATTCAATTGACTAATTTGGAATGCATCATGCATTTCGCAATTTTAGGAATCGCAACCATGTTGCGATTTCTAAAATTGCGATTGCATTTAAGAAATCGCAATTTCAGATTTCTTAAATGCAATGCTTGATCATTTTTTTATTGCGAATTCGCAATTTGGAAGTGGTAAATTAGCATGAAGTTGAACTTCATGCTAATTTACCGAAAACTTTCAAATATGCACAAATTGCATTTTTGAAAGTTTTAATTTACACAAATTGCATTTAAAGTTACATTTCAGGGGTGCAGGGAGGGGTTCTTTGGACCCCCCTGCACCCTTGAAACTGTATTCACATTTTGCAAATTGCAATTTGAAATTCGCAAAATGTGAATGCCTTCCCATTCAATCCTATGGGCTTTTTGGCCCATAGGAATCAATGGGAAGCGTTTTCCTTAATTGCGATTCGCAAATTGTGAATCGCAATTAAGGAAAAATACTGAATCGCAAAAATAAATGCAAAGTGTTCATGCATTGCAGTTTGCGATTTCTAAATTGCGATTCCTTAATTCTCGCAATTTCGGAATCGCAAATGGGTGCAATGATGCATGTGGCCGTCAGAGTCCTGCGCCACTCCTCCCCTGTTGTCATCATGGCCTACCCTGCCCAGACTTGGCTGGCTCTAGGAGGGAGAAAAAATATATAATAAGTTGGTTTTATTTTCATTTTATTTTTTTAATTGTTTCAAGCAGGGGGACGACGCTCCTTCATCATAGAGGAGGTGATGCCAATGGCTAGTCACCTGGGTAGCACTA
The DNA here is from genome assembly GCF_964263255.1 of Lissotriton vulgaris. NCBI lineage: Eukaryota > Metazoa > Chordata > Amphibia > Caudata > Salamandridae > Lissotriton > Lissotriton vulgaris. Next base: position 942,366,314 of record NC_141696.1, read on the forward strand.
TGACAGGAACAAAAGCACTTCAACACCTTAATGAGAGATATATACTGTTCTTAAATGAAATATGTTCACAACGCACTTCTAAAGAAAAAGATGACACTGATGAGACCTGCGTTATCCAACCTTTCTTTTAAGAGAGAAATAGACAGCAGGGGTGTAGGGATAGCTATGAGTAAAAGAAATTGAGATTTGAAGAAAAAGTGTGAGAAAGTAAAGTGAAAGAGACATTTTGAGCTCAAAGCCCTGCCGCGTCGGGGATTGAACCCTGGTCCCGGGTCTGACCTCTGCATCAGGGACTGCCTCTTCTAACCAGTGAGCTACACTTCTCCACGTCACTTCTGTGATGCAGTGGCGGCGTAAACCATGCACCACATTGCGCCTTATTTACAACATGACACATCTAGGGAGATGAGTCACGCTGTAAAGCCCTGTGCCAAATGAAACCTGCGTTAGGTTTCAGTAGGCGTTCCGTCGCAGGGTGGGCGTCCCATCGCAGGAACACCTCGTAAAAGTGATGCAGTGAAATCTACAAGATTTCACGAAGTCACTTTTCCGAGGCTGCTCCGACAAAACCTTACGCCTGCTTGAAGCAGACGTAAGAAATGGTGCACCACGTTAGGTATGGGTGGCCCCTGTGCTTTGCTGGAGTTGTGTTGTGCATGCAACGGAACTCCAGTAATGCACCGCCCTAACGCTACAAGATGCGACATGCATCTGCCTTTCCTTGTGCCGCGGTGCGCCGCATTGTAAATGCGACGCATCCCTGCTGATTTGCAGAGATGCTCTAGACATTGTACATATGCCCCTTGGTTCCCCAGATTTGAGATTGACCACTGTAGCTATTAGGCTACATCCTATCCCTTGATTCAAATTGATTGAAAATATTACCATACAGAACGACTCTAAGAAGCCCACAGTGCATTAATCTCTGTTTATCATCTTCAGAAAAAAATGGAGAGGTCTGTTCAAGAGAAGAAACTCTATGGGGAGGTGAGTTCTATATTAGCTGGAGTCTTTTATGCAAACATGTCAGCATGGCTTAATATACTATTAGAGGATTTGGAACCAAATGTAGAATTAAATCTCCCTTCGGCCAGCCTGACCACTATAAAATCTGATGAACGAGGCATGCAGATAATGTCAGTTGTCACAGAGTTGCAACTTATATCAGTAACGGGAGGATCAAAGGAGAGATGGCCTCCATTATAAATTGAAAGGGACCAAAGGTAGATTCTGTAATAGACTACATTGTTACATCTTATGGTTTATTCCATCATTTAAAGTCAATGCACGTGTTCCCCACTATTCTTAGTGAAAACAATCTTATGAGATGCTATAGATTTGTTAACTAAAAAACCGAATAAATGACATTTAAAAGATCAGTAATTTTTAATTGACCAGTAGCAATTACAAATATACAGGTCCAATTTCGAAATAAATAACTGTATCAATGCATGATAAATATGTTGATGGGTGTTACTTGGTTTTCGAAAGAGAAAAAGAGTATTGTAATACTTTAATTGTTAATTAAAGGAAATAACTTCTCGACAAAGCCAAAACCTGATACTAATCAAGAATAGGACTATTGGTCAGATGCTCCGGCCTTTATTGAGAAGAGACCGTAATAGGTTCCATTTTCCCAATATCGGTGGGGGCAGGATTGACGCCTGTGCAGAGGGAACATTGTCTTCTTCCCTCTTGATGGGGAAGTGCTGTACTTCTGTCTGCAGCCCTGGCCATGCAGCAGGTGAACAGTTCCAGTGTCTCCCGCACTGCAGTTATCGAGGCCAGAGTTTGTAGAACCAATAACCGGAGACTCTTCGAATTGTGTGTGGTGAGCTCCACTCAAAGTTATTGCTCTGGATGAAACTACACCACATGTAGTAACCAAAGGGTCTTTGTAGTTAATGCGGTTCTACATTAGATTGTAGACACTGATAATCTCTTTTTGTTATTAGTTAAGAGCTGTAGCGGCGGTCACAATATGAAGTGTTGAGGCGGGGGAATGCAAACAAAAAAATCACATCCGATATAATTAAAAATATAAAAAATTGTACTTACCTGCTGTTGCCTTGCTCCTCTCTCCTGATCCGCGACTCCACCAGTCCAAGGCCGGTGCATAATGCACAGGCTCCCAGATGCCAATCCCTGTGCTTCTCTGATAATGGGAATACCATTCCCGAATGAGAGAAGAGGTGGTATTCGTCTGAGCAGCCTGGTTTGCAGCTCAGCTTGGGTTGGAGAAAGGCTAAGTGCGCATGTCTGTTTGGCCAACCCAAGACAGCTCGCTCTGGCTCAAGGAAAAATAAAATGATAATAAAATAGTTTTACTATCATTTTATGTTTTCTCGTTTGCCTCTGCTGGCTTTCTGCAGGGGGCCGACACTCCTCCACCATAACTGAGGAGTGGCCCCTTGTTATGAGACTATGAAATACGTGTCTTAGTATTATTGTACACATTCCCTTCTAAATAACATTCTTAACTGGCGAAATGGATAACAGTCTACCCTAGTGTGAACAATTACCGCATAGACTACTACAAGGCCAACTAAGCCTTATTGATAATGATCAATAATGATTCCCGATTTAGTTCATCCTGATTAGTTACAAAAGAACCTTTAATGTGAAGAATTATTTATCTTTTAATGATGTGCATGCCTTCCACATTTGACTCTGTAGTTTATTTTTCATTTAAAAGTTTTTCTATAACTCTGCAAAAAAACTATGAACTTTATTTGTTAGCCATTTTAGTTACTTTTCTGAGAAAGTAGCAATCAGATTTTGCATTCAGTATTCAGGATGCAATATTATATGAAAGCATCCAGGAAATAAGCACAGGAATATATGAACTGCCCCTTTTAAGAGGCATCACATTCCAACATGTCAAAGGCAAATAAGGACTACTAACTGTCATGTGCATTGTTTCTGTACAAAAGAACAGTTCAAAGAAATGAATTTCTTTAGACATATTGTCAGTTACTTCCTAAAAGTGCTGCAGCAGAGACAAGCCATTATTTTGGCACCTTGCTGTGAGTTGCTACATGGCATGCATTTTGAAAACAAGCTAAAAAACGATACCTGGAGAACCACATATTGACTTATATAATGCACTTTTCATGGATTTAATCTATACTAGAGACGTTCATGTTTGTATTTTTTAAACTTTATTGCATCAGTTTTTCGTGGAACCAACAACAGAAGCCGTACAAAGTTCGAGTTACATACGAAGGTAATGCTTGTATTTAGATGGACGATGTTACCCCCCAGATCTTGGATCAGAAACTGAATGCTGTGTATGCAATGCACATCTCATGTATGACAACCTGTCTATTGTAGTATGAAAGAGCAATTCAGTAAATTTGACAGCGTATATGCACTTTTGTAAGATGGGCATGGCTATTTCGATAGTTAAAGGCACACAGCTAGACTATCGGCTTCCAAATTATTGATAAGAATCTTACTGAAAATAAAACTCTATTTGCCAAACCATGTAATTACAGGGTATCTCAAAGGGAGTAATTTCTTAATGCATATTAATTCCGCCCAATAAAAAATACATTACATCAAGCAAATAGATTTTTTGCAACCTAGACAGTTTTTACCAAATGAAATGCAAGCATCAGTCAAATCCATTTGTATGACAACATCTTCGACGAAAAGCATAGAGTATAATCAACAATAGAATTAACACAAAAAAGAGAACATCTGCTTGACATAACCACACTTTGATCCTCATGAGATAGCCACAGCTCTGTCATGTAAATCTGAGAACATTTAGCTATTCCAACCAAACTTTGACCTTTGCAGGGGAAGCCTTCTAAGCCACTCCACATTTGACTACACTCTAGGGCAGATTTATGAGGCTCTTGCGCCTCCTTGCGCCGCAATTGCGTCACTTAATGTGACGCAACGGCGGCGCAAACAATGCGCCCTATTTACAACGTGACGCATCTAGGAGATGCGTCACGTTGGAAAGCCCTGCGCCATGAGGAGGCGTTCCTGCGCAGGGGGGGGGGCGTTCCAGCGCAGGAACGCCTCCTAAAAGTGGCTGAGTGAAATCTATGAGATTTCACTCAGTCACTTTCTGCGTCAATTCCTTACGCTTGCTTGAAGCAGGCGTAAGGGTGACGCACCATGCATTGAAGAAGTGGCTCCTGTGCATTGCAGGAGTCATGTCGCACTTGCGACATGACTCCTGCAATGCGCCGCCCGTACGCCGAGAGATGCGTCACGCATCTTCACTAACTTGCACCATGGTGCGCCGCATCATAAATGCGGCGCACCATGGGTGGCGGAGCAGTGGCGCACTGTGGCGCATGTTAACTGGCGCATCCGTGGGGATGCGCCAGTTAACATAAATCTGCCCCTCTGTCTTTAGTTTACAGAAATGTTTGGCTTTCGTAGGTTTCCAAATGACCCTAAGTCCATATTCTAAGGTTCTTTCTAGCAATTTCCATGATTGTGTTCTTGGGCCTTTCCTGTCATAGACGATAGGCCAACCAACACATCTAGGGTATCGTTTCAATTGAGGAAGTGTGGGAATGCAGGATGTTAGAACATTTGCTGTTATCATTGCATTTCTCTGCACTTCCTCAGAACCACCTGCATTATAAGCTACCTAGAAAATGTGCCATGGTACACTTTTTACACATGAAACCTATCCTTAAATTCGGATTCTCGAATACATTTTGAAATGCTTAGGTTTCCTTCACCTCAAATTTCTGTACATTAGATTCTTTTATTATCATGTGATTCATGGTCTGATTAGAGTGAGAAAACATTGTAAAACATGACTTGAGTTTTAGCGCTGGGAATCATGGAACTTTGAACAAACAGCAAACGCTCTACATCTTTGCAAAGGAAGGAGTGTGATGATATAATGTCATGGTGCATTCTTTTTGTGGACTGGTCTTTTATGCAAATATATGTAGATGGAAACCTTTTTACCAAATTCCAATATTTTATTAAATATAGTCACAATTTCATTCCAATGATTAGTTTCTTTCAGAAATCCACGAGCAATCACTCCTTGCTCCATAGCTATTTTTTAAAAACTTTTTGTATATGAATAGCATTTTGAGAATGTCCGTGGTTTTCTCACCGGTTAACCATAAATTACATAGACATTTGAAGCAGAAAAATACCATGTATTGAGTTCCTTTAGAGTTTAACAGAGTAGAAGTTCCACCATAAATTGGCAGTTCTCACACTGTGTCAAACCTGCAGACCTTGTGACCAATTTAGAGATGGCAGAAGCACACAGCTTACACCAGCGGTACTTCAGCTGGCTTCACTTGCACAAATGTTAAACCTGGTGGCCTGTCTGCCACAGGACCATCACTTTACGGTGATGGCTGATACTGCTCTATTTATGGCAGGACTAGATTTTCATGCCCATTACCCTAATGGTTGGCTAAGGCAAAAAAATCAATAAAAGCATCAAAGCACAGCTAGAGAACTCTATGTGTATTCTGCCCATTCGTTTTTTAGGTCTCGGCTAGTGTAAGACTGCGCACATGCGCAGTCGAGCTGGCAAGATTTAATGAGATTCAGTAAGTTTCACTAGCGAGGTTAAGCCCCGCCCCTCTTTCGATTGGCTGGCGTCACCGTCCATGCTATACGGTGGCCAGCCATTGGAAAAGCGGTCATTGTGGTGTACTTCTTTCTCTTTAAGCTCCGTCCTTTTCATACTGGGCTCCTTGACTTACTGCTGTGGTAAAAGCTTTCTTATCTTCTTTATGGGGCCATCTGTTTCGCCCCATAAAGAAGATTAGGAACCTTTTACTCCAGCAGTAAGTCGGGCTCTTAAAGAGAAAGCAGCATGTCGTGGCGAGCTACTTTGACTATAATCGGTGCACCTGCGCTTTTACTCTTAATGTTACAAGTAAAGCGCGATGCCGCGATTATACCAAAAGTAAAGAAATAGATGTTTTTTCTATTTCTTTACTTTTGGTATAATCGTGGCACCGGCGCTTTACTTGTAACATTAAAAGTAAAAGCGCGGGTGCCGCGATTATACCAAAAGTAAAGAAATAGAAAAAATATCTATTTCTTTACTTTTGGTATAATCGCGGCACCACGCATTACTTGTAACATTTTTAAAGTAAAGAGCGGGTGCAGCCCACTCAGTCCCACACCCTGACTGTTCTACAATGCCCCTTAACTTGCCCCCTGTCTGTATTGTGCCCGCAGATGTCTGTATACACACTGGGACCTGCACTCGCATACCTGCATCGATTCGTGCCCACAGCCTCCGTGGCCGCCTCCTGTCCTGGGCCTGGCTTTTACAGGGAGTGCAACCACCATTCCTAGCCAGCCCCAGCCACGGCAGCTTTGCCTTCTGCTCAAGGGTTCTGAATGAGGCCCCTCTGCAGTACTGTAGGGTGGATGCTGGAGTCACTTGCGGGGTATAGTTTTGCCCAAATAATCAGAGGGCGGAGGCTAGTGGGGATTTTTCAGTGTTATACCCTTTTTTGTTGAATTTGCGTTATGTCATAATTCCACAATGATTAATCCTATGAAACGGCTTGTTGCCCTTAGGATCTCCAGTGCAGCCTGGCCTGGCAATTGTCCATTCTCGGCTTCCCGCTGCCTCCCTATCACTGCATGAAATTGGAAAATGGGCTCTTAATAGCTGTTCTTTCTTGCCCCTCTACCCTAATGACCCATCAAGGCCTCTTGCACCACCCCCGTAAATGCAGAATATATCTGAATTACTCAGCCATGGCATGTTGAGGCCACCCCTTCCTTAAACATCATTTCCTCACTTCTTTTCCATTGTACAGGGCCAAATGGTTCTTAGGATAAACCATTTTTTGTTTAGAGTGAACTTTGATGCATGCAGTTACATATGGTAGTGCTATATTATGTTTTTCAATAAGTTATTTGAGGTCCGCAAAAAGTACCCACTGTAACCTACAGTTTGTGGAAAGAAGGACGGTGGAGGTGGCATTGGTGTCCACCACAAGGCCTTGTCTGTGCTTTTGTAACATTTTGTGTCGGGAGAGGAGAGTGGGGGGGGGAACCGGTGGGATTATCAGCATTACAAGGACAGGGGGTGGAGAATCTGCCTGACCCTAACTAACAGGATATGGCAACATCCCCTCCAAGCTCATGCAGTCTCCTTGTATCACACACTGTCTTTTCTGACACTTCACCTCCTCATGGCTCTCCAATGGAGCACACTATGTGGAACGGAGGGGGTCTGTGTTTGTGTGTGTATGTGTGTGTGTGTGTGTGGGTGTGTGCGTGTGTGTGTGTGTTTGTGTGTTTATTTGCATGCACACATATGCATGTGTAAATGTATGCCTGAATGTTTTTGGAAACTTGGATCAAACATGCATTCTACTATAGATGTGAGAAATGTTGTCTAATACGAAACAATAAGTCTTGCCAGTAAAGCAGTCTTGAATTGTGTTGTTTACGCTTGTTTGTAGCAGTTTAAACGTTTCCCCGTTTTTCTGAAGTCTTAAACGACTTTCGTATTTCTCCTAATTGCACAATTTCTTGTCTTACTAAAGCTATAAGAATAATTTATCTACCGTGACCATACATCTTTTCCCGAAGATTCAAACTCATATTATTAATAGTAGCTGCAATACTTGGTGCATTGTCTTACTTCTGGATTTTTTTCTGCGGATCGTACTGAAGTTTTACTATAATCTTGATTTTCATAGCGATTGCTCTGTGCTATATAATTAGGGCTGTTGGCCACGCTGTTTAAAAACGGGAAGCTGGTCTGTGAAATTATTGACAAAATAAGGCTACTCTTTTCTAACGTAGTATTTCTTGAGGTCCCTTCTTAGACTGATTAGCAAAGTGTAAGACAACCCTCTTGTTGATAACGAACTTGGTCTTTGCTCGTGTCTTTTGGTCACTGGCCTCTCTTCTGACTTTCGGGTTATTGCAGTGTCCTAGATATACGTCTATCCATCCTGAAACATCTAATTGAAAATTAATGCATAAGCGGGACAATGTAATGTTTACTTGATTTGAGCCCCCTCTTGTGAAACAGTTTTGTCAATGCATCGGAGCTCAAGTTACCATTTTTTTCAGGGCGGACTGCATGGGGGGGTAATCTGTATGAAGGTCTTTTGGCTAGCAAAGCTGGATTATGGCGCACTGCCGCTACCTGTTAACATACATAAGGAAATTGTAAAAGTAGCTGGGGTTGCTATTATATGTGCGTTGATTGATCTGTCCTGTCCATCCGCAGCACCTCCAGGGCAGGCACTAGTCGAGGGACAGAAGGAGCTAGTGGCAGCAGCGATCATATGAGAGAGATAAAACCTTGCCAAGGGGTTCCCAAATGCTAATCATCTCATGTGGGGCGCCCTGCTCCTTGAGCTGCTTCTCTAGACTCTCTTTCAAAGCAAGTATTTATAACCATGGACAAAGGCAGAAAGAAGCAGCATTTGGCTTTTACATTTTACGAGCCAGACTCTTCCAAAATAAATCAGCATATTTTCCTTAAGGGCTCATTCCACTATGCATTGATGGTGGTTATTTAAAGTGCCTGCACACTAGGAGCAATTTCAGATTAGAAATAGGGTGATTTATTTCGTTTTCAGTTAGTGAAACTTGTAAATATGTGTTTGTAACTCCGAATTGCCTCTCCCCCTTCCACACCCCTGGCCCACGTCTCATTCTTGACCAGCCGTCTGCCCCACCCTCTCTCTCAAACCCCTGTAGTCCTCAAAAGCGACCGCCTTGTAACTCCGCACAACCTCTCACCTCTAAACCACTGCCAGCTTCCTCCTCCACCCTTTTCTCCTCACATGCCTGCTCCTCTCATTCGGAGGTGTCGCCCACTTCCTCTCACGCATCCCTGCCCTCTTTATTCAAGCCCAAAATTGCCTTGCAATCCCTGCCCTCCTCTTCTCTCTCTCATAATCCTCTTATTCTGCTCTCCCCTGATTTTGCTCTTCTTCCTCCCTGTTATGTTTCCTCCCCATCTTATTCGATCACCAGCCCTCCCGCTTTTTATTGCAGCTTGGATCCCATCCCCCTTCCCAGGAGATACAGAAAGAGGGGGGCAATGCACACTGCAGTTTATTCAGCTGTCCTCCATTCATAAAAACACACCCACTGCCTGTGGCGTAGCGGGACAGCTTTTGGCCACCAATCATAAAAAAAAAGGGCTGCAAATGCTCACTACACCGCCTCCTTCCCTTCCCATTCATGGAAAACACTCCGGCTGTGAATCAGGTGCAAAATCTCAGTTTTTGCATTATCCGCTTTCTGCCTGCAGCGGACTAGTAAATGAATGAATTGTACGCTGCATTTTTTGCAGTGATCCATTAACTGCCACACAATTACTGCCCAGGCGTGCCAACTTGCAGGTACATTTCACAATGGGAGCAGGGGGCTTAGTGGGAGGATCTTATAGGAGATGTGTCTATAAAGGGACTAAATCATAAGACAATTGCGTTTACGAGACATAAGGGCACAAGGTCATGAAGAGGGGTTGGGTCTTTGTGCTGAGATCTGACCCCCAACATCCCTCCCCCCCAAAAACAAAAGCTTCTGAAGCTACCACTAATGCCCTGGGGAGTATGTAAAAAAAAAAACATGAATTGCAGCAGCGACCACCCTCCAGATATGAGCTGGAAACCCACATCCCACAACCCATACCTGCAGTGTGTATGAGAGACAGGTGTGTGAGAGACAGCATTGTGTGTAAGAAAGACAGCAGTGTGTGAGAAACAGCACTGTGTGAAAGAGACATCAGTGTGAGAGACAGCATATGTGTGTTCTAGGGAGAGACAGCAGTGTGAGAGAGACAGCAGTGTGAGAGAGACAGCAGTGTGAGAGAGACAGAAGTGTGAAAGACATTTGAATTATGTTTTGGTTTTTGAAACATAAATAAAACGGATTGTTATTTGCAATGTCAATAGCTCAAACTTGCGTAAATTTGTGACCTATTGCATTGCAAATGCAATAGGTCTTGCATTTGCGAGAAATTAAGCTACTGGAATTGTAAATGACAATGCCATTTATTTATCTGTTGTTTTCAAAACAAACACATAAATAAACTTTTTGTCATTTAGAATGCCAATAGCTCTAACTTTTGCAAAGGCGAGACCGTTGCATTGTAAATGCTTGTTTTATTTTCAATCAACAAACCACTGTTTCAGGGGTTTGTCCTTGGAAAAAAATTACATTGATGAATGGGTAAAGCAGATATGTTGCACACTAAGACAAGTTCCCTTCCTTCAGTGAAACTGCTGCACTAGCGGTTGCATTTCACTCTTTATAAATCCCCACCATGCTGGGCAGTCAAGGTGCCGCCTTCACAGAGAGCCGGAACCCCATCGGTCTGATCTTGAACCTTTGCTAGCAGACTGCAGGCGGTCTAGCTATAGAATCGAATAAAAAGGAAACGGCAAAATCAGAATATCGTTGGTGCATCAGCACATTTTATATCTCTGCGCACTGCCAGCACAACTAGAAAGGCACCAGATGGTAGCTGGAGGTAGCTGTACGTAACAGCACCAGGCGGCAATTGGAGGTAGCTGAACTTAATAGCAGCACCTATACTGATCTCTTTTGATTTTATCAAAGATTCATGGTTATAGTGGGATACTATTGTTTTCTCCTGAGGAAGGTTTTTGGCTTTGAATCAATTTATGCCATAACCGAAACGCGTCAATGCTCTGCTGGGTGGAAATGCACTAAGTCATTGGACAAAGGACTCCTTTTGAAGTGATTAACAATATATGTTGGAGTGTGATCCTATACAACAGTTTGGACTAGTGTATTCCCCCCTTATGAATTAGGAATTGTTTTCCTTACGTACTGTCCCATTATATATTGTGGTTTTTTATCTTGTTTTTTAACTTTGTTTTTATTATATCGAAATAAAATGTACATTTATTTTCTTGTATGACTGTATCGGTTACATCATTTGTTGCTCCTTAGTTATGTTATTGGTATTGATTGTGTATGTGTGTTTCTAAACTGCGGTTAGTTAAAAAATTCACCCAAAGGGGAATCTTTTCTGACAAACAGTCAAGGATATCTCCAGGGAGGTTGGGTGGTCCTTGTCATGGGAAACAAAGTTGCAGACTCCACTGACCTGACCATCTACCAGCGTCCTAACAGCTAACTTTGTCTATTTTCTAGGCTAATAAATATCTGTCTTCTCGCTGGGGACAGACACATATCTCCTTCATCTTATAATGTTTCTCATGGAGTTTGAAACATAATTGGCCTGATTCACAACGGTAAACAGATACATTCGTTTAGGTTTACATTTCCTTAAGAATTCACAAAACTGCATTTTTTTGTTTAATAATTTTGTATTAGGTTTTCAGAAAAAGAGAAACATATAGTAATCAAATGAACACATTATGAATAAAATATAACAATTAATATAAAGGGAAAATGTGAGCAAAAAATTCAAAAGAGAATAAGATAAAAAGAGGTGAAAAAAGTTAGAAGAAAAGAGGAAAGAAAGAAATATAAAGGAGAAGAAGAAAAGAAAGAAAGAGAGAAAGAAAAAAGAGGAAGAAATTGAGCATTTTGATACTAGGTTTTTGAGTGTAGAGACTACACAGTAAGGGCAAAGAATTCCGCACATAAAAAAATAGGCGTGTCCCTCCAATTACCATTCTCTGTGCCCAACATCACTGTTCATAGAACAACAAGGTTGGATAGAGGTCCCAGGCCCAAACCAAGGAGCAACCAAACCCCACTGCACAGCTTGAAGTCCAAGCATGCATTAGGTCAATTATTGCGGGCCCTTCCTCAACCCCCATGACACTCAACTAACTGCATAAGCCCATTGGCAGTGAAGCGTAAACTCTGGAGCACAGATCAAGCCCTACATTCGAATTTGTGACTCCTCACCAGCTTCACAACTTTTAGACAGGCAGAGTAGGCTCTGGGATTAGGACCTGAATTGAAGCCAGGCCATGTGCAAGCCCCATTCCACATACGTGACTGTGTACAACCTTTGCTGAGGGTTTTGTTCACACCCTTGGGATCAACAGTGAACAATGTGCATTCTCTTTACAATGTGCAGTATTTTTTTTATTCAAATTTGAATTTTCAATACATTTGCTGATATGACTACAGACTCATAGATCTGCATGCCTAAAATTGGATCCACAGCCCCTGCACCGAAATCAAGGTCATTTTTTCTTTTTTTTTACTGAGAAGGTGGTGATGTGAGATTTTTCCCTTTAGACGTCCTCCCTTACATTTTAATCATTATGCCATTCATCGAAGACTGGCCTCTGCCTTCGACAAAAATGGTCCCTCTTCAAATCGGAATTGTTTATTTTTTTAATTAATTATTCTCAGCGTAACCAGGAGTCTGGACCCACAAATGATTCACAAGTCAAATCAAACTAAATCAAATCATAAAAATCTTTTTTCGAATTACAATTTTTGTCATAATAGCACAGTTAATAGCAAACTCTGCCCCCACATCGTTCTTGTGGAATAGTCATCAACCCACCCAGAGGAAACAGGAGTATCTTATGCTTACTAACTCGAAGTCCAAAGACCTCTCTGAAGGCCTCCATATGTCACATCAGAATTGGAACTGCCTATATGGGGAGGAGACATATATGAGGGTATTGTCTGCATACAGCCAAGCAATATGTGTAGTGTCACCTACAGGAATCCCAAGTCCTTCATCTCCTGGTGTACAAGGGTAGACAGGTGTTCCAGTGCTGGGGAAAAAAGCCAACTCTCTGATGCTGTCCCTCCTACCCTAACCTGGGCTACTGTTTCCGTGTATTGAAATCTCACCTGATCTCTAAAGTAAAGTCCAAACCCTAGAGCCATCAATACCGCCATTAAATAGGACCAGTCAGCAGTATGAAAGGCTTTCTCCAAATCAATAGCCACAAATGCCATTTTCTGCTCCTCATCAAACACTGCATCCAAGACATGTGTCAGTCTGGGTACATTAGAGCAGTTCTCCGGCCCGAGATAGACCTGCATGGGTCGTCAAGAACTAAGTCCCGTTTCATGGCCTGATGTCTGGTCACCAGAAGCTTAAAAAGCACCTAAATATCTGTAGTGATCATTGTAAGGGGTCGGTGAGAAAAGGGTGCCCAGCGTCCTTCCGGGCTTGAGCAACAGGCAGATAACACCCTCTCACATGGTGGGGGAAGAATCTTATTGGCCCGACCTCCTGGAATACCTCTAACAGCAGCTCTGACAAAAGTGCAGAGTAAGTTTGGTAGACTCATATCCTTGCTCCTTAGACTGATTCAGCTTCTGGAGGGCCCCCTCAACTCCTTTTGCATGAAATCTGAGTCCAATTCCTGCACAATTTCTGGTGCAGAGGAACACCTCTAGTGCATCCTCACTGATACTGTCTCCAGACTTATACAACTTCTGGGAGGTGATTGTAAACTGTCATCTATATGGCCTGTCACCAGGAAACATATCGCCACCTCGGGAGGCAAAGATTCACTATAGGTGGCACCTCATGTTCCCATCATTGAATCCAAGTCAATAGGTTTCCTAATTTTTACCCCTCCCTGTGCAGGTGTTGTCTATACTGTGTAAGTGTGAAATGTTCTAACGTGATCAAGAGGTCATGCAACTTCCGCTGCATCTTTACAACCCCATCTCACCTCCAGTAATTCAGCTTTCCCCTTCTGAAGTTCAGCCAGCTGTTTCTCTAGCTATATCACATCTGTCTCCCGCTGTTTGCTCATCGCAGAGGTGGACCCCATGCAAGCACCGCTCATTGCTGCTCTCTTAGCCTCCCACTCATTGACCCTAGGAGCTGTCATGCCCCAGTTATGCTCAATGGTTAACTTGAAAAAAAAGAAGTGGCTCTCGTCGGGAAAGGCTTTGACCAGCCAATTCCTCCTGATAGCTCTGCCTAACACAGAAACAACAAACCTCGCAAGTGGGGAGGGGATGTGGTGTGAAGGCCAGAGCTTCCGACTTTTGAGCTGGGGAACTAGGTTCGAGCCTCGGCGTTGGCTCAATGTCCTGTGATTCTGAGAGAATCAGTTAATCTTCCTGTGCAAACCATAAATGAATGGTCCTTAACTGTGCAAACCACAAATGAATGGTCCTTAACTGGTGATCAATCAACGGTGTTGATGATTAAGTGCTGGTGCTGAGCATCGGAAACCACCGGCTCAAACTAACTATTGGTTATGCTCCATGTAATCTGTCAGTGCATTAGCTATGGATTCCCTACAAGTAGCATCCATCATGACACGGAAGTCATTGTCAACTTCTCCTATGAGCTATCTCCTCCCACCACTGAACACGCAGCAACGTCAGAGTATGATCAGAAAGAAATCTCTCCAAATGTGCCACCTCTTTTAAGGTGTGATGCAGGAGCTCTGTCATCAATATCCCATACAACCGACTTAAAGTAGAGTGACAGGTGTATTCTCACTTTTGTGGCTGAATGATTCTACAGAAATCCGAAAGGTACAAATTGTGCATGACTGGCAAGTGGGACCTAGTCAGCAGCAGTTTTGTTCTAGTACAAGGTGGATGTCTATCTCTCTCACCATCTGCAACTCAGTTAAAATCTCCTACCCCAAGGATAGGGAAGCCTATGCAGTCCTGGAGTAATTCCTGCATATTTGTGAGGAAGTGCCTATCATTAGTATCAGGTGTGTCGGTGTTCATAATAGTGACGGCTTATCCATTTAACTCACTCTGTTCAAGGATATATTGACCCTCTACGTCTGCTTCTATGTATGTGTGATGAAAGGGTAACCCCGGAGATATCCATATGGCCGCCCCTCTGGTGTAGGAAGAGTATATGGCTGAGTAGAGTTTTCCCCTCCATTTGTTTTGCCAGCTTCTATATTTCACTGCCCATGAGGTGCATTTCTTCTGAACATGCTATGTGGACCTTAGTGATTTTCACAAAGGAATAAACTCAGTACCTTTCTGTATAGTCCCTCACCCCCTGGACATTCCAGGACATTACATTACTGAATTCCGCCGCAAGCGGCACTGTGTCTTACCCCATGCCTTCCATATCCCAAAGCACATACAGCTTAGTATCATCAGTCTCCCTCCCTGCTTTGAGGTGCAAAGAAAGTACATTAAGCAGCAACTCACAAAAAACCCTGCATAGCGAAGATGCAACTCAAACAATAAGTGAAACAATTAAACAAAGAACAGTCATGTTTGCCCATCAATGCATAACTGCTAAGACCTACAGCATAATCCCACAACATATGCAACAAGGCCTTATACATGAAGTGAGAAAAACTTCCCCCCCTGTGCACTAAGATAGGTTCATGAAGCATATGTGACTTAACCATCTTACTTGTTCCCCAGCAACCCCAAAAAGAAGGAATCAAGTGACATTTTATGTGCCACTCCACTGAAAAAAAGAAGAAAATATAACATACAGCGGAGGTGAAATGCCAGGTGCGCCCATCTCCCCACTGAGGCAGCTTGGTTCACATTGCCAACCAAGTCACATTGCAATTTGTAAGCGAGGAGGCAGACAAAAGCTTAGGCAAAAACTGATTATCCCACTCACTCCCTAGTGTCACTCAGCTCTGGCTCCACCATATCGACCGCAGACCCCATCATCAATCTCGCTTCGTTCAAAAGGAAAATGTACACTAGAAAGGTTGAAAAACTAGAATCCCAAATACAGGATGTAAGGGGACATTGGCACAAAGGGTACTGGATGATAAGTAGATAGAGCTCCTACAGATCTCTTTGCAAAATATAAATGCTTAACTAGTGGCGGTGGTGGAGGATAGAATAAGAAATAGGTGGGAGATGAGTAAGATATCTAATTTTGAGTATGGAGAAGCTGTAGTAAGCTGTTAGCTTGGAAAACCAAGGTAGATCAAGCAAGAAATATTATAAAAGATATAAAATGCAACACAACTGAGATACTATTAAGAGAAAAAAGGGATATTGAGAAGGCATTTCAAACTTTCTTTAAAGATCTATAACATGAAGACTTAGCGACAACAGAGGAAGGAGTGAAAATCTGGTTGAAACAGGATGATACAGTATGAATAAGTGATGAAAATACAATTTTGAAAAGTAATATAACCCCGTGAAAATTAGTCAAGCTTTTAAGTAGGGGAAATCAGTCAAGGCAGCCGGCCCAGATGGTTTACCACATGACTTGTATGAAGCTCTATCGCATTCGCTGGTACCAATCCTGACAAAATTATTTGGGGAGATATTGGAGAAGAGGTCAGAGATACCCCAACTTAGAATGAGGCCACAGTGACACTAATTGTAAAGCCTGGGAAATGCCCAAGAAATTGTGGTCATACAGATCAATATCCCTTATAAATAGTGATTATAAGGTATTTGCATACATTTTAGCAGAGAGGCTGAACAGAGTGGTTGGGGACTCCAGCATGACGATCAGAAGAGCTTTAGAAGAGGAAGGGGATTGCGTGAGCTGGCGTTTAGTTTAATTGATGCTATGGACCCTACCATTATACATAGTCTTTCATAGGCTTTCGACCGGGTAAACTGGGCTTATTTGCGATCAATGCTAAAGCTCTATAACTTAGGTGGAAACTTTTGCAGGATGCTGGCTTTGACCTATCAAACCCCTTGTGCCAAAGTCTTAGTAAACATAAATCTTACCTCTTTTAAAATAACGATAGGACCAAGACAGGGATGCCAGCTCTCCCCGTTATTGTTCAATCTATACATGGAACCAATAGTAAGTAAAATCAAAAAATAGGAAGCAATACCCCCCTTTAGGTACAATAATTGGGTAAAAAAGGTTGCTCTCTTTGCGGATGATCTTATGGTTTATACATCTCACCTTCAGGCGGCATTGCCAACAATCAGGAGCATTACTGGGGAGATTTGGGAGGTAGCTGGATATTCCATCAATATTCTTAAAACAGAAATTATCACAAGGAATATGGGGAAACAAATAAACCTAGCTAAGAGGGAAGTGTAGTGTTTAGGGATTTAAATTACACAAAATATTTAGAAACTTCCTGAGGCAAATTTCTTAAAATTAATGAGAGAGGTCAGTAATTTGATGACAAGCTGGTCTCATTTACCCCTAACTAAATTGGGGAGAGAAGACTTAATTAAAACGTCCATCCTACCAAAATTACCTTTCTTATTTAATGCAATTCCCCAATTGTTTAAGAATGAATGGCTAGAAAGAAAACAAGGCAGGATAAACAGCTTTATCTGGGCCTCGAAAGGAGTATGGATAGCTTAGAAGAAATTATAGAGGAAGAAAGATAAAGCAGGTTAACTTTGCCGGACTTACGTTACTATGGCTCGGCTTTTATGTCTTTTATGTTAAAAAATGGAAGGATGCTCCTGCATTAACTGGGCGGTTCTGAAATTGGTAGGATGTTAAGAGAAATGTTGATGGACACTCCAGTGCAGATCCTGGTTTTTGTGTTCACATTGGGTGATCCTAAATGTTACAAAAAGGTGAGTTTCAAGGTTTTAGAAGGCATTGCTGAAGTATAGTTTTGGATCAAGAAAGAGAATAAACTGACCTATTATAATTAGTGTGCACCCATCTGGGATTCAACAGGCTTATCTGAATGGGTTAAGGGCAAACTGGCACCACCGGTAAAAGCTGCTGGCATCTAGACATGGGGTCATCTGGTAGAGGAGGGTAGATTGCAATCATGGGATGTACTCTGTGGACTGGAGGATAATGCAATTTCAAAATGTTATGACCTTCAAGTAAAATGCAGGTTCTAGACAATAGGTGAGGAGATAAAATATTCTAATGAATTGGAATAAATCTTAAATCAGGGGGTACCAAGAGCCAAGGAGGATTCCAGATTGTACTGGCTGCTGATCAATTTGGCAGATGGAGATTTCAGGTTGCTAGTTGAACTGTGGAAAAGACACTTACCAGTAATCCAGCTAGATAGTTTAAGGCAAGTAACTTTTAACACTCTTTACAGCACTATAAAGAAAGACAATTTAAGGACGATTATTTTCTGCATCCATAAAGCTTATTTGACCCATGTCAGGCTGTTGAAGCTGTGGAAAGGAGGAGTTGTGAGCTCTGCAAAGTGTGGCTTAGAAAAAGCAGATGATATTCATATCTTCTTGGAATTTTCAGAAGTTGAAAAGTTCTGGTAGGACGTGAGTAGGTTTCTGATGAATATTCTTGATATAGGAGTTCAGGTAAGCCTATCATTTATTATTTTTGGGATGCTGGGGGAACAGGCAAAAACGAACAAGGATGGAATTAAATTGTTGTTTTATATGCTTTTCCTTGCCCGTAGGGAGACTTGTGGGAAATTGATAATTAATCATCCACAGTTGACTACAGATTGTACTAATTTAATTAAACACACTCTTAAATTAGATATGATGGAATTGGAAAAGAAAGTACATAAGTTTTGGGCTCCAGTTGTGAAGTGGTTTGAGCAAGAGGGGGGGATAGGCCATTCAAAAGCTATTCATCAGGGAGTGGTTCAATGATTATGCCTTTTTACATCTTTGTTCTTCATTACCTGGTTTGGATTGCCATAGTATAAGAAGAACAAAACAAAAACAGAATTTTATGCTTTAGGGGTGGTAGATCTTATAAGATAAGGGCGCAAGCATAGGAAGATCTTAGAGGGCTAACCTGAGGCTAATGAGGACAAACAATTATAATAATTAACAATTAATTCTTGTTTGCTATTTATTTATTTAATTGAGTTTAATTATAATTTTTTTTGGATATTTATGATATTTTAGTTAATTGCTGCTAGGTTTGTAGGGGTCTAGAGTGTGAAGTTAAGAAATAATTAACAATGTATTAACACATTGTTGTGAATAATTTAAGTAACTTTTAAGTATGTAAATATGGATTTTTTTAAACTAATTTTTTAGTTGTGGAATGCAAGCTCTGTAGGGGTACATGGTGAGAATTTAACTAAGAATTAATTCATGAATATTTCTAGTTTGCAAATTAATTTTTAATAGAATTCTTTTAATATTTATATTATGGAATACTTAGAGGATGATTACTTCTTTGGCGGTGCTGTGCCGGCTCTCTGTGAACACAGTACCAGCAAAGCTACACATGGTTGTCCACCTTATTATGAATTGAACTTGTGTAAGGCGGATGGTCCTTTGCCTTTCCCATGGCAGCGCCAGAAAAACAGGCACCACAATGGGAACGGCAAAAAAAGTTCCAGCACGGCATGGATGGTGACAGCCATACCGTACTGGAACTTTGGGGGAATACAGGCAGGGGGGCACATGTTGTACCACCCTGAATGTATCCCCAAGGTAGGGAGCTTGGGGGCCCTGTTGGTCCCCCTTTGTTCCTGTACCATCAGCCTTTTCATGGCAAAGCCCCCGCCATGAAATGGCTGATGGTGCAGGAACTCATAGTATGTGGTGCAGCTCTGCCACTGCCAGGGAACGGCTTTTCCATGGTGCAGCCATTGGTCCAACGCTTGTATGATTTTGAAAGTCGTAATCTGGCTGACAGTGGACCTCTACTGCTGCACCACAGTGACTCGTAATCAGACCCTTATTTATTTTCACTATATTTTAGTTGTGGGCTGCTATGGTTGTAGGGGTCTAAGCTGAGAATTTAACTAAGTTATAATTAACTAACAATTATTTATTGTTCATTAATTATATCATTGACTTTAAATATGTTCATTATAGCATGCTTATTTTTTAAATTGTATTTTACGTGTGAGCTGCTAGGTTTGTAGGGGTATGGGATGGAAAGTTAATTAATTTTGAATTGAATAAACATGATCTGTTAATTGATTATTCATTATTTTATTGATATTTTCCCTTCTCTTGTTTAGATTGTAACAGGAATAGTATACTTAACCTGTTCGTATTGTATTTCATTGTATCCGGAATTTATAGAGCGCACTGTGACCCTACGGGTATCCTGGCACTTGAGCACATGGAATCAGTTATCCTAAAGTGTAATAACGGCTGCCGAAGAAAAAAAACCCAACCGACACCCTGGGAAAAAGCCAGGTCTTCAGCCTCTTTCTAAATAGCAACAGATCTTCTATCTGTCTGAGTTCAGCTGGGAGTTTGTTCCACATCGAGGCTGCTGCGATGCTGAAGGCTCTCCGACCAGACCTAACTCTTCTGAACGTAGGTACTCTCGCCAATTTGGCTGAGGAAGAATGGAGGTTGCGCAGGGGGGTATACCATTCAAATCTACTCTGCAAAGGCCTGGGTCCCATGCCATGCAGGGCTTTAAAAACTAAACGCATTCATTTAAATTTCCCCCTCTGTGCTACTGGGAGCCAGTGGAGCTCAGCCAAGGCCTGAGATGATGAAGACTGGGGGGATCTCATAAGTGTCAGTTTGGCTGCCACTGACTGTAATTCTCTGGAGTTTCCCCATCAAATATTTAGGGGATTCAAGTAGCAGAGCGTAACAATAATCCAGTCAGCTGAGAACAATACTCTTGACTATCAGCGGCCTGGTCTGTTTAGGGAGCATTGGGAGAATTCTGCGAAGCACTCTCATCAGAGCATAACAATTCCCAACTGTCAGATTTATTTGGGACTCCAGGCTTAATTTGCAATCAAAACTTATTCCTAGGTTACAGACTACCTTTGCCGGGATCAGGGGGGCTGTCAACGGTAGTGGCCAAAACCCAGTTGATAATGGATATGGAATCTTCCCCACTGAGCAGCACAGGATCTCAGTTTTTTCCCCATTAAATTTCAAATAGTTGTTTTAGAGCCAGAGCACCGTATCTTGCATACAGTTTTAAAATGTGTCCAGTCACAGTGCTTGATGGCCTTCCAGATATAAAAGCAGCAGGGTGTCATCAGCATAGTTTACTAAACTAATATTATGTGACTTGATGACGGCCACCAGAGGCCTCATGTAAATATTAAAAAGAATGGGACTGAATGCAGACCCTTGTGGTACCCCATTGTGGACCTCCCTAAACTTAGACTGATACAGGGGAGAACAACCGCCTGTGCCCTATCTGAAAGATAGGATTATAACCACTTCAGCCCACACACACCTACTCCGGCAAGCCTGGCTAGGAGTACCGCATAGTTAACCGTAACAAATGAGGGTCATCCATTACGGTCACCAGAGCAGCCTCTGTCTCATGTCCTGGGCGGAAACCAAACTGCACATGCTCCTGTTTCCAAAAACTGAGAAAGTTCTCTACTAACTAGTTTTTCTAAGATCTTCACAGGGTGGGGCAGCAATGAAATAGGCCTGTAGTTCTTAGGACAGGATGGGTCCAATGATTCTTTTTTCAACCGAGGTGTATTCAGCGCTCTTTTCCAACACACTGGTACCAGTCCACTCTTCAAAGATTGCATACATATCAATCTAAGTGTCGGAAGATGTTTTACTCCTAGAGTTTTCCATAATTTGTGAGGTAACGGGTCCAACGAGGAACCTGAAGACACACTACGGGCTAATTTAATATACTCCTCCACTTGTGGTGTATAAAAATGGTCAAGACTATCTGAGGTCTCTGACGCTTCCCACTCTTGTTTCTTGAAAGTACGATGATTCTCAGGTTTCACCATCTGAACCTCCTGAGTGGGAACATTGCTGGATTGTAGCCCTTTAATAATTTTACTTATCTTCTCCTGAAAAAACACGGCTAACTCATCGCAGAAAATCTGTGTTAGGGGATTTCCTTTTTTGTGCAGGTAGGATTGGTGATGTCATTTACTATTCTGAAAATACTCTTAGTGCTATTAGAGGAGTTCAAAATAACATCAGGGAAATATCCAGCTTTTGCTATGGTTATTTCCTTTTTATAGGTGGATATATTTTCTCTCCAGATTTTTTTGTCCCCATCTGTATATGTTTTCCTCCATCTTAATTCGGCTAGCTTGCATTCCTTTTTCAGGTGTTTTAAATTATCATTGTACCAGGGTGCAGAAGGTCTGCTCCTTTTTGTAATAATTTTTAGGGGTGCTAACTGGTCAAGTAGTGTATTAATCTGGTTGCAAAAAGTCAGATAAGTGTCATCTACATGTTTGCCTGCATCAAACAAATGATGCGTGCGGGACTCAGGTGATGGCATTGTCATATCAGTGAGTCTTTTCCAATCCCTGCCACTGAAAGTTTTTTTTTCTATCAGGATAATTTTGTTCAGTTTCGGGCAAATAATTCTAAATTGGATTAAATAATGGTCAGTCCAGTCTACTGGCAAAATCGTACCCATCTCAGTAAGGTCTTAATTAGCAAAAATAAGATCCAATGTATGCCCCCCTCTGTGTGTGGGTTCTCTGACCCACTGTGTCAAGTTCGTATTTGCACATGTTTGGGGGAGGTTCTGGTATCCGGAGTCTAAACTTCCATTGAGCCATAAATCGAAATCCCCTAAAAAGAGAGGTCTTCGGTGGGTTAGTGCCAAATTACTGAGCACATCTGCCAAAGCAGCGGCTGTAGGGGACTGGCTACTCTGGTTGGTCTATAGCAAATTATGTCAGTTACAACATGCCCCTTGGGATCCCAGAGGGCATATCCCAAAAGTTCAGAGCCACTTACTTCATTGATATTGACTGAGATAAAATTCCATTTATCTTTAAAAATGATCCCGATCCCACCCTCCTTTCCCAGTCTGCCTAGGTTTGTGTATTTCCTTAAAGCCTGGGGGACAGCGTAGGCTGAACTCCAAGTCTGACCCGGGTTGTGTCCATGTTTCAGTCCTGAAAAGAACCTCCAGTTTGTGCATCTCTATGAGAAGTTGGACCTCCACCCCATGTTTATGCAGAGATCTAACATTGAGTTGGCCACACGCAAGCCTGACCTCTTCACTCAGCTTTACTTGCCTCCTGATCAAGGCTACCTCCTTTGCCATTTTTCCTGACTCCCCTATTTCTCGCAGTTCCCTACTTGTGTAAGAATAGCCCTTTTGTTCTTTATTTAAAAGATCAAATTGGGCATCATGGCTAGTGCTGTACGCTGATGGTGCGTGGACAGGTGCAGAAGGGCTTGCGTTTGGCGCACTGCCAGTGCGCCCGCAAAGCTCTATAAAAATGTCTAAACTACAGTGTTGACACAGAGTAAACAATTTTACAATGACTGTTTATAAAATTAGGTGCAAAAAAGATTATCAGCAGTATGGTCTATCGCCCCTCGCACTCGCGGTAACAGACCCCACATCTAACGCTGCGCGGTCGCATCAGCAGGAGCTGAAGTGCCCGGAGCAGCAAAAAGACTAGAACGCTGACCCGAATCACAGCGGGCTCACTCTAACAGGCGAGCTCCGCCGGGTCCAAGTGCTATAAAATTGTATATAATATAGAGGTGATACAGAGTAAACAATTATACAATGAATGTTTGTTTTTAAAAATCAGGTGCAAAAAAGATTAGCAGCAGTATGGTCTATCGCGCCCCACACTCGCGGTAACTGACCCCAAATCTCACCACTTCAACACTTTCTCTACTGTTGCAAAGTTTGGAGAGGGAATATTAAATTTAAGCCCTTCGAAATTCAATGATTTCTCTACTGATAAAAAGGCTGGAATGGGAATAGTAAATTTTAGCCATCCTAAGTCCAACACTGTCCCTACTGTTGCGCTGTTTGGAGTGAGAATAGTTCATTTTAACCTTTCAAAAGCTAATGCTTTCTCTACTGTTGCACAGACTGAAGTGGGAATAGTCAATTTTACCCCTCCGAAGTCCAACACTTTTCCTACCATTGCATAAACTAGAATGGGAATAGTATATTTAATCCTCTTAGACTCTATTAGTTTTCATAATGTTGATTAAACAGACTTCATGGCAATGCTTAATTTTTCTATATTTTATGTTATGTGCTTATATTCTAACATTTATTTTCACTTTATAGCTTGCTTGTAAATGTGATTTCTAGGTTTTAAATGTTATAAAATTGTATTTATTGTTTACTTTAAATAATATTATTGTTCTTATTCGTGTTTATATTTTGTATGGTTATATTGTGTATCAATGTCATGCAATGACTCACAAATCGACACACACAAGCACACATACGCACACACATATGGTGTAGTAATTAATGCAAATATTTATTTTACGTTATTTTAATTGTTATTGTTTTATATTATTGATATGAATATTTAAATTATATATATATATATATATATAATATCATATTAATACATTTTAAATATTCAAAATATTGTAAAACAAATATTTGTATTACTTAAGTTACACTTTAAGTATGCGTATATATTTATTTAAATGCAAACACGTAAATATGTATTTATATTTTATTATTTATGACTAGCAACACCACCATCACGAAAATGAAATACATCTTTGTGCAAAAGAAAAGTCTGGCTTGGGTGTTTAACTGCAGTCCGTGTACCTGTTTGCTTGCCGACGGTTGCTGGCGACAAGTTGGAAGTTTATGTATTTATATATGTATATATTTATATATATAGTATTAAATATTAGTGGAATATATTTATGTTATATTATATTAACATTATATATAATCATGTTTAATCTTTACTACTTTAAACTCTATTTATATTTAAAAATCTATATTTTTGTTTATTTGAGGATGATACTAGGGCCAACAATATTTTTGTATTTACCATCATACGTGTAGGATCATTATATTGCTGTACTAATACTTTCAAAACAATATTTTTGTCAATGATATTGTTTACCACAATATTGTGTCAGTGAACCCCTATTAAATATAGTTTTTAATTAAAGTAATAAAGTACCTTCATTCAACAAGGTTGGAGAAGTGATGACCAAAAAAATTGGTTTCTTTCATACAGAGTAATGAGCCTGATCTGAGTCAAATAGCTGACAGAACAATATAGCAAATGCATCTGACATGCTTGAGAAGACTATGCAAGTTATCATATATGCTGGGAAGGCCTGGACAAAATTACCCTTTTCCCATGTGTAGTAAGCGGATGCCAAACTACTGGCAGGTTTTTCTTTTTCCGCATCTGCCCTTTCTGGATCGGAAAAAGGGAAGAATGCATGTGAAATGCCCTGCAAATCAAGAATTGCTCCTTCTGGGCATTGAGAAGTGCAGGAAACTATGATTACTTCTGCCAACTGCTATGTCAGGATCTAGAAAATATCAATAACTTTATGCTAAGTACATTCATTTACTTACAATGGCCGGTTCCTGACAATGCTCTTCAAATAAACTTTCCTAGTTATGGGGGTTGTCTGTTGTGTGTGCCTGCTAGAGTGCTAAGAGAATCTTGCAGGCAGGCATGCACTCAGACTTTCATTTTAGAGATGTTTCTTTGAAGTGCACTGTCAGGGGTCTGTGCACTGTATTTACCTTGATGCAATAAATGTAAGGCCTAGTCCCTCACAGTGATTTAAAAAGCATCTTTGTTTTTGTTTTTGTTTTTGTAGAGTGGTGTGGCTCACTGGTTAGAGGCGGCAGACCCGGAAGCAGAGAACGGCCCGGGACCAGGGTTCAATTCCCGACGCGGCAGGGTCGTGGACCAGGGTCAACGGACTCGATAATTCTCGCCTCGGTGCCTACTCTAACCAGGGATCACACTCGGCAACTCTGGGCATTAAGCTTGCTTCATCTCTACAACGGCCCCCCACAGACGCCAGGGATGCCTGGTTTCACCTTGGAGATACCCAAAAGGGACCATCTCACAGGGAAAGCCAGGACGGGTTTCCCAGTGGTCTTCAGCGCCAGGACACCCCGAGATGGGGTAACAGTGCGCTTTACAAGTATCATCATTACAATATTATTTATTTTTCTTTTTGTTTTTTTCTACACCTGCAGCAATGGATCAGATCAATTTTGTTCCGTAGGTGGAAGAAATATAGGCAATAACTCATCCACCATACTCTAAGAGGGTAATTCGCAAGGACTCAACTCTGAATTATCACCACCGCAACGCATCTAAAGTGGAGATAGAAATAACACCCCATTCACAAGCTGGTGCAAACTGCAGACATTGCCTATATTCCAGCGATAACTGCCCCAAAATTTATCTCCACGGTAGACACCATCAACCAACCCTAATGAGATGCAGAGTGGACATTCCCGTGCAAAAAAACACAAAAAAACACAACACCACATTCACAACGAACTGCCAGATCTGCAAAGCGAACCAAAAATAGGTGACAAGCAACGGTAGCAGCAGGGAATCAACACCTGCCTTCTGCTGGTGTTAAGCAGGATGGCTACCTGCAGCATGAAAGGAAGTCCAGCCAAGAGCCACACCTGTAGACCCGCAGATGCTAAGGAGACAATGATCATGCAACACAGATACCCATGAGGGCCAAAACACCCCCCAGAACCACCCCAGGCCCCTCTTCCCGGACATACAAATACTGTGCACAACACAAGAGCCACAACAAATACACAATGATGCACAGTGCCAAAATAAATGCACACGTTTGGCCAGAAGAACGAGAAACATCACACAGCATGGAAGTAACAACCAAAAACGTTATTGAAACACAACACAAAACAGCAATGTGGAAGACTCATTTCGGGTCCGCCAGGGATAATCTCGACGACACAGCCTGGAAAAATCAGGACGTGTGTCATGCCCACATCAAAGGAGCGAGACACAGAGAAACAGAGAAGGAAAGTGAGCCAGGGAGAGAAAGAGAGGGAAGGAAAGGAAGGGAGAGAGAGTCAGAGAGAGAGGGGGACGGGAGAGAGTGTGTGAGAGAGAGAGAGAGAGAGAGAGAGAGAGAGAGAGAGAGAAGGAAGAGAGAGTGAGAGAGGAGAAAATGAAGGGAGAGAGACAGACACTGCCGCCCCTGTGCACATCAGGCCCCACTGCTCACCTGCTGCCACCAGTGTGTCCATCAGTAGTCACACCACGTGCCCGTGAGAGCTCCAGCTGTGAGTGTTGCAGTATCCGCTGCAGCACTATGTGGCACTGACACATCAGGGGCCTTAGAAGGATTGTCGGCTGCACTGTGAGGCACTGACACTGACACACCAGGGAACGGAGATGTGGATGGTCTGGAGGCAGCAGAATTCATGAGCGAGCTGTGAGTGTCTCTTAAGGACTGGAGCTGGTTCCTGATGGGACGAAGACATCCATGGATGGTGTCCTTTTTGGTAGCCATGAGGCCAAACTCCACCTGCTCAGCCGTCTCCCTCTGACCCTCCAGCACACGGCATTGGAAGGCCATGGTTTGTTCCTGGGGGTCTTGGGAGAGTTCCAGGGCTGTGGGTGCCCCCTGCTGGGTTCTTTGGCCAGTGGGTGGGGTCTCCATGATGCAGCTGGGCTGCCATGATCCTAAAGGTGAGTTGCAGATGATGTCCATGATGTGTTGGAGGGCTTAGGTGTCGATGGTGGCGGTGTCCTCCTCGTCATCAGTGCAGAGTGGCTGGGACTGCTCTGCAGGGGGTGCTGATGGTGCCCCTGCAATGTGAAGGGGAGATGGTGTATTATATTATTTTCACATGTATGTAGCCGCATGATACATGTTGACATTTAGACAGCATGGCATTGTACATTGTGACAGTGTGTAGATCAGGGGCATGACCCAGAGTCATTGTGCGTGTGCACTGCTTGATTGTGCATCTGTGTGCCATTGTGGCTCTCTCCACCCATCCCCCCAGTACCTGGTGGCCACTCACCTTGGTATGGTTATGTTTTGTCCTGTGGAGCAGTGTCCGATCCCCTGACTCCATACACAGTCTCCACACTGATGACTGTTGACACCAGCTCCTCCATGTCATCCAGCATAAGCTGTGGGGCTGGGCTCTCACCTCCAGTCTGCATTGCTGCCTTCTGGTTGGCTGCAAGTTTGTCCTTGGCCTGTCACTTGATGTTAATCCATTGCCTCTTGGCCTCGTCCATTGACCTCCTGTGCTCTGCGACAGCATTCATCTTATTGACGATGTTCCGCCATATCTCATTTTTGGTTCAAATTAACACTTCGGAGGAGATGAACAGTTGTTGATGGTCTTCAATCACCTGCGGACTGAACTTCGTCTTCCTCTTCTTCTTGTCCATGCCCTTCCCTGTCCCTGAGGTCTCAGGCTGGTCATCCGGGATGCTTGTGGGGTTGCACACGTCCTCTGCTCTTGCTACGGCTGCCTCCATGGTGCATGGGTGTTGGTCAGTTTGTGTTTGGGTGTTATTTCTACTTTCATAGCGATTTCCTCGCCTGCCATGTGTGTGTTGCAGGCCTGGCACTGCTTATTGCTGATTTTCTAATCATGCTTTGACCCATCGCATGTTTGTTCGCATTGAGATTTGTGTTTTTATCGTCATCAAGGTGGTTGTATCACAGACATTGGCCGTGGTTTCGGCAGACTATCGCATGTTACTGCCTTGTTGTGAATTCCACGTTAACACTGGGTTATTTTACAGCAATCGGCTGCGATGTGTAAAGGTGCGTTAGCATTGTTTGGTGATCTTTAGCACATGTTATTGTGAATATGCACCTAAATCCAGCCCTAAGTGTGAAACCGGACAAACCCTGCAGCCTAATGTCTGAAAAGACTACACTGCCAGTGAGCTGTGGAGTGGTTTGAATATGGTGCCTTAAAGAAGATTCTCCACTGGGCAGGTAATATTTAGAAGGAATGATTAGCAATGTCTTCAAGGTCGAAAAACAAGGCCACGGTCTTGAATACACAATACTGATGAGTGGTCTGAGATTCCTACTTTTAAGATAGTACTATGACTGGCATCCAGTAGTTCGGGGCAAGAAACAAGAAAAAAATCAATCCTGAAGCTGAAACCACAAGCACATGACTTAAATGTTGTAAATAGGAAGATGATATAAACCAATCTCCATGGCTGATCAAGACTACTGTCTTCATAATAATATGTAATAGTGCCCTATTGTTTGCAAAAGCTGTATCCAGCAGACCAATCATACAGGCCAAGTCAAAGCGAATGGCCTGCTTTTCTCTCCATTAATAGGTCCTTGAGAGGAATGATGTTAGTGCAAATGGTTAAAATAATAAGCTAAAAGCTCTAGCCAACCCTATAATACAGCTGAAGCATTTCACTATATAATGGCAAATTATTAGGACACAATTATCGCTAATATGTATAGGCAAGTTTTTTTACCTTCCAAGAAATGCTTCACATGCCCAAATCTGCTTATAAAAGGGAAGGCAGATGCAAGTTTAGGGGCATTTATTAAAACATGCTGTGACATCCATGTTGTTTATATTTATCTCGTGCTTGCATGCATGAGCTGTGTTTTGATTCAATCTTGATTCCTGGCACGATCAGTTCCATATTAGAACATATGGTCGGACCTGTTAAAGGTAAAAGCAGCTAAGCCCGACAGTCTTCATCATGCAATTTGGAAGGATGTAATGATTGACAGCGCTGTAAAAGGTGCCTGTGTTAGTGAGCAGGTAATACTGACACAGCACGCACTTTCCCCCTCCTGAGGCGGAAGCCGGGAGGTCTCCTATCTTTCCTTGCATTTTAAATACTGATTTTACTTGTATTGCACTCGTTTTGCTATTCGTTCACACCTGAGCTAGATAGGTGTGCTGAGACCCCCTGCGCTTAGCAGCGCCTTGGAATTATTCTCACCCCCTCCCTGTAGCTCCGGTCCTGCTCTCGGCTGAGTGTTGACGTCGAGGGCAGGGCGCCGGTTTTGGCGGCCATCTTGGGTCGGGCTGGGCTAGTGACGCGATTGACAGCGCTATAAAAACAGACAGTGATGGCTCCGCGCAGCGGACGCGAACAGCGGACGCGCCGGACCTGCGCCGGAGTCGTGCCAGAGTCCTGCCCGTCTAAGAATCCTAGCCTTCCACCCCCTCTAAAGCTGGCTACCCTCAATACTAGGTCACTACAGAAACACCACCTGGAAATCTTCACCCTTTGTACAGGACGAGACCATCGATATCCTGACACTCACTGAAACCTGTCTGAGTGATACCTCCTCCCCGGACATCATAGCCGCCCTTCCCAGCGGGTATGATATGGTCTGGCATAACCGACCGGAGGGAGCCCGAGGCGGTGGTGTAGCAACGATCTTTAAAAATCAGCTTACGGTGACCAAAATTCTAACTGAGACCATAAATGCCGTTGACCTACTGGGGATAAAAATCACCATGAACAACTCTTGTCTCATCATCTTAACAGTCTATTGCCCACCCCAAAGTACTCCAATGTTCAACGATCTCTTTTTCCCTATTATATCGGATCTATGCACATGTTACAAAAACATCTTGGTGACAGGTGACTTTAACTTTCACTGGGATAAAAGGGATAAAGATTTATCAGCTCAGAAACTGCAGTCTTCCATGACCGCTCTTGGATTGGCACAACTTGTGGAAGCTCCAACCCACATAAAAGGCCATATTCTCGATCTCATTTGGTCATCTATACCAAAGACGGCCATCACAAATATTACACCCTGTATCTGGTCGGATCACCACCTTATCCTGTATGACATACCACAAAATAACTCCCAGACTAAACTCCCATTAAAAACTAAAAAAGTGCGCCAATGGAAAAAAGTCAACTCTGATACCCTGACCAAAGTTCTGTCCAAATGTAAACAGAAAGCCATAATTCCATCAGATGGTACTGACCTAGACCTAATTTATGACACGAAAATAACCACTCTCAGGCAATCAATTGATGAGATAGCCCCCGAAAAAACACAAAAAGTAAAGGGTGCAGATAAAGGAGCCCCTTGGTTTACCCAAAACCTACGAGACCAAAAAAGAAAGCTCCGCTACCTTGAAAGATGCTGGAGGAAATCCAAAAAGGACACTGATAGGGAATCATACAGAACATCGTTTCAACTATATAAAAAGCTTATCGTTTCAGCCAAGAAGGATTACTACGAAACACGCATGAACAATGCCACAAACATCCAGAAAGAAACCTTCCAAATACTGAAAGAGCTAAGCAAGAAGGAGGAAAAGGCAGATATATTGATCAATTGTGACACCTTTCAAGGATACTTCCTTGAAAAAGTAGCAACCATATTGTCAGATATCAAGAAGGATACACTACACAAACCGTGCCACTGCCACCGTTAAACTCCTCAACCCCTATCATCACTAGATTTCCTGAAATCGACTCTACCACTCTTAGACAACTAGTAGCATCCACCAAGTCAGGCTCCCCCGCCGATCCCTGCCCACCCGACATTTTTCGACTAGCCATCCCGATTCTAGAGGACTAGATCTTAGACCTCCTAAACAGTTCATTAGCTACTGGATCATTACCAACTACCTTTAAAGAGGCACGCGTCAGACCCCTGATAAAAAAACCTGGGGCAGATCCAACTAGCCTGAAGAACTACAGGCCAATTTCCCAGCTGCCATTTTTATCAAAAGTACTAGAACAGCATGTGTTAAAATCTTTACCACCCCTTCTGGAACTTCACCATCTTCTCCAGGAGCGGCAAGCTGGTTTTCGTGCCCACCATAGCACAGAACTAGTAATGCTGTCAGTACTGGATGAGCTCAGATGCATGGCTGACAGTAAAAAGCCAAGCGCCCTGATATTGTTAGATCTTTCAGCGGCGTGTGATACTGTCAGCCATGCACTGCTCCTGGACAGACTAGCCAGGTCCGGGATAAGAGAACAAGCTCTTCAATGGCTAACGGCCTTTCTATCAGGGAGGACGCAGAGGATCCAGCTAGCAGATCAGGTCTCCGACGTGGGCGCCTTAGTTTGTGGAGTCCCGCAAGGGGTCCGCGCTCTCTCCACTTTTATTTAATCTATACCTACAGCCACTGATAGAATCCCTGGCAAACATGGGCTGTAAAGTTTTTAACTATGCCGATGATACTCAGCTGCTGCTGAGTATCGACAACACAACAGCGGCTCAGTCCATGGCCCAAAATATACTACGGTTCACAGTAAATTGGATGTCGTCCAACTTATTGAAAATCAATCCAGACAAAACAGAAGTCCTTGTAGTCTCAACCTCTACTTCCCCCTGGAACGATTTGTTCTGGCCACAAGAACTTGGACCTACCCCAAAACCGTGCCCTAGTGTAAAGAGCCTCGGAATGAAAATCGATCAGGAACTCTCGATGGCTAACCAAGTGTCCGCTGTGGTTGGCTCCTGTACCAACCTGATCAGGCAACTACGTAAGCTTGTCCCTCTACTCTCAAGGAATATGCTACGAACCATTGTCTCAGCCACAATAGAGTCTAGAATCGACTACGGTAACACGTTATACCTAGGCCTCCCAAAAAACTCCATCAATCGTCTTCAGGTCATCTTGAATGACGCAGCTCGCTTGATATTTGGAGTACCTAGGCGAGGCGAACCCACGCCTCCCCCTTGCTTTATAGGCCACATTGGCTCCCTATGAAACAAAGAGTCGAATTTAAGAGCATGTGCATCTGCCATAAAGCAATCCATGGACAGGCGCCAGCCTACATAAAAGATAGGCTTGAAATCTACGAACCTAAGCGCACCCTGCGATCCTCCGACTCCTTCCTGCTATCCTGTCCACGTTTTAAACTGGCAACAAAAGGAGGCAGATCTTTCTCAGTCCAAGCTCCTACCATCTGGAACAAGCTGCCGGAGGTGCTTCGTAGAGAATCCAACCTTCTTCGCTTTAGGAAATCCCTGAAAACCTTACTTTTCAAGGATGCGCTTACATCTCTGTAGTTAGGTCGATATTTCTATACTTCCTTCTTGTTTCTTGTTGCTGTACTTGGTCAGAAGCGCTTTGAGACCTGTCGGTGAGTTGGCGCGATACAAAACCCAGATACAAATACAAATACAAATACAAAGTGAACAATACAACTTTTTTTTTTAATATTTGGAGTTGGTTTTAGATTCTTTACAAATAAGAGACGTCTGGTCATGCCTGTTTCTTTCCAAGAATAAAAAAAAAATGGTAAATAAAGTTAAGCAGCAGCTATCAAGACACAGGACAAAGGCCTTCTATCTGAACGATCACATGCAGGAATGATGGATTTTAGGCAACAATACCATCCAAGATAGACTGCTTTACGTGGCAGTTTGTTACTCAATCATTCTATACCAACAAACAAACTTACTCCACCGTGGACCAAATCCAACTAAAGTGTTGACTCTAGGCTTTGAAACACAGGAGTTAAGAATATTATTCACAGTGTCTCCATCTGTCCTAGTCTACTAGTTGAACGGAGATCCCTGGTGAGGAAACTGTTACATGAACAGGGATTTGTTCTTGTAGGCAGGCAATTTTTACGTGCTTGGACCCGAACAATCTGTACTTAAACATTGCCTTCACGAAATTCATGATCCTGGTGGAAAGAAGATTAGCTAAAGCCAGTTAGCATTAGTAATCTGGATATTAAAGGTAACTGCATGATTGATTCATTTTTAAATGATCAGTTTCAACGTATTTTAGTGATTTTATATAACGAAATGCCGTATTAAGTCGCTGCTGTCCCTCTGCTGTCATATTAATTAGCATTAACTGATTGGCTTGAATATTTTCATTCACTGTGTAGAATGAAATGGCTTATCAAGCTATTATCAGACTATTGTTGCCCTTTTGCTGCTGCCTAATTTATCATTAGGTTTTAGATATTTAAATAGGTAGTAGGTGACCTGGGATATTTACTTTGCAAAATACTTTTATTTGGTCACGGTACTTCTTTTTGGTCACGGTACTTCTTAATTAATTGTCCTAGCACTACATAATGTTGTTTTATAATGGTTTTTACTAACCATATACAAAAACGTTATTATTATTATTTATATTATTATATGCCCAACCAATGAGTTTTTATCTTTTCTTAACTTTATGGATTTGGTTTGGCTCTGATTACACTAAAATGTTTGAAAAGGTCCAGCTTTGGTTTACTTGCAGGACTCCCTTGCCTCTCAATGTCTCCTAACTGAGCAACATAAACAACAAAAAAACATAGGGCCTGATTATGATGCTGGGCGGCGGGGCTGCCCAACATCAGGGCAGTCGGATGATGCCTGGCATGCAGGTGGTCATTCCAACCACCAAATTATGATGGGACCGCGGATGTGGCGGTCGGAATCTGCCCTTCTCCATTGAGACTTGTGCTGCAGCCCAGGTAAAGGGCTGCAGCACATGCCACATTGGAAAAGGACAATATGTGCACATCAATGCACACAATGTGAGTCGGGACACTACATGTGCCCCCAGGGCTACTTTTCAGTGGCTCACAATGGAGGGGGCCATGTTTGGGCCCCCCAAATGCTGTTTCCGACAGCCTTTCAATGTCGGTGGGACCGCCATGAAAAAGGTTTGGGAAAGGGTAATTATAATAAGGGAATATGATTACAGCAGCAGCCGTGACAGATCATAGATCCTGTCGAAGGCGCTGGTCTTTCCCCCCCACAGTTTCTGTTCTGACTACTAGCATCATAATGTGGTGGTCAGACCAAGTCCATGACTGTCAGGGGGACCGCCACTGATGGCCTGTCCGACATTGTGATGAGCCCCAAAGTGCCTACTGAGACTTAACCACACACATCTATGGTGTCAAGAATGTAGGCTTCAAATGATCTCTTCGAAACCTGCTGGGGTAGCATCTCTGTTGGAAACTGTATTTTTTGTAGCCATCATATAATATTTAATAAAATATGCTTAGAATTTAATAAAATCTATTCTTTTTACTGCAGTACAATGCAATGATTTCACAGTTACAAACATATATTAGGATGCTTAAGTTATGGAATAACAACTCATAATGTTTTAATTTACACGTAATTTGACATGTTCTAACCCAGTCAATTCCAATTATATTGATGTGACATGTTTATGTGACATCAAGAGATGAAAACCAACAATTGCAGTGTTACAGAGACCTACCATTTCTTGGCACAATAAGGAATGCAACTTATGTCCTTATGTGGGCAGTCCTCTGGATAACTTGTAGGTAAATTCTCTGGTGTAATGTATGGGTGTTCCACCATTTACACAATATTCCAAACTCTCATCCAACTGCAGATTGAGAGGGAGAGGTACATGAATTTGTTCCTTAAACCAGAGATACCTACTGCTGTAGTGTAGATACTTTCTAAACTGTAAAAACTGTTTAGGGGCATGGCTTGACCACGGACTAAGATGGTCGCACTGTTACGGAGCTCCGGTCCAAATCAGCACATGCGATGTTATCCATACCTCTAAATGACATATATTTGCCGGGGACTCGCACCGGCTGAAGAGGCCCCCACCTGACACTAAGATTGGCAGTCTGTTTGCCCTGCCGGATCCAGGAAATAGCCAGGGAAGATTGCCTCGCCCTAAAGCAATGGCCACAGGGTGGTGAACTGAAGGAGGGACCGCCGGGGAAAAGTAAGCAGCAAGCCGAGTGAGCAATCTCGCCATCCAGCGTGAACCGGTACCCCAGCATAGTGGTGACCAAAGTGGGGAGTGGCGGACCTGCTTAATGCCACGCCTTAACGGAGGGACCCAGTGGTGATGCCATAGAGCGGTGGGCAAGCCGCCACCGAGGCCAATTGACTGAAACGTAATCCACAACACTTCCTTCCTGTGGTGAATCCTAAACAGGGATTAGAGAACAGCGAGGCAGGGGGAAAAGATCTTGCCACCCAGCAGAGACAAGCACGACGGTGGTCGAGGTGAGGAGAGGCGGTGTGGTGCAGAGCCGTGCCCGGAGGGGAGAGACACAACAGACACGGCTGAGATCGGGTGGGGGGCGGTATTCTGACCGCCTCCTGAAGTTGGAGATTTCCGCTGTCTCCAGGTAGGAGTTGACATGCTGAGCCCCTGCCTATGATCTTCCCTTTTAGCAGTGTGAGATATTGGCATATTGGCATATCCAGGGGTACGGAGCAAGCCCCGGGCCTCGGCCCAATGCCGTGGGGGTTCCAAGTGGCTGCAGTGAGCTAGACCCTGTAGTGGATAAACCTGGCGACCTGGGCGGTCAAACGATTGACAAGAGGTACAACAGAGGAGACTGTTGGGAGGTGGGGGTCCCGCCGAGTAGAAGGATTTAAGGCTGTGGGGAGCCACCTGCTCTGGCTACAACTGAAGTAAGAGGGATCAGCGTTGGAGCTGGAGTGGCCTTCCCGCAGGAACATATTGCATACCTAGCGCTGGGAGTAAGCGGCGGGTCCTCAACCACCCAAACAGTGACGTGCTGCCCAACAGGGACCTTAGTAAACTGTTGATTGGTCCGCTTGGGTCAAGCAGGAGGAACTAACCCAAGCACCCCACAAACCATTGTCAAGCTTTAAAGTCAGAGGAATACCTGTGCACTGAAACAAGGGATCTCGGCCTGGAAGTGGATCCCAGTGGGCCTGACCATGTTACGGATGGACCCTGCTTACCCAAACAGGTCTGGGGAGGTGAGGAGGGCCCCTTTAAACAAAAAGTCTTAAGTGGGGAAAGGCGTCAGTCCCGGTGACAAAATCCTGGTAATTGCCACAAGAAAGATTGGAAAGCCCAAAGGCAGGGGCCCAGTGCAATCCAATAAAATGGATAATTATTCTGTCAGAATATCTGCAATGAACATAGAAGAAGAAATCCTGGCATAAAAACCCTCCCTCACTGAGATAATGGTGGCGATTCGGGCTGTCAAGGGAACCCTAGAGCCAAAAATAGACTCAGTATCCACAGATACAGGTACCCGAAGGTGCAAAGGGACCGAGCGCAGACCTGTTTCTGGAGGACCTCATCATCAATAGGCTGCAACTGGTGCGCTTGCCTGATTTTTTCTCCATTGAGCAAGCACACAGGGCTCAGATGCCACCTCCAAAGCCAGGAGCTCTCCCTCAAACAATTATTGCCAGAATATTTAATCATTGTGAAAGAGATGCAATATTGCAGGCGCCCAGAGCGAAAGGCAACTTACCTTATGAAAACACTGTGATCAGATTCTTTCCCGACTTCAATCTTTAAGTGCAGCAACAAAGAAGAAGCTTTGAACCGGTAAAGAAGGAACTGCATGCCAGAAATGGTAAATACATGATGCTCTTTCCGGCTCGACTGCGGGAGATTGCAGAGGGGAAAATGTGGCACTTTACTACACAAGAGGAAGCCAAGGAATGGATGGAGGGTGGCGCACTGTTTGCTGCAGACAAGGCAAAGACTCAAGCCGTGGAAGTGGAGCTTGCAAGGAAGGTGCCAAGACAGGAGAGGGGCCGAATCAGCAGGCTCCCTCACCGGAGTCGGCTAGCCCCACCATTTCTGAGGCAGCAAAAGAGTAACAAGTACTGAGATTAGAATAGAGGTAACAATTTGAGCCTGATTTTGATCGAAGTCAAGCAGGGCGAATAGAGGCATCAAGATTTTGAGACTGCACTGACAGGAAGATCTGGTAAAGACCATCCAAACTGACATTTATAGAGGCTATCAGCCAGCAAATGGGCTTGGACTGGAGGTTGTAAAAGTAGCGTGCTTCGAACATGGGTCTGGCTGGATCAGGCACCCCCCAATCTTATAGTTAGATCAGTTACGTTAGTTAGGGGAAGACAAGCGCTCTGCAGGTTGGAGAGTTGGGGTTTCCAAAACCCCAAAGGCCTGGTAGCATGGTGGGATGTGGAAGTTGGGGGAGCTCAACAAGTTACACAGTACTACTAGGTATAGGGAGCGAGTATAAGTTTACATTCAAAGCAAATCGTCCGAGAGTAGGGTCTGCAGACAGAACATGTACACTCAATTGGCGATATATAAACAGACCCAATCAGTAGTGAAGATTTGGTCCTGGAATGTGAATGGCCTCAATGGCAAACTTAAAAGGGTGACGGTGCTACAATGTAGTAAACAAAAGACACACAATTGATGGACGGATTGCAGAACAAATCAAAACATTCACCCCCAGTCAAGAGATCTGGTTCAAATTCATCATTCTTTTGCTCAACATGCCACCCCAGTTTGGTCCTGGCCATATGCAAATCAGTCTTTACCCTGTGCCTCGTGGGAACAGTCCAGCTCGAACTGCCAAGCCAGGTCCTCACTGTCCTGGAAACAAGCATCCTAGGACCGGTTTCGGGGTTTCACCTCTCATCAGCCAGGATAGCTTGAATCCAGTGGCACAGTGAGCCTCTGACCCACATCTGGGCATATCCGGCGCACTTAGGGCGAGAAAGCATAAGACACTCAATAGATGGACGGAATGTAGAACAAATCAAATAATTCACCCCTAGTCACATGATCTGGGTCAAATCCATCATTCTTTTGCTCACGATGCCAAACCAGTTTGGACATGGCCATATGCAAATCAGACTTGACCCTATGCCTCATGGAAACAGTCCAGCCCCAGCTTCCAATCCAGGTACTCCCTGGACTGGAAACAAGCATCCTAGGACCGGTTAAGGGGTTTCACCCCTTTATCAGCCAGGATAGCTTTAATCCAG
Source organism: Lissotriton vulgaris (assembly GCF_964263255.1). NCBI lineage: Eukaryota > Metazoa > Chordata > Amphibia > Caudata > Salamandridae > Lissotriton > Lissotriton vulgaris. Next base: position 942,404,453 of record NC_141696.1, read on the forward strand.
TGGCACAGTGAGCCAGGACCCACATTTGGGCATTCCCGGCGCACTTAGTGCGAGAAAGCAACTGACGCACAATTGATGGATGGAATGCAGAACAAATCTAAACATTCCCCCCCAGTCAAGAGATCTGCATGAAATCCATTATTCTTTTGCTCACCATGCCACCCCAGTTTGGACTTGGCCATATGCAAATCAGTGTTGACACTACGCCTCATGGGAACAGTCCAGCCTGAACTGCCTAGCCAGGTCCTCCTTGGACCGGAAACAAGCATCCTAGGATCTGTTTCTAGGTTTCACCTCTCATAAGCCAGGATAGCTTGAATCCAGAGGCACAGTGAGTCCGGGACCTCGGTCTGGGCATACCAGGCGCACTAGGGGTGAGAAAGCAAAAGACACACAATTGATGGACAGACTGCAGAACAAATCAAAACATTCACCCCCAGTCAAAAGATCTGGGTTAAATCCATCATTCTTTTGCTCACCATGCCACCCCAGTTTGGACTTGGCCATGTTCAACTTAGTCTTGACCCTGTGCCTCATGGGAACAGTCCAGCCCGAACTGCCAAGCCAGGTTCACTCTGGACCAGAAACAAGCATCCTAGGACCGGTTTCGTGGTTTCACCTCATCAGCCAGGATAGGTTGAATCCAGTTGCATAGTGGGCCTGGGACATGCACCTGATGTGGTCCTCCTGCAGGAAACACATCTTAAAAGCAACTATTGTAAAGCACTAGACAGGTATTGGTATACACTCATAGCGTATGCAGGCTACACCTCTGGCTCCAGGGGAGTAGGGATCCTGATCAGGCGCACATTTACCTTTATCCAAAGTAAGATAAGGACAGACACCTCAGGGAGGTATGCAGTCGTAAGTGCGATTTGGCAAGGAAAGAGAATCAATCTCTGCTTGGTGCATTCCCCTCCAGTTCTCCAGACAGTAATGTTCAAAAGCATTGAGACCCCTGCTACTACAGTTGCCTGAAGGTAGATTGGTCCTCAGAGGTGACATAAATGACCTTGTATCAACGACACTGGACGTGACTGGCGGGGGGCCCCATGGGGATGGGTACCATTAGAAAGGGAGGTCAACTGAATAGAATCCTGGAGGCGATGGGCCAGGTCGACATCTGGAGTAGGCCTGGGCGGTAAATTCAGTTCTGCTTGCGGATTTTTCGGAATTTGGGTAATTTCACGTTCCGCGGAGGATGCAAAATTGCCCACAAATCTTCGTTCCGCATCTTCGCGAAATTGTTTGCTTGTTCACGTTCTCAAATGCATGTTCGCAAAATATTTCCCTCCGAGCATGCAAACAGCAATTGCGAACAGTAAAAAAGCATTGCGAACGAGCAAAACCGCATGTTCGTGGAATTTCTGCGTGTTCGCAGAGATTTTTTACAGTTTCGTGGAGATTTGCATAACGCGATTACACAAATTCCACCCACTCCTAATCTGGAGGAACCAACACCCAAATGCGCAGCAATGCACACATCTATCAGCATCCTCCAAAGCCGATACGTTATTACATAAGGTCAGGGATTAGGGGATTCTGCATCGAACCTCTGGGAAGCCTTCAAAATGGTCCTAAGAGGTTGAGTGCAGGGAAAGATAGTAGCTGTTAGGAAAGAAAGAATCCTTAACCTACTTCTCTATCAAAATCTAGCCAGCAAGGGGGCAACCGCATAAACAGCACTGCACTAGGCTTCTTTGCCAGCGGTGGTTAACCATGCAGCAGCATTTGTGATTGTATACAATTTATTAAAAAAATAATTAAAAATACATTTTAAAAAAATGCCTCACCCTCAAAAAAGAAATATTAATGCTGGAATCCCAGGCAGTAGGAACTGATACCCAAGCAATCAAGGATAGACAGCTCCTAAGGGTGCAGCACAAAGAGCTAAGGGACTTAGCAGAAGATAGCGCCAGAGTATAGAATGTATGGTATTGGGGGTAAGCTGCTGGCCTGGCTAGACAAAAGACAAGAGAGGAAGCTGGGTTCCAGGACTACGAAATGAGGCAGGGGACAGATATGTAACAGGCGCTGAAATAGCAAGAGTTCCCCAAATATTATGAGGGGATTTATGCCTTTCGCTCATAACATACAGAGGAGGACTGCAGAGATTTTCTATGGGCTATTTCCCTGACGTGACTCTCGGAGGAGGAAAGGGAGCGACTAGAGGATGATTTGACAGCTGATGAAATCAGATCAGCAACTTGTGCAGATCAGAGGATGGCAGTGATAACAACAATCCCAAATCCTGGCAAACCACACTCGCAATGTGGGTCATAATGGCCAATCTCATTAATTAATTATGATGTGAAAGTGTTCACCAAGCTCTTGTCCACACGTTTGGCTGATGTGATCACCACTCCAATCAATCCAGACCAATCTGGACAGCGGACTCGCGCTGCCAGGAAAAGGGGTAGAAGTCCATTGAGCTTCACCCGCCCCGCCGTCGCTTCGATCCAGAAGCAAGCAACCTCGTGGGAGCTAATTAAAAGGAGACTACCTTCTCCCTCAATACGGAACAATCTCGACCAAAAAGAAACCCCCCCTTGACGGCTACTTCACACGTAGCAAGCATCCTGTTCACCGAACCGGCAGGAATTATCTCCCCTCCGGTCAGAACAACCATTTCCAACCCCATGCGACTGCATCCAGTAGCGCAAGCATCCTGTTCCTCGTACCGGCTGGAATTTTCTCTCCTCCGGTCAGAACAAACACTCCCAACCCCATGCGACTGCATCCAGTAGCGCAAGCATCAAGCTCTCTGTGACAGAAAGAAAGTCTTAAGCCACCATACCCGTAATTCTGGGTTCTGAAAGGCTTTTCGCATTGTAATGCAGGCATTAATTGTAAAACTGTCCTGATGATGATCCCAGTTTATTATGAGCCCTTAGGGATCGAAACGTCCAATACAGTGTAACATATGATTTAATATGTATACTTGAAATTGTTTACACTGTAGGGTGAATTTGTTGAAACTATCTACTGTAATTGCAAGTCACCCCTTGGCTCAAAAACTTGTCTCTTGCCTGAAAAACGTCTTTCTTTCTTCCATCTCGCTTGCTTTGATTTGTTTTTTCTAACCTTTTGGGATAGGTACAGGACTGTACCCTATCTCGCCGTTTATCTTGGTCCTTCTTGGGTCAACAAGATTCTACATTATTCCTTAAATAAACTCACGCCCGGCTGGACGTTGAAAAAATATAGCACTGATCGTAGTCTATATTATTATTCTCTTGTCATATTGAAAATCCATAGGACCCTTGTTCTCTGTAATAATGTAATTCAGCAGCAAGAAATAGAATTCTAGGGCTGCATGCTCGTCAACCAAGCCAGTTCCCCAGTATCTTTGGTAGCCCAACTGTAAGACATGACCTTTTTTGTGAGGTCATTCCTGATTTTTTGCAATTTGCTGGACCTTATATTTTTACTGGCTTTAGAAGCCCTGCAAACCAGTAGTAAAGAGCATGGGTTCCCCTTTTAACACTATTGAATTGGCATACTCCCAATTGGGTATTTGACTTGCCTATAAGTCAGTATTTTATCATCACTACAATAGAGATGCAAACATCGAATCTACCATTGTAGACTGACTCTAGGTGTGCAAAAATGCAATTTGATCAATCCTCAAAAAACTTTTGACAGGACAAAAACGTATTTTTAAATAATAAGAAGTGCAGCCAATAAGTAAGGGTGCAATATTATCCAAATGTAGAACATGTAGAAATGTAATGTTAAGATATCCTTAGAGTTACTTGCACCCAAAGACATTTTTTCACTGTGGCATGCCAAGATGTCATGTGTGAAAAACCAAAGTACAGATTAATTGGAAATGGGACTAGCTAGTAAAATAATTAAACAAACTATATTTAATGATGAAGTAGGATTTTTAATAAATATTATGGAAAAATTACTTTTAGAATGTTACCCTTCACCTGCCTGAACTGACGAAGACTGATTACCTGTCTGAACTGACAGATGGCTGATTAGCATAATCTGCTGTTGAATCTCAGCTAGTAATTAGCCTTGAATACTTGTGAAATGCCTCCCAGGAGCAAACAATAGGCTGACCTGACCTGAATAGGCAGGGATTAACTCCTCTGAACCCCACAGAATATGCAGAGTGAGGCTGGGACAGCACAGTGTAAAATCCTACTTCACTGGTCTGCAGAGTTACTATAACAAGAAGGAACGGGATACCAAGAAGATTCTTGTGCATCTGCTGTTTACTTGATGACGATTCCTCCTTTGTCCTAACAAATTTCTCTTTTTGGGTTCCACATGTAATAGTTGAGGCGCATTTGAAAAGAAGGGAACAGGATTCAAAAAAAATCTTCTACATCTACTGTCTGCTTGCTGAAGAATCCTACTTTTTTCCTACCAGACTTCTGTATCTGGGTGTATTTTGGGTACAATTGTTTACTAAAAATGGATTTTAGTGTTAGATGTGGGAGGGAAATTAGATTACTATAGTACACTCCCCCCACACACACAACCTGCCATCAGAGCTGAAGTTTAGTGCGGCCCACAATTTTACCATCTTGAAAATACCCAATGGGGGTAGGGTTGGTCCCAAGAACTTTTATTCATGGTTAAAGAATGTCCAGGAGTCATTCCCACGCACAAGCTAGTGGCAGGCATAAATATGGCACCTCAAGTGGGGACACAATGCAGAAGCCATGTTTGGAATACACATCTTAGACCAGTGCAAGTACCTATAGCGTTTGTCATAGATCTAGTGAAATTGCCTTGAAATCTAATTTTTTTTAATGTGATGACCAATGCTACCAACAGTGCTGAATGCAAGAAGCTTTTGGAACTGGTCCAGAACACTGTTGATGATTTGAACAGGCTAGAATAGAACAAAAAAGACGATCAAGTTTAAAAAAGACATTAAACCATACACACTAGAGAGAACATATCCTTACCTAAATAAATAATTTTACCTGAATAGGAACTACACTAACACCCATAATAAATGTCCTGAGGTAGATTTAACAAACACAACACACTGGTTGGCTTCTCTGAAACACCCGCAGAATCGTTGAACAGTTCTGACATGGGAGAAGGTACCAGTACCTCCTTCAGAACACCAAACCAACCTTTTTAGGGAGAGGCCAGAACAAACTACTGAAACGAGGTTGAGTTAGACAACAGCGCTGGTTCAACGCACCAGGCGATTGGCAAACTCAACAGAAATGTTACCAATCGTAACAGACCGAGACCAACCTCCTCGTATGAATAATTCACAGACAGTACCTATTTTTAACATTTGTACAAACACCTTCTCTCAGACTCTGAACTCAAACTACTGAGTAAGGGCTTATCCTTTGTACCCATCATTCTTCCCAACTACCTATACCTACAGACCTAATTCTTATGATTCTTTCACCAGATCCGGCAACACACCTACTTCCTTTTGAATCCCACACAGACCACCACAGCCAACACCTCTCTATGGCCACCCTCAACCTTCTCACCACCCTCCAACAGTATCCCTTTTGAAATACATACTTTTGAGAAAATGGTTCTCAATGAAGTCTCCGAATTGGAGGCCACACAATGGTTCATTCCTTATAATATCTCATTAGACAAGAAAAGGGCCCTCACTGACCTAAAGACAAATCACTGATTAGTAAACAAACGAGCTGATAAAAGTGGTGGTATTGTTATCCAAGAGATGGAAATTTACAAAAACTGAGATATCACAGTAGTTAGCAAATACTGACCACTAGTACAGATTACAGACTGACCCTACACATGAACTCCAATAACTTATTCAAAAGATCACATGTGAAGCCAGAACTATGGGTTACTTAAGCCAGAATGAAAACCTTTACTTAAATATCAAATCGCCACAGACACCTTTGATTTATACGCTACCTAAAATTCACTTCAATATGACCCAACTGGATGCCCGATTGTGTCAGGCTGTGGCTCCATTTTGGAACCCCTAGGTCAATGTGTTAACTTTTTCAACAAGAACTTTGTTCCTAAGATCTCCTGCTATATCAGGGACAGCATGGAGATGATAAACCAGATAAAACGCCATCCGTTTGACACCGATTCAGACATTCTCTGCTCCCTAGATGTAGAATCACTTTATAAAAACATTTCCCAAGGGATTACTGGTTATTGAACATATACTGGACACAAGACCCCGCCCTCATGCTGTACAGACTATCTTTATTCTACAATTACTAGAACTTTGTGTCACCAGAAATGTCTTCTTATTTGACAACCAGTTCTATCACCAGGTCAAAGGGACATCGATAGGAGTGGTCTTCGCTTCCAACTTTGCCATACTTTACATGGATCATATAGAGATGACTAAAATCCTGACGGCCACCAATTCATTCTGTACTGTTTTTTTCGCTGTGGAAATGGTATATTGATGATATTTTCCTGATTTGACATGACACTGAAGAGACTTTGAGACAGTCCTTATATTTGCTGAACAACAATTGCCATGGATTAAGATTCACACTCTCACATAACAATACGGAGATTTCTTTACTTGATCGCAATATTAAACATAGAGATGGCAAACTATTTACTAGCCTATTTAGGAAACATACTAAATGCAATAGCCAGCTGAGATTTGAAAGTCACAACCCACAGGCCCTGCTTGACTTGCTCCTCTTTTCTCAATTTATCTGGATTAGGAGATACTGCTCATTCAAGGAAGCCTACTTCTGTGAAGCGGGCGTCTTATCTAACAAACTGATGGCAAGGGGCTACCCATACAGTCTAATATAAACATCAGTGAAAAGAGCTTGGTATTTCCCCATGACTCCCTTCTTTCTCCCAAACCCCAAACTATGTAGAATCGCATGGTTTGTTTAACTACGTTCTCACCAGTCTCCACCTTAGTGAGAAAATGTATTCTCAAACATTGGGAGGTTCTCATTTCAGGTAATCTGAACCTAGAACAACCCCTCTTTGCATTTCACAAAAACAAGAACATAAAAAACCATCTTCTCAGAGCAGCATTGCCATCTAGAAAACCTACATTGACACTCAATGACCATTGGGGTTTGGAGCCTTTATCCGGACATCCCAATTACGGAAACTGTGTTGCCTGTCAATTTGCAATTGAATGTAAGGAATTATCTTTTAGCAATGTAAAGATACAATTGAAACAATTTTTGAACTATAACACTTCTAATGTCGTGCATGCTGGGCAAACCACCCAGAAAATAAGGATCAGGATTTGCCAAACATCGCAGCCGCCTTCGTTGTAAGACACCAAATACCCCCCTGGTGGACCATTTCACCACCAAAGGACACACGGAGCATGACTTCAGATGGTTGGTCATCAGCACAATAAAACCTCCACCAAGAGGAGCAGACATTGGCCAACTACTCAATAAAGAGGAATTGAATTGGATCCTCTGTACAGGAAGCATCCATACAGGGACTCAATTAATTGGAGGATTGGACCACCTTTCTCTAATTCTGACTATCTTTTCTGGAACCCTGTCCAGTTTGTCCGCAGTTGCTATAGTTGATATTAATTCACAGTCAGTCCAATTTGTTTATAACACGTTCTCTTATTACTTCTCTTCTAACCAGCATCTCCCTAGTGGAGACATATTTATAACATGCTTATGGTTTTAATGTCTTTTGTTCCAAATTGCTTTCCCTGGTTTTCATTCTATTGAGTATCAGTCAAAAAGATCTTTATTTCGGCAATGTGCCTTAAAAGAAACAGATATATAAAAACAGTACACAGTAGAAGACAATCAAAGTTCATGATATATGTATCAATCGCAACAAATGTTTCCACACAAACAATTGGTCGAATTTCATAAGTATTAGCGACAGTTAAAAAAGTTAAAACAATAAATAGATTTCAGATACCCATTTTAAGAACATGTAAAATAGTAAAATGGAACAGTATGCCACGGGCTAAAAATGCAGGCGGGTGCTCATGTAATTAATCGCCTGCACTTAAGCCACATAGCAGCCAAATATTTTGAAAGGGCAAATACAATCGGACCAGTTGTGTCAGGGTTTAGTATTCTAAATGCCTGCTTGCATTGTCGAAAGCCAAGGTTTTTACATAGCGGGACAAGCCAATATTTCATGGCCTTGTAATATCCTGGACAAAAAAATAATACGTGAAGTTCAGTTTCGGTATCATATTTACATGCTGGGCAATTTTTCGGTGCAGAGAGTGTCCACCTACTGGTGAACGCTCGCAGTGGTAATACACCATGCCTCCACTGAACATATAGTTTTTTCGCTAGAACAGGATAGATGTTATCCAAAAAATGCTCAAATAAATAGATATCTTTGACCAAGAGGAAAGAGGCTGCTGTAGAACCAATTTGTGGATTGCGTTGTACAGCATCAAGTCTATTAGCACGAAATATATTTGTGAGCTGTTTACGTGATATTTTTGCGCTGCCCTGCTCTGGTTCAGACCATAGGTCGATGATTTCTAACCTTCTAAATTCTTTCCTTATATATGCAAGCCAGGGAAAGTTCCCCGATCCTGTATGAGACATAATCTCCTTGAGTTCTTCTCTATATTGATTCAGCTCCGGGGTAACCCAGAGCCTACGCTAGAATCTCAGGGGTCTTAGTGCTAACGTATCTTTAATTGGTCTGATGCCCAGATCGAGCCATAGGGGAAGTAGTGGGGTACTGGACGTTAATGCTACTAATCCGCGTAAAAATTAATTTTCAGTCATGGTGATTTCAAGCCTGACGGAGTAACCCCATAGTTCACCCCCATACATAATGGCACCCCTAGCTTGAGCCTTATAAACCTCCATAGGGGGGCCCAGAGGTTTCAATGTAGACTTGTTGGATAGTTTGAGAATGCCATCCGAGAGTTGGGCCAGTTTTAACTGTGACTTAATCTGTTGGGGGGCCCATGTAAAATTTTCATTAATTGTCACCCCGAGATAGTCCAACGTGATTACCCTTTCCAAAGATGTAGTCCCTAAACTAGGGTTTGGCTGAGTGATTCTTGGAGGATTGAAGGTCATAAATTTCGTTTTTAAAGAGTTGATCTCCAAACCTCAGATATTACAAAATTTGTGAAAACCATCCAATATTCCCTGTACCCCCATGGGGGTTCTAAACAGCAGGAGAGTGCCGTCGGCAAACATGATTGAGTATCACGTTTGTCCCCTTATTCCGTTTACGAATATCCACTCATCCTTATGGTTAAGAGTTTTCCTTGCCATAATAAACCTACATAGGACTATAATTAACTAAGCAAAAATAATTTGATACATTCAACAAAAAAAGCAACTCTGTTCCCAGATTCAGAGTATGTTGCCCTCTTTTGCAATTGCAGATAATTATGGCAAGATTCCCCCTTATAGTTTGGTTGTTGAGAGGTAGCCAGCTTGCACTGAGACTCCATAACATTCTAAAAAGATAACAAAAACATGGATAAGTTCCCTTGCTTTAACAAAGTTATGTTAGGTTTTCTTTTAGACCGGCTGCCTTCAGAAATCACTGGATCGCCCTTCAGCATAAAGGGTGCCTTATCAGATCTTTTTAATTTAGCTTATGGTGCTTGAGTCAACGTTCCACATGTGAAATCAGGCCATTTATCAGATAGAAGGTGAAGAAAGAAAATGTAAGAATGAAGGGGCAACTTAGATTCAGAAGAGCAATCCAGGAGTTTCTGAATGTTGTTCCTGTTTTTTACTCAAAAGACTAGGGAATCTGAGGTTTCAAGCTCTGACAGCAAAAATTGCCCCATAGTGTCTTTAAACACTGCCCCTCTATCATATAGGATGATTACAGATGTACAAAAGTTGGAGGCAGCAAGTGTATTTTCCCAGTTACCAAAAGCTATCACAATATGTCACCATTGCAAACATGAATTAAACTATCTTCGTTCAACATATGCAGGCTTTTAGATGGATATTGGAGGGAGTTCCATTGAACTATGCTTGCAGCATGCCTGCTTTGGACCAAGGATGCAGATAAAAGTCAGTAGTAAAGCTGGAAGCACTGTGCTCCCAGTGCTGTCACCAGGTTTTCTTCTTTGAATCCTGGGTTGCTTGCATATTTGGAAAAATGTGACAGAAGGAGTAAAAACGCAATACAAAACAGCAATAAAGGAACACTTCTTCTATAACATTACTTGATAGAGGACCACTTAAGCATAAAGGTTTTATCACTCTAAACAAATGTTTAATGTTCATTACTGTTTTTACAAAAACAATTTGCAGCTTTGACCTGAATGTTCATTTTCAGAAAGGTAAATAGGGTACTTGGAACATCTTACCCAATCAAGCATCAATTTTCAATTGATCCTTGCCCAAAGCTCTCCTCAGCACACAATCATTTCAAAATGAATAGGGGCCCATAGAACCTCCACCAGCTGCTGCATATCATTCTGCAGAGAAAAATACAAAACATTATCATACATGCCATCATATATAGATGCTTTAAAAAATATAAGTTATAGTTTCTGGATGGCTATTTGACATTTATAATCCCTATGTATAACATTGATCCAAAACTGGTGCGTTGGTGCCAGCAATACACAGTAGCCATGTCTAAAATGAACTCCAATACCAGATTTCCCTTTTTGTAGGAAATCTACAACACTTGAAAAAGGACACAGTTCAGCCTGAAAGTGTTGAATAGCCCACTGATTTCCACACATAGTTCAACTTTCCAACAGTGGAGTAGTTTTCTTAAATTTTAAAGGTACAGCATTTGGTGAACAGAAACCAATTTCTGAGCTATGCAGGAGAGGATAAAAAACAGAAATGTGTCAGATAATTACATTGTTTGGGTCATGTGGTTATGAAATTGTTGCTACTTTCTGAGTTTTAATAGAAAAGTTTCAGTTACCTTTTTTGCAACCATTCTTCGCTTGAAAGATCGTTTCTTTAACTCGTATTATTACCAGCGCCTCATGTAGACGAGTAGCAGGGTAATCCGACGAACAGCGGTAATTTCCAGAAAAAATAGACATGGAGTTATAAATTACTTATTTATGTAAAATAAGTATTTTGTAAACAGCCACATAACTTTGGAAATTCAACTTTTTAAGCATTCACTGTGACAGAATGTGTAGTTCAGTGTCACAGCTTTTCAAATGAAAGGATTCCCCACTGTGTTGCATCTTAGGAAATGAATGTAATACACACACACACACAATGTTAAAGGAAACCATATGTTTCGCCCACCTACACCCACACCATGTAATGGCATAATGACTGGTGAATATAATATATTTATTACACAGTGGCCACTGTTAGTTATAGTTAGGCCAGAGTTTCCATAGGAAAGACATTTTGTTTCCTTTTTAATACCTTTGGTACTGTTTCACACAAAGAAAAAATCACTTTAGCTTTGTCATTGAAAGTTATGCATCGATCCTTCAAGTGGAGGCCAAGAAAACAAACATTGGCAAAGCCAATAGGTTTCGGCTATGCAAGAGCTCTTGACCTTTGCAATATGTTTTAGCAATGTTGTACACCAGAGTGGCTGATGTTCAGCATTAAATGTAATGGGGTAAAGGAGAGTGGAGTGTTGCAAAGTGGAGTAGAGTGGAGTGTAATGGAGTACCGTAGAGTGGTGTACAGTATTTTTGAGTGATGTGGAGAGGAGTGAAGTGTCAAGGAGTAGCGTACAGTGTAGTGGAGGGAGCAACGTGTTGTAGAGTGGAAGGGTGTAGAGTTGAGTGGCTTACAGTGGCAGAGTTGGGCAGCATAGAGTCGAGCTGCACAGTGTCGTGGAGTGGTGCAGAGCCTAGTGGAGTAGCATAGAGGAAGGTGCATGGAGTAGAGTAGAGTGACGTGGAGCAGAGTAGATTACAATAGAGTGAGATGGTGTGGAGTGGAGAGGAGAGGTGTATCATAGAAAAGAATGGAGTAAAATGGCACAGAGATGTGTTGTAGAATTGCATAGAATGGAGTAGAGTGGAGTAGAGTGTCAGTGGAGCAGAGTTTAATGGAGTAGAGTATCAGTGTGGAGTAGAGTGGCCTAGAGGGAAGTGGCCTAGAGTGAAGTGGCATGAAGTACAGTGGTTCAGAGTAGATTGGCGTGGAGTGCATTCATTTTGAGTAAAGTGGTGTACAATGCATTGGCATTAGAGTGGTGGAGAGTAGATTGCAGTGGTGCAGGGTACAAAGAAGTAGTGCAGGGTAGAGTGCAGGGTCCTAGAGTTGTGCAGAGAGCAGTGAAGTAGAGTATAGTGGTACAGAATAGAGTGGCGTAGAGTGCAGTGACGTAGAATTCAATGGTGTAAAAGGATGCAGCGTGCAGTGGCACAGAGTAGAATGTTGTATCGTGGTGTAAAGTGCAGTGGTGCAAATTAGTTGGGATAGATGCAGTGGCAAAGGGTGCATTGGATTTGAGTAAAGTGGTGTAGAGTACATTGGAATAGAGTGCATTGGTTTACAGTACCGTGGCATAGCATAGACTGTAGGGGCATAGAGTGGTGCAGGGTAGAACACAGTGTCAAAGAGTGGCTTCGAGTGAAGTGTATAGAGCAGTGATGTAGAGTACAGTGATGCAGAGTAGAATAAATAGAGTGGCGTAGAGTGCAGTGACAGGGTACAATGGCGTAGAGTGCAGTGGCATAGAGCTTAGAAGCATAAAGGGCAGTGAAGATTGATGTACAGTCTGTTTGGCTTGAGTAAAGTGGTGTGCAGTACACCAGAATATGGATGAACGGAGTTAAGTAAAGATATAAATAAATAAAACGAATGTTGTTGAGCGTGCTGCATGCAATGCAGCGCATGCATCAAAATGTGTTTTCCGCTACTGTAAACATGCAAAGTGGGTGGAAACGCCATAGTCCCCTTCATCAAAGACCTTAACAACTTCCATCAGCTCTTGGAACCGGCAGAGTAAAGTGACGTCATTTCCGGCCACGCCGGATCTGCGTGTGGCTGAAAATATATTGAGAATCTGTCTACAGAGTGAACTCTGCCTGAAGGCATGATTGGAGTTCTTTCATAAGCCCCAGAATTACAATTGTGCCGAAGTCTGTTATAAGCAGGAGGAAACCTGCATCGAACAGCCCCCGGATGTCTGACATCATGGTAGGCATGTGCGTCGGACGGCCGGAAGTCGTCCAATCTGCGCATGCGTAAAATTTTGCCGCATCGCAGGGAAATTCCCGCCTGCATTCAAAGAGTTAAAAATGCTTCAGTAAATTGCACTGTGTTATCTTTAACCAACCCCCCCCCCCCCAATTCTGTGATGAAGTCTAGAAGGAGGCAGATGACGCTGGCCGTTTGAAGATCTCCTCAGTGCTCACACCTCTTTACTCAATACCCGCTGTGCTGCATGAACAGGTCAAGGTAGTGCATCTAGGAAATACTTTAAAGCGAATGACTGCTATTCAGACTGTGCTGTAAAAAGAGAAGCAATAGTGAACAGGCAAAAGATTTAATGCTACCGAAGTTGGAGTGTCGACGCCATCTCAATATTCTTTGATTCTGTGCAAATCACATTAAAAAAAACGTGACCTTATGTAAAGTAGTTCTATACTAAGTCTGCAAATGGGTTATGACATTTCTTTATGTTTTATGCTTGCACAATGCAAATAATCACCATATGTTGCCTTTTGTGTTTCACTGATGAACAGATGGTAGTTTAGCAGTTGAGGCTTAATAATTTGCTTTTTGGTACCTATGTCTAAAGACCACAACACCAGAATTAGGTAAGCGAAGCAATCTTTATAAGAAGTAAAGCCCTGACACCAATGGGCATCTCATCAGAACAGCAGTTTTCCTCCAACTGCCCTCCAACTGCCACCCTCGCCCAAGGTTCTGTAATAGAACTGGAGAACGTCATGGTACTGTGGGCGAAGGCGCAAGGCAAGCGGACAGCGTGAGGCAGGACGCAAGTCCTAGAACAATAGTAAACATAACACATCTCCTCAATTACAGACATTTGTAAAATGACGCACAAGGAGAGAGAAGGGGGAGGAAATAGGAAGGGGAGGTATAAAGGAGAAAATGGGTTAATCACATACAAAATCTTGTAACGTTTTTGGTTGAATTATTACTCTGCCATGTCAGGTTTTTTGGCCATGGTCCCGCCAACATGGGGACAGTGGGGAGGTGAACAATCTTACAATTTTGTGTAATGTACGAAGTTCCAGCCTGAGGTGTGTCATTAGCATTGTAAGTGATGGAGGGTTTCCTCATTGGGAGTGTCAATAGTGAGGTCATCTCTGGGAAACACACTTGTAGGGTCACTTAGCCTGGTATCACTCTCTGCAAGGTTGAAGCTTTCACTAGTGCCCTCACCCAGATCGCTCAAGGGAGCCCTTAATCTAATTTCACACTTTTCAGGGTTAAAACTCTGACTGATGTCATCATCAAGAATCCAATCATATCTAGAGGAGGTGGGGGTACTCCTCCACTCTTGACTGGGGTGCTGCGGAGCCATGATCCCATCCTCGTCACCAAATTTGTAGAGACCACAACACCAGGATCAGGTAAGCGAAGCAGTGTTTACTAGAAGTAAAGCCCTGACACCAATGGGCTTCTCATCAGAACAGCCGTCCTCATCCAACTGCCCTCCAACTGCCACCCTCGCCAAGGTTCTATAAGTGGAGAACGCCATAGTACAGTGGGTGAGGGCAAGCAGCAAAATGACAGTGCGAGACAGGACGCGAGACCTAGAACAATAGTAAACACAAAACTATGGTTTGTATTTACCGCATTAAAAGCAGGACTACATGTTCCACAATGCAACCAAATCAGACAATGACCTATTAACGTGTCACCGTTTGTACTTCTTTTAGTTTTAAAGTATGTCTGATTGAGTATAGTTTCTGAAATACGCGTTTGCTTACTTTTCTTATTGCATTTTAAGTCTGTGCCACAAGTGACAGCATTTTACTTGCTGACAGTATGGAATCTTCTTCCTTTACCCATTTCTGTTTTTAAATTCTATTTTTCCTCTGTGTCACAGAACTATGTATTGTGCCAGTTCCAACCTCTTCATTATGCTACATTTATACATGGTCTCCAGTTTTACCCTTCCTAATTGAGTTATGGTTATCCAAGGCAATGGCACTGTTAACGTTTGCCTGAGCACATAGGGTCCATCAGTTAATATGTCGCAATATGTCCCAACATCCAAACTGATTTCAAACAATGAAAGTTCAGAATGTCTATTATTGGTAGCTATTGCAATACACAACTGGGTAAAAATAACTTTTTATCTCATTTACTCTTAATTATCCATTTAATCAGTAAGAAGCAATGAGAGAGATGTGAGAGCTGAAAGAAGACAAAGGCCAAGAGGGTGTGGGGGAATAAAAGTGGATTAATATGGTTGAAATGGGAGAAAATGTGAAGGTAGAGATGACAGAGATTGAAAGAGGTTTGCATAGGGGAAAAAATGGAAACGATGAGTGAAGACAAGAAGAAGGAGATGTAGAGTAAGTGGGCAGGAGAAAAGAGCAATAGGAGGGAGCAGAAGGAAGACGGAGTAAGAGAAAGGATGAGGAGACCATAGGGATAAAGAAAGGAAGATGGCTTGAGGGAAAAAATTAGAGAGCAGAGTAAGCTGACTAGTATAGAACGGACTTGGAAAGAAGAGATTAAAAGAGCAAATAGAATGGTAAAAACGTACTCTGGGATCCCATAACTTCGGGTCAAGTTGGGGCAGTAGAAAGGGGTGGAGTCATAAAGTGGAGACATGAAAAGCAGAGTCAGACTTTCAAAATATATGTGTATGTTTCTTAAAACTCTGCTGCAAAGAAATTGGCCCCAAGGGCAAACGTGAGAGTAAATCTATTTTGCTTACTTAATTAGTCACAAACAGGCTGCACTTCAAAACATCTGACAGGGTTTAGGCACCTGCTGCTGAAATCTGTGTGTGTCTAATCTTTACTTGCTCTAGAGATCTGGGTTTTGTCTAGTCACCATTTTGGCTCCTCATTAAGTAGCATTGATGATCAATGTGTCTGCTACAAAGCACAACATGCAACATATAGATCACAAATTTGTATTTTATGTGGATAGTTCAATTTAATTGGTTACTGCTTTTGTCACCACAGAAATACTTTTGTTACATGCAGTTCATAAACTACAATATTTCTAATATAGACAATGAGCTACACCAACTTCAAGGAGCAGTATACAAACTGTAAGGCATTTACTTCAAAAACGTATAGTTTTTCTTCAATCTTTTGGTTTTCCAAGGTTGCTAATGTTGCTTGAATATGAAACACCTTGAATAAACAAGAGGTGTTTGGCAAAAAAGGAAAAGTTAATTTAATTAAACAGTGCAGCAGAGAAAACAGGCACAGATATAGGGTCTGAAGACTGTCTCAACTTAAAATCGATCTGACATTTTTATACTCTTCAATGAGTGCCATAGAACCTCTGTCTTTGGACCCATAAATTAATGTATTCGATGAGGGATCCAGGAGGCCTTGACCTTGCATTGACATAATGTGGCCAGTGGGTAGCACAACCGGATGTCCGGCATGAGGGGCGCTTGATTATTGCGTGAATTGTGTGTGCTGTGTCCTGATTAACTATGTGTATTTAACTTTATGCGGCCTCTGGCTTAATAGTGGTTTAGAAAAGCGCGTACTTTTCCGGTCATGTGTGTTTTGTTGGAGCCAATGTCCCTGGATCCTTCTGATGTCGCTGTGCCTATTCTTGGGATTAATTTGGGATTTCATGTTCGCGTATTTGTCTGCGGGCAACGTGCCACCCCACCTGTGACCTGTCAATCAGGGACCTTGGGCTTGGGTCTCAGAGCCGGCCTTTCAGTTTCTGGGTTGACGTGGAGTTGATAAGGGGCAAAATTGTTAGTAAAGATGGAATTTATTTTTTATACATGAATGTGCCGCTATTCACATTGACACCGACTTTTTCCATATGAACACAAAAAAGGGTTTCCATTAGGCAGTAATAAAGACTTGTTATTAAAACAACCCCAACCACTGTGTTATATTTTAAATTCTGACTTCTTAAAATTCTGACTTTCTATTTTTCCAGACCAAGTACTCTTAACATATGATGCCTACCAGTATGGATGGTGTGTGACTTCACCTTGTAACCATCATATAGACGAGCCGGTCATTTTCAGAGAAAATACATATCTCGTACATAAAAAGTTGGTTTAAATCAAAAACCTGCCTCCAAAGAAAATGTTTTCTTAAGCACTTTTGAGTTGATAATCTGAGTGCCCTTGTTTAATTTAGCAACACTCTTCTTTCTGAATGCAAAGGTTCCTTGTGAAGTAATCATCTACCAGTTTTGAAATCATCCTCAAATCATCAAGAAAAAAGTAATTGTGTGAAGTCATCAGACATTCATTTTTAAGTCACCCTGAAATCCTCATGACAAACCTCTTCCAGAGTAGTCATCGGGTACTAATTTTCAAGTTATCCTCAAGTCAACGGGCACACATTTTCTAAGCTTTGCTGATGACTTCAGGTGCTTGATGATGTCTGGTGATGTAAAAATGACTTTTAATGTAGTTGGATCATCATCCAACAAACTACTCTGGCATGGCCTCTAAAGTAATCCTGTTTGACATGGGTAGGCTTCCGAACGGTCAGGTAGTTTTCATTGCATCAGTGCCTATTTATTTTTTTATTTATTTAAAGAGTTTTATATAGCGCTGGCTAGACTCGGAGGTATCAGAGTGCTTCACATGAGAATCAACAATGTAACAGAAAAATTTCAACATTTATACAATAAATCCTAAAAAAAAAAATAGACAATACAATTAGGAGAGGAGAGGGGAGAAAGGAGAGAGAAAAGTAGTGGAGGGGGAAGGGGAGGTGAGAAAGGGAGGATAAAGGAAGAGACAGTACGGAGAGACGACGAGAAGTCTGTCTAAAGACTGACTGGGTAGGTGAAGACCAAGGAGGGAATCCACGGTCCATCTCACCTATAGCTAAACCAGGTAGCTCCATCGGGTATCAGACAGAAAAATTCAGTCTCAATACATTGAGAGAGGGGAGAAGGAGAGACATCAATAGAGGAAGGATGCGGAAGGAGACAACAGGAGGGACGAAAGGAAGTGCAACTATGTGGTTTAACAGTATAACAGAAAAAGATCAACAATTACTCATCACATCAAACAATCAGCAATACATTAGGAGATGAGAGAAAGGAGAGAGAAAAAAAGTGGGGGGTAGGTGAAGTGAGAACGTGAGGATAAGGGAAGAGACAACCGTAGCGACGAGAGGAAGTCTGTCGAAAGACCAACTGGGTAGGTGAGTGACGACCAAGGAGGGAATCCACGGTCCATCTCCCCTATAGCTAAACCAGAAAGCTCCATCGAGCATCAGACAAAGTAGTTCGGTCTCAGGTGTCAAGGGAAGAGGTTCGCAGAAAAACAGGATGGGAGGGAGAAACGGCAGAAAGATGAAGGAAAGTCTGCCCAAAGACCGGCTGGGTAGGTGACGGTCGAGGGGGAAGTCCCAACACCCATCTCCTCAATAGCTATCAGGTAGCTCCACCGGGCTTTGGCCAAATATCTAGGTCTAAATGGCCTGTATAGCACTGGCTAGACCCGAAGGTATAAGAGCGCTTTACATGAAAATGAACATTGTAACAGAAAAAGATTAACAATTACAAAATACATTGCAAAATAGGTAATACATTAGGAGAGGGGAGAAAGGAGAGAAAAAAGTAGTGGAGGGGGTAGGGGAGGGGAGAGAGGGAGGATAAGGGGAGAGACGAAAGGAAGTCTGTTTAAGGACCGACTTGGTTGGTGACGACCAAGGAGGGAATCCACGGTCCATCTTCCCTATAGCTAAACCTGGTAGCTCCATCGGGCATCAGTCAAAATAGTTCAGTCTCAGTACATTGAGAGAGGAGGAAAGGAGAGACCTAGATAGAGGGAGGATGAGGGAAGAGACGACAGGAGAGACGCAAGGATGTCTGTCTAAAGACCGACTGGGTAGGTGACGTTCAAGGAGGGAAAAACCCGACCTGTCTCCCCCATAGCTAAACCAGGTAGCTCCATCGGGCATCTGTCAAAATAGTTCAGTCTCGGTACATTGAGAGAGGAGGGACGGAGAGACATAGATAGAGGGAGGATGTGTGAAGAGATGACAAGAGAGACACAAGGACGTCTGTCTAAAGACTGACTCGGTAGGTGACGTTCAAGGAGGGAAATCCCCGATCTGTCTCCCCTATAGCTAAACCAGGTAGCTACATCGGGCATCAGACAAAATAGCTAGGTCTAAAATTGGCTAGGGAAAATAGACAGATAGACAGGGTGGGGGCTAGGGGCCAGGACAAGAGAGGGCAAAGGTCAGTAGCAGGGAAGTGGAGAAGAGTAGAGCGGGGAGGGGTAGGGTGTAGGGGGAGAAGGGAGTATACATGATAGGTCAGGAGAAAGCATTAATCCTAAAACCAGCGAGAGTATGCAGTGAATATCCTGTTGACTATGGCACCCATAATGTATATATATAGAAATGCAGCTGATGGGAGAAAAACTACAGTTTAAATCAATTTCAAGAGCCCTGAATCACTGCAAGATAAAGTCAATGAATAACAGAAGAAGGATTGAACACACCAGATTAGCAGATGGGCGCAGGTCCCAGATGGATGCCTCAGAGTCGGTAGTCATTACAAGATGGCTTCCAGTTGAGAGTGGAAACAGCCTAATTTCGAAATTGCCTGTGAGAAAGTGGCTGAGGTACATTTTCAGAGTCAAAGTCAGGAGAAGTGGTCTAGCACGAGATTTGCTGTGAATGAGCGATTGAACACAAACAAAAACAAAATCACGTGATGTCAGTCCGTGAATTCTCATTGCCAGAGCCAGATCCAAACAATCAGCAAGCAATGCGGGGAGCGGATCGGGTGATCTGAGCAGACTGGGCCGGTATCGGGGCCCCAAAGAGGAACCACGGGCATAAATTATGTGAGCAACGATGGGCTTACCGGTGGATGCAGATGGATGCAGCTGAGAGAGCGCGCGGGGCCGTGTGGAGAGGGCAGCCAGGCTGTCGAGCGCTACAAGGCTAAGGCCATCGGGACCAAATAAAGCACCCAATCAGAAGTCCGTGGCAGAATGTCGGGGTGTCCCCGCAGCTTGCCGAAGGCGTGCACCAGGCACCAAACCTCTGTCCGAGGTCCGCTGATGAAAAAGGTGAGTCAGGCGAAGGGGGTCCTCGCAGGAAACGGCGCACTGGATCGCGCCGCCAATTTTCAAGCTCGATGGATCTGATTGGAGCAGCCTGAACCGTGCCCGTTCCTATACATCCCCAGTCAGCTTGCAGAGGGATCTGGTCGCGGGAGGCACCACAGCGTTTTCAGCGTGCCAGCCGCCACCGCCAGGCGTTAGGGCGATTGGCACTAAAGGCCTCGTTGTCACTACCATTACATGCCTCAACCACCCCTGTACTGACAGTGCCACACCGGCACTCTCCGTATCCTCTCTGTATCCTCTCAGTGCTGTCTTCACCTGGGCTCAAAGTCCTATGTTACGGTTTTCCTCTACACGAGGTCAGCTCCTTGATACTTCCCCTGACGCACCCCTGTATTTTCTTCACACAGACCACTTCATCCGAGTTACATAACTCATGGCTACTCGGACGCCATCCTGGTAAGACCTTAAGTGGGACTACTCTATATGCTTGCCTCCCATTGTCTCTAGATCCACTGGGGGACTAACCGTTCCTTGCAGCTGGTAAGTTCACCCTTGCCATATTATCATGCCAATTCACTTCACCGATAAGTTCACCTTTACGTCCCACCGTTCACCGAGCGTCAACTTAGCCCCACATGAGTGAATCACCAGCGGCTAAAAACGATCTTATTCTATGTTTCACCCATGTTTAAAATAGTCACCTCTACTTGAATTGGCTCAGGATACAACCTTCTCCTTCTCTCTATTAATCTCACTACTAGGGAATACTATTAGCTAGAAAAACTTACCACCTCTAATTTGCATGTCTTCCTGGTTCTCCAAACCATACAGTCAACTTCTCTAAAGTTTTAACTCCTACTTACTGTTCCCCCCTTTTTTTCTCTTCCCCCCCATTTCCTTATATCCACAGGCGTCCATATCAGGCACGTAACTCTATGTCCTGATGATGATCCCGTTATTCCACATATTGGATCGAAACGTCGTTGACTCCTTGACACCTTAAACACAATCATATACATTATTTTAATGTGCTATGGTGTTTTTCATCATTTATGCTTGCTAATTTGATGATTTCTTTTCCAAGCATTAAGCTTTGCGTGAGCCCTTCTGCTTTTTTGCGTTCTTATTGTTGCAGAGTTTGTGTTTCCATTTTATTGTTTTGCCTTAATTCACAAAATATTAAAAGTATTCTTGTCCAGCTGGATCACTCGATATAGATTTCATTGTATCTCTATATTTATTGCTTCTCCCTTATCTTTCTTGTGAGGGACCACTGTGTTTGTAAAATACCAACAGTGCTTTGGCACTTCGATGGGAAGCATTTTTGCCCCAATTCTGAGGAACATTTTCGTAGATGCCTTCGGACTATGGTTTGTACTGAGGAAGACTAACCCATGTCATCCATGTTTAAAATACTGGAAGAGGTATATTGAAGATATGTGTATGATTTTGTCAAATACTGAAGAAACACTAAAGGAGTTTGTTAATTATTTCAATGGTTGTCAGACCAACTTGAAGTTCACATGTGCTCACCACAGGCAGCTTAAATTCTCGTGCTTTGAGAAATGGGCTTCCCTCTCTACAGTTCCTTTGCGTGCAGAGAAATTGCGTATACCAAAGGGATTATTCAAGGGCAGCTCATAGATTGTAGGGCAGATTGATTAATAGAGATTATCTACATGCAATTGTCAAACCTGCCATCAAACGGGTCTGGTATAGATGAGCAGAAGAGTTACTTGAAGGAAAAATAAAATAAAATCAGTCGCATAATAATTTGGTATTTGTCACCACAATCTGTCCCTAAACAAACAAAATGTTAACTCCCATTAAAAAACACTGGCATATGCTAAATAGTTTGAACCCTTCCTTGGAATTATCCATTTTTTTCTTTTAAGAGGTGTAAGAATAGTAATGACCATAGAGTGGACTCCGCCAACATTAAGCACAGCACTAAGAATATGAAAGAGGAGGTCTGGGGCCTGTAACCACTAGTAGACACTATCGATGTGGGAATTGCGTGGCCTGTCAGTTCACTATGACTTATCAGTTCACTATGAATACGAAATAGGTTGTGCATGAAAGCATAAATTCGGAACTGAAAATGTTTTCAAATTGTAATACACCACATGTCATTTATTGTATATCGTGTCCTTCTTATATACACGAAGACTCAACAACTGAAATCTAGGATAGGACAATATCGAAAAAATGAATAACTGTAAGGTGTCAAATGCTTTTCTAGTGACACAGTTTTTGGAGAAGGGCCACGCAGTGGATGAAATTATATGGCAAGAGATTGAAGTCGCTCACCCTTCGAAGAGAGCAGGAGATTTTGCTGCATATTCAGAAACTATTATGCAGATGGATTTAGCACTGTTATTCCATTTCAAAAGGACTTAACACCACAAAAGAGTGTGCAAAGTTTAATCTCACTCCTGAATGTGTAACGGTTAGTGTGTTTTCGATCAGGAGGTAAAGCACACTCAGTTGGTTCTAAGAACTGTTCACAGGCTGGGGAAATTAGTCCACCTGCAAAACAGTTACGAAGGCTATTGACTCCTAACATACTCTGTTTTCTTTTTTTGGCTTTTTTTGTATTCTGTAATATCTATAACATATGCCCTGTCAAATCTAAGGGGCAGATGTATCAAGATTCCATTTTGCGATTTCTAAATAGCGATTTTTAAGGAATCGCTATTTAGAAATCGTAAAATGGAATGTATGTAGAAAATCGCAATTTTTTAGCGATTTCTTAGTCTTCCTTATTTGCGAATTCGCATTTTGCGAATTCGCAATTAAGGAATAATTTCCCATGCATTCCTATGGGCCAGGAGGCCCATAGGATGATTGTGAAAATATTCTCAATTTGCGATTCGCAATTTCCTAATCGCAAATTGTGAATAATTTCAAGGGTGCAGGTCTCAAAGACACCCTGCGGCACCCCTGAAATCTACATGTGTGTGCATATGGCGCACATACATGCCCTATGGGCATGTATGTGCGTCACCTGCACCCTTCACAAATGCCAAATAGGGCATTTTTAAAAGAATTCGCAAATTACCACCAACCACAAGTTGGTGGTAATTTGTGATTTCTTAACCCAAATTTGCAATTTCGAAAACCTACATACATCCCATTTAAGAAATCGCAAAATTTGCGATTCCTTAAATGCTTAAGCAAAATAAGGAATCGCAATTTTTTTGTGATTCCTTAATTTGCGATTTTTTGATACATGTCAAAAAATGCTAATAAGCCTTTTGCGATTCGCAAAGGCCGGAATTCGCTTGATACAGCTGCCCCCAAGTGTGGATAATGCTCATTTTAAATGTGCTGCTTCATTGAATGTGTGATTGTCAGAGTGCTTTACTTTATTTATTATTGCTAAAAAGGAATTCTTGGTTGACACTGACGAATGTAGTCCATTCCCAATTATGGAGCAGACCCACTGCTCAGGCTCTGCTAAATCTTCAGACCGGTGCAATCGGGACCGCATACTGTTTACAGGTGGATTGAGAAGTCGTTCATTTGCAGAGAGGCACTAATTAGCAGGTCACACACCTGGGAGACTAGCAATTGCAGTCCACCAGAGAGGAATACTGCTTACCATGCCTCACATATTGCTGATAATTGGTGAACTCATTGTTCTATTTCTCCATCAGGTTTATACGCATGAGTGAGTATATTTGTTTCTATTTCAACGGTGTAATCTTAAAATAACCTTTTTTTAGTTAAAATCAGCATGTAAGGGTTCACTGTTGTCCTAGCGGTATGTGATGTCAACCTCATTTTTTATATTTATCAATGCCATCACTCCTTCTACTACTTACTGAATTGGTCGAAACATTGTTGATACAATCCCAAAAAGCACACCAATATAGGGCGGAATTGTGTAACAGACAAAGGCACGCAAGGCCCATGGACTTGAATATACTGTCTACACTTTGAATATGGAGGGGTTGCAGTTTATGTTCACCTGGCACACAGTGCACTTTAATATTCCTATGCTATTGTCAATCTAGGAACTTGAACTTTTCTTTGAAAGGAGTAAAGGTTACTTTTTTTTACATGTATGGGGGCCAGTAATTATTGTTGACGATGAACGACACCAATGAGCACCAAGTAAGGGTCAGATATATACAGATGTCTATCCAATATGTTTGTGTTGCAACAATGTCCCAGTGAGGTATTTGAACTTGTCAGGGATACTGTAACACCTCTGTGTAGTGGCCTTATTATTCATCTATGCTCCCAACAGACAATTTCGAATATTTCACAAAGGATAATCTACATGTGTAAATTTACTAGCAGTAAATGTACTAATAATATTTTGATTTTAATTAATATATTTAAATTAGGTAAATATTTAACTCAAAATTAAGTTACTAATGCTGTAGCATTTCTTTCTAGGTGATATCATGGGTCAAATATTAAACTCTAAAAGTCAGGTGCAAGCATATATGAACCATAAATGCAAATGGGTAAATAGATATCACCCATATGGATCTGAAATAATTTCAGACTATCAAAAATCATTGACTAATGAATCAGGATAAAAACTCCTAGCAACTTTCTTGTGTAAGAGACAAAAACGTGTGGGGCATGAAACTAAACACACATATATCATGATCAGAACCCAGCAAATGCGTTTCCAGCAGCACCATAGTGTTGTTCACATTTATCTTGTTTATGTATCCTAGCTGTTTCCGTTGAGCATTTAAATCTCATACTTATCAGGCCATGTTTTTTTGGGGCTCATAAATATCTGCAACCCAGTGAACACTGCACCTTTGGTCTTCAAAGAATGCATATCCTGCCTTTTCTCCCCAAAAAAATTGCCAACATTTGTATAACAAAACACTTTCCATATCTAACCACCCTCTCACCTGTATATTCCACCAAATTCACAAGATTGCTGTACCATATTAAACAAACACCCACAAACCATCACTATTGAGTAGGTGAAGCAAATCCTCAGCCAGTAACTGCAGGTCCCATATTAGCGATTTACGAGCACTTCTAGGCCCCCAGCCACCAACGATTAGGACTGAGAACCTGAGGTGACAAAAGGTTAGACAGGTTTATGTAATCATTCGCATATATTTATATATATGGTATATGCTACATATTGTCAGTTCAGTGATATATGATAAAACAGTTGTTTGTTGGCTATAGTACTTTGGGCACTTTACCACTGCTAATCAGTGCAAAAGTGCATATGCTTCCTGTGTTAATTGTTATCATGATTGGTAATCCATGATTGGCATATTTGATTTACTGGTAAGTCCCTAGTAAAGTGCACTGAGTGTGCTAGGGCTTGTGGATCAAATGCTACCAGTGGACCTGCAGCACAGGTTGTGCCACCAACATGAGTAGTCCTGAAAAGCTATGTCAGACTTGCCACTGCAGTGTCTACATGCTGCTTTTACATGTCGACTTTTCAAGTGTACCCGCTTGCCAGGCCCTGACCTTCCCTTTTCTTATATATAAGGCACCCCTATGGTAGGCCCACGGTACCCCCTTGGGCAGAGTGCAGTGTATGTGAAAGGTAGGACATTCGATGGTGTGTGCTACATGTCCTGATTGTAAAATACTGTCAATTTCGTTTTTCACTATTGAAAGGCTATCTGTCCCACAGGATAGAATGGGAAATACTTTGTAACATCTTACAAGTAATACTTCCCATTGGGACAAGATAGAGGAATAAAGTTTATGCTCTCTGAAGTCAGAATTTAATGAAGCATGTTTTAATGAAGATGTTTTTTAAATTGTGTGTTTGAAAATGCCACTTTTAGAAAGTATTTTTAAGAACAGTGGTCCCTAGAGAAACAGCAGTAAAAAGGGGGGGAATGAATATAGACCCAGTCAGTACTATATTTGTATAACTTGTCCAGCCATACAGAGGTCAGATGTATAATATTTTATATTCAAATAGGAACATTACAGACAAAACAATGTGTAAGTGGGACACAAGCCTGCATCCAACTACATAAAGAGGGACAAATAATGAAGAACACAAAAGGCTCAGGCAAAGCTGTAGGTTTGTTAAACACACAATTTTCAATGTAACAAACAAGCAAGAGAACACCTTTACACATTAAATGACAATTTAGAAGAGTGAATAAGGTGTATCAGGTGTTGACGGCGTTTTGATCCATATATACAATAAATGGACCATCATCAAGACATTTAGAATAAGCATGCCTGTGTGCAAATGCCTGAAATAATTGAGGTACAATTAGGAGAAGGAAAAGGGTGAAAAAAGGAAATACAAATAATTAAAAGAGGCCACCGGTTCAGGTACAAACATAAGAGTAAAATACTGACTAGTCTGTTTCATGAAGCAAGGGTTGGGTGCACCTCATAAATAGAGTACAATTACACATTTGCCTTAATGACAAGGTCCGAAGGAGGCCGTGGGAGTATAGATAAAAACATGGAAGGAAGGAAAATGCATAGCCATTCTGCGCTTGGCTGCGTGAAGGTGCCTAAGAAATATGAAAAGGCGAGCGATTCTGCTGTAAACTGGGAAGAGTGAATGTGCGTGCCTTACGTAAGTTAAGCCGTGAAAAAACACTTATAGGGAGACACATACATGTTGGCAACCCCTGCATGGATAGTAACAAATATGGAACTGAAGGCACGAATAGTGAACGACCGGACCTGAAAGAGAAAAAATAGAGGAGCTGTAGAAAGGGGGGAAGAGGGAGTTCAAATAAATGCCAGAGAATGAGCAGGCAGGTGCTTACCAAGAAAAATACAATCGGAGGTGTAGGGTAACCAGACCGCTTAGAGCGTCAAAGTTAATGGCGCGGCATTAGTGAGACCTTTTAGAAAGTAGACATTTTCTTGTTTAACCATTCTCTGTGCCACTGCCTGTTTGTATATTGATTGTCTGGTTTTGGAGTGACAAGGACTGGGGATGTGCATTTACTATAGACAGCCACTGGGGTAGTTCAGGTGGGCCTGGCCCTTCCTGGATGACTCAGCGCTGAGCTGAATGAGGCTCGGCTAAATTTCGAGTAATGGGAGGACTTTTCTTTGCACAGGAATAGAGCTTGTCTCCCTTGCACAATGCTGTCTTCCACTGTGGTCATACTCCACCAGTGAAGACAGAACTTGTTTGGACTGGGCTCAGAGACCCTTGCACAAAGAGATCAAAGACTTTTTGGGGAATAAGTATTAGACCTGAAATTTTAGAAATGTAGATTACTTCTGGAACCAAGAGGAACCTTTTCAAGGGGAAGAACTGGAGAGCTGTGAGAAGGAATACTGCCTGTTTGCTGTGTGCTGTGTGAGGTTGGCCTGCAGTTGCTGCTTTTGCCAAGGAAAGAACAAAGAACTAGAATTGCTGTGTATCCTGCTACTGACATTTCTCCAAGGGGTTGTGTGTGCTTGCATCCTAGTAAGAAGTCTCAGGAACACAAAAGACTTTCTGCAAATCTGCTGGTGGTGCTGGACTCTGCAACTGTGAGTCCTAACCTTGCCTGAGGTGTCTCTTTCAAGTTACAGGGCCTCAGAGGTGGGTTTTGCTATTCTCTACAAGAACCGGCGAAGCATCGCAAACCCGGGTAAAAAGCCTCTCGTAACTGACGGCGTATGACGCGAAGCCTCGCCGAGTCCTGCTAAACAGCTGAAAGCTTATCAGATCCAATGTCGGGCGACGCAAATCCTAGTCGAGTACCACTGGGCGACGCAAACTCTCGCCGTGTAGTTCCCAGCACTGACGCCGGATGGCGTGAAGCCTCGTAAAGCGATGCATCACCTTCGGCATGTCACGCATTGTACCTGTCCACCAAGTTTTTCCATGCATCACCCACAGACCAGAATCGTCTTGGATTTCGACACCTTACTACCCCCTATAGTCCGGATTTGACACATCACTTCTCCTGTGGGAAGGTGTTCCAAATGTAATGAGTTTTCAAAGTTCTGTAACCAAAACTTTCGAACTGGCAGCCTTAGGGTGGTCTTCCCCCAAACTTTTTGCCTCACTACTTCACACTTTTCTAATCTCATTTTTGTTGGTCTTAGGGCTCTGTGCCTTTACCACTACTAACCAGGGATAAAGTGCTTGTGCTCACTCTCTAAAACGGTGTAACATTGGGTTATCATCAATTGTTGTACTTAATTTACTTATAAGTCCCTAGTAAAGTGATACCACATGTGACCAGGGTCCGTAAGTCAAATGCTACATATAGGCCTGCGTATTACCAACCACAGGAGACACCCATAGTCCCAGTAGAGACCTGGGTAAATGTAATAATATGCTACAATGTCTCAAAAGAATCAATGAGGGGACGTAATTCAATGAGTAAATTAATTACCATGCAAATATTAAATAAAGACAAACGGTCCAAGAAGCATTATTGAATGCAATTATGTTGTCAGCGCAAACATACAAATTGGAAAGGGGCGACCACTCGGTCCCCCCGAACGTATGGCGGAGTACCACGATCCCCCCGGGAAGCCATCTTGGGCGGGAGGCGAGTCTCGGCTGGTATGCCCGAAGCGGCGTAGCCGGGGCGCGCCTTTTCCCGCCCTAGAGTGGGTTGGCCTAGACACTGACGCGGCTGGCCACGCCCTTGGGGCAGGCAGGGGCGGGTTTACGCCCGCCCTGAAGACGGATAAAAGGAGAAGCAAGATCCGAAGGCATCCTCTTGTTCCTGTGCTCTGAAGCTGCACCTCCTCGCTGCACGTGAGCTCGAGACGGAACGAAGAGCCAATTTTGAGCGTTGTAATCTTTCTTGTTTGTTTTCCAGATACTCTGTTGGAGAATGCCGAAGAAGGCGGGAAAGCGCATGACTACTGACCAGATGCTGCGCGTTCTTATGAAAGAGATGACTGAGTTAAAGAGGCGAATGGATGAAAACGAGGAAGGGGGACCGAAACGTCCTTTGGCGGGAGCAGCCCCGGGAGGGAAAAACAAGAGGCCCAGGAGAGGGAGAGCTGTGGAAGACATCCCGGGCCCTAGTGCCCCGCTAGAGGCACCCACCCCCGTGCCGGAGGGAGGGAATCCGATTCCCGTTGTGGTCACCCCCGTGTCCGGGGACGATATGCCGCCTGAGCTGGCAGCACAACTAGCAGCGTGGTTGGGTAAAGATAGTGAGGGCGCCACGGCTGTCGACGCGCAGGTGCTGATGAAGCAACTGCGTGAGTCACAGGAAGCAGCGAAGGTATCCACACCGGCTGCGGTAGTAGAGAAGCCACAGGGGACAGGTTCGGTCGCAGAGACGCCGTCCGGTTCAGGTAAGCGGCCATTGCCGATTGTAAGGGATGAGTCAGCACCTTCTCGTAGGGAAAGGGTGGGTCAGCATGTTCCCTTGGCTATTAAGGAGAAGATATGGGCGGGAGAATATGTAAACATTTTCTCGTTGCTTACTGATCACTATGAAATGGAGCATGTTAAGGGCCAGAAGGATCTCATGCATCCGAGTGTTTGGCGCGCAAAAATGGCCGCCTTTAAGGTGAACGAAAATATTGGCAATTGGGGCAAAGCGTGGGGGGTCTTTACATCGATCTTGGGGGAACGAAGGCCCGATCTGCTGCACGAATTGCCGATTTATCAGTCTCGAATCATGGGGTACTCGGTATCACATGAGGGTAATCATTGGTTCTGCTATGATAATCTGTTTAGAAAGGCTAAAGAACATGATAAAAGCTTAACTTGGGATTGTTATGATTCTGTGTCTTGGGATAAAATGAAGGAGACTGGTATGTTGAAAGTGCCATTGGTGGGGAGTAACGTTGGCGAATCCTACCGCCAGTATGCGGGGACGCCCTTTCGATCAGGTGCAGGTACCGACAATTAATCGAGGCCTGCCGGAAATACAGGAAAAAGGGGGGTTTGTTGGAACTTCAACAGGGGTAAATGTACCAGGCCCCAGGGATCGTGCAAATTTAGGCACGAATGTAGTGGGTGTGGGCAATCATCCCATCCTGAGTCCACGTGCAGAGCCAAAACGGGTGATAACGGGGGTAGAGGAGGCGCCAAACAGGTCTAATATAGTCCGAGGGGCGCCTTTACCTACCCCGATTGATACCTTGGCGATGATTCCTTGGCTCAGTGAATACCCGGATCGTACTTCTGCTGGGGTGTTGCGGAACGGGTTTTTTTATGGTTTCCGCATCCCAGTGGGGGACTTTCAAGGTGCAGCGAAATGTAAAAATCAGCTATCGGTCTTCCAGCATACGACCGTGGTACAGGATAAGATCAGGAAAGAGGTGACTTGAGGTCGAGTCGCCGGTCCGTTTAGTGTACCACCGGTTCCTAACTTTGTTTGTTCCCCTTTAGGTGTGGTCCCAAAGAAGGACCCGGGTGAGTTCCGGCTGATACATAATTTATCAGCCCCACGTGGTCTTTCCGTAAACGAAGCGATAGACCCGGAAGTGTGTTCGGTGCGGTACGCATCCTTCGATGAGGCCGTAGCCATTTTGAATCGCCTGGGGCCCGGGGCGCTGATGGCAAAATCTGATATCGAGTCAGCGTTCCGGTTGCTCCCGGTACATCCAGACGATCAGCGTCTCCTAGGTTTCATGTTTCAGGGTCATTATTACATGGATAGGTGTATGCCGATGGGGTGCTCTATATCTTGTGCCTATTTCGAAAAATTCAGTAGTTTTCTACAATGGGTCTTCACAAGGAAGACGGGTTTCCGAAATGTGATGCATTACCTTGATGATTTTTTGTTCCTGGGGGCAGCCGGGGATCCGGAATGTGGGCAGGCTTTGGCACAATTTTGTGTCTTGATGAATCAGTTTGGCGTGCCATTGGCACCAGGTAAGACTGTGGGGCCGTCCACTTGCCTCGAGTTTCTGGGGATCGAGTTGGACTCCGATGAAGGTTGTTTTCGTTTACCAGCCGAAAAAGTGTTAAAGTTCAAGACATCCCTGCAAATGTGTATAAATGGATCCAAGGTCAAACTACATCAGTTACAGCAGCTAGTGGGCCAGTTGAATTTTGCCCTGAGGGTTATACCAATGGCCCGCCCCTTTTCTCGTTCGATTGCTCAAGCCATGGTCGGCCTGAAGGAAGGCCATCATCGCACGAGGCTCTCGGCTGAGGTCCGCCAGGACATGCGCATTTGGTTGGCATTCCTGGCGGATTTCAATGGTCGAGTCGTCTGGAACAAACCGGCCGTGTCCTCTGAGGAGCTGGGGCTGTGGACGGATTCGGCAGGGAGCATAGGTTTTGGTGCCATCTTTGGCACAAGATGGTCGGCACAAAAGTGGCAGACATGGTGGCATGACAGTGGATTGACAAGTAACATTGCTTTCCTGGAACTTTTCCCCATTTTAGTGGCCCTGAGAACTTGGCCCGAAGGGTTCAAGGATCACTCTGTGGTATTCTGGTCTGACAATATGACCGTGGTCGAGTGTATCAATAGCCAGGCAGCACGATGCAAATGGATTTTGAGATTACTAAAAGAAATAGTTTTACTGTGTATGCAATTGAATGTGTTGTTCAAAGCTAGACATGTCCCAGGGGTAATGAACCAGGCAGCTGATGCACTGTCTCGTTTTCGTATGCAGGCTTTCTGGGGTTTTCTTCCCACAGCGGACCCGGAGCCGGCACCCTTTCCCGAAGCTCTCTGGTCTCTCGGTGCCCCGAACTTCGTAACCTCGTGGGAGAGAGTTTAGCACCCAGGACGAGGAAGGCATATGAAGGGGCGTTCCGGTCCTATTTAGCCTTTTTGGGGACTGATAGAGAGGAGCTTTGGGGACAGGAGGAGTGGGTGGTAAATTTTCTGATGTCTTTACACCTGGTTGGGAAATCGGTGGCCACGGCTCAGAGGCATCGGGCTGCCATTTCTTTTGTTGCTAGGGCTCATGGGGATCCAGGACCCGACAGCGTCTTTCGTAGTACAGAAAGCGCTACGGGGGTGGCAACGCCTTGAGGGTCGCAGAGTAGACGAGAGGCGCCCGATAGGTTTGGATAGGCTGGCCCGGTTATTATCCAGACTCCCTGCTACGTGTTCATCTCAGTTTGAGACAGTGTTATTCCGAGCCGCTTTTACGCTGGCATTCCATGGGGCTATGCGGGTAAGCGAACTAGTGGCGAGGAACAAGCAGGATGTGACAGGAGGATTGTGCCAGGAGCACGTCCAGATCAGAGGGGAGACGATGACGGTCTCATTTGTCAGGTCCAAGACCGATCAAAGTGGGATGGGTGACTGCGTAATCATACGCAGGATTCCCGGGTCCTCCATGTGCCCGGTAAGGTGTCTAGAAGATTATTTAGCACGGAGGGTGGCATCATGGGGGGGGACCTTGTTGAGACACGCTGACGCCACCCCACTGACAAAGTTTCAGTTTCAGCGGGTGCTTGCGATGTCGATTGCCGCTGCGGGCTTGAACCCGGGCGAGTTTGGGACCCATTCCTTTCGGATAGGGGCTGCTACAGAAGCTACAGCCAGGGGTCTGAATGTTGAACAAGTTAAACGGGTGGGGCGTTGGTCCTCCAATTGTTATAAAAGATATGTGCGGTTGCACATGTTGTGAAGCTGTAACAATGTACTCACGCTTCTTGTTTTTGTTTGGTTTTCAGTTGCGCAAGCCTACGAGGCGGGGCGAACTTTGCAGTCGACCCAACACCGGGCCAGCGGTCAGACATCACCGGCTGTGAGAAAGGAGGTGTGGGTCGTGGGCCACTCATACGTGAGACGTGCCGCGGACGTATTCAAGGCAGGTGACATGATTCACGTGGCTGGGGAATACGGGTACAGTGTGTCCTTCTACGGAAGAGGCGGTCTCTGTATTGACCAGTTTCAATCATTTTTTGAGGGTTTACTAGGGCGGACGAGGTCACCGCCGGCTGTAGTCATAGTACATCTTGGGGGTAATGATTTGGTCATCACTGGTAGACGACTTCTCCTTGAGGCAATGCTTTCCACTGTAAGTTGGTTAGCTAGGAGAGTTCCAGGGTGCACAATTGCATGGTCCCATATGATCCCACGAAAAGTGTGGCGGGGGGCTATTTCGGTTCCGGCTTTAAATCATTCTGTTAGAAAGCTTAATAACAAAGTGAGTAGGTTGTTCCGTTCCAAGACACTGCATTCTATTTCACATGGGTGTATTAATGATGACAGTATGTATTTGGGGGATGGTGTGCATTTGTCTCGGGTGGGGAATGAGTTACTCATAGGAGACTTCTTGGCATGGCTGAAAACGTTATAACATGACCTTTAGGTAGGAGTTGTGTGGGGGGTCCGGATAGCCGGTCAACTATCCGGCCTGTGGCGGTAAGGTCATGATCGGTGAGCACTAATTGGAAGATCCCTATGAGTGGGCGTCACCCAACACGGATGGGAGCGCTCGGGGGAGGTGGCCATTGGCCCCTCAACGGGGAGGCGGTCCCTTCTAAGGATGGGTCGCCGAAAGAAAAGGAAAGGCGGTCAAGGCCCCTTCCTGGGTAGGAGGGGTTACAGCCCCCTCCTGGGGAATTTCCCGGGGCCAGGACGTCTTCTAGATACCTCACACGAGTCCTCGTACGACCTCTAAGTGGCGTCGAGTTTTATTGGGGCCCCCGTCAAGTCAAGGGAAATTGGTAATTGCACTTGAGGTACGCCTCTGGGCCGCTCCTCACAAGTGAGGGCGATATTTCTGGGTTAGGGATCTTGACACCGGTTACGACCTTGCCGTTGGCCCTTAAACGTTAGGATGTACAATTTCAAAATTTCAAGTAAATGTTTTGTAGGATGTTAGTTCGGCTAGGAGAACCTTTGTATTAGAGAATCTGTTAAGGTTAGCCAAACATCGCAATGTGGTAATGAAATTGTACATAATATGAAACTGTTTTATTTAATGTTTTAATTTTGTTTCATATTTTAATAAATACGGCCGGGAGGGTTAATTCCTCCCGTCTTCCAAAGACTTCAGAACGGTTTCCGGTTTCCCATCCTTGGGGAGTGTGTTGAGAGGGGGTGGCGGGTATCTCAGCCATATGGAAAGGGGCGACCACTCGGTCCCCCCGAACGTATGGCGGAGTACCACGATCCCCCCGGGAAGCCATCTTGGGCGGGAGGCGAGTCTCGGCTGGTATGCCCGAAGCGGCGTAGCCGGGGCGCGCCTTTTCCCGCCCTAGAGTGGGTTGGCCTAGACACCGACGCGGCTGGCCACGCCCTTGGGGCAGGCAGGGGCGGGTTTACGCCCGCCCTGAAGACGGATAAAAGGAGAAGCAAGATCCGAAGGCATCCTCTTGTTCCTGTGCTCTGAAGCTGCACCTCCTCGCTGCACGTGAGCTCGAGACGGAACGAAGAGCCAATTTTGACCCACCCACCAGCCCCTGAGGACAGCAAGTGGTTTTTGAATAAAAGTTGATGGATAACTCTGATTTTCGTTTACAGGTTGTGTTATTATCATGATGATTTTGAATATGTAATAAAGAATGGTCGACTTGTGTTACAGTTCGCAAATAAAGAAATTCTGCTTTAGTGTTCATTGGTAAGCATGCATTTAATAAAAGTGTAGTTGCTACTGTCTTTTTAGTTTAGTCATTTAGTTAGCATTGTCGTATTTATTTTGGTCGGGCGGTAAGGTCATGATCGGTGAGCACTAATTGGAAGATCCCTATGAGTGGGCGTCACCCAACACGGATGGGAGCGCTCGGGGGAGGTGGCCATTGGCCCCTCAACGGGGAGGCGGTCCCTTCTAAGGATGGGTCGCCGAAAGAAAAGGAAAGGCGGTCAAGGCCCCTTCCTGGGTAGGAGGGGTTACAGCCCCCTCCTGGGGAATTTCCCGGGGCCAGGACGTCTGCGACGGCAGATGTGGTAAGTTGTGTGGGGTTTGGGGGGGGGTCTACGCTACCTTCTAGATACCTCACACGAGTCCTCGTACGACCTCTAAGTGGCGTCGAGTTTTATTGGGGCCCCCGTCAAGTCAAGGGAAATTGGTAATTGCACTTGAGGTACGCCTCTGGGCCGCTCCTCACAAGTGAGGGCGATATTTCTGGGTTAGGGATCTTGACACCGGTTACGACCTTGCCGTTGGCCCTTAAACGTTAGGATGTACAATTTCAAAATTTCAAGTAAATGTTTTGTAGGATGTTAGTTCGGCTAGGAGAACCTTTGTATTAGAGAATCTGTTAAGGTTAGCCAAACATCGCAATGTGGTAATGAAATTGTACATAATATGAAACTGTTTTATTTAATGTTTTAATTTTGTTTCATATTTTAATAAATACGGCCGGGAGGGTTACTCCCTCCCGTCTTCCAAAGACTTCAGAACGGTTTCCGGTTTCCCATCCTTGGGGAGTGTGTTGAGAGGGGGTGGCGGGTATCTCAGCCATATAGACTTCATAAATTATAATGCAACATCAACCACGCGTTAAAGTTGTGTACTAAGTGAGATGGTGGACACGTTGTGCTCCTGAAGAAATATTAAAACTGAGCAAGTGGTACAAGTGAAGGAAATAAAAAATGCTGCAGTGTATTGGACCAGAACTGAAAACGAAATTATGAATGAGTTAATACATTTATGAAAGAATATATTAAATCATGTCATAATATGAAGCCCAAATTTATCTTGTGCAATTCAATGGCATTTCAACCTTCATGACTGGAGGTCATCATCAGGGCATAGACAACACAGTCTTGGGTGATAGTTGCCTTATGGGTGTAAATGAAAATTATATAGTAGTGCAGAGTAAGGACGGTACAAAGAATAGTCCAGGGACTAGTAAAAAGGTACCTGGAATGGTTCGTAGGTACCTATAAGAGAAGAGAAGACAAAAATAGGGAGTACCATTAGCCACAAATTTCAATTAAGGAGGCCCTCAATATGTAAAATAGACCAGTGGGGAACTCACATGGGGAGATTATGTAAAAGATTAAGAATCCATGAATCGGGACTATAGTCACTGGTTGGCGTCCACAGGGGTACGTTCCAAAAGGGTTCCGAGTCACGGAGTTGGCTCATAAAGAAAGGAGAGGTACACTGGTTATTATATGAAGGCTACTGAGAGTTAATCTAACTATTATTAATGGCAGAGCAACTCACCAGGAAGAAGAACTCCTCCTGTGGTTGAGAGTGTCCAAGTGAGTAGGTTAAGTACAAGGGTTTTGTCAAGGTGCCCGGAGTACAGGCAATGCATACAAAACATTAACACAAGCCATTATTGTGCCCTCAAGGCTTGTGACCCACTAAAGTACAGGGCTTAATAAAGGGAGAATACTGCCCCGGGTGGATGAATCAGGTTTCCCACTCACAGGGCTCATGAAATTGTAGGCTTAAAAACGCGCCCACATTTCCAAAATCCAGGCATTGTTCTGAGACCAGGGATAGAAGAAATCTACCCCAGAGAGCAACTGCGAGATTGACAAGCATAAAGCTACAGTCAGCAAGTTAATTTATGCAATAAGGAGGTGTTATTCTACCCATACATCAATTAAAAGTGGTTGCCATACTCCTGAGATAACGCCAGACAATCCAAACCAGTTGGAGCCTATTAGTGTCTACACACATATAACCGTGGGTGGAGAACTCTGCTCTGCCCACGGAGTGTGCGGAGATTTGCCTACTCCCCTTTCCACGGGGAACGCGGAGTAGGCAAATCTTTGCACACTCTGCAGCGGAGTGGAGTTGAGCAGCACCGCCTCCACCCCTATTAAGAATTAATTAAAACTACATTAAAGGTTAAAGAAAAAAGACTAACCTTCACTGCGGCGTCCCCGGGCTGCCGTCCTCCTCTTCCTCGCTGTCTTACGGTGATATGGGCATGCGAGGGTGCCCGTGCATTCCTTGCAAGAAATGTATAAAAATTGAACCTTAGATGCCAACTCCTCTGTACAATTCTGGACCAGGAAGAAAGACTGCTTCTCTGCTGTGCTGACCTGGTGCTTGCTGTTCTCTTGCTGTTGGAGAAGGACTGGACCTGCAACCTGTATCCAGCACCATCAGAATGATTCCAAGGGCTAGTCTCTTGTAAACCACACCTGTACTTTGCAACTGTGAGTCCTGTCCTGCTAAGTTGTGCCACCCCAGTCCTAGACTCTTGGAAGTGGGTCTGGAGGTTCTTTACTAGCCCATCTGTGGATCCAACAGAACCAATGCATCACATCTGCTGCATGGCGCAAGCCTAAACAGAACCGATGCTTTGCCTCTGCTGTGAGGTTCCTTCCAGCACAAGGACAGCTCCCTGGAACTGGCGCATTGCCTCAGCTGTGTGGCACATCCTCGACTTGGGACATTGCAATGCTCCGCAAGCAGGATTTAATGTAGTCCTGCTCGGCAGCCCTAATTGGGTCCCTGGAGCCAGCCCGCACTCCATCGCGGTCGACCTGAACTTATGACTTTGTCACGGTCCAGCACAGCCAGAAATCCACAGTGGCGCTTTGTGCTTTTTGCTGTTGTTTTCACTTAACATGTCTTGTTCTACTGATTGGATTTTTCTCATTTTGGTCTTGGATATATATTTATTACAATTAACTCTGTTTTTCTAATGTTGTATGGGTTCCTTTTTGTTCTGTGCTTTTTCTTTGCTACTGTTTGAAATGTTGCACAAATATTTTACATATTGCCTCTGACATTACCTGACTGTTCTGTGCCAATCTACCTGAGGGTGAAGCACAAGTTAATTTAGGGACTGCTTGTGACTTCACATTGAAAAGGATAGTGGTTGCTGCTTGGGCAGGGTATCACCCCCCATCCCAGTTTCTAACACAAATCTAACAAAAGGTGCCAAAAATAAAGAATCACATGACCTCCATCTTGGTACCTCAGTTTTGGATATCCTAGCTACAGTAGGAAAGCCATTCTCTGTTCTATATTTTGCTAAGATTTTAGTGTCAGCCAAGGCTGTTTCAGTATCATAGGGCCAGATGTAGGTCACCAATTACCGGTCGGTAACGGCCGAATTCCGCCGTTACCGACCGGTAATTGGATTTTGAGATGTAGGGCCCTTAATTTTACAGATTCGGTAAATTTACCGAAACAGTAAATTTACTGATTCTGTAAAATACGGAATCGGTAATTTTACTGATTCGGTAACACCCAGATGTAGGTAGCACTGTTCACAGTGCTACAGGCCTTCAGGATTCGGTATTTTACCAGCCAATCCAATTGGGTGGTAAAATACCGAATTCAGGTGTACATGCACATCTGTGCATGTACACCTGTGCCATGTGACACACGGACATGCCCTTAGGGCATGTATGTGTGCCACATGTCACACAAGCCTGTACTTGGGGTGCTAGAGGGTGTCAAAGTGACACCCCCTGCACCCTTGCAGGATTCGGTATTTACCGATTCGGTAAATACCGAATCGGTATTTCCCATTGATTCCTATGGGCTTCATGGCCCATAGGAATCAATGGGCAATACCGATTCGGTATTTACCGAATCGGTAAATACCGAATCATACCGATTCTGTAATTCTAAAATTAGAATTACCTACATCTGCCCCCTTCCTATTTACCGACTCTTAAATACCGAATCGTTAAAATTCGGTATTTAAGAGTCGGTAAATAGGAATTACCTACATCTGGCCCATAGTTATCATCAGTACCAACGCAAAGATGCAAATTGCCCTGGTGCAAGCCAGGAAAATGGCTCATTTCACTATTGTTGGGGTAGTACAATATAGTAGTTATCAGGGTTCAATGAGCCCCTCTGGACTTAGGGCTTCTGTGCACCGCTCCAATGGTAGCCACTCCCCTCGATATTATGGCATTCTTGTGGAGATGTTGGATTTGACTGACTCAAGTGGTAGATGAAATAATTTAGTTATGAGCTAGTAATGAATACCTTGCCAGATCTAGTGATCGATTTACATAGTAGTCAGGCGATTGTGAGATGATTCGGTAGATACATGTGATACAGATGGATAAGTGATTTATCAGGCACACGAGATACTTAAATAGTAAACTAGGTAAATTGACAAAGGTAATGCTAGATGCGTTAGAAGCTGACTAAGACAACTGACTAAACACATGAGATAAAAGCAGTGCTGCCTCGATTAACAGAGAAATAAATGTAAGCTAGACAATTATTTAGACAGACACTGTTTAAATACATGGCTAGCTAGTCAGACAGATGGCATAGAGGCAGGGACATTTGTTACAGATAGATGGTGCTTCTGAGACAGATGGAAAGGTAACCAAACAGACACCTAGAAACACGTACATGCTTACATAGGTACGTTCACATTGCATTAAAAGTACATAATCGAATTGAACACGTCACCGTTCTTGCACAGTTTTTTTTTACTCAGCACGAAACGCATTTCAACTGGAAGAGCTGTGTTCAAAAACCCGTCTCATTAAATTATGCGAAAGTGCACCCGTGAAAACGTACAGAGAAGATTTTTTTAGCCTCGGCTTCCAGCACGCACATTTCACTGCCCACCTTTTTCTAGGAAAGCAATCAATAATCCATGTTTCAATGCACATGGCTTGTTTTCCCTGATGCGCTTGTTACTTCAAAGTACAACATAAAAAGCCGCACAACAGTTTAGCTCTGTAGTGCTTTTATGACAATATTCTTCATTTGGAAGGAAGCCTATAAGCAATTATAAATGTGACGTGATTTGTCAAAATACTTCAAGTTTTCGACTGAAGTATTTGATGCGAAACAGCCATTCACTTCATTTTAAAAACACCTCTTTAGTTGTTAAATTGATTTTGAAGAGGCGGGATAAGGAACTGACCTCGTGCGAATCGGGCTGGATTTAAGAAAGAAGGCAAGTTGGTGTACCAAATGCAGGCTTTTGAATCCAGAACTGGAATTAGCGTTCTCCACCTTCAAGTTTGTTTTCGGTGTTGGTGCATCGCGGCCTACTGTTTTATTTATCTGCATTTTGCAGCAGGATGCATTATTATTTACATTCGCGGTGTAGTCAATCACAGCATACTTCTAACGTCTTAAATTTTTCGCAGCTATCCCCGGCTGTAATAAATACAAAGAAATGACATTTAAGCTTTGCCGTGCATGCACTAATTCTGTTGTATATCCTTTGCCCCTCATTTATGAAAAGTGACGCATCGCTGCGTGAAAACAGCGATGCGTCACTTTTCACTGCGCACTCCTTGCGACACCAATGATGCGTCATATTTAATGTATGACGCATCATGTCGCAAGGACTTACAGATACGTCAGTATTTCTGACGCATCTGTAAGCGCAAAAGTGACGCATTGCTGGAGTGTGTCACAAAAGTGAGGGCAAATCCAGCAATGCGTCCTTTCACATGGGGAAAGCCCCATGTGAAAGGGCTTGCTTCAGTCTTACGCCTGCTGTGAGGCAGGCGCAAGATTTTGACGCAACAGCATCCTAAAAGTGACGCAGTGAAATCTCATAGATTTCACTGCGTCACTATTACGAGGCTTTTTGCGGGGGAACGCCCCCTCTGCATACATTATACCTGGCGCAGGTATAATGTGGCGCAGGGGTTTAAAAAGTGACGCATCTACCTAGATGTGTCACTTTTTAAATATGGCGCAACAAGGCGCATTTTGTACGCCGCTGGTGCGTCACAAAAAGTGGCGCACCGGCTGCGCAAAACTGACGCAAGGCCTCATAAATAAGGGCCTTTATTTTTAGGTCGAGCCTAGTACAGCGCGCATGCACTACTATGCGAGGCTTCTTGTAGCTACTTTGTGTGGTTCTGACTCCTCCATGCACTGAATTGGCTTTTGCCTGTGTCTTTTCACAATCAAAGCCTGCAAATGGCTGAAGGTGGGTGGATGTCCCACCTCTCATGTAAGGTTCACACCCACGTCATTATGCCATGGGGCCATGAGAGCGAGCAGCGACGGGCTGGGTGGCAGCTGCATGGCCTCCTTGTCTCCATGTGCCCACCACTCCTCTTTGCATCACTGTGCTATCTCTGCCCGCCTTCACCACTACCCCTTGTAAATTTTTCTAGCCCGCCTGCCCGCTAAAAGCCATCCCTGACCTCAATAACAGTACCTTTACTTGGGATAAGCACCAACATATACGTGTAATCCCCCATTTTGAGAGCAATACTATAATTACAAAACCAAATCCTAAACCTTTTTTAATGTAATACAAATAATAAAAAATTCAATTTTTGTACATTATACCAAATAAATAAAAGCAAAACGACCATTTGGTAATATGCAGTTTTTTAAATTAACTACACAAGACTCCAACTGTATCCGTAAGAATAAGCATGTTTATATAACGAGAGCATCCTGCACTAACAAGTGACATTGTAGTCTTTCCTCCCTTTTTACTTCACATTTTGGAGGCGGGAGATAGATCCATACAGCTCCGAGATGTAGCTGAGTGACCGCTCCAGTGTTTGACTGGTCATATGTTTGATTGAAAATGGCAACGTCCGTACTGGTAGGTGATCGGAGAGCGTACTGTTATCATACCAATTCCAGTAGCTATCCCGTTGTTTGAGTTGTACTGTTTTACCTGTGTTTTCCTTGCGTGGTCGTTTAGAAGAGCATCCTGAACACTTAGCGCTTTGCACCAGTGGACCATCATCTTTGTAACTTGTATTGCTATTTTTGGCTCTGGGATTTTTCGGGTCAAGCTGCAAGCAAATTCAGAGGTAAGAGTGGCACCTCAGTCACTCGCAGCTGTGTTGCGAAATTGCAATTCTATTGAATATCATTTCCGATGGACGTGAGGAGAATAGTAATGTTAAAATGGATTGAGTCTCGGCTCAAACATAATGCTGTGCCCCAGGGGCCACATACGCTGACTTAGCGCCCGGCTTCACCACAAAGTTATTCACCCTGGATATGTGGGCGAAGCTCTTCAAGACTGTGGGGGCCATGTGACTGAGGAAACGAAGTGAGGGTGGCGTGACAGGAGGAAAACAATAAACCAGAGCACTCTGGCTACCCTGCCTACACCCTCAGTATCCACATACGCTTACAGTTTACATGCATGCTAATATGAGAAGGAGCATTTAACGCAGTAATAAGAAGCATTCGGAAGAGGCAAGCATTTCAATCAATCAATCAATCAAGGCATTTGTATAGCACGTTACTCACCCGGAGGGTCTCAAGGTGCTGGAGGGGGGTCCGCTACTGCTCGAACAGCCAGTTCTTGAGTTGCTTCCTGAAGGAGAATAGGTCTTGGGTCAGGCGGAGGTGGATGGGGGGAGAGTTCCAAGTCTTGGCTGCCAGGTAGGAGAAGGATCTTCCTCCCTTGGTGGCTCTTCGGATGCGTGGAACGGCGGCGAGGGCGTGGCTGGTCGATTGTAGTTGGCGGGTGGGAGTGTAGAAGGTCAGGCGGTTGTTGAGGTACCTGGGGCCCAGGTCGTGGAGGGCCTTGTGTGCGTGGGTGAGGAGTCGGAACGTGATTCTCTTGCTGACGGGTAGCCAGTGCAGGTCTCTCAGGTGACCGGAGATGTGTCTGTGTCGGGGGATGTCCAGGATGAGTCGTGCGGAGGCGTTCTGGATGCGTTGGAGTCTTTTCTGTAGTTTGGTTGTGTTTCCGGCGTAGAGGGTGTTTCCGTAGTCCAGTCGGCTGGTGACGAGAGCCTGGGTGACCGTCTTTCTGGTTTCGGTGGGGATCCAACGGAAGATCTTTCGGAGCATGCGTAGGATATTGAAACATGATGATGAGACAGCGTTGACTTGTTCTGGTCATCGAGAGGGAGGAGTCCAGGATGAAGCCCAGGTTATGTGTGTGGTCCGTGGGTTTGGGTGCACTGCCCAGGGCGGGGGCCACCAGGAGTCGTCCCAGTCAGAGGATGATGATCCAAGGACGAGGACTTCCATCTTGTCTCAGTTCAGTTTCAGTCGGCTGTTCATCATCCACTCGGCTACGTCTTTCATCCCTTCGTGTAGGTTGGTTCTGGCGGTGGCTGGGTCGTTGGTGAGGAAGAGGATCAGCTGGGTGTCGTCGGCGTAGGAGATGATGATGATGTTGAGATTTTGTCATAAATCAGACTGCATAACACAATATATAGCAATTGTACAGCTAATCAATACCAAGCAACACAATACTTAGGATAATATGTTGCATACCTGAACGTTTATAAGGTCGCAAAGGCGAGACCTATTGACTATGCCAATGCTTCTTTACACCTGGCATTTTCGTTTTTATTTAGGAAACACCAACAATACCGCAGCATGCAAGTGTTTCTATGGAAGGGTCGTTTTCCATCCCTAACTTCACTTATAGTGGCATTCTGCAATAGCCCCAACAATTTATCCCTGCGTATATTACACATACATTTATTCAAAGAGCTACTGTCGATCAAGATTAATAGTTTTTTTGTTGGAGAGTATAAATCGGACAAACCCTGCCCCCCACATACATTCCAAGGCCATTGTAAGTGACTGAGCAGTTCTGTGACCACACAGAGGCAATAAATCAAGGGAATCATAAGATCAGGGACCACCCCAGAAGTCAGGCAGCAATCCGGAATAGGGTACCAGTGAACATCTCATGTACAGCAATGGCAGGGCTTTCGAAAAGAGGGACCTTCCACATTGGGTGGAGCGTGAAAGGAGGAGTTCAGAAAACAGACGTGGAAAAAGGAAAGAAATGCTGCGTCAGCAGTGAACAGCGAGAAGATCCCTGCTTGAGACGAATGGCCACAAAACAAAAATCCAAGAAGCAAGCATATACGCCAGCGAGGGAACTCGGATCAGGAAGGCTATGAAGGGGAGAATCCCACATATATGCTGTTAGATGGCAACGTGTCCAGAGGCTAACCAAAGGAACCATTAACAAACCAATCCAATGGAGAAAATTTACCCACTGTCTAGATAAATCTAAATGCAAGAAACATCACTTTCAGTCCCACAAGGTTATTCCATAAGGATGTGCCCCCATACCGGCTAGTAAAGCCCTGTGTTTGAGACAGTATAGCAGTGGAATATTAAAGGTGAAATATTGTGATGTGGACAAATGTATCGCTCTCTTCCATGATTAATAGACCACTCTCCTCCATGATTATTAGGGCGTTAGAATGCCCTTCTCAGTTACATCCTTGTGGTTCATCACACCAAGTAAGGCATAAGAGGATTCAAAAGCCTAAGAAACCCCCTACATCCCCCATTTTCCACAGTGAGGTCAACCCATGATCGAAAGTTGGACAGTCAAAGGGATATACTATGTACTTAGCAGTATATTGTGTAATCGAAAGACAACAGCAAAATATTTACAGTACTTGAATCACCCACCCTGGTTTTTGTTACCAATTAGGTCATTTATTTATTCATATGAAAAGTTCAGAGAAAACATACAATGCAAGTAAATTACAAGCTTTACATACAATATAAAAATAATAAAATAGTTACAAGAATACCATTCAAAAGTGCATTGCTACAATTATTTGGAGAATTACAAAGTTGTTTATCTTACAATATTAAAGAAAGATCAGCTTTTTAGGATTTTCCTAGCGTGAGCCAGGCACACTGGATAAACTTTACAACACAAGAACTCTCTATTTTCTGTTTGTCTATAGAGAGATAAGGTACACGCAATGCATTATCATTATTCTTTTAAATAACAACAAGCTGCCTTGTCTATACAAAAGTAAAACAAAAGGAAATTATTCATCATTCCTTAAATTCCGTTACTGCAAGTGCAATACCAGAAGAAACTATGGGTCTTCATTCAGTCCCTTGTGTGTTTTGCCAATATTCTCAATACTTACTTATATGTGCCCAAACCTGTTTGAAATGCAATTATACCAGTTGCATCTTGGTACTCTAACTGCATAAAAACCTTCAATGAGTGTACACAACAGATCAGTTGAC
This sequence comes from Lissotriton vulgaris, assembly GCF_964263255.1. Classification (NCBI taxonomy): domain Eukaryota; kingdom Metazoa; phylum Chordata; class Amphibia; order Caudata; family Salamandridae; genus Lissotriton; species Lissotriton vulgaris. The sequence goes on from NC_141696.1 coordinate 942,449,213, forward strand.
CTTGCCATATTATAGCATTTTCAAAGAATAGCATAATTTATTCTCAATCAGTATCCTCTTATGGCAACTCTCTGTAGAGACCCATTAAGACTGGCCAAGAGTCTAACCCATTACAAAATACAACCCAGCCTACCATTCTATTCTTGTTCAATCGAGATAACTTCACCAAGATAGTTTTGAGAAAGCTTGTGTAACAGAGAGTATGTAGGTATTAATTTTTAAGTGCCTGTAGACCTTTCAGGTTATCCCTCTGATCTCATACTTGATTTTACCCACCTCTTGCGCTTCCTGGACAGTGAATGAAGTGTGCTTTAAAAAATATGGCATTGTCGACAAAATTCCAGTGCAGTCAAGTACTCCAACATCTGCATACAACTGAGGATAAATCTGAACGTTTTCCAAGCTGGCTACCTCTTTATTCAGAGCTTTAGCAAGATTGTTGATGTAAACATTGAGCAGTACTTGAGTAGGGGAACAGCCTTTTCCCAATTCTCTAATAGTGCTAATTTTATTAAGTGGTATCCAGTGCAAAATGAATTCACCCCGATGATGACCTTGCATTAAGGGAGGAGATGAGTCCCAGATTTTGGAGGTGTAGTCGCAAAATGGCTGTGGTTGCCGCAGTAGTGGTTAGTGCGGGGGTGGAGGTGAACTGGTAGCGGATGCAGGTGAAAGGTCCCTCTGTGGAGTGAGGGGATGTGAGGCAGCAGCTGTTGTTGCGTCCGGGGTCTGGGACAGGGAGTTCTCTGTTGGAGTATCTTTGGTGATGCAGAGGGCCAGGGTTCCTGGTGCAGGGCGTGGTCCATGTGCAGTTGGGCTTAGTTTTGGTTCTCCTTTGGCATGCATCAACTGTGTGGCTGCACAGCGGCCTCCATAAGTAGTCCTGGGAGGTGAGCAGTGCTGGGAGGGAGGCAGGGCAGTGCGCAAAATTCAGGAATGGTGGGAATCGACGGGAGGGGGCAAAACGGTCACAAACACGCTACAGGCATGCAGAAACAAATCAAGTACATAAATATAGTACTAACGGAAGCAACATACAAAATACAGCAATGAGCGCAATAAGAGACTAACAAATACTATACTAACAATAAAAGACTCACAAATAATATCCTAACAGTCATAGTCATAGTCATAGTCATAGTCAAAATCCTTTATTAGATCAAATACAAAATGATCATTAAAGTACAAATGTAAAAAACGATTTCCAATATTCAATTTCATTTAAAAATCAAAAATGCAATAGTTCATTTTATCCTTAATAAAAGTTTACAAATTAAATCTATAAAAATTGTCCGTTTCCATGGTTTTACTCCTATTATATACTTTTCATCCAGTAACTACTTCTAACGCCGGATTTTTCCTTTTTTTAATGCACGCCCATAGAAACAAAGCTAATGTAAAACAAGTCAAAGGATCAGATAGACTCTTTAAAAAATATAGTGCCACCATACATTGTTTAAAATTCATCTTCTGTAATATCGGTTTTAAATAGCTATTCCTCTCCTTCTTAAACAGTTTGCAGAATAACACATGGTGCAGATCAGTTTGTCTTGCCAAGCTGTCACACGGGCACAGAGTTAAGTAAGCATGGTTATATTGTTTACCAGTATAACCTAACATTAGTGTTATCATATTTAGACAAAACCTTAACAATATGAATCTGTGGTGTGCCTTTGTAACGTCTGAGAGATAAAAGAAATATCCTCTCTCTATCATTTGGGGGGATTGATCTATAATTTACCATTGCCTGCCTAATATGAATTTCCATTCTCTCGTAATCTACCCTCATCCTAAACAAATGTTTGACCTTTTCTTTAGAGATCTTTCTGCATTCAACTGCATCCTGGAACAATTCATGTAACCCAATTTTGTTCAGAAGTTTTTCTACGTAGCACAACCATCTGGATCTCCTCCAGTTATCCATATTCAAACAATTCTTGATTATTGTATGTGTCAGGGTGAGTGTGTACCTTCTCCATATTGCGTGCCACAAGAACAAGGGCCAATTGTATTGAATCAGCGATATAGGGGAGTCCCAGTTCTAAGTGAAAAATGTATTAAGAAGTCGAGATGGAGAGGCCAACTAGGGATTTGAAAAACTTGTTTTCTATAGTTTGAAGTGCACCCGTTTCTACAGTGCCCCAAACACCCGCCCCATACATAACTGCTGGCGTAACTTTGGCCTGATAAATTTGTTTTATTGGTAATAGTGGCCTATCGCCCAATTTTTTCGCTAAAGTCTTTACTGCCAACAGGGTTCTTTCCATTACCCCACTGTGTCCTTGCACTAATTTTGTCCATGCCAAATCCTAATCAATAAGAACCCCTAAATACGTGAAGGAATCCACCACCACTATCATCTCATTGTTCACATGGAGCTACGGTGTTCTCTCTCTTTTCCTTGCCCCCACTATCACAGCAAAGGATTTGGTACATTTCACCCTCAAATCAAGTGAGTCCATAAACGGTACATACGAAGATATGAGGAGCTGGAGGCCCGAACTCTTCCTGGACTTAAACACTGCATCGTCTGCATATGCCAGAATAGGTAGAAGTTGCAAGTTAAACATTGGGACAGCTCTTGTAGGCTTGATAATGCTTTTTTCTACTCCATTTGATAAATGGAGAAGAGAAATGGCGCAAGAACACAACCCTGTCTAACTCCTCTGGTGGTGATTTCAAATAGGTGTGTACAGCCTTCCATTTTTTGTATACTGTACCGAGGCCATAGCATTGGAATACATCTGTCTTAGAAAATGTATTATTCATTGATTGACTCCCATCTCCCTCATGATGGGCCACAGCTTTTCATGGATCACACAGTCGAACACTGCCAACAGGTCCATGAAAGCCATTTACATCTTTCCCTCCTTCATCCTGGTATATTTTTCTATTATGAGTGACGTATTTAGACACTGATCTACAGTGCTACTTCCCTGCTGGAAACCATATGGGGCCTGTATTAGGATATTATTATCTTTGGCCCAATCCTCTAACTTGGAGAGGAATTATCTTTGGCCTAATCCACTAGCTTAGAGAGGTCAGGACGGGATGAGGGAGGAGATGGTAACCCAGACTTTGGAGGTGTACTTGCAGAGTAATCTGGCATTGAACAGGAGACAGCTGAGTTTTTCCAGGGAGGTCTCGGTCAGTGGGGCTGGCATGGCTGTGGTTGCCGCAGTAGTGATTTGTGCAGGGGTGGAGGTGAACTGGTAGCGGATGCAGGTGAAAGGTATCTCTGTGGAGTGAGGGGATGTGAGGCAGCAGTTGTTGTTGCATCCGGGGATCAGGACATGGAGTTCTGTGTTGGAGTATCTTTGGTGATGCAGAGGGTTTGGGTTCCTGGTGCAGGGCGTGGTCCATGTGCAGTTGGGCTTAGTTTTGGTTCTCTTTTGGCATGCATCAACTGTGTGGCTGCACAGCGGCCTCCATAAGTAGTCCTGGGAGATGGGCAGTGCTGGGAGGGAGGCAGGGCAGTGCGCAAAATTCTGGAATGGTGGGAATTGACGGGAGGGGGCAAAACGGTCACAAACACGCTACAGGCATGCAGAAATAAATCAAGTGCATAAATATAGTACTAACGAAAGAAACGTACAAAATACAGCAATGAGCGCAATAAGAGACTAACAAATACTGTACTAACAATAAAAGACTCACAAATAATATACTAACAGTCATAGTCATAGTCAAAATCCTTTATCAGATCAAATACGAAATGATCATAAAAGTACAAATGTAAAAACCGATTTCCAATATTCAATTTCGTTTGAAAATCAAAAATGCAATAGTTCATTTTATCCTTAATAAAAGTTTACAAATTAAATCTATAAAAATTGTCTGTTTCCATGGTTTTACTCCTATTATATACTTTTCATCCAGTAACTACTTCTAACGCCAGATTTTTCCTTTTTTTAATGCACGCCCATAGAAACAAAGCTAATGTAAAACAAGTCAAAGGATCAGATAGACTCTTTAAAAAATATAGTCCCACCATACATTGTTTAAAATACATCTTCTGTAATATCGGTTTTAAATAGCTATTCCTCTCCTTCTTAAACAGTTTGCAGAATAACACATAGTGCAGATCAGTTTGTCTTAACAAGCTGTCACAGGGGCACAGAGTTAAGTAAGCATGGTTATATTGTTTACCAGGATAACCTAACATTAGTGTTATCATATTTAGACAAAACCTTAACAATATGAATCTGTGGTGTGCCTTTGTAACGTCTGAGAGATAAAAGAAATATCCTCTCTCTATCATTTGGGGGGATTGATCTATAATTTACCATTGCCTGCCTAATATGAATTTCCATTCTCTCATAATCTACCGTCATCCTAAACACATTTTTGACCTTTTCTTTAGAGATCTTCCTGCAGTCAACTGCATCCTGGAACAATTCATGTAACCCAATTTTGTTCAGAAATTTTTCTACGTAGCACAACCATCTGGATCTCCTCTAGTTATCCATATTCAAACAATTCTTGATTATTGTATGTGTCAGGGGGAGTGTGTCCCTTCTCCATATTGCGTGCCACAAGAACAGGGGCCAATTGTATTGAATCAGCGATATAGGGGAGTCCTAGTTCTAAGTGCAAAATGTAGTAAGAGGTCGAGATGGAGAGGCCAACTAGGGATTTGAAAAACTTGTTTTCTATAGTTTGAAGTGCACCCGTTTCTACAGTGCCCCAAACACCCGCCCCATACGTAACTGCAGGCGTAACTTTGTCCCGATAAATTCCCCCACGTCATTGCACCATTGCCACCCTTGAGGGCCCCCGGCAAAAAAATTCTGCAATCGTGTAGTAAACCTCAATGGGGAAAATTATATTCCACTGAATAAATAACTCAAAATATTGCTGCTAAATAATAAGGTTGAGCACCAACACAACAGTGTCCTTCTCTCCCTTATTCCAAATGTAACCATTTATTTAGTATATTTAGTTGTTTCATATAGAGTGAAAAAGACATAACAAGTTGAAACATATAATAATAATAATAGGTTGGTAACTGAAATAGAAAGACATAAACATGTTCTGCTATAATGTAGCACCAAAAAAGTGCCTGTGACAAAGTATACATAAATGACCACAAAATGGATGGATGTTGCAAGAGGTACATATTTTTAGTAGTAGGTACTACATTTGTATTTGGATCATTTTGAACTGATGGTTCATGTAGGTCAATAAGTGCCAATTGGAACAGTAGTGTGGAAGACCAGATTACTAACATTTCAAACAATGCAGCGCAGCAAGACAACTTGCTGCATTGCATGAAAGAGAGACATTATAAATGCACCGTATTTACAAAGATATGATTTATTTCTGCTATCAACTTGTGCTGGCTCACAGTGTGCTGCCTAGTGCAAACTCAGGTACCCTTGCACCATGGTGCTCAGGACCCCTTGCACCATAGTGCAAGAGTGCCTGTGTGACAGACAGGATTGTTTTGGGGCAGGAAGGGACACCTTCCAGCACAAAAACAATCATTGAAGGCATTTTCCCTTTTCTATGTGTAATGTGAAATGCCTCACACATAGAAAAACGAAGTAAAAAGGAGAAATAAAGATATTTCTCTTTGTTACTCCTGGGTCTGTGAGGCGTACCATTTTGGCACATTCCCAGGTTTACAACTCTTTCTATATCTCGAGAGGGGCTAAACACCGTGGGTGGATATGTGGCAACTTCCATACTACACGCATGAAATGTTTTTCTTCCACAAGTTAATGCAAGGCAGTGATATCCGCTGCCATGCATTACTTTGGATTTAATAAACCCTGGGCAGCTTAGTAAACTCACTATAGGACTTGCATTGCCTTGCAACAACTTGTGTTATGCAAGGGCAATACAAGCCCTTAGTAAATCTGGCCCCAAGTTCATTCTTCAAGGTTTTGATGGAAAACAGAGTTCTGAATAAAGTTCGTAGTGTGTTCCATACTTTGAGTGCACTTCCTGGGAATGATTGTTTTATCGTTCTTGCCGTCCTTAAAAGGGTGGATTTCTAACAAGCTAGTGTCCAAACTTCTGTGGGAATGATGCATGCCAGTGATAGTCAATTTGCATTCCAGACATTTTGGGGTTGCTGCATCAACAGTTTTATGTGTGATGTAGGCTAGTTTAAACTGGCTTTTAGCTTCTTCAGGCAGCCACTTTAGTGTGATCATAAATGTAATTAAGTGGTTGTACTTCCTCTTCCCAAAGATGAATTTAGCTTCAGCATGAAGCCTTGCTATCGCTGCACCCTCTGTGGATGTCTGAGCTACCACAGGCAAGGGAGTGCCATAATCCGGCCCTGTTAGGACCAGTGATTGAGTCACTTGTTTGAAGTCTTCCTCTGGGATTACGACAACTCTCAGGAGTCTCAGTACCCTTAGCTAGTCTATTTGTGTGGAACTGCAGGTTGAGGTTTTCGACCAAAAGAATCCAAATGCGTTTTGCACTTTACAGTCCCTAGTTTGTGATACCAAATGAATATGCCCATAAACTACCTTCAACCCATGACTAGGTACTAGAGTCAAGTGTTGTTTTAGAGTCAGTTTGATGTCTACCATCATGTATAAATACCTACCCTGTCTTCTCAGATTTCCCATTGACAACAAGCATTATAACTCAGATCACCACAGTGTTAGAAAGGATATTAATATGCATTTGATGTGTCATGATGTTCTGTATTTGTAAGATGTAAATATAAGTAACATGGAGGGGTCAGTTAATTGTTTTTTTGTTTAATCTGCCGTAACAACATTCAGAATAGGCTTTGCATCTGCATGCACGGATTTTCAAGAAAGTCTGAATATCAGAAACATGTCCTGCAGCACACAATTTTCTCATTGGAGGCAGAGAAAAATGCACAGACCAGGAACTAGTGTGCTGTCCATCACCCTCAGCGGCTGGATAATGTAATTTCCTTAGTAGTTGCATTCAGTCAATTACAATGTCTGCCCTGCCAGTGCTTAAGCGCAGATTCCCCAGCAGGGAAGCTTTGGGTGGTTCCTGGCTCAGCACCAGGAGTACCTGTATGGCAGAGACTTCCCAATGGGAAAGTTGCTTTGAAGAGCACAGTCAGGTGTTCAAGCCTTGTTTAAATAATATAATATAAGCACGTCCAAAGTTCTAAGTTGCTGAGAAGTTTTTTTTCTTTTGTTGACTTTTAAAACATGATGTACATTCAAGGTAGTTTCTCAGAATTAGTTAAATGATTTATGCATGTTGTTGTCTCACATATTTCGGCTCGTAGACTAGCCAACACGTGCTACAGGCATATAAGCATATGGCATTTTAAAGGGTATTCGAGCGTGACCAATAGCCAATAAATGTAATGTATTTATATTATATGATGGTTTAGGCACAAATTTACGATTATTTTGTTTCAGGGTAGTGTAACTTTTGTGACGCATCCCCTATGCAAAATCACTTTTGCAATTTACTAAACAAATCCACTTTGTGTGGCTTTAATTGTTTTAACTAATAGAAAGTAATGGGCGCCCCCAGGCATCCACCCATGTATTTTGATGCAGAAAGAGGAATATGGCTCTTTGAATTATTTTTGTGCAGGAAGGTATCCCTTCCTGCACAAATACTATCCTGCCCGTAACGCAGGCACCCTTTCCTATTGTGCAAGGGTGCCTGCATTTGCTCTAGGCCAGGGGTCTCCAAACCGGTCCTGGTGGGCAGGATCCATTCCACATTTTTTGGATATCAACATTGAGATACATGTAGTAATTTTAAAAATCTGGCATGGATCCGGCCCTCCAGGACCGGTTTGGAGACCCCTGCTCTAGGCAGCACTCGGTGTACCAGCGCAAGGATAGAGCATGAATGCTCCTTTTCATTGCAGACATTGAACATTTCTGCTCTCTCCCTGTCATACAAAGTTCCCTTGCTGCTCAGTGAAATGACAATAAATGCGCCCCTTAATGTATTCACATGTCAGCACCATAATGAGTCCAAGTGAATCGCTGCTAAACTGTGACTCACCGCAAAGTACGATTTGTGTGTTAGTGAGATAAACAAGACCATGTGGAACAGGGTATATGGAATGAGATAGAAGTAGTCGGAGATTATAGGATAGAAGGTTAGCATAGCAAAGAGAGAAATCGGAAGGTCACAAAGAATTTAAAAATGATTGCCCTTCATAGTTCTGAAGGATGATGTGAGATTATTTCCAAAGAGTGTCTAATCAGGGTTGGAAGAAATAACAGGTTGCTATAGATAAAAGATAAACTTTACAGAAAAGGTGAAGCAATAGTGGCACTTTCTGGGTACTGTAGTATGCTGAAAAGGTAAAGTCTACCGACTTGCATGGAATGAGGAAATGCCCTTAAATACAGTTAAACAGTTTTACCTTATGAATTGTTTTGTGATTATAAATGTTCTGGTTTGTTTAAAGATATAAGATAATCAAGAATTCCGAGTCATTGTTTAAACAGTAGGAAGGAGGAAGGATTCCTACCAAAGTACAGTCATCTACAACTTTTGAATATGCAATCTAATTGCAGCCTAAAGAATACAAGTAGGTTCTTTTTTTATATAACAATATCATTTTATTGGCTTGCAAAATAATGGATTTACAGAAACAGTAAAGGAAGATATGAAATCAGCACATTATGCCCTAATTTTGAAGGGCCCAGACATAACAGAAATAAGTGACTGTAGTTCTCAAATTATCAAAATGAGAAAAAAAAGAAAAAGGGAAATTCCCTTGAATATCCCCCCACCTCTCGTCTTGTCCCCCTTAACCCCTTCTCCCGGGAAGACGCAACTGTACAGGCACCTTTAAGTCATTGTACCAACTGCAACCATAAAGCAATTAACACATTTCAAATTCGAAACAAAGGAAATTTCACCAGACTGCTACAGACAAGCTCAATAGCTTAGCCATCAAACAATATTGTCTGTCAAAAGAGATTGAGGGATTTCAGCCTCCACTACTTTTCTATCTCCTTTCTCTCCTCTCCTAATGTATTGCCTATTTTTTTATGTATTGTGTAATTGTTGATCTTTTTCTGTTACATTGTTGATTCTCATGTAAAGGGCTCTGATATCTTCGGGTCTAGCCAGCGCTATATAAAAATCTTTAAATGAAATAAATAAATAAATAAAAGTCTATGCGAATAAGCCCTCACAGGCCGCGTTCTGATAGGAAATTAAGTAACGGTTCCGAGTAACATTCACAGCTTGTGAGGTCCTCAGAATGGTTGCAAGAGCATTTTATTTTTCGACTGGGTGAAGTCAGGTAGGTCCTTTGATTTCCAGGATGCGGCTACAGTTGTTTTGCTGCACCCAAGCAATTCTCAAGTATGAGTCCATCTCCCTTAGTCATATATTGTAATTCTTCTGAGGTCACCCCATGCACGATAAACAACAGGTTCTCTGAGAGAGGGTTGACCAGTATTGGTTTAGGGTTTTTCAAATCTTTTCCCCAGAAGGGTTTGATCTTAGAGCATGACCACTATATATGTATCATATCTCCCAAATTGCCACACTCTCGCTAACATAGAAGACTCACCACAGGAAATAATTTATTCAACTTGGTGAGATACATGTACCAATCGAAGAGCAATTGATAATGAGATTTTTTGCCGAGTACACAATGTGATTTTTCATTTAGTGGGTGCTGTACCTTTGTTCATTTTCATTCTATAAGTGTCTTCTCCGAGATTGTATGCCGTTCGACTTTCTATAGGTGCATAGGTGGGAGCTTTGCTGTAATATGAAACTGATACAGTGCGGAAATGACCCCTTTGGACCTGGTGTGATATTTAATAAGAGATCCACTGGGGTGGAGTCTGGTTCCCAGCATCCTTTCTCATCAGATGTGATACCCAGTGTCTCAATTGACCCCCCGCACATTTTGAAAGAGGTCTACACCATTCTCCCTCAGAGCATTCTCCCCATCCTGAACACCTCCCTATCACAAGGAATAGTACCCGATTCCTTCAAAAACGCCACCCTGGTCCCTCTCATTAAAAAACCAGGCGCCGATCTCTCCAACCTCTCTAACTATCGCCCCATCTCCCTTCTCCCATACTGCGCAAAACTACTGGAAGCCTATATAACCAGCCACTTATCCAACTTCATCGAAATGTCAGACTATTTCGAACCCAACCAAGCGGGATTCCGCCAGGCACACTCCACCGAGGCGGTGATTCTCGCCGTGCAGAACACCCTAAGGACCAATGCCGACAACGGAATCCATCAGGCCCTCGTACTACTCGACCTATCGGCCGCGTTCGACACGGTGGACAATACTATACTATTACACCGTGTCGAACAAGCCGGCCTCAGTGGCGCGGCTCTCTCTTGGATTAAATCCTTTCTGACGGACAGATCCCAGGCGGTAAAGCTGGAGAACTTCACAGCCCCCACTCTCCCAACCACTTGCGGTGTCCCACAGGGCTCCTCATTGTCTCCCCTACTTTTTAATCTTTATCTCAAACCCCTTCTGCACTCCTTGAAAAATAGAAAAGTAATTATTTTTAACTACGCAGACAATTTGCAGCTGGTATTCCCCCTCAACTCCCCGGATTCCGTCGAGGAATTCCAAAAGACCATGCTGCATATCCAGAGCTGGATGGATCGGAACCACCTTAAGCTAAACCCAGGAAAGACTGAGTTAGTACTCCCCAGTGACAGCGCACTCAGCTGGGGGCCCCACTTCTGGCCACCCTCCTTGGGCACACCCCCATCCCCCTCCCAGTCAGCTAAAAGCCTCGGGGTCACTCTCAGCGCCGATCTCTCTCTGAAAACCCAGGTCGGAACAGTGATCTCCTCCTGTTTCTTTCAACTGAGAAAAATTTAAAAAATCGCTCATTTGCTGTCTCACTCTGCGCTCATCCAGGCAGTACTCGCACTAGTCCTCTCGCGATTAGATTTCTCTAACTCTACCTACCTCGGCCTCCCCCTCACCATCTCTAAACGCCTGCAGATTGTGCAAAATCAAGCAGCCAGATTAATCTTCAAGAGCAATCGCAGGAAGTCAGCCAAACCTCTGCTAGCCTCACTCCACTGGCTCCCCATCACCCATCGGATCACCTTTAAGACAGGCTGCATAATTTTCAAGGCTCTTCACGGAAAAAGCCCTAGGTTCATCAACCAACTCATCAACAAACATGTCCCGTCCCGCGAGCTTCGGTCTGCCCACCTATCCCTTCTCACGGTGCCGACATTTAAAAAGAAACGACTCGGCGGATCCAGTTTCGCATACCTCGCCCCAAAAACCTGGAACTCTCTGCCCTTGTCTATCCGGAGCTGCTCCAAGCTGATTGAGTTCAGGCGAGCATTGAAGACCTGGCTATTCAAACAAGCGTACGGCTAGAACACTACACCTTCTGACCCTGCATTATCCATCTCTCATCTGTTTTCTTCAGCGCCATGAAACCTCTGGGTGTCCGCGCGCTTAACAAATTCCGCATAGATAGTGAATTGGTCATGTACATTCAAGTTGAGGTCTTTTTTACAAAAAAGGAATGTCAAGAAAGTGCCCTTGGAATACTTAACGCTTACTCTGAGACATCCGTTCCTGCACCAGGCTTTGAAGAAGCCAGGTAGTAACACTGGTGTAATTGAGGAATTGAAGTGTGTTGGATTGTGAACATTTGGCTAAGCAGTTAAGGGCAGTTTATTTTTAATGGTATCTCACACTTGTAGTGTTGTATTGGCAGGAATACTAAGGCCTGTCTCTTTTGAGCTTCCAAATTAGATCATATAGGGGAAGGTCCTGATATTGCTCTGTACATGTGAAGCCATGCCTTTTCAGATTTGTGTGCTCCATTCTGCTAGGGTGTGCATTTGAAAGGCTACATAGTAGGTATAAATATCAGGCAAAAGCCAGGCCCCCCACTCTCTTGGGGCCTACAGAGAACCTTATCAGCTATCCCAGTTCCCCACTATATTTCAAGAATGCAATCTTCAATGCTATAAAGAAAGTCTGTGAGAGAAATATGGGCAGGGCCTGGAACAAATAGAGTAGCCATGGCAGAACATACATTTTTATTGCATTGATTCACCCGAGCCAGGATATCTAGAGGGACACCCCGAGCTGAAGATCTCCTTGGATCTCAGCAAGTGGAGGCTATTTCAACACTCTAGTCTATGATAGATTTAGGTGGTATTCCGCTTTTGCCATAAGTTGTCAAGAAGGAGTGTGAGGTTGATAATCTCAGAGTTGGTTGTGTACATTTTAAAACCCTATGTTTTTCATAGGATATTAAAATTTCTTGCACTTTAGGGAGAGCTGCTTCTAATTTCCTAAATGTCAACAGGTCATCATCTGCGAAAAACATGATTTTATGTCCTCCATACTATGGAAAGCGAATTGTTCTATAATGAGAGAAAAAAGTCTGGGGGACAAGGTGCATCACTGGCGGTGCTCCTAGCCAATTGGATAGGAGCAGTTAGAGTCCAATAATTAGAATGCGTGATGTTGGATAATGACAGCTCACCAGGACCATGGATCGAACATTTGCACTCATTCATGCCCTCTCAAGTAACCTAGACAGTAAGGCCCAGTCCACCCAGTTGGAATCTGACCTAGGTGTGCAATAAGGGACATTATTACACTGAATGTAGTAAAAAATAGACGGCCTACACATGTCAATGCAGGCATCAGCAGAAAGATAGGTGAAAATGTACATAGTGAAGGAAGAATAAAGGCCCAAGTTGTTTACAATAACAGGACAGACAGCAAGAATGCAGTGGGGGGCCTGTGAGGGAAGCAGACACGAGTTTTAATCGAATAGAGAAATATAATTAATAAACATAGTACAAATGGAAAGTCACAAGCATGCATTGCAGGGTCATGTCTCTGAGAAAATATGCAATACAGGAACCCAATGTGAAGGGTCCAGAGACCTGGTTGGTATTGTGTGGTTACTGCTTACTAAGTCAGTGTGTACCAAATTATGTAAGAAAGAAAAATTTCTTTCTAGAGTCCCCTCACTCACCGGGGTTGCCCCACGGTGACATGCTTCATCATTGGGGCCATCCCAGTTCTCTACGAAAAGGGGCGTGCTGCGACAAGGCGACTACGCTGGAGCACTGGTTTTGTGAGATGACTATGTGTGGTGTAAGTGTGGTGATGGTGGAGTGGGTGTGAAATTAAAAATACCGTGCTAGTGGGCCTCAACAATTTATTTTGCTCCTAGTGTGGTATAACAATTAAAAAGGGGTAACACTGTATTCTAACTTTAATTGAGCTAGATCAGTGTTATGGTCAACATGTTTCAAGCTCCCCCAAGCTTTTCATCGGGACCATACAGGGTCCAGCCCTGTATTGCCACTCCTGTATTCAAATGAAAAGTGTTGTAAAAATAAATACTAATTATTTATATTATACGCTGTTAATAATAAAATATGCATGTTTTTGTACATACGGTTTGTAATTTACTTGAAATGCTGTAAAAGAGAATAACAGTTGTTTAGTGGCAGACACCCCCTTCCGAAAAAGGGGGACCAACTCACATGCATCTCACTTCATCTAGGGCGTGGGTGTGCCCTGGGCACCATACTGGTGCGTGCTGGTTTTCAAACCGGTGTGGAAAAACAAAACACTGTGAATCAAGTGGTTTAGTGCTTTCACACACAAGACATAAGACTTAATGTGACTATTGACAAGACACACAACATATACACACAAAATAGTAACATGGCAGATGGTATATTTACATAAACGAGTATTTGATTACACCCCATGGTCTTAGGCAAGGGCAGGAACGCCTCGTGGAAACATTGCTGAAAAAGGAGGTTCAAGGTTAGGTTTATAATGCTCATTTTCTGTGTTTCCTTCTAAAGTAGCTGGTATCCTAGCGATATAGCGTCGTTTTGCACTTACTTCCTATCGGCAAACCCGCTCGGTACTACCTGATGGCTCCTCACCCGACCGCATACTGAAGCAGAACGGGATTCCCGGTGTATTTAGATAGGTCGCGCTTCCGGGTTGCCGGAGTTTCTCTAATAACTAGAGCGTTTGTTTAGGCGGCCATCTTAGGAGTATGCCATTGCGCTCGACGCGAGTGTTTAGTAGTTCCGAGTATAACTTCGGAATTAAGCCGAAATAGAGGATGTAAATTAATTTAGAGTGATGCTTAATACAGAGGCATACTCATAAAGTAATTTAGAACACAGGTTTTCCAGGGACGGATGGATGATGATTTTGATTAGTTTTTAGGGCAAAGGGTTATTTTGAACTCAACCATATTTGTAAAAACGTGTTTCTAAACAACGTGTTTTTAAACACTGGATAGGTGGGTTGTATTGTCATATGGACTTGTACCTGTCTTATTTTTAAAGGCAGTGGGGGGTGTTGAATGATTTTGGAAAGGCTTTTCAGTTGGTTAGATACCTTTCTTGTACAGTTTATATACAAACAGCTCAGTATGTCTGTTTTTCTTTTTGGGAAAAGAAGGAGTTAGTGTTTCAGTAGTATGGTAGGAAGTACTTTCAGTTGTTGGCTTTCATCTTTCACAGTTCATTTCACAGTTTTAGCAGGCCTAGGGGCAAAAAGCCCCCCATGGGATTTCGTCATTGAGTCCCAGGGTGTCCGTGTGCAGACGAAACACCCATCTTTGCTCTCTTTCATGGAGGATTCTTTCCAGGTTGTCTTTATTTTTCACTACCTCCATAACTACCCAGGTCAGATCATTTGGTGTATGGTTCTGTTCAATGAAATGGGTGGTCATTCTGGTTGTGGCTCGTTTGCACCTTATGTTACTTCTGTGTTCCACTATGCGGGTACTGACCTTCCTAGTGGTCATTCCCACATAGTGTAAGTTGCATGTGCAAGTTATCAGGTACACAACTCCACTGGTGTTGCAATTGGAAAAACCCTTTAGTTCCCATTTCGTAGTATTGTTGAAGGTTATAGTTTTGGTTGGGGAAGTCAAATGACAGACACTACAGTTGTTACATGGGAAATGTCCATCCGGTAATGGTTGGGATCTTACTGTTTGGGTTGTTGATGTGGGACGGGTATGTACCAAGTAATCTTTCAAGTTTTTCCCCCGTCTATGGCTGAACATTGGGGTTGGTATGGTTAGACCACCGCTGTTGAGTATTGGCCAATGTTTTTTGATTATTTTGGACACAGTGTCAGAAACTTGATTAAATGTAGTGATGCAAATGGGTCTATTGTTCTCAGGTTGAGTTCTCTCCTTTGGTTCTAATAGGGCTTCCCTATTATTGTTTGCAGCTCGTTTCTTAGCTTCTTTTATCAGTTTGTTTGGGTATTTTCTGTTTCTAAGCTTGTTGCCCAGATCCTCCGCTTGGGTTAAGTAGTCAGATTTTTTGCTACAATTCCTGCGCAAACGGAGGAATTGCCCAAATGGGAGGTTTTGTTTAAGATGGCGAGGGTGAAAACTGTCAAAAGCCAAGAGGCAGTTGCGTGCTGTCTCTTTGAAATGAGTTGTTGTTACCAATTTGCCGGACTCAGCATGTATGTTTAGATCCAAGAATACCAAATCAGTCTTGCTCATTGAGCAGGTGAATTTCAGGAAAGGATCCTGTGTATTGAGCCAAGTCAGAAAAGTTTGTGCTTCTTCTTCTGTGCCTTGCCATATCAACAGAATATCGTCGATATAGCGTTTCCATTGCAGGATTTGATGTCTGTGGGGATTCCTCTCATTCAGTATTTTGTTTTTCTCCAGTTGATGGACGTACAGTCCGGCTATGCTCGGCGCGAAGGTACTGCCCATACTGGTCCCATGTTGTTGCTTGTATAGAGTTGATTCAAAACGGAAGAAGTTTTCACACAATGCTAATTGACAGCATTCCATTACTACATGTCGTGGGGTGTGGAATTCCCACTCGCTCTCGCATAGGACTTCCTCCAGAATCTGTAAGGTCTCTCTGTGTGGTAAGCTGGTATATAGACTTTCGACATCCAGTTTTCTGCACTAAGGGTCAGACACCTATCTGAGGGACACTAAGGACGTACTATGCCTCCTACAAGATCTAACTTTTGACGCAACATCCAGTCTTCTGATCAGTCTGGATGTCGAAAGTCTATATACCAGCTTACCACACAGAGAGCCCTTACAGATTCTGGAGGAAGTCCTATACGAGAGCGAGTGGGAATTCCAAACCCCACGACATGTAGTAATGGAATGCTGTCAATTAGCATTGTGTGAAAACTTCTTCCGTTTTGAATCAACTCTATACAAGCAACAACATGGGACCAGTATGGGCAGTACCTTCGCGCCGAGCATAGCCGGACTGTACGTCCTTCAACTGGAGAAAAACAAAATACTGAATTAGAGGAATCCCCACAGACATCAAATCCTGCAATGGAAACGCTATATCGACGATATTCTGTTGATATGGCAAGGCACAGAAGAAGAAGCACAAACTTTTCTGACTTGGCTCAATACACAGGATCCTTTCCTGAAATTCACCTGCTCAATGAGCAAGACTGATTTGGTATTCTTGGATCTAAACATACATGCTGAGTCCGGCAAATTGGTAACAACAACTCATTTCAAAGAGACAGCACGCAACTGCCTCTTGGCTTTTGACAGTTTTCACCCTCGCCATCTTAAACAAAACCTTCCATTTGGGCAATTCCTCCGTTTGCGCAGGAATTGTAGCAAAAAATCTGACTACTTAACCCAAGCGGAGGATCTGGGCAACAAGCTGAGAAACAGAAAATACCCAAACAAACTGATAAAAGAAGCTAAGAAACGAGCTGCAAACAACAATAGGGAAGCCCTATTAGAACCAAAGGAGAGAACTCAACCTGAGAACAATAGACCCATTTGCATCACTACATTTAATCAAGTTTCTGACACTGTGTCCAAAATAATCAAAAAACATTGGCCAATACTCAACAGCGGTGGTCTAACCATACCAACCCCAATGTTCAGCCATACACGGGGGAAAAACTTGAAAGATTACTTGGTACATACCCGTCCCACATCAACAACCCAAACAGTAAGATCCCAACCATTACCGGATGGACATTTCCCATGTAACAACTGTAGTGTCTGTCATTTGACTTCCCCAACCAAAACTATAACCTTCAACAATACTACGAAATGGGAACTAAAGGGTTTTTCCAATTGCAACACCAGTGGAGTTGTGTACCTGATAACTTGCACATGCAACTTACACTATGTGGGAATGACCACTAGGAAGGTCAGTACCCGCATAGTGGAACACAGAAGTAACATAAGGTGCAAACGAGCCACAACCAGAATGACCACCCATTTCATTGAACAGAACCATACACCAAATGATCTGACCTGGGTAGTTATAGAGGTAGTGAAAAATAAAGACAACCTGGAAAGAATCCTCCATGAAAGAGAGCAAAGATGGGTGTTTCGTCTGCACACGGACACCCTGGGACTCAATGACGAAATCCCATGGGGGGCTTTTCGCCCCTAGGCCTGCTAAAACTGTGAAATGAACTGTGAAAGATGAAAGCCAAAAACTGAAAGTACTTCCTACCATACTACTGAAACACTAACTCCTTCTTTTCCCAAAAAGAAAAACAGACATACTAAGCTGTTTGTATATAAACTGTACAAGAAAGGTATCTAACCAACTGAAAAGCCTTTCCAAAATCATTCAACACCCCCCACTGCCTTTAAAAATAAGACAGGTACAAGTCCATATGACAATACAACCCACCTATCCAGTGTTTAAAAACACGTTGTTTAGAAACACGTTTTTACAAATATGGTTGAGTTCAAAATAACCCTTTGCCCTAAAAACTAATCAAAATCATCATCCATCCGTCCCTGGAAAACCTGTGTTCTAAATTACTTTATGAGTATGCCTCTGTATTAAGCATCACTCTAAATTAATTTACATCCTCTATTTCGGCTTAATTCCGAAGTTATACTCGGAACTACTAAACACTCGCGTCGAGCGCAATGGCATACTCCTAAGATGGCCGCCTAAACAAACGCTCTAGTTATTAGAGAAACTCCGGCAACCCGGAAGCGCGACCTATCTAAATACACCGGGAATCCCGTTCTGCTTCAGTATGCGGTCGGGTGAGGAGCCATCAGGTAGTACCGAGCGGGTTTGCCGATAGGAAGTAAGTGCAAAACGACGCTATATCGCTAGGATACCAGCTACTTTAGAAGGAAACACAGAAAATGAGCATTATAAACCTAACCTTGAACCTCCTTTTTCAGCAATGTTTCCACGAGGCGTTCCTGCCCTTGCCTAAGACCATGGGGTGTAATCAAACACTTGTTTATGTAAATATACCATCTGCCATGTTACTATTTTGTGTGTATATGTTGTGTGTCTTGTCAATAGTCACATTAAGTCTTATGTCTTGTGTGTGAAACCACTAAACCACTTGATTCACAGTGTTTTGTTTTTCCACACCGGTTTGAAAACCAGCACGCACCAGTATGGTGCCCAGGGCACACCCACGCCCTAGATGAAGTGAGATGCATGTGAGTTGGTCCCCCTTTTTCGGAAGGGGGTGTCTGCCATTAAACAACTGTTATTCTCTTTTACAGCATTTCAAGTAAATTACAAACCGTATGTACAAAAACACGCATGTTTTATTATTAACAGCGTATAATATAAATAATTAGTATTTATTTTTACAACACTTTTCATTTGAATACAGGAGTGGCAATACAGGGCTGGACCCTGTATGGTCCTGATAAAAAGCTTGGGGGAGCTTGAAACATGTTGACCATAACACTGATCTAGCTCAATTAAAGTTAGAATACAGTGTTACCCCTTTTTAATTTTTATACCACACTAGGAGCAAAATAAATTGTTGAGGCCCACTAGCACGGTATTTTTAATTTCACACCCACTCCACCATCACCACACTTACACCACACATAGTCATCTCACAAAACCAGTGCTCCAGCGTAGTCGCCTTGTCGCAGCACGCCCCTTTTCGTAGAGAACTGGGATGGCCCCAATGATGAAGCATGTCACCGTGGGGCAACCCCGGTGAGTGAGGGGACTCTAGAAAGATATTTTTCTTTCTTACATAATTTGGTACACACTGACTTAGTAAGCAGTAACCACACAATACCAACCAGGTCTCTGGACCCTTCACATTGGGTTCCTGTATTGCATATACTGACGGGAGGCCGACCTGGTTTGGTCTAACCTCCTTCTCCCTCCATTTTTTGTTGATCTGAGAAAATATGTACATAAAGTAGACAAAGAGGAACAAGATAATCTGGAGGTCAGGCCTTACAGAACATTAGACACCTAGCAGGGAAAGATGTTGATTGGCTTCAAAGCCCAAGACTGACAAGGACAACCATTAATGCAGGTAGCATGACAATGTATCAGTACCACGTGCACATGAATCACATTACATAAACGTGTGGTTAGCTGTTTTGGCAGAAAGTATTCCCTTTTATTTTTTTTATTCTTTATTTTAGACATCATACAAGGAAAGAAAAGCAAAACATTCATTATACAATGCATAATCGATCGATGTCATTTTTGACATCTTTTATCCTCTCTTACTCACTAGTAATTCAACCCCCCCACCCTACTCATCCCTCCCTCTGGTCCTAAGGAGGTGCAACTAGACATTACTTTAGCACACACTTAACCTTATAATACATATGTGACACAAAACCCCCCAAAAAATACAAAGATAAAAAACAAGGAGAAACAGATAAGGAAAAAAATACAATTCCAACCTCCCCAACCCTTTAAATGATTTTTTTAGAACAACTAAACTAGTTGTATGCCAATAAATCTAAATCCTTGTTAAGCCATCTAGTTACTGGTGCCCAGATTGCCAACCCTCTCTTTTTGAATCTATGTCCCCTTCGTTTATAAACCGCAATCTCCCACCGGTATATTGCTAACAACTTCCCCCCCAACCAACCAGGCACTAGCCAAACATAACCTGAACACTGTCATAGCTGTAAATAACATAATCCAATTTGATTTGTTCATTTCCTGCCTGATTACCCCTAGAACTATCACTTGTGGTGTGATATCTACCCCAAATCCCAGCATATTTCTAAGGTGATTACCCATCTCATTTACCAAGGGAGCAAGTTTAGGACAGATGGCAAACATATATACACTGTGGGCGGCTAATGTTCCACAGCGAGAGCAGTGTATACCCAATGTCCCACCCCATCTAAAAATCAGTGCTGGTGTAACATATAAGCTGAGCCAAGTTTTAAAACACTGCACTTGGAAATTGGCTGAAATAAATGCTGTCTGGCTTAACAAAAAGGAGTCTTCACATTCCTCGATCTTTAGGTGTAACGTCTCCTGCCATCGGTTTGTATGTTTAATTAGATTGTCTAGAGAACAAGCGTAGACTCCGTGAGAGTAACGTCCCCAATGGACACTCCTCTAATTCATTTTAATAAGTTTCACCAAATTCTTTTTGTAGTAGTTTCATATAGCTGTGTTTTTATTTTCTTCACTTTGTTTTCATTTCCATACTATTGCATTCATGGTATGCAAATCTTGCATCTTTAATCATATTTTTACATTTCTGCCCAATGCATTTCGGGCTTGCCCTTCATCAGGGGACTTAAATTCATCATATCTTCATCAGTGCGCTTTCCCGCCTACTGAGATGCTGATCTAAGTGCCTTTCACGGGAGTCTACGCTTGTTCTCTAGCTCATATAACCTCACGCTCAGGGGAGTTCACCAATGTGGCACCCATAAAACTTTCTGCAGCTAATTACAGGAATTCACCAAGGAGTGCATGCATCTACGTTCCTATTGGATTACATAATTAGATCGTCTCCCATTTCTTTGTTAAGTAATTTACATATTGTAAATGAAGTTGGGGAAGCCGCCAGCAGCATGTCCAGTAAGGGAATTTTACTACAGCTAGCTTAATCAGGAAATCCCTTAATTGCAAATATTTAAAACAATTATAGTTCCCTATCCAGAATTTATCCTTAATATTTTGAAACAAAAAAACATCCTTTTTGTTCCATTAAATCTCCAATATGCCTCACACCCCTGTCAACCCACATTTTCATGTATCCATTGTGAAATATGGCTGGAAGTAAATCATTATTATCTAGAGGGGAATATCTATGGATTCTACTAATGTTCAGCTTTTTTCAGACTGCAGTCCAGACCCTAAATGCTCCCAGTAGTATCTTGAATTTGACTCTCTTAAAGTAGGCAAAACCAATATGTCGCATGAGATAACCTTCGGCCTCTGTTCCAAATATTAGCTCATATATAGAAACATTAGCTGCTTCTCCTGTTGTCACACTATCTCTTCCCAGTAAATCAGCCATCTGTGGTAATGCCATGGCCCAGTAGTATATTTAAAGTATTGGAACTGACCAGCCACCATGATCTCTAGGCAAAGTCATATATTTTAAAGCTCTTCAGGGGCATTGCCCAGCCCACACAAATCTAGTGATCAATTGGCATCTCTAAAAAACATGATTTGTTAATCTCCATTGGAATAGCTCTAAAAAAAATAGGACTTTTGATAAAAACAGCATTTTAATTACGTTACACCTACCTAACAATGTGAGAGGAAGATTGTTCATCCTATTAAAATCTACCCTAGATTTCTGTATCAAAGGTTCCAGATGAATATTGTCAATTTCATCTATATTAGCACTAATCTTGACCCCTAAATACCTAGCCTTCTCCAGTACCCTAGCATCATCCAGGTCTGTTTTACCATTCTCAACTATTAGCATTTTGCTATCATTAGGATGATACCCTGAGATCTTACCAAGGTGATTTGCTTCCCTTTCTATCTCTATAAGAGTCTTTTGCGGGTTTGGTGTGGCTATTGCCAAATCATCCACATAGGCTAGAATCTTGGTGTCCCCTCAAATAGTATGTATAGGCTGGATCTTTTGGTTCTCCTCTGTTTTCCTTATTAAGGGATCGATGTAAACCACAATCAATAGTGGAGAGCAGAGGAACCCTTGTCGAGAACCTCAGACGATTTTGATTACATATGATGTAGAGCCCATCATGGCTGTTCTGGCAATAGGTTCCCGATACATACAGCTAACGGCCCAATAAATGCTTTCCCCAGGACCTTTCTCTCCATAATTGCCCACAAGAAAGGCCAGGAGACCCCATCAAAGGTTCTTGGTGGCATCAAATAAGGCAATTGCTTGCCAAATATGGTCTATCGCTCCTCTGCCCGGGACAAAACCGTATTGACATGGAGAAACTAATTTCTGAATAACTGAAGCTAGTCTGTTGGCCAGAATTTTAGCCATAGATCTTTGCATCGCTGTTAATCAATGTAATTGATCGGTATGACCCTAAGTCATTTAGAGGTTTGCCTTTTATTAGGAATACTACAATATTAGCTGATTTCCATGATTCTGGGGCCATCTCGCCTGATTGTGCACTACCAAACATCTCAAACAATATATTTATGACCTGTGTTTTAAACTTTTTATAAAATTCCCCTGGTATCAGATCCGTTCCGACTGCTTTGAAGAGCGGCAGATAATCAATTGCCTCTATTATCTCGTCAATTTTGATTGGTGCTTCTAAATTTTCTCTCTCCTCTGGGGAAATCTTATCAAGAATTTGCCCACTTAGATATTCCTCGATCTCTCGATCCCCTGTCTGGGTATCATCTGTGTATCAATTCTGATAGATTTTTTCGAATGCAGAGAGAATATCTTCTGGCTCAAAAACCATGCCAACATCTCTGATTTTGCTGATCTGGGCTTGCACTAATTTTTCTTGAGTACAGACTGTGAGCTGCTTCTCTAGGTCATTTACCTGCTGGCTGATTTTTTTTATCGATATCTCTGTAATTGCTGACTAGGTTAGTATAATCTTTGATTGGGGTGCCCCTGGATCCCCCCTCAAAAAGAACCTCAATCAGATTAGCTTCAATCCTTCCCAAGTCATCATACAATATGTATAACAGATTCTTTTCTTTCCTTTGCGACTCCCACCCAAATTTAGATGTTTCTCTGACAGCAGATTTTAGAGTATCCCAGACTACACAAATGCCAGTACTTCCCACATTTTCTTTAATAAACCAGGGAATCCACCTCTCCATAAGCTGTACATAGCCTTCCTCACTTAGTATTAAATGTCCATTGTGACAGTCTGGATTTCATCTGGATATTTACTTCTAACACCAAAGGGTTATGGTCAGACAAAAAAGATCTCTATAAAGTTTAGGTTTACGACCTTGATACACAGTCCCAGGGTAAATGAAAATCTGACAATTCATATTAATATTAAAATCCCCACAAACTATAAGTGGAAGGGTCCAGCCGACTAATTCTACCTTAAGCCATTCATACAATGCTGGATCATCAAGCACCGATCCATAAACCGAACATTGTGTGAAGACACTATTTTCTAAACAGCACTCTGTAATTACCCATCTTCCAATTTTATCAGCATAAGATCATGGGAACCTGGCTAAACCTTTCTTTGCCATTACAGCCACCCCTCTTGTACTTGTCCCTTGGGTAGTACTAGAAATCAATTGGTCACCGGTCAACTCCAAATCCCCGCTCCTGCAAGCTTCAATATGTGTTTCCTGAAGGCAAAGAATATCTGCCTACAGGTACTGAATGTCCAGAATGATTCTCTGATTCTTTTTGGTATTATTCAATCCACAAATGTTAATTGAAGGTATTCTAAGCTTCCTCATTAGGGATAAAAATATGTTTGAACAAAGGGTGGATCTGAAGTGTTGAAGACCTGAAAGCAGAGGGGACAATGCTCAAAGTCACTAGCCAGTGACTACCATGGAACCAGATTGGAACCAGGCGATGTCGGATGCAAACAAGTGATGAGGTGTAGCTTCTCTCTGCAGCCACGTGGACACGAAGAGGTCGAGGACATCCAGGAGTCGATCACGAGCTGTCCTACGCAGGCTTCTCGCTGTTGGCAGTGTTGGAAACTTGATTGGAGCAAACAGGCCTTGGCTAATGCAAGCCAGGCAGGAATCAAAAAAGGCTTATCACTCGGACCAGCAAGGTCAGAGCGGGTGCTCCCTTTTACAGGAGTGAGGGCAAGTCTGGAGCAACCAGAGCTCCAGTGTAGTTTGTAGGTTTCGTCGCCAAGATGGCCGCTGACCACGTGGCAAGTGGCCAGGATGGCGCGTCGAGTGGCACAATGCAAAAGGGCCCCACGCAGATCTTTTAGATGCTGGGGGGCTGATCTTCAGTGCAAGCGCTGCTCGGTGGTGGGGCTTCTCAGTCCCCATAGCACAATGTCGAGGGTGCCTCGGGTGCTGCTCAGTCAGCTTTTCGGGGGTCTTTCAAGAGGTCCAGTCCCACGTCTCTCGGTGCCTCCATGGGTCCCTTCTTTGCAGGGACTGTGGATCGGGCTGTGAAAAGTCTGGGAGTCTGGGTCTTGTCAGGCTCTAGGCTCGGGCTCCGGCGGGAGGCAGCGGCAAAGCAGACGCCGCGTTGCTGGATGGTGCCTGTGTTCACAGGGTGGCCACTCCTTGGCCACAAGAGATATACTCTTCAGTCTTCTGTGCAGTAGAATGTCGAAGTCCAGTCGTCTTCTTAGTGTCAAGTTGATTCAGGATGATCTGAGGTGCTATGGCACTGATCCCACTCTTATTCCCAATCTGAGGTGTGGATCACCTGCTAGGTCCCTCCTCTGGGTGGGATCAGGAAGGGGGGCGGTTACACCCCCTTTCCTTTTTCCAGCTTCTCACCAGGCCTGGGTCTGGAAAGTCCCAGGACCGGTTTGGACTGGCTTATGCACGGGGATACCTTGTGTGCCCCGGGCATGTCTGATTCTATTCAGCCCTGTCCTATCCAATACACAAAATCCTGTCTGGGGTGGTGCTCGCACCTCCCAAGGCAGGAAACCCTTTGTCCAAGCCTCCCTCGCTGGAAGGACTCCCAGCAGCAGGAAGTCAGACTTGTGTCTGTGGTGGCAGTATCCATTTTGTGATGCTGAGGCTCTGGTTAACTTTAACCAGGGTTAAGGCTATGTACATGTCGTGTCCCTCTAGAAGGGTGGAATGCTATCCCCGTCGACAGAGCTGTCGAGGGAATAGTATTCCAAATCATATGACACCTTACTCGACATGTTTTGATAAAGCCAAACCAAAGTTAGCATATAACCGCGAGGATTATAATGCACTTAAGAGTATATGGTATGGCAATATCCAGGAACAGCTAAGGGAGTTGTTCCCGACAGCTGCAGACAGGCTTAGCTCATGCTAGAGCACCATCTCACATGTAACCACGCACTCTGCCCCCAGGATTTCAGGGGCCTTCCATAGGAATGGCTTATAGGCTAACAAGTGTCCAGTTAAGGTTAGATATAGGGATACTATATCTAAGCAAGAGGTGATTACACCAACTTACCCCAGCTGAGTGATCAGCCAGTTGTGTCAAATATGGAGGCCAGGGGTGGCACAATACATGCTGCAGCCCCTGGGAGGCCTTGGAAACACCTATGCCCTGGGTACCTAGGGTACACTGTTACAGGGGCCAATAAGGTGAACCAGTTCCAATTGTGTATGCACCTAAGGTTCATGGAGTCCATTTTAAGGAGAGAGCAATCAGCCTGGGGCCCTGAATAGCACGATCCCAGGACAACTATGTAAAAAACCAGCTAAACACCAGGCAAAAAGTTTGGGGATAACCATAGTCAGATATCCACCTTCCTACACCTTCTGCCAGTTGCAATATGCTGGAACCCTTGATTTTATTGTGATGGAAAATGTGTTAGCTAGCTCTTTAGTGACTAGCTCCCACATGACTGGAGCGTTATTGTGTGTTTCCGAATGAATGCTGCTATAACAGGTCCTTTGCTGAATCCAGCAGGCCGCCTTTAGATGCAGGGGAGAATTTGATACTTTTGTTGTTTAATGTGTAAGCTGAGCCAAGTGCCTCGACCAGATGATGGAAAGACATCAGCAGTGGCGGATGGTGGAATTTGAATCTAGTGGGGCGTAAGAGCAATTGATGAGCTTTGGGACACATGTGATCAAGCTGGAATTTGTTTTAGGAAAGTTTCTCCCCCAGAGAATCTTTATTGAAAAGGGTTGTAAAAAGGTGCATTTTCCAGCTCAATGTCTATAATAAATTAGGAAAATGCATATTTCTTACAGGCATTTTTTTATGGCCTTTAAAATAACATCATGAAAAGTGTCCTTGGTTTAGCATGACGCACATTTCATGAGGCTATTTGGTAGCTGTGTCCCATTTCTTTTACTACTACAAAGACATGCCCTTGACCTATGCACCTAGCTTTTAGGGGCTGTGAAGAAATGTTGCCTGTGTGATTGAAAAATGCAAGACGTAGTAGTATTCTGCAATTTGCAAATTAATAGCATACAGAAATCTGTTTTAACTCGTGTCAGGGCTTGCTTGTCTCTTTGTATACTTTAATGCTACCAAGAAAGTCCTCAACATTCCAAGTACCTCCCGGCTAATTGTTCTCCTGCCTTGTGCCCCTTTTAATTTGATACAACACTATGCTAGCATGGAAGGCACAGATATCGCTTAAAGCAGGTTCTCTTTTCACAGAGAGCTTGCCTACAATGAGATGATTCCCTGTCTGTCAGAACCCAGCACTTGGTGACCCCTGAGCATATGGCCATGTCTCTGAGACTCCAACTTCACAGAACTGGTGTCACAGGCTCCTAGATATTGTTACATGGCAGGTGTCATAGGGTCCTGGCTGGTGGCACATGGGCAGTGTCATATGACCCTGACTAACCTCACAGGGCCCTGGACTGTGTCACAGGACCCCGACCTGTGTCACATGACCATAACAAGCACACAAGACCTTGACCTGCGCCCCAGTTTCCTGATCTGGCTAGTGTCACATGCCCCTGCCGAGTTGCAGTGAGTTCCATATGGTGACACATGCCACTGACGAGAATTCTGTCCCGCTCTGTGGCTCCGACTTGGCAGAGCTTTTCACTGCTCTGAGCCCAGGCTCGTGCTGCAATAGCCAGATGCCATGAGAGAGCCAGGTTTTGCGTTAGCATGCTTGATTTTTAATTACACGCTTCGATTTGATTTGCCCATTATGATGAAATGCAGAGTTGGCAGGACCCTCGGTGACCCAACTCTTCTGCACTCACTTATTTGCTGATGTAAAAATTTTTCTTGAAAGTGATAAATAAAAAAATACACACAGATGATTGACTCTGCTCGGGCACTGCTTTTTATGTTTGAATAATGCTGCACCTTCGTTAGAGTGTTTTCACGATCCGACAGATTGAATGTGATGTATGCTTTTACTGGTGCTGCCTACACTGAGTGCCCTTCACATAGGCAGGAGCATAAGATGGAAGGCAGCGCCATTTAACACTTTGAGACTGAAAATGTATCTTTCTTAAACCAAACGGTTAATCGGCGCATTAATGGAAAAATACTTGAAGCTATGAATGGAGATGTACGTTTGAATTTATGCATAAAAGCACACTGTTTGAACACTGAGTCCTGGCCAGGGGAGGCACTGATTCATGCATTGTGGTTAAGAACGCGCACGCCAACTTGCACATGCACTGTACAACATTAAGCCTCATCACTCACCATAATGTATTTCCACGGGTGCTGCTATGACATATATCATTGTTACCAGGGGGGGGTTTTACCCAAAAAGTCACTGGGACCTGGGTGCTAGGCAATACATATATAAGGGGTACCAGGGAGAGAACGTAACATAAAAGTACGCAAAATACTTTATCAAATCAATGCAGAAAATTAGAATTCATCATATTTAATAAAGCCAACATTGTCATCACATCACAATGTGCTGTATGATTTATTCAATATTCGCAGTGAAAAAACATTAAAGCCCCAAAAAAGGAGAAGAGGGAAAGGAGTGTGAAGTGTGAAATGAAAAGAGTAAAGTGATTTGAAAAAAAAAGAAGTAAATTATATATTCAAATACAAAACATTCATTGTCACTTATAAAAGGCTGTAACTTATTCAAGCCAATATAATGAAACAAATAAGACAATCATTCTACGGTCACAGTCATGAGTAATTTAATCTTGGATAGTGCCGGATGATGAGGTAGGTAGAGCTGTCGACGTTTCGACCCCTACATGGAAGGTTAACTTGAACACTTACAACGGGGTCTTCATCAAGACGAAAGGGATACTGGGGCAAGCCAATTCTAAGAAATAAAAAGTATTTCAATAAATTCCGAGTCATACATTAATTATCAAATTTAGCTAGTTATTAAAAGGTGGAAGAAAGTTTAAAGTTTACCATGGATAATCGGGCCAGCCGGCACCGAATATAGGGAATCTGAAGAAACAACTTCCGTGTAGTCAGCAGTTGTTGGAGCCGACTAAAGGGGAGCAAGATGGAATCTAATCAATACAGGTATGTAATTATTTAATTAAGATACAGGAATCAGGAGTAAGAAGTAAGTTGTCACTCACATATTTCCTTTCTTTGTTTGGACTGAATGTCCGTCCTTCCTAATTGATGGATTTGTAGGGCAAGATAAGCATCCTCAGCTAACGCTGGAAGGAGAAGAGGGAAAATTAGTTCCCATAAATTACTTCTACCTATAAACAAAGGGAGTCGCTATGGGGGCCACTTTTGCCCCAAACCTAGCGATAATATTTATGGACTCAAATGAGCAACAGTTTATCTTCTCAGTAACTAACCCATTCTATGCCAAATTGGCTTTATGGGTTAAATATATTGATGATGTCCTGTGTGTTTGGGATGGCAATGTGGAGGAATTAAATAGTTTCCATACTTGGCTAAATCAGTGTAATCCCCATATACAATTCACTATGGAGTCTAGTAACACTCGGATCCCATTTCTAGATATTACCATCTACGTGGAAAATGAACATTTACTAACAACATTGTACAGAAAACCTATGGCGAGGAACTCCTTGTTACAATACGAGAGCCACCATCCAAGGGGATTAAAAGATAATCTGCCCTTGGGACAATTCCTACGGATCAGAAGGAATTGTTCCAAGAAGGACGATTATATGCAGGAATCTCAGGATCTATCGGATGGATTAGTAGCCCGAGGTTATCCAGGACGACTCGTGAAAAAAGCCCGGAAACGGGCGTGGTACAATCCTCGTGACACTCTCCTTAGTGCTGAAAATCAAGAGAGAACCAATCCTGAGCGCATCATTTGCGTAACCACTTTCTTGACCAGGAGTAACGAGATTAAAAAGATCATTAATACGAACTGGTCCCTAGTAGCTGATGACATCAAACAGAAAGATCTACCATTACATTCTTTCAAAAGAGCAAAGAACATTCAAGATACAGTGGTACATTCTTTCCTGGATTCACCAGAACAGCCTACCATCACCTCTTTGTGGAGTCTCCCTCTGATCATTGGACACTATAAATGTGGCGCATGCATTGCTTGCATGTCTACACTACAAACAAAAGAGTTCACATACCAAAATCAAACCTTTCCTCTGAAATCGTGCACTAATTGTAACACTGCCAACGTTATATACGTCCTTTTGTGCTTGTGTGACAACATTTACGTTGGGCAGACTCAATAAAAGATTAAACAAAGGATTCTACAGCATGCCAGCAGGATACGCTGTGCTGTACCGGGAGCCCCTTTGGTTGAACACTGCCAAAGAATGGGCCATGTCCCTCAGGATTTCAAATGGTTAGTCATAGAGAAGATAACCTTGGGCAGAAGGGGCGGTAATCTGACTACAGTACTTAACACCAGAGAATTAAAATGGATGGCTACATTTGATTCTATTGTAAATGGTCTTAATGTAACTTATAGTAGCTACGCCCAAATGGCAGCATTAGGACATTGATATTGGTGACTGTATTTAAATGCAAACCGGTGATATGATCTCATACCCTTATAGACTTGACAAGCATATTGTACAATTTGATGTAACCGAGATCCCTACTAACATAATGGCTTGACGTTTACACCCTCATGTGTGTGAGGTGCACGTCTGACAGTACTTGTGTCATGAATTGGTACTTATAATCATACCTAGTAATTGTTTTCTATCTGTTAGGATTGAACTGGGAGATCAATTGATGTTTACGCCCCCATGCTTGAGAGGTGCACGTCTCCTCACAACCATTACTGAACAGTTCTTAATGCACTCTGTGCTTTATGATATTACATACATAATCATTTAAATTAGTACCTGTCAGGTGTAACCCCTGTATAGGACTCGACTTTGTTTATTACTGTGATCTCTAAGCGATGTTAATATCAATTCCAACAGCCTAAATAATATCTCTCAAACTTTGCTAATATGTAAATTTTCAATTTTCTTAATACGATAAACGCATGTCTGTGATAATGTTATCTCAATATTTTAAAGGGTATCGAATTCCGAAATTGGGTCACACCGTTAAACACATTAGTGAATTGGTCCAAGTCATTGAGTATTATCGCCTCTATGTCAGGCACTCACATGACCATATGACGAAATTATCAAAATACGGAAGTACGCTTGCCTCGTAGATTCGAAGCAGTGAAGTGCCTTGGAGTGAGAGACCGCGGCTGCGGCTACACTTACAAGTAAGTCGGTTGTATGGGACGGCCCAGTCTCTCCCTTTGCTTCAACCGCGGGACGTACCTCAATATATATTACTGACCCTTGCCCTATTTTATTACAGTTTGCAGTGAATCACACTGTGACAGTCTGCAGTGAATCGAGAAACGCAGATGAATGTCACTCCGTTAAAGGCCATTCATTTATACCGTGTTGACTGCCTGATTTATGTAAGTACCCCTACTGGGGCTCACTTTGTCGTAAAACAGCCTGAATTGTGTTTTTTTCCTGACTGGTGAGCGTGTCTCAAATATACTGACACTTGCTCCATTACCTTAAAGCTTGCAGGGACTTGGCTTTAACGCGGATGAACCTTCACAGCACAAGGTCACCATACCTACACTAACCGCCTGATTCATGTAAGTACTCGACCAGTGAGCAGGAGGCCACTTCAGGCTAGATCCAATTTAATTTATGGGAACTAATTTTCCCTCTTCTCCTTCCAGCGTTAGCTGAGGATGCTTACCTTGCCCTACAAATCCATCAATTAGGAAGGACGGACATTCAGTCCAAACAAAGAAAGGAAATATGTGAGTGACAACTTACTTCTTACTCCTGATTCCTGTATCTTAATTAAATGATGACATACCTGTATTGATTAGATTCCATCTTGCTCCCCTTTAGTCGGCTCCAACAACTGCTGACTACACGGAAGTTGTTTCTTCAGATTCCCTATATTCGGTGCCGGCTGACCCGATTATCCATGGTAAACTTTAAACTTTCTTCCACCTTTTAATAACTAGCTAAATTTTATAATTAATTTATGACTCGGAATTTATTGAAATACTTTTTATTTCTTAGAATTGGCTTGCCCCAGTATCCCTTTCGTCCTGATGAAGACCCCGTTGTAAGGGTTCAAGTTAACCTTCCATGTAGGGGTCGAAACGTCAACGGCTCTACCTACCTCATCATCCGGCACTATCCAAGATTGGATTACTCATGACTGTGACCGTAGAATGATTGTCTTATTTGTTTCATTATATTGGCTTGAATAAGTTACAGACTTTTATAAGTGACAATGAATGTTTTGTATTTGAATATATAATTTACTTCTTTTTTCTTCAAATCACTTTACTCTTTTCATTTCACACTTCACACTCCTTTCCCTCTTCTCCTTTTTTGGGGGCTTTAATGTTTTTACACTGCGATTATTGAATTGAACATACAGCACATTGTGATGTGATGACAATGTTGGCTTTATTAAATATGATGAATTCTAATTTTCTGCATTGATTTGATAAAGTATTTTGCGTACTTTTATGTTACGTTCTCTCCCTGGGACCCCTTATATGTATATATGACATATATCATCAGCACAGCGAGTCTGCTGGTTACATATAAGCATGGTTATGGCGCCAACAATGCTTATATTTGACTGCATGCAATTTGCCGGCATGACGTGCGGGTGGGAGGTGAGGTGGAAATGGGGTAATCGCGGGAGAGATTGGGGGGAGGCGGGGGGGGGGGTTTATTTAAAGAAAACTATTAAAAAAACATACTGTCTTGCTTCTGGGTGGGTCCCAAGTCTGACTCCCGCTCCCGCCGTCCACCATTTTCTAATTCAGACCTGCAGCCCTCGTCATAGAACGGCCTCCCTCCCTCCCCTCCACCAATCACAACGCTGTGCACCACATTGTTGCTGTGCCACTGCCAGCTACAAAATATAAATTATGTATACTAACTATTAACTAAACTCACTCACTATGACTATGAGGAGGAATCTTTGCTCCATCCGTCTGACTCAGAGCTCAGCCGTATCGGGTTCAAGTGGGAGCACGTGCCATCACTCTCCTCGTGACTCTGGTGTTCTTGTTGTAGCAGTCCTGTCCATGCCAGGGAGTAGTGATGTCCCAACAGCGCCGGCCAATCACTGACTACATGGAGCAGAGCTAACACTGCCCATAATGAGACCCGGCTCCCCCAGGTCTCTGCCTGTGTGAGTGCAAGGAGAGGAGGAAGGTAGGGGCTACAGCATGTGTGCACATGCGTGGGCAAGTCATAAAAATGACTTGTCCTAAATGCGCACACACTGGTGCTGCCCCCTGCCCTCCCTGCCACGCTGCTGCTATCTGCTAGCCCAGCCTGCCACTCACTGCCGCAGGCCCACCCCTCACACCCTCCCACGATGACGTCACTATAGTTAGTGACTCCAACCGACCTCAAGGCTCAAAATAAATGAATTATGACTCGGTAATTGGTATGTATGCAGTGACAGTCGTCCATGGCTAGTGGGGCAACACCCCAACGCCCCCAATGGACGAACCGCCACTGGACATCAGGGCCTGACAATGAAGTAACTTCTTGTGCTTGCAGAGATGGTATGAATAGACATTGCGTATCAGAAGAAGGGTGACAAAAGAGATGAAATGGTTACATTTTAATGGAACATTGCTGCTGGTGGAAGTTTTAGTGCTTTGAATCCCCAGAAGTTGCCAGCCGATTTTATTTAGTTTACAGTTTCTGTTTCTGACTTGAAATGGTACATCCCAATATGAAGATTGAGATGCTATGAACTCTTCTTTGAAGGAACATCCTAAGAGTTGTAGATGTAAACTACCTGATACCGCGAGGTTTGAGGTTTGTTCTTTCAGAATCCTGAGTATTCCCTCAATCAGCAGTCTTGAGGCCTTTGATCTATTTATGGGGTTGTATGTAAATGTTGAGTATTACAACCTTCGTTTCAACGTTCTGACAATGAATT
This sequence comes from Lissotriton vulgaris, assembly GCF_964263255.1. Taxonomy (NCBI): domain Eukaryota; kingdom Metazoa; phylum Chordata; class Amphibia; order Caudata; family Salamandridae; genus Lissotriton; species Lissotriton vulgaris. The sequence goes on from NC_141696.1 coordinate 942,482,358, forward strand.
TCAGTCCTGATTGCATTTTTTTGCTGGAGATTTCGAAACTGGTGGCTTCGCAGAACCTGTGATTGTTACTTTTGTGTAGAATGTCAGTATGCCATTCGAGTGTCCATGTTCTGCTCCTTTACAAGCTGACACAAAGTCATTTAAAACTTCTGTATATGGAAAGGGTCTTCGAGCCACATGTACTGGAGAAAAATTATATCAAAAGTTTCCTAGTAAGATAGAAGTTCTGGATATGATGTTTTGCTTGCTAGGTCATTGCTGTTCCAAGAGCAGAGACACAAGGATGCTGACTGTTCATTGGAGTGTGCACTAAAGGCGAGGAACAAGGAGCTAATTATCAGGTCCAACACCCAAACTCCTTCGGTGTAATCGGTAATCACAGAAGTATGCTGTTCCTCAAGAAAAAGGAAGATGAGTAAAGAGAAGCTGTCAGTTGGGAGGGGGATGATCAACTGGATTGTAGGATCTAATTGATCAGAAGCAATAGCACTCACACACCTTGGGTGTCATGCATCATCATTGGCCAGCTCCTCATTGTCCCAGTGCTCTAATGCACAACGTGCCCCTCAAGGGGGCTCTTTGCCAGAGATCTTTAAAGTTGGAAGTCACAATAATGAGAGCAATTGAGAATATCGTGAGAGTAGGGTGGTGTAGTGAGTGTTTAAAAATGTCAAAGGGATACAGACGATTGTTTAATAAGGTACTCCCCTTGACAGGAATAAACAGAAATGAATGCTGTCCTGGGAATCAGTGAACCTAGACAGCTCAACATATGTGAATTAGGCTCAACATGTTTCATGCCTTGCATGGCTTAAGCAGATTTTGGGCAATTCATCAGGACAAATAAGTAACACCTAACCCCCACCTGGTTGAGAATGAAGATGTGATTCAAATCAATACATGTGCCCAATCTATATGTTATGTCAACTATATCTGCACCAGGACAGGACATTAGAAACTGTAGAAGAAAAAAAAAGACAGCTAATCAAGGCTGTCACCACTGAAGGAATGGGTAAATACCTCTCTTAAAACACATATTACTCCTTAATGTCTAATTAAAAACATGCTGAGGGTGAAGTACCGCCCCTCAATGAACTGTGCATAAATGAACTGGCAAGTGAACACCCCAAATCCATGCACTATGTTGCATTCCCAAATGCAGGTACTCAATATCAAGAGCAAGATACAATCCTGGCGATCACTCTCCTCCTTGTATTGTAGCTAAAACAGATCACTGGGCCACCTCTTAGAGGCTTACAGACTCACCAACATCCTGTTCACCTAGAGGGCAGGCTGCCTGCTCTCCACCCCAACCCACCACCATATCTCTGCACATCAGTGTTGGCCAGACACTGTGTTGGACCAGAATGAAGGCAGCAGGAAATCTCTCAGCCTCGGGGGCTTCAGGGAGAAAACACGTGCTTCCTCACCGATAGAGGGGATGGGCAGACACTGCAGTGCTAGTCATCTAGCATGGTCAGTTTCAATTTGCCACATCGCTGGAGACACAGTGATAGCATAGGAGGCTTCTATCCTTACTGACAGGCGTCAAGGGCTCCCGGGCCAGTGGTGCGGTGCGGCTCTATCCATCTTTTTTTCCGCCCTTAGACAGTGCCATGTTGGAACTGGCACAGTCTGAGGCACTGCCACTCGCTTATCATCCGAGCTTCAATAAGCCTGTCACCGGCCCTCAAAAAAAGTGTCAAAGGTCTCAACCCTGCATATCGGAGTCAGGGCACATTTGTTCACCAGCAACAGCGCTATATCCTTCGCCTCACAAGTACCCTCATCAGAGCACATCTACAGCGCAGCCATCTTGGTCTGCACTCCGGCTTTGCCACAGTCGGTTCTTTTAAACTGAGACCTAGGAGGTGTATTTCTTATTGGCATTATTTGATTAAGGTCTTAGATAAGGTAAACAAGCTGTGATGCAGTGTTTCAGAGAGATAACATTGTTTGTGTTATTATTTTGTAATCCACTAGATTGTGTGGGAGTCACCATTTCACGGGAAGAGATCTTTGTCAGGATTTGTGTCACCTCGGTGCATCCAAAGCAAGTCTGCATTTTATGCTTACACCATTTCTGTGTCCTGCCATATTGATAGTTTGGAGTTTTGGTCTAATGAAGTCTTATGGGAACAGACCTGCATCTCTACACGTGTCTGTGAGACATTAGGTGGAAAAATTAACACCATATTAGATGCTGAAGATGATAATTGTGTATACATATTCATAAGGGTTCATTGTAATATATTATAGCTGCTACTCCAGAGGTCATGTTATTTCAGTTAAATGTATTTTCATTGTTAAATTCTGACCAGAGGAGAATTACTCTACTGTTTAACGAACAGAATTTGCATCTCGTTTTCCAAAATATGTCGCTAATGTATCTACAAGATATTATTGAAGATGCTACATACTGCTTGGTCTTATTCGAACAATATGTCACATTTGTTGTGCTTTAACAGCAAGAAATTGTATATTGGTCTTTCTGGTGGTGGAACTCCTCCATTGTGCAATATGGGTAAAGAAAATGTGAGCATTCGGGGTCTTCCAAGCATAGGTATTTTTTCATGGGTGAGATTTCCTTTTTGACACTTTAGGTTATGGTGTTTCAAATGGATTTTAGTCTTATTTATTAAAGCAGTTTTATTGTTCCGTTGTCTTAATGCTTCTGTAATATAATCATACGTTTTCAGTCCTTTGATATTCAATCTTTTATCTGTCTTCTAAATTACTATATGTAGATTAGTGCTTATGAGGAAAGTGTTTTTGTTTCGTAGTGTTTGTCTTTGGGGCCTATTTTTGTTGTATTTGTTAAATATTGTATTACAGTCCCACCAGTACTGCCTTACAGAATAGGTCAATAATGTGTTGGTTCTTTTATGTGTAAACTCTCCAACAGCCTTAGGAAAGCCTTTCACTCTAGAAAAGGACTGCGCTATGATGCACTATGATGTACAGTACACAGATTTTGGCTGATGCACGCTAAATACATATTTTTAATCATAGTCTCTATCTCTCTCTCTCTCCTTTCTTTCTCTCTCTGTATTTGATTGCTGGCATGAGATGCTGTACAACTCTCTGTTTCTTCACTACCTATATAATAAAAGTAAATATGAATTACCTACTAACAGAAAGACTCATGTTGGTGGGTGTGATTTGAGAGTTTTTTTTTAAGTTTAAAGTGGGTGTTTTGTTGCTAGGGGTGCCGTGTGTATTCTTGTAAGAACTTGAAATGTTATTGGGTAAAGTGCTTTGATTTCGCACTCCTGATGGACTATTCAAGCAAACCAGAAAGCTGGGGGTTATCACATCTTCTGTCATTGTGTCCGTAAGAGGGATTATGGGGCAGATTTACAAGCCCCTTGTGTCGCTTTTAGGCCGCCGTTGCGTCTCTTTTGTGAAGCAGCGGCGGCGCAAAAGATGCGCCATGGTGTGGGGTATTTTCAACGTGACCCATCTACCAGATGTGTCATGTTGTAAAGCCCTGCGCCAGTAGAGGCATACCATCGCAGGGGGAGGAGTTCCGGCGCAGGAATGCCTCCCAAAAGTGGCTGAGTGAAATCTACAAGATTTCACTCAGTCACTTTTCGGCCCATTCTGCGTCAAAACCCTGCACCTCCTTGAAGCAGGCGTAAGGATTGACGCAGCATTGTGCGCATAAGGCCCCCCTGATCATTGCTGGAGCTGCGTGGCGCTTGCGACGCAACTCCAGCAATGCGTCACTTTTACGGAACAGATGCGTGACGCATCTGTGCCGTTTTTGCCCCATGGTGCACCGCATTGTAAATGCGGTACATCAAGGGTGGCGTAGCTGTGGCGCACAATTACTGGTGCATCCATGACGATCTGCAGGGATGCGCCAGTAATTGTAAATCTGCCCCTAAGTGTATTGGAAATATATATTTGCGTGCAAGGGTTCATTTAAAGCTTGCAGGGACTTACGTTAGAATGCTATAGAGCCCCTACTCTGCCCTTACTAAAGTAACATCTCTCTCACATCAGTTTGACATAGAAGATTAGTGACATCTGACAACAGAGGTACAAGAGATTAGCAAAATGTGATTAAAAACAAAAGGCTTCAATTCTTTTTTTGCTCAAGACAGAAACTGCACCTATATCTTGCACATAATATAGCACAGAAAATAAAGTTTAAATGTAGTGCATCATGCAGCAGCCGCAGAACAAATCCACTGAATACCTGATGTGGGGTATGGCATTTTTACCATAATAAAGAGGTGCATGACAAAACACAACAAAAACACATCACCTGCCTAACGTGGTTTGTGGCTTGCGATCTACCAGATGTGGCAACCAACTTAGCAATGGAAGATGTGCTAGGCAGCTATAAGGCACCTGATCTGCTTTCTGGGCTATCTAATCACAAATAGGCACTTGTGGCAGGTGTTACACCCTAAGCTTACTTGCAGTTAGTCATTAATGTACTTTAGGGTTCAATCTGCAACACCAGTGGAAAGTCTAATGCCCACATGACTTTAGTACTTTATAGAGATCAATTAAATATACACAGGCTCAAAGTATTTTACAATATTCTTCAAATATATACATGAAATGAGCACTTTCCCCCTAAAGCAAAGTTTCTCATTACTCAGATGATTTACTTCTGAACTTAGTGCTACCCTGCTGCTGGAATCAACACTATCACGGAAGACTAGATAGTAACATTAGAGTACATAAATACGTAAAACAGAATATGACATGGCATAACTCTAGAACAATTACATAGCTCTTACTCTTGACAAAATGTGTTCATACATTTTCATAATGTTTACTGTTGCTGTCACTACTTCAAGTATAGGTTGGTGAATTCATAAACTATAATCTACGAATACAAAAATATTCCATTGTCATATTACATATTAGAACATTGAAATGTTGAGCACTGCATTGCAGACAATTGAGCGTTCCAGGCTTCTACTGACTGGTAGATGCCGTCAGAGCAACAATCACAGCTGCTGCTGTTAACCAAGGCCTCTCTGGACCTGAGGGGATTTAAATCCCTTTGTTTTTTAGCAATTAGAACATTCTGCCCATGCAGAATGTTCTAATAGCCTTAGAGTCCTCCTAGCGGGCTCTACCAGCCATTAAAGGTCAGCTCCATTGTTAAAGGCCATCGCCTTTGGCCTGAGCCTTTGATGCTGGAGAGGACCTTTAATAGCCAGTACAACCCATTAGGTCAGGCTCTAAGCTTAAATAAAATCCATACATTTTCAACAGTCTGGCCAATTGACTTTGTGACTCTTTTCGTTATGAAGTAATGAAGTAGAAAATGTTGAGTCAAATAGCTTAATGTTTGTTAAATGGGAAATGCAGAAACTGATGGCTGTCCACAGGCAATTGTTTCTTGGCATCAAGTAAGACCTTGGAGTACCAGGGTTTACAGCTCCATAACTATCTCCTCATATATCATGCAATTTCTTCTCCTCATATTTGAAAAATGACAGTGCAGTTCAACATGAATGAATGTTAGTTAACCTATCAGAAGACTCTATCATAAAGCACACTCTGATACAACTGTGCCGATGTATGTACATAAACAGTATTTCTTAAATAATTGTCCAACATTCAATAGTGAGAAGCTCAGAAATTTGAATTGCCATTTAACATAAAATGATTTGAAAATGTATTAATTGTGCAATTGTCGATAAGGCTGTGTATTTCTTGCTGTTTTCTTGTAGTGAATATTAAGCAAGCATTTGGATGAATTCTGGCTCATACCCCAGGATTTAAATATGAATATGTTAATAAAACTGCAACAGTCCTGACATTGTTTCCACCCCTGCACACAATTACCGCTCACTCATCCATCAGCCATATGATGCCAAGTGTGGAAAGCAATATTTAGGTTAATTAATTCAGTCTAAGGCATTTTATTTGCAGTTTAATGGACGCAGAACACAGAACAATTATTATTTTTAATACATATTCATGTTTGCGGTAAATATGTTAATAAAAATGTATCTGCAAAGCACATTTAGACATTAAATATTTATGTTTTTGACTTTCCAGAAGTTTCCGCGGCTGTGTTTCTGACTGTGGCAAAGCAATCCCAATCCATATGTTTTGGAGGGAGGGCTAGAGGATTCATCAAATGTTTGCCGTAGCAATTATTAACTCAAGCAGACATCATTGACTTCAAACTCATTTGAGAATAATAAATACAAATATGGAAATTATTTCGAATGGAAAAGTAATCTTTATGAACGTGACATGTTTATGATTTGCACCCTTTTTTAGTGCATATGTATATCTTTTTAGTTACAAAAGTGCATTCATTTGTGAATTCTTTTATATGACAGCTATGATGCATGCATACAATAAAGAGTTACTGACCTCTGGTAAGTCAATACCAGTGTTAAACACTTTCTGCAGAACGTGTTAACTGTGTGTTAATTGTCCGGATAGGTGCAAGGTGAGGGCTTGGATGAAAAAAGAAGGGTACAAAAATGTACTTTTACAAGCACCCAGCAGTATGTGGTCAGCAAGGCTAATGACAACAATTCTTTCAAGTTTGATTTAAAAAGGCAAATATACATACCCAAGATCTCTGTATCCTTTGTGTAACTGACTCAAAGGGCTCTATTTATATCTCGGCGGATGGTATACTCCATCACTAAGGTGACGGATAGCATGTCCACCGTATTACGATCTCTATAGGATATAATGGGATTGTAATATGGCAGACAGGATATCAATCAAGTTTGTGATGGAGTATTCCCCTCAGCCAACCATGGGCATCCCATCTGGCAATGGAACTTCAAGCACATTTTGTCCAGTCTAATAAATCTGAACTTGATGTTGTAATGAGACGCGTTGATAATTTATCAACACTGATGGACTCATGGGGAGCAAAGTTGATGCCATTTTGTAAACCATTGAATCTATTAAATCCTCAATTTCAGAAATGGCCCCACAGCAAAACCAGGCGCCTTCACCTGTTCATAAAGCACCACCCCCCTCTGTAAGGCATAAATTAACTGCGCAAACCAACGCATTTACTAGGACCAAACCAGCAGTCCCACAAAATCAGGACCTAGTCAATCTCCAACAGAGACTACCTCACTGTACCGAGAACGCCCATGATAGTAGGCTTATAGCAACTACACTAGGACCACCAGCAAAACATCAAGCACAAAGAATCTGTGATGCTGACACTAGGATCTCAATCTGTCCCAAACCAAGAGAACTAAAATCTATACTTCCCTGTATAGACCTGCCCCCAGGCTCTACTCCCTATGTTGTCATATTAGCAGGAGTACCAGATTTGGAAATAGGTCGAGGAAAGACACATTTTGAACTCAAAAACAAAACCACTTTCTGGCTAAACGAATATAGGCCACTCCCCTATTTAGAACAAAGTGAAATTCTATTTTCACGCAGGGTTAGTTGGTTGGGGCAGAGGTGCAAAGATATCCCGGGGGATTGTGTTGTGATCAATTTTAGAAATAGCAGGGTGGTCCAACACATTTTTGAATGGGGGCACTCTAGGGAAGTAGGGGACATTCAATCACAGCCCTTGGGATATTTCTATCCCCCTAGTCCCCTGCTAGATAAAGTGGGAGCTGTGTATAAAAACTGGGAACCAAGAGTTCAGAATGGTAGTATGTAAAACATGGGTTGGGAATGTCAAAAAACAGTGGCGTTTAATATCCCCGTTAGTAATAGATTTAGCTCCTTGGACTTGGTAGATTGACTAAATCTCAGTAGTAAAAGCCCCACAAATACTAACAATATTGGCAAACACACAGCGAGTTGAGTCCCAAAAGTGTGGAGGAATGAAGCAGGGTAATCAAGACTCTGAGAAAATCTGTGAGGCCATTATTACAACTAATACTCACAGACTCCCTAGTAAGTTACATCGGGTGGTTGAATGTAGCCTACAGAATGAGACAGGGAAGCATGATCATGCTAAGGCGATACAAGCAAGTTTCCCTACAGGATAGGCATACTCTGCATACCCTGCCAGGTATCCCAGATGAATCTCAGAACACCCAGATTCTATCCTGGAATATAGCAGGCCTCAGCTCGAAATTGGACTTCTCAGATTGGGGAGACTTTATAGATAAACATGAGCTATGCCTGTTCCAGGAACATGGTCACAGTCATAATTACATAGAGTAGGCTATGTTACATACTGTATTCTAGCCGTCCTGGGGGCCAGGGGTAGTCCATCAGCGAGCCTATACACTTGGGTTGGCACACATCTGGGATGTAATGTCAAAATGATAGACACCTCTTCCCCTGACATTTTGTGCATTCATCTTTCTTTCTATAACAAGTAGAAGATTGCAATCATCAATGTCTATTATCGCCCAGTGATCCATTAGCATACATTCCTGATGCTGGACTGTCTCGCTACCTTTCAACACTTTACCAGAGAATACTCATGCAATTATAGGTGGAGAATTTAATTGTCATTTTGAGCCCCTCAACGGCATCACTACTACATTCACACGCGAGGAAGATTCGGTTTGGTCAATCCAGAAACTAACATTCAGCCCATATGGGGTTGGACCCCATTAGCCCTACAGATGAACTCAGTTATACTTTGACACTCACTAAGGGCATGTAATGCCGATTCCCCTCTGATAGCCCTGGGAAACGTTACTTTTAATATGTCGGGACAGGCATATATAATAGACTATATCTTGGTGGACGTTGAATTATGGCACAAAAGCAGAGATTGAAAGTGATCACAATCTGCTGGTTCCAGAAATAGCACTCCCCGTGCCTAAGGACCAGCACAGTATACCCACACACCCTACCTCAAATATAGTATGAATTGAAAGAGGCAGAAGAGTACGCTGGGGAACATTTGCACAGTCGACGGAAAAAGTGGTCACTTTGTACAAATAAATCATCTCCTTCTTAGAAACTGCATTTCGATTGTTTGAAAATAGTTGCGGCTTAGCATC